>NC_135078.1:22382500-23598333 GCF_051107435.1 Chaetodon auriga | reverse complement strand
AGGCTCCTGGTGGTCCAGCACCTTACTGAGACAAGCCTGGTGTTTCTAGGAATTACATACGTATTATCGCGATGTATGTCCAATACCAACGCTCAGTGTCAGTGCAGGAAGTAGTGTCCTTCATGTAGGCAGAGAGTGAGCGTGTTGACTGCTGGAGTTTGCATGCACTTTCCCTAATCTCAACCATATTGTGGTTTCCAAATGCAGATATTGTAAAAAGCAAGAATAGTAAAAACACTGGACATAAAAATGTGCTTCCTCAAAAATGTAAGGGGGAAGGGCAAAAACTGTGACTGTCTGCTTGTTGTTTTTTGTTGATGTAAATAACATCAAGGAAGCAGTGACCTTCTTCTTTTCAGAAACACTCATGAAGCCGAACATTCTCCACTGCGAACGTCTGCTCGCTGCACTCACTGCTCTCTCTCTCACAGTGCATAAATGAAAGTATGCATGAGAGTAGTCCCCTACTCAGTAATAGACAAGGTGAAATAGACCTTACCTGGATTTAACTACTTATATCAGTATGTACATAGTCTGAATCAAAAATCATAATAAGAAATAATAGGTTTTAGTTTGGTGCAAAATAATTCATGCAGCCTGTTGTGTAAACTACCATCAAGTGTGTGCAACCACCGCGACAACCACAAATCAAACCAACATCGCTGCAGTCAAAGTGCAGACATCACATGTAATTAGACTGTGACCAGTGAGGGCCTGCAGTGATCAATGCAGCATAAGCAAAAACATAAAACAATCAACACAAGCAAACTTTTCACAAACAGGGACAAGCGAGCTGGACACAGAACATAAGGAACACGTCGTTCCGAAACCAGCGTATACCAATCCTGCACCCACATGAACTGACTCTGCAGCCACCTCTGCACCCAGTTGTTTTTCAAACTGTTGCCATTATCAATTTATTCTCATTGTTCTGTTTATGTGTCTGAATTGCTTGAGCTAAATGTGTGGGTTTCACTTTCCCAATGCTCAATTAATATTGATTACATAACACATTTTGGATTATGCAAAGTGCTTATGAGAGGAGAATTTGATAGCAACAATGCTAGTAATTACAAAAGGGCAATTATTCACTCAACGGCAACATAAACTACTTGTATACACTGCCACAGTGATCTGGGCCTGTACAGCACAGCCTTGACTTGTGCTCGAAGCAAAAAGAAAAGCAAGAAGCGTCTTACCAAGCCACAGCCCACTAGTTTCATGGCAGACACCCTAACCACACAACCACCGCGATGGATAATGGAGAAAGCAATGGGATTTGTAGTAAAAGCGCTGTGCATCCTCACTGAAACACAGCGTCCATGTCTTCCAGAGCCTCAGCAGCTTGGCCGATCGCTGTGAGTGAACGCAGATGGGAGAGATGCCCAGCAGTGGAAAACGGGGGAATAAACTAGCTTAATGAAAGCATCATGGCACAGTGAAAAGCCAGTCTAAGCCATCAGTGAGAATGCCCCGGGGGTAGGAAGATGGGCTGGTGTGCGTGCTGGGGGCTGGAAGCTTGCCTAGATCCAGGAGCTCTGTTGGCCCTCTGTGGGCTCATGGCAGTCCACTCCCTCACCATACAGCCCCTCCTGGGAGCAGTCAGAAAGCTGATACGCCATGTTACAGGTTAGGCCCTGAGGTACTAAGTACCATATCAGGAAAATTAGATGCTTAGTTGAGAATGGCAGCGGCCCAAGCTTGTCTATTGTGGATTGAGTTGCATCTGCATTCAATGTCCTTGACGGAGTCAGGAGAAAAAGGCTGAAGACTCATGCTTTATTTTTTGCTACAGAAGAGACACAGCAGTTGTGTTTTTCTCGAGCTACATGACTGATGTTCGGCATCAGCTGTTCAGTTCAGAATTTCAGCTCACCAATATATTTCCCAGCTGTTCAAGGTTGTGTGCAACTCTTACCTGATATTGATTTTCTGTTTATTTCAAGGATAATGCCTCCAAGCAGTTGCTGTTGTTTACGAGTCTTGAGTTGGATGTTTTACTGTCACCTTTGCTAACAGATGGGTGCCGCGTCTCATGAGCAACATGTAAACTACAACTGCTGATTTGTGTCATGTGTCTGTTTTGAAAAGCAGAAAAATGACCTGCAGCATAAAGACAAATTTAGCTGCCAGGTGAAAATAGCAGCTTAAGCTCTAGAAAGAGCTGGTGGAGACCATAACAGAGTTAAGAGTAGACTGAATATTGGACCCATTGATTTAGATTCCTCCACATGCCCCTCCACAAACATTTGCAGTTTGAACTAATGTAATAGATCTTTATGTAATTTCCTATCTAATATTTGACAGAAAGTGTCGCCTGCTCAGCCTTTGTCCGACCAGCCCAACACTTTCTCCTCAGTAAGCTCATCAACTTTTTCTTCATGTCCAACAGAAATCATATTTAGTCTGCATTTGTTTTATTTAAGCGAAAAAGGTCTTTGAGGAACTGTTGGAACTGATCTTTTTCATCTCAACAGGCCGGAGGGGCTACAAGTCCTGGGCAGACGGTGTGTTGTTGTACTGGTGCTGAAGATTCAGGACCACTGCAGCATCAAACCCGAACAAAGTGACATTTGCAGGTATGTTTACATGCTGTTTAATGTGCTGCTGCTGAGCAGGTAATTAGCTTGCAAACGTAAGCGGTGCACTTTTCCGCAGTGAATATTTGCTTGGCGGCTCGTTCAACAACAACAAGACGTGTTCGTGTTGGTACGTTAGATAAGAAGGAAGTTTTAGCAGCAATGCTAATGTTCAGAGCGCTTGTGTTTTGTAGCAGGCTGCTGTGTGTGATTACTGCTTTATGCAAGATTTGATCGGCTGAATCAGACTAAAGTCTCCATCTTCGTAGATGGATGCCAGAGCGATATTTCAACGAATTGATGCAAAACTATAAAATGTAAATTTCTCACTTTTAGCTTTTCAGGCGTTATGTAATTTCCATTCACTGTCCTTAATAAAGATTTTATTCAGTAGAAAAAGGAACTGATCTAACATCTATTAATCCCCATCAAAAGCCTTTTAATTTAGCATACTTGGTTAAAATTATTTTTTATCTTTTATATCATCGACTTTCATTCCCTAGTCTATAAATAAAATCTTTCAATAGAAACATTTTTCTCTCTCTTATCCAAGGCTCTGCTGTACAATGCCACCTATTACTGCTCGCTGCTGTCTCACTAACTAACCTCGTCATCCATTTATATCTATGTATTTTATCTGTCTACCGTATGCTTTCACTTGAGTTCCATTCTGAACTCTGTAGATAATATAAAGTATGGGTCTGAGGTGATCCCAGAACTGCAAATCCATCAACACATTTATGTAAGATTCATACACACAAGTTAAATTTCTACTTGACGTCACACAAACGCAGATTTGCCACATCAGTGATATGGATGGACAGATTCTTCTGGGGGTTTATGGGGAGGGACAGTTGTGCATTGTCTCAAAGGCACACAGTGAAAGCAATGTTCAACAAAACATCTGTTAATCCTTAGAGTCATATGGGGAGAAGATATTATGAAATTGTCCCCTTGTAAATGGATGAAGTTGAGAGATAAATCCAAGAAGGTGCAGGCTTAATCCCTGCAGGAGCCAGCACTGTGTCCATCAACGACCACGTGTCCTGTCAAACTGTCTTTTAGAGCCAGACAGTGCTTTTCCTCTCTTCGTAGATCCATCCGTATAAGCTAAGTCAGCTAAAAGCCTCAAACGTAATGGCTGCTGTCTGTGGACAGTATGGGGAGTTTTCCTCAGTATATTCAGTGTCAAGTCCACTGACAGAAATGCCATTAACAACTTCCAAATATATCCTGCATCTCTGTGCAATTGGCAAAGATGGTGAAGTTGCCGTGCATTTTCCACTGATCCATCAAGAACTGCATCAAACTGTGCGGGGCAGGGATGTGCAAACAAGACAAGGCCGGGTCACAGCCTCTCCTCTTTGTCTCTGTTAGCAGGAAGGCGGATATTAATCCACAAATAGGAGATAAGGCAGATAAATTAAAAGGTGACAGAAAGAGAAAAGATACATCCAGGAAAGACACGCTCGGTTATTTTTTCTCTTATCACTCATCTCTGTGAAAACAATTACTCTTAAACGAGATTAATATCCATTGTTGAAGCGGTGGAATATTTTCCGGGGCGTCAAAATGAAGCATCGTCTCCACACATTATTGCATGCATGCTGATAAGAGTTGTTTAAGCACATATCGCTGCTGCATTTTGAGTCAGCTGCGATGGTGCTGAGCAGTGCTATTGATTTGTGCCACACTGATGTGCTCGTACTTTATAAAGCTGATTCAAACATGTTAGAGGAAGTTATCTATTTACATATCCAGCAAACACAGAGGAGCATTAGCGTTCATTTGTACATGTATCTCTCTACTCTCTACCTGAAGAATGTTCACTATCAACTCAGCTTTCAGCTCTTTTTTGGTCTCCACCAGCTCCTGAGAAAATATCTGGATGTTTAGCAGCTAAATGCTCCACTATGTTCACCACCTAGTTGCTAACTTTTTCTGTCTGATGTTTGGTGTTGGTGTAAAGTACAGTGGGTTTACCAGAGCTTTGATGAGACTGAACCAAAACAGTGATGCTGCTAACGCTAAAAAGCTCCGCACGACATCTTGTTGAGTTTTGGGAGTCATGCACGCCAGCTCTTCTGCGAGCCTCTGCGACCTACAGTTACCCATAACACCTTTCTCTCCATAGGTCCGCAGAGACCTTCAAGTGTATATTTGAAGAAACTTGCAGCAGGAAAATATCTACCATGTTCACCAACTAAGTCAAGAGCGTTAGCATGCTAACATTTGCTAATTACCCCCCAAACACAAAATACAGGTGAGGCTGATGGCAAGTTTTGCAGGTATTTGGTCATAAACGAAAGTGTTGAACTTTGTGTTTTTGACCTGTGGATGAATGAATGCAAGCACCAAATTTCATAATCCAACAGCTGTTGAGATGTTAAAGTTTGGACCCAAGTGTTGAAGCAACAGACGTTGCGTCCTCAGAGCTGGAGATTTATTTATTAGAGCAGCTTTCAGTGTTTAGATCAACATGCAGGGTCGTCTGTTGAATGGTGAAAGGTTCTGCACACACAGTCATAATTAGCGAACGTCTCATTGTTTAGAGATTTATCATCTCTCAGTCAGACGTGCCGTGTCCAGCAGACGTGCTCGATCGGGGAGTTAAAACCAGAGTCCACTGGCTTTGGCTCATATTCACAACATCTTTCAGTGGTTTCATTAGACCTGTTTTGGAAAGTTTGAGACCAGTTTACTCCTTACTGTCCACAGTCATTAGATTTAGAAGAAAGGGGACAAGAAAGTCTTGCTGAAGGTATTTTCTTGCGTGGCTGGTGTATACGTGTGAGTCAAAGGGAAAGTAAATGAGTGCTGTTTTTATGACTCCTTCTCTGTAGCACTTTGGTCCCGTGGGTTTATATAACTTTGGAGTATAAACCACATCGAACGCTCACAGTGAGTGGGACGAATAACGAAAACAAGACGGATCCTTGTAACCTTTCATGTGAGCATTCTTGGCAAATCCATGTCCACTTCCCTGAGACATTTAAAATTTCAGCTGCCAATCTTGAAAGGGCTGGAGCTGTGATGCACACAGATTGCTCAGGAGCACGTGGGTAGCGCTATTGTCAGTGTGCTTTAATATTCCTAATCATACGTTCTGCATTGTTAGGTGTGTTTGAGCCAGCATTAGGCAGGTGTGTGTGCTTCCTTTGCTCCTTCGTGCCAAACGTGTCCAGAAAGGGTCTTAACTCGGACCAAACTCTGAGTGCATTCAAAATCCTGGGTTAATTATTAGAGTTCAACAGGCTCCAGCAGTAATGTTCATGGCGTTCTCTCCTGGTATTTGTTAGCGAGTGTGTTTGCATTCTTGTCTAGGATGACAGATAAACCAGCTTTGCTTGCATGGACAGCAGAATTGAAGAATGGCTTTGTGCACAGTGGGGAATGCGTAAACCACAGTGTCTGCAAATGTCCTCACTGGACCCCGGTGAGGTCCCTGCAGTTTCAAGATGTAATGGTTTACATACACAGCTGGCAGCGCAGCGGGCCATCATTCATAGTTATATTTGATTTGAGGCAAGTATATTTTCTTCATGTTATTTATACATGGCTGTTTTTGGCTGGAGGCTTTGGTATTTATGGTATAATGATAATAATCTCTTTGCGTTTCTGACAGCAAGGGTTTATACCACTGTTCTAAATATCAGGATTGTCAAACATTTATACTTTCACCCTGCAGCCTATAGTATGTGTAGCAGACCAGAGAGGAAATAAACACATTTTGATTTTTCAGCACTTTTATTAAGGCTCACCATGTTGCATGTGGGACACATCTGGCACAAATTCTGATCAGGAGAACATCTTCCCACAATATTTGTGCTGGTGAAATAATTATCATGTAAGTAAGCAAACAGATTTTACAGCCACCATAAATCTGATTCCTCATTTCCAGCAGTGTGGGGGTTAACAGAGATTTTATAATATGTATCACATAATCTGAATACCAAAAAAAGCAGACTGAGACTGTCAGAAGAGGATATTCATCCGTGTCTATTTTTGTTTGTCTCTTTTGAAATGTTGTGAAAAAAGACCTTGTAGAGGTTAATGTGAAAGTATTTAATTCAAATAGCATATAATAAGCTTTTGATTAGTAGCCCAGGCAAATTAGTGGTGCAGTTGTTTCAGTTTGGCCCTCTCTTTAGTGGTTGTAACTCTGTTGAATCAACTCAGGAAAGGAAAAGAGGATTCTGAACATAAAGTCCCACAAAACTTTGCGAATTACCCTCCTGATGTTCAAACTACTGGTAAAAGATTTAATGATACTGTTGTCTTAAAGAAAAAGACTTACATTCTCTCTCAAACAGCTTAATACGGGTACAAAATGAAGTCATGCAACCTAAGAAGTCAAGCAATGTTTGTTTTTTTGGGGAATTCAGAAGAAGAGAAGCATTTTTTTTTTCTCCTGTTTTTCTTCTTCTTCACCTCTTCCTCTCTCCTCTGCACCTCCCAAGTGCCCTGACTGGGGAGGAGACATGATAATTCAAAAAGAGGTTTAACTGAAATCTGCACAATTTAGAGACGTTGGTTTTATGTGGAAAAGGAGAGGCGTGCACTCAGCAACACGTCCAACAACACTGGCGGTGACTTTGTTGGGGGCGAATATTTTCCATTAAGAAATTCATGAGCTTGTAAACAGCTCAGGTCCTGGGAAGCACGGTTACATCTGGGATGATAACCAGCCTGTTTGGAGAAATACTACCGCTCATTTTGTTTTCACTGACATACACTTTTCTGTTTTTCTGCACAAGAATAGCTCCCGGCTCACTTTGCAATAAGCCCGACACTAATCTTGTAGGAAACTGTGTAGATGCTCCTGGCCTCTACCTCCGCTCCAACATTTTTACATCTTTTTCAAACCTTTCCTGAGTAGATTATAGATTAAGGGAGTGTTACTGTGTGTGTTCATGGCTGCTTTTCTTTCAGTGCTTGGCAACCTCTGCCTGCGTGTGAGCATGCAGGTGCACACAGAGCTGCTCTGGTGAAGATGAGTCAGTACAAAGTCACTTAGCAGCTTTATAGGGGATGTTTGTAAACTTTAAAGGGCCACCTGTGAGCAGCCATAAAGCTGCCATTGTGCCGACCCGGCGTGTGCTGAGTCACATCATTTTGCCATGCTGAGCAGATTTCTCATGTCTCTTTCTTTGACACTGCTCGCTGTGACTGATGCTAACAGTGAAAATCCCCTCGCCCCTGGGTGACGTCTTCAGGGCTTGCACGCAATAGATTAGAAATTTGAGATGTAAAATGAGCTCGTCAGAATTTGATTCAGGTGGAGAATAATTAAATTAATTAAAAATACAACTAAATGGAGCAAAGTGCCAGGCGTAAAATAAAGCTAATTGACAAGAAAATGGTAGTCAATGAAAAAGCCTAAATAGGTCTTACCATGTCTTCATGCTTATAGCCTGCACTGAAAGTTATTACTAACAAATGCCATGTTGGCCCATTAGAAATATAGCTCTATAAAGCATGATAACACAAGGCCATACTCTGGAACCAAAACCAGTCTGCGTTACACAGTAATTACTTATTCTAGTGGATATTTTTTTATACTATATTTTATTTCTTTTTTTATACCTTTAATTGGGTGCAAAAGTCTGGCATTCATTTTGTGTTCCCCCATCGCCATATGTGGTGCCAGAGGTTTTCATGTTAACCTTCCTGGAACGTATTGGTTATTTTGCTAAATATGAGGCCTGCTGTTACTCACTTTAGTACCTCTCATACACTTTATTTGTGTTCTGTGGAAAGTCTGGGCTTTTATGATGGAGAATAAAGATGATTCCTGCAAAAAAAGAAAAAAAAAAAAAAATCCAATGGCAGAAGAAGAAGGAGAAATAACAGCAAAAGTGTAGGTGAGGAAACAAAGCGTAGCAGCAGCCCACCCTTCCTTATGAAACAGTCAGCGTGTCGATTATGTGTGAAAGAGGCTTAAATGACGTAGTGTTGCATTGTTATGTTTGAGAGCATTGCTGATAAATGTACCGAGAAGCTGTGAACGACTGCCCTCTCAGCACTCCAAATCATTAACACCAATTATTCACATCTTGAACGGGAAGCTGGACCAGTTTCCTGTTCACTTGACTGCATTTCCTCCTGTTGCTGTTACTGTGTTGTTTATCCTGTGCTTCTTCCTTTACGCGTCTATCCATCACGAACGCTTCAAACGACTCGCCCGCCTTCAGTCTTGCACGCTGAAGTCGGTTCCCATGTGTTTGGAGAGCCATTCAATCCTCACTTGCTCATACTGGGACACATCAGCATCCCAGAAACTCTCTCTCCAGTCTTCCCAGGACGCGCAGCTGCTTTTCGCGCTCCACTAGCTGGAAAGTCTATTTCTGTGCAGATAATATTAGCTACATCCCCTGTTTACTCAATGCTGAAAACTGAACCATTGTATGTGGAGCAGTCAGGGTCCCTGGTGGCTCAGAGTCATGGTTACAGGCAGACAGTGTAAAGGGCGTAGGATTCCCTCAAAGATGAAGGATAACACAGTTCTACCTGCACAGTGACTCCATGGGTGTAACTGCAGGGAAGGAATGAGATCCGTGAGAAATATAAGCTGACATTGTTATGTGCTCTAAAATGCTCAAAATTAACAAATCAAGCCTTTCACTATACTGACCGTCTTGTTGACTGAGCGTGCAGCTGATAGAAGCCAAAGGGATCAGTTGCATGACTGCACAATTCTTAAAAAAATAGCCTTTGTTTTGAGGTTTTGTAATGAGATGCATGTCAGTAGGTCCTGAATTTAAAAATGTCTGCACTGCACAAAGTTTCAAGTCAAGCCAGTTATCAGATTTTTCTGATTTCTTACTTACTCATTCCCTGGTTACCACCTCAGCATTTTGTGTACCGTAATTGTAAACTGTTAGTCACTATTTGCTAAGTCCTGAATGCTGAAATAAACAGCTCCATTTGGCCACATTTCGTTCCAAACCACCATCAAAAACAATGACTTTGTACAGAAATTTGAACTTTGTGTAGCTGATATTTTTTCTTGTCGTTGTGTTAAAACTCAGTCTTAAACAGATGATATATTATAAATATTCAATTTGATTACAAAACACGAATCCAAATATTAGGATATATTTAATGGCGTCTGGGCCATGCTAACATGCTAACTCCACAGAGCAGTGCACTTCACTTCAGACTGTGAAAAGTCCAGTCTCAGTTGTTCGTTACATCTCCATCAAACTCACGCTGTGGCAGTGGGTAGATGTCAGGGTTTTTTAAAAGCTGTTCAGAGTCGTAATGTGGCAACGTGGAGCTGTTAATTTGAGCATTCACCACTTTACAACTGGCGCCTCATATAAAGGAAGTGTGGAAGTGACACAGTTTGGGCCTCACTTTATCTTATTCAGACACTGCTTCCAAGAAAACTACAATGAGTTATTTGTAAAGTGGGAAATATCCTTCCCTGCTGCTGCTTTGTGACTCAACATGAATAAGGTGGAAGCGGTACAAGGCAACAGGGAACGGTGCTTTCCTCTGGGTTATGAGTGCAAAAGTTTGGTGTGTGTTCTTGTTGAGTCACAGATCCGTTTCCAAACCAAACTGGACCGAGGCCACGTTACATCTTAAAACTGCTGCACACATGAGATTCAAAGGCTCGCTCTGGCCCACCTTGCAGCTCTGTATCACCTCATTGCTGGGATCAGCTCTGCATCAGCGCTTCCAGCTTAAAGAAGTCAAGCCTTTTATTAACCTGGCTGACACTAACTGGAGATTGCTGCCCCACCACCTTCCGTGCACTGAAGATCAACAACATCCTTTGTGATAGTTGAGGAACTGACTGCTTTCCTTGGCATCATGTCACACACAGGGAGATATTTTTAGGCCGTCCTGTATGAATTAGGCAGTGTTCAGTGTTCTCTCTGTGGGGCAGTTCAGATCTACCTGATTCAAGGCTTGCTATTAGCCCTTCTAATAAAGGCCAGATTGTGGGAAAACTGGTAGTTAATGTGACCCGGCTGTGGCTTGCTGACAGACGTTCCCACCAGCGGTGTAGGACAGAGGCTGCTCCATTTTCCTATCCACAGGAAAAATGCTATCAGCTCCCTCAGTGCTGCAGACTCTTTACTTGCATTATTTTCCCTTGAGAGATTTAATAGCCTTCTATCTTACTCTTGACATCAGCTGCGAGATTCAATGACTCCATTTTCAGTATGAGTCCATTCACTGCTTCTGTGGCAGAAGAGCAAGCTCAGCTCTTCAGGCGCGGATACAAAAACCCAGTCATAAAGTGACTGTGACAAACGAGAATAGTGTTTTATCATGCAGATTATCTCCAAGGTCTCAGGTTTTTACAGACCTTTACACTCTCGGTTCACATCAAGGTTTTCGGCATCCATTCCACCTCCCCTGCAGAGATATCGATTTATTTTTACAGCTCAGTCTTTACATGTAATCTGACTGTGTGAGGATGGAGGATCGTTGCGGGAAAAACTGACATCATCACGTCATCCTCAAGAACTTAATCATCAGCCCGGACCTCTTTGCTTGTACATGTTGGTGCTTGTTTGAGCCGTATGTACCTGGACTGGCTCCTCGGGGTCTGGGTTTTATCTCACATGTGTATTGTCGGATGTTCTCATGGCTTGCATTAGGCAGAAAAACACTAAAGTGGAAATTATACACAGTATGAGAGGACAGTAGGAGATACCTGCGTTTCAGTGCTCAGTGGGCTGCTTGGATTCCCTTCTAACAGCGTTAAATACATACATGTATTTGTTAGCAGTTTTGTATTGACTCTACATCAAATTACTGTGTGAATGCACAGACTCACAGAGCGTTTTCACGTCTTTTAACTTCTCTTTTTGGATCACTTTCTCCGCTCTGTCCTGCATTTTTCCAGCCAAAGCAGCCAGTGGTGTTCAGGAGTTGGATGAAACTGAAACTGAGCTAAAAGGAGAGTATATATTGGAGTCCAGATGAAAACTACTGTTGCTATGTCGGCTACTTTATACGGTGGTCATATTGTAAAGAAATTCAACTAATAACTGAACTGTTGCTCTGAATATTGTAAGAAATGAGATTGCTTGAGCTAAAACAACTGAGCCACAGACTGAAATATAACTGAAATGTATTCAGTTTTGTTTTACGGGAGTTGTGTTGAATGCATTGAATGCATTGCAGCTTTACAAAGGATCTACCTTATATTCATGACGCTATTACTTATGATATTCTGTGCAATTCTGGAAATTTCTCATGATTGTCACAAGGCATTGTGGGACATCAAACTGATGTAGAAGCTGGCAAAGAAAGCTGAGATTAGCTAACTAAAAAAAATACTTGAAACCAGTTGCATAATTTCCATTGCTTTTAATGAATTTTATGCCGCTCTGTGCAGCGCCACACTTCACCTCAAACGCCAGATCCTTTCCACCTAAATCATATTACAAAGCCTCTAATTGGCATCCAGCATTGCACCCTAAAACTTCAGACACAACAGGAGGATGGTGGAACATGCCTGTCTCCGTGGTTCTCTGTTAATGGAACAAGCTTGTCTGCATGAGACCTTTTAATTCACGTTGCTGTGTGATAATTTCTTGTGGGCCTGCTTGGTGCCAGGCCAGCAGGTGAGGACTACACAGCCAGAGCATCCTGCCCCATTATCCACAGAGGACCTCGACTCTGGTTCCCACAACATTTTCTTTTATAATTTGGCTCATTTGTCAGAACACACAGGTAGTATGGATTTCATTTATTTCTATTCATAAAGAAAACATACAGCTATTAAGTCTGTTTGTGATTTTTGTTGAAATTCTGGGCAGCTGGATTAAACAGGATAAAACGGTGGCTTGTGTTTCAGATTTTAAACAAAAGCAACAAAACTGTGTTGCATTGTTGTATCTTATATATCACAATCCCATAAAATCGTCATGTTTTTAAAAAATGCATTCTGCAGCCCTTCTGCAGCAGATGTAGAAGACGAAAAACGATGTAACAAAGGTTGTCAGCCGGAATCAAACTCACCACTGCGCTGGTACACGGTACAGTATGTGCTGAACCAAGAGGGAGACAAAAAGTCACTGAACCTCATAAACATCACTCAGCATACTGCTACAGTGCCGACACTCTTTAGTGGAGCTGAGGCACAAGCATTCCTCACAGCGGGACAATGTGCTCGAGGATAATCAGCTCAATAAAAGTACATCTGCCTTTCTCACTGCTGTATACAGGCACTGCACAGGGACACAATGTCCCGTTGTTTTTTTATACTTCGCTCCTCTTGACAAATAATTTCATGCTAGAGGGTGAACATTAATCTAACCCCTCTGTACATGAGACTATTCTCCTGGGATGGTGCTCAGCGCTGGGTTCGCTGGAGGGAAAAGCCAAGTGTATTTCAGAGATTTGGAAGAAATTATGTTTGCTGTCCTGCACAGTTTTGCCTCTTTTATGAAAAATTATTTTATTGATGAGCATTTAACTTGTGTGTAAACAGTTTGTACTGTCACAGTTTTAATTTTAAAGAAATAGCTGTTGCTTGCATCTTTTGGCCTTCATCAGCACAAGAAGACAAGTTAAATCTTCCTCCCTGTGTGTTTTATCACATTACAGCCGAGTGCTGGTCAGTGTTTAAAGTGTCCCTCTGGTGCTCCTCAGCTTGGGGATCCGGCTTGTTGAGCATTATTGGTTGATAAAACTTGAGAGGGTAGTGAATTAATAGCCTTTAATATCTTGTGTCTGTTGAATCAAATTGACATTAAAAACATGCATTTCAGCTGTTTCAGTCATGACAACTGAGCAAACTTCACCCATTGATAAGGGTCAGAAGTGGATCCAATCAATAATGAACCTTTACATTCAAAACACAAACATCAGTATAATACCTCTCTCAGGTTTGATCAGTCATAGTTTTTCGCTATTTACAAAGAAAATCTGTACGATCACACTGTGAAAAGGTCCCCTCTGCATACTTTTCACATTTCCTTCATTTCCTAAAGTAATCACCATCTGCCAGGCTTGGTGAGGCCAGGAGGCACAGGGTGGAGCCATCAATTAGTTGGTTTAATTCAAATTTAATTAGTGAGAGACAAAATGAAACCAGTCACTGCAGTGTGTGTTACCCTTGTTTTCTCTTCTAATTGTGATTTTTCCTTTTTCTGCGAGTGAGTTGTGGTCATTGTTAAACTGGGCTGAAGAGGAAGGGGAGGGCCTAGGAGTCTCTTCCTCTTTGTGTGTGACCAGACACTGTCGGCCATAAGGGTGGGGGAGCGTAGATTCATCCAAGGGGGAAGTGTTTATTAATGATCGCCCACCTTGAATTATTGTTGTATTGTTTAAATGTTTGCTATGTCTCAACTGTTTGCTATGATACTTTAAGGTTTCAGAGGGGATTTCCCCCTCTGGTTTACCCCATGCAGTGGTTTAGTCCAATTAGGGTAGGACCAGGGAGGGGGGGGGGGGTATATAAAGCCACTTAGGAATTGACCGTGGGAGAGTTGTTGTTTGGTAGCAGCTTGCTGTGAGCTTGTGGTATTTCACTTATTTTTTATTTATTTATTTATTTATTTAGTTTATTTACTCCTTGTTTTATTTTCCTGGGACTTTTGTTTTTCTCCTCTTTTTCATTGTAATTTTTGGTTGATAAAACGCTGCCTTTTTTTGCATGGACTTCTGCCTGCTGAGCCATTTCACTCACCTCCAGCGCCAGACAGCTACACTACAACCCCTCGTCTATGTAGAATTACTACCAGTAATGCTACTCGCAGGTTACATCACAGTCATTTTATGTTACTACAGTAATCTTGAATATTTGGATGTGTTAAACAGGTCACAGGGAACTGCAGTGTTACCACAGTCTGTTCAGGGTAATTACTTTTTATGGACCTCTCTTGCTTAGAGACTGGTGTTGAAAAGTGAAGATTCAGCCCTGCTGTGAGGGATTTACTTCCTGTGTGAGTGTGTGTGCGTGTGTGTATGCATGTGCGTGCCAAAAAACACTCTTCACCCTTCACTTTCATGTCTGTTGGTGCTTGCACAGCTGATTTTAATATACGTCTCGGAATAAGAAAAAGAGAAAATGCCAAACACTGCAATTTGTCAACTAATTTTTACAGTCAAGTCAATTTAAAGTTATTGAATTAGCTTTGGCCAGACACACTGTCTTGACACAGAAGAGAATCATTTCACTGAATTATTTTTGGAGAAAGGTTTCATTTAGTGGAGAGTAATAACCGTTAGTGCGCAATGCAGACGATGGGAGGAAGAATGAAAATGGTGTATGGAGACATTGTAGACATGGGAAGCCAGAATGAAACTCCTGGAAGTTACTGACATACAGATGAGTAAGAATGAGTAAGAATGAAAACAAATGCTGAAAAAAGCGTGAGTGAGCGCACAAAGCTGCCAAGGTGCAACCTGATTCCTGAACAATTGTAGAGCAATTTATTTAAGTAAACAAAATGTGACTTTTTTTTTTTAACATGGATGTGTGACTAGTCAGGCAGCTGAGGTTGAAATGGCTGAATCTGTGCAGTCCCAAACACTTTTTTCTCCCTACCAGACTTGGTTCACTGTGGCCCTGTGTGTCAGCTCTGCAATATAATGGGTAATATAAATATCTGAGCACAAAGACCCTCTCAGAGTATGTAAAACAAGCTGAGCTATTTGCTTATATAGCAGCAAACTCGATTATATAATTACACAACAGAACTGAGAAAGAACTTTTCACTCTGCTACTGTATATTTGCTCTCCACAGTAGTAATCCAGATGACACCACATGAGAGGTTCCCAGAGCTGAAAGAATATTTTTGGGGTTTCCTGATTTTTGCAATGAAAAATATTTTAGTTCTGAGAAACTAATTTTATCCACGAAAATACTGAACAAGTACATTTGGCAAGCATCTGTTTGTATGTTTTGCATTAAGCCCACTGCGGAAACTAACAATACTGGCTTCCCCAATTTTGTAAATTACATGGCAGAAAGTAAAAGGTCTTAAATCTAAATTTGGTTGTTGTTGGCTTAGGTGAACATGTTTTGGCAGAACAAACTGTAATAGTTTGTTTTATGAATACAGTTTTTCAGGACACGGTGCCTTGGGAGCAGAGACGAGCAAAGTAAGCTCATGCTGTGTGGGCAGCACAGAGCTGACCTCCGGATGGGACAAAATGTCTTACATGAACCAGTGCATGAAGCCTTTCAGTCCAGCTATTTACTGACTGTGATGTTAATCAGCTGATATTTCTGTTCACTTCATTCTTAAATATTGTCCTCACACAATTTGCACATGAAATTATATCTATAGTGATGTTAGTTTCCAAGACAACCAAACCAGATCATTGCTTTTTAGCCACAAATGATGATGATGATGATGATGATGATGATGTCTGTCGGCTGGTCCAAAACTTTGGTCCAGACTGAAATATCTCAACTACTACTTGATAGATTGCCATTAAATTTGGTATTAAAATTGATGTCCTCCTCAGGGGGAATTGGAATTTAGCTGGAGCTTTGGTGATACCTCAGTTTTTCCTCTGGTGCCATCATCAGGTCAGACCTTTAGTACTTTTGTTTATGACCAAATCCCTGGAAAAATAGTGACATTTCCATCAGCCTCAGCTGTAATCTGTCTTTGGTGCTAATTATCAAAGCTAACTAATGCTAAGATGGCAAACATACTGAACAGGCCTGCTAAACATCAGCATGTTAGCATACAGACATGCATTTTTAATAACCTCCAGCCATAAAGGGACAGCCATTCCCAAAGCACAAATTAATGAAATAAACAACAGCAGAAGCAAAGAGAACTCACAAAACAGTGAATAAAACAACATTACTTTGAAACAAGTCTGTAAAAAACATCAGTTTCATGTGATGCTGCAAAGAAGAGACATACTTGGACAACCGCGGCCTCTCGACTAAATGTTTCCAACGCTGCCTTTTAGAACAGCCAACCAGAAGCTTTTCAAGGACACCAGACTACAGTTTTTCTGACAGGGGGTTAAACAGGTCTTACAGCATGTGTTGCCACTAAAGCCTTCCTAATGCCTGTAAAGTGATCATGCGTGACAGAACAGATATGGTTTCCTTCAGTCTCTGAGATGCTAGCGGTCTTTGGCCTTCTTGAAGTGCTCCGGGCATAATCACTGACAGTGAGAGATGTCTGCCGAAACTATTACTGCTATGATTCTCTGAAGATCTGACCTTTGATCTCGAGTTATCCTGTCCTCCACTTTGACCAATTTGAAGCTCTTTAGCTGTCAGAAGAAGTCACTTCATACTTCTTCCGGTCCACGTGAGATCAGCGCAGCGCCTCACGTCAGTGGTCTTCCCAGGCCTGTAAGTTGCACCTGACCGCTCCTCCCATCTGCCTGACCCTGTCTGTCTCCAGCTTGTCCCCTGGTCTGAGCAGCCCACCCTCTGCCTGCCTCAGCTCTGCATGCGAACAAGTCCGGATCTCGCCTGGGAGGAAGTGGAATGTTTTTACTGGGAAGTTTGGGATTAGACGACCATTGCAGGATTTTCATTCCATCTCTCGGTAGCTGCACTCCAAAGGAAGCCCCCCCTTTTTTTTCTTACATAAGTAAGCCATCGCCAATGTGGATTAATGAGCTTTATCCCATGCAGAAAAAGCAAACTAGACTGTGTGTCCAAAAATTGCAGTACAGAGTGTCCATGACTGAACTGCAGCAGAGTCTGGGTTATTCCCAGACCCGTCTCTCTCTGCTGCCCATTGATTATCTGCCATAAAACAATTTTGTAGTGACTTTTTCAATGCTTGTAAGCCTTTGTTAATCAGTGAAATCTGATCTGCCAGTGCTTGTTCCTTTTACAGTGTATAACCACAAAATATATCAATTCTGCTTCAGATCTGACATGTCAGTCAACCTGTGGCAAAGCTGTGTTGGATGTGTGCACATCTCAGTGCAGATATTATCTCCAGCTCCTGAGGTTATTGGCATTATCTTCGAACACCTACTGTGTAATCTACCCCTGAGCTCATTCATTGCCTCCTTATCATGCACAACGTCCCTGTATTTAGCATGGAACACGTGAGAGTGTGACGGGGAGAGATGGACACTTCTTTTCCATGCAGGAGACCCCCGGGGAACTTCCTGTATTTTTGTAACCCGGATGAGAAGCTGTTGATAACATGAGTGTGTGGGCGCCAGCGGGGAAGGTGACATTAGCGACAACTCAGAGGAAGAGGAAGTCAATCAGCAGAGCGAGAGGGAGGAGGACAATAGCTGTGTGGCATGAGAGGAAAGCCAAGTGGGGAAAGTGGGAGTAAACACACACACGAGGTATCTCTGTCTGCAGGTCAGAGGGAACGAGGAGCTGCATCTACACGTGCATGCATGCGTTCTCATTTGGGCATGGCGTGTGTCTGTGCACTTAAGTGCATTTGCATGTGTGTGTGTGTGTGTGTGTGTGCCTGCGTGCATGCGCGTGTGGGAGCATGAGTGTGTGTGTGTGTGTGTGTGGGATCACACAGTTGTCTGTTTCGCACCTGGCCGGGCCAGTAGTGAGTCAGCAGTGGTGAGAGGTTGAGCTGTATTCCCTGTCACACAGCTCAAAGTTGTGTTAACCTTTAAGACAAAAGGCTATGACGTGTGTGGGCTTCTGCTGATCCTGTGAGGAAAGCCATCTGAATGTCATGTATTCTTCTAGCTGCCATCAAAATCTGATTTAAAATGTGTGGTTGAGGTCTCTGAGGAAACCATTCAGCAAGTCTAACTGAATTGTAAGGGCATGTTGGTCACGGTGAGTCCTCCTGCAAAGTGTTGCTCTGAGTTTCCTCGAGTTTTGAGACTGTTTGTTGCAGGACACGCAGCTAAAAATCTGAAAACAAACTGCACGGGAACAAATTACAAACACTGAAATAATTATGAGTGAGAATCATACTCATCTGTGCTTTTAACATCTCTTTTGACTTATTTTCAACTTCTCACTTATCTACTTTACAGACTTTAAGCAAGATAAGACTGACAGTGCCAAAAGTGTGCAGTGCTCTACAGATTTCGATAATGTGTTAAAATATATATTGCCCTTGAATTCACCGTCTGGCCAGCAGCCACTACAAAGCAAGAAGACAATGAAAGCATGAAGCAGATCACTGTAGTTATAGTTTGTGGTGGCCACATTACTTTGTTTCATTAACCTTGTCAAAGCATATTTCACAGTTTATACAAAAGAGAAAAACACAAGAGTTTTTACAGTTCTATTGCATAAGTGCATTCACTTGAAACAGGCCAAATCTTTGCCACAAACATGAGGGAAACGGGTACAGGTCAATAAGCTGGCTGTGCTGGAGGTCACTACGGTCCAAGTGCCTTGCAGGACAGTTTTTGAGCACAGACAAAAGTGCCATGCTTAAGTGCTGAAGACAAAGAGAAGCCCAAAGAAGAAAAGAACAACTTTCTCAGAGAGGAGAAAACTTTGATTCAGTCAATTAAGCCGACATTTTCTAGCCAAACTTGCAGCATCCTTCAGGAATGGAAATGTTGATCAGTCGGTTGGTTCATTTTGGTCCAAAATGAAATATCTACAAAACTGCTGGTTCTATTACCAAGAAATTTTATACAGAAATTTGTGGTCCTCTGATAATGTATCCTAACAACTTCAATGATCTTCTGACTCACACTGGTTCACATTTGTGGGTTTTGGTGAAATGTCTTGACTGTTGGTTCAGACATTCGTGGCTCAGGAAGAATTGTGAATCATTTTCCATTTAGTATTATCATCAGGTTAAAATCTCAATTTGTCCAATACTTTGTTGTATGACCTGCAAAACTAAAGACATTCCCACCTGCCTCACCTGTGCTTTGTGTTTAGTGCCAAAGAGCTGATGTTATCATGCCCACATGCTAAACTAAGATGGTGATGATGGTGCACATTATACATGCTAAAAATGCTAACATTTAGCTCAAAGCACCACTGTGTTTAAGTAGAGCCACTAGCATGGCTGTGGGCTCAGAGAGCATCACAGGTGACTCATCGAAATGGGCACAGCAGAGTCATTTGAGCAAACACGTGCTGACAATCTCCTGCCTTTATCCAGTTTAACACTATAACTCAGAGGGCTGCAACTGACTGGAGGACTGGAGCATAACTATCCATCAGTTGCAGAGCCGGATATCTATGACGTACAGCACAGCATGATGCAGTATCTTGATCACCAAAATGTCACAAGTTTTCCCTGGAAGAACAAAGGCTGCAGTGTGACGTGTGCTTTCCTGTCAAGTCAGTGACATCATCTGGGCTGGATCATCAACACCGGCAGCAACAGTAATTCTACACCTGAAAAAGCAGCCTTTCAAGCTGCCTGTGACAGCTTCTTTTCATTTTTCATGTGGGCACGCCGTTTCAGTCGAGTCACCGGGGAGGAAGTGATAAAGTTGCTGTGAGATGACTACATCAAAAGCCTTTAACCTGCTCTAACAGACCGCACAAGTGATGTACAAAGAGGAGCCAGGGTTAAAAAAAAAAGATTTGAAAGACGGAGTGAGTGAAAGATGAGCTTGATGTGTTGTTTAAAGGTGACTAGTAGGCCGGAAAGTGAAGTCTGGAAAGCCACAACACAGAGCATGTCGGCTACGTGTGGTTGTGTTTAGAGGGGCTTCTATGGAAACCTTCCAAACGGAGGTACTATAGAAAGGATGATTCACCAGTCTGGAGGTGATCGTGGCATTAGGAGAGTAGGTAGAGAAAGCTTGCCCCTGGGGTGAACTGTCACACATTTCTTTAAATTCTTTTACTCAGGCCACTAATTGGACATCCCGTGGGGCTGATGACAGATGATTGTTAGCATATATAGAGCTCGAATTTTACTCAGGGTGTGTCCAAACTGATCGGTAACTGAATCACGATGACGTGTGTGACCTGTGGGTGTGGTTGATAAAGCTAGTGAGGTCCAGATGAGTAGAAAATGGTCAAACGCCCAGAGTCACCTACTGTACTGTGCAGCCCATAATTCCCAGCTACGCCCGTCATGTGCACGCCAAAGACAATCAATCCCGAGCTGCTGCCATCGTGGCTGCTCGCTCGCAGGGTGAGAAAAGGTCCTGGCTTTGCTTGGCTTGAGGTAAGCAGCAGCATCATAAATTCAATTTTGAAATAACAGAATCCAGGATATCCTGTGGTTAACCACCAAGGCAAGATATCCGATTGTCTAACCCACGCCTGTAATCCTGTCGGCTCTGATAGATGGAATATGGATGTTTGAGTAGATTTCATGAAAACAAGAGTGACTCCAGATGCCCTCTGCTCTGAGGAAAATCACTGATTTAGCTTTCAGAGTCGACTCCTTGCTTGGCAAGTTTGGCTTAAGTTGATTACTTTGGAACATTTAAGCCAACATATAAGTATATAAAGATAAAAACTGACCCTTACACAGTTTGTTTTGTAATACATCTCACAGCATGGTCATTACAACACAAACGATTCGTAAGTGGGTGTGTGCATGGATGTGTGTGTGTGTGTGTGTGTGTGTGTCATGTCCTACACTGAAATCAGCCACTGTTGTGACACGAGGTGAAACTTCAGTGGCCGAGCAGGCCCGGCCCCGACTACACAATGAAGACATCCTTAGAGATGACCTGTGTTTACAGCCGGGTTGTCAGGGAGTCCTCCGCACTCCGGCAATAAGGAAGGGTATTATTTGCTTTGGCTGAGGAAAAAGCTTCTAATCAGATCTCTGTGACATGTGAACACACTGTGCTCCTCACCACCCATCTCTCTCCATCCCTGCGTAGTTTCTGTTCACCTTTCGCCTCCTCACCTCAGGTCGTCCTTTCATGTTTTACATGCAAGTTGTGAAACATGTGTGAGTGCACGGTTTGCAGTGGACAACAGCGTGGATGACCAAAAGTCCAATGATTGCTCATATATACACTTTTAATGTATTTATTGTACATCACTCAGAATGCAATGAGTTAAAACTGTGTACCTCTTTTCTCTCTCATTTTCGTTGTCTTTCCTGCTACTAGTGCTTGAAGAAGTACTCAGATATTTCACTCAAGTAAAAGTACTAAAACTACATTATAGAAATGCTGTTCAAGTAAAAGTTTTGCACTCAAAATGTTAAAGTATGTATTAATTTGTTTATTTCTTTAATGTTGCAGCTGGTAAAAGTGGTGCTCATTTTAATGGCTCAAGACACTTTAATCTATGATAACATCGCATCACTGATTTGCTAATTTTGTTCTGTATTAATAATCTGAATGCAACGCAAATAGTAATTAAAGCTTTTAAATAAATGTAGTGGGGTAAAAGTACAATAATTGCATTTAAAATATAGTAGAGTGGTAGTAGTAGACTGGAAATACTCAAATAAAGCACAAGTTCCTCAAAACTGTGCTTAAATTCAACACGGATTGAATGTATGTAGTTACTTGCCACAACTGCCTTCTGCCTTGCATGTGAAAAAAAAGAGGTGAAGTATATTGCTCAGGTTGGAGGGAATTGTCATGTCTAATTGCCACATCGGCCTTCTTATCTGATCTTGCAAGGCTGCTATTGTAATAAAACACCAGCGGAGATGAGCCAGGAAAGGTGAAGATTACACAGGGTGAGCCATTCATGGCACAATCCATCCCTTCATTGCTCTGGGTTTTCCACACTCTCAGTCCAGGAAGTACAGTATAGTGGGGCATGTGAGGGCTGGATGTGGGCTGGAGGAGGACGGCAGGAGTGCTGAGGTAACCACTCTGATAAGTGATGCATCTCTGCACTGCATTGTGCATTGTGCTTCGATATGACAACCCCATTGTGAGGACACGCTGTGGAGTAAAAACGCAACAAAGGCTGATTATTTTCTGAGGGGGAAAGGTCAGGTTCCAGCC
This sequence comes from Chaetodon auriga, assembly GCF_051107435.1. Taxonomy (NCBI): domain Eukaryota; kingdom Metazoa; phylum Chordata; class Actinopteri; order Chaetodontiformes; family Chaetodontidae; genus Chaetodon; species Chaetodon auriga. The sequence goes on along the minus strand of NC_135078.1, from coordinate 23,575,950 downwards.
TGCCGATGCTTTAGTGTGTCAGGAGGATTTTAGATCGTGTGGATTTCACACCTCTTCGAATGACTACTATTAATGATGAATAATACATTGCTACATCAGGACAGTTTTGTTTGTGGTGAGGCTAAATCAGTGGCCTGCATGCCTTTGGTGCACTCACTTACAGCTGATTGTTTCAGTTTTTTAAAGGCAAACCCTGTGAAATCCTTTGGTGTGGATTATAATGCTGCCCTTTAGTGCCCTGCCGTGGTTTCATTAAGTATTGCAGTATTGAAGTTTTTAAAATTCTGACAGCTGAAAACATCTCTCAGCTACTATTTTTGCTTTTTAAACCAGTTCCAGTAACCTCAGTTTGAGAAACTGAAAAAAAAAAAAAAACAAAACAACAACAGCTGCATGTTCAAGTTACAGAAAGACAAACCATCTTTGTTATTTCTAAACTGCTTGACCTGAATCTCAAAATCACTTTCTCAAAGAGTGTTTAGTAATGACTTAAGCTGTCTGATGTCCAAATGTCCTGTAGATACATGGGCCTGGAGCAGATGTCTGATGCATTTTTTGCATTCCAGTTCAGATTAAAGAAGGAATTAGTGGTCAAACTTAATGGAGAGTAAAAGTAATGGTTTGAATTTTGGTTTGGACTGAATGATGGGTATCACTCATGTCTATTAAGCTGAGGTTTGTTTACAGACACAACAAAGCAACGTGTAAGACAAGCGATTAAGGCCTCTCACTCTCATACTGCCAAAAAGCATCCTTTGAGAGACATATAAAGTAGTGTGCTAAGTTATCAGAGGTGATTTACTGACTGTTTTATGTGATGGTTGACACTTGAGTGATGACAGTCCGCATCAGTTCAGCTTCGTCTCAGGCAGTAAGATATCTTTTGTTTGGTCCCTCACAGTTTTAAGGAAGCTCATGATGCCGGAGCCGCCGGTGCCCCTCTCCTCTAATGCTGTGGGTGCTCTGCTGATCATCTCCGCCTGCAAGTTCTGGCTCTGGTTACGCAGTTGTCGGGCGCGGGCAGCGGGTACAGTGATGAAGCGGCTGACGATGTTGATGTGGTAGCTGCGTAACTCCAGCAGTTTTGTGACGCAGTGCTGAAAGGCCTGGTTTAGCCGCTCGTCTGCCTGCTGCTGGACAAAGCTCTTTAGGGAGGATTCCAACGAGATGTCCTGGATCAGTTGCTTGTGTGCAGGTGGCATGTAGTCCCTCATGCGGGTTAGAAAGGCACCTACATAAGGGTGTTATCATCACATTGAGTTCTTCTCATTCCTCTCTGGCACTTTTGTAATCAATCAAAGGGAAAAAAAAAATCAGCCATCTTACCACTTTTTCCTTCATGCTTGACTCCAAGAAGTTCATCAAAGCAGTGCAGCAGGCTGCTCTGTGCAGCGCTCCCTCCTGAAAACTCCATTGGTTCCTTCTGGACTCCTTCATATATCAGCCCGTTTGGCATACAGGGGTTGTCTTTCCACCTATGCATGTTTGCATGGACACAAACACACACAACCATTTCAAAAACATGTTTCACTTCACAAATACATGAACAATAAGTCAAATAAAAACAGAGTTCTGTACCCAGACAGGTATATCCTCATAATGCCATAGAAGACCGAAGGTTCCACGTACACTAGAGAAAAACCACATCCATCAAAATCCTTGTTGACAGGGAAAAAAGAAAACTTAAAACTTATGTTTGAGTGATTACCATGCATCAGTTTGAGTGCATCTGTCATGTCCTGTATAGACTGGCTGATACCCTCCAGGGCTCCGGCCACAGCCTGAGTGTCACCACTCCTGACGCCATTGATCACAGTGGCAATGTTCTGCAACACAGGTCCGGTTACAGACTTTTCAGAAATTTCCTCAGTTGAATTGATTTTCAGTCAACATCTCCAACAGAATGAATCCTTGCATTGTTATCTTCACATGCAGAGAAGAATCGACTTATTTTTGAACATATCTTCACCCTCAGTGCAGGGACTGCTGCCATTTCCACCAGCAAAGTAACTATGAAGAAACCTCGCACATTGTCTCCGCCTGGAAGGCTGACCAGCAGCTCCAGGTTCCTGAATGACACAAGTAAATCTGTAACTTTTGTGTACACAAGAATATTATGCTTCAGTATGTGTCAATGATGAGAATTCAAATGAAAATGCACTTACTCAATGTTAAAAGGTCTGTCATAAAGGTGGACATGGAAAAGAAAGAGAATAGATTTATACCTGACATTTGTTTAGGAGGCAACCAAAGCACATGCAGAAGATAGATGGCCTTACCCCTCTGGATCCTTCTTCTTCCAGTTAGCCAGCACTGCATCTGCATGGGTGAGGATTGGAGGGAGTCCTAAACGTTGTGACACCTCCCAGTATGGGACAGCCAGGTTATGTGGCAACATCTTAGAGGAAGATTATCAAAGGTGGAAAGTCTTTCATATAAAATGAGTAGACTGTAGAGAAGCTGATATCAGGGAAAAGGGTCATGTCAGTATGACATAAATGAAACCTGAAAGACAGCGATACCTTGACTGTATTGCTCTCTCCCTCCTGCCAGGTGTAGCCCATGGTCATCATGCTGAGGGCCAGGTGGGCCAGCCGTAACTCACGGTGTTTCTGCAGAAACTCTGTGCTCAGCAGCGGCATCTGGACAGATAGAAGATCAACACTGAGCCGTGGCTCCATAAACACAGTGACCTGCCGTTGTTCGCACTGACCTTGTTAATATGGGAGCGCAACTCATGAGACTGCACAAGTTCTGGGACTCGCAGGGCAATATCCATCCATGGCTGGTAGTAAGATGGAAGCTCTTTCTTTGAAAGTAAAGTGGAAGCACCGTGTTTATCAGTGAAAAATGTTGATCATCACAGCAAATGAAAATGAAACAGCTCATCTGTGCACGACAGATGTGAAGGTGCAACATGATGGAACAGGCTGAAGCCTTTTCATTTTTAGTTTGAAGAGCTCTTCCCTAATTTTTCTTTCAGTGTTTAATGTTGCTACATGCACAGTAGCTTTGGACCTGGCAGAGTGTTTAAACAAAATGTGATTTAGCAAAAACACACAACTGTAGGAATAAAGTTCATTACACAAAACAAACAGGAACAAAGCCAAATTTCAGCTTCCACCAATCAATTGGTCTCAATCAATACCTCCAGTCACTTTCAGCAGTTATAACTGCTAAGCTATGTGCACCATTTTCATCTAACGTGGCTTAAATTTAGCTTCAGTTAAATGACTGCATATGTAAGACTTCACTTCACTTGAACTCATGTTTATAATACATTTCCAAGATCGAGGTCCTGATAATCGGATATTTCATTAGGACTGCATAGACATAGTATGCATAAGGTAAAATGTAAAAAGCGTTCCACCCACCAGAGGATCAGGGAGGATGAAGCCTAGCTCCTCAGAGACATGGTAAGCATCCAGAGAGAAAAGAGATTTGGAGCCTGAATCAGCAGCAGCCATTGTGAATGCGGCGGAAACCCAGCGATGACTGTCCGACTATCTGAGTTGTTCAAGAAACCCTGTGTCTGGACTCCGGCACAGAGTTCACTTTAAAGCTGTTGTCAGGAATGTTCACAATTGCTGACACAACAGCTCTCAGTTATTGTCAGCTATTGCACAATTCTAATTAATGTTTGGCAAATCTGTATCTATATGCTTCACTTAGTGAATCATTAAGTTTAGGGTTATCAAGTCTGCAGTTCCCACAGCTGGGTGCTCTGTGAACTGCAGACTTGATGAGAAGAAAATGCACATCAGATAAGATTATAGCTGCATTTGACCAGCTCCTGTTCAATTATACTGCTGTGCTGCTCTGTGTTCTTTTTTTTGTCGCATGAATTAATTCATTATGTGGACATTATACAATGAAAATGACAGGAATGATCATTTCTGTGCTGTCTATGTGAAATGCTGCACTCTTATTTCACCACTTTTTCAATGTATCAGGCAGGTATGAATGTGCAATAATGCTGCATGTATAAAAATAGCAATCAATCAATCTTTAGTTGCTTTTACAGTGGTTAAAGCATGCTGCTTCATATAAACAGTATGTGGACAACAGACAGAAGTGAAAAGTGGCTGAAAGACCAAAACACACACACAAAAAAAACCTTCAATTCTAGGAACACAGGTAAAAGATAAATATCAAAGGTTATCTCCGCCTTACAAATCCAGTCCCACTTTATGTCCTCCTCTCTGTCCACATACTGACACCAAATACATGGTTTCATTCATGCCTCATTTTAAGTTCACCATTTTATTTATGTTATGCACAAAGCTACATATAATATGTGTTGCAGTACAACGCATTACTTTAGTTTCTGCAGATTTTTGTTTAGAAGGAACATGTTCCACCCTCTGCTCTGTCTACGTTGTGGCTCAGTATTGAAGAGAGGATTACATAAAGTTAGACTGTCAGCCTCACCTGGTGGAGCACACTGAACACTGCAGGAGTTACAGTGAAAAGGGCTGTACACCAAAGCGAAGGGGAATCGGTATCAGTCAGTCCTCCAGCACAACACCAAAATTGCATTTTACTGCCTGAGCTGTTTGGTGTGATTCTGGAAAGCTGACGTGCTGTGCTAACTTTGGCAATTTATTCAATGAAATAGGAATGCAGTAGGATATAAATCTGCAAAATTGTTTTCACAGGATGATGCATGTGTTAACCAGCTTTAACAAGCTTAACAATCTCATGCTTCCTCAAACTCTAAAGGTCACCTGTAATTTGATCTTCTTGGTCCTGGAACAAAGTTAAGATTACAAACACTGGATGCCGGGTCATGTGAGTGGCGTGACGGAATGACAGAAGTAAAAGATAAACTGACTCATGAGAATCTGGTTTATTGTGTATTTAAAGTCTTTCCTGAACTGCATCGACTGTGAGGACAGAATTACTGGGTTAAACTAGGCTGGAAATAACGTCTGTTTAGCGGTGAAAACCTCCCGTCTGTGCACCATGGCTGTCAGTACCTGTGAGTGGTAAGTAGCTTTTACCTATCACAGACCAAACATGACAATCAGCCTCGGGCTATCCATGAGTTATCTGACCAGTAACTGCATTGTCCCAAAGTGGTAAACAGCAACTAACCTGAATGCCACTGAGTACATTGATCTCAGTATCCTGCTCAGTAATTGTAAGGTGGCACTGACAGAATTTGAAAGCACATTTATAGTATTGGGGACATGCTTATTGTTACAAAAACTGTACCTTGTTGGTCTTACATATGGAGTAAGAAGCTGCATTATTAGCCAAAACAATGGTTTGAGATTGTGCTCATATGCAAGAAATAACATTTACTGTTAAAAAAAAAAAAGTGCAGTAACTGCCTTCTGATATACTGCAGTAGATTAAATGCTTTAATAAGCATCTACCAGACAGGGAGGGTCTAACAGAGAGGTGCTGGTCGGTTGCATAATTAGGGGTAAAGGAGTGATTATCTCTTGAGCTTGACATAAGATATCTCAGCCGCTAGTTAAATTCCAATCATACTTTTTCTCCACATCGGCAACATTTTGTCTAAAATTTGTCACCAGTCCTGCAGCTTTATGATAGTGGGAAAAAAGAATTTAGAGGATCTCATGCACAGTCATAATGCACAGTTTAAAAGAACCAGAGGAGTTAATTTAGTACCAGGGAACAATAGATCGTTTATATAAAGCTCCACAGCTATGATGACTCATGCACATTTTTTCCCTTTTGGAGTGCTCTTGAATAATACAATGATACATGGATCCAAACAAACAATATTGTTATTTGTGTGCCAGCCATGTCCTTGTTTCTTGAATCTGTGTCATGCACCTGCCATACCTGCAACCATACTGTGTACATATACAGTGAATAGCTTATACACTGTGATACACCATACATAGACCCACACATGCACAAATGAATCAGTGCTGAATGAGTCCCTCCTGTCCTTATGAAGCTGACCATCCCTAACGCTTAAAGGAGCTGATCGTTCATGCTGAAGTCTGTAGTGAAACACCGTGCACGCTTTATTTCACCCACCCTGACTGCATGGGGGGGTGGGGGGGGGGGATAAAGTATTTTATTAAGCTCACATGAACACGCTGTAAACTGTGCACAGTGCAATCCAGATTCTTTTAGAGGAGAGGTAAAAGCATGTGCTGGACTGCAAGCCGGTTTATCTGAGCTGCTAAGGAGCTGCGGAATGAGATTTGTGCGACTTTAAAGTGGATCAGTGTTTTGTAATGAATGGGTTTTTTTTTTTTTTTTTTTTTTCGTCGGTGCGCCTGCCTATTATTAGCTACGGAGGCCTTACAGTAAGTGGAGGTGGTTCCATGACGGTCAGAGCTGCAGCTCTGCAACGCGCCGACAGGCTTCAGATCAGCGGTCGTATTTTGAGCAATGCATTCGGACTCGTCGCACTGATCCAGAGGACCTCTCCTGAAACATCTGCGCTCGGCCGGTCTATTTCCAAGCCTCGATCACCTTACCTTGAAGATGAAGTTAAACGCGAGCTGCCGTCAGGTGCAAGCCGCATCCGATGGAGCCCTGCTTTTTGTCTCGTTCGTCGACCAAGTCCATGCAGCACTTCCTTATGTTGCGGTAATGACATGTTTCCTGCAAGAGAATAAAACTGGTTTTTATCTTATAATCGCTGTTTTTTGAATGCGAAGCCAGAAAAGCAGGTTCAAGAGTCGGTGACGGGGTGTTACATAACGCGTAATGCAGCAGAGCCTCATGACTAGTGTCTCGGTGGTGGAGGGACTGTTCGGTCCTTCTGGTAGGATATACACAATTTGATCATCTTTGTTGTGGATGATAACTGAGGCTGCGAGCTTATTTCACCGTAATTTGTGTCGGGGGATAGTCTGGCGGCGCTGTTTGGGGTTGTGTACAACATCTGCCCATAAGAAAAAATGATTAATTAATTCGGGAGTTGCGCAGTGTAGACTGTAACGGGAAAGGGATATGAATGAGCAGTATTAGAGGTGTATCTCCATAGTGTCATGCAGGCCCAGCCTAAGGTCACACTGTCAGATGTGTTTGTGCATATGACTTCATGGAGCTGAGAAGAGCCTATAGGGATGCAGATTGGGCAGTCAATGAAAGGCTGATTTCATGAATGACTGCAAACGGCAGGTGACCGTGAGGAAAGACATCATAGTAATCCGTTATAGTAATCTGTAGAGAAGCTGCACATCCAACATCAAACTCTTGCTCTAACAGATAAATACTGTTTTCTGATCGTCATCCTCTAGAAGCAGAAACATGGTTGAAGTGCAGAAGTGATGCTGGAGGAAGGGGAGGCAGTTGTGTCCTTACAGCAGGAACACCAGGGGTATCTGACCTCATTCATGAGGAGTTAGCTTTGTCTGGGAGTCTGAATATGAATGACTCTTCTGATTAAAGGTTGTGATTCTCTGTCAGGGTCAAAGCTGGTCTAGTGTTTGAGTATACAGACTGTGGACCTGGGGATCTCGTGTGCTGTGGTGGCACATGTAAGAACTAGAAATGGAGCTGGACTACGCAAGCATGACAGTGGCCTGATGGCGTTTGAATCTGCTGCTGATGTTTTTTCTGAATAAGAAAAAAATGCATCAGTGTCATGGATTGTCTGATATAGGCTGTGACACACAGGCTACAGTTCCCTTGGAAACCAGTCTGGCTAAGATATTCATCAGCCACCATTTTCAACAGACAGAAATAGTCTATCTACCTATTCCCTCCATTTCATTTAATTAGGGTTTATTTGTGGATGCCAGATTTCTTGTGCTCATTTTTTTGAATTAGGCCTCTGATGACTGACGCTTCACAGTAAGGCTGTTTGGATTGTGATGCAGGAACCATAAATAGGGAAAGGTATTTTAGGCTTGCAGATGGTTGAAAGGATTACAGAAATATCTGGATATATCAACCTTTATTAACAAAGAGACCGCTTTTCTTTTGAAATAATTGCTTTGGTTTATTTGTGACTATTTTTGTACTGGACATGTTGTAAACTCTGTGGATCCCCTCCCCCCTAAACATCGCCCCCTTTTTGCTTGCTTGTCCCTTTAAATTTTGTTCTATATCAGGAACAAGGACAGGGAACTTGTGAATGGGCACGGGGAAGTCACGAGACCATCCATTGATAGCTCTGCAGGCAGAACAAGCAGTGCAGATGAGGAGTAGTCAGTGTCTAATATCCGTATTGATCCATGTTCCTGTACTGTTCGGGACAATAGTTTAGGATTTCAGGCACTGATGCAGCTTTCTGTGCTTCTTTGTGCTTGGACAGGTCCCAGTTGACAGATTCTGATATGGACTATGAGAGGCCAAACGTTGAAACTATCAAGTGTGTGGTGGTCGGAGACAATGCCGTTGGAAAGACCCGCCTTATCTGCGCCCGGGCCTGCAATGCCACACTGACTCAGTACCAATTACTCGCTACACATGTGCCCACAGTCTGGGCTATTGACCAGTACAGAGTATGCCAGGAGGTGAGTGTGCAAGCTCATAATATTTTACCAGCATGTTTTCAAAATGTGAATGTTTTTGAGGATTTAAATCTCTAAATATAAAATAAATCTATGCATGGATAAAACTCAAAACACACTAAATGTGCCTCATAAGTGTTATAGAAACTGATGATTGCACATCCCTGAATGTGTCATCTTTTAGGTATTAGAGCGCTCCAGAGATGTTGTGGATGACGTTAGTGTGTCCCTTCGCCTCTGGGACACATTCGGAGACCATCACAAGGACCGGCGTTTTGCATATGGCAGGTGAGGTGTTGTAAAGGTAAGTTTACCGACGCTTGTCCTGATGTTACCTGAGCTGACATAGTTTGTCCTGCGCCTTCCCGTCAGGTCTGATGTGGTGGTGCTGTGCTTCTCAATCGCCAACCCCAACTCTCTATACCATGTGAAGACCATGTGGTATCCAGAGATCAAGCACTTCTGCCCCCGTGCTCCTGTCATCTTGGTGGGCTGTCAGCTGGACCTGCGATATGCAGACCTGGAGGCAGTGAACAGGGCACGGAGGCCTTTAGCAAGGTAGTGAGACTTCTGCTTGAACACAAGAATTTTTAACTGAGATTCAGTGATTGTTTGATATTTGTTTTGATTTACTCTTTTCCAGAGCCAGAATTGTCTTTGATGTATTCTGTTGTTTTTCAGACCCATTAAGTCCAATGAGATTCTGCCTCCAGAGAGAGGCCGGGAGGTGGCCAAAGAGTTGGGAGTGCCATATTATGAAACCAGTGTTGTTGCTCAATTTGGAGTCAAGGACGTCTTTGATAATGCTATCCGAGCTGCACTCATCTCACGCCGCCACCTGCAGTTTTGGAAATCTCACCTCAGAAATGTGCAGCGGCCTCTCCTTCAGGCGCCCTTCCTGCCACCAAAACCTCCCCCACCTATAATCACTGTGCCTCCTCCCCCTACCACCACAGAGGAGCATCCAGTCGGGCTTCTGGAGGACCCACACTGTGCTGATGTCATCCTGGTCCTGCAGGAGCGTCAGAAAATCTTTGCACACAAGATATACTTAGCGACATCCTCTTCAAAGTTCTACGACCTCTTTATTATGGACACACAAACTGAGGAGACTGAAAGGCCCGCTCGTGGTCCTCTGTCCGGTCGAGAGCTGCTGATGCGTGCTGCTAGCTTTGATGTTTGTGAGAGCAGCGATGATGGAGACAGGGCCAACCTGAGGGCCTGCACTAGCGATGGGACCCTGAAGGACTCCGAGGGCGGCAGACGGGGCAGAATGCTCTCCTCGTGGAGCCGAGCTTTCGTCAGCATCCAGGAGGAGCTGGTAGATGACCCTGTTACCTACAGTCCCAGGCCCATGACTGTAGTGCACATGGACCAGTCCATGCAGCTTGGCCCTTTCCGAGCTGTGCTTCGCTACCTGTACACAGGTCAGCTTGACGAGAATGAGAAAGAGCTAATGCACATTGCACACATTGCTGAGCTGCTGGAGGTTTTTGACCTGCGGATGATGGTGGCAAACATACTTAACAATGAAGCCTTCATGAACCAAGAAATCACCAAAGCCTTCCATGTACGCCGCACAAACAGAGTCAAAGAGTGCTTGGCCAAAGGCACCTTTTCTGGTGAGTGGAAATCATTAGTGCACGTTTGTTCATGTGTTCTTCACATATAGTGGATGCAGGTGGACGTGAGGTGTCATCAGGGTCTCACCTCTGTGTTGCAGATGTAGTATTCAAGCTAGACGATGGGACGATCATGGCCCACAAGCCGTTACTCATCTCTAGTTGTGACTGGATGGCAGCTATGTTTGGTGGGCCTTTTGTGGAGAGCTGCACCAAAGAGGTAAGTGAGCCTGCATCACTGGCTTGTTTGGCTGTGAAATAAGACCAGCAGAGCTCAAGTTCAGACCAGAGTCAGCACTGGGTGGAACATTTATTCTACGTTGCTCATAATTTCAGTGGCATTCTTATTACCGGTAGATTTATAAAGCGATTCCATTTAAAATTTAATTACTTTATAATTACACAAAGCACACTAGCGCAGCAAAGATCAATACGTGTACTGACCCAAGCAGAGTGCCAATGATATGAATGTGGTCTGTGCACAAAAGATAATTTAATTCAAGGATTTCAAGTCTTTTCTGTAACAATTACACAAGCTCAAACGTACTGTAGTCATGTGAGCTCAAGTACTTTGTTTTTCTATCAAAACAGATAATAATACTGCTAAAAGAGGATAGAGTAAGTACACCTGCGGGTAGTTTGAGATTTAGATACTTTCATTTCAAACTGTGGAATATCATATGGCTCTTCATGACTATTTTTAGATGTTCTGACCAAGCCAAAGCAGAACTGACAAAGAGGAGGAACAATTTTATTTTCATTACGTCATATAAACACAGAAGTGAAATTTTCCTCTCGCTTTCCTAGTGCATGCAAAACACCCCTGAAGTCATGACTGTGTCACGTGTTCCTGTTTGTAAGGTGCTGTTTCCCAACACAACTCGCAGCTGTATGAGGGCTGTGCTGGAATATCTGTACACGGGGCGGTTTTGCTCCCGGCCTGACCTGGATGCAATGGAGCTTATTGTTCTTGCCAATCGTCTTTGCCTCCCCCACCTGGTTGCGCTTACAGGTATTACATTTGGCATATTATTAAACCAGAGGATTGTATTACATAAAGTCATTTTGTGTGATTCCTGTGCTGACTTGCCTCTGTGTTTCTTTCAGAGCTCTACACAGTGACAGTATTGACGGAGGCAGCGATGATGGGGGCTGACATTGATGGAGATGTGCTGGTGTACTTGGATATGGCCCAGGTAGTGTGACCTGACAGTCATCACTAAACAGGGACGGCACTTAGAGCTGTTATATAATGCTTCGGCAAATTGGATTTTTATTAATGAGGGCATTTCTCATGGAAAACTGCTCTGCAGGCTGAAATAATCTTTACACCTAGTAGGTGGAGCCAAAGAGTTTCTCAGAGTGCAAGTCAGCTGTTTGGCGAAATGAAAGGCATCTTTGGGGCAGTGGGCATTTAGGACATGGGAGTGTCAGCGTGCAGGCTCAGCACTTAAGTTCATCTCATCATTCAGACTCAGATGTGCTTCTGCTTCAGCTGTATTTTCGCCTCAGCTCGACCTCATCAGCGTCATATGCAAGGCTGGATTACCAACCGGGCAAAGACCCTCAGAGGCCACATGCTCATCTTGTGGCAGTTTGATTAATTGCTGCTTATATCGTTAATGTGCACCTCTAAAGGGCAAAAGTAAAATGTGAATTAGCTTGTTTCATGCATTTTGTAGCTAATCTTGAGGCCCAGTCTTTTAGAGGAGCAGGGTGGTCAACGCTGCCCTGGTCCTATGTAGCTACTGGGTCAAGCTCAAGCATACTTTGTCACCTTCAGCTGCACTTTCTTAGTTGCCATACTAATGTCAGCATGCTAAAATTAGCCTGCTAATTCTAATATGATAATGTAAGTATTAAGGTTAAAGTATAATTGAGGACAGCTGATGAGCAACAACTTAAACTCTTGAACTCTCACAAAATATGTATAAAGCTAAAGCCAAGCCCAGCAGAGCAGATGTAAACATGACGATCTGAACCTGAGGTCATATAAAATGGCCGCTGCACTGCTGTCACATATGAATAAAAGAACAATTTTCATTCATGTATTAATGACCTCGACTTTTTAGTTCTGCCCTTTTAGGTTTAGCTCAAATAATGAGGTGTCTGCATCCAAAGTGAAAATAAAACTCCACAACAACAATGCTTAGCATGTACAAAAACAGTTCACAAATGCAAAAATGACCATTAACACATTTTTATTTTGACAGTTTCACGGCGCCCAGCAGCTCACCGGCTGGTGTCTTCACCACATCTGCACCAACTACAACAGTGTCTGCCGCAAGTTTCCCCGAGACATGAAGGCCAAGTCTACAGGTAACACACTGTGATCTGGTGACACGCCAGCAAATTTTAATGCCCTCTCATTCATATCAAACACTAACCTGGCACACTGTTTTTTTGCCATTTGGCCGTTTGGATCATAACAGCATGAAATAAAGATGTTTAATGGGCTTTAGCGAAAATTTGCCATTTTAAATAAAATTTGTAAAAGCAGATAAACCTCAGGGGACCCAGTCCACTTCAGTCAGAGTTCAGTGCAGTTTTTAGCACTTCAGAAGCAAAATAATTATTTCAGTATATCATCAAGGACACCGAAAACTGAGTCATCATTGCCCACACTATACTGTTTCATCAATAATCCAGAAAGATGATTGTATCATCTGGTTTTTACATTGCACCGCTGTCTAAAATTGTCCATTACTGTACTGTGCAGCCAGTTTATAGTGCTGCAAAATCAGTAATTACAGTACTCTTGTACAATAGCTTCTTAACTTTCCTTTATGGATGCTATTATTTTCACTGCCATACATGATGGGAATTCAGGCAGTTTTTTTATAGTTAACTGGAAAACATTTTTTGCTTTAACGTATCATTATGAAGTAAATGCTGATTGTACAGTGTAATAGCTATAAGATAATGACACCATCAGCGTTTAAATTGGTTTCCTGTAAGCCTTGATTTCACTACGCAGCTCTGTCTGGTAGGATCTCTCGGGAAATGAAGGCTGATTGGTGACCCAGTCAGGCTGGCACCATTTCTGTCTGCTTTCATGTCTCCATTATAGACTCAATGAATGAATGAATGAACTCACCCTTTTCTACTACGGCCTCCTCCTCCATCCCAACGCCAACCCCTGCTGTAGTCACACTATGTTATTACTCCATATAAAATTTTGACAATTTCGCTTTAGTCCTTCAGTGAACGTGTTTCTTTCCTCTCTCTTATTTCCAAAGTGGTGTTGATTGTTTGGAAACTGGAATTGGAAACAATACAGTGTGTCATGTGTTGCTGGTTATTGCTTGTCGGTTTAGTGCAACAGTTTATGCAGTATATAAAATTTACTCAGTGATGTATTGCTAGCACAATTGTAATTGTGAGAAAAATGTGCAAATGTCACTTAAATCCAACATAGCATTTTGAAATTCCTAAAACAGTTTATTCCGATGCAGAGAACCAAGAGTACTTTGAGAAACACCGCTGGCCACCTGTGTGGTACCTGAAAGAGGACGACCACTACCAAAGAGCACGCAAAGAGCGCGACAAGGAGGACTACCTGTACCAGAGACGCCAATGCAAACGCAAGTGGCTCTTCTGGAACCTTCCTTCCTCCCCAAACTCAAACTCTCCTTCTTCTGGCTCGTCCGCTGTCATCTGACCAAGTGGTAAGGCCAGGTCCACTCTGGAGTGAAGAACATCAGTGTGGATGCGACTTGTAAAAGATACAGTAGAAGATAAGCACTGCTGGCTTGGTATGCCCCAATTATTCAGGCACAGTTTCTCCTCCTGTTTGTTTGCCTCTGCAGTCAAACGGCACTCCTCCAGGTTTGCAAGGTCAGCTCAATCTGGCAGTTAAAGAAATGAGTTTTGTTCCTTAGATTTTTAGCTTGGTGTACATGAGACTCAAACCTCAGTGATAAGAACCTCACTGACAAATGGCACAGTGTAACTGGCGCAAATAACAACTCATATCGATTGTTATGTGTTCCACTAAGTTTTATGTTTTAAAAATAGGACTCTGCTGGCACAGAATTTTCCACCTATGATCATAGTTATCATCAATTAACCTGAACTGATAACCAAGTGCTGCTTATCAGCTGCAACAACCAGCAATTCAACACAGAACTTCTCAGTCTCAGAGATATAACACTTTGCCCTTAAGTGTTTGTACAATCTACCAAACTATGTGTACAGTACGATCTCATCAACAGGATGTAACAGTGATATAGCCTGCCAGGAATCAGTTATTGAAGACATTCACCCAAACCATGCTGATCATGATTGCAAAAATGAAAATACTGTAACGTTCCAATCCTGTTTGTTTTTGTTCAGTCACTCTATTTCTGAATGTTTGTGTACGGCTTGCTCAGTTAAAGCGATGTGAGTCTGGCCACACTCAGCATTTACGTATTGTGATCGTGTGATCTGTGGCCTCTTGTCACAAAAGGGCTTTAGTTTACATCAATGCATTCAGTGTCCTGAGACACAAGAGATCCCAAATCAAGGAAAATAAATGTATTTTTCTGTAAAAATGCCAGCAAAAAACAAACCAGATCAGTATTATTTCCTATGTGTTGCTTGATGAGGCTTGTTAGCACACTTTCCCTGAATCCTTCAGGTTCACCTTGAATGGTTCCATCAGCTCGATCACTGTCAAACAACACATGATGCATCTCAGAGCCAATAGCAACATTTCCAGAGCTGAAGTGACCACATGTACATTAGCTTCCCTCTCTGATGGTGTGTTTGATGCATCTGCCACCGGTGGTGATTTGGCCTTTAGAGATTTAACGTAGTTGATCAGAGGATGCCCCCTGACTGTCTGCAGTTGGCTATGTAAGACTTGTACATGCAGGAGGCTTCCTCGTGCCTGGGTGAAGTCATCCATACTCTTCTCCACACCTCGAGCACTTTCTGGACGCTCCTCCACAGAGACACACACAAGAACCTCCAGTTGCAGCATCCTGGTGAACGGCACTAAAGACAGTATGGTGTCATGAGGCACTGTGGCAAATTAAAGAAAGGAACTGGTGTGGATCCAAGACTGTGATATTTAAATGTTTCAAGAAATGCCGTGAAGAGGTTTAGATCAAATCATTTTCCATGATTTGTGTTGCATACCTCACAGTATATGTTCAAGATTGTCATCTACTGTTGTACTTGATTGTAGGTTGGACTTATAAGCGTGGTGCTCAGTGAAGATGGGTAGTATTGTAAATTGTACAGAATATCAGATGAACTGCAAGTAACTTGCATCACTCTAATGTGCAGTTACCTAATATTGTGCACTGCAGGCAGTGAGCAGAATCATACAGTATTACTGAGTAATACATATACTTAATATAGACTTGACTTATCCGACTTGCATTTAGTTACTGTGCAGCTACAAACTGTTGTTGAAAATACCTGAATACTCATTGTGCTGACCTCCAGTTACATCTATTATATACTGTAGTATACATGCAAATTACGGGCAGTTCAAATGAACAGTGGACTAATAATAAAATAGGATTACAGTTCAAAGTAGACACATGTTTATATAAATTACATTAATTACTTATGGTGCATCCAAAAAAAAAAAAAAAACATGCCATTGTTATCTAAAAAAGGTAAATTCTGATTGCAGCATTTGCTTTTGCAGTATATGTTCAACAAAGGCTTGCTTTAATCCTGCGTATGATTGGTTCTTCTTTTCCATACACTTTTTGACTAGACAGATATTTAGAGCCCCACAAAGTGGTATCAATCGATTCAGTGACAAAACCAATTTCCTGCTTGCATTAACTCCTGACTTAATAACCACACTGCATGAACAGGGCTCGCCGAAATAGATGAAGTTTATTCACTGTCATTTAAAGCGTAAGATATAGATTAGTAGTGGTACTGGTGCTCTAAGCAGTAGCTTTAAATTGTTCTCAATTACATTACCTTTTGTCTATTGCTCAGTAAACATAAGACCTGCCATTTTGAATATATTAATTGATCAATATTTTGGCACACATGGTCAGACATTAGCCTGAGGGATGGGCCTCCGGGAGTATGGCACTCTTTAAGAGCCATCTTTATCCTAATTCTGAAAGTTTTAATTCATTGGATGTCCAGTTTTCACTCAAAATCCACTTTATTATAATAGTTTGACAGCAGGAGGGTCAGTATTGTTCTAATTTGCCTTGGTGGTGTGATTGATGAATTTCATACACATGCATTTCATTGCTCAGTACATTGCATTTATCAATGAATCTTCTGCTGATGTTTTGCATCAACAACACCTCATGCCTTAATGTACAGTGTAGTGTCTGGTATCGAATGTAAAGTAGTTTTACTGTGGTTACTTGTTTATTTGCTATATGTTCAGTTACCATGGTGCTCTCTAGGTTGTGTGTGTATTCGTAAATGTACATAATTCATCACTTGGATGTAAAGCAGTCGACGTATGATTCGGGGAGTTCGGTGTGTGTTTTAGTTTGAACACTGCGTAGGTTTTATGTTCCTTTAAAGCCGTAAACACAAAACTAATTAAGACTATCAAGGCCACACTAGACTAACATGATGACAAACCATCAATTCGTGACATTAACCATGAAATGAATGCAGGGATTTCAAATTCGTTTTATTATTTTAAAGTTGCTTTATGCTGATGAACTCCGATTTTGGAGTCTGCATAATTAAAAGATGCTGAGACATTGCAGCCATTGGAAGTTGTATTGTTACTCAAACATGTAAATAGTAATTGTGTGATGACTTGCAATTCAAACTTGGCATAGCAATTGATACGAGCTATTGCATAGTTTAACATAGATACTGTTTTTTGTACTATGCATACTGAAATGTCTGACTTTGAAACTACAAACTTGCACTGCTTTGTAGCACCAGGTTCAATTCAAATTGCATCAGAGGGTATAGCAACATCATTAGATACTAGACAACATCAGGTAAAAAAATAATAATAAAAAAAAAAACAGAAAAAAAAAAAACAGATTAGATCGTAAATTACAAAGAAGTTGTCACTGGGCCCTTTTCCATATGTTTGGGTGCTAATATCACCGCTGCAGAGAAGCACAAACCAAAGGGAGCTTTAGCAGCACCAGGAATATATATATGCTGCACAATCACTACTGCATAGTTTAAGAGGCCTTGTTCAGATATGGTTGAAAATTACGTATAAAAAAACAACAAATTGAAAGAAAAAAACTTGAATGTTTTCTCAGTGTTCAAAGCCTAGATGACATTTTCCTTAGTCATCAGGTATTTTTGTTCTCAAGAGCTGTTTTTATTGTTTGGGAGCTGTAAATCTGAAATTCTGTAGCATGTGTTCTTGCAAATGTGTAAATAATATTTACTAAATAAAAAAGAAGATGAGTACAGTTTGGGTACGGCGCCAGTCCTCTTTTAAAGCCCTCTTTTTTTTAAGGTGACATATGAAACTTTTCGCAGCGCACAGGTCAGCAGGACGGTGCCGTGTGCAGAGGCGGCAGTCACAACCCCGACCTGAACCGGGAGAGACGAAGAAGAAGAAGAAGTAACCCGCCGCTAAACGCAAGTGAACAACTTCAGAGATGGTAATGTTTACCACAAATTAATATAGCTGACCTGCGGACACTTCAGTTTGAGCGCAGTGATATTTAAAGTCTGTTTTCTGTCTCAGCAGGCAGACACCTGATACGTTGAACCGGGTCGACGTGAAACGTTAGCCTTCAGTTTGATAAACAGCTTAAATATAAACTAGCTTAAACACGTCAAAGCTAACTTCGCGCTGATGTGAGTATTGTACCGCAAATTCAACTAAAATTGCCCTCACGAGTCACGTGAAAGTCATTTTAATGTATGTATAGGTACGTTTGTTATCAGGAAACAACTGGAAGTAATGCCGGCTGTATCCGCCTTGAGGCAGGATGTCGCCAAATGAAGCTAAGAAGTTTAAATAGAGAAACGCTTCAGCTGCACGCCATACATTTCTTACAGTGTGCCGCGTGCACCGTCCAGTTTGAGCAGTTGACGGGCGTGACACATACTTTAATACTGAAATTGGGAAGTACTGATTGTGACCAGTGTTTTAAGGTAAACCAGGGTGCTGCTGGTGTTTCTCAGCGAAGTCTGACTGAGCAGCAGGTGAATTAGAGTTTAGACATTTTGAGTATTTTTTGAAGAAAAAATGCCCAAAATCTTCAGCATCCAGCCTCTGAAGTGTGAAGACTTCCTGCTTTTCTTTGTCTGATATCACACTGAATATGATTAGGTTTGGAATTATTCACACTTCATTTTTATATTACTTTAATTTTCATTTAAATTTTTCTCTTTACCTTCTTTCTTTAGAGCAAACTAATTTTTTAAAGTCTTTTTTGGACTAAACAAGATTTCGCGGAAGTCATCTTTTGCTCTGGGAAGTGGCATTTTAAATTATATTGACAATTTATGGATCAAATGATTTGAAGTTTGGCAGACTGTTGTTAGTAATGATAAGTTAGTTAGTTGCTGGCCTGCATTAAAGCTGTAAATTAGAGATGCTGGAGTTACAGTCACTTTCCACCACTGACAAACACATCTTTTATTTACTTTTTAAGAGCTGTACGACTTGACAGGTGAATGACAGATGAATGACATGCAACCTAACCTGCTACTGAGCTGTCATTTATTAGAAATGACAAGCGGTCAGCATGGGCAGGCCTCCTTTGACCTTGACTGTCAGGACATAATTGGCTGTATTTCAGTCAGCCTTTATTGCTTGGTGAAAGAACAATACTAAAATCAAACTAACAGGTCTAGAAATAAAACAATTCCTGTATAAAGCGTATTTGTCTGTTGTTCTGCAGACTATGCCGGCATCGTTTCTGGTCTTATGTGCTTGTGTTTTGGGGTTTTACCATGTGGAAGCAACACCAGACACCCTGAGTTTTCAGGATTCTTCTTTCTGTCAGTAAGTATCCCATAACACCTCACTGGGCTGTGGTCATAGTGTACTTGCAATGACAGCTAAAGAATACACAAAACATGGTAAAGTCAGAAGAGTCTAAACTGAAGCGTAATTTGCTCTTTTATAGTATAAGAACATTTTTAAGAAAGTTGCCTGTGTTAATATCAGGATGTGAGCCCGTTCACCTTTCTCTGAGTTCAGAATATAATACAAAATTGTGCAGAGTGAATCTCATCTTTTATCTCTCTACAATAAAGTGGTGGACTAGAAGTGATCTATCCAGGACTGGACATTGACAAATGCCTCATAATTCCAAAGGACCTGAAACTCAGAGAAAAGGTCAGCACAGTTTGGAAGAGCCCACAGATTTACTTCTCCGGAGCACAAAAGGTAAGAGGTGTGTGGGTGTGTGTCAGACACTGTGCTCATGTTGTTTCAGCAGGTTCCTGACTAATCAAATAGTTCTGGTAAGCCTGTATTTACATGTGCAAACTACAAGTATTTTACATGTTCTTAACTGCATTTTTACATTCGTATCTTTTGAATACTAAAGCTATGTACTGCAGGTTTTTCTGTTCATGTCTGTGTTTCGTCTCTCACTGAACAAAAGCATCTTCCTCATACCTCAGACAAAGAGGTCTGAATTATGTTTTTTTTGTTGTTGTGTATTCATGGGAACATTGTGTACATTGTACTGTGTGTGTGAAACGTTGTCATGCACATGCTCATTTGTAACACTAGAGTGCAGTAATAGATAAGACAAGCTGCCTCTCCACCTAAGCAGAACGAAATTTAAGTTATTTTCACAAGAAGCAAACGTTTCACAATATTTTGAAGAATTTTCTGACATTAAAATTCACTCATATTTAAAAAATGGGTGACTGCTTTCCAGTTTTGAGCTTCTATGCCACTTTGTATTATCTACATTGCCTGTACTGACAACTGATACGCTGCAATACTCTTTGTCACCAGAGAGTGGTGCTAGCACATCATACTTGTAAGCCCCTGTGTGAACAATTGTGTTTACTCAAGGTAATGCCCCGTCTACACTTTATACTATTCAGAATGTCAGAAATCATAAATTGTTAGGTAGGTAATACTGCCATTGACGTCCTTAATTCAGTCACTGATTTTGACGGGTAAATGCTCTCATCTCTGTTTCATCCTTGTGACACTACGAAGAAGAAATCCCTGCTCAGTCAGGTGTCATTCCAGTTATTAAATTGAATTTCAGGAGACAGGACAGAAAGCTGTGTGTGCGTTAGAGCACCAGAGTAAGAACCAGTATTTTTTAATGGTAACTCATGTTTGATATTAATAATGTTTATGTAAAAACTCAAACCATCACCCTAAGACTGAAATCGATTAAATCGATTATTAATGGAAATCATTTCTCTAAAAGATTAGTCTGTAATTGAAAATAATGCAGTAAAACTACAGTTTGAAGTTTGTGTGTTGCGTTATGATATTAGATGCATTCATACTGTGCTTGTGTTAAATATGATTTAAATGAAGTGCTGATGATAAAACAAAGAATGACATTAATGTTACAGCCCTTAAATAACTTCTACAGCACATAAACTGAAGTGAAAAGCAAGTTTAGAAAATGGGTTGATAGTACATGAAGTAGGCCTTAAATGACGTATTGTATGTTCCTCTTAAAATACTTCCTCTTGTCGTGCCAGATAGAACATCATCACAAAGGCTTATTCAGATGATCTGTGTAGTATTCCTTTATTTCTGTGTGTATTTTTAAGTGGATCATGTTCAGTGTGGTTTTCTTGTTGAGCGACAAATTGAGAGAGTTCCATATCCACAGAACCCCTGCTGAAGTTGACAATGAAATTACATCAAGCGCACAGCAAATCCTATATCTGTAAATTGAAAACTTAAATTGAACGCCACCTCGATTTAGGAGCTAGTTTATGAATTCCACAGCTAAGCAGTCTAGCTTGAACATGATCTATTGCCCTCCTCTTGCCCAAACTCCATTTGATCTATGGTCGTATTATCTATAATGCTGTCTTACATGATTCTCTTTTATTGCCAGAATCAGTGTCAGACAGCAAAACAGATTACATGTTGGATTAAATCAATACAAACTTTATTTACTGGGCTTTGAAATGTAATTCTCCATTTCTCTTGACACTTAAGTAAACACGCACTATTGAAGGATCAGATTGTTGCCTGTGGTTCTGTGGTTGGTCTGCTGGTCCACCACGCTTTCTGTCACCGTGCCATGCTGCCAGCACTGCTGCTATTCTCTGCCACTCAGCCCTTGTACCCAGTAGTAGGAATACAGAACGGTGGCCGCTCTTGCTCAAATCCACCCACAGTAACACCCACTTCATTACTGGGACGGGATGCATGCCTGCTGAGTAATTGTAATGGAGCGCAATGGGCAGTAGTCCCATAAACCCGCCTCTAAATAGGTGCTCATGACCAAAAACAAAAGCAAAGGGCCACAGAAACTGTAGATTTCTGTGTTCAAACTTCAGAGCAGCGATTCACCACTTGAACTTATGTGTTAGCAAAACCTGGCATGTGTGTTGATGAAGCATTTTTAGAAATCCTAATTACATTCAAAAGCCTCAAAAGCATCTACAGTTTGAAGCAAGTGGGATATGTTCTGGCTAATGGGACGAAACTATAACAATGTGACTTGGTTACAGTTTCATAAATAAAGTTAGTGCAAAGTGATAACAAGCATTGGAAATTAAACAGACCTGACAATGTTCTTTCATGGGTACATGTTTAGAAATTATTGTAATAAGTTTGAGGTACAGATTGTTGAAGGTCGGGATGTAAGTTTCAAAATACACAGACTTTTATGAATTAACCTCTGATCTCTACGAAGAAAAACAGTAGAAATTGAAACTGTCATCTGCTTCACTTCCTGTTGATGGATTTCAAATACTGTACCATGATTTCACAATATATAGAAAGAAAAGTTTTGCCCTTCAGGACAAAGCCGGTGTTTCAAGGGGAGTTATTACAGATTATGAGTCCGATTAGAATTTAGTTCCACTAAATGTTAAACAACACCATGTTAAATGGGTTATACCCACACAGAGCTACAAATGATGGTGATCATTTGTTGTGGAACGCTCCAAAAACACCTGTTTGGAACATTCCACAGGTAAACAGGTTCATTGGTAACAGGTGACAGTATCATGATTGGGTAGAAAAGGGCCATCCTGGAAAGGCTCAGTCGTTCACAAGTGAGGATGAAGCGAGGTTCACCACTTTGTGAACACATGATTGGATGAAAGAGATTACAATATGGGCTCAGGAACACTAAAACTGTTGTCCCAACTTTTTTTGGAATTGAGGTTGTAGTAGGAACCAGAAGGATCTGTTAGCTTTAGTGATATCAAGAATAACTGTCAAACAATTAGAATGACAGACAGAAAAGACTCTAATATGCTAATTTAAGAGTGTCCTGTTTGTATAAACCAAACTACCAAAACTATATCATGTTTGACATGTATACTGTAGGAATGACTCCTGACACAGCCACATAACAAGGATCCCAATCAGAATTTGACCTCTGGGAGTTACACTTGGATTAGGAAAGTAGCTCAGCAGGTTTAACATGAGAGCCTGTGCAAAGCTGTCATCAATCGTGGTTTTCCGAACAGCTCTTATATTTGATCTTCACTGACACCTGGCTGCATACAGTGTCTTTGACGACACCAAGCCAAGCTGTAATTGAAAGATTCAACTTTTAAAATCGTCTTATTGTGTTGTTAAAATGGGGTCTCAGAGGTCAAGAGGTCAGCTCACTCTTGAATTATATCAATAAAAAATGCTTGGCACTGATCACAGTCAAATTTCACTTTTAATAAAATCCTAGTACCTGTACAAAAGATCTTTTTATACATTAGACTGCAACAGCATTTCTGTGTTAATTATCAATTGTTTAATAACGGCGCAGATTGATTATGGACAGCTGAAAATAGTTTCTAAAGGTCAAAAGTTGTATCAACCCCCGTGTCCTGTTTAAAATCCAGACTCTCAGGGTCTTAGTTCAGCATTATCTGCTTTAAATGCCAAAATGCTTTTAGGAATTTTGTTTTCGGAGAACACAAGTTTTTCATGTTGATAGAGGCTCTTTGGAAAACCAGCAAACTTGGCCAAAGTAAAGAAAGCCTGTCAGATCAAGCTTTGCCTGCAGAAAAGAATAGTGAAAATTAAGACGACTCCCAAAATAACCAAAGACCTCCGAACTAGAAAGGATTAAAAGCTGTGTATGTATTTGGATACGTGGCAGTTCATCCAGGTGTGCTTTTGGCAGGTTTCCACCTTCTTAAACCATCATAAACTTTGTGTTTAATTGAGCTTTTAATGCATTTTGTGAGCAATATTTGTTTTTTTTATTTGCAGAGTAGTTTCCTACTAATAATGCACACAGAGTAACTTGGCTGTACAGTTATTTAGAGGTATATATATTTATCACTAATACCTGTATTACTCCAGGATAAATTTCCCTTCACATCGGTACACATTTAACCGAATGAAGCCACCTCAATGAAAAGCGATGCCCCTGGTCTTTTTCAATTATCTGATTAACATATTTATCATAGAGGGCAGAGAGTTGGGTCTCATGTCCATCTTTGAGAGTATTCTTTCCTTTGATTTCTCAGCTGAGCTCACTGAGATTAATCCATCCGACATATTATTTCAAATAATTACCTTTATTTTGATATGAGCATGTTTGTTTTTGCTCAATGCAGCCGGTGTAAACAGCGCAGGCCACTGGAGCTATCTTAACCTTATAGTTATTCCAAAAGTGGAGACAGTTTTGGAGTTTTTTTTTTTTTTTTCAGTAAGGACCATAGCCACAGGGCACATTCTTAGACATGGGGGATTTCAAAGCCTTGTTTTTGGGTAGACATTTCTTGCATCTGGTGGATGGAATGAGGGTTTAAACCATTACTGCGATTAGAGCTGCCTCACTATGATCTCTTGAGCTTGCTTACTGCTGCTAATAGCTGTTACCTCTCTATTTCCCTCTATCTTTTTTCTTTTTCGCATTCTCTCTCTCTGTGAATGATTTTTATGCTTTGCTAAAACATGTGGGGGCGTTGAGAGAGGATTTAAATGCAACGATCCCCCTCCTCTTTTTTTTGGTGAATCTCAGCGTTCTTTTCTGCAAGCCTCTGATGACGACAGGGCAGCTTTAAGCCTGGCAGTGCCCACGGCAGGCTGCCGTCTCAGCGCTGCCCACTCTCCTCTGTGTTGGCATGCCGGAGAAAGCGAGGGTGGGGTTCCTCTTTAGCAGACCCTGTCATTCCTAGGAAAGCCTACATGTCCACCCATGCAGGATTCCTGATAGGTCTTCATGTTGGGGATGTGAGAGCGCAAAGATAGGGATTTTTTTTCTCAGTAGGCGATCGCCTTCATTCAGCGAAGAGTCAAGGATGTATATTTAGATGAAAAGACAAGGCACTTCCTTGAGCCTTCATTTGACAGCAAGGGTCAACAAGTGAAACATGTTCTGTAATATCCATCTAATTGCATATTCAGTGTCATCAGGTGGGTGTTTTTGGCTCTGCTGGATTAAATGAGCGCGTTTGGCCGAGATTCAGAGAGTTTATTTCCTTAGCTAATGTTCCCCTTTGTCATCATAACACCCTGTTAAGCTGACCCGTGTCCCTCTCCATTCAGTCATTGCCCATTACTACACAACATATATGATTCATGCAGGCTTCTGAAGAGGCAAGAATTACAACCTTCTGCTACCAGGAGCACTGGATTGATTATGCATATACAGTGGAATGAAGTGAGGCAATAAACCTCCTAAGCCACCTTTCCGCACAGACGAAGAATAATTTGCACCTTGTGAAGCATGTGTGTGGCATGCAGACCACTACAGGTGCACAAGTACTCTTACAGGCTGGTGCGCCACAAGGTTTCAGTTTTGCCCTCAGTTGGCAGGACTGAAGGATATGTGCAGATGTCTCTCATGCATAAGTGAGATTGCACCTGACACATTTATGTCTCATAACCAGTATTTATATATTTTCTTTTTTCTCTCACCTCCCTTTCCTGTTTTCTTCTTCCCTCGACTCACCCATGCCTTCACTTGTATACTGACAGCCTATTTTGTATTTTGAAGCTACCCTTTTGTACCCTGTTGTTGCAGTAGCATGGTATTCCTTCACCTTACATTTGGTCTAAGAGCGTAGGCAGCAATACTTTTACTCTGTGGCTATGAGTAAAATATGATTTCAATTACCATGAAAATGTATTGTGTTATCAATGGGAGGATAAGAACAGATTAAGGAAGCTCTGGGATGCTCTTACAGATGACAATGGTCAGGTTTCTATGCAAGCAGCGGTATTGGAGGAAATGATAGATTTTCACCGTTTCACAAAAGCTCTGTGGAAAGGAGGTGGTTCAACGTGTAAAGCCTACTCAACCGACCCTGATATGTTTAAGACAAGGCTATTTGCTTTAATACATCGGAACTGTTCTAGTGCTGATAGAGAGGTCAACTTTTTTTACATAGCAAACTAAAGTAGTAAATATGCAACCATCCATTATTAAAAAATGTGCAAGTTAATTTCCACGTTAGAATCATGTGCAAATTTCCCACCTGGCACTACACGTGACAATTATGAAATTCATTAATTAGATCTAAATTTGCAAGGAGGCTTCAGCACAGAGGCAATAGCAAAGACTTAGAGAAGAAACGGGTCTTTAATAAAAATACCGCCTGAACCTGTGCCTCCTGATTATTATTCAGTATTCACACAGAAATTCTATCTTGTCAGTTCATATACATTGACGGCAAGATCTGTTCAAACAGACATTCATAATCTGCATGGGAAGTGCATCTGCTGCTGTGGATACTAAGACAAACATACAAGATTAAATTTCTATTTATATGAGCCACAGAAACCTAACATTTACCAGGGAATCATTGTAAGATCTGGAGACGACTGGGTCGCACTTTGGCACAGTAAGAAACTTGTACCTTTTATTAATGTGATCTGTCCAGTGGGGAGATGTCTGCAGCCTCGCGATCCCAAAAATTTCAACCTGAAAAAATCTTCAGCTCCTTTGAGCTTTTTCTATTTTGCCGTCTTACCTTGTGTTTTTTGTGATCTCAAGGAATCTCCCGGCCTTCCATCTCTTGATGTTTGAGGACAGATATTGAAATATAAACTTCCATTTGGATTCTTAGCTGTTCAGTAATTTAAATGAAATAAAAAGTGTTTTAATGTAGACACTCCTCAGGACTTTACAGACAGGATTACTGTGGTGCTTATGTTTGAAACTGAGGTAATTGACTTTTTTTCTTTGACAGCCTCTTTTCTTTTAGAACTAAGTAATCACAAAGTTAAAAGTGATCACGTGAAGTTTACTTAAGACCCAGATGCTTGGCTTAGTGGCATTTTGCCCAAAATGTTTTGTGCTTCTCATTTGTGGTCAGGCACAGGGTTTAGTTACAGTTGTGTCCCAATCCTCTGATTCACCTTCTTTAGGAACAGCTTCAGGGCTGCTCACAATGCTTAACTCTCCATAATGCCATCCCCTTCATCTCCCCAGTGGTCTTATTGTCTTAACTCTGGATGGAGAAACAGTGTTAAGAAAAACAGGTTAATACACGTTTGGCACACTGAAAGTAAAGTATCTTTTCAAAGATGCACTCTATTCAAGTTCTTCTTTGGAGAATGTTTTTCCATCAGATGATTCCTTTTTCTCCCAACTTGTTTAGTTCCCTCGTCGGCCTGGTTTTTAAGATATATTACCAGTGATTCATTTTGCTTTTGACATTAAAAGGCTGTCGCTAATGGTAGCAGCAATCAGGGGTCCATTGATGTGTTGATTGATCTGAGAACAGGGGATGATAAAACTGCCTTCCTTGTCATTTTCCTGATCCTGTAGTTTGGAAGCAGAGAAAATGTTATGCAAATGATTTGTTAATCCCTTTACGTTATTTGTTCCATTTCTCCCTTTCGTTTTCACACTCAATTTCTAGCACAGCGAGCTGACAGGCGGACACCCTCAGATTGCTAATTCTTAAGATAGAAAAAAGAAGTCAGCCACCCATTTTGTATTTAGAATATACTTGATTCAATTAATTAATTTGACTTGAATGATTTACCTGAAAAATGCACAGAGATCCTGAAAGCCCTTGAAGTACTTCACTTTAGATACCTTCAACTTTAACCTCTTTCTCTTCTTCTTTGTGTACGAGACTTAAGTCTAAGCCGAGAGAGCAGTGGCACATGTGACCAGTGTTTTTTTTTCTATAGTTTTGTTGTCCCAAAGGTTGGTGTTAAAAATAATAAGAAAGAGGTGGGATGGTCTTAGATTCAAGAAGCTTAAAATGCAAAATCTCAAATAAGCCCAATTTTCCCTAGCCAATCGCGTTGCATTTTGGTGGGTTTGTGTTGATCGTCTCAACTGACTCACATCCCGCCCCTCCCCAAATAAAAACACTACAGATTTACGTGGCTTTTCAAAAAATGTATCTAGACATTTATCCAGCTTAATCTTCTTAACATATTAAAGTGATTTGCTTTACCCTGAAGTGGCTGAAGCTGCGAGCTCACCGCCCCTCATGGCACTAAGACCTGAGACGCATTGTGGACATCTTTACGCTCTTGAATAAGAGAGAGGTGGGCAGAAGTCAACCTGCTTCTCAGCTGTGGAGCTGTGGCTGTCCCCGCTGTGCGTCCATTTTATTTTTTTTTGTTCTGTTATTAGTCCAACTGTTGCACTCAGTCAGTGTTCTTAGGCACATGGCTCTGCCAGAACTGCCCACACTGTGGTGTGGAGGTTTGGAGCTCTCAGCTTTTGAGCTGAACTGAAAGAGCTCTCTCACAGAGTAGGTGTTGGCAGGATGCTTTGTTTCTTTCTGTGAATGTCATGAGAGGTATGGATAATGAGAAAACTGAAGCACAGTGATGGCATGATTTATCTGGGTGCCAACTTTATGCCTGACTGCAGATCTGGGCATTTTCAGATAGACGATGTGCTTAACCTTTTCTTCAGACGCGACACAAATCTGAGAATCAGTAGTGACGGTTACAATGTGTTTTTCCTTAAAACACCACTTCACAGGCCGGGCAGCTAAAAGGTCTTGGTCAAACTCAAGTACCGCTAATGTCCTTATTTGGCATAATGCTCTATGGATGTGCTTTAGGGCATTAGTCTTGCCACATCACATCAGTAGAACTGTAATTTTAAACTTGGAGAAATTCATTGTAGCTGAAGCCTGAGTCCATTTATTGTCTTCGTGGTATTTAGCTTCATGTCTGTCAAAGTTAAATCAGACATGATGGGGTCAAAGTAAATGTGGCTGTGCTACAAGCATAATTAATTTTATTATAAGAGCTTAAAGAGTTGCCTGAAATATAAAGGCATTTTTTTAAAAAAATGTCCTTTTCATGGATAAATATCTTTTTTTATGATAAACAGAGTTTTTGGTGAAGGATTGTTATATTAGTCACCAAATTAAGGCAGCCAAAGCAACAGCAATGTACCACTTTTGTCAAGGACATCAACACTTAGGCTTGACCACCACAAAACCTTTAAAAGTCTGTTCTGTTTTCAAGTTTATCTTAAATGTGTTGTGTGCCTTGCTTTGGTTTAGGTTTTCCTTTGTAACATAATGCCTGTACTCAGTAGCTTACTTGCCACTGTGCTGTTCATAGCAGGTTTTCTCACTTTTTCACAATCTTTGGCTCAATTGTTACTGAAACATTTTTTTTTTACATCTTGAAAACAGGCATGTACATTAGTCCACTATGGCCCTACATAGTGACAAAATATCATAAAATGATTAAGATGTCTATAACAATTTATGTTTTGTTCAACCAATCCAAAATCAAAAATTATTCAATTACAATCACACAGGATAAAGAAATGCAGGAAATTGTCAGAGCTGAGAGGGAGAGCTTGAGAATTTTTGTTACTCATGCTTGAAAACTTAAACAATAACAGGTTTTCAAATGGATTCATTGATTCATTTTGTGCTAAATCAAATAATCAATTGATTATTTCAACTCTAGTTTCTTGCACTAACTAACTGCAGTTATGTTTTTCTGACTTCATTTACTACGCTCTGTCCCGGACTTGTCATGGGTCAGCCAGAACAGAGGGTGGCAGCAGGTAGTGGGGCTGACCAGCATCACAGAGAATGGAGAAGTCCCCACATCATCTCAACCCAGTCTTGTTCAGCCTTGAATTTGAAGCCCTAGTTTTTGTTGCTCAGTGCTTGGTTTTGATTCTGCTTGGTGACACTGTGTCACTCTATTCACACGTGCTCTGTTGCCTTTTTAGTTTTTATAGCCTTGCCTCTGTTTATTTTGCTCCTGAGAACTTTACTTAATTTCTATTACTGCCTCCAAACTTTTCAAGTAAAGACCTTGTGATTTTGACTGCAGTCTTCTGTCTCCTGCATTCACTCAAACTTCTTCTTTTGAGTGAAATGAACAATACAACAAAAACAAGCCAATCATGAGAGATAATGTGAAGCAATTGCCAATCAAGGAGCCATGCTTGGGATGCACCATGCCTTACCACAGAAAGTACAGTTTTACAGACTTTTAGAGCATTTCAGCTCAGCACCTGCAGTCTCTCCTCCTGGAGACCCAACACTGTCGTGGCTAGTTGCTTCTCTTACACCTGGGGCCAATCCCAGGTTTCACAAACCCTTGATTCGAACTCCCTAACGGTATGCTGGTGATCCAGGCCTGTCTAGAGTCTTTTTTCTTTCTTACCTGCTGTGTTTACCCTCCAGTCTCTATCTCAACAGTCATAACAAGCCAGTCTACATTTGTTGTTTCCAAGGATCTCTCTGAGCTCTCCAGGTTACCTCCACAATACCAACACCTGGCCGATCTCTTTGACAAGCAGGGAGCTACCATTCTGCCACCACAATGGCCTTCACACTGTGCCATCGACCTCCTCCCTGGAGCCCTGCCACCAAGAGTTAAATTGTTGTCCCTCTCTAAGCCAGAGTCTAAAGCCATAGAAACTTACATCAAGGAGGCTCTCCAATATAGTTTCCATCCATCCTTCCACTTCACCTGCTGGAGCTGGGTTTTTCTTTGTGGAAAAAAAGGACTGAGGACTGTGTCCCTGCATTAACTATTATGGACTCAACAAGGTTACAGTCAAGAACAGGTACCCTTTACCTCTTATTTCCATAAACCCACAGTGTTCACTAATCTGGATTTGCACAATGTAGACAACTCCAACATCTCAAGTGGCCATTATAAGTATCTGGTCATTCAATTCAATATTCCTTTTATTAGTCCTGCAAGGGGAAATTCCAGTTTACAGCAGCACTGATAAAGCGGATAGAGTAGTGTAATAAGTGTATGCAAATTAAAAACAATAAGTATATACAAGAGAGTGGAATAATAATTTTCAGGTTAGTAAATGCTCAGCTGTCTTTCAGGGCTTTGTATACTATTCTAAGGGATATGCTTAACAGATTTGTGCTTGTCTACCTGGATGAAATCTCAAGGAATTCAAGGAAACTTGAGGAACATTTGCATCATGTCCAGATGCATCATCTTGCAGTGAAGCTGGAGAAATGTCACTTCCACACCACCAGTGTGCCTTTTTCTGGCCTATATCATCTTCTCTTCAAGCATTCAGCTGGATTCAGGCTAAATGAAAACAGTGTAGGAGTGGTCTCAACCTACCCCACTAAAATGTGCAACAGTCTTTGAGGTTCATCAGTCTCAATTGCTAATTCATATGAAATTTCAGTTCTGATGCAGCACCCATTGCAACTTTGACTCAAGGTTCTCTCAGGAACTTACAATGGACTCCAGAGGTGCAGAAAGCATTTGACCATCTGTAAAGTAAATTGTCAGCAGCATCACTCCTGGTCCACCCCAGACACTGACTGTACACCCAGGCATGTCATGCACCAAAGTTCATCAAAGTGTTCTGGTGGCCAACCATGAAGCCAGGGGTAAGGTACTCACTGTGAAGCTGACAGCAAAGATGATGATGAGGGATGTGTTCAAAACCCATGGACGTTTCCAGCGGACTTTGACACCACCCCTGTGAGGGAGATAAGTGGTTCACATGAACCAAATTTGTACACAGTACATTCATGATCTCTTCCACCGGTATTTCACCATTTAATTGTGACAATTGTACAGTCATAATAGCTTGCCCTTTGCTTCATTGGTCCTTTCAGGATTGCCAAATACATCAATCTGGTAACCTACAGACTTGGTTTGTCCAAATTTTCAGGTTCCTTGCTGAAACCTGTGCATTATTGCCCTTTGTCCCCTGCCTTTGTTTCTCCTCCGGAACCTTATTTACTGGGTTCAGCAGCACTTGGACTGTCTGGCCTCCAATACTTGATCCAGTACAAGTTCTGTGATTTTGACTGCCATCATTTGTCTGCTGCATATGGGTCCAACTTCTTTATGAGTGAAATGAACATTACATAAGCTGTTTTGGTAATACATACATCAAAAGAATGTAAGGTTGTTGTCCTCTGACTAAACAAAGTTGTTTTACTACGCAATGATTAAACTAGATGACAATATAAAACATGATGCACAATAATATAAAAAAAAAAAATTGAATGTTTTCCCTATACACGGAAAAAAGAGTTTAAATCTGCCTTTGTATCACTGAATTAACACAGTTTGTTATTATCTGTAATGTCCCAAACCTTAGAAGATAATGAGATAATTTACTCTGCATCGGAAAGTTTGCATAACATACAAGTACAGTTTGCAGGAAATGTTTCTGCTGCAAAGTAGAGAATATTATTGTATTAGATTTATGATAGAAATTATTGTAACGCTCAATGCAATTAACCTGCGAAAGAGTGACAACACAGTGATTACTCCTCCCTCCCTCTCCTGCAGAGAACATATAATCATTGTCCTATACGTGTTGTGGCATAATGATTTAACTAGGATGTGTTTCTGTAAATGTGTTCACTTATTGGGGTACATCATGAAATGAAATGTAGTGTTTTTCTCTGTCCCTTCCTTTATTCAGACTGGCAGGTACTTGACCTCTCGTACTTCTATGAATGTCTGACAGGTGTTAAAATCATACACTGAGGCTGTCCATACAAAATGTTGTTGAACATAGCACAGCTCCACACAGACGAGCACTTCAAACAAACTATGAGTGGTTGCTTCTCTTCATATCACAGAGAATAGGAGAAATTGATTGGAACTGGGAGGCTTAGGACTGGATTTTCCTCAACCATAATATTTTTTCTTTAACAACTGCAGCTTAAATTTAGATTTTTTTCTGGCTTTGTTTTTTATTTCTTTGTCCAAATCCTATCGAGTGGTGCTTCAGGTTTTTCCTTGAGTAAAAAGTTGATATTGTTGTGGGGAGGGAGAAAGGACTTTTTTCATGTGTGCAGGAATGTAGATTTCTTCCCCCCGTGAAATCCTAATTGTGCCTTGGAGGGCTGGTAGGGTATCTCTGCTCGGCTCAGCTCAACAGGATTTGTGTCTGTGTATGTTAGAGTATGTCTCTTAGCTTGAATGCGGATATAACCCTTTCATTGCACAAGCTGCTGATTTTTCATTTTTGCCGATAGGCTGATCCTGTGCATCCGTAGCTTTTTGTGGAAGACATTGAAAGTTTTTGTTTAGGAAGCTTCCATATTTAATGTTTTTCTCCTTAAATATTTGATATTTGTTACGAGTTAATGCAGATAACATGTTGACCTCTTTCTGTGGATCAGCCGGATTTGAAAATTAAGCTCTTGAGAGCAGGTCTTGTCAATAGTGTATGGTCAGGTCGAGAATATATCTCAGGTCAAAACTACGTCTGTCCCATGTGCTTCTTGAATTATTGCTGTGCATTTATCTATGCAAATCCAGGATAAGATCCTATCTGCCTGCAGCGACATATCCCCCTGGATTTGGTCTATGTGAGTTAGGCAGGTTATGGTTGACAGTCAAAAAGGAATTGCAACAACATATACGGGAAGATTATTGCTGTAGTCATTAATTGTTGCTTGAAAGGGGATTAGGATTAGCAGTCCTATAGAACACTCTAACACCTGTCCTTCCTCATATCTAACAATGTGACTTCAGTTTTCCTTATTTCAGTATCAGTTCAAGTTGGCAAAATAAAAAAGGCTGATTTATTCAAATGAATCATCAACGCTGGAAATGATTCAATATGTGCCACATTCAGATGGGTGATATATTATTCCCTTGGGGAGAGGCAAAGATGGAGCTGTGGAGCTGTTTCATTTGTGCTGTCTTTATCAGTGTGTCAGGCAGAGAGGCTGAGCTTGTTCTCTATGAATGGACGAGCCCTTGAACCATAAACCTGTACCTCCTCTGATAACAGTTTTTGCATTGTGATATAAGTGCCATTCTCTGTGATGTCCTCTCTGACAGCGCTAAATATATCAACATACACAAAATGATCTGTCAGACGAATCATTTATTTCAACCAGTTCTCCAAAACTAAGGATTTTCAGTGCTGCATGCGCAGTGTGTGTTTTTAAAGACATATTGTGGATTTTGTAAAGGATTCAAAGCAAAGCACAGTATTGTGGCTGCATTTCACCAAGCTTTGCTATTCATGCTCTTAATGTTTTGCCCGTAGCTGAACATTTTTACTGTACCTCTTTTTTTGTCCTCCATACCATGCGCTGTATTTCGTTCAATGCTATTTCTGCTGCTGGGACCTCTGACTGCTCTGACGTCTAAGATTGCCACATCTTCTAAGGTGATAAGAATGCTCCCTGAATTACTCAGAGCCCGTGTGATGACATGGCCCTGATTGTCAGACGGGTGGGCTGGTGACACTGGAACACAGACGGTGCTTGTCTGTTTGAAATATTCTGTTTCAAGCTTCCAAGCCCTGGGCAGTCCTCTCTCCCAGTCTCCCAACACCCAGCATCGCCCACTGAAACAAGACTCTTCCATACTGGAAAATCTGGCCCTGTCAACTGGCAGTCTTGACTAGGTTCAGCCCACACGCCAAGCACCCCCCACCACCACTTCCACCCCTTAATAGGCACTAGAGTTTGCCACCCCATGTAGATGCCTTTTGGTCGCCATCCATGGATGGCGTCAATAGCATCTTCCTACACAACAGTGACTGAACGGAGGGCACAAGAAAATGTGGGAATAATTTACACTTTCTCACTGTACTACCATCAGAAACCATAATTAATCATGATAGAAAAAATGTGGAAGCCATCTTGGCTGGTGAAACACACAGTGCCTGTGAACAGGCCTGACACCTTTAACAGCTCTGATGGCCAAATAGGAATGGGTGTCAGAGTGCTTACAACTAAGCTCCCTTCATGGCAGCATGCATCCCATCGTCTTCAGAATTGTGTCGGCTGTGTGATGATTCTAAGTGGACCTGTTGTAAGCCTTTCATATATTTCATTTAAATAAAGTCTTGGGTCCTTAAAAATGTGTCTCAAAATAGATGCAACAATAGCAGTTATTCTCCTATTAAAATAAACAAGACTGATCATTTTGCTCAAGCTATCACCCTTCTCATTCCAAATAAGAAAATGGAACAGTTGGTTTCCATAAGAACGAAATAGCTGCCAAAATACAATCTGATGGCCCAGATAATTTTCATTTTTAGAACACATGTTAAATATGAGCTTTATCGCGCCCCAGTAGCTCACCTGGAAGAGGACGGACCAAGTCCCAGGTTCAGTTCCAGCCTGAGGCCCTTTGCTGCATGTCATCCCCTCTGCCTCTCCTGCCTTTCTCATCTCTCCACCTGTCACTGTCGCAAAAATAAAGCACAAATGGGAAGAAAAATGGCTTTAGGTATATATATATGAGCTTTAGGTGTTTACAGCTTTGAAATTTCATGTCATGCCCCGTATAAACTCGCTCTTTTCAGTTGCACATATAGTACAATAACAAAACATCCTCTAATCCCAGTAGATCTTTATTGCTTTCCTCTCTTTTTCTCCAAATTCCCCTTAGTACTTTTAGAATCAAAATAGTTGATTTAGATTCCCAAATCCTGGTGAAGTAATTAGAATGTGCTCACCATTAACTTTTATAGGCTGCACTTGGTGGTAAAATAGCAGATCTATGTTTTTCAGTGTGTGACATGCTTGACAGACTAATTATGGATATGAGTCCAGTGCTGTAATTTGCCCTGTTTGACTGTGTTGTGTTCTCAGCAGCCAAACTACATGACAAAAATATTTCCCTCTTGCCTCATTTAGCACGGGCTGGATCTGAGGCTCATATTCCAGCGCCTGGCTGCATGTTACTTCAGAGTACCTGTTAGTGGTAGTTACTGTGTTTGAGCATGTGCATTTGCAGAAATGCTTTCATGGCAGTGAGTAGGTGTATGTGTGTAAAGCCACAACTAGAAAGTGTTGAAAGCCTCAGCTAGCAAGATCGCATCCAGGGTGACTAATAAGCTTAACATGAGCACGGCTGTGTTCGCAAGCATGGTGCAGTGAAAGAAGTCCTCAATGTTGAGAGAAATGCAGAAATGGTTCCCTAGGCTGCTACTAATTCCTTCACCCCCCTCAAGCTTCAATCAGACTGTGAACCATCTTACTGTTAGCTGTGGCTTCATGGCAGTTCCAAACTGCAATATGAAAGTACAAGGCTTTATAAACAGAGTTCAGGACAGACTGCATTCAGACGTTTTATCAGTGTATCAGAGAGCTGTTTATTTGTGGTTTTAGAGGCCAAAACGAATGTGTGTGTCGAGAAACTGCTACTGGCACACAGACAGACAACATTTACATTGAACGTGCAGAATCCATAGGCTAATACAATATTGCCTGGTCTCGTCTTACCTTCCGTCATGTGTTAATTTGATTAAAATGTAGCATTGTAGTACATGTTTTTATGTTTAAACAGAAAAAGTGTTAATGTGATTATGTAATTATGTAAACTTGTGCTTCATATTCCGCTGTGATTCCTCTTGAACCGCTGCCTCCTCATGCTGTAGCTCACTCCTGTGTTTGGCTACCCAGCGGGAATCTAGTAGCTGTGTTGTCTTTAGGCCTAGACTATGCATTTCTATCCACATGTGACTTTCCTTTGACCATGTGGCTCCTCGAAGTGTGGATTTATAAGCCACTTCACACTCCACTCCTGTGTGGGAGGGAGGCTGAGTTAAAAATAGGCAGGTTTGGAGGTAGTGAGCAGCCCGCACTGTGTGAGGCGCTTAAGAACACACTGAGGAGTATTGGCATTCTCTTTGCATATCATTTATATGTGTCAATAATCAATCTGAATGTTAAACCAGTAGCTGTAGTACCCCAAATCGTCTTATTTAATAGTCTCAGAAGCATCAGTAGCACTCAAGTTGCGCCAGAGTGGCAAGGCGCACTAAGATTGTGTGTTATGGAATTTAATAATAGATGCTACTCTGCTCTCTGCTGAAATACAACATCTAAAACGTCATGTTGCTTCAGCTACGAAACACCACCTTTAGCTGATTGACCTTATGTGCATGTGTTTGAAATGTACAGTGTGCTTCCCTAATATCTACATTTCTCTAATATTCTATCTTAATGGCGCTTTTTTTTTTTTTTTTTTTTAAATAATATAGGGGAACGTGCAAGAGACTGGTTAAAATAAAGGAGGCTGTTTAGGTTGAGGCAACAAAAGCCTCTGGTTAAGGTTAGGCCTTGGAAAGCTTCAGTTAAATGTTAAGGAAGTAACCAAGTATTTAATCAAGACCTTTAACTTTCCCTACATTTAACCAAGTGCTTTGTGCGATGAGTCATGACCTTAAACCTTTACATGTTCTGACCACTGGTAGCACTACGGAGCAGTGTTTTTACAAATGGGTCCCTGTTTTATTTGTATTGTACATGGGACAAGATACTGTGCATCAGTATTCCCCAAAATTCGTAGTTTTTTCCCTCACCCAATTCCCCTGTGGCAGATTACCGATCTGGCCTTTATGAAGGAGGTTTTCTAATGCTGCTTGCAGTGAGAAACAATGAGGTTTCAAAGCTTCTGCGGATGAGAGGTGGGGGGCAGCTGTTATTAATGACAACCAGGACCTTCTCACCTGTAAGGTTGGTGACCTCTAGGTGGGTGCCATAGCCCCCTTCTGTCTCCATCTCATCTTTGGGTCCACGCCCCCCCCCCACTCTCTGGTCAGGATTCAATTACTCCTGCCTGGCTGACCCCTGACCTCCCCTCCACCAGGATGAACCTCCTTATCTGACCCTGACAGCGGTGCCACTGTTAACCCTCTGCATCACTCGCTCTTCTGCTTCTCTTGCTGTATCCTTCATATAAATGTCCACACATATGTTCTACAAAATCACTTGATACTAGATTATATAATCGGCTTAATTTGAAGTCTTTTTTAATACCGTTTGGATGCAAAAACAATGAAATGAGAGAAATTAGATTTTTTTTTCATCATCAGGAAAAATCCACTGCTGTTTTCTTACAGTTTTTATTTTTCTGCACTTATGGATCGATCTTTCAACCTTGCTCTAAGCTGCAGTCGATGGTTGTTAAGCCATCACCGTCTCTTAATCACAACACAGATACCTGTTAATTACCGAGCGAGTTCAAGTGTTTTTGCTACTTACACAGGGATTTGAGATCGAGGCGTTGCTTTGCCCCGGGTCGGGCGGTGAGCGCAGTTGACCATTTAATGAATCATTGTGGGTTCTGTGCACAGAGGTTGAAGGAGATGAAGAACTGGGAGGATAAAGCAATGGGTATATTAATAGGCAGCTGCACGGACGACACTGTTTGGGTATTGGGTCAGGGATAAAGCCTGAACTTGTAAACTCACAGTGGGGCCTCTCCTCCCTCCCTCCCTCCCTCTCGCTAACTCACTCTCGCCCTTCGTGGTGTCATCAGTTAGCAGAGCCGGGCTCGATAGCCCAGGCAGCTCTACGAGAGCAGCGATTAGACATCTCTCTGATTCTCATCCCCAGCAGAGTTCACTCAAAGGTAAGCCAGTAGTTTACGTCCTCAGAGACACTCGTCTTCCTCTGCCTTTGTTCTTCACTGTCTTCTGTTTTGCAAATACTGTATCTGCGATGCTATTGGCATGGAGTGGGAGTTTCATGTCATCACTTGAAAATACAACAATATAAAATGTATTTTAAAAGATACATCTGCATTTCTATGATATATAATAATACAGAGCTATTGAGTTCATGTGTTCAGTAAATGACTCCCCCACTCAGTCTCCATAGGTGCCACAGAAGAGTGCGCCTCCCTCTTTCCTCTCCACCGCTGACCAGCAGCCGTGACAAAGGCGGCCAGCCGGCTGCAGGGTTTATTCCAGCCGCCCGGCGTCTGAGGTGTGGTCCCAGTGGGCCGTTTTGCTGTGATCACAGCAGGCAGTGGGAGGTTAATCCCAAGAGAATGCAGGCTCAATCTCCCCCCACCTCCAGCCCACACCCAGGAGCCTCGCATCCCCCCCTGTATAATGGCCTCATGGAGCTCTGTGGTCTGTGGTCGACACCTACCCAGATTTCACTTCTGCTCTGCGCCCTGAGATTCTATGACATTTTTAATATCCTGTAGACACATTACAGAGCGTACCAGAGTGGGCAGATGACTTTTCACCTTTACAATAATCTAAATGAATTAGATTCATGAGATTAAACAAAGGAACATTAAAACAATTTACCGATAGCTTTGTGTGTCCTCCGAAATACATGAACTGTCAATCAGTGACAGATTTGAGTGGCTGCAGCGTAGAAGTAAATCTAAATTTCAAATTACCATCAAGGCTCAAATGTTAAGTTTCCTCATTAGTGCTACTTATTACCACTGATAACATATTTTTGGAAAACGTGTGCCTTCCAGTATCCAGTGACAAGAATTAGCCCCATTAAAACATGTTTTGATATACATTTAGTTTGTTCGAGCCCTGATAAATTATTTCAGATGGCAGAATATGCATCTGTTTTTCCCTGGAGTCTTTCACACATATCTGTGTGTAATTAATGTGGATTTTGACAGATGGAGAAAAAAATGTCCTTGTAAGAGAGAAGGGTACATGCCACAATGTGTGAAGTGCAACCATGGAGGGAGCCTCTTGTATTATTTGCTGCCCGTGCCAGCTGGACCAACCACATTCTTACAGGTAGAAATTCAAGCAGTAAATATGTGCAGAAATCATTGAAATTCAGTGCCCACCATAAGTAGGCCATGTTATTTGTTGTTACAGTTGGAAATGAATGTGAAATGCTCTTAATGTTGTTCTAAATTTGGCTTTGGGAAAATCAAGCTCGTCCTATACACTGTATCTCTATCCATGGTAACTTTCGTGAAATATCCAATAAAGTGCTATTCCTTTCAGTGATAATTGTGACTGGAGGTCATTTTTAATTTAAATGCTTTAAATTGCCTTTTAGTCTGTGTGTGTGTGTGTATATGCGTGTGTGTGAGTGTGTGCGCATGCTGTTGTTTGCAACCATGTTATTTGTGAATGCATCAGGGTCTGACTTAAATATTAGTGTAACTACATTATCACAGTGTCTTTGCCTGGTAGCAAACATGTACAAATGAGGATTACAACTCTTCAGAAGGCAACAGGTCATGGTTGGTAAGCTGCCCGGGGGGGTCACTGATATAGAGTCACTTTTGACAGGCTGTGGAGGAGGCTCTATTGTTGCTGGTGTGTCTGGATGTTACCTGCAGGCACTATCGCTGAGACTACAGTATTATCCTATTATTAGGCTTAGTTGTTTAC
The DNA here is from genome assembly GCF_051107435.1 of Chaetodon auriga. Taxonomy (NCBI): domain Eukaryota; kingdom Metazoa; phylum Chordata; class Actinopteri; order Chaetodontiformes; family Chaetodontidae; genus Chaetodon; species Chaetodon auriga. Next base: position 23,536,296 of record NC_135078.1, on the reverse strand, counting down.
GCTTATTACTGCTTGTCAGGTAGGCAGAGAATCCTTCTGAAAATGAGCATCTGCAGAAAAATACATGACTACCTCTTTATCTCATTCAAGTACATCGGCTTACGATAATTTTCAGAGGCCTTTAAGAATGTCTTGATAGGACCCAACAAACAGAAATTTAAGGTTTATGTTTACATGCGAGCGTTTGATTTGATATGAAGCTGCACCACAGACAGCGTTGTTTGGCAGTCAGTGTAAGGATGTAAGAAACGCTGCATCTGTTTTATACGTATTAAAGCCGATATCATTATGGTCTTGCTTCACTTGAAAGTACATATACAGTAAGAGGACATCGTGGATTGAAGCAGCCTCGATTAATGTCTCTGTTTGTAGAGGAAGTGAACAAAATAAAAAAAGCCCATCATATGGTCTGGCAGATTTTGGGCACAAGACCAGGGATGACAAATGTGCTCTCGCAATAATTCAATCTGCTCTCATAATTCTCTAACTTTTAGGGACAGACAGAATGAAAAATTTTCCGGCAGTTAAGCCGCCAAGTCAACGTCCAATAACTGTGATCAAGTGTTAGTTAGGATGCTTTTTCTCTCACTTTATCTATTGACAGATTGAGGGGTACAAAGATACTGGGTAAGTGGCAGAAAGTTACTGTGAATATGTTAACGAGAGGATTTGGTATCGAATCCAAAATGTTGTCATTTTATTGATGTCACAGTAATGATTTTAAGTTGAAGGAATAACAGACAGAGCTGTACTTTTGCTGTGTGTGTGTTGGTGATTAGCATGGCTGCAGAACATGTTCTCATGTCTTTTTATAACTGTTTTATTTCACGCTATTTTACAACAATATTGTCTCATGTCATTTTAGCCTTGACAGCTGAAGTACGGCTGTGTTAAGATTATGTGTCAAGCCAACAAAAGGCAAACGCAACCTTCTGGTATGAACTGGGTTTGTCAGCTTTGTGCAGTCAACGAATCAAGTGTCTGTAATAAACAAAGCCACACGTTTTACGACGACAATAACGTTCACACTTTGCAGCATTTTTAGGTACAATAAGTTAAAGCCAAAAAGCAAAGTGAAGCATCTGTTTTTTAGTATTTAAACTGAGTATTGTGAGCTGCAGAGATGGCTGTCAAGCCTTGGGCAATGTGATGCACAAACAGCTCATGGCTGCATTTAGAAAGCGAAAGGGATCAGGTTCCGCTGTTACTGGAACTGCCTCTGGGCCAATCACAGCGTGTGAGGTGCTGTAGTAACGCACTTGTATTAAAAGTAATAATATATGGATTTCCCTCGTTTTGCAGAAAAAGATGTATGTTCTGGTCATGGTTGATCCTGATGCTCCAAGCCGCACCAAACCAACATCTGCTCACTGGAGGCACTGGCTGGTCGTGGACGTGCAGGTACAGTAAGTCTGCAGTAACCTCTGCTCGCGCTTAGAAACAGCACTGTGTGTTTTGGCGATGGCGACACGGGCAGCATTTGTTATTGGATTAAGAACTCATATGGTACGAATTTATGAAGTAGTGTTTGATTTTTTTTTTTCTTGAAAATTGTGCATTTTCATAATCTCAGGGTCTCACTTGGCATGTCTTGTGTTTACATCTGCACTGGGGCCGATCGCAAGGCTGAAAAATTATGAATGGTTTTTAAGCCTAACTTGGTGAAAAAAAGGATGCCAAGTTCAAAAAATGTTAATTTTTCATATCATGTATCTTGTGCAATAAATGCCTGTGACAAAAGTGTGGGAGTAAGTCTTTCTAAATGGCTGTGAAAGTTTGCAAGGCCCTGTCAGCAGCAATTTCCCTCCGCTGCAGAGAGCCTGGGACGTGTCAATGCAGGCGTGTGAGACTGAGATTGAGGAGAGCAGCATGCGAGGCGCACACTCTTTCTCCCATAGAGCTCCAGTCCCTCAGCTCCCCCTCCAGTGGAGAGATCTTGGCAGAGTGTCCTCCCTTCATCTGTTCCCCCAGGCAGAGCAGCTCCCCCAATGATCCACACTTCTCCATATTTTACACCCCCGAAATGGGCACGGCTCCGATCCCCTTATTTCTCTTCATATTTCACTCCTTTTTATCCATTCGTTTGTGTGTTTTCACAGTCTTGCATTCTAACGCCAAATGCGTGTTGAGTTGTTGATTGCCTCAAATATTTGGAGGTTTGCAGACATTTTATAATCCCGCGGGAACTGGGAGATCAACCCAGTAGATTAAGACTAGTGGTCTGAAAAACAAGCACACAAAGACGCTTCAGCAATGTATCGCCGCTCCGGTTTCATTTTATGAGGCGTGCTCGTACGCTCAAGTTAATGCCACATTGATTCAAAGATCCAAATGTGATGTATCTGGGATATATATTTCAGTAAATCTCTCAATCTTTCAATGGGTAGAAATTCTGAATTTTGTGATTCAGCTCATCGGTGCTGCGCTTTCGAGATGATTTATGCAACCACCGCCTGGAAGAATATTTACCTCATATCACTCTCATACATTACTGATGTACAAAAAACAAGTAATTTCCACTTGATAAAATTACATTAGGCATCACCTTTGCTTTTATTTTTAAGCCCATAAAGTCTGTCTGGCCGTGTGACCAGCTGTGAATAAACAAATGTCTTTCAAGTGCTCAGACAGACCACATTCTCTCCAGCAATTCAATTTCCTGTCACTTGTGTGGGTGTTGACCTGCGTTGCCCATGTAGGGATTGGCCAATGTGACGGGATGCTTTTCTGATTGTGACTGGTGGTTGGTCAGAAGGGTTAATGAGCCTTTTGAGTGATGCCAACCCGTAGTGGGAGGTGTTTAATTGACCAGGGTGGCTAGGTGACATCACACAACCTTTGTTTTTTCAAGTGTTGATGTGCATGTGTTGGATTTTGTTACAGCGCCGTTGTGATTTTGACAGCAAAGAAGGCCAATTTATGCATTAATGCACTTAAATATATATAATTCAGCCGGAAAGATGAAACTATGGAGGAAATCTGATTGAGAAGTGCTTCATTTGTTCGCTGTCAGTTTGTTTCGTCTTTATATAAGGTAAAGAGAGTGAAGTACTCTACTATAACATGTCTGGCATTTAAACTGCTCTCTCTGGCAATGTGTTTGATGGTAGATTGTTTTGTAAAGCAAAGTAGTTTCTTTAGCTGAAGTCAGAGGTCATGCTTTCAAATGTCAAATGGATCAGTGTTTTTATCCGCACTCGTCAAACAGTACGAGCCGCAGCAGCCATATTCTTTTCATATATATTCATTAGTCCAAGGTCATGCAGGCTTGCCCTAGTTCGTAGATGTTTCCATAATTAGTGTGTATTCTTTATCCACAGCTATGAAGGTAAAAGATTTCCCTTAATTCAGCCGAGAGTGAAGTGAGGTCAGGCTGGACTGAGCAACGCGGCGCCGTAGATTTACGCTGATTGTTCGGGTCTCATTAGAGATGCGGTGGTAGCAGAACAAGGACGCGCTGGACTACCCCGTGTGTTGCAGACTCACCGCTCACCTTGCTTTGAGCTGCATTATGTAGCGAGCTCTTCACTTGTCAAAACACGTGCTGAGGATCTCCTCACTGTGTGTCAGCCACGCCAAAACCCTCTTGAACCACAGAGAGAGGTGTTTGAGAGCCTGATATTTGTACAGTGCGGTGCCTCACATACATGCAGCATTCATCACCAGCTACAGTGTGAAGCCTTATCTGAAGCAGAATTTAGCATTAGCTATATAATACATATATATATATATATATATATGTATGTATAATCAGGCAGATTTAATGGTCTTCCAGAGGAGAAAAAGGTTTGTTACACTTAATTTCTGATGAGTTCTTCTGGATGGATGATTGTAAAAACTTGAATTGTGTTTTTCTTTTGCATTTTTATGGTATATTGAATAAGTTATGGTGTTGGCCCTTAGAAATACAGAGAGCAACTAGAGCTAGAGAGAAAGTTTCCAGGCTGCATAGGATGGAATACTGTCATTTTACGTATTGACTGATTACTTTGCAACAAAAATCATTTGGTGCATTGGACACTAACAGAGGAGATATGTGGCTGCGGGTCATTCGCAGAGAGGATGAAAATGGCAAAACGGGGGACCCGGCCAGTCAATACGTGTATGTCTGTGGCAGACACTTCATCACAGGTTAGATGATGTCACTCAGTAAATGATATGTGCACTGACTGTGCCTGTAGATCGAACCGAATCAGAAAGAGCCAGAGTGATGGTGTAAATAAAGTTTTTACTGAGGAAAATATGACCCAACCATAATAGACCTGTTTTCAGAGTGGAGTTTGGCTCAGCAGTCTGAGCACTTGAAAGACCACAGGGGGCAGGGGGTCTTTTAATGCTGCATAAATTGAACTGACCTATCTTCAAATAATGAGCGTAAACAGCATAAAGTAAAGTAGGAAGTGGGGCTGGAACCGACCTGTTTTCTCCTTCTTCTCCAGTAATAGGCACAATTAGTACGGTTGTAATTAGCTTGCAGTAACGTCACATTAAACCAAAACAAAAGAAATACGTTACCTGGAGATTCAGTCAGGTGGTGTATGTCAGGTTTGTTTGCTTTGATGAGGCAAACTGAAAGGACGCTCATCAACCCTGTAGCTTTAATTTTTTCTATATAACAACACCAATCATTGATCGGCAATGACATCATTTCTATCCTGACTGGATCTTAATGTTTAAAAAGTAACACAGTGTTCTCATTTAAGCAATTAAATTGGCAAAGACCTTGGAATTAGCATTTTCCACCAGTCAACACAGAGGAGCTGGGTCATGATGATGTGCTGCTCTCGTCTGTTTCTCCATCAACACTTACTGGACTTTGCTTCTTGATTTGTTTGTTTTTTAGCTGTTTTCTTTTCATGCTTTTCTGCGGCAGAAAGATAATCATATGTTAGAACAAATGTCAACAAGGCAGACTTATTCTTAACATTTTGGCTTTCTAAGCAAGAAATGTTTCCCTACTATAACAGTATTTTTTGGTGTGTTATCAGTGTATGGGTGCTGGGTGCTTGCATGTGCACGGTGCAGTAAAAAGCAAAACTAACTGACTACATGTGTACTTTACTTCATCCACTAAGCACCAACACACATTTAGAAATATGCAGAATAAACGCCCAAATGGCTGTGTAAGACAATCGTATTTTAATTTTCATGTCAGGTGTCAGTTCTTTTATTTAACTGACTGTATCATTTATCACATCATTACTTTTGACTGCCAAGAACAATTTACTCCAGCAGTCAAGTGAAAGCTGTGTGCCTGGGTACCTCGTCTTCTCCCACCAGCTGTCCAGTTTCTTTTAGGACTCACATTATTAGATGCTGTATGTGCATTTTCATTGCAACTGCCCATTTTCAATGACCCCCCGAGCTACAGAATCCGTAATTTAGAATCTTCTGCAACACTCTCTGTGTTTTACATCAATTATGGACAATTACCAAAATAACCATCAACAGATTGTTGTCTAGCTCTCGAAGTCGAATTCCAGATTGTGAGCCTCTCCCTCCCTCTCTCTGCTCTCCCAGAGTGTAAATCAATGCAGATGTTCCGGTATGGTCTCGCAGCGATAATTACTGTAACAAGCAAATCATTAGTATGTGAATAGAGGCAGCTTATATAAATACAGCACTGGGTGTTTACTTGTTAATACTTATTCTCTCATTATAGTTTTGGCGGTTTGTGAGTCAACATGATGCAATATGAACTTGCAAAAGAGTGCTTCACTTAAGGCTCTTTCCTACTCTGAGAAAAGCCAAGGTGTTCATTATCGCTGTAAAATCCCATTTAAACAGCGATATATAGCCTTGGGTTTTTATGGATTTTTTTCTTACTTTTTATAATGTAGCTATGAAGTTTCTCTGCTGAGGGTTTGTCTTCATGAAAGGTGGCTGTAGTCTGAAATACTTAACTTTTTCCTCTACTGACTGTTGTAATTATTGGATTTTCTGTGTCAAATTATATTTATTTGTACAGTGATTCTAGTCAGTTGTGCAAGTACTGCGCATATTCACGAGAAGCTGAAGCATGAAGGCTGTCAGCTTTGTTGTTTGAATCGCAGTTTTCATATCAACAAGCTACATGGGAATCATGACCCATCGTGATCTGTTCCAGCTGTGGTCATTCAGTGTCCTATTAGGTCAGTATAGTTCTTTCCAGATTCACTTCATTGAGGCCTTTGGATTGGAAGCCATCATATGTTTGTTAACTTCCTCTCCCTGGATAATTGAAAGCCAGTTGGACAGTTCAGCACATAGCATGCTGTGCTCATTATTATGGGGCACGAGGGATACGAATGCTTTAGCATCCATCTCTTTTGTAGCAGCTCCCAAAGGTGGACAGAGCCTGTGTTCACTGCTGGTCAGGCAAATACAAACAGTGAAGTATTGTGACTGTATCAGACCAGCTGGCTTTGTGTTTGTGAGTTCTGTGGCCTGCAGAGATCGTCTGCTCCACACCTCAAGATGTCCTTTAACTGCAAACTATTAGGCGTGTTAACTCCTTACTGCATTTCATTCAAAAAGGATGATACTGGTGTTTTTTTGTCTCTTTATCAGCCGCTCACCTCAACAGGCTAAAACCCAAAACATATTGCTTTGTTTAAGTTGTGTGTCAAGCACTGTAATGATATGGCTCTTTCATTAGCATTCCAACTGTTCATGTCACAGAGCAGTAAGCTATGTGACATTGTGGTTGCACAGGCAGTACTTGCAAATAAGATAAATGAGTTTATTTTTTGAATAACACCGGTAATAAAACGATCAACGCTCCCTCTTTGTCCTGTCACAGGAACATTTCTGCATACACAATGAGTGACTAGAGTATACAGTCTGTCTTTATTTTGAGTTACAGTCGATGTCATTTTGTAAAAAACGGTCTCAGTCACCAATCATTAGTATCTGAGCAGCAGCAAATGACAGTACTGAGTGTTGAAATTACGTTTTTAACCTCTGCAATAGCCTCAGAGTTTGTTTTAGCAAAATACCTATCCAATATTGCAAATAAACATACATAATTGCATTGTTCTTTATCCTGTAATTATCCCTGCTGTGGCATGTTATGATTTTAAGCGTTTATTTTTGACAGACAGCTGCCCCCATATGGAAGCCAAAAACAATTTCCCAAAGGCCAGGCGAACCATAGCTAGCTTCATTGTGAGAACAAAGAACCATTGGTATTATTCATAATTAAACTCTTATTGTGTACTGTGCTGAATATTTCCATTCTTGTGCGTCTCTCCTGCTCACTCTCGTTTCCCCTCTCGGTACTTTGCACCTCGTGCTGGGAACATCTGTCTGGCGTCAGAGTGGAGCCTGGCTGTGCAGATTGGAGCAGGTAGAGGAGCACATTGTAGCCCAGCTAATGATGAGAGTGTCTGCCCTCTCTCTTGGAGGAGACGCAAGCTGCTGCTTCACGCTCGCTCACTCCACTCATACGCCCAGGGAAACAGATTTCCAAACATATGCAGTATGTTTTTAATCCAGTTGAGCACTTCATTTCCCAGCAAACACAAATAACCTTACGGGACATCCATATCTTATGATAAGGGGGTGGGCGCAAAGGAATTGAACAATTTTCCTTTTTAATGTGATTTTTTTTTTTTCCCTCCAAAGTTGCTAAACATGCTCATAACCCAGGTTAACAGTTTGCTTGTTTATGGTTTCACAAACTTTTACACAGAAATGCCTCCTGGCTCCGAGTCATGTGAAGCAACTTTATCCAATCTAAACTCCACTCGGTGCACCTGTTGTCATCCTTTGTTTAAACCTAAACTGACAGCATAAACACATGTTCTTTGTGTGAAGTGCCTTAAAGAATGTGAACAGATTGCTGTCGATGATATATACGTGAAAAGTAAGTAAACTAAGCACCTGTCTACTGTACATGATTAAGAGTTATGCTGCAACTTAAAGATTTTTTTTAGGTTTTAGAAGAAGAAGAAAACAATATTGTGTTTCGCAGTGTATATTTTATATTGCGGCTTGAATTAGCTTGACCCTGATAAAGTGTACATGCAGGTCATTCATCTTTTTTCATAGCAATCCAAAACCTCCCTTGGTACAAGTCAACAATAGCCCTTAACATGGAGGCCCAGCTGGAGGTGCTTAACATTTAGAGCGGTGCTCATCCTGCTGTCAGCTACAGCCAGACAAATGTCAGAGGTGGTACTACATGGAGTTCAGCTTTTGGAAGTCATTCCCTCACTAAATCTCATCAGACTCTCCTCACAGCCTCTCAGCCAGATTAGGATGTTAGTGTTTGTTAGTTTGCCGTTTTTTTTTAGCTTTAGTTTGGCTTTTTTTTTTTTTTTTTTTTTTTTTTTTAAGCTTTTGGAGCGTGGCCTTTCCAAAGCTTACACACTTTCATCATGTGTGTCTGTATGTTTGTGCTGCATGGACTCATGTGCATGTTTGAAAGAGTTAAAAAGAGGCTAATAGATCATGAACCGGTGACCTGCGGGACACGGCCACTTCATACCTGCCACTCTGGCTCTTTTCCCCATCACTCTGCCACACCCGGACCCCCCCGGTCTTGTGCACAAACAGCCTGTAATAACACTATTGATCTTATCTTACTTGCAGCTTATTAACAAACAGGTTCTTCTTCAGTGTGGGCTGCTGCTCTCACTGTTCTCCGCCACCTAAAGGGAGAATTACATAAGAATCCTCCGCTCAATTGTCAGCTCCATCCCCCGTCCACATACAACAAACACACACACACATAGACACAGACACGCAGTACTGTAGCTGATAACCTACCAAGCCTCTTGCCATCTCTATAACAACTGACCTCCCTGCTTTGGTTGCCGTGGTGAGATGATTGAGGAGGTTTCACTGCATGAAGAACATGAGCTGCTATGGTTTCCTATCAGAAGCCGCGAATGCTGTTTGGGAATAACCATCCATAAATTAGACTTTTTCACATGTTGTCTCTTTCTAGGAAAACCAAATTCCAGAGAAAGACATTTATATTACATTTCTTATTAATTTAAGGACGTAGGCCTGCTGTGTGTCAGTGTGCTACATTCATTTTTTCCCTGCACGCTGTCCTGGATGTATCACGATTACTCTAAGAAAACAAGGACAACCTGGAAAGCCCCTTTTGATCCAGTCTGTCACACTATAGCCTAGCAGGGGAAAAAAAAGAACAGATTGGACCTTCTCCATGCAAATGCAGTTTAAAAACCAGTAGCTCTGCACACATAAAGGCGCTTCTTTTAATATGTGCCCCCTTTCTTCACACCCACGACCATTGTGTATAAAATCCTGTTTTTCCTGAAAAGATTTCTAGTCGCAGCCGCAGACAATGTTCCCCCACACAAGCTGTCGTCTTTGTCATACCCCCCCCTCTCCACTTCAGTCAGTAAAGCAGGATCTCTGGCAGTCGGCCCCGCGTGCGAATTCGTGTGTTTCAGGGTACAGGTGGGGGGCTCGCTGGAGTCTGCCTACCTGTTCCACTGCAAACTGGTCAATTTTTGACAGACGTGGATGGAACGAGCATGGAAACCAGAAGGGGGGAGAGAGGGGCGGGTAAATGAACAAATGTCAGGGTTAGTGGGGGGTTGCTGGGGCCGCGGCTGTGGAAAATGCTTCCTCTCAGGGGTGTCTCCTGATAGGGTACGGTGAAGGGGAGTGAGGCATGCTGATAAAAACAACTCACTAACAATTATGCTCACCTAAAATAGCCCTTACTTAAGTATATAGCATGCTTGCCAGTTAATTGTACACAAAAACAAAGACTTCACAAAAGACCTCCTGCAGCCAATGTATTTTCTTGTATTTTGGCATGATAATTAAGTGTGACAGCTATGAATGCAAAGTTGGCAGATATTATAGTGGCCTGTCTAACTCTACATACTGATTATGATTGTATTCCAAAAGTTATACTAAACTATAAAATTAGAAAGCTGCAGTATAGGGCAAAGAGCTATACTGTATAATGAACAAATAATTAGAAGTGGTATGAGAGAAATCGTGTATAATAAAATTAATTGCACTCACATGGCAGAAACATGAATCCCATGATTTTCTAAACAAAATGTGAAGTCTATCCATCATTGTTAGCAAAGCTTGCTCATGGAGGTTTGACAGTTATCTGTCGATGACTGTGGATAGAAATTGGAGAACAGAGCCTTATGCTTGATGAATATTAAATAATTGCTCCTATTTTTGTGAGTATTTTTGAGTACTTGACAATTACAAAAATTGTCCATTCTGTGCAGATTATAGCCCATGTCTGTTCCTAACCAAGCAACTGACTGCATGGGATTTAATGACAGCGTTCCTAATATGCTCAGAGGATAATGCTTTTCATAATGGCAAGCGAAAAGCCACCATCAATACAATGTGTTCAGTAGAAGCCAATATTTTATCCGTGTTAGACTTGAATAATTTGTGTACGATTGCTGCATTTCCTCTGAATTGTTCTCTGGATTTGTTCAACTTGTTCTTATTGATATGCTGTAGGACTAACAACCATAAAATCTACTAAGACCTCTGATCTGTACTATTGACCATTATCATAGCCAAGAGGTTTGTTACAATGTGGTATTTTTATGCTACAGTTGGTGAGAAACCTGTTTACATTCCAGGGTGCTGTATAGTTCACTTCTCTCTGCAGCTCAGTCGGATTCCAAAGCACTGTATAGATTTCTTTCAGCTGATGAAATTAAAAAGACAGCAGTGTGTGTGTGGTGTGCCTTCCAGCAACGCGATTTGCCTGTGAGTTCACGATACGGGTTGAGAGGGGAGTTCCTTTGGGGGGGATTAAATAGCTCCCTCTCTTCCTTCCCTCCTCCCCTGCCCTCCATACTTGCAGAACACAAACAGCTTGCAGGGCTGTACAGTACTTGTACAACATGTTTGCCACAGTGCTGCTCACAGGTAACAATAAGCCAAGGTCAAAGGTTAAGAGGGATTGTGGAGCTCGGATTCTTGTGTGTTCCTCTGGCAAACATTGTGCACACAGGCACAGGAAACAGTGCCCATAGTATTGCTGGGAGACAGAAAGAGTGAGAGACAGAGAGAGCGAGTTGGCTCGGCAGAGAGGGGGTATCAAAACAAGCAAGACCAGGGTCGGTTTCATGAAGATGTTGGACTGGTCTATAAGGTTAAGACGGTCTTCGTTTTGCTCGTAGACTAGTCTCATACCAGTTAGACAGCTGCACAAAAATAAAGACAGATATATTAAGCTTAAAAAGAGCTGTAACAATAACACCGGCTGACAACCTGAGACTGAAAATGGCAGCACTGGTGGTTTGTTCAAACCAGTTAAAATGACCCATGTTTGTGTGACCTCCTTCAATGAGCACAAAAACTAACAGGATGGAAGGTGTTTCAACCTGATTGCTGGTCTTGTAAGTAAAAAGGTGAAGGTGTCCGTTAGCCATGAAAGCAGTCTTTCCCAAGTCTGAACTTAACTGACCTGTGGAGTTTTCTCATCTGATAGTAAGAGTTCGAATCAGGGGCTCTGTGTTGCAAACTGTGGTAAAAACCCAAATTGAGACACAAAGATCGCTTTGAAAACCCGAAAAATATCAGCGTATTCCACATGCATTAATTGGAAAATTCTCCTTTTGGAATAAAGCCCATTTCAGAATATCCAAATGGAATATGCTGTTTACATGACCTGTATCAAATCTGGAATATCGACATAATCTGAATAATAGCGGAAAATGAGTGTTCATGTAAATGTAGTCAATGTCACAGGCTAACAAGAAATAGAGTCGTTCAAGATGCTTGGAAATTAATTTAAGAATACATTTATTGTTGTAAAATGTCCTTTTAATTGTAAGATGTCCTAAACTGAAGACTTAATTCACCCAGATCCAACCATATACAGAGAAATCGTCGAAAAATCCACATTTTTGAGAAGCTGATGAACTTGGAAGTCTGTCTGAACTCTGACTGCTGGTGAGATTTAAGCCATAGTGAAAGTCTATCTTTGTGAAACCAGATCCCTTCCTCCGTCGGGCTCTTTGAATGGGAAGGAGATTATCCATTTAATCTCTTAATCATGTGCACTGTATACATAGTTGGTCCTGTGCCTAAAACCTCTGTCCTGATCAGATGTATCAAAGCCACCTTTTGCGATGATTCCCTCAAACCCACAGACTAATTCAGGTTAGCGCTGACACTGTTACACATGTTCCTCTCCAGCTGTCAGTACATTATACCCTCGGTGCCCTGTTAAAATGAAACCCAGACCAATGGTGCATAAAATCGAATGTGGAAATATGTAGATTTTAAAGTACAGCTTTTTAAAATCCCTCATTCCCACAAATGTATTCAGAATAAAGGCAGATGTTTCATAACATCAGGTTACTGTACATTTTTCACAGTATATGTTCCCCAAAAGTAGGAATTAATAATGAAGATGCTTTTTGGCCTGAAATTGCTATTCAAACAATTATGTACTTAGTTTCTTCCAACAAATGCATTCCACATTATTGTTTTGCCTCATAGCAAAGCACCCAAAAGACTAAAACCTTTCATTTCAGCAAAGGCCGCTATTGGTCACCGTCAATAAAAGCATAAAAGCATTTATTTCCCACGTTTGTCAAATTAACAGCATACTCCATCTCCCATAGGACTTGTAAGGTTCATTAACCTTTCTGTGAAGTGGGACAGGTTTCCAGCAGTTACCATAACCTCTGTCTCGCTCCTACCTCAATTATAATAGAAGAATTAAACATCCAGTGATTCAAAACAGTAATGCTGCCTCTTAAATCCCTTTGTACCAGCTCTCGGTTGTTAATGACTAAAGACACTGAATGAACTATAGAGTTATCAACAGATATAACCGCGGACAGAGGCATATCAAATGGCTACTCTTAACAGCAGGATTACTGACTAGGCATGTGCAGTTTTTGTTCGATGACCATATTTTAGTGTTTGTAAAAATTATTATTTGCTTTTTAAATGCTAGCTTGCCTTTGTTTTCTGCAAATCACACAGTATTGGATTAATAGTACATACAACAGTAATTATTGAGTTGGAGAACACATCTGTGTGGAAACACTTGTGGCTGTTTATTAATCATTGGTAATTGCAGGATATTTCACCAAAAATGTCACATCTACTCGCGCCATGGCCCGCCATCCTTCCAAAGTCAAAAGAATAGGCTGACCTTGAACTAATTAAGTGGTCAATTACACGCCTGTTGATCGCTTTTAATTTCCTAATAATTACATTAATTGTGTGGGCAAAGAGTTCGTTCTCTTGTCCACCTACTCCTTCATCCTCCACTTCTTCGTCGCACGTCTTTTTCTCCTCCTCCTCCTCCTCCTCCTCCTCCTCCACGCCCAGGCCCACAAGGTTTCTATACTCATTTATTTTGTGTCACCGTTCACACTTCAAAAACTATTTTAATTCTATGCCATTGACTGTTTTAATAAGCTTAATCTTCCTCTTCTCTCCCACCCCCTTTCTCTCATGTATTAATCAAAATCCAGCACGTGCCTGGATGTATCTGTTGGCATACATTAATACAGCTCTGTTATACCTATCAGTTTACTATCTCCATGGATTTCTGGTCTTACAGCCGGAAACCGCTGTAGCCATTGTGCAGTGAGGCCTCGTGTTTGTGTGTGTGTGTCTTCTGATGCTACTTGTAGGCAAGCTCAGGCTGGGATTTTCCAGTGCCACCCCCGTCAGTGGGAAGCCCTATATGGGGACATGTCAGCGCCTTGTTTGCTTGTTGTGCTGATGAAGCTGGGGGTGGGGCGAGTGGGCAGCCTTGTTCAGGTTCCAGGATTCCCTTGAAATGAGTCAGCCAGCCCCCACTCAAACTGGCTGTTACCTTGGGAACTCAGGCTTGGGCTTCCCTCAACAGTAGTTAAGTACAGACTCATCAGCACCCATACTCACGAACACACACACAGGAGCTGTAAGGGCTCGGAAGCAGCACCCAGGTTGGATGAAATTACCTCATTAAAAGAGTCTCACTTTGTCCTGTACTCTGCCCTGTTAGGCCCAATCTGCTCTCTGAGCATCAGATGACCACCCCAACACGGCCACTTTGTTAAGGCGAATTTGTAATGTATGCAAATTAAGACTGAATAGATGAGCGTGATAATGAGTTTGGGTGGCCAGTTTCCTAAGTCAGTGATTTGAGTAATAGTATGCTTCCCTGCTAATGAGCAGGGCCAATGTAGTGTAGGTTTTATACATCACAGTGTGTCGGGTGGTGTCACTGATGTCTGGAGTTCACTTAATAACTGGACTGTTTATGTTTCCAACTCAGTTCATTACCAAAGCCAAATGAGTTTCGTTACTAAAGCCATTAGCTATTGCTAAGTGGGTTAATTTGTCGATGCACTGAGGCAGATCGTGGGTGACTCCCCCACTGGCTTTCACCCTGTCCTGCTGAGGCCAATCCATCCCGCTAGGCTGATCACCATTAGGTTGCTCTACCAACCAGTCACCCCAGACTCAAGCCCATTAGACTCACACAGACGCATTTACCATTACTGGGGACTCCAGAGAAAATGATTGTTGGGGTTGTGTTTTATTTAACAGGGTCATTATTTTCCATTTTATTAAAAATGTAGCTGTTTATGTTGATGATTAAAAAAAAATGCATGAAAAAAATCTGTGAAAATTTAACCAATACAGTATTATTCACTTCATGTGTTAACTGATTTATTGGTATGCTTGCATTCTCTCTGTTTTGATGAGGGGTGGGAGTAACTACAACTACATCTCTGCTTGTACTTTGGAAAACATGAATAAAAACAGTAAAACATACCTTGCACATGCTGTAACTGCCATACACCTCTACCAACTGCTCAACCAAGAAGCAAGGCTGGCATTACTCCCAGTTCAAGCAGCACTGGGCTTTGCCAAGGTCTGTTTGTATGCCATCTTGTTCTATCTGAGAAGAAGAAGATTGTGACCTGCATAGGCCATACACACCAGCTTTTGAAGAGCGTCGGAAAGCTTCCAGTAGAGGAATATAGAGTAGCTTGAGCTTGCAGTGCAGTTGAAAAGGTGAAGCCATCTGTTAGCTGCCCTTCCTCAGCACCTGGTTCAGTCTCTTCACACTCCACAGTTATAGAGCCATATTTATAGGTTAGATGCCGCTTTCTTCAGTGAATTTCACTGGGATGAACTGTAGGCCATTGTCTATGGTAATATAAACCATAGAGCAAAGAGCAACTCTCGGAAGCAGGTTGTAATAGACTCCACCGAGACCCTCTATCCCCTCTGTGAATGAAAGATATAGACCACCACACGCATTGATGGTATGTTGCACCATAGAGCTCCCTTTAGATGTGATCCCAGATGTGCTTCCAGGTCCTGGCTGGTGGGAAAGTGGTTCCTCACGATGGCCTTGGCACGGTGATCCTCGTCAGCCATGACGAGAATGCATGCTTGTCTGCAGCTGCATCAGTGGCGCAGACTACCTGTGCAGATTTTCCTTCAGTGATTGAACACCTGAACTGGACAGAAGTTGACTCGCTCTTTTCAGATCTTTGAGGGCCACCTTGCAAAGCTAGGACAGAATAGGGTCCTGTTCAAAGATGAGTTGGAAGTGGTGGAGAGAAAGAGTAACTTTAAAGTGGAGAGAAGAGCATCTGCATGGTGTCTAAGTTAGTTGTGTCTGGGACTAAAATTATGGATGGATGAGGAGTGACATGGGAGTGAAGAAGCCTTAATAACCGGCAATGAATCCTGAGTGGACTGTGCTGGCGCCTGATGTGGTTATAAGACTGGAAGGGCTGAACACAGGAGATACACAGTGTGGCTGTGGTGGTGGAAGCCAAATGTCTGGATTCTTCCTGGCCACCAAATCTAGAGAAATTGCTTAATTATGTCTGTTTCTATCCTCTTCTGAAGGTCAGCAGTAGCACATGTGTTTGGATGACCACGTATGTTGGGCTTGAGCAGGGACTGACTGGCTTTTGTCAGTAAATTGTTGCCTACGATGTCAGTAAACTGAAAAATCAGGTGATCTCACTGGAATCATTTCACTCAATATACAGAGAATCTTGTCACCCGGGCATTTTGAATTCAGAAGTGACAGATTGTAGTCTGAAACTGTCCATTTCTTACTACCTTGAGATAACTAAGTCCCCGAGTTGAGCAGTCATGTGAATTCTCTCTTCCACTTTGGGAAAAAAAAAAATACTGTTTAACCTGTAAACGGTGAGGTTCCTTGTGAGACACAGACTTTTAATTCACAATCACCCTGCAAATGAATGGGCTGATTACTGAGGCGAAGATGAGGAGGCAGTCATAAGCACTTGGCTTGAGTGGAATAGGCGGGAGGGGGAGGGGAGGGGTGGCTGTGGCGGTACAAGTCCAGCCTCAGAAATAGAGCTGTGAACACCATCTGTCATGCTCTCTCTCCCCGTCTGTTAGCCTGACTGCAAGTAAAAGGGAGAATGCTGCTCTCAGAACTGCTTTAGAAGGACGTGGGTGCTGATTGTCGTAGGTGTGGGTTTACAGGGTGTGCAAGGGAGGGGGAGGGAAGCGGTGGATATACAAGGAGGTGCATGAGTAACCGACAAAGGGAAGCACTCACCCACACAGAGAAGGAGAAGGGTTGTTGGGCAAGTGGGTATTCCTGATGAAACCGCACCCCTGCACCCACCCACCACCTCCTCACGGACTCCTACCTATTGGGTCTTGTCAGAGGATTCCTAGCGGAAGTTATGTAGACACGTTATACAAACACACTGCTCATCTTCTCTTCTAAGGCCTGGGGGAGTTAGCAGTTCGTGTGTAAATGTTGAGTTTAATTTCAAAATGTTTAGCAAGTTTAGCCTGGTGATACCTGAGGCACCTGTTTTAGTTCGCCACTTTCAGAGCTGCAGGAGGTGCAGTGGCATCCCATCAGTAGTCATTTTCAGGAATTTCGTGATGAATTGTCTTGTCTTCAACAGTGAACTAGTTCAGATTCATTGTGTGGATCATGATAAATTAGTTGGTCTGGATCAGCCGTGATTGTGCTTCACTTGGAAGAGAGAGCCAGAATCGTTGCGCTGAATTTTGGTGGTTGGAGCATCAGGCTATTACGTGACCCACAGAAAAAGCTCTGCTGCGTTGCTTTTTCCAGATTTTTCAGAATTATTCATTGCTCATAACGTGTAGGCAGTTCGGGATCCTTTCTGCTTTTGTCTGAGTCAGAGTGTGAAATGGAGTCAGTAAAACATGAAGGCAAGCTGGGCCACGATGAACAACAGGGAGAGGCAGGATGAAGCGTCCGTAACACCACAGCTGGACTAATATTAGTTACATCTGGTATCTAAAGATGTAACTGACTCTTACACTTGAATAGAAGACATCTGTACACTTTATACTGAGATACACACATTCACCAATAACTAGTTGCTTATTAGCATGCATATTAGTAGCATACTGGCTGTTTATTAGTCATTATAATGTCTCATTCTGAGGGTTTGGGTTAATAAGTTATGTTATTTAGATTGTATTTCAAGTACAATAACTTTCTTGCTTACTACCAATAAACTAATTATGAGCTTATTCAGGGAAAACCTTTTTGTTTTAAGGCATTAATAAGTGCTTTATAATGACTAATAAAGTGTCAATATGCTACTAATATGATGCTAATATACCAGAAGTTAATTGTGAATATGTGTACCTTGTTAAGTGTTACCAAATTGGTTTTTGGATAATACTTTTAACCAGTTCTTCTTATGTTAATTGTCATATTTAAATCCACAGTGCAGTTTCCCATGATTGCCCTCCACAGGCAGATCAGAGATCAGGGTCAGCTGTACAACAGCTTGTAGTGACTCTGTCTTTTTCATGGCCCATTCACCAGGCCACATGCTTCCTGTTACTGAGTCATGAACCCTCCATTTGAAGGGTGGTGTCCCTACTCACTGCACCCCCTGCTGCCACAAATCCATCAGTGGATGTCTGGATGGTCTCCAGCAATGTCAACACAGTACAGCAAATATTCAGCTGATCGATGATCCCCGTGACTGGATTAACAACCGTGGGGACATTTTCAAGACATCTCATTGCTTCGGTGAGTTTTAATTACAAGCCATAAATCTGTTGCTGCCAGATATTCCACTGGTGTTGCTCATATTTACTTTTCAATTTGATGTATAGGAGTGAATTGACAGCTGAGACAAAGCATTACACCCAGTCAAATCCAGGCCTCCCCTCACTCAGCAGCCATCGTTTCTTTCCCGCGTCTTACTCTCTTACCTCAGATATAAAGCTCTCCTCTTGAAAGTTTGACACACCTTTAAGCCTCAGAGGCTGCTGTCTTTTCTGTTAAGTATATAAAATAGTCAACAGCCATTTTGACACTCAGTTTTTATCTCTCTATCAGCTTCTGCCTCTCCCACACGGCTCAGCGTGTGATTCACCATCACAGCTACAAGAATGGGTATTCCCCTAGCAAGAGGATGCAAAGCGTAGTCGCATTTTGTTTGACTTGATAACTCTCACATAAACTCAGTGCTCAAGGTAATCCTCTGTTTCATCAGCATTTGAATGAAATGAGTATTACTTTGTGGTAACTATACATTAAATGACTGAGTCATTTCTTCAAGCGCTGTCAGATGATCACCAAACCTCCATGCTGTTATCATGACTGCTGTGATAGATGACAGCTTGATGATTGTCAGGGTTTAAGGTTTGGTGTCAGGAGTTATTCATTATTTATTTCATCTCATCACAGTGATTTGTAGTGATTTATATATTATTTAGGTTAATTAAGTGTAGTATTTCTGTCATTGCGACGGATTTTAAACTACAGATCTTCTCTCTGTCTAATTAATTGCAGCTTTTATACCTGCCACACAGGAGGAGTTTAAACAGCATGCGTTCAACTCTTGTAAATGGTACAAATATTACTTAAATGTAAATCAATCAGTATAGATATTTGTGTGCAGGGCAGTGAGAAATCTACAGTATGACTTAACATTAGGTTGTATTTCGTGTATTCAGCTCTGTTGAATATTGAAGAAGGGATGACTTTTCGTGAACATGTGAATTTAAAACGTGGCACGCCTCGATGAGAAGAAACTCTGACGGTGTGTTCCTTGGTAACTGCATAGATAATGAAGCAGTTCTTGGTCGTTTTCGACTTTCAGCTGTTGAAATGACATAACTTGCAAATTTCCAACAGTTGAAACACTGACACAGCAGCGTCGAGTGTTCTGTTGGGCTCCCGTGGTAAAGATGCACATTTTGAATGCTTTGCTTCAGATTAAGCAACCAGTGACCGGTGGATCTGTATGTTAATGTTTATGATTAAAAGGCGTGACAGTACGGCCGTGGTTGAGCATTATGCGTAAACACACAATTACGTCTGTCCGAGCTACTGTTTTCTCTGACGTCTGCATTATGTAATGAAACTTTTATCCCCAGCTTGAAGCCGGCACAGCTAAACCAAAAATAAAACTGTTTGCACTTGGTCAGTATTGTGCTGCAGGAGAGTTACACCATTTATTTTCACTGTTTATGTTTGAGATTTTGTAAAATTGATGTAAAATGCTTGTGGACCATAGTATGACAAACATACTCCTCACTTTATTGGGGAGCTTTGCAGCATCTGAGGTGTGGAGTCTCAATGCTTTTGACTTTTCTAACCCTGATCTCAGGGTATCAGCCTAGCTGAGGGTATCATTGATCCAAGATTAACCTCATCAATGCACTGTGTGGCTTTTGATTCCTCCTAACAAAGCTGTAATGAATTTACTGTATGAGAAACTTTCTCCAAGCTACAGTGGGTCTTTTTTTTGACTGAAGCTGTCACCTGGCAGCTGTCTGGAGGTGACTGTGGTACATGGTGTTAAAATATTACAACTCTATAGTCACGAGCGCATTGGGCTAGGGTTGTGTCTGCCAGACTGGCCGAGATGCACACTGCAATGAGTTATTAATATTTATATATGATTTATATTCTGCTCTTTCAGTAAAAACATGTAGCAGTCATAACATTATCATCCATGCAGCAAAGCTGTGCTTGCAAAGAATGAGAGAGATCTAGTTCTTATTCACCAGCTCATTGTGTGAGCTTGTAATCAATACAAAATATCTCATTCATGACGTTCAACAGGGTCGAGGTGAATTTATTTCAGTCAAAATACACTGATTTCCAACCTATCAAGTAACGCTTGACTCACTGGAGTCATCGTTTCAATTTTATTCTATGTGTCATCGCTGCATTTCATTTTCCCACAGATTTAGCCATAAAACTGAACATTGATTAGAGACTTAGCATGTGTGTTTCTAATGGTATAAAACGCAGCAATAATACCGTGATGCACACATGAAAGCCCGTGCTTTAAGCCTAACCTTTCTTAATACACACAATTAACACAGCGCGCGGCTGTCAATCATTTAGCGGTCAGAACTTTTCACGCTCTGTGCCCCGCCCCCACAGCAGGGTCCCTAAGGGAGGCCGCCCACCATGTGAGAATGTCCTGTAGATTAGTGTGAGCGAGTCCGTAACCCCCCACTGAGCATCAGGAGTCAGCGACCTCAGCACCGCCCTGCCCTGTCATAACTACCGTGATACCAGCGCAGGAGTAGACAAACCAGTGTCGTCCTGTGAAAATGAATGTTTTTCTATGTGAGCTCTATATATGATTGACTGTCTTTTATTGTTTGGCTGGATTTTCAATATTGCATTCATTTGCTGTTGTTTTTACTCGACGTATTATAATGAAATTAAAAGGGCAGAGGGTGCCGTGGAGAGCGAGCGAGCGCCGAGCATTAAGATGTGGGAAAACGTTGCACGCTCAAATGTTGACTACCTGTTGCTATGGCAATGGGTTTGGATCCTGCAGGCTGCAGGACTCTTGCTATTTCTAAATAAAGCTTTTTTTCTCACTGATCAGTGGATGAAGATACTCACAGTTGAAACTAATCTACTGAATTTTAGCAGTCTGTGTAAACACTGATGCTCTGCGCGCTAATGCTTAGCGCTAAACCTCCTGAACAGCAGTCACAGGATTATAGATGAGATGATGCTCAACAGAGGACACATGCTTTGCTACTGCTACATGTTTTTACTGAAAGAGTACAATATAAATGGTATATTAATATGAAGAAATGAGTCATTACAAAGTGTATCTCAGTTAGAGATGTTTAACATTATGCACCACGGTCACCTCCAATCAGCTGCCGGGTGACAGGAGCCATCAGAAAAAGTCAGACTGTGATCAGCTTGCTGGTCTTTTGTTCCACATTTGACTAGAAAGTAAACAAAATCTTTCCGTTCCTTGAAAACTAAACACAAACACTGTAGATATTTATTAGATTTCTGAAATATGGCCATCAGGTTTCTTTCCAGCAGTGTGAAGCTTCATCACCTTTTAAAAAATCTGTTCGCACTGTTCCCAAGTTGTATAAGATATTAGTTCTGCGTCTGTTAAATCCACATCCTTAAATAATAGATGTGGATTAAAATCTCTACGGCTGTAAACTGTTCTGCTTGGTGTTTTTCTATAAAAAAGCCTCTCGTCCTGCCCGTCTTTTGTCCTCACATGCTGTCTAGTGACACAGTACCTTTGTCACCCTGTGGGGGGAGCCTGTGTGTGGAGAACAGAGGACAGAAATAGGTGCTGAGACCAGATATTTGATGCCTGTGATGGGGACTTCCATGCTTACCTCAAGTGGGTTTTGGGCCATTTCACAGACAACATATTTAGTCCTTTTTCCTCCCACTCAAGGATGCAGCCGTCTTGCAGTAAGCAGCCAAGTCTATTAAACAAACATCCCTGTGTGCAATTTGCAGTGCGAGGTGCCTGACTGTGTGCTTCCTGGGGATGAGGGAGTTTAACCTGACAAATATACAGTAGAAAACGCTGATGAAAAATATCTACGCTTCACATTGGGTTACATGATGTCTGTTTCTAGGCAACAGGAAATTAATATACAATTAATAATATGGGAAATTGCTGCTTGAAATCCACTCAGTGGTTTAATTTGCTTAGGACCTGTCTCTTGGCTGAGAATTGTGTCTTGTCTTCAGATATTAATATTATGGGCTTTTTATATATTTAACATTGACGTATTTTAACCAACAGTTTTGATGTAGTGCAGCTTCCTGTAAGGTTGATTTTTTTAATTATTACTGACAAATGATTGTCTTTTCCCAATCTGAACTTAAGTCTCAATGTTTATTGCATCTATGAATGCTACAATCACTTGCTATCACAATATATGTCTAATTAGACTATAACAAAATTGGCTGTGAATGAAATTGGCTTGGGAAGTACATAGCGTCTCCAGCCTCTCTCTGGTTGGTACAGTGGGTGCTAATTCAAGGACTGACCGCTGAGCTAAGCAAATACTTGGCTGCGAGAGCACAAAACTAAGGAAGAGTGGCATTATGTTGGTGTTGTAGGAAGCAATGTAATGGCCCACTGTACTGCCTTTCTTGTCAAATTGTTAGTTAGTTTGTCATTTCAGATTTAAATCTCTCAAACGACTTTGCCTGACTGACTCTGTGCTTGAATTACCAGGGCAGCGCACTGAAGAAAGGACATATGAAAGGGACGACACTCACAGGTAAGTATGGTTTTCAGTTGACCATTCATTTTGTAACCATCGTCACTTCACTCATTGCATGTTATCTATGTTGTGTAAGCTGTACAATGTACTTTGGTAAATTATATTTTTTAGTTGGAATATTATTTTGGATTTAACAGCAATTTAACTTTAACCTGCAGTGCGCAACTTTTGTCTCCCCCTTCTGGCAGTGAGGGTAATTACACAAACACTGTTGACTCGCTAATGACGGTAAAGGCGCCGCCATGACAAAACTCTGGCAAAAGTCACACTCCAGGTTTAAACTAACTTTACTGTCGTGTAAAATTTAAGTTGAGAGTCGGATGTGAACCCAGAGAGAGTGAAGTTGGTTGTGTTCACTGTCTTGCAGTGTTCTCGATGTTGGTGTTGTTAGCGACTTGGTGCTAATCAAAGCTGCACAACATTGCCAAGCAAAGGAATTACTGTTTCCGACATTCTTTGCAGTTTGATGATTTTTTTTGTCACGTGTATCTTCATCGCGTGTCTATGAAGTAAATACACACAGTTACTGGCGAGGATCATGGAGCAGAAGGAGCTTTCATGTTACAACAAAGCCAGCTGAGCATGCTTTACACTACAGTGTCCCACAAAAAGCAGCCTGGAAAACAGTTCACATTCACACAGTTTCTCTTGGACATTACCTCAGTTTTACATACTCCGACACTGCTCTGGCACAGTCGAAGCTAGCCACACGTGCAATATGCTAACATACAACAGGCTAACCTGCAAAATGGACAATAGAACATAAATAATGGACAAACATACAGAACAGCTTTCAAATCTGAACTTGGATCGTGGACAGTCGGTATCGATTCATCCTCGAGCTTCAGTTTTAAACCTTTGTTCTGTCCCTCGATGAGAAGGAGTTTTCCAACATTTCCATCAAAAATACACTTAACCCACTGGGTCTTCACATTCTGTGATGATGGGAAGACATGAAGATTGAATGAAGCCTGCAGTGGCCATGAAATGAAACAATGGCGGACAGCGAGGTAGATTCACTAAGAATTACGTGGGCGCCGATGGACACCTAGCTGGAGGTGGTGCTATGCTAAACAAGCCCCACAGGACGTCACATGGAGAGGCAAAGCCTGACTTTTTGGAACACACAGTTCCTGATAGATGGAGCAAGAAAAAAAGGAAGAGGAAGCTCTTCTCTGTTGTTCTGTGGGTCTCTAGACACACCGGGGACACACATTTATGTTGAAACGCTACGAAAACGTTCATCCAAAGAAAAAACAGCCCAGAGTGACTGAAGAATGCTAATTCAGGGTTACGGTTTTATGGATCTACAGCTCCCACTGGTTTATTGTAACCTAAAAAAAATCCACATGCATGAAGAGGTTTTGGGGTCGCTTAAAAACCTTTTACAATGACAACAATTGGGATTCAGCCCAGCGTTACATTTCAGTTGCTTCACTGTGATGATCATATACAGCATACTGCTGTGTAACATTGCTGTGTGATATCAGTGCTCCTTATTCAGACTCTTTGTTTGTCCATGCAGAATACGCTCCTCTAACCCCGCCACAGAAGTCTGGTTTTCACCGCTACCAGTTCATGTTGTTTGAGCAGCTTCCAGACGCACCAGTGTCACTCACCGAGCGGGAGAAGTCGTCCCGCGGTAATGACTCCACAGCACTGTTGGCCTCTGCGGTATCATCTATCATATACCAACACTGATCAACACACCTGCCAACAGTTGTTGAATCAGCAATAGAAAGATTGCACCAAGGCGTTAAAACTCGAGGCCCAAACATTTCCTCTCAAATTAACCACATGAGATGTTTTTGTGGATGTAGGTTTTGTGTTTTAGGAACCTTTACAGGCTACGGTAGTTATATTTTTAAGCATTAGCGAGTAGATTATTCTATTTCCTGGCATACAGTAGGAAGTTGTGTCATTTTACAACATTAGATTGATTTAGGCATTGCATCATTTGTTTGAGTGGGCTTAATCCTTTATTTAGGGTGAAATGTTTGCATATTAGGTTTCGACAAATGGATCCGTGACACTACTGAAGCTGCTATTATTAGTGATTTGATTTATTATATAATCTAACCCTCTTTAAGCGCAGGTTTGGGTCTGTGGCTGTGTTTCATCTGGACACAAATCATTACGCATAATCCACAAACAATTATGAGCATTTAATGGAAGCATTCGGAGTTGCTTTAGAAAGATCTTTTACTCCAAGTGCTTGAACTTAAAAAGGGAAATGTTAATGAGGTTAGTGAGTGAGTCTGCTGCAGTGTTAATGCCTGCAGGGTCAAGACAAGTACTGCTGGCTCCCACACACACCTGCACGAGTCTGCCTGACCACGTCTTGTTAACCTCAGCCAAACACGAAACCCTATCAGCCGTGGCTGCACACGTGAACAGTGCAGATTTCCTCACAACCTTGATTTCTGTTCATATTATCGGCAGATCATTTTCTTAGTTTGCCTCTGAGAAGACAGCCGTGTTTGTCTTGCAGAAAGCAGAGTTGTTGTTTTGTTTATACTTTGGGTTTTCAGACTTTTCCTCCCCCTGAAGAAACGTCTCGTGAAGGTGGGCAACTGCACTTGGATGTACAGTACGGTACGTCGCAGGAGGCGTGCCCGCCTGTCTGTTCTACTCGGGTCACAGCCGGTGATTTGAGGGGAGATCAGGGCGGTTTGAGACTTGAAGCCGCTGCGGCCGTGAATGAGTGGAGCTGCCAGTCTGCGCTGTTTGAAGTTTTGACAGCTATGTCAGCAAACAATCCAGGCACATTAGGCTGAGGTCTGTTTGATGTTGAAACCTCTGGAAAAAGAAATGTCAAAAGAGATGTACTTTGGAGTATTTTATGTATTCAGACTCACATTTGGGGAGGTTGAGATGAACTCGTATCACATTGAAAGGGTATTCACTGTGTCAGAGCTGGTTAAGCTGAAGAAAATAATAGCATGAATAATAGCCTGCTATTTAGAATATTTGAATATATTTTTTGTGCAAAATAAACTGGAGCGCGCTCATTTTCTGCTTCCAGATCCGATTCAGTAGTTGCCCCCACATTATGAAGCGATTGAACTGAGTGGATCCACCCATCCTTAATCTACTGGATGAGTTTAACTCCCGCTGTCGTACTTCCTCTCTCCTGCAAACTGTTCTCTATATTCAAGGGAAATTAAATTAAGAAATTCACTCTTGGATAATCAAATGTCTCATTTGATGGGTCAATTCTGGAGAGGATAACTGCCCTTGTAAAGAGGGTAATGGAAATAGATTCTGCGTGACATATTAAGAATGAAAGCCCGGTCATGGTTTATGAATAGAAAAATGTTTGATTTTCACAGTTATCATCGCTTTGGCTGAAATCAGCGGTGTACCTGCTGCATTATTATCGGCCTCTGCTTGGCCACGATCAGCACGGTATTCCCGCACAGACAAGAGGAGCAGAGGGAATCCCATGTCTCCCCACCTCCTCCGTTAAGTATGTTCACTTATTAGCGTCTGTCCTCCCTCCATGTGGTATGACACAGAGAGCATTTTTCATAGCCCATGACATTAATTGATGTGATTTGCGAAGGGAGAGCATTTAGTCGTGGGTGGGAGACTCCTAATGATCGTTTTCCACTTCCAGTAGCGCAGTCGTTGACTCAATTTTATCGCAAATTTGTTGTCTTTTTTCTTTTCATCTCTGACCATCACTTGAGCAGTAGCGGGGGTGAACAATGAGAGGTGGAGCAGGGCTGTTGTGAGGAACCGTGGGAGTCTGCTGCGCCTCCTGTGTTAAGGTTATGAATGTGGGTCAGTGAACTGATGGAGACAGCTGGTTTGTTACACGACGAACTACAGGGGGGCTGCGCTCTTGGCACCGGGCACAGGGGCGTGA
This sequence comes from Chaetodon auriga, assembly GCF_051107435.1. Taxonomy (NCBI): domain Eukaryota; kingdom Metazoa; phylum Chordata; class Actinopteri; order Chaetodontiformes; family Chaetodontidae; genus Chaetodon; species Chaetodon auriga. The sequence goes on along the minus strand of NC_135078.1, from coordinate 23,509,925 downwards.
TCGTAGGGAATCCCCTTCGCTCTGGCTCAGGAAGGCTGTCCCTGACTGGAGGCTGCCCCTGTGCCAGGGTGGGGGGCAAGCGTGGGCACACAGGCCCTCGTGATACTTGTTAGCCGCTTGGCAAGCCCTCAATATGTCCTGCTACTGTTTTGTGCCGCCGAGTCAGTTTGTCAAGGGAAACAGTGTTACAAGGCCGGGGAGGGAGCCGCCGAGGCCTTGAGAGAGGCTATCTGGTGTTGTTTCAGCCTACACGGTGGTTTGCACATCCACTGTTCGCACATCCAGCCCCCCGTGCCAGGACTGGGACCTCAACAGACACTTCAGATTGATCAGAAACAAAAACTGAGGGAAAAGTTGAAAATTGAAAATTGATCAATTCTCGTAATTTTCCCCCCAGTAAATTACAAGGGAGAGGACGTACGTGACGAGCGTGTTGTGTGAATGAATGGATCACAGTGGAGTTAGCTGCTGGATGGTGCACGTTGCTCATCTTGCCTCCTAGAACCCCGACTGCCAGCTCAGCACACTCCACAGTAATTGAAGCCATTTGCAATGTTGCAGTGTGGTAATGGGCAGATCCATGTCTACCACCCACCCACAGCCTCTACCATTAATCAGAGCTGCGTGGAGTCAAGAGAGCCAGGATTTGGTTGCTACAGCAGGCCTGAGTTTCAGCCAGGAGTCGGCTGCCTTAAAGGAACACTTTGACGTTTCAAATTTTTGGCTGGTTGTGTTTCGTTTTTTTTTTGTTTTTTTTTTATAACAGACGCTCGTCAGATTCGGGGTAAAAGTTTCTAGATTTTTCCTCAACTCCACTCATCCATAAATAGCTTCATGATATTAATTATTTCCTGGAATTGATACTCAAAGTACAGCAGAAAAATTAATCAGTTTGTCGATCCACAGGAAAATGACCAGTTAATCATTCTTTAATCATTTTTTAAGGGAAATGCCAAATATTCCCTCGTTCCAGCATCTCAAATCCTTTGAGAAGATGGATTTACTGCTTTTCTTTGTCATATGTGATAAACTGAATATTGTTTTGGTTTTGGACGCTTGGGACAAATAAAACATGGAATCCGATCACGTCACTTTGGACTGTAGGAAATTGTAATGAGCATTTTCACTATTTTCTCACAGTTTATAGACCAGTTGGTTAGTCAGTTAATCAAGAAAATAATCACAAATTAATCTGAAATGAACATAACAATTTGTTACCGGAAGAGCTGAAACGGTTCGTCGATTAATTAGTTAGTTACTAATGAGCAACTATTCTGATAACTGATTCATTTTTGGGGGTCGTTTATTGAGCGAAGCGGCAATCGAAGGACAAAAACAAAACATTTTTCCTGCAACGTGACTATTTGAAGAATATTAACCAAATTTAATCCAACATGTGACACATCCCTTGGCGTCCCCGGCAAGGCGACAGCATTCGTTAACAATGGCGGCGGCTATAATGGCGGCACGCTGAGAGCTGAAATGGGCCGCCAAACAGTGTGAGACCGATCCTCGACCCAGGTCATCAGCATCTCCGAGCAAGACAAGACCGTTCTGTGTGTGACCCCTGACCTCTGACGCGCACAAAGAAATTCCTCCTCGTGATATTAACATCGTATTATCACGACTATGAGTTTGATGTGATAAAGCTCGCTGCAGCTCTTAGCCTGATATGGCTCCTCTTACTCTACAGCGATGAACAGGATCACTTGGTTTTGAGTATTTTTGAGAGACTATAAGAGGTTTAACAGGGACACCGCCCACACCACTAAATGTAGCAGTTCTGTGTCACCTCACAGCAGTCCTGATTTTCCTGCCATACCCAGACGGAGATGCAAGGTGGAAACAAAAGGGAAGGCAGGAAGACTTTAACATCGCCCTCAGGTCCCACACTATCTGTCCTTTCCATGAGCAGGCAGATGGGAGAGGTGGAAACACGTCTCTGCACTACAAACACACACCAGCCTATTTTAAGGTCACTTGTAAGTCTAGGCATTTGCAGGGTACCAGCCAGCGTGATAGCACCAGATATTGTGAATTCGCCTCATTTTGGATTGCGCCCAATGATTGCACAGCTTTAGACAGGATTATGTGTGTAAAGCCTTACAAGCAGCGCCTGGTTTTGACTCTCCGTCTGATCGTTAGTCTACAATAAAATGATCTTCAGTGTGACATTCTCCGTTTGAGGAAATGTTGCCTAATACCACTGTAAGGCAGGTTCTTCCTCAGAAAAGGAAAGAGAAAGTTTGACTTATTAATGCATGACTGTCACGAGAGTCAAATCTGCCACATGACTCGTGAAGTATATCTCCATATAGTGTAAAGTTTGCTGTCCCCCAGCTGCCTCACCCCTCCACTAAGTACTACCTCTAAGGGGTGAGGGACCTTGTTCTGGACATGCAGGGGAGTTTGGGGATCTGCAGAGGCGGTGCATTATCTCCCACTGAAGCACAGGCCAGAGGGGCCACTGGGGCCATGCCCTACCATACAGACAGGTCACTTGACTCCATTGCCCTCACTTGATTATTGGAGCCCTTTCTGCAGGCAGTCCTCATTCACAGAGAAGACCTGGCAAGATTCAGGTACTCATCTGCTCGTCTTCCGGTTATTATTCATCATCTTCCCCAGCTGAGCTCAGAACCTGACCTTACCTCATGGCAAAGCCTGGACACACAGAGGTGTCAGTCTCATAAACTAAACATGTAGAGAGGATGTGGAAGGGTGCGTCGGCCCAAAAGAAGTTGAGTAATAATTTGGTATTTTTATGGAAAACTTTCCAGTTTGAACATGTGCAAATAAATGCTCTGAGATTTGATAAGAGTTGAAGACAGTCACCTGTAAAAAGCCTTAAAAATCAGAGCCTTGAATAAGACATTTTGTCTGAAATGTAAATGAATCCCTCTGATTTGTTCCTGCATTGATGGAAGGTGAGTGCACTTGATGTGCTTGGCAGCGGCGAAGTGTATTTCTTCTCCCAGCTCTCCTCCACGATGACGGAGGATACAAAATGTGGCTCCTTGATGGTGAAAACAGACACAGCGAAGGCCTATAAAGCATCTGCAGCCAGAGGTGAAAAGCAGTAATGTTTCTATCCAGCCAGAGTCAGACTTGAACCCTAACTGTGAGACCATTCTCTCTACAGATTTGGACCATTTCAATAGTTGGCTTTCTTTTCAAAAGATTAACTTTCCTACCCTATTCTTGAGCATCTGTTAATGTAATTACTCCACATACGGAAATACCAGAATGTCAGCCATTCCCTGGATTACGGAGCATGGTATTGTCTTATGTACACCCAAACATTCTCTCTAGAATCTGTTGAAGTTTGCAAGTTTAAAGCATGCAGGGTTTTGTTGCCTTGGAATGATAATTGTGAATTTGTCTCTCTCTCTCTCTCTCTCTCTCTTTTTTTTTTTTTTTTCTAAAGGGAGGGGAAGCTGCAGGGAATCAGCGGTTGTCAAAATCGAAGAAGTGATATTGTCATACCAGCCGGATGGCCGTCTGGTGTTTGTTTAAAAGGGGAGGGAAGAAAAAAAAAACAGTCCAGGCGATTGAATCATATCTTCTTGCCAATACGTCCTTGCGTTCCCACCTCCATCATTACAGCAACATGTTTTATTTTCAGCAGTGCTGTTCTCAGTGACTCACATCCCAGAGCCATGTGCTGCTCAGTTAGGCCTCAGATCCCTTGAACATGGGCTGAGCGGTCATGAGAAATACTCGTGTAATGCACCAGAGATTGCGCTCAGACTGGACTAAATTTATGTAGGATATTGTTAGGATAAACAAATATCATGTAATAAACCTGTGAGATTTCAATGCTTTTAGTTATTTGGATCTATCTGCAAAACAGGTCATGCATCAGACTGAAAACAAACCTGGGTTTTAAGTTCATTCCACCTGCAAATATCTCTGAACAGTGATAGATTTCTGTCTGTGTGTCATCCCGCTCCCACAGGTAAATGGGATCTTGAGGCCTTCATCAGGAGGTTTCATCTGGGAGAACCTGTGGCCACACTCCAGTTTCTCACCCAAAACTACAAAGACTGAAGATGCCTGAATGGTGTTGTGGAAGAGGAGTCCGTCAGTACATAGATAGAAAAAAGACTTTCCCTGAATTAAACAGCATCAGTTCTTCAAAGCTTGCAACAGGTCAGCCCTCTTTGCATCTATCTTATCGCTGAGTTAGAAAGAGATTTCCTCTTTGTGTTACGCCAGCTGCTGGGTTTTGATGTTGCTCTGTATCTCTGTCACGTGGTCTGCAGCGAAGGATTTGGGAGATAGATTTTGACCTCATTGGGGATTTCTTATTAGTTTCCGAACACTGTCGGCAAGAGAAGGAAGACGGCCTGATATCACAACTCAGTGTGGAAAGAGTTGATTCTAATTCAGGGACGGAAACACGTCAGGGCCAAAAAAAGGAAGTAGGAGGTGAAACCGAGACCGCAACACAGCCGGATGCCGCAGTGGAACTTGAACCAAAATACTCAACAGAGTGACAGGGCAGGGGGAGGGGCTGCAGGGCCTGTGCTGTATTGGGTGAAGGGAAGTTGCTGTAATTGTTTATCATATTTCCATTGACCACTCTCACCCCAGCTGGAAACATTGAGCTTCTTTCAGGTCTTTCATTGATCTTTTTTTCTGAAGTGAAAGCTGCTCTAACACATGCTGAAGTGTCCTTGAATGTAACTTTGGGACGATGAACCCGTTTTGAACTTTGGACACTTGCGTAAGAGGCCCACCTGGCCGTCTGCAGAGGATGGCGAGGATAAACTTTTCAACCCTTTCACGAGGAGATATTTTTCAGACTTCACGAGTCTTTGTAGAGGGTGGGTCAGAGTACCCCCCATGAGGAATATTGGTTTCTAACCAGCAACTCTCCTCTGGGAGGGGTTTGTATCAATACCCCAGATGTCTGAAAAAGGCTGGATTTACATGAGGGACTTTGATGTTCTGATGATCAATCTTTAGTTGGTGGTTTCATTGACCCTGATTTGGTGTCTCATCAGCGGGCTAGGCAGGAGTAGGTAATGGAGGTTTTTGTTCCTTTGGTGGTTAAGCCAGCCTTGGTAAACCCCTATGTGCCCCCTCGATGAACTCTCGGAGATCATTGATCAAATTGTCCTGCCTCTGCTTTGTTTGTTTCTCCGACTTAGCAGTCAAAGCCGCCGCGTCCACAAACCAAACAAGCAAAGAAATGCACATGAGCACACAGTTAGACAGACGGTCCGCTGCTTTGAAGCAAATGTTAAGTATCCGTCAGTTGGAATATCGCTCTTGACCTTGATTTACCCATCTTATTTGACTTATTAAATCACATTTTTAACAATTGGCAAGTGGAGTGTAATTCCACACTCATTGTGAAGCATGCCAAGTGGGAGAGCATTCTTCCAAAAAACCACCTACTTGAATCCATCAGTGCACCATTGAAATGCCAAGATTTGTACTTCCAAATACACTGTGCATTTTTTTCTCTCCTTTATATCTTGGAGATATTCTGCCAAAACAGCTGGGTTTTGCCACTCAGCTTCCTTGAATGTGTTTATTTTTACTCCAAATGTCAGGAGAGTTGAAATATTCTGATTAAGAAAAACTGACAGCTGTAGTTCAACACTGCACAGTATATTGCCTTCTGTGAAAAAAATAACTTCTCACATCCCCTGACGATATGGGAAAGGCATTTAATATTTTCTTAATGTATTCAAACTTACATTAATTAAAAGGAATTTGTATAATCAATTCAATTGCCTAACCGGCACTAAGTGATCTAATATGCATATGATGACTTGAGTCTCCTTTTTTCTTTGCTATCTGCTGCTGAGGAGGTGCAGGAGACGCGTTTCACTGGAGAATTTGTGCAGTTCGTCACTCGTTTGGAGCAGTGGTGAAACGTCTGTTCGGTGCATGTCAACAGTACGGACTGCTGACCGCTTTGCAGCATTTATTTTCTGTCCGTTTGACCCCGGCAGACTGGTATTGTTCTGCAAATCGGACTGCAGAGATTCAGTGTTATTTGCTGCACCTGGAGATTTGAATCCTGCATCTGAAGAGATCCACACGGATGTCCTTATTTTTAGGCTCTGTTAAACGCCTACAACCGTTTGACCTGGAAAAGGTGCAGTTTTTCCAAGGTGTCTGCGCTGGCCTTGTGACTTAAATACACGTTTTATCTCCTCTGTTAACTGATAAATGAGACTCTGCACATATGCAGAAGATAGCAGCGACGGGGCACAGGCTTAATGATGTTCAGTTTGAACCCAATTGTAAGAATACTGTGTTTGTAAAACTACATAAACATGCCTTTATGGATGATGTGATCACACGTAACCTTTCTATCAAGCAGTTTAAAGCAGATTCACCACTGTATGCTGTCACTATTTGTTGCTGATAATCTTAAATAAAATGCTGGTAGTGCTTGAAAAACTCATAATTTGGAGATACGAGGTCTTTTTTTGGATCATTATGTGGGTTTTTTAGGCCTGATTGGAGGGTATTTCTCAGTACACATGATTATAATAACAATGAAGGCATTAGCTTTAAAAAGTTATGTAAAATATAGAATGCAAAGTACCTGTTGGTATATTTGGCAACATTTTATTTTTCCAGCTCTTGAGCCAACAGCAAGGAACAACAATTTCAGCCTTCCTCATGGAGCTTGGAAAAACAAAACTAATTTGACTATATATCCACGGTGCCTGGTTAGTTTTCCACTGTGCTTTAAAATGAGCCTGCGCTTCCATGGAATCCCTGTATGCAAAGGAGCCAGGACACTGCAGTCAAAGAGATCCAACGGCGCGACCTGTCGACAGACGCCGCAGGCCTCACCCACGTGACCCAGCTCACAGTCGAGGAAATAAGTCTGCAACAGGTAGGTGTTCCAGCTGGGCTCGCCAACTTTCCAACCACAAAGCCACACAAACGCCTCCCCTGAGGACAGACACCGCAGCACAGTAAGTCCTCAGCCTCACCCGAGCGGGTTCTCTCAGTGCTTTGCATCCAGAAACACGGCCACTGAGGCACCCTTTTTCCATGGGTCTCTCCCACTGCGCTGATCAACCTGTGCAGCTTCACGGGGTGGACAAAATAACAGGCACAACAGGGGGAACAACACAATCTGACACAATAAATACCAGCTTTTATAAGCTTGTAATGGTCTGTTTAAGCTAGTTTATAAGGCCATAGGTCAAGGTGCTGCTCTGCATTACATTATACTGTCAGGCTTTCCCGGCTGAATATCTCTAATACATGTCCTGGGTTTGTTCAGTTTGTAATGATACACAGTTAAGGAATAAATTCACATGTTAACACGACCACTCTCCAGAGATGTGGTATTTAAGTCAGTTCAGAAGGTATTTCTCCATTTAACAATGTGAAATTCATGTTTCTGAAGAGTTTGTTTGATAGACATCAAACTTTTTAATAAGAGTCCCATCCAAAGTTTGTGTTTTACAGGAATGTATGTCACAAATCGATATGTAACACATTAACAGCCCCTTATCATGTGAGCAGCTGAGTTTCCAACTTTTAGCCGGAACAGCTCAAACATAGATGACACTTTTAACTTGTGCTGCCTTTTGACCTTGACCAGTGAGCTATAAGTGATGCAGAGAGCCAGTTTACAGAGTGAGTCAGTATGAGGCGGATGATGAAGTCAACACTGAGAAGCCACCTGAGGTCAGACACAAGAGTGCAGAATTGTGAATCAAGTCCATCAGGATCATTGTCCGTTTTGCTGATTGGAGGTAGGAGACGGGAGCCGAGACACCCTGAGGGGACCCTGCTGTGCCCGCTGGTGTGACTGCTGCTCAGGGAACACACACACGGAGGACTCGCCTGTGGGAATGAGACACACAAGATCACTGGCTGCTCTGTTTGTGTAAACCCCCTAAACACAGAGCATGATTCAGACTAATTCTCCCACACACTCTGTTTACACTTCTGGTTCATTGAGGTACTATTAATTTCTCAGGTCTGAATATTCAAGCACTGACATTTCATTCAATATTTTCTGTGAATTTTGCAAAGGCCTGTGTGTTTTATATTGTTGCAGCTATAGCAGAAATTATATGAAGCTCACACCGAAACTTCTCTGAACGATGAATCCGGACTGCAAAAGCTATTAACTGTGATGTGACGCTGATACGTGTGAAATCAGTGAATGACCCCGCAGTACTTCTTAGCTTTTTTTTCCTTTCTTTTCTTTTTCTTTTTTTTTTTTTTTTTTTTCGTATAAACCCGTGTCGCGAGGGGATATTTTTGAAACACTATAAAGTAGGCAGTGTAGGTATTTTTTCACCAGCTGACAAACTGGTGAAAAGCGAGCCATGACGCTTTGTCCACTGACATCTCTTTGAACGTCTGTGGCTTCCGATCACTTTTCCACTACTACTTCACCCGGAACTCACATGTCCAAATACAGACAGGCAGGGGCGGGGCCGGACACTGCCTTATTTGGAGTTTCCACTTAAGCGGTCACTTGGGCTCCAAGTCAAAGCAAGCCTGTGTGGATTTACAAAGCGCATGCAATATTTACAAGCGATTAACTCCGTCATTTACTGCCTTTGTAAGTGTTCCTGCATGAAAACTGGCTTTGAACCAGTGTTCTGCAATACAGGACGGCACAAGGTGAGAGCCTGCTCACCAAAAGCACTCTAAAAAACTCTCTAAAGTCATTTTTCAACTGATTTATTTGGATAAAAAGTAGTTTGGAAGTAAAACTATAAAAGAAAACATCTTCCAATATTTGGTGAGTACTGGTAGAATATTAACACACGATCTGTAGACCTCACTGGCAACAACACACTCTTTTACACACACACACACACACACACACACACACACACACACACACACACACAGCTGCATAAGTAGCTCTTAGTGTGCCTGATAGTCACCGATGAATATCATAATGTCTGACAATGAGAGACGGGAGGTAACGCGCTGTCATGTTTTCCACGCGGACAGGAGCAGAGGAGAACCGCCGGCTCATCCCGAAGGAGGACGCAGCTGGAGGTGACATGTAGGTTTTTGATAACTTTCTTTCTATCTATCTATCTTGTCGGAGCCTTTTTGCCTCCACTGTAGTTTCCACCGACTGACGCGCGGAGAGCCTGGCGCTGGGTGCTCTGTCCATATATGGTCATCTACGTCACGCAAATGTTCCATCCCCCTATTTAATACAGGCAAACTGGAGTCCCCTATCCAGCTCCAATAGACCAAGTAGAGCCGCTCTTGTGCAACCAACACCACCACCTCCTCCATTGATTCACAGACTTCAAATTCCCCCACAAGCAGCCCATCAGCTTGCACAGAGATCAGATTAATAACAACAATAGCCTGTGATCACACAGGGGGAGATAACCAGCGCTGCTCGTCCTCCGCGGGATACTTGGATAGCTACAGCAACAGGATCCATCCCTGCTCCTCTCTCCTTTTCTTTTTTTCCACGCCTGATCCACACCTGTTTTCCACTTTGAGAACACCCGCTGAATTTTTTCGTGTATTTGTGGATACCTGCGCGTTGTCCTTTATAAATGTCGGACTGAATATAACTGCTATGACAGGGAAACTAGCGGAGAAGCTCCCTCTTACCATGAGCAGTTTAATAAACACGATCCCTGACAGTCTCTACCCAGAAGAGGACATCCCGACGTCTATGAATATTTTCACCAATACGGAATCTATTAACCACTATTCACAGATGAACACAGGTAAGATTTTCAGATACTTCGTGAGTGTTTTGGTCAAAGTGGTTCAAACTGCGATGTGCGCGAAAGGCAACAGTTGTCTCGGGGCTTGGAGCACCTGTTTGCGCTCCGGCTGTTGCGCACAAAGGCAGATTCTCGTACTTGGTACTTTTTCGAGGTCAGGTGTAACACTGCCCAGTGTGATTTAGACGCACCTTTAAAAATGACTGACTTTCAGTTCGGCTATGTGATTATTTTTTCCCTCTGCTTGTCTCCCTCGTCCGTAGCCGAAATGTCAGGATTTCACGCGTAACGTGAAAAAGGCGACTGGACTCCGATCAAAACTTTTTTATTTTTTTTTAATCATCGGCTAAGATATTAGATTCAAGCAAATGTGCCGTATTTGTAGCGGTTTTAATTCCCCAAAGCTGCGGCGTGTTTGAGGAAACGTGCTATGAACGGCTGTGGAAAAAAGGCTGTTTTACGCAAAGTCCACTGAAAACGCAACTGATAGAAACTGAAATCTGTAGATGATGAGAAAACGTGTCCAATTAATGTGGTCATACCAGAAATGCTACTGATTTATTAATCTAATATCCACCCGCAAACATGGGTCAACTACTTTAGACAATGATTTTCATTCACAACTCTATTAACATGTCACAGATTGGATTTTAGTAGGCGTGTGTGGCCGCTTTTCCCTCTGTGAAGCATATTTGGACGCCAGGCCCCTGAACCATCTTATATTCTCGAAATTGCGAGGCCGGATATATGGGTTGATTTATTGCTTAGTCCATAATAATGTATATTTCAGATTAATTCAGCCGCCTACAGAGAGATGACTCGTTGGTTCGGCTGTGTTGGCATTAAATCAATCACTAATTGTAGAGGCTCACCTTCTGAGGTGATGGGTCAGTGCTGCGCGAAATATACAAAATCTTTAGTTTCCTGGTGTGACTGAGAAGATCAGCACGTGATGCAGTGACCACAATTTACATTTTCCTTGTCCAACTTTGTTCGTGAATCCTTTTTTATGTTCAAGTCTTTTTGTTCTCGAATTAAAAACAGCACATCAGTTTGAATTTAGCCCGAAATATGTCCCCTTATTTACCAGTATAAGACTGCGCCAGCTCTTATAAATAGAATGCTTCATTTTTTTTAAGTCAGTGAATTAAATACTCGTGAAAGCGACTCTAAGTTCATAACATACACGTGACATATTACATTTTTCTATTAACACGGCAATAAAATGTATTTTTATGTGACCTTTGACAGGAGATATTTAAATAAATGAAATGAATCTGAAAAGAAAAAAAAGATGCTGCAGAGCGCAGGTGTTTTAATTACGCCTGCTCACGGTGAAATTCACGTTAGAAACTCTAATATATATAAATATATCTAAAATGCTATTTTGGGGCAAAAAGCAATAATACATTTTTAAAGTACCATGTTGTGACTGCACAGGTGGAGCAGGTGTGTGCTCTGCTCTTCAGTGCTGACCTGTAAGAAAAGAGTGGTGACTTTATTTCATGCCCCTCATTCTGTTAAAAATCCCACTGCTCAAATTACCCTCAAAGGACTAAAAATTTAGATAAAATGAATTGCTATCAACTCAGGCTTCTTTTCTAAATGTCATACCCCCCCTCTCCCCCCCACCCAAATAAAAGCAATTAAAAAAAATGGCACATGTGTCATTGTTCCTATGTACCTCGTGTGTTGAATGGTATTGTGCAATATACGTAATTTTGCTTTGTTTGGTTCATTATGATTTGCCTTTAGCCAAATTCCAGCAGGCTGTAATTACTGGGAGTGAGTATATAAGCAACCCTGTGTATGATTTCCTGCAAATGAAAAGAGACGTCTATTTTAACTGCAGTTTGAGAAGGAATTCTTTTCAAATGTCACACATTAAGCCTTCAGAGCATGATCAGGACGTAAATGTGTCCCCATTAAGCACATCTGCATTTGATGTTTTTATGGCATCTCTGGAATAAGTTAAATGTGTGTGCGAGTGTGTGTGAGTGTGCGTATTCAGTGTGAAGCGTAAGATTCTGCACAATTAAAATATCAAGGAAATTTGTGAAAATGTTCTTAAGCTCACTAACGCGGAGACTGGATAGGAAACACTTAAAATTTTGCCCCCATTATGTGCAGATGTTCTTTGGTGCAAATGTGTTTTGAATCCTTGAGCGTGATAGATGTGGCGTCTGCCTTATAATCCTCCCTGCTGTAAAGAAATCAGATCTTGCCATTCAGTTTGGCTGTCCTCCTGAGGGACACAATGACTGGATCAAAGGGGGTGTTTAGGTCTTGATTTATGAGAGCTTGTGGGATCTGAGAGAGAGAGACACACCACTGTCTCACATGCAGCAGTCACTCACTTAACTTACAGGTCTGACAGCGCTCACATTTCTTTATGAACTGTATAGCACTCTTTTATTTTTGATCTCTTGTTGGCACATTATTCCAGAGATATGCAGAAAAGCTGAATTTTGGACAAACTAAGGAGTATCACTTCAAGTTCATATAGCTTGACAAAGTGAATTTTCTAGACTTTTTTCACAACTTGTGCCACAATATCACTCTTAGAGGATTTTCTTCCCAGCTGATTGCATTCATATTCATGTCTGAGCAGCCACGTGGATGATTTGTTCATGAGATCTGTTTTTTGTTTGCTTTTATCTAGATAATATCATGGATCTGGGCATGGGAAGCGAGAAAGCAGCCGCAGAGATTCAGTATGGATCCAGCTTCCAGTCCAACCGCAGCGGGCAGACTGTCACCTATCTGGGGAAGTTCGCCTTTGACACTCCTCCGTCAGGTGGCATTAGTGGCTCTGGCTGGTGCTCTGATAACAATATCATCAGTCTCGTCAGTGCAGGGATCCTGGGCGTTTCTCCATCACCCGGCACGGTAACTACGCAGACGTCGTCCTCCGCAGCCAGCATGGGCGGACAGACGTCAGATATGGAGCAGGTATATGGTCCGCCACTGCCTGCCTATTCCACCTGCAGCGACCTGTACCAGGACCAGGTCTCCTTCCACCACAGCCCTGCCACCAGCACGGCTCTAGCCTACCCTGGCAATGACTATCACTCCACGTCCAAAGCCTCCATGGATGGCAGCCTTTTCTCCATGATCCCTGACTACAACCTTTTCCATCATCAGGGGGAGGTTGGCGTGATGGAGCACAAGCCCTTCCAGACCATGGACCCCATCCGAGTCAACCCTCCACCCATCACACCCCTGGAGACCATCAGGGCGTTCAAAGACAAGCAGCAGATTCACCCAGGGTTCATCGGCGGGCAGCAGCACCCTCCTCAGCACCACCCACCGCCACAGACTCTTACCCTGAAACCCATCCGACCACGGAAGTACCCCAACCGTCCCAGCAAAACCCCCGTCCACGAACGGCCGCACGCCTGTCCGGCAGAGAACTGTGACAGACGCTTCTCACGCTCAGACGAGCTCACACGTCACCTCCGCATCCACACAGGTCACAAACCCTTCCAGTGCCGAATATGCATGCGCTCCTTCAGCCGGAGCGACCACCTGACCACGCACATCCGCACACACACGGGCGAGAAACCCTTCTCCTGTGAGTTCTGTGGACGCAAGTTTGCCAGAAGTGACGAGCGAAAGAGACACGCAAAGGTTCACCTGAAACAGAAGGACAAGAAGCCAGCTGACAAGAGCAGTGGGGCAGCTGGGAGCCACAGCTCGCCGCCCAGCTCCTGTGGGGGGCCGACAGTGGGGACGTCATGACCGTCACTACGTGCACTTGGACTGGACCCTCACCATGCCCCATAAAGAGACTTAGGAAGAAGGGATCACGTCCACTATGAGATAAATAGGTGACTCTTTTCCTCTCTTTTACATCCCACTGCTCTTTTCAGTTCCTTCTATTTTGAGATGGATGCCTTTAGTTTAAGTGAGAGGGGAAAGGCTGCTACGCCCTTCTCCTTCAAGTAACTCAGAGCCTCAGCTACTGTAACACAGTGCCAACACAAAGAAGGGCACCATGGCACATTCTGTCCAAAAGGCCACTGTGTATCTGGGTTTTGGGGTGGATACACTTGTGTAAATTTTACTGAGAATTTCTAAATTGGAAGGAAGCCAGAATCCATCACAGGAGTCAAAACAGACAAAATTACAATGGAGCTTAGTTAAAGGGTGAGTTGTCTGGGAGGTATGCATTAATTTTATTAGGTTGTTTAAAAGTGCAATTGGTTATATTTGTGTACTGTCATGGATACCTTATTAGTGGCACTTGACTGTCTTTTTGTTGTTGTTTTTTTTTTTGTTGAGGTGTCGTGTTTTTATTTTCTATTTGAATGTTGTTTTCTCAAAAGAATGTGCCAAATGTATTGTGGTGATACAGCCAACCTTGTTCTTATTATTGTGCCTGACATTTGCCAAACATAAAAGTGACATCAGCTTAGCACACATGTTGACTTAAAAGAGAGATCAGATGCAAACAGCGTATCTCAGATTTAGATTTATCTGCACAATTCGGTTAAATGTCGATAATGACTGAATGGGTCACACAAAGCAAACAATGTTTTGTCCTGTAACCTGTACTTAGAAAACAAACATGCCTGCAGCAATCAATGCCTTTGCCAATACTTATTTATTTGTAGTCACTGAGAGACACTGTGTATTTTTGTTGCCTTTTTATATGGTGGCTTTATGTGGTGTTACCAGATATAATTTCTGTTGCTTTTTTGGAAAAGCTCACCAATACTGTTCATTTTTTCAGTTTTCTTGAGTTCTGCAATTATATGCAATATATTCATGACATATGCCACCAACCCGTAAATCAAATTAACTAAGAGCACAGTTAGACAGACTGAACTACTTAAATAAACGACACTGGGTTGCAAAACCAGCAGCATATGAAAGCAAAGATGAATAAGGATTCACGGTGTAAAAAGACTAAACTTCTCGGTTTAAGTCGCCAAAAGACGAGCAGCATATGGGAAGAGAGAAAAATTAAAGTGTCCAAATCCATGTTTACATCTTTTCTAACACAGCGAGACTGAGACTGAGTTGTAAACTAAGGAGTTGTTGTTTTTGTACAGTATACGAACATGTATGCAGGTAGCTACAGTAGAAGTTTCACTTTTGTACTCAAATGTCAAATGCACCATAACTCAGTATTAAATTGTGCATATATGTGCATGCCTTCATGCACACTATGTAAATACAAATGTCTGCATAAACAAGAACTTTCAATTGACTGAATGCTTGTGCGGAATGTGTCTTAAAGCTTTTAGTAATGTAGTTATAATACAGAATATTTTGTTGTCATAGGTCATTGCAAAAATTTTTTGGAGCACTACAGTAGTGCCAAATATGGTGTTATCTTCCATAAAAGAAAAAAAGAAGAATAGCATTTGCACCATCTGTACGCTTTAAAGTGGTAACTGGTTTAAGGAAGCACTAATGTGTTCTCTGAATAAACAGCAAGATTTCTTTTTTTACATTTTGTGAATCTCCATTATAGTCGCAATCAGTTATTTCAATTAACACATCTTCCCCCATCGAATAGGAGACACTGGTTGTTGTCGGAGACTAAACGATTAGAGCCTGTCTTAAACAAAACACATTACAGGGCCAAAGCCAATATTTTTCACATGTGGTTCCTCATTGATCTTTGTCCTGATGGAAGGAAATACCTCTTGTATTATTCAATGAAGCATTTTATCTCGTCCCTTAGCTTCTTAAAAGTGTTTTAATGATATTGGCAAAAGCACAGCAATGACCACATTTGATAAAACTTTTTTTCAGACAAATTTTGCTCTAAACTTATCTTTGTGAGGTTTTTTTTCCCTCCAGGAATGCATTGTGTGTGGAGCAAAATCAGAAAAGCCATAACTGAGATCCCCATATGGCATTTTCATCAAAATTTATTACACTTTTGGCCAAAAAAAACAATGAAAAACAGTGAATTTGGGAAAATCTGCAATGCATACGCCTGACAATCATGAGGTATTTACTTCTGACGGCTTGTATGAAACCCATATGTCAAAAATATTGGTGCTGGTTGTAGCAAACAAACCATTCGCTTTTATTCCATTACTGTTGATGTATTGTTCCAGGAGTAATAGCCTTGTCCATGTGCTGAGATAGTTTCTGATTTTATTTAAGTTTATAGCTCAAACACCAGATAAACTTCTCCTTCTTTCTCTCCGTCTGCTTTGACTGACAGTATTTCTGGTTATTGGCTGTGCTCTCTGACTATTAAGGAGTGTAGGCTGTATGCGAGGCAGGGAATTTATATACACATTGTTATCAGCTGGAAAAAAATATACTGGTCAGTAGACGCGGCAATCAGACTTAAAGAGAATATCGACTGACAAATGCAAAGGCCAAAAGAAAGGTTTAGAGAAGCAGAGATCACAGTGCACACAGAGATGAGCTTCCAAGGCCATGCTTTCCCTTTCCTGTAACAACCAGTTTTCACTGCTGAGCTTCCTGGCAAGTGTCCACTTATTTTCCAATTAATTTGGCCTCAGAGAGTCTTTTCTCAACTCATCTACATGGTTAAATGAACAGACCTCCGTGCACTTTTTCAGATAGTTTAAAAGTTTACACGCCCTGTAACATCTAACCGTAAATCAATAGTTTAGTATCATTGAAAATGTGTTATTTTGCATGGATGGTCATCGACAAATGGAACTTTTCTGAGCTCATCCCAATAAAATGCAGCTGAAATCAAATCGCAACTTAACAGACTTTAGAAACTGTCAGATTCAACTCCTCACACGTTACGTTGCACATCTTTCCTAATCTCTGATCCCAGATAATTAGCTTGGCAATAGCGAAGACTGACACATTAGATTGGGATTTGCCAGGTTAAATCTCGCAATGAGTAACGGCCTCTAATGTAAACATCATGTAGCAGACAGCCTCATGGAGTCAGCACAAAGGAATATATATAACACATGAGGTGATAGGATATACAAAATGTTTATCTTTATTGTTAACCTAGAATAACTTGATGTTAAACACTGATCATTACAGGCTCATTTTGAATTTATTTGACTGAAAAGTATGCTCTTGTGTGCTCATGATTTAACACTTTGCTGGCGAGAATGGATGTTTTTAATTATGATATATAGAATGTGGCTTCCTCTAAGAGAAAACTGTGCTCATGTTGCTTTGTGTTAAGGAATGATGCAGAGTAAGGCGGAGACTACACCAAACTATTTCCACATCTAAATGAAGCCATGTAATTACAACTTTGCAAACTCAGTATTTCATCAGTTATCATCGCACTGTCTTTGTCACTTTTGTTTCGTGACACTTTTGTAATGGACAGATAGATTTTGTAAAATTTATATGATCCCCCTCATCCCACTTCCGCACTATAGTTTAGTGGTTGAACAACAATACAGGCTGCACCATGTTCTTCTGAACAATAATCCTGTGTAATGTGTGAATGTTATAGATATACTGTATGTCAATGACTTGTTAAACAACCTCAGAAACAACCCCCTCTTAATAGTGCTTCTCCAAGAATAATTTATTTTAGGTTTTTTATGTTCTATTGTCTAAAAGTGGGTGGCTGAACGCTCTGAAATTGGAATTTGCCTCATCCTCGTTCTCTGCTCCATGTTGGATCTGAGCCAACATCAGCAGCCATCTTTGTGCCAAACTGGGTTGCAGGGTTGGCTGATCAAAAACAATATGTGATGATGAGAACTCCACGGGAGCAACAAATCATAAATGTGACCTCAGTCCGCTTGCAGTTGAAGGCAGCCTTGTGCTAATGTTTGTGTTTAACTGTTTGATTTAGTCTCCGTGAAGTTGGCCTTGGGCAAGGCAATAGGCTTGGGCTCATTCGTGACAATTACTAATCACAGGATTTAAAAAAAAAAATACTCACGTTTGAAGAGATTTCAATAATGTGTAGATATTATAGGCTACTCATGTCATCTTATGGACTTAAGGGTGGCTTCAGGGATTTTGTGGTCTTCAACAGTGACACTATGGTGTTCAGATGGAGTCGATACTCACTGTTTTCCGTTGTGTTGTGTTTCCTTTTCATTACAGTATATCCTCATGTTTGCATGTGCACGGAAATGTTCCAAAGCGCTACCCTCAGATGCTGTGGGCGGTGCTCATTTCTTTATTATGCATGAAAATAAAAGTCACATTGGGTGAAATGGGATAAACCCAACAACAATTCAAGACAGACAATTGAAAACACACACTGGGATAACTGTTCTGTTGGCTTTTTTTTTCTTTTTTTTAAGAAAACAAGGGGTCTTGTTTAAACTGTTGTGGATGTCTTTAGCCTATTTCATGTTTTTATTACCTTATAATAAGGTCCTTTTATGATGAGCTGAATATTGAAATGAATTTTACTATATCCTTGTGATGGGGAGATGTGCTCCCGTTTACCTGGCACTTCAGTTTGTTGTAATGCAATTGTTTTGTTATTTCTATGTAAGTACTTGAATAAAGAAAAATATCACTTGCCTTCCGTTTACTTGGCTCCGTACGTTCACGCGCACACACGCACACCAGCGCGTGAACCCGCCACACGTCCACGCGCATGGCATTTAACTTGATATACCTGCAGAGCGTGCACCAGTTTTATGAAACGTGTTGCATTAGCTGACATGTATTATTACGGTAACACATTATGGCGTTTTTAAGTTTTTTTTCTGTTTCCTTGTTTCTGTCCAAAAAAAAAAACAAAAAAAAAAAAAAAACTTCCTCAGAGGAAACACGAGCGGCTTAGCTCCGGACTTCCTGTTTCATGCTCGGCTGCTGACTGGTAGAAAGGGATGAGGTCCTCGGAAGATAATAAAAGTACCCAATGAAACCGGAGTAAAAGTTCACTCAAAATGAGCTGGTATGTACTTCTGCTGCATCATTAATTTGTTGTATTTGATTGAAAGTATGACTCGGAAAGGCTTCATTAGTAGCGATTAAGGACAGATGGCTAGTCGACCGGGCTACGGCTATTTCCTGGAAGCGCTACATAAACAGTAACGTTACAGCAGAGCAGGAGTTAGCGCTAGCTTGTTAAACTCACGGCTCACGAATAAAACCTTTCTTTGAGACTTTTCCAACACTTCTTAGGTTTTTAGCTGTGTCTTCTCAGGTAAATAGTTGCTAGCAAAGCGGTAATTCTTACAAATGGTCAACTTCGACCGAAGGGTGTTTGATTAAGTCGAGTATTTAACGTTAGCTAACTTGTACAGTCCCAAACATTAGTGAACGCCAGTTTGGTAGCTGAAACATAGACATACAAAACTAGATCTTACTTACGCTGCTGTCTGAAGTTATTCCGGCTTGTTTATACTGTTGAAGTAAACCTAAGTTGTTCCTTTAGCATAACATAGAAACCCGATGTAGCATAGAGTTAGGTCAAGAGGGTCATCACTGAAGCCATTTAAAGGGATTTGATCCTCAGTTGGCAGTAGGCAACTGTTGTTAGCTAAATTAGCGTTAGCATTTTGACATGTACGTTCAGGTAATTCAAAATCATTGAGGATTTTACTACTTTTTGTACTCCTGTGTGGACATCACATGATATGACGATGTTGTTTAGTTTACCATCTGTGTATGCCTCTTGGAGTAAGGAGGAATTGAGTATTTCTTAAGAAGTAGGTGGGTAGGTCAGCGTGTTGATACCCCTTACATGTTTACTGTTACTAGCAAAGCTGTGAGTTTCATCAGGTTTCTGCGAGCGTCTATTACAACCATATATTCAGATGTTTTTAGAAATATAACACAAGTTTGATAATTGTTGGGTGGGCTTTTTGGGAACAGGATCACATTTAGGAGCATTTGTTTTAAGTCTGGAGTTACCTACAGAAAGCAGAAGAAGCCTCTGACAGCTAAACACAGTTTAATGTCAGGTTTTAGGGACACAGGTGATACAGCTATATCTGCATTGGGTTGTATTTTACTAGAAGCATCTCTATCATTTGTCAGTGTAGCCACACAACTGAAATCACTTTAACGAGCTGACACAATTAATCGACTTGTCTCTTTACCAAAAATCATTTGGCAGCCGTTATTCTTTTCAAAGCAAAAATGTCAAACATTTTCTGATTTCAGCTTCTCAAATGTGCAAATTTGTTGCTTTTCTTTGTCTTGTTGTGATAACAAAAATTAATATCTTTGCATTTGGGACTGTTGGTTGGTCAGAGCAATCCGTTTCAAGATGCCACCTTTTGTTGTGATGGGCAGTTTGCACCTTTTTCCATGAAGATGAATTGAGGAAATAATTGGCAGATTAATCAGTAATTAAAACCATGGTCAGTTTTCACCCTAATCAGCAAGGAATATGATAATTACCATGTTATCATTATTGTATAATATATGAGTATATACTTTTAAACCACTCTGTCAGTGTGAAGATTTGCACGTTTTTTTTGTCTTTGTAGTGTTTTGCAGTTTTCTATGGAGCCACAGATGATTATGGAATTAAGTTCAATGAATGAAGAGAGGTGTTGTGAACAGTTGGTCTTATGACATAGTCTGCATGGATGATCTGCACAAATATTAGCTGAATCGGCAAGTCCTGTAATCAGAGGCCTTCCATCCAGCTGGTGATCACGCTGAGAAAGTAAACAACAGCAAACAAGGCTATGCTATCATTTTCAGCCAAATGGCAACAAGAAATAAGTGTTCAACCACAACAGAATGTTTTAAATGTATTTTTGATTCCTGACTCTTCCCTGAGACATGTTTATTTAGATAATATCTTTACAAGATGAATCAATGGGCTTTAAAGGCCAACATCAGCACTTGTTCCGGACCCAACCCAAGCTCTCTTTGGAGACAAGGAAAAACTCCTCAAAATCTTTCCTTGTGAGAAAAAGTTCACTCAGGGGTGTCCGAGAGTTTATTTATCACTGGCTCCATCGTGTCTTCTCATTTGTAGAAATAGCTAGTCTGAATCAGGCGTTGTACTCTGATCATGTTTTGATCATGTTTTGTTCACAGGGAAAAAATCAACCACATATATAACCACACGTATTGTAATACAAGTACACCTACTGTATGACAGGTATTGCAAGTTCTCCTCTTTTTTGGGGGGAGGCGGGAGGATGGGCAACAGGCGACAGGTTGTTTCATGTCTCCTAGCCAAGATTTGTTTTATGTGCTTGAAAGCAGTTGCCCACCAGGTTAAGCAAGATGTGTAATCCGCTGTAATGTCTGCATCTATTACTCCGTATGTTGTATATTTCGCGCAGGGGATGGCATGTTTGATTGTCTTTCGTAGCCTACTGTGGTTTGTTCAGTTACTGAGGGATCTTAGAAAATCAAAATGTTTGTAGTGGCCATCATGACGGTAATAACCCAACTTGTCCTCACAGTTTAGGTTTTGAGTCTGTGTAGGAAATGAATCTGTTTGCAGAAATGAAAGTTTGCAGCCCATTAACATCCACTACGGTTGAATGTTGTCTTGTTCTTTTGACAACATGTTTTGAATTTCATTATTTCACTCAGGACTCAGCTATGACTGTAATTGATTTTTACAAGCATGGGAAGATTTGTTCTCCTCATTTGTGTGCTGCTGTTTCGGAGTTTAAGATGAGGTCTGAATAAATCCAGTGCTCGTTTCTCACAATTCATGAATGCAGTTCAAGAGGAAATGGGGAGAAACCAACACGTATTATCAAAAACTCTTTCAGTTCACATGACATGTATGGACATTAATTCATTTTGTCATACACATTCGTAGTGTCATTTTCAGGGAAGACATTAATCGAGTAAGCAAGACGGCGTCACTCAGTTCAGTCACACAGTCAATAGCTGGCAAGCGACGCTTCTACCAGCACGCACCACCAAACACAAGGTCAAGAGTGGGGTGCTCGACCAGTGAAAAGACTCCTTTATGGGCTCTGCTGACTGATGCATTCCAGTAGGGCCTGCACACTTGCTTCTATGACGTGAGAGGTTTGACTTTGGGGTCATCGTCGGAACAATCCCACTTCCCAACATCTTCAACTAGCCCTCTGTGCTCTATGGAATATCCAAGGTTGAATGATGCACTATCCCTCTAATGGCGTACACATTTGCAGTTTTTGTGAAAAGCCATTGGCTCTTCCAGTCGATGCATAATGTGTCCCGGATAGAGAAGACTGTTATGTCTTTGTTCCTGCCTACGTGCTTGCTTGATGGCAGTGACGTGTAGCCTATTACAGCAAAGATCAGATAGCTGTGTAAGTGCACGTTGACCAATTTGATGATACTGACAGCAAATGTGTAACAGCATTTTCCTTTATGAATCCCTGCCTGAAAATGCAAGGCAATGACCAAATAGTACCAATAACCTCTCAAATTGCTGTGGTTGTCTAAAAGTCCCATTCCCTGAAACTATCCATTTACAATTTTTTTTTTTTTACTTCTGTTAGTAAATGTTTGTTGGTTAAGTTAATCTTTGGATTCAAGTACTGAAACATGCCGATACTGACTGAACACAATATATATCAAATTGTCCAAGTATTTAGGATAACATAAATTCAGTAACAAAGCAGCATTCAGCTGAACTGGCCATCCCTGCCATCACTAGGCTTACATTTGTTTTCAGAAAGATTTGGACTTCAGCTGGTGTAACACACAAGTTTTCTCTTCAGCTGTCTTGTGGCCGGGCCTCTGCCATGTCAGACGCTAGCTCTGGGTTCACAGGACCCGTCTTACCAACGTTTCTAAATGTGACAGCCCCTACAGAAATATTGCTGTGTGAAGAAACATTAGAAATGATTCTCACAGTGACTACCATCCTCCCTCTTTCTCATTCTCTCCCTCTGGTTGCCTGCTACATTTTCCCTCTCCCTCCCCGAAGCACACTTCACTCGCTGTGTTTGCCAGTTCTCATGAGCAGCTGAAGAGAGTGACCACTTTCCTTTGGCTCCTTGTAGAATCTATAACACTCTGAATCTTTAAAATTAAGGACTTGCTTTAGTTTATTTTTTCCAGCCAAATATATTCTTTCGTACATTAAAGGGAAAATCCACTTTAATACAGTTACACTTGGACGGACTCTCTTGATGTCATTGAGAAATAAATCCTGTCATGGTCGGCTCTGCCAGAATGTAGCGAAAGAGAACATTGAAAGGAAACATTTAAATATATGTTTCATGGCGCATTGATGGCTGTTTGGAACGCTGTAATGTTTATACTTAACTCTTCCATTGGGTTTGTGCTATGGATGTCATGATTTTCTCCTTGACACACCCACCAAATGGGAGCAAACATCAAAGTTACTGCCAAACATTGAGCAATGTTGGTCGAGAAACGATTGTCCAGCCAGAAAAATATTAACTAATTTAAAATTCCTTTGAGTGTACCGCTAGTGCGCTTCATTTAAAAGGGATTGTAAAACACCAAATCGTCAAAGTGACAGTATACTTGTCAATTTTCTTCAAAAACAACCACACTGGCTGCGTTCTAGCACCATGCCTCTACGGCGTGCCCTCTTTTTACTCAAGAGTCGTGTGATGTTCCCTTAAATTTCAGCCATACGATTGTTAATTGCTAAAACGGACACGCACCGCTGTTGTACATATTTGTGAGTTAAGCTTTATTTATTCAGGAAGTCTCATTGGCATCACGATCTCTTTTACAAGACAAACCTGAGACAGATTACATACATCATGATAATGCAGCTCAGTCACACAAAACAGTCATCACACACAGACACACTAATTAAAACAATCGCAATATTATTAGCAAGAAAACCTTTAATGTCCCTCAGAGGAATGAGTGTCTTCAATTTGTTTTCGTGGCTCATTTCAATAGCAAGATGCATGGTAACCTATTAGTATAAAACCTATTAGTATATATGAGTTGCTTGTGTGGCTGTGTGTAGTTGAAGCTTCTTCCAGAATTGGGGCTCATCTTTTATAAATGCTGGGAAATGATGTGGGTAAAGGTCTTCCAAATCATGAGGGCAAATGCCAAACAAAGGAAGATACAGCTTTAGCAAGAGGAGCAGTCAGTCATTAGAAGTGCTGCTTACCCACACTGGCTGAAAGAGTTAATAGGACGTGTTCTCAAGCGAGACAAGTCATAAACTATTGTTGATAGGGTGGTACGTGTCTGACCAGACTGAACTGATTCTCAGGTGGTTGTTTCCAAACTTAAATCTCAGTGAAAGTGTTGTTGTAAGATGTATTCTGGCTGTGTGAGGCTGGTTCCCTGTATTGCAGCTCTGATTGACCTCCAGCCTAAGTTTACACTCAAAGAGCTCTGTTAAACTATGCCACCGTTGTGTTTTGGAAAAGAAACGCCACACACGTACGTATTGTGCCCAATGTGACGCTACAGCGTACTGATCAGATAATCAGAGGAAGGTGAGGCACATAAGATGGTGGTGAGTAATTTCTGTGGTTATTTTCCGAGTTGGCTCACCCAGATGATGACACAATGGGTGAAACTACTTTCTTGAGCCAAAAGCAACAAAACGTTTTCATAGGCATCAGTAATCTGTTCGGATTTTAGTGAATAAAGGATTAATCCAAAACTTCAGTTAAGATAAGGTCAGAACACGTGGTACCTGCTACAACCTGGAACACAGCATCAACATAGAGACAGCAAATAAAAGGAAATCTTGATACCTGAGCGACTAGTGAAACCTGTTTTTTTTTTACTAGATTAATCCTGCTGTTATTTGACCATGTTGAGTTTTGTGATTGAGCTGTCATCAAAAGGATCTTCCCCACACATCAGTAGCATTCCCTGGTTGCACAACGAGGCCCTACATCACACCCTCACTTTTCCATCTCATTAGTCTACACACCTTTCTTTTGACGCAGCTGCTGCCTCACCCTGCCTGTCAGCAGCAACCGTCCATCATATAGCTTAGATTTCAGGCTATTAGTGCCACATCAATGACAACCTGCAGCCAAGCACATTGGCAAGGCAGTGTTGGATTCCCAAAGCACTGTGATGCTCGGCAGCAACTTATTAAGGCAAAGGGAAGGTTTTGAAATGAGGATAAAAGATTGTGTTTTAACTAAGGTTTCTTTTTCTTTTCCCAAAACTATAGTCAGGATGTCAGTGTGTTTGTGTTTCAAGAGTGAAGAAAAGTTTGTATTTCATTCTGAAAATTAGGTGCAGCTACTGCAGTTACACTAAACCCTGTGACATGTTTTGCTTTTTGATTGATTTGCAGCGCTGGTCTCAAGTTTTCTTTGAAAAGCAAGTCATTGTCCTGGGTGTACGCTTTTGAGTCCAAACATATTAGGGTATCTGTTTTTCTGATACACAATAAAGCATGCGCATCTGTGTTTGATTGCCAGTCACACTGAGAAGAGGCTCACTTCTGCTTAGTGATATCCGCCTGCAATGGGAGCCAGATGTGTTTAGTGTTGACATGAAGTTAATGTCCACGGCTCTGACTGCACACTCCAGAGAAGCCGGAATTAACAGCTTCAGATCGTCCGTGTCAGGGATCTGAAGGAGGCGCTTGTTCACCTTTAAACTTGTACCAGCCTGCCGTCACCCATCGTGCACCTGATAACAATCGAAGCAGTAATCGTTTTCCAGTTCCAGTTCCTGTCACCTGTTTCATTTCCTTTTTGTGTGATTGCAGGATTCCTTTCAAGATTGGACAACCAAAGAAGCAGATTGTCTCTAAAACCGTAAGTCCCCCACTGGAACAGAAGTTGACTCAATTCACTCGTAATTCAAAAGAGTTTATAAAAGTCAATCAAGTCTACGCAAATTAATAAACAAAAGCTTACTTTGAGGCGGTATTTGTAAAAAATGTGCTTTTGTGAAGGTTTAGCTGCAGTTGTTAACCTTTACAAATGATATATACAACATGACTAGTAGTCTAAATAATGTCATCAGAGTGCCTCACCCAAGAGACTGATTAGATGCCAATTTGTCTGAGCCATGCAAGGGGGCAGAGGCGGTTACCTTGAAGTGACAGCCAGTGGGTGTTCCCCTTGCTGGAGAAAACCACTTCCAGTGTAATGGGCCTGTGGCCCGGCAGCCACTGTCAGACCGGGTTTCCAGCTTCCTGTGCCATCCTAGGCAAAAACCAGGGAGTGGGTTAGAGTCAGCCCGGTTAGATGATCCGACAAAGTGTCAGCTGCCTTCCTCCATGTTTTGGCCTCTGTGTTTAAATCCAGAAGCCCACAGAACCACAAGACAGGAACCCATGCTGCCTCTGTAACCTGCTTGGCATTGTTTAGAGAAATGGTTGGCCAAACTGTCTTAGCCCATGCTGACCCAGGGAAGTTGATGTACTTTAAAGTGTATTACCTGGATTTCCACTGGAACCCACCACACCCACCCACCCAAAAAAGTCCCTGTTTATGTGAAAGTATATGGCAGGGACCATGGACAGCAATAACTTATCATAATTCAGGTTAAAAACAAGCAACACAACTGGGTGTTGCTGGTATGAATTACATGTGGTCACTTTTAACTAGTTAACTAATTTTGTCCCCAAGCAAGTCCCAGAATTTGACATGAAATTTGTTCTTTTTTTTAGGTTGAAAGAGACTTCGAGCGAGAATATGACAAGCTTCAAAAGTAAGTTTTTACGTTTTGAAGGTCTGTATTCAGGTACGCAGTCAAAGTGCCTTTTCTATATGTGGCATTGGTATCTCTTTGGACAGTTTTCTGATAAACCTGCTTTCTGGGTACTGTACAGTGTGTTTGAGGTCCGTGCATGTGTGTAAATTTGCAGTCTCTTGGTGCCTTCAGTTTGGTGAAAGGTGATTCCTCCTTCACCATATCTGAGTCCACAGATCCTTTGTTAGTTTTTGTAATAATGACAATAAGCACTGAAGCTATACTACTGATAGAAGTGTTTGTGTTGTTTATTGAAAATATGTATCAGTTATTATATTATTAATATTATATATTATTAAATATGTACCTGGTCATAGAAGTATGAAGTAAAACAATGTAATGTTGTATGATGTAATGTTGGAAATCTGAAAACCTTCTGAGATCTTTTCACAGATTTATGCATGTTGATCCAAAATTAGACCGTCGTAGTGTGTTATACAATTATTGTGTAATTTTACTTAACATGTAGGTATTTTGGTTTTACATGTTTACAAAGCATGCTGGGAAGCTAACACTTAACATGCGCCTCACTGTACGTACAGTTTCTCCGCCCCGCACAATTTGCCAATCCCCGCTGTGTTTGGTCACTTTTTTTTTTCTCAGCATTGAACTGTGAAAGGACCCACGTTTGAGCTATGGTGGAGTCTGAAATTAGAAATTGTGAAAGAGAGCTTACTTTTTGTTAGATATTTCCCTCTGATGAACCTAGATTCAAGGAAGAAGTTAAAATGTTATGTCGGGCTGAGTGATGTGACGGTATAAACTGGGTGGGCGACAGTAGAAATGTGTCCACCAGTCGAGATCTGGCATTACCATTTCCACCGCAGGAGCTCTATATTCAGGTCAGGCTATGTAGCAAATCAGGGCTGGAGTCTTGCCTGATGTTGCGATTCTGGAAAGCTGGAGCCCCAGTCTGACATGAGAGCGATGGTTGCGGCGGTTAATGCACCTCTAAGCTGGTTTGCAGACTGCTGCAAAAGATGACAGTGACAAGAAAACATGGAGGAGGAGAGTGAAATTGTTAATACAGAGCAGGAGGCATCCCAACCAGCCCAAGATGAGGGAGAAGAAGCTGTTGCTAAAAGATGTGTGACTTCTGTTGTGTGGACATGGTGTGGTTATTTTAAACTGAATTTACAGAACAGTCACCGTGTCATGATATCTACTGTTACCATCATATAAAACTACACGGATCACCTCTAATCTTATTTCCCATAAATGCATCATTGGTGTTCATACATTCAGGTAAAAAGTTTAAATGTCCAAGTATTTCATTAATTTGTGGACGTTGCTATTCTAATGGAAGATGCTAAAAAAAAAAAAAGTTACTTAAAAACTGTTGACAGATGTTTTTTAATATCTGCAACATGATGTTAGTGTTTCTATGAAACAAAGGAGGGCTTCAGAGCATTTAAGCACCCAAGACCACAGAGTTCAGCACATCCGGGCCTCCTCTCAGTGTGAGGCTGAGGTTAGAGAAACTCCCCGAGGGCCCCGCACAATGAGTGGGAGCACCATTTTCCTCTCAGGTTTTGTTGAGTAGGAGGGCCCATTATCAGGAAGGTGTGGTGCCAATAGACCTTATAGATGAGTCAGAGCAGCAGGCATGTACAGACATTCAGGTTCTCCACCCTAGAGATCCATATCAACACAACGTGGTGCGTCTGTGACCTAAATATACTTCGTAGGCTTCACCATAGTTCCTGTTTTTGCATTCTGTGAAACTGACAAAAGATCATTTTGGTGTAATTTGAATTGTGATTTTGTGTGATTCAGAATACTGAATTTGAAGTATAGACAGAGACCAGTACTGATATCAATATTTAGGAGTTACAAAAAATCTCATACCAATACTTAAACTGACATATTACATAGATGCAAAACACACAAAATATTTGATAACCCTTAAATTTGCTCTTAAATAATTATAACCAAAATATGTTGTGAGAACATTGTGTGTTTGAAAATAAATTTTTAACGCTGTCACTGGTATACATATATATGACGTATACACCCATACCATGTGTGGTATATAGACTATTAGTAAATATCAAGCAATCTATTGGCCTGGGTTATTTATCTGTCAGGCTCTAAGCTGGACACACACACACACACAAATGTGCAGTAAAGATAAAATAAGATAAAACTGTATTGACCCCACGCTGGGGGAAGTGAACACAGGACTGGCTCGCTTCATTGCTTAATGACCATCAGCTTATTTACTACCTTCTGGGGGTCTCAACATGTTGTAAGAAGGGTGTGGAAAAATTACATTTGGCATAAATTCTGCTTGATGCAGGGTGAATTTCTAGAGCAAATCCTACAGTGGCTGGATTTAATCTACTGAAACGAGACAGCCCTAGTTGGTAAATAGATTTACACAACGTCTGTATAATTATTTGGTTTCAGCAGTGATTTGCATGGTGCTGCAGTGCCTGACCTGGTTCTTGTGTGAATGGCAATAGCCAGGTATTTACCCAAAAGGTGTGAAACGTGTTTGAATGCCTGTTCTTTTTCCAGTGTCATACAAAGGGGTTGTGTGTGAAAGTCATATAAAATGCCGTAGTGTCTTTCCAGTTTTCAATTGGTGATGTGGCGGGATGATTGTGACTGCACAGGCCCATCGTTGGGGCACTGGAGCGAGGAGCAGCAGCTGTTCCACGAGGCCGCTCTATTAGCACCTTTTGGAAAGAGACTCCTGGTTCACCTGGCACTCATCCAGGATGGCTCTCTAACTGTCAGTGCTGACAGAGGGAAGATGCAACAACATTGTGCAACACATTTTAAAGTAGGAGGTACTATCTGGAACACGAGTTTCACATGCACAAACAGGCATTGGTCTCAGAGAACGCTAGTTTGTTTACATAGTAAGATGCTTTCACCCACTATCCCGCAACCCGATCTCCATGATTGGCAGGGTTTTACTGTTATACTGTTATTTTTCTCATTTCATATTTGTCTCCTTTCATTACTCTCAAGTGTTAACTGTGTCAGCCAAATTACAAGACTATTTTAGTTTTAGTCTGTTTCACATGATGCCCTCCGTTGACTCCACTGGCGTTCAGAATTACATTCAGAACAAAGTCTAGTTATGTTGTCAGGATTCAAAACAGCTTCTACTCTCCGCAATCACAAAGACAGAAATGATAAAACTGACCATATGTCAGTATTTCCAGATGTTTTGAACAATGTCAGAAGCAGTTTTCTAGTTGCAGGTATGACTCAAAACAGAACTGTAATGTAATACGTACACAGTGACCTGAACTCCTCACGGCACATTCATTTC
This sequence comes from Chaetodon auriga, assembly GCF_051107435.1. Lineage (NCBI taxonomy): Eukaryota > Metazoa > Chordata > Actinopteri > Chaetodontiformes > Chaetodontidae > Chaetodon > Chaetodon auriga. Next base: position 23,480,393 of record NC_135078.1, on the reverse strand, counting down.
CCTGGTCTGCTGAAGATGTATTTACTAAGCAACCTATGTTATGGAAACAGGAAGAGGTCTTCTAATTATTACAGAGATACTGACTAAATCATGCCTGAATTATTGCTAATAATATGGACTATAATGTGAGAAGCATTTGGTGCAATTAGAAACGTCTATTTCTAAGTATCTGGAAAGTAAGAGTATATTTTGATGACTTTGGAGGAAGGCTGATGGCTTATGAGACCCAGTTACATCTAATTGGTGAGAGAAAACAAGAAGTTACTGTGGAGATTGTTCTGACAGAATGTTTTTTTCCTGTGGTGTGAACAATAAGGGATGAAGTTACATCATTTACTGCAAATGACATTTTTGGAACAACCTCCATCTGGTATGTGGCGATTGAGTGCAAAATCCTAAAACATGTCAAGACAAACAAAAGCATGGAGAGGACAAGTTATGATAGAAAATAATTAATGGTTTTTAGTTAGCCTTAGATTCTACATCTTCAAAGTTTGCTAGCCCTTTGTGAGGGCAACAAATGAATAAATGAAATTGAAGTCACAGATCACAATCTGAAATCAAGCCAGTTATACAACCCTGATTCCAAAAAGTAAGGGTGCTGTGTAAAACATGAATAAAACAGAATGTGATCATTTGACATGTAATCAATTGAAAACAGTACAAAGACAAATATATATGCTTAATTTGATGCAGCAACACGTTGGAACAGGAGCAATAAAGACTGGGAAAGATGTGGAACGCTCCAAAAACACCTGTTTGGAGCATTTCACAGGTAAACAGCTTCATTGGTAACGGGTGACAGTATCATGATTGGGTATGAAAGGGGTGTCCTGGAAAGGCTCAGTCGTTCACAAGCGAGGATGGAGCGAGGTTCACCACTTTGTGAACACATGATTGGATGAAGGATATTACTGCACAGGCTCAGAAATCATGAAACTGTTGTTCGTAAACAGTTCATTTGCAAACGTTTGCTGTCTGTTTTAATGTGCGTTTTACACAGCGTCCCATCATTTTTGGAATTAGGGTTGTAATACACATGTAATCTGATGCGATAAGATCACAAAACAATAGGTTTTCCCTTCTGTTGCTGACAGTCGTCCAGAACTCGCATGCTTTTTTTGTGACAAAATGTAAAAAAACGCCTGTGATGTGATTGTACAGGACGAGAATTTAGAAGTTCAGAAATGACTGTGTTTAAGTATTTTGCCTTCAAACGTTTGAAATTGGGTGCTTCCTTCACTCTCCTGTCCCTTGTGTATGAGCTCACGCGCTGTGTGTTTTGTGGACATTTTAAAAGCTTCACTGATAAATGAGTAATGATAATAATAATCAGGATAAATAAAAATAATTTTGGTGCATTATTCCTTTGGTGCCCTTCTCCTTTAGTTTGACCGTTCAGAGTCATTAGAGGCTGCAGAGATGCTGTCATGTTTGGTTCATGCACCTGTGGACATGCTTGAGTAACCCTCCGTTTGTTTGTATCCCAGCAGCTGAATTGTGTATTTGGAGGCAACTGAGTGCCGTTTTTGGTTTGCATAGCCATATGTGTTACCAGTGTCTTTAAATCATGTGGCCATAATGCCCCACCAGAAACCCTGTGGGATTACACAGCCATTGTCTTGCTAGTTAATATAATCCCTCAAAGCAAAGATGGAAATGAAACCCCACCATGTTCCCTTTTTCATCAAACCAGGAGAAGTGATATGACAGCAGTCTCGGGGGAGATTCTAAACCCCTCGTTTGCCTTAATTGATATAATGAATGGCATGTGTTTTCAGCCTCCATAGTCTGGTAATTGCCATTTCTAACACCCATCAATGGAGTATGTGCAGTGGAATGATGGAAGACATTAATGCTTTTGAGCGCAAATGTAGTTGACAGTAACAAGAAGGATTCCCTGTATTATTAATTAGCTAACGGATGTTAGAATATTTTATGTGGAATCAATGAAATGTGTAATTCCTTCTTGGTCCATGTTTTTTTTATGTCCTAATTTCCTTTTTTTTTTGGTTTGGATGTTTTCTTTGTCCATGTCATCACATCTGGAGTGGATGGAAGAGGTTTTGAATTGTACGTGTAGATTTATTGTTTTAATTAAATGATACCGGTGTGGAGATGGTTTATTATTTTTATCTTTTGTCATATTTGCCTGTTCTGTTTCAGACTATTTCCCATTGTTTTCAGTGTTACTGATGTTTTACTGTATTACTGGACCAGAAGCTGGCTGATAATCATTCTTCTTCTTGTCTCACAGGCTGGAGGATCAGACGAAAAAGCTTCACAAGGACATGAAGAAAAGCACCGAGGCTGATTTAGGTGTGTTCTGCCAACAACCTGTGTGTTCCCGCCGAGTGTGCCATTGATCTCCACTTGTTCGCCAACATACTTGATGTTGCTTGGCAGGTTTTTCAGGGCTAGAAAGACATTTGGTTGTCTTGGTTTGTTTGGTGGTGCGTCAGCTCTCCGAACGACTCGACAAATGAGACGAGAGAGTGCGGGCCTTCGCCTTCATCTTCCATAGGTTTTTTTAGGCTATTATAGTGTGTGTTTTGGATTCATGAGTGTATGTTTTTATGCAGTGTTCAGTTAGGGCTCGATTTGTCTACCACTCTGCCTTCATTTATTCATGCATGTGTCGACCACAGAGACCATGTTTACTCTACTTTTTATGTGCTTATTTGTTGGTTTTGGAGTTGTGTATTTGGGAAGCAGCAGTAGACATGGCCTGTGGTAAGTAGTCAGTTGTGGGGGTGGAGGAGCGGGTACGGATGGAGGCGTGAGAGGCTTCTTCATTTCCTCTCCTTTGTGCTCTGGAATATGGATGTCTGCATCATCAAAGTGTCATAGCTGTCAGGCCCTCATTATCGTTAATGGATTCCATCTGTTGCACAGGTCCCGTCTCCACCAACTGTTACTAAACAAAGAACTGGACCTACTCTGCATGTCAGCACTGCATTTAATACACTGCCTTCAATATCGACCATCATTTATCAAGTCAGGGGTGGTGATATGCGGAGCTCCATTGAACTCACTGCCAATTAGCTGCAGAGGGACGATAATATCTTTTAAGGGCTGCTTCGGTTCACAATTTCAATTAGACTAAGTAACAGAAGGCAGAGAACGTGGCTGGGATAACCGTGCTCTTCTTACTGACAACTGTTTGTCTCCTCTCAGCCCCAGGTTATTGTAAAGGACTTCACTTATTTGCGCACTACTAATGCAAATAATTAAATCACCACCCTCACGCCACCTTTTGATTTTCATGACCCTAAAATCAACACGTCTCTCAGTCGTATCAGACGAGGTCAAATCAAGCAATTTCTTACTTGTCAAATGGAGAGAGATGCAGAAACGCCACAGCACAATTATTGATTGCTTGAAAATTGTTCTTGAGAGAATCCTTGGGTAGTGTGAAAAGACTGTTCCAGATCTCCACGAAGCCCATTTTCACCACAGCCTCTCCTGTCAGCTCGCATCTCCCCGGTGAAGCTCATTTATTTTGACTATGAAGGCATAATCTGATATGTGCTCTGTGTCTAAACAAAGTGGCATGAGTACAGATTAACAGTAATTGGTGCTGTCAGTGTAGAAACATTGCAAAGATTCTTGGTGCTCTAGTGAATATTCAACGCGGCAGCCAGCCCCACCAACCCCTCAGCACTGTGGCACTCTTACTACTTTAGTTCTTTCCCAAAAGCTCACTTTTGAGGACCCTACCACATACAAACACATACACTGATGAAACTCTTTAAGCCTTTGTGCAATCCACAAAAATTGCCCCCATGATGTAAGAAAAATTAAAAGAAATCTGGAGTTGAAATGGATCAGAATGTGTAGATGAGGATTGACTTTATTATTAATTGACTACATTTTAACCTTGTCTGTGTCTTTGTGTGTGTGTCCCTCAGCCATGTCCAAAGCTGCAGTGAAGATCTCTGCAGACCTGCTGAGTAACCCTCTGTGTGAGCAGGACCAGGCCTTCCTGGAGTCCATGGCCGCTTTAGATACAGCCATGAAGAGGATGGACTCCTTCAACCAGGAGAAGGTCAGGCTCAATCCCACAGTCTTTCACACTGTATATTTCTAGTGTGTGCCTCACTCTTTTGCTGTCTTTCTGTGCTTTGTTTTCTTGGCACTTGCCATTGGCGCAGATAGCATCAGATTGGTGTCGGGGGAAATGTCTTTCCTCAGACATACAAAGTAGGAAACTAGACGAGTTTTTGTTGAAAATGCATGTTTTCATATTTGTCAATATTGTGCAGCCTGTGGACTAAAAACTATCCGTATGTCTTTCCTTCTGCTGTTTTTGAAAAGCATCTGTGGCATCATCCTCTATAAGCTCAAGCTACTGGTTATCAGCTGTGAAAATTGATGCATTTGTGACTCACTGGTGTCTAAAATAACTCGTACAATGGAAAGGCCTTTTCTCAGCAGGAAAATATGCCCTACCACAAAATTCATAGAGCGAACTCGCAGCTTGTGCAGTGAACATGTCTATTGTATTGCTTGCATTACTTATTGAAATAAACATTTGGCTTCTGTTCAACTTTTTTTTTATATCAATAGCTCACCCCAACCCATATAGAAAGGTTACAGCAAAACTTGGTTGTTTCTTCCTTCATGGAGAGGAGCAACTGAATCAGCTTGAATTAATAATCCTCACTTAAACTTCCCCAATCCTTCCTGCCGACAGTCCAAACTTGCCATCCATAGAGCAGCTCCACCAGTGTGGCTAAAATATGGTCCATCACTTCCTTCACACACATTTCCTGTCTTGCTGCACATTTTTGTTTGTATTGTGATATTTAGAGGATTTGTTGATTTGGAGTGCGTTTCTTGTAATCTTTGTGCTTTTCACTCTTGTGTGTTTTGTCCTAAGGGGCAACCATAGATAGGCAGACATTTCTCTCCAGAACTGTAAGCAATACAACATACTCTTGCCTCGCTCTCTCACAGCTGTGAAGATCTCCTCTTCGGCTGTCAGGCCTCTTCAGATTATTTGCCGGTTGCACTTCAGGTTTTTGATTAGAATCATCGCCAAAGGTAGTTATAATGTGAATCATAGTGGCACCGCATGTGTGCATCCTCAAGGCACTACACTGTGAAGGGTAGACTTTTAAAGAGGAAAAAACACAGGAGAACACAGGAGATCACACTAAGGCATATACCGATTGACTTTTTTCCATCTGTGTTTTCTTGACTCATTGCCCTGCTGTTAGGTGTACTGTGCTTTTCACATTTGTTGCCTTCGAAACATTCCCCTTTCCTTTCACATGTTGTTGTGTACCAGAATGATTTCATAACTTTTTCCACAACAGTGATCTAACAAAGTGGAGAAAAACGAATATCTTTCTAAAAATCTTTTTTTTATTTTTTTTTTTCCATGGTTAAATTGTAGTGTAGTATCTCGGGAATAGCACACCATCTGGATTTGTATATATGGGGTGGAATGGACATGATTTATATTTTCTGTGAAATCTCATGAACTAGACTCGGTTTCCATAGACAATCTAACTATAATCTCTTCCCCAAGATGTGTGAGTGAAGCAGTGTCCATGCTTCAACCCAAACTCCCATAGAAATGTTTTGAAGTCCTCTAACATTAAAATTAAATTGCATCGAAATAGTAGTTAGCAGGAGTCAGTTAATCTAAATCTCATCACAAAGCAAGTTGATTAATAGATTTGTATTTTCAGCATGATGTCTTGTCAAGAATTTTCTTTTATCTGTTATAAAAAGCGACTTAAATGTCACAAAGACAAGGAGGAAATGATTGTGTTGAATCTCTAATAAGCTAAACGTGTAAGGTGGAGTTGAAGCAGCTTCACTATAGCAGTCACTTTTGTTTCTTTTTTCCTTCTTCAGCTTTAACATACCAGTCTTTCAGACTGGCTTTGCTCACAGCTCATCAAATTTTACAGGAGCAATTTTGAGTGACTAGACAAAGTAGAATGTGGGTTGGACGGAGCGTGTGGGTTTGTGACCCGGGGTGCGTATGTTCCAGGACTTGGCTTGGTCGAGAGCCCAGGAGAGCACTCCTGCCAGTTTGACTGTTTTCACTATAGAGTAACTTTTACATTCTTCTGATTTTATACAATATCAAATTTGCTTTTTTAAAAATTTCACTGTCTTCCACTTCAGAACTGAAGACTTTTCACCAGTGATGCCATGCATGCCTCGCTGTCAGGAGGGATTTTCGGTGCTCTTAATTTACCTCTTTCTTTCCACATCATTTGAAGACCAAAGTTTGAAGGTTGGCTCTTGCAGAATCAAATTGTCCCTGCTTACCTTTTGCCCCCTGTCTCAAATTGTAACCTGGGAGGTCAGGCCATTACTGGATCCTGCTTCAGTCTGCACAGCACTCCTCAGCACCCTCATCAGCTCTCAGCTTTGTGTTTTTACATTTTAAACAGTTTCTAGTAGCAGAAGACGCAGCTTGTCTTTAAAGCGTATAGTTGTGATTCTCTTTCCTCGTGTGTAGTTCCCTTGTTTGGCTGGGTGACTGAGAAGCGTTTGACGGTGATTCAGCGAGGCAGCGCAGTATTTCACTTGTGCAGGACAGCAGTCGCCAGCTGTATTGACGTGGTTGTATTTTTTTTTTAACACACTTTCATCCGGAGTAGATTTTGACAGCTAGGTCACACCTGATTTTCTCTGCACTTCTTTCAGTCTTACTAAATAAAAATCCTCGCCTTAACACGATGTTCAGTTCCAGCTTTGGGCAGGGCTGTGTGGCTCCTTTTGTAGAGTGGCTAAAAGTGAGCTAAAGGCAAAATAGTGATTGTGAGCACTTTTTGGTCAGTCTGCTATGTGGAATATCACCTCAGGTTTGCTAGGTGTTTAAAATCCAGCACAGCTCACTCGAACACTGCTTCTCCCTTCAAGCTGACTGTTGATTCTGACGGCACCAACAGCAAACCCTATTGCTCCAGCAAAACAGACACAAAAGCATCCACCCTTTGCTCTTCTCCGTGTTGAGACGAGATGTTCTGCCGCAGGGCCTGCAAGTGAGAGAGCCAGCAGATAAAACGTGCAGCGATAATGAAGGCAGCAGTGGCCCAGGTCTGTGTGTTTATTTCTGGGGCTGAGGAGGGCGCACAGCCCCGCCGGCACACTGCTGCCGAAGCTGAGCCCCAGTGTAGATGGCGGCAGCGCAGTAGAGGATGCTCCGTTTGGAGGGATATTGATTTCCTCTGCGATCTGTGTGTATTTTTGGGAGGCCTGTGTGCCAGGATGGCCTCTGCCCCGTGACTCACTGATGGAGACTACTGCTTGAGCGTCGGCCTGAGGCTCTGCGGGGCCTCCAAGGAATAGCTCTGCCCCCCCCTCTCTGTGGGAAGGGGCAGAGGGTAGAGGGCACCAGCATGCTTAAGCAAATCTGCCGCTGTTGTTCTCCCTCCTCGCTGCATGCTCTCACCTTAGAAGCAGCGGCGCAGCTCAAGTCGGGGAGGGGGGGATGGTGTGAATATGTAAAACAAAGAAAATGTGAATTCCCATGTACTTATTTGTTATTGGTTCTCTGTTTTCCCTCAAACCACAATCAACCATTTTGTACTTGGAAATCTGCCGGTGTGAAGCAGTGAGTGTTGCTGTATGTTCTCATAGACGGTCAGGGCATTTTTACAAAGCACAGCTGCGATCTTGCTTCCTTGTTGTTGTGTGATTGACTGTCCTTCCAATAGCGAGTGAACATATGATTAGCGGAGCTGCTCACTGTTCTCATGCAGCTGTCACTTCACATCTCGCTGCTTAAAGATTCTCCTTCGCCGTTCGTGGCGTTTACTCTTCGCTTGACTCCATTGCCTGGTTAGCTCGGCATTCTGTCATGCTCGAAGATGCAGCAGTAACAGTCATTTTGAATCTGCAATGTAAATGACGCTGGAAACTTTATTAATTGTGCGCCAACTTCTGTCGATGAGACTTGGTGCCGGGGCTGGAGGCCTCGAGATGAGATGTTCGTTTACTTCCATTTAACACCCCCCTTCCCCTCCTTCCCTCCCCTGTCGGTTCTGGCAACCAGAAGGAGAATGCAGGAAAATATAAACTGTTATTGTTAAAATGTTTGTTTGCAAAGAACTTTCATCTTGTAAGGCAGCCCACCCTCCACAGGATTTGAAATCAGTTGGGCTTTGCTTTCATGTCCGTCCCCTGACAGTTCCATCCTTTTGTATTGCAAGCTCAATGAATATTCAGGGTTTTCTCCTCAGGGCTTGTGTACAATAAAAGAGTCAACGTCACGAAAGTTTCTTTGCGAGCCCCCCCCTTTTTTTTCTTGAGTATTCTGTATGAAATATACACAGTTGTTGATGTTTGTGCTGTGGCTTTACTTAGCAGCTAATGAACGAGAGATGTAGAAGCTATTTTGTTCCGATTTCAGTTTTGATGTAACGCAACTTGACAATGAATAACAATTTGTCATGTCACTTCCCTTGATATAGTGGTGCTTACTGCTCACATTTACATGTTCTTTTTATTACAGGTCAACCAGATCCAGAAGACCGTTATCGACCCTCTGAAAAAGTACGTGCTCGTCTTCATTTCTTTTACTTTTTTATTTTTGTGCTATATTTTAAGGGTTGCCCTTAAATGTCTCTCTATACCAGACCAGGGTCAAATAGTTGTTGCTGGTAAGTTTAACATTTGTTTGGAGAAGCAAAGTGGTGGAGTTTTTCACACAAGGCCATACAGTGAATTTAAATGCATTACAATGCCACAGTCAAGGCAGTCCAGTTCAGTTCTCAGTTCAGTTAATGTTCCTGATGTGTTAAATCCATATGACACTTTGGCCAGATAAAGTCCGGTGCCCTGTAACATTTTTATTATTTGGCCTGCACTGGTGGTGCAGGACCACAGGAAGGCCTGCAGTGTAGTAATGCAGATTGTAAAACTGAACTCGGGAGTGAGTGGTGCTGCTGTGGTGGTAGAGTGTCTGGAAGAAAGTTTATTTGGTTTTCATTCCTAATACTCGCCCCCATTTGAGCAGGCTGTGAGTGCTATTCCATTCCTTAAGCCTCACTTTTTCAAACACACATACACACACACACACACACACACACACACACACACATACTGAACACACATGCAAAGCAGAGGTACTGAAGGGAGTGGTTGGACTATCCCACCCATCTTCCGGAGCGCTTGTTAAGGTTTTGCTTCCTCCTCTTGGCTCCTCCCAAAGGATTCAACATATGCTGTGTTAGAAGCACGTGCATATGTTTCTATAGCTAGGTTATAAGACTGTTAGTTCATTTTTCAAAATAACCAATGTGAAGAGATTCCTCCATAAAACATGAATAGGCTGGGTCAGCGTTTGTGTGTGTGTGTGTGTGTGTGCCCGCGCATGTGCTTGCGTGCGTGTGTGTTAAACCCTTTCTTCCTCGTGTGCTCTGGTGGCGGAGCAATGACAGGATGGAATGGTTCTAATTTCCTCTTCCTGGTGGGCGGCAGGCGGACGTGTGGGCAGGCTCAGAATATGGCAAAGGGCCCAGCTTCCTGGGCCCAGAGCCGTGGATTGGTTGAGGAGGAGAACTGTCTCAGGACAGTGCACACTCTCACACAAACATACACACACATACACAAACACCAACCCAGACTTTGGAGGGGGCGCTTTTTTACAAAGATGGTATTTTAGACCATAAAGTTAGGTATTTACATGATTCTGAAATAGAGCAGAGGAAGTAAGTTCATAAACGAGTTTCGAGGCGAAGCTAAACTGACCTCTTCATTAACTTTTTCCTTGCTTAAAATCTCAGCACTATTAGTTATTAGTTTCTCAGAGTGTCCTCTATAGAAACCCGAGACACAAAAGCTACTATACTTTAAAGCTTCCATTAAGATTCCATTAGTCCATCGCTAATGAATATTTGTCATTGTTTGCTTAATCTTAAAATACTCTTGGTGATCTTGTGTCATCATAAAGAGAATTAGAGAAGAGTTGAAAAGGAGAACGTTAATGTTAATGGAAGTCCTTGAATGGGTTGTGCGTGTGTGTGTGTATGTGTGTTGGGTACATGCTCGTGTCTGTGTGTGATTGCCATTTCAAATTTTGGCATCCATGCTTAATACTTGGTGTTGTAAAGTGTTCAGTAAACAAACAAAAAAAGAGGCAGCCCCCACCCCAGCCACCACCCCACCCCCCACCCCAACGCCACGTCTCTTTCTCTCTCTGAGGCCCAGACGTGGATTTCATCCACTCAGCGGGGTCACTGAGTGACATCACTGTGTGTATGTGAGGGAGGGGAGTGCGTGGGCTTTGAGGCATTCATGTTATCTCAGCCTCCTAACCTAGCCCTTTCTGCTCCGTCGGTCTTTTGGGTGAGACAGAAGTCAGGTCTGTTTTGAGACCTCTGCCCCAGGTTGAGCTCTGGCTGGACAAGCCACATTCACTCGTCTCAATCAGAGGAAGACTCTGCCCCTGGAGCAGGTTGTGAGGCCCGGAGCCAACGGGACCGTTTGGCCTTAGCTTGGCTGATGGCGGGGGAGGGGGACTTCATTTGTTCTCGTTTTTGTTGTTCAGTTATTTCAATCGAGTTCCATTTTTTGTACCCAGGATGTTCCCTGTGACGTCTTTGTTTGGGTTTTTTTTTTTTCCACGTTATCTCTGGTATCATGTATCCAGGCTGCATGAGCTGTCTGAGTTTTGGTGAACACAACACAAGGCAAGTTGCAGCAGATCGAACTCTCCTCCTTCGTAGGCAGAGGAGGTTCTGCTAGCATGTACGTCACACACACACACACACAAGTTCCCATGGTCCACTGCTCTTAGACTGTTTACACAGCAGGTGTTACTTTACATTCAGAGTAAGCGTATTTCAACAAAACTTGCCACATGATGCAACTTTGTCTGACACTCTTAAGTCTTCATCTAAGACTGTGACACTTGGGAGGTGGTAATTTGCACATAAACAATTCCCTTTCCCATATTTTTAGTGGTTTGCTGTGTGTTTTTTGCAGTAGTGAGTTATGTGACGGTGATAGTCAAGAGGGACAGCCAGCCTGCTAGACTGAGGGTGTCTAGACCAGACTTGGGCTTGGCCGATGGGTCAGACTGGCCTGTCTGTGGATTGGCAGCTGCTCATAAACACACTCTCTGGTCCAGATGCTATTTCCATCCAGCCTGTTCACCACACCCTGACCTGTCACATGGACAGTGGTGTGCCCTTGGCCCCCGTGCAGCCCTCAACCAGCGTAAGACCTCATTTAGGCAAGAATGACCGCAAATGCAGAGCTAGCCGGCTGACCGGTAGTTGTCCAGCCAAGGCCAGGACATCGAGGGAAAAGTCCAGTCCTGTGCCTGGACGGTTTTAGACCAAACTATGATTACGAAGTATGTATAGTCACCTTCAACCAGGGCCACTGCTGCCTGTTCTCGTGTGGCAGCCTTTGACACAGCTGAGTCACGATAGCTTCTGGACACAGAGAGCCCTGAATGCAACAGTGCAACAAAAGCATCCAGCATGGAAAAGACAGGAATGGGTTAAGAAGCAATTGGCTTTGTGTCTAGCTCTTTCTCCTCCTTCAGTGCCAGGAGAGCAGTGGCCCTTAAGTCTCTCAGTGCGCTGAAACATAGTAGTTGCTGGCAGTGTTGCCCCACTTCAGAGCACAAACAGCAGGCCATTGTGGTGTGTCATGAGGAAATTGTACCGCGCTGTCAGGTGAAGTGTGCTGGTGAGAATGTGATCAGCCTGAAAGCTGGTTTGCTGCTGCGTTGTCATCAGCCAATAGGATCGTTTTGGAGAGCAGTCATGCCTAGAGGGCAGTTACATAATCCCTTGGCACTTCAAGTATGTGTACACTGGAACAGATAGTAGACTTGAGGATCGGCAGCCACCCCTGCCATAAACTGGGCCAAAGTGGTATTTTATAAATAGCGGTAGAGCGTGGGCCGCGGGGCTGGGCTGAGCTGAGCTCCGTGATGTCACTCAAACGCTACAAGACCACTCCTTGCTTAACTTCCTGTAGTAAACAATCCCTGCTTGTCTGAGACTGAGTCCCAGTTCGCATCACTTTCTACTTCCCCCTCCTGCCCTCCGGTAAGGTGCACAGGCCGACGTGGCCGTCATCTAGGGTTTCACAATCAATCCACAGGTTCTCAGTGGTTCCCTCATCTGCTGCACAGAGCAGGGCAAGGGTTGGCATGGAGAGGAACATAAATCATGAAGCCCACACATTTTGTGGCCAATAACACTATGGGCGGAGGCGCACATAATAAACTATTGTAGTAGTGTTCCTACACAGTTGATGAAATGCTTTAAATGAGTCATTCAAAAAAGCTATATCTCCGTCTTCATTACGATTGTTTTTATTGCTGACTCACTTGTAGCAGACACCTGTGTGAATAATCTTGTGACGTGCTTTTGAACACCACTGTCACTGGTTTGTGTTTACACGATTGAAAGGTCAGTTTGTTTTTTAATGGTCATGTGGTTCAGTTTGCTTTGCTATTCATTCGTTCATGACTGCTGCTTTTCATAAGAGCTCAGGCTGCTGTCTTATTTCCCCTTCACATTTGCTGTGTATCCTTAATCGTTTAAAACATGAAAATGAAGCTTAAGCACCTCATTTTAAAGGAATACATAATGTTGGATCTTTATAGCGTGCTGTATGTTAATGGTGCATACCTAAATTCTTTTAGTTTGGATTTTTCTGCCATTCAGGTATATTAACTTTAATTCTTTACTAAATATTATTGGGTTGAATATTTCCTATGTACAGTATTCCTGCTTCCCATTAAAAGCAGCCACAAAACCAGTGCAACAAGTCCCAGGATGAAGCTCAGACTCCTGTTGCTAAGTTACAGATGAGTGTTTTCCTATTTTTAGTGCTGAAGACTAGGATTCTCGTTGCAAGAATATATTTTCATTTGGAATATGATAATTGTCACAAAATGAATTGTTTCATGCCATTTTGAACTACAGTAATTAGATAATAGATGAGAGGAAGCTTAATGCAGATCTGTCCTCTGGGGTTTGAGAGTACCTCTACAATAAGATGTTGAGAAGAGGGATTTTATTAATTCATAATGACTTTTATTAAGATAGGATGCAATGCAGAATGCATGTCTACAAATTTCATAGAGCAAGGAAAGCTGTTTTAATGATTTCAGGAACTTCAGTTCTCCCAGACAATTCTGTTATAGTTTTTTTGCCCCATGATGTAGGGGTGTCTCATATCAGACTGCTCACGAGAATATCAGCATCATTTTTGATATAACAGAAAAGAAAAATCGTGCCGTGATAATGGCAGTATTGTGACTTGTTGACGTAATGAGGTCGTGCCGTTACAGGCGGCGAAAACACGCATGGCTGAAAGCGAAAGTAACGTTCGTACCTGCTCCACAGTGAAGGAGCTGGTTCCAGAAGGGGGAACGACTTTAGCGATGTGGAAGTGGATTGTTTGGAAAAGATCAGATGTCCAACAAACCACAGTGGTGTGTTAGAAGTGCAAGAAGGCTTTCACAACACAAGAGGAAAAACAGCAAACTTATTTTAGCTCAACAGCTTCTGTGAGTTCTAAACCAAAGAATACTTGTCAGTATTTTGTCGTATTGTCACGAATATCGCAGAAATTTTGGGGCCATATCGCCCTCTCCTACTGGAGTGTGTGTCAGGGTATTTTTGTGTACATGCATGGTTTTATGTGTTTCGTGTGGTGTCCCTGAGATGTCTAAGGTTGTCTGTGTGCTCGATGTGTTGCAGATACAGCGGCGTCTTCCCCAGCCTCAACATGGCAGTGAAACGCCGGGAACAAGCGCTGCAGGACTACAAACGTTTGCAATCCAAAGTGGAGAAGTACGAAGAGAAAGAAAAAACCGGGCCCGTTATGGTCAAACTCCATCAGGTACTGCGAGCTTAAAGCTTGCGTCGCTGCACGTGTCGGTCCACTCCAATGCTCCCTCTATCTGCAGAGGAGCAGAGTTCACTTGCTCTTACATATTGCACGTATTGTGAATAGAGCTCAATAAGTGGAAAAAGACACAAATGCTGACTGGATATGAACAAAAATAGTTGAGCACATGCATACTGTACATGTGCGCTCCTTCACCCACGCAAGCTACCAGGCTCTCAAGTAGTGCCTTTTCAAAAAGGCACTGCTGCACATCTACAGGCACGTAATTGAGAATTGTAGACACACACATACACACTATGAGGCCACTACAGAAGCGCACACATTCACAGATAGCGCTGCAGTGTTGCCTATGCTATTGCCTCTAACACATCCTCACATGGCGAGCCACCCACACACATTGAGAAAAGCACTGTCAGGGGAACAAAGCCTTGAAGAGGCCCCTACATCCCTGCCCTTTGAATCCCTGTGCACTTAAAGAAGTGATCCTGACAAAACACTCGTATGCCATTTCAACCGGCATGTCTAAAGAAAACTAACTAATGATCATACCAAAATGCAGCAGATAAACAATATGTTGTAGTTTGAATATAGCAACTCCCCCCTTCTCTTTTAATAAAAATTCTCACCCTCTCACACATATTCATTGTGCATTCCATAACTCCATGCCTACAGTAGACTACCCACTAATACATTCACACACAGATCAGTGGTGCTGGAGTCCACTCACAGCCAAGTCTGCCCACATTACCCACTCCTCCTCACTGTGGTCGTGATTACAGCCTTTTTTTTTTCTTTTTCTTTTTTTTTTGCACTGCTTCTCCGTGGGAATTAGGCAAATATCTTTCTGAACAATAAGAAAGGACACTAAAGATGGCTCCGGTGCTAAAATACATAAACTAACTTGTTTCTGCTTGCAGGGATTCGTTTCTCTCATACGCTGCAGCTCTGCGCTACAGTTTCTGCGGAAGAATGTGTTAAATTATGTGTAAATTATAACGTGAGCTCACACGGTGAAATGAGGGGATGTTATGTAAAGTCAGAGCGATGGTGACCGCTGGTGACCCCTTCTTTTGTTTCCTCTCTCCTCTCCACACCCCAGGCCAGAGAGGAGCTCCGGCCAGTCAGGGAAGACTTCGAGGTCAAGAACAAGCAGCTGCTGGACGAGATGCCCAAATTCTACCACAGCCGCATCGACTACTTCCAGCCCAGCTTTGAGGCTCTCATCAGGGCGCAGGTTAGTGATCGCCCCTAGAGATGCACACACAATGAGGCGCTCACGCATGCACGCACACACCCACCCCACAGTGTGCTGTTGCGCCCTCTGAGTGTTGGTTAAACAGTGGATAAAGTGTCTGATGGAAGGGAGTGTATAATCCTGGCAGTCTGTCTCCCTCCACGCAGTCCTAATGTGATTAACCCCCAGTGACGGCCCACACTACTGTGTTTAGCTCAGGAAGGCCTCATCTGTCTGGCTCCACTGCAGCCCTGCAAGTCATCCTCTAACCTGACGCTCCTCTTAAAGCAGCTGGGCGTCTCAAGTTAGCGCCACCATGTCCCCCTCCCCCACCCCAGACCTGCCTGGCCATGTCATTTCCTCTTTGGGACAGACACTGGCACACTCCTAATTAGTAAACTAGATTATCCCAGACCTAATGACAATTATGGAGTTCTATGATGTCCTTTGAAGTTAAAATTAGCAAACTGATCAATCAGCGATAGCCGTCATTAAACATTCCATCCAATCTGAGCTCAGGTCTTTTCTCTTTTAAGTTTAAATCTCATTTTTACCGTTATACCTGGCTTTTGTACGGAGGAAGAGCTCTTTATTAGTCACACTGCATGCTATTTCATTGTCGACATTATCTTAATTCATGCAGCTCACGCACATGAATGAGCGTTTACACATGTTGACATACACACAGCCACACGTGGGTGGCCAGAGGACCACTGGACCTCATCCCCAGCCTTTGTTGCATGTGCTTGGTTTCATCCTCCACTCCCTTCTCTCCCAGCCGTTGTTGCCGCTCAGCTCCCAGCGGCAGCCGGAAAAGGCACAAAGGCTGCCTTTGTTGTGAGCCTTCAGCTCCACTACCACGAGTCCTGTCCAGCGGCTGTCAGTGGGACACTTGGCCTGGCCTGTCCACCTGTACAGATGTTGATGAATTGAGACATTGTCTTGATTTCCTTTTCTCCGTTTTGCATTCTCTGCTACATGTGTTCATTGTCCAAAAAAAAGAAAAAAAACACACACATTTAAAAGATCACTTTCTTTGTCCTTCCTTCAGCTGATTTTCTTTGTTTCCTGAAACAGAGGCCACGCATTGTTAAGGATGCAACTTAAATTATTCATTATTTTTGTAGGCTAAGAGGTCAAAGTGTAACCTCTCCGTATAAATATTAAGCAGCTGGGACTATGGTATCTCATGCCCAGACAGAAGTCATGTAAATTAAAGCTCCACTTTACCCAAAGGCTCCTTTTTTGTATCGTAGGTGGCCACAGTTGTGTGAGGCTGCGTTTACTCCTCGTGGTGACTCGACTAATTGTAATAGTAGCGTGTCTTTGCAGCAGAGGGCACCCAGACACTGATCTGGTGTACATTATCATCATTGGTCATATGGACATTTCCGATGGACCTTTCAACAAGCCACTTTTGGGAAAAAAAAATATCCGCTTTACCCCCACAAACAACAGTAACCTGATACTTATGGCCCACTCATGTGGTTTAGGTGGCAAATATTGGTATAAACATGCAAAGGTCTTTCAGACTGAGCACTTAAAAAGGCTTGTACAGTGCGGTTTAGAAACTTGACTTTTTTTTTTTCCCCCTGTTGGCTGACAGTGTCAAATCTGCTCATGACATGCTGAGACAAACGGTACTTCCTTCTCAGCTCATTCTTAATTCTCATTTCCAACTTGACCTTACTCTGTCATGACCCTTCGCTAATCAGCGAGCATTTCTCCCACTGCTGTCTTGGTTGGTCGTTGCCATTTCGGCCTACAATAGGACACACGTGCAATTTAAGAGAAGCCAACGATGCCCCCTTAAGAGCAAGGTATCGTATGCATCGCTGCATGAATAAATATTGAGATGTGTGTGTGTGTGTGTGTGTGTGTGTGGGTTTCAAGGGGTTGTATTTCCCAGTACTTTCATTCTCTGCCTACTCTTCTGGAGTCTTGTAATGTGATTAAAGTCTATTAATCATCAAAGCAACTCTCTAGGGAGCCTGACTCATGAACTAAGGGGAAGAAGCAGGGGTGGGAAGTGTCAAGAAAGCTTTCAGTGAACACTCTCTATCTCTTGTTCAGATTGGGAGAGAAAAGCAGGGTCACTACCCGCTGAAGTGCTGGGTTTTTGGGGGCTTTGTCGGAGTTGTTTGATATCTGTGGGCTCCCTCTTCTCCTCTCAAATCACTTCTCATTAGCGGGGTTGAAGAGGTATGAGACCAGCAGCGTCCGACTACTGTCAGTAAAAGCAAGCTTAGTTTGTGCGAGTGGAGCAGAGTTTGGACTCGAGTTTTTCCTGAGAGGCATCAAAGAAAGGTCTGCGGATTTGACCCTGTCGCATCTTTATCAGAGGACAGACAGGACTATCTTTTTCACCAAGTCTTTTCCTCTTTCCCTCCTGGCCCCCAGGTGGTCTATTTCACCGAAATGTACAAGATCTTCAGCGAGTTAACAGACCAGATCGACCAGGCAGGGTTGACTGATGAGCAGAGGGAGAGGGAGACCGAGGCCAAGCTCAGCGAGCTGCGTGCTCTGTCCATTGTCGCCGACGACTGAAGTCCGGGAAGGGCTCCTTTCACGCCTCTCTGAACGGATTGCACTCTTTTCGGGCTCCTTCGTGCAGTTCAGACGGACAGCAGTGGCCTTAACCTGATTATCAGCTTGTTTCCTTGCGGCCTCATCAACCCCCTTTCCTCTTGCACTACACTTCCATTTCTCATTCTCAGACTCAAAGCAGCTGAAATGCCACATTAACTAAGCCATCAGCCAAGTGCAACATTATAAGCCAATATGTTGGATTTTTTTAGTAACGGGATGAAACCGTTCTCGTCTGAACTAATTAACAGGGTTACAGTTCTTGGTTTCAGAGATGTCTATAAGCATTTGTTTCTAAAGTAGGAAATAAGTGAGGAAATGTTTTATTAGTCACATCTGCTTTGTTACCAACAATCTGTGAAACATAGTTTTTATTACCCAACTTTGAAATTACAAACACTACAGACTGAATGTTATTTAACGTACTGCTGGTTATCGGCAAGAAAATGTATTTCTGTGTTTTGGCCTTTGCTGGTTGTTAAGTTTAGCTCTGTGCCATGTTGTGTGGGAGCTTTTTACTGGGGCTTACGGGATGATTTTGGTAACATCACCTGTGCATCATGTGCCTGCTTTGTCCTGCCTGTGGACGTAACACGAACGCTAACTTGTGTGAAGTGACATTGTGCCTTTGCAGCGGTGTTGAAGGGTCGAGCACTCAGGCGGCAGAGAGAACGAGTCACCGCCGAGGTCCAACCGCTGTCCAAAACAAAGGCTGGTGCTCCCTCTAGTGGTCTCTACTGATCATGACACACAATATCCTTTTATTCACACCATCCATCATTTGTTCTGCTGTGGTTCAGTTTGTCTGCTAGCAAAGAGGCTCACACATTGCTGGCACTCTGGACAAAGTCCTCTCTGTACCGTCTACACCCTCTACTCGTTTCTGGCTTCTCTAAATTTTGGACCAAATCCTACATCATTGCACTCCTTTGTTTCCACCTTTATCAGGTTCTGCCTCAGCACGATGAACACGCTCTGCTTAATGGGGCTAAATGGTAATGTACACACACGATTGCTCCCATATCATGTTAATGGATTCTTGAGGTGTCATACCAAGAAGGTGATTATTTATTCTTTGACAGACGTTTTAATTTTGAAATAATTGAAGCAAATGCTTAGTCGATTGCTGGTCTTTGTGTTCTGCGATGCAGACTGTTTGAGTTACAAGTGAATAACTGTATTAATGAAGGTGTTTTTCTAAATAATGAAGAGTTAAGTTGTAGCAGTGCTTTATTTTTAACACAACTGAGTACTTTAACATTAGAGTTGGTTTTATTTAGGTTTTAAATGTATTAATATCACAATCTGTTATATGACAATGTCATCAGCTGTCACCTCAATTTGCTAATCAATCATGAAATAAATGAACTGTGAGAAAGGCAACCGCGTCTACAATCTGCATTGTTAACCAATTACCATTGTGTTTTTGACGAGCGTCATATTTCTTAATGTGAATTCAGGAGCAGTGAGGTTTTATTCTGGCAGGAGGAAAAGCGTTGCAGAATTTAATCACACAAAAGAGTTACCATCAAGTACTAGTCTTTATTTCTGTTCACTTTTACTTTACTGGAAATTAGTCAGTAGTGTCCTGTCAACAAATCTCAATATAAGCAGTATTTACAGTTCAGCCATTATTTTTCTTTACAAATCACTGCTGGTTGAAGCCCTCGTTAGTCTTAATGGTTTAGCTTCAGGTGAAGGATTACAAGCCTGACTCCAAAAGACCTGGGACGGCGTGTAAAACATCAAATCCTTACTGACATATAGTCAATCGTAAACAGCACAAAGACAATATATTTAATGTTTTAAAAATCAGCTTCATTGATTTTTGTAAATATCTGCTCATTCTGAATCTGATGCAGCAACACACTTCAATCAAGTCTGGACAGGGGCAACTAAAGACTGGGAAAGATGTGGAACGCTCCAAAAACACCTGTTTGGATCATTCCACAGGTAAACAGGTTACAGGTGATAGTATCGTGATTGGGTATTAAAGGAGCATCCTGGAAAGGCTCAGTCGTTCACAAGCGAGGATGGAGCGAGGTTCACCACTTTGTGAACACATGATTGGATGAAGGATATTACTGCATGAGCTCAAGAACACTTCAGAAAACTGTTGTCAGTAAACAGTTCGTTGTAAAAAAAACTTCTGTTTTAAGTACGTTTTAAACAGCGTCCCAAACTGTTTTTGGAATCAGGTTTGCACATGCTCACACTGAACCAGTTAGAAAAATGCATGACCTTCGAGCTAAGATCGAGGATGCTCATGAGAAGCTTGTCATGGCAAAAAAAAGGGCCCAACGACTGTAAAATACAAATCTACAGTTAATACAAGTTCTATGAGCAACGACACCCCAAGTACACAGAACAGCATCCCTTTAAAATCCTCCAGGAGAAGAACGGGGCAGCGTACGTGTAACATCTAACTTTAAGTCTCTGCAGGTCGTTTCTCAATAACTTCTGTGATTTTATCTCTACAGCTAAACAATAATTTATCATAATCGCCCAGTGAACTGAATTAGTGAAGGACCACAGTGAGACGGGGACGGGGGGGTCCAGAAAAATGGTTTGGT
Source organism: Chaetodon auriga (assembly GCF_051107435.1). Lineage (NCBI taxonomy): Eukaryota > Metazoa > Chordata > Actinopteri > Chaetodontiformes > Chaetodontidae > Chaetodon > Chaetodon auriga. Next base: position 23,460,149 of record NC_135078.1, on the reverse strand, counting down.
CTTAATTTTCATGTGAAGAGTTAAAACGTTACATGTGCAAGAGGTGGGCGTTAATTAAAACTTCTTTGAAGCAAAATATCAATATTCCCAATACTCCAAAACTGTAGATTTTAGATAAGGCACTGTTGGACGTGTTTTTTTGTCTTCCAGGTCCCTGCCCCATTTTCTTTCCCTTATTGGACACCACTAACCCTCGGGTGAGTCACTGAGTGGCGTCCTTTAAATGGCCGTCTTGCTGTACATGCTCGATATTTGTTCCTGAAAGAATCTGCGGATGTCGGCGCGCCTGCTTTTCAGCGTGGGGGTGAGGAGGCCGTTGGCGACGCTGAACGTCTCTGGATGCAGGTGAATGTCCTTAACCTGCACGGAGAGGAAGGTAAGACACACGGTCACGACAGGTTTGCAGCTCGCAAATGTGAACCGAGACCAATCGGCAGAGTCTCCTCACTTGTTCGAAGGACTTGAGTCCTGCGCTCTTCCCCTCGGCGTTCATGTCCTCTAATACCGCCTTCTTCACATCCTGTCAGATGAAGACCGATGGTCAGCTGCGTTGTATGCGTACAGCCATGTAAAGCAGTCAAAGTTATAAAATTTGGGGACTTACAGGATTCTGGCACAGCTCTTCGTGGGATCCCACAAACCCGCGCTCTTTAGCCCAGTCAACAAACACCTCGGGGTCAGGCACGACTACGCCTATGAGATAAGACTGATGACATGAAACACGAGAGAAAACACAAAGATTTAACTCAAACAGCACAAACGTTTTCAATCTAGATCAACTCATCGTGTAAAGCATCCTACCTGTAAACTGTCCCCGTGCACAAACACCTGCAGCACAGAGACACAGCGCATGTAGACGTTCTCTATCTTCTCGGGAGCGATGTACTCTCCCTGGGACAGCTTGAAGATGTGCTTCTTCCTGTCGATGATGCGTAGCGTCCCGTTCTGGCAGAGGCAAACACACATTCGGTCACTGAGGAGACGACACGTCGCCTACAGACGGATTGTTGTGTCTAATCTTACTGGAAGCCACTGGCCCACGTCCCCGCTGTGCAGCCAGCCGTCGCTGTCCAGAGCCTCAGATGTCCGTTCCGGGTCCCTCAGGTAGCCTCTGAACACACTGGGGCCCCGGATACAGATCTAACAGGACAAAGCCGTGAGAAGTGTCAGCAGGCGCCAGACTGGCTGTTAGTACATGATCGCATCTCAAGACCAGCCCACCTCTCCATCTCCGTTCTTAGCGTAGTAGTTCATGTCAGGGATGTCGACCAGCTTCACCATGGCACAGGGCAGGGGAGCGCCGACGTGACCTGACAAAGACACATCCACATACCTGCTGAGCGCGGGGTTAACCAGCACGGCACAAAAGCTCAACAACTTTAGAGAAGAGAGCGGCGAACCGGACGGGGTCTTACCTGCGCTCCAGTCTCCCGGCATCGAGAAAGTGCAGCCGGCGGTGCACTCCGTCTGGCCGTAACCCTCGAAGATCAGACAGCCCAGGGTGGCTCTGAGGAAGGACAGCACGGCGGGGGAGATGGGGGCCGAGGCAGTCAGGGCGAAGCGCAGGTTACCTCCTAAACTGGCCTGAAACACACGCACAGTATTCATTTAAAAAAATAGTTCATACACAATCATACTGTGGGTAAAGCGAAGTTCCATTTTAACAGCATTTTCAACCTAGACCATATTTTCCCATCTGCACTGACCACACCGAGCCAAAATCTTTCAGCTCTTGCTCGTCTGTGTGCCTGCTTCTCCAATACCCTCCCACAGGACCAATATGCTCTGGGTGATTTTGGCATTGATTGCTGGAATAGTGCTTCTCTTGTAAAGTTTGGATACAGTTTTATTGACTATTTGCAGAGCTGCTGGTCTACATGTACAACTGTATTAAGTACTGCAAAAATATAAATAGTGACGACTGTGGAGTCCTGGATTAACAGAAAATATGTCACTAAAGACCGAAAGCCGGCGTGCCGTTAAATGTTCAGGGTTAACTGGTGACCTACAGGAGCATCATGGGAAAATTCGCTCAGGTGGAAACAAGAAACTGACCTGAATCCTGTTGAACACCAGCTTGTCCCACAGACTGTTGTTACGTACGACCCCGCTGCTGAGCTCCGCCTGCTTTCTCCTCACGGCGTAGTGAAGCAAAGCCCGCCGCAACGGAGAGCTCACAGAACCCAGGATCTTTACAGGAACCAGAGAAAACGTCCCAAAACAGAAACAAGCTTTAAAATATGAGTAAGAATTACAGCAGCCTTCTGCAATAAATGATGAGGTCTGAAAATATCCACTGACCTTGTCATAGATGCGGTTGAGTAAACGAGGCACGACAGGAAAGAAGGTAGGTTTGAGAGTTTTAATGTCATCCATGAGAAGAGAAATGTCGCCTTGGTAGAAGCCAACTCTGGCCCCATGGCAGAACATAGAGACCTGAGACAGAAACAGACCTTCATTTAGAGTTCACACACAACACCACAAAACAAACAAACAAAAAAAAAAGTCTGAGGAGAGGATCAACCACCTGAATCATCCTCTCAAACATGTGGGCAAGCGGCAGGTAAGAGATCGACACATCCTCCTGCCGGATCACAAACGAACCCTGAGAGAGAACGAGGAACAAAATGAGCAAAGCACAGGGGAGAGATAAAGCTCAGGCAGCAGCACACGGCGAAGCCTCGCAGGCAATCAGACGCGCTGTATGGCTTTTTCAACAGCAGTTAGATGGCAGAATCTTCATACAGGGGCAATTAGTTAAAGTACCTCGCAGCGACGGGGGCAATCAAACAGCCAATTAATCATACCATTACACACAGCGGGGAGAGGGACAGTTTTGAGATACAGACACAAGCAGATGGGAAGTGATGCTAGCTGTGAGGCTGTTCTCAATTAGACAAGGAGGTGGAAGTGTAGACAGACCTCCAGGATCTTAATGACAGAGGAAGTGTTGGAGGCGATGTTGCCGTGGGTGATCATGGCTCCCTTGGGCTTCCCTGGATAAATAAACAAGACATTACTGCAGTGCCCTGCGCAGCAAAGGAAACTACAGCGGTGCCATAAAGAGAGGTTGTTAGTGGGCACTGAAGGACACTTGTCTAATGATGTGAGTGAAGGATAATTATGCAGAGTCCAATGAAATCAGACGCTACCTGTGGTTCCACTGGTGAAGCAAACCACGGCCAGATCCTGAGGCTGGGGCGGCTACAGCAGGCAGCAATAAAATAAGAGAATGAGGCTTCCTCCACTCTTAATTTAAGCCATGTTTACAAGTGAGTGTTAATGATATCTTAGGGGACCGGAGCAACTATAAAACTGTCATCCTGGCATTTAGAGGGGGATTAGCTATTTACTGGTACCGGTTTGATGCGGTGATGTAGCAGCTGAGAGACGATAAACTCACCACAGGATCTTTGAGGTTCTGCCTTCCCAGGTCCTAAGATGTGGACAAAGGGGAGTCATGCATTCCAATTTACATATCACCATCGATGAGCAAATTAAAGGGGATCATCTTAAATGAGTTTGCATTACAGGGACTGAGTGCTTCCACCCTGCTCACCATGAGCTGCTCCAGTTTCAAAACCTCCACCTCGCAGTTCTTCGCCCTCTCCACAAAGGCGTCGCTGAAATCGTTAAAGAGAACCAGGCAGGAGAGCGTCGGGGTCACGCCTTTCTCCTTGTTCTCCAGCAGAGACGCTGCCTTCTCCTCCCGGTCGCAGATCACCAGAGAGATCTCCGCTAGGAACCCACCGCGACACACACAGGTCAGCTTTATTGATCCCATGCAGGAAAACTCAAAACTCACTTTGAGAAATGACGTTACCATACACATTAGAAACATCTACTGTGCAAGAATGAAGCATGCAAAAGTACTAAATACTGTATACACCGATACAAATGGTAACTACACAAATAGTACTTCGTTGTGCCTCCACTACTTTTTCACAGACAGTAAAAAAACTTCAATTTCAAAATCAAACCGAATCCAAAATCAAACATTTCTCAACAGTTTTGATGTCACATGAGCCCCATTTACATCAAAAACATATAATCAGCATAAAAAAATACAACACCGTCTTAAAGATTAAACCAGTGATTCACAACCTCTTTGAATTTAACTTCCTTTAACTGATAACATTTGAGTCAGATTTTGAAAGCAGGACTTTCACTTGTAGTGAAGTATTACAGTAGTATTACATATACTACCACTACTGAAGAGAAGCGTTTCAGCACTTCTTCCACTGCTGATTCAAACATAATGCATTACTAATAATGTCCAGATAATTCTTTTGGATTTTATACTTTCTTTACTGGAGCTGCAAACACACACACACAGTTTATAATATTCTGGAAGAGGCGTCGCCACTCGAGTTTGATTTGATATGCGAGGCTGGCAGATGAGCCAATAATATATTCAGTGGTGAAATATTCCTTTGAATACCAATTAAATCTCATTAACAGTGTGTCTGTTACATCTGCATGCAAGCTGCCTCACCCAGGTTGAGTATGTGGACCATGGCCTCCAGCCCCAGCGTGTCGTACAGGGGAACCACAGCCATGGAGTAGGTGTAGCAGGCCAGCTCTGAGATGATCCACTGCCACCAGCAGAGGGAGACAAAGCTGCACGTTAGACTCACCTCCAGTCCTCACAGGCTACAGGCAACTTGTTGAGTTAGGGCTCTAAACGTTAGGGAGTTACACGTCCATGCATTTCATATTTACAAACAAATCTACATTCAAGGAACACGGCTCAGAGTGTAGACTGGTCTGATGAGGGGTGACGAGCTCTGATGGAGCAGAAAATTATCTTTCACTTTCAGTCTACACAGGAGCGACAAATATGGCTTTGCCTGACGGGTATATTAAAAAATGAGTCTGGGAGCAGCAGACATGCTCCAATATTAACTGCCCTGGAGACCCACATCCACCAGCAGCGCTCTGCTCTCAATATGAATAAAGGCAAACACACTTTCAGGGCAGACACAGACAAAAGCGGGTTTTAATATTCAAAATTCAGAGAAAAAATCTGATCCTGGGCTCCAGGGACTGCGGGGATGTGTACCTGAGATTACATCCAGTTCAACTCAGGTGACATACCAATTTGAACTAAAGGGCCGTTTAGTGGATCAACAACATTCAGACTTCTCGAGCATCGCACCACAAAACAGCGACGGGTTCGTACCTCTGGTCTGTTCTGTGCAAAGATGCCCACAAACTGCTGCGGGTTCGGCCGGCAGCCTTTGGCCAGCAGCCCGGAGCCGAGCACCTGCGCCCTCTCCGCCACCTGAAGAGTCAGAGACCATCGTCAGCAAAGAGCAGCAGATGACAGACGTGCAGACGACCACAGGAGGAAATACTGAAACATGTCAGACCTCGGTGTAGGAGATCCACTCGTAGGGCTGCCCCGGCTTTCTGAATCCAAGACACGAGCCGTTTCCTGAGGGGCACGAGAACTTTAACATTTTATTTTTTAATGCGTTCTTGTGCTAATGATTCAGAGTTTGATGTCCTTTCAGACGACTTCAGGGCATTTATGTTTGTTTCTATCAATGGAAAACAATCTAAATATTTAAACTGAGGGAGGACAGACACTATAACACTCAACAGCAGCAACCTGACTGAGTTCAGTGTTAGCCTTCATTTTTTCTGCTCTTCTTTGGCACGATTACAATAAAAATTAGGACAAAGTTCAGTGAACTTCCACCTGCGATCCTCAGGCCTCTCTGGAACATGTCGTAGGCCGTCCTGGTGTCGTCGTAGTAAAACTCCAGCAGTGAGTCATCTTTGAGGAGAGCCGATCGCCTGCAGCTGGGATCTCCCTGCAGAAACAGGCCTGTCAAACAACTCAACGCACTCCTACGCTAATGTCATTCATGCAAGTCTAAACATCTCGAGGGCAACGGCAGCCGCGAGCCACTCACGTTCACAGCTACAGACTGGGCCTGGAGGTCACAGGGAGGACGCATGGGGCGAGGACGGGTCACCAGCCAGTACGCGGTGAGAGACGCCAGGGCTCCTAAACCCAGCAGAGAGGAGGGTGACAGAGACAGGGAGGACAGGGAGAAGGAGGACAGAGGCAGAGACGGCAGAAGACTCCAGAAGTCCTCCGACTCAGAGCCTTTGAGTCCAGCGCTGGAGCGAAGTGACCGTAACCACTCCTGGAAATGCATAGCTGAGAGAGGAGGACAGAAAAAAAAAAGAAGGACAGAGTGAAACAGGAGGAAGTTTTGATTCGTTCACATCACAAAAGCTTCATTGTGCTGCAGCTCAGAGGATGAAGCATCTCCTGCAGAGGGCAGCACCCAGTAAACACGCAGCAGACTGAGGCAGGCGGCCGGGTTCAGTTTGTCCTGTCAGATCACTTCTTAACATCAAGCTTCAGTCTTTTATCCACCTCAAACCAAAAACCACATCACGTTTTACTGTCACATACACAATCACACACGGCACAGCGAACAGGTCGAACAGATAGATGAATAAAATAAAGATGAATCTAACAATGAAATATAAGAGAATGCAGATAAAATTAAAATAATTAGTGACAGATACATCAGAGAATACAACCAATAATTAGAGTCATTAAGCATTAATCTATTGATCAGAGCCAGACAGATCAATTGTCTGGGCCAATACACCAGCTGATATCAGCTAACTGCAGATGTATCATCATGTGTCTGCTGGTCAGTGACGGGAAGCTGCAGTACAGATATGCAAACTTAGGTTTGGTCTGTGTGTATCTATGTCACTATTGAAAAAAACAAAACCGATACTCAGAAATTTGACATCAGTATCAGTCTCAAAAAGCCTGTATCTGTTGGGCTACGCTACTGATTATCTGTTCTTTGTTTTGTTTATCTTTGAAGGACAACACACATTAATCAGCATCTCTGTGAATGAGCCACTGTTAGCCAGCTGGCTAATTTTCATCTGCGGTCCTTTGGCGAAATGTTTTGAAAGCCATAAATTCATAAAATGCCGATAATGAAGATAACAAAGACACAACAAGAAGAAGAAACAACAACAAAACAAGAATTCTCACGACAGAACACAAAGCCAGGCAGAGCCACAGCAAACATCAGCACAACAACAACAAACACCCTGTCAGCACTTACAACGTACAGTTCAGGTAATCAGGTAGTGCTTAAGTCTGTCAAATGTCCAAAAATAGTACAAAAATGCACATTAGAGCCCACGTTAACGTCTTCAAACTCCTTGTTTTCTCCTCCCAACAGTGCAACAAGATTTTCAATTTCAATGATAAAAATCTGAGAAAAGCAGCAAATCCTTACATCTGAGAGGCTGCAAGCAGAGAAACTTTGATTTTTTTTTGCCTGCAGAACAACTTAAATGGTTGTCAAAATTAAAGAAATCAAGCAGCAGCAGCACTTCAATCTGTAAAATATATATTTAGCAGTAAATTCAACTAATTCCAAGAAGCAGCAGTTCAGCACTTGTTATATAATTGGAAAATGAAGTTCATGGTAAATGATTTCAGGATTTTCCAGACATTAAAATCAACTACAACTCTATAAAAAACAGAACTGATTGTATTCCCACAGGATCGTTACTGAACAGAAATTTAGGATTGCACTCATATAACACAGCTGGACTGAAGCTGGACAGAACCGGAGATCTTTTCATAGTTCTCCCCAACGATGATCAAAAATGATGTCCAGGACGCCCCTTTCATACCCAATCATGATACTCTCACCTGTTACCAATCAACCTGTTTACCTGTGGAATGTTCGAAACAGGTGTTTTTTTTTTTGTTGCTCCTGTCCAAACCTGTTTTAAACGTGTTGCTGCTTCAGATTCAGAATGAGCAGATATTTACAAAAATCATTGAAGCTCCTCATTTTGCTGCTCATTTTTAACCGCTAGCTTAAAACTCCAGTGTGTGTGATTTAGTGACATCTAGTGGTGAGGTTGGTGATTGCAACCAAAGAACGCCCCTCGCCTCACCCTCCACCTGCACTTCAAGGAGGATGAGGTCCTCACCCGCCTGGAGCCCAGTCACAAATATGTGAAACTGCAGACTATCTCCTCCAGATCTCAGTGGAATAACAAGGGAGGAAAAAAACCACAGCAGGCGCAAACAGCAAAAAAGAAGAAGGTGTGACGCAGAGGAAATACAGCAGTCACCGAGCAAAATATTACATGACAAAAAGTTGACCTGGTAATTTTTGCATCATTTAGCATACGCTAGTTAGCAGTCAAACTAAGATTTAAGGCTGGGGTTGCGTTGCTGGAATCACACCCTGTGGTGCACAATCACTCCTGAGTCCAAGTTATTCACCAGCTCCATGTCTGACAGGAGGTTGACGAGGCAGTCGGAAATCTTGGAGGTGCTGGAGCCAGGGGGTGAAATCGTGGCAGACAAGGGCTTCCTCCCTGCGAGACTATTGGAGGATCTTGGTGCCAAATTGATCATTCCACCTTCCAAACACCAAAGCCAGTTCAGCAGAGGGGAAACTCGGAGCACCCAGGCTCACTGAGCGAGCAATTAGGCGGATAAAGGAGAACCACATTTGGGATTCACCAGTTCCCCTCATCTTGGCAGGAAGAGCCAATCAGATATGGTGCTATGGCTGACAGCTGATGAACTACCAGGATCCTCTAGATCTCAAAGGTGAGGTCCAATCCTAGGTAGCACGCTGGCAGCCTTCTCAACAGCCACTTGCATCAGACAACTCCTCTTATCACCTGTCAACAGCAGCAGGTAGAGCCTCCCAAAGAATAGGGAGCAAAGTCAGTGGAACATGGAGGTCTCCATGGAAGCTTTTTTTAGTGATCTATAACCTCTGATCATCACTGCAACATTTGAGACTCGACGCTTTTACAAACACAAACACTTAGTTGGCTGTCTGTTATCTAAGCGTGCTCTGAAGATCGTCAACTCTCAACAGGTCAGTGCTGAACTGAAAGCAGAGCACATACCTCCATGATCAAAAATGAATCGCTCAAAAATTAATTTACATCCTTTATCCAACTTTGACCTTTTCACATCTCCTTGAAGTTTGTCACACAATGTCTGCAAATGTGCTTTTAGGCAGAGAAAAGGCGACAGAGAAAATACGCAGTTCAGGCTCTTTGGTTCTCTGATTCAATAAATCAGGCGCATTCAGAGCTACGGTCCTGGTCATGTTCCCAGGTGAGAACGTGTTAAGTGTTCCTAAACAAGAGATGCAAGAGATTGAGGTGATTGACTTTGGATTACTTTTTCCTTTTACTGTGACAATGGCGGGATATTAAAGACTGGCAGGAAAGAGAAAGGCATCATGGTTTGGGTGAAATACGGAAACGAACCCCTGCCTCCATCCATCCACCCTGACCTCCTTCCAACGCCGACTTCCCGTCGCTCTTTACATGATGTGCCTCCTTTGCTTACTGGCAGCTTACTTACTTAACTGAAATCGTGATCTTTTCCTAAAATTTTGGCCGTAAATCTAACCAGACTGGTTTCACAACATTAGCTATGTAACATACTGAACTCGTCACATACATAAGCTCTGGAATGATGCATGAATGAACAAGCTCTGTTCTTAGCATGTTCTCAGGAACAGACATACCTCCCTGTTCAGGCGTGTTATGCTAACAGTGTTAAATCCAGTCTGAGGAGCTCAATTCTTCTAATCCAAACCCTCCAAACTTGTAGCAGGAAGTGACATCACACAAAAGCCTTCATGCAGCTTTTTCCTCACGTGCAGTAGAGCTCCTCAACATCCTCCTGAACATACTTTAATGTTTACCTTTAAACTTCTACCACACCATCCGCCACAGTTAACTCTGTTCATGTGCTGTAATCCAGATGAAACAAAACCCAAAAGAAACAGTGGAAAACATCCGTCCTCGTCTGAGACTGTTAAACACCAGTTTCTGAGGAGTCTGGTTAAGAGGCCGAACCACACTGGGCCACAGGCTTGGCACCGCGCAGAGGGGGGAGAAGAGAAGAAAAGGCCTGAGCTGCATGAGGGGTGAGGGGTGGGAGGGCGGAGGGGAGAGACACCAGGAAGTAATAACGATTGGCTTAACAGAAACAGGCACCGGGGTTACTCTCAGTCATGTCGTGCCTCCCTTTCATTCAGCAGGGAGAAGCCACAGACTCGGGGTGCGTACAGTAGCGAGGGGCTGCTGGTGAGACAGGGTGAGGGGGAGGTCCGGCCGACCAGCCCACCCCCGCGACTCTCTGCCAGAGGCTTTATTGTTCATATCAAAACTGAATGAAAGCAGGAGAAGCAAGAGCTGGAGAGCGACCTATGACCTCGAAGCGAACTGAAAAGCTACACGTCTCCCTGAAACCGCTCCAACAAACCACTTCATCTTCGGCCAGGAGAAGGAATTCACCTCACTGAATAAATCTGCGCTTTCCCACATCCACTCCCCTCCCCGCACACCCCTCAACCTCTCACCCACTTTCTCCCCCAGTACCCAATAGGAGAGGGGATAAAGAGTGATATCATACCCCTCCCTCCTCTTTAACAAGGCCGCTCCTGCGCTGCTCCCCTTCCCTTCACGGGCGAAGCCATGCCACGCTCGTCCCCAGAGGAAGCATGATCTACTCCAAGCATCAATTTATCTGAATTAAACTCAGTTGCCACTTTACACCTGCTGGGGCAACGGAGCAGCTGGTGAGCCCCTTGAGTCCTTTCAGGAGGTAAATAAATGGAAATCAAAGGGCTTTATGAAATGTTACACATCAAAAAAAATGACTGCCCACTGCAAAGAGAGCTTCCTGCAGCCTCTTTCTGCCTCTCCCCATCGCTCCCTCCTCTCTCTCTCTCTCCCATTCATAAAGGCTATTGTCACAGCCCAGACAGGGACCATTGTGCTCCCAGCTTTTACTCCCTGGAAGACGGAAGACAAAAGAAACGGCACACATATGTGAAAATACACTGAGGGGAAACCTGTGTGCCCAACCCTGCTGGAGGAGATCAACCTGAAGGGTTTGGCGGCTCGGCCATAAATTTACATTCAGAGGGCTGTTTGCACACGTGACGCTTGAGCCACAGTGGAGGATTAAAAGCACGTTTGGAGTAAATGATGTTTGATCAAGTAGTTATGTAAAAATGGAAATAAAGTGACATGAAATGGCATAAAACAGCAGAATACAGGTTCAGAGAGAGACGGCAGGCGGGTAACAGACAGCCTGAGGCGGTCTGCATGTCGGTGCTCATTTACTCCTGCTGACAAGCAGAGACAGAGCTGAGAGCACAGGAGATATTCAGAGCTGCAGCGTGCTGTGTGACAAAAACAAGAGACCCTGGAACGCACGAAAACAGAAACCAAAAACTGGTTTTGGAAAAATCTGGCATATAATCAGCTAATTAGAACTTTGTGAAACTGTCAAACGTTATTTGTGCGCGCTAAAACGCAACGAGCCTCGCGTGGCCTCGCGTCTTTGTTCTTTCCTGCGTCTCCTTTTTATTCTTGCTGTCTGGAACAATTCAATTTTCCCAGCGTGGGATCAATAAAGTTTATCTTATCTTAAATTGAGCTGCACAGGTGAAAAGCGTGTTTACAATTTCATTTTAAAAGTGATAAGAGTCCAAAAAAAAAGACCTCATCTTAATTCAGATCAGGGCTTAAATGCAGCTGCAGGAGGAATGCTTCCTGGGTTTGTTGATTAATGCAAAAAGCGGCTTCATCATAAGCTTTTGCGATGATTTTTGCATAATCAGAAGCAGAATGTCAATCATTAAGAATGTATGTTGGCAACCATCACACAGTCAGGTAAAGGCCGCTTGAGTAAACACATAAATAGGAGCCGGTGCAGACAAACGTTCATTTCTTGTTCCATTTAGCACTCTGGCAGCCAGACTGTTCAAGTTGTAGATTATTTTGCAGACTTTTTAGTCGAGCCTGAAAGCGTGAAAAAGCAGACAGAAATGTCTGACCTTGATGATATTCTTTCAGAGCGTTTTTAGTCATTTTGCTGTTAAATTTAAAATATGGATTTGGTCTGCCAGCAGAGCCAGAATTCAATAATATCCTTCCCCCAGAGCAGAAATCCTGCATAGAATAAGCCCCTGAATTACACGAGGAGCGATAAGAGGGTCTGTACAGTAGCCCACAGAGCTTCTGTGGTGATGAGAGCTGGGGAATGTTTCCCCCTGACCCAGAAAACTACAGGAGGTGGCAGCACGAGGAGGGGGGGGGGGGGGGTTTATGAGGGAGAGAGAGAGAGGCGACAGCGTTTTGTACCCACACCAGCACCACCAGCAGCAGCAGCAGCAGCAGCAGTAAAGAACCCTGCACTCCCTCCATGTGCCCAGACGAGTGAATGGTCTGATCGAGGGGAGATGAGGTGAGAGTTACGGGGGGAGAGGAAGGAGGACACGTGAGGCTGACCGGGGCAGAACGAGCAAAAGAGAAAGAATGAAACGCACGGGTGTTTTCCGGCTGTGATTCCCAAACCAAGCGTGAAGAACACGGACACACTCTCGGCCACAATGAAGGGTTTCTTGTCGAGGTGGAGGGAGAATAAATGGGGGCGATCGGGCACACTGCACGTAGAAAGCACCTTCACTTTCCTCCAGATGGCCGGGGTCCCCTGCAGGGCTGCAACTGAAGACTGAGATATCAGAAAGTGGTGAAAAACATTGATCAATTTCCCAAGATGACGGCCTCAAATGTCTTGTTTTGCCCAAAGACAGTCAGTTTACTGTCACAGAAGAATGAAGAAACCAGAAGATGTTCACACTTTAGGAGCCAGAATCTGACATTTGTGACTTCAAACTGACTAATCGATTGTCAAAATAGCTGTCAATTCCTTCAATAGATGACAAATAATCGATGAATCGCTGCAGCTCTGCTCCCCGAGGCCTCAAATCCACTTGATTCTTGAGACAATGCAACATTTGTGCAGTTTTTCCTCCAGCCTGAAGTTTCAGTTTCATTTATCTCAGCAGCACCAGGTTCACCCATCGCTGTACAACTGCGATGTTCCACATTTAGATCGTCTGGCACCACATCTCACAGGTCACTTCTGAATCCCTGATTGTTTGTGTGCGGCAGAGCAGATGATCCAGCCAAACCTCAGCGCCTGGAACTGTCAAACCCTCACAGAGAGAGGATGCCAGAGGGCTGGCATCTGGCCGTGTGGACAACTTCAAACATGTTGCATGGCCCAGAATATGTAGTCATGCAGGTAAAGACAGTTTCAACACATGCAAACCCGAAGCAGGCGCAGGAGAGGCCGTGGACCAGAGTGAGATTTGACAAAGAATGTCAGAAAAGCTCCAGTTCAGGGCTGAGACACTCTGCAACCATAATTATCCTCAGCTTGGACCGGGGACAAAATACCACAGCACTGTGTTTAAGTTGACAGCCAGACATGAGTGCACCCCAGTTCCTATAAAGAATTTGGAAACACACTGCAAAAAATATCCCCAAACCTTCAAGGGCTGCACTTTAAAGCCATTCGACAAACCCTGCAGCACCATGAGGTTGATTTAATTCAAAGCCTCAGCTGAGTAAAGGCACAATGCACAACAAATATCTCATTCAGAGGAGGCATGATTGCTCAGAGTCACCTCATTAAATGTGTTTCCGGCGCCGCTGAGGGGCCCGCAGCTCATCTCTGGATCATTTAAAGGCGAAACTTGGTGCAGTTTGTTAACAGGTTGGTTCATCTTCGCAGCGCCCCAAAGACCACTGCAGCCCCTCAGCGCGGCCGCCTGCACACTCAGCGGCTGCAGCCAAACTTTGTACATTCAGAGCGGAATCTGAGCCTTCGAAGTTCAGTCATGTCTCTGTGATCGAGCGGAAACGACTGAAAACAAACCAAACAACAAACAAACAAATAAACAAACAAACAAACAAAGAACAGACAGAACTTACTTAACGCAGGCCTCCCGTGTCTCCTCAGACTGGGCTCCAAAATCACTACTTCTGAAGCAGATCCATCGAAACCTGGCCACGAGTCAAGTTGCAGATTATACACGTGTATTTCCGGTGAAAGCCTTCAAAATAAAATCTAGCCACATGGACGTATTGCGCGCGTCCCCGTTAAATCCCAAACATAGACAGCTCATTTAAAGAGAATAATTGTGTTTACGACGACGACTACTGGATATGTTATATTTCAACACTATAGCAAAAACTAAATATAAGAAGGAAATGTGATGAAGTAATAAAATTATCACGTGTTGGCAATAACAACGCTGTAACATACTGAATTAGAAATTAGATTTTAAAAAGCAGCAAAGTATTCATCGGAAAATACGTCATTAGTTTCCTGTTTTGAAATGATTTACTATTAGATTTCACTTTTGGGATCAGTTATGCATCCTCTAACCAAGAAACAGCAAGCTTCAAATCTCACGAGTTCCGCTCCATATTTCGGTCTAATCTAATAAACAATCTCTCATAAAAGTGGTCATTCTACTCTTCTCAACAGGCTAGTGTTCACTTCTTTTACAGTTTAATTGATTTTATTTTGAAGCGTGAAACACAAAACTTCCGGCATTCATCTTGCTACGTCTCTGTGACTTGACCCTTCTCTGCAAGACTGGGGCGGCTCTGACGTCACTTCTTCACCAGAGTCATGCATTTTGGGTAGAGATCAATTAATGACGGAACAGTGCGATCCCAGAAAAATCTCACGGTGAGTTTGCAGATTTAAGGGAAGAAGAAGAAAAGAAGAAGAAGGAAAAGAAGAAAACCAAGCGTGATGCAGCCTGTTTGTTTATTGAACTCCATTCAGCAGCAGAGACATCACTGAACATCTTAAGTTTATAAATCTAAAGAGATTTTACATCAAAAACAGTCTGAGCTCCACACGGTCGGCAGCACGGTCCATCTGTCAAACATCTGCAGTCACTGACGCTGTGGAAAATATTTTTCTGTCTGAAAATATAAGTAATTCTTGATGGCAGTTAAGACTGAGGGCACTGAATCATTAATGAGGACGAAACCTGGAGGTGATGAAGTGTTGCCTATCTTGTTTCTCCATTTCACATCAGAAGTCGTCCCAGTTTGTCCACAGCTCCGCTGAGCCCTCGCCGTAATGATCACACGTGCTGCTGTCCAGAGGCTGCCAAGCCTGCAAGACAAAGAAAAGGTAGATCTGCTCATTGCAACAAGAGTTACCGCAAAACAAACAGCGATGAGCCACCTGAACGTGCCTTACTTTGGGAACAACCGGGGGAGTTAGTGTGCCTTTACACAGTCCGTCCCAGTTGAATCCCTCAAACCATCTGAATGAAAACAGAACATCACATCCTGTGAAACCACGTTTCCTCGCACAGGCCTCAGTATGATTCTCCACTGTAATAAATCTGTCGCCTCACTTGTGCTTCTGGATGTCCTTGGCCCCGTTTCTCTGGCTGCCCAGTCTCTCTGAGGGATTGCTCCTTGGTGATGGAAAGCAAACAAGAATACACACATAAACAAACTATGAATTAATAATCAGATTCTGTCATTGGAGAGGTGGTGTTACAGCGCAGGTCGCGTCCAATACACCTGCACCATCTCTTAATCTGCTCCTATTGGTTTGTGTGTGCACTGGCGGGTGGATGAAGGATGTTTTTGGGCAACACCTGCACAGTTTCTTTATGAGACTGGCGGCACTTCTGCTGATGGTTTTTGGGAAGTCGATCTGATCGATGCCTCGAATGGTTGCAGTGAGAATCATCATCGGGTCGGGGCCGCTGAATGGGAGGCTGGAGAGGAAAACATGGGGCTGTCACCGTCACTTCAGCCGATGCAGCTGGAGGAATGAGCTTAAAAAAACGTAAAGCTCACCTGTTGCTCAGAAGCTCAAACACAAACACGCCCAGTGACCAGAGGTCTGCAGATACACTGTGGCCTTTGTTTGAGACGATTTCAGGTGCCATGTAGCCCAGTGTGCCGCAGAACGTCCAGGTTTTCTTCCCCGCTTCAACCCTCTTCAGACATCTGGAGCCAATCTACAAAAGGCACACATCAGTACGTTGAATGTACGCTTACTCAAAATGTGGATTCCAGTTGGGAACAAACTGCAGTACCAGTTTGGCGTAACCACGCTCATCCAGAACCACGTTTTCGGGCGTGACATCTCTATAGATGACACCGCGGCGGTGAAGAAAGTCCAAGGCCTCAACTACACAAGCTGTGTAGAACCTGGTGCTGCATTCGTCCAAATATCCCCTGAAACAGTGCAGAGAGGCGCCAATTTAAGCATCACAGTGAACAAAACACATGTGTGATGTAGACAGATGTGAGACATCAAACCCTGGTCAGCCTTAAAATTGCATTGTGATGAAAGCTCGGCTGAAAGCACATTGGAGGGACTATAAATATTCTATCAGTGCAATGACAAAAAGGGCCTCGCATGCTAATTTTCTTCAGTCCAAAAATTCTTACTTATCTTTGAGTAGACCACAGAGATCCCCACCAAGACCAGCTTCTGTCAAAATGTACAGGCACTCCGCGCCTCTGAAGGTTTTATGCAGCCTGTGATGAATGAAAATACAGCAAAATGTTAAAGATATGTGCTAATCAAAGCAGTCCTAGTCAGACGACTGCTGACGAACAGACACCTGACTATGAATGGACAGCGAGTCTCCGTCAGGATGCGCCCTTCTCTCAGGATGTGCTCCCTTTGACCGCTGTTGAGGATCAGCTTCTTTTTAAGGACCCTCATGGCAAAAAGACACTTGATGTTGCTCTTTAATTGCACCTGGCAGAGGTGGAGAGCAGCAGATTACATTATAGAAACATGGAATCTCGATCTGCGTCAATGTGCGTGAGCTGCTATGAGATCGCCCCTCACCAGGTCTACGTGACCAAACTCTCCAGCTGCTAGAGTGCAGATAATCTGGAAATCACTCAAGGTGGTCGATGAGAGGAGGTCAGGATCTTTGTCTGAGCTGGAGAGGAAACCAGAAGTGAGCTTATACAGTACCATGTTTTCTACTGGAGCAAATGACATGTAATTATTGCGGAGATTGGTGTTGTAATGCTCCTCACTCGCTTTCAGGTTCACGGCTTTGCTGCACCTCGTGACTGCAGTCAGATACCGACCCTCCAATGACGTCTTTGAAGGTCCTGAAACACAGAAACATATGAATATTCTCCAGAGAAGCACATCAAGTTGATTTAATGTGGCTACATTTTCTATGCGGTGAATTTGATTAACACAAAATACTCCCCACTTACTCCCTGTCTATGACCGAGCACGTAACTTCACCAGCAGCGATCACATTCGCAGTCCGAACATCCTCTCTGAAGACGGAGAAAATGTCAAATCGCACAAAATATGAATGAAGAAAATCACTGATATCATGCAGGCACAACTGACATAAAAGCTCCTCTGCATAATTTCCTGTGAAAGTTCCTCCTTACCCCCACAGAGCTTTTTCTCCAAACCACTGTCTCTCAGAGAGCCTGGAGAGGATGATCTGCTCCTCGTGGCCCGGCTTCTTTTCTGTCACCTTCACCTGGAAAATCCAAGAGAGAGAGAGGTAATGAACGAGAGGTAATGGTGGGGAACAATGTGGAGAAAAGCCAGAGTCAATTATCGCCATCATAGTGCAATTTCTAAAACTGTGCTGACATTTTGTCCTCCACAATCTAAAAACCTTTTTCTCTGAAAGCCTCATTTCATCTGTGCAGCGGGCAGAGAGCATGAAACTTTACCTGGCCTTTGCTAATGATATAAAAGGTGTCTCCTGTGGCCCCTTGTCGAATGATGTAGTCACCTTCGGCGTAGCGTGTCTGCAGATCATAAATGGCAGATAGAAGAGCAAAACGAGGACGAAAAGAGGAAAGAAAAAGAAGAGCTCTCTTACAGATGAGGGTTGGTAACAAGGAAGGATTACCACTGATTCTGTTTGTTAACTGATGCAACACAAGGAGGGCTGAAAATAGAAAATACAGAGGGAGCGCCTGTAAACAATCATGTTTACACGCGTTCTGTCTGCAGTGATGGGTACACAACGCCGTGCTTCAGACTGGAGGTCATTAATCTGTACCTCCTCCATGAGATCAGACATTTTCATGATGGCGTCCTCCGGTAGTGACTGCAGGAAGGGAACGCTGCAGACACACAGGTACAAAGAAAGCACATCACCCACAGTGATGGGGGCTGAAAAGGGTTTGACTTGATGTTTAAGCGGTTTCTGGGCGCCTAAGCATATTTAGAAACACATCACAGGACTGTTGAGATGCTGAACAGTGTTAAATGCACCATTGTGGCGACTGACAAACAACACGACCCTGGTGATACTGTGCTGAAGGCACCAGAATACAAAGCAGCTTTCTCTGCCCGCTCCATGTCAAATCAAGAGTATCGGTCCGATGTTCACCTGCTAAGCAGCTCCATCGAATGAGAAAGGCTGTTGAGGCCACTCTGCATAAGTATGGTCTGGTAGCTCTTGCGGTCAATAACCCACAGCTTGCTGTCCGTTTGTGCTGCAGATCAAAAGACAGAGGCAGAGGAAGTGATGAAGGCTGCGTCGGTGACACCGGAGCTCAGGTGGAAACACAATCAAGAAGTATTGGAGCAGCTCCCAAATAAAGGTGTAGATTGTGATGGATGTGCAATGCAGGATCAGCTTACAGCCTGAAGAGCAGTCGATTAGAAATGCTCATTATGTAGAATAAAAAGAAACATAAGTGCTTATTTTCTGTACAGAGAGGGACTTTTAATATAGATCTAATCTGATTTCCTTTATAATAGAGCTTGAAAGTGGCTGTTGGAAATGAATAATGACCCATCTGGTTGGTTAACTGAAGCTTCCTGCAAATGTAAGATGACAGTCTAATTAGATCCACTATCTGATAATGTGGCGCCCCGATATCTCAATTCCACCCTTTGGATATACTCCTTCACTTTTCACTTTAGCACCATATGATAAATCTGAGTACGACATGCAATTCAGGGCTTTATTTGGAAAGCATGTGCATTTTTTTAAATTTGTCAAAATTAAGTAAAACATTGCTCTTAAAGGAGGATTTTCTGGCAGTATATCATTCGCCACCCTGAACGCCCCTGATGTGACAATGACGTCTTGTTTTCAGCCGCACCTGAGACCACATGAGCACAAACCTTATTGATGGTCTCAGATGGCAGCAGTGAAAAGAAAAAGTCATTTCAGGTCAGGACGGAGATAAAAACAGATCCAAGAGCAGGGCTGACAGAAATGGACATGGAACAAAAGGACAGCAGACCGCCGTCATCAGCTGAGCATTGATACCAGAGAGCAGACATATAGCAAATTGGAAAGGCTGCTGGTCGCAAGACAAAAAAAAAGCAGCAAAAGAAAAAGAGCGGATGAGATGATTAGGGACCAAACAAGGCAAATAAACAGATTTTTTCAATTTAAACTGATCCTGGCCGTTTCCACAGCCTATTTATTTGTGAAAGCAGGTCAGATGTGCTGAGAAAGTTTTCCCACAAGGCCCCGATCAGACACTGGAAGGAAACGGCCGTGCTATTTCCTAAAGAATCTCACTAATTCTTTACACCAGAAATGCATATTTGTTAGATTCCAGTCAGCCGATCAGCGACATGAACACACCATTATTTCAGAGAATGCTATCTGTAAAAATCCAGCTAATGCATGTTGGATTGCAGGGAGGAGACGAGGCAGTCAGACAGCTGGGGGATGCAGTAAAGAAGAAAATGTTTTAAATTCCTCACATCTCTGAGAAAAACCTTTGAAGATGTGGTGTTGTTTAAGATCTCAAAAGGTCTTTGATTTTAAATTCAACAGACGCCTTCTGTCTAAGACCACAGCCAGAAATCTGCCTGCTTGTGATATTCTCTTAAACAGGAATTATTTATATTGCCACCAAATCCAAATTAATTACACTGAAGCTCCACCAGTGCTTCTGTGGGGATGATCTCCAGTGAGATCTGCACGCACACACGGACGCGAGAAGCCAACACAATGCTGTGATACCTGTGACAGAGTAGGCGTGGGTGCAGTTGTAGAGGAGAGCCAGCTCTCCAAACATGTCTTCTGGCTCAATGGTGAGAAGCTTCAACCCGTCTTTTGTCACCTCCAGCCTCCCTTCTGTGAATAAACACACAGCCAGTGAAGAAAGACGGCACGTATATAATAAGTAGAGCTGTGTGTGTGAGTGCATGTGTTTTGTGTCAGGAAATGTAAGTATTCTGTCAAGGACCTTCAGATGACTGAGACGTACTGTACAAACAACAGATCCGCAATCATCCCTGAGCCAGGCAAGGCCACCACCTCCCGCTGGCTGGGATGACAGGAGAAAAATGGGTAGCAGCCGCTCTCCATTATATTACAAAGAGATTCCTGAGGACAATCAAGCACTGATGAACTCTGCCACCGGTCTGTCTTTTGTATCAGGCTGACATTTCAACACAAAGCACCAATGTGGGTCACCTGTGTCTCCCCGCAGTGCCTCCTCTTCTCCTGCACAAATATGCAGTACTCACATCACAGTGTCACATTGCTATCTGATGGGATTGCGAGCCAAGGGTGAGAAAATTGATATACAAAGATATGATAAACCTAATCATTTCATCGGGATGTTCTCAAGCACCTGTCATCTCAAGGAAACATTAATAACTATCCTCAAGCATGATTAATGTCAGCGATTGTAAGAAGTAAACGATTTACCTTCTAAAACGTAAGCCTGAGCCCCGCCGGTCCCCTCCTGAATGACATAGCAGCCTTGATTGATGGGGGTGGGGTACATGCAGGCTATGATGGCTCTGATTTCTCCTTCGTCAAGGTTCTTCAACAAGTCATTTTTCAGAAACGCTGCCTGAATCAGCCGCTGAGACCTGAGGGTGTGAAAGCAGGATGCTGATGTAACATTTAAGGGCAAGTTATTAAACGCCCTGAATGCAGTGTCACATGCTGTGTTTGAAATTGATTAGAAATATTTATTGATTCTGAGTCATTCTGAAAGCGCTCGGCGAGCCTTGAACGTTTGAGAGACACATTTTCCAGTGAGAGCAGGTGGGAACACTGTGTGTTCTTACTCCTGGCTTTTGTCACAGCTTCTGTGTGAAACCATGGCCAAAGTCACGGGGTCCAGGGTGAAGGGCTCACAAATCACTGTTTTCCTTTTGCTTCTCTGTTTGTCCTCAACCTGAGCCGAGCATGCTAGAGGAAAACACACACACACACACACACACTGTAATAAATCAGATTATATGTGCGCATGCATTAGCATATGATGGTAAAAAGCACCAGGGTGTCTACCTGTGCTGGCTGCAGAGGGTCCTGGGAGGGAGACGGTGGCTCTGTAGCGATCCAGTTCCTCCTGCAGCCTCCGAATGAGTTCATCCTTCGTGTCCAACTCCAGCTCTAACTCATCTATCAGTGTGTCTCTCTGGCGAAGCTCCTCAATCTTAAGCTGCAGGGCAAACTGGAGGTCCCGAAGTGTGCCCATTACCTGCAGACATCAGGTGACAACACATTAACAAAATCTCCTCACACAAACATGCAACCATTTTTTTCCACCAAATACCCTTCAGCTTAGTAAAGCATAAGTGACCTCAAGTCATTATTGAACTACACCAGTGTAATTGGGCTCTAAATATTATGCTTTTGTTTGGGCACTCTGCAGTCTGCTCAGTGGTCGCACTGAATAGGTTTCAAGTGTGATTTGTCATTCCATTATATGTTCAGCTAATATTCTGGGATCCAATTTCAACAGCGCTAATCCTCGGCTAACCTTCTATTTCTATTCTGAAGTTCTGAGGATAGCTTTGCTAAAGCAGCACGCCTGTTAATTCCTGTTTGTTAAGGGTGTAACTGTGCACTTGACACTAAAACAGTGACTGCTGATTTCTTATATTCGTTTTTAACTGTTGCTCAGAGGAGCCTTTGTTTTTCTGTCCTTTCAACTGAACCGCTGTGCAGCGTTTTTGCAAACCCACTCTACACACTTACATCTATATCTAAAGAGGACCTTCAACAACCTAAATGCTTGAAAGACCATTCAGAAGTGTAGAATAGTCCTCTGAGTCATGTGACTGCACTGAATCAAACCTTTGTGGCAGGTGACTCCAATCTTACATAGAGTGGGTCCAGTTACACCACATGTACAAATTCCCCTTTTGTTACGATCTCAACTCTTCATTCAAAGCTTTGCAGCCGTTCTCCAGTTGCATCTCTTCCTGTGATCACCTATATTAATATAATTAATATTAATAATACAAATGGGTAATCAAGAAGGTATAATGACTTCTACTTAGACTAGAGCATGCAGGAGAGTTTGCTGCGTGCTTCATAGATAGATGATATTCCTATTGATCAGGCTGAATAGGACAAAAACATTGCGTGTTATAATGCAATGACACAGCTCCCCATGCAATAGAAAAGAAGACGATACATCTGTCCTTGCTCTGTGAGCTTGCAGTACTTCTTGCAGTACTTGGTTTCCAGTGGTAGCGTACATGTACAAATGCATTATAGACACAATATGCTTACGCAGCCCCTGTATTTGTCTATGTGTGTCCTTCATCCTAATGGTAAAATTTACTAAAAATGATGAGATAAGAAAGAAAAAGAAGAAAGTAGAGGTGCTACAGTAATGCCAAAGAGATAAACCACCACAGATTAAGAAAAGTCATTATAGACTCTTTATTAAGTAACACACACTTTCTGTCCCTGCAAGAATAAAATCTAGATGTTTTCATAGTGGGTCACAAGCCTGCCTGGAGCCATATGCACCGTAAATAGCCTTAATAAATTAATGAGTTGGTAAAATGTGACAGCAGCGTTTTATGTTTTCTAATAGACTGTTTGGAAACACAGATGCATGCTCTGTCCTGCAAAATACATCCCTGTGCTGTATTTCTCATCACACACACACACAAAGATCACTTACCACATGCAGCCTGTCTGGCGCTGCGAAAGTCGTCCTCACTTGTCCTGAATAGGTCTGTCTGTGTTTGGCAGCAGACGGTCCATTCGACAGGTGCAGATCTCCTCTATAAACGCCCAAGTGAAAGATGCTCCTCTCCTGCTCGGGGCTGGCCAGGGCTGGGCACAGTCGACAGGCAATCACATGACCAAGACAGCGGAGACCATCCGGGAGGCTGTAATGAGAAATGCATGGACTGGATCCCAATTGGGTCAGAGGGTCTTTGGGGTATTTCTGAGCCCTGGGGATCGGTGGGTCTACGGCAAACTGAGCAGTGAACATCAATCATTTGATTCCCCAGATATCTGGCAAATGTGAAAGAGACTTAAGGCTGGCTGTAAGCACTGATCAGGGGTTTTATTCTCCTTCTATTGTACCTGTGCACAGGGCCGTATGCAGGGTTTTAGAAATACTGAGATTCTGAACAAATGTTGATTCTCCTGATCTAAATATGTGCTTTTTCTCAGTCTCTCGTCTCCCTTTGTGTCTCTTGTGCTCTTTCTCTCAGCCTCCTTTTCTCTGTCTCTCTGCTTTCCATAACCTGCCCCCTCTCTCTCATTTCCTCTTGTGTCTCTGCCTTCAACATAACATTTTTTTCTGCTCATTCGTCTCTCCATCCTCTACTCCTGCTTCTCTCTCAGCCTCTGTATTCACTGCCTGTCCCTCACTCTGTGACTCATCACTCATCTCTCCTGCCAAAGTATATTAAAAATAATTTAGTGAAATTATATACACCTTCTTTGTGTTTTAGATTGCATCATTTTTGAATTTGACCTATAGAAATGTGTCTTAAACAATACATAAATGTAAGCAAAATGTGTATTATACAGTAATGTATTATTAAGCTATAATTATGCTCGGCACTTGTGTTGTTTTTAAATTGAGCCAATAGATTCACTGTAATTACCATAGAGTATGTCTCTGTGGTAATTACGGTGATTAAATTGGCTCAGGTCAATTTTTGTTTGTCTGGAACAGCACAGGGACACAATGCTAATCCTATCCTGCTCTTCCTCTCTCATCTCCATCACCTCCTCTCTTTCCTTTTCTCTCAGTCTCCTCCTTTTGTCTCATATCTCTTCCCTTCCCGAAGCTGAGCTTTGATTGACAGAGTCTTTTCATTCTTGTGTGGCTTGGTGAAAAAAGTAAATAACCGGGTCAATCGATATTGATGTGCAAATGTTACCGGCCTTCGCTGGGACAGTCTTAGAAGGAAAATAAAAATATGTCAGGATAACTCCTTTTAACATGCATTTCAACTCTTTACACAAACATAACTGATAGAAAGGCAACTTTCTGGACCAGAAATTTCATTTGGGTGGCCATGGACCCAAGCAAAAACATAAACAGACAGCTTAAGTCCATTTTATAAGGCCATCATATGCTGCAAAGCACCAGAGACACTAATTGCTTCAAAGAAAAAGTCACACTGTAGGTTTAGTAATATACATTATAGTAATAACTAGATAGTAATTATATGTTTTCAAAAGTTGCTTTTAAAAAAAGGTTTAAATGCCAAACTCCACCCAGGTTATCTTTCATCTTCCATTTTAACATTTAGCTATGGTCCGATTATCTTTTCTTTATTTAGTTGGATGAATTATCCTCCACACAGAGCAGCCATCAGCAGCCATGCAGCACTCCAGCCAGTGAGTGGCAGTAGTGGCGCCTGAGAGCAGCAGCCGCCGCATCTGAAGAAGATGGGCCGTTGACAAGAGAAGAAGCCCTGTGGCTATCTTGAGCTAGTAAAGTAACGTTACTTGGGCATATTTGGTTGCTTAATCATTGAAGGCGTTGTAGTGTGGCTGTGTTTTGCTCTGGTTCTCTTCGAAAATGATCCTTACCGTGAAACCGCTTCAAGGAAAAGAGTGCAGTGTACAGGTAAATTAAGCACCGCCGGGCTGGCTAACTGCTAATTGCTATCCCTATGACGCTAGCTTAATTCGCAACATTAGCAAGCCTTTGTAGAAAAGCTAGCTAGCTCATTAGCCGACAGAGATAGTCCTGTCATATGCCGAGCTAGCGTCAGCTATGAATGAAGCAACTACCCATGATGCCTGAGTCTAACATGGGTTGGGTTGGCTCCACACAGTGTATCTTAAATGGAGCTATCGTACAGTCGGTCAGTCAGTGGTGAATCGACGTTAACGTTACTCTTGCTAGCTTGCTAACTCTTTGAGGAAGACACAGTAACGGTAACTGTAATGTTAGCAACTTGCTCCCGTTACTTCTCATCTCTACGTTGCCACTGTCAAATATAGGGAGTGGTGCTCTGTAAGTCCTTATTTGATGGTTCATGTAGGAAAGGGAAGTCACTAGACAAGAAAGACCGGAAAGAGAAAGCGGTATCTTATGAAAATAGGTTTGTTGGGTCAGAACAGCAGTTTAATTTTAGTAGATTAGAGGACCTACTCTCAACGACATGTGGTGTTATTTGTTCACTGTGGTTCAGTCCAAGCCCCAGTTTGTGCCTCTCATGTTATAAAATGATAACATTACCGTATGGGGCACAAACTGGGGCTGTACAAGACCACGTGTGTTGAAACACCCACAGCCCACTGAATAAAGGAGACTATGAGGTTTATCAGCGTTGTATGTCAGTGAAGGAACCATTGACGTTTTTAACATGGTCAGTCTGCTACTGCCTTGGTCTTATGCGTGTAATTACCTTAAAAAAGAGTGATGATGCCTAACACAGCATTGTATTATGTATGCATCAAATGGGGAAATATCTTGCATACTGGACTCCATTGTGTATCCAGCAGAAGAGAAGTAACTCTAAATTCAATTATCTTGAACTTTGTCAGTGATCAAACCATGCAGTTGTTATCCTAGCTCTGCTCTGACAGTTCAAAATTACCTGCACACACACTAACATGTCTGTCATCAGCGATGCCTGCAGTGCTTATAGGAGAAATGCTACCACTTAAGGCCAGTGGCTGTTAAATTTCCAAAAGAAGAATGTGCCAAAGATGCAATTTACCGAGACAATGGTGCATTTGTCACTCGTGCGTGAGATTTCCCCATTAGCAGTTGGTGTTATGTAAGTTGTTGCAAAGTAAGCTTTTAAGATTGGCTACACTCTCCTGCAATTTGGATTCTCTCCAGTCTCCAGAAAAAGAGAGTGCTTGCCAAATCTTACCAAAGCAGTGTGACTGCATGATCACATTGTTGATCTTCCAGGTGACTGAAGATGAGAAGGTGTCCACAGTGAAGGAACTTGTGTCTGAGCGTCTCAATATACCAGCAAACCAGCAGCGGTTGCTCTATAAAGGGAAAGCGCTTGCAGGTAGATTTTCCAACAGTCAAGTGTTTCATAACCTTTGTGCAGAACTGTAATTGCTTGATCCACCAATCTATTTTGCACATGAATCAAACGTTTACATTTTTGATGATTGCTCTATATTGCTTTCCTCAGATGAGCACAGACTGAGTGATTACTCCATTGGGCCCGAGGCTAAATTGAATCTGGTTATCCGTCCAGTCGGGGAGAGGACTGGAGCGTCAGGGATGGTGGCCGGCAGCAGCGGCAGCAGCGGCAGCAGCACCACACAGGGAAGAGTGTGGCAGACTGTGTCTACTATCCTTGCTAGACATTTTAGTCCAGCAGATGCAGCAAAAGTCCATGAACAGCTTATTAAGGTATTTAAATGTGTCATGCCTGCTGCCATGCATCGTAATCCAAAATCAATATATTTGGAGTTTCTAAATTGTGAAATTAAATGTTTTGCAGTTTTGCTTCCAGTGGAGGATCAAAATATTAAGAAGGGCAGCATATTTTCCAACTGACATCTGATCTTCTGCCTTGTTCTGTTTGCATAAATGCTGCTTTCAAATTTAGAGGCTGGGTTCTCTAAAGTCTGAGCACATCTTAAAAGGCTAAGTTTCATCCAAATATGGCCAAGAAATGCAGCCTTCTTTTGCCCAAATATGGAAGACACAACCAGTCTCTCCTATGAAAGTCAGTCAAAGTCAGGCTTTATTTATGTAGCCTAAAATCACAAATTACAATTTCCCCATGGGGCTTTACAAACTGTGCAGCGTACAGCACCCTCTGTCCTTACGCCCTTGATTCAGGTAAGGAATAAGCCAGAGCCACACAGTCTCAGCCACGAAGGCCTGGAAGAAGGACAAGACACACAACACAGATGAGGCAGCACAGCATTCACACAGAGAGGAGAAACAGACAAACACACAGAGGGAGAGATATGATAACATGCAAACTGGAGAGAGAGGAGAGAAGACAAGAGGCTGAGTCTCCTCGGGGACGATGATCCAGATCCAAACATCTGGATGAGGCACCAACAGCCAGGAGAGAGAGGTTCCCGGACAGCAGATGGTCCAGCAGATAGGAGCCTGAGTGAAAAGAGAGAAGGAGGAGAATACCAGAGAGGCAGAATGTATTAGTGACTCAAGACTAAGAAAGCTGCTTTTTAACAAAAGCAAAAAAAAAAAAAAAAAAAAAAAACAAGTTCAGATATTCCAGTCATCCATCCTTTCCTGTGCTTCATTAAAGATTTTTCCCCCACATGGTTAAAATAAATCCAGCAGAATATTTTGAACTTGCTAAAATATTTTCTGTTTTTCTTCAAGGACTATGAACGTTCACTTCGACAACTTAGTCTTGATGACATTGAGCGCTTGGCGGGAAGGCTTCTTCACCCCGACGGCGAGGCCATGGACACCTCATACATGGACTAAGTTTGCCTAGCTGGAAGTTGCTTATTGTGATTGTCTTTTGAGAAAGGTGCCCAGTGCTTGGAGGTGCATACAGTGTTTAGAGTGTGAGCAAAATACAGGCATCAGTTTTCTTGCAAAGGGCCCCAGCTGTGTGCCTAATCAGTGGCTGAGTGAACACAGATAGCACTGACTGTTTATCGCAGCAATAGGGCTTTCTTATCCATGACCAGAGGACTTGGATAAGAAAACTTCGCCACTTTTGAAATGGTCCTCGTCATTGATGTTGCAGTCATGACACAAGACCTGATCACATAACATTTGAATACAAAGGATCCATTTATGCTGTTGGTTTCACATGATCTCTGGCTGCTACAACTCCCAGCAGGACACTACCTTCTGTTTGTTAGTAATGTCTGTGTGGGATGATCACTGGGTGTTAACCATCCATGAGAAGGTAATACATGTTTTATTCCGTAACTAACTGATGTTCATTGTATGATTTGTAAATATCATGTTTATATATACAGACATTAAAACACAGTAAAAAAAACAACCAAAAAAAACAAGACTTATTGTTTGTTGTGTGCTGATGTTTTATGTGAAGTTAAAGAGTCTAAAAGAATGCAATGACGGTTGACCAGGGAAAGGTTTTGTGATACGAAGAAAAATAAAATGTAGAAGTGGTTAAATATGAAAATGAAATGGGATGTTGTAAAGATTTGGAAAGCTGGGACCAAACCGTGCCTCTTTTTCGTGTCGACCAATCAGATGACGGTAACGGCCGTGACTCATATTTTATGGCCAATCGGATTAATGAAGAGTAATACGGATACCGCCGGTGTTGTAAACTGACGGTTATTTTTTTAGCTGCTAATTTTGAAAGACAATTTGGACAAAATGCAGTGTTTTTGACGTTCGCCCTTTTGTTCCACGAACTATGAAGGATAGGCACATCGGATAAGGAAGGATAACATTTGTTGAACATCGGTAAGGTCACAATGGAGTGTGGGTTGTACCAGCGGCTAAGCTAGCTTTAGCACAAAGCTAGCACATCTCTCTCACTTCCTGGATTTACTAATTAGCTTCGGCTAGCTGACATTAGCTGATAATACCGAGCCTTTCGGCCTGTGCTGCTACATCGTTTGTTGCCATGTAACTTAGACAATGGACATTACAACAGCGACATGATTGATAACTAATGGTCGGTTTTCCAGTGTGTGATCGGGGAGGATTCGGCACAGGGCTGGTCTGATGCTTGGGGTAACACCCCTCTCCTCAGCATCACTTTTCCCTGTGGGAAAGCAACAGCGTTACTGTCCTCAGGGAGGAAAAACAGATTTTTTATATATATATATATTTGCCAGCTGTAGTCGCAATTATCCAACACGGTGTTGTTTTTGTTTTTCTTGCTCAGAGTAAATTGCAGCCAACTTTATTCTCATTGGGCTTCTAGGAATAGCAGTTTCTTAGCGTTAGTTATTCAACTTTAAGTATGATTTGACGGCATCTGAGTTTCTTTTTTTGTGATTTCTTTCTGTCCATTCATGTTTGTTCTGTTTTAGTAGGTGTGCCGAGTCTGCTGGAAGGATGGAGACTCTCATTCCCACCATCAACCGGCTGCAGGAGGTCTTCCTCACCGTGGGTGCAGAGATCATACAGCTTCCTCAGATTGTCGTGGTCGGATCTCAGGTCAGCCAGGAAAAATCACCCATACACACAATTAAGAGCTGAACTATAAACTTACCCATCATCTGTAACCATTGCCTGAACTGCACTGCTGTTACGAAAGTTTTTGATTTGAAGAGAAATTGTACGTCTGTATTTTTTAATGTATTTCTGATGTGTCTGCAGTGCACAGATAGAAGCTGAATGTGTCAGAGCTGCTTGAAACTTTGCTAAATTGCTTTCATTGTGTGCCGTAACAGAGCAGTGGAAAGAGCTCTGTGCTGGAGAGCCTCGTTGGATGGGATTTCTTGCCTCGGGGATCAGGAATAGTCACAAGGAGACCTCTCGTGTTGCAGCTTATTAATGTTGCCCCTCTGAAGGAGAGACTGAAGATCGAGAGCGGTACCTACGCATTTATTTAGATTTTTAACAGGAGGGGAGTTGTTTTGATTGTCCCTGAAAATGCACAATCAAGTTTTGGCACAAGAAAGGATAAACTGAATATCAACGTATTAAAAGTAGGACAGCAGGTTGGTTGATTCTGTCTAGGCATGGGGTCTGCTTGATGTAGTTTATGTGATTAGCACTTAGACATGGCACTTCCTCTCACTGTTTGTACTGCAAGCTACTTCTTGTAGAGCCGTGGTCTTTCTTTGCTAACATGCAGTCTTTCTTCCTCTTCTTATTCACTACTTTTTCAGGCAATGGGGTAAAACAAAATGCCCAAAACAGCTACCCAGGTCTCTGTATATTTGCTCTGCTTGGACTTGTCTTTGTTTAGCCTCATCATTTCTCTTGTGAACTCTCTCATACATTTTTTCTTTCTGATCTTCATCTTTCTGTCAAGCATGATTTAAGTCCATTTGTAATTTTTTTTTTCCAGTTCATAATTTCTTTCCAAACTCTCACTGTAAAATGACTTACACTCACTCTGCTGTGGTTTGCTCAGGTGTCAAAGCTGAAGAGTGGGGTACATTCCTGCACTGCAAGAACCAGGTACATTTATCTGAAAGATTCAAATGATGTGGGTGTTGCCTTTGTCCTGTATCATGTGCTAAGTTTATGTGATGCATCATTCTCTCACCTTTTTGACAGATCTTCACAGATTTTCAGGAAATCCGTCGGGAAATAGAATCAGAGACTGAGCGCAGTTCTGGGGATAACAAGGTGAAAAGAAAGCGTTAATGTAAACTCAGTGGTGCCTTGAATTTAACTCTTTACACTGCATTCATGCGATTTCTTTCCTTTTTTCACATCCTCCAGGGAATCACTGCTGAGCCCATATATTTGAAGATTTTCTCGCCCAAAGTCCTTAATCTCACCCTGATTGATTTACCTGGAATTACTAAGGTAAACTCAGCCACTTGACTGGGATGGTGATTTTGTTTCATGTGTGCAAACTTAATGGCACTAGATTATGATTAATGCTGATTGCTCTTCATATCCACAATCATCACCGATTCACAGCAGCAGCCCATCTGTGCTGTGCTTACAGTAACGCTGGCTGCTCATTGTTGTTGCCTCAGGTTCCTGTTGGGGACCAGCCAGAGGACATTGAGGCTCAAGTACAAGAGATGATCTTGTCCTTCATCTCCAATCCAAACTCCCTCATCCTCGCGGTGTCCCCTGCCAACTCTGACTTGGCCACCTCTGATGCACTGAAATTGGCTCGTGAGGTTGATCCAGATGGTAGGACATTTTGTACACAGGCGCCTCTTCTCCTCAGATTTAATTTTCATTTTCTTTCCTCTCCATCGGTGCTTATTACATAACATGCTTCAAGTAGAAACGCATTTTAAATTATTAAATGTGCATGAGGAATTGAAGTCATTTTAGGCTATTGGACCTGCCAGTCTTTACTGCTAACAGCATCCTTACAGTTAACAGTTGCTTAGAATATGGTTGTTGCCATCATTTTGCACTCTGAGGCCTAGATTGATGGATGATGATAGTCTGCCTGTAATAATTGTCTGGGAGGTTGGCAGCATGGCCTTAAAATGCCTAATGTACACTTTGATAGAGTGCCAGTCTGTATCTTGGCTCAAATGTTTCCCTGCTGGCCTCAGTCTTGTCCCATCAGAGACCTGTTTCCATATTTTCTTTTATGATGCCCTACTGTATGCTTCCCTCCTGTCTCTCTCAAAATATATGATGAAAAACTAAATTTAACTGCTCTTAAAAATATAATCAAAAGTCTGTGTTTGTGTACATCAGGTCGTCGAACGCTTCTGGTGGTCAGCAAACTGGACCTGATGGATGCCGGCACTGATGCTCTTGAGGTCCTTCTGGGTCGAGTCATTCCAGTCAGACTTGGGATTATCGGGGTGGTTAACAGGTTTGCAATAATGCACAGTTGGTTGCATTTTTTGCTCTGTAATGTTTTTTAGCTTCACAGTGCAGGTGACAATTTGTTCATATCATGATCATCTGACTGCACTCCCTCTCTCTCCCTAATTGGTGATCCACCCAGGAGCCAGCATGACATTAATACCAAGAAGAGCCTGGAGGACTCAATGAGGGATGAGCAGGCTTTCCTGCAGCGCCACTACCCCTCGCTCGCCTCCCGTGCCGGCTCACGTTATCTGGCCAAAACTCTCAGCAGGCTGCTCATGCACCACATCCGGGACTGCCTGCCAGACCTCAAAACCCGAGTGACCGTGCTGAGTTCCCAGTACCAGGCACGGCTCAACAGCTATGGCCAGCCAGTAGAAGACCACAGTGCCACCCTGCTGCAGATTGTCACCAAGTTTGCCAGCGATTACTGCAACACCATCGAGGGAACAGCCAGATACATCCAGACGTCAGAGCTGTGAGTCTGACCTCTGTACAGCAGCAGGATCTTTATTGAAAAGCAGGTGTTTTTATGATGAAAGCAGCCATCTTTCATGTCTTAGTTTGTCTCAAATTTCTTCTCATCTAATTTAGTACTTTTGTTGCACAACTCAGCATTTTATTTACATCGGTTCACAGTGTATGCCATGAGGGTAATGTCCTTGGGGGCATGTTAATTTTAAATTGAAGTAGTATCAGCATCTTCTGTTGGCACCTTCGTCTCTACAGCTCTCTTACCACGAGGCAATTAATTCATGTAAATATGTAGCGAGCAAATATTGACCTTTTTTGGTTGACTGCATTCAATTTTGGTGCGATTAACTTTGCTGACACACAGCACTGAGAAACCGCGTAGGTGTCACAGCTGTACCCGTCTCTTCTACAGCTGCGGGGGTGCTCGGATCTGTTACATATTCCATGAGACCTTTGGCCGCACTTTGCAGTCCATCGACCCCCTGGGAGGACTGACTGAGCTCGATATCCTCACTGCCATCCGCAATGCTACGGTGAGCCTCTCCTGATTGAATTTGTTTAATCCAAATTCTAGTCAAGTTCCCTCATTTGGCAGAAGAGCAGGTAAATAATAGAATAGTATTTGTGTATGTGTGATTTGCCCTGCAGGGTCCGCGGCCAGCGCTTTTTGTGCCCGAGGTATCCTTTGAGTTGCTGGTGAAGCGTCAAATTAAGCGGCTGGAGGAGCCCAGTCTGCGCTGTGTAGAGCTTGTTCATGAAGAGCTGCAGAGGATCATCCAGCACTGTTCCTCCTTCAGCACGCAGGTTAGCCAACAGATGTTAATTAGCATTGATTAGCATTAGCATTAATTATGAAAACACCATGCTAATGAAATATGTCTTTGTGTTTGCAAGGAGCTTCTCAGATTCCCCAAACTGCACGATTCCATCGTGGAAGTAGTGACTGGATTACTGAGAAAGCGCTTGCCGATTACTAATGAAATGGTAATCCACGGCTTAGCTAAGATGATCTTTCATGCTAATTATAATGACTAACGGCCAAGTCCTGTTAACTTCCTGTGGTATTTTCTTCTGCCTTTTTCCTTTAGGTGCACAATTTAGTAGCAATAGAGCTCGCCTACATCAACACAAAACATCCAGACTTTACTGATGCAGCGCAGGTCTCAGCATCTGTCAACAGTCAGCAGGTAGTTATTTGTCCCTTACAGCAGGTACTAACATTTATCATTTATTCTGCTGGGTAAACAGCAGAAGATGTCCTCTAAAGCCTTAAACATTATGTTTCACATCCAAACAGTACAGCCTCATTCAAAGTTTGTAGTGGGATTCTAGGCTCAGCCAAAATTGCTTTGACCCTCTGACTTCCTCGGATTTCTTGCTGTCAGGCAGAGGCCCTTGATGGAGGGAAGCGCTGGAAGAACGAGAAGGTTGCAGAAGAAAAAACCCCGGCTGCAGGCTTTGGCAGCCCAAGCAAAGGCCAGGCCATTAACCTCCTCGACACAGTGAGTGGTGGGATTAGCAGGAGGACAAACCACTTAGCAGTGAATACATTGCACACCGTCAACATTTTACTTTGCCCCTCTTTGCCAGGCGGTGCCTGTATCCCGCAAGCTGAGTGCGAGGGAGCAGAGGGACTGTGAGGTCATCCAGCGCCTCATCAAGAGCTACTTCCTCATTGTCCGTAAAAGCATCCAGGACAGGTTCGGCTGGAACGAGTCCAGAACACCTGGGGGGCACACACTCCCCCCGTCCCCCCTTCTTTGTCTATTGCTGAGCTCAGTTGTTGTTTATGCTCATTTTCTCACTTCTCCCGGGGCTGTGTGTTGCAGTGTGCCCAAGACAGTGATGCACTTCCTGGTGAACTTTGTGAAAGAGCATCTGCAGAGTGAGCTGGTGGGTCAGCTTTACAAACAGCCTCTGCTGCAGGAGCTGCTCATTGAGTCACAGGACACGGCACAGCAGCGGACCGAGGTTGCTCAGATGCTCGAGGTAAATTGGCTGATGCTTTTGTTCTCTGGATAGGTTCTGAACATCAAGAAAAGCAAGACTTTCTTTTTCTTTCATCTATTACTTTAAGGCCGCTGATTTAACCACCCTCTTTTTTCCCCCCTTCTCAGGCGCTCAAAAAAGCTAATAACATCATCTCTGAGATCCGGGAAACTCATCTGTGGTAGCCGGAGGAAACGAGCAATTCCCTTGTCGTAGGACAGCTTTGAGAGTGTGAGAGTGTGTGAGAGTTTACAGCACAGAGAGACTGTGTGTGTGTGTGTGTGTGTGTGTGTGTGTGTGTGTGTGTGTGTGTGTGTGTGTGTGTGTGTGTGTGGCAGTACCACAGTTTTCTCATGGACCAATGACCATAGCACATTTAGATCTACTTTTCCTCGTCAGACGTCGCCCTGATCAATACACCAGGGCTGTTGCTTCTCACTGTGAACGCTGTGTAGTGACGGACGTTAATCAAACACTCAGGCCGAAAGTGTTATTGCAAAGTGGCAATAAGAAAGACGCAGCCGCGAACAAAATCTTTTTGTGACAAAATGTTTGTTGGGTCATTAAATTGTTGCTGTAAATGTAAAATCTAAATTATATGTGAGGTATGTAAGTTGTTCTCTAGGGTGTTTTTTGAATCAAAATGTGTTCACACTGTACAGTGTCCAAATACTGGGCTTCCTCTGAGCCCCTTTAGCAGGTGCTAAAATTATGTGAGATTAGATGTGTTCCAACTGTAATCCCCTTTGTTGGAGCACTCACCAGAAATGGTTGAAATGAAGTAAAAATCCAGCTCAATCAGTGCCGACTGCAGTGCAACACTAAAGACAGACCACAGCCATGTGCAGAAATTACAGGATGACTGCACATTGTTTTTCCAGCTCAGTCGTGCTAATCAATATCAGGTTTATTTTCCAGACTCGCATTCACATATCAGCCCATTTATACTATCAACTGTTGCACTGATTTTCTTGTTTTGTGTGTAGTCATAAACAAAGAGACCAAACATTCCCAACATATATTTTCCTCAGTTTATGTTAGGTATGTAGGAGACTCCCACATGGAGTTGGACAACTGTATTATGTAGCGTTTGTATATTATAGCATCAAGCAAACTAATTAAAATGCATAAGAATAGGCAGGAGATTCTGTTATTAGGGTGGGGTTCTCCATCATTTGTTAGACTTCAGATCCAGATGATAGGAGTGTAATGTTCTGTGGCCTCTCTTCATTTCCTGGAACCAATTCTTCACCATTTTCCACTTTTAATGGTACAGAGATATAAGATAGATAGATCCCTGTCATTGTCCCTGTCCATTAGTGAGGATACTGCCCAAGTACAAGACACTCAGTATGCAGATACTTCCTTCATGCAGGTTATTCCCAGCTGTGAACATAGATAATCTCAAGTCAGCCGGGGCCTTTTGCCTCTGTGCTAATTATCATTTAATTGTGTAATATTGCATGCTGTGAGAAATTATTTCCATCTTTTCCTAACTTCTTCTCGTTCTGGCAGATTCCTCAAAAATTTTCCCATAGCCAAAACAAATAGTATATCCTAAAAATTAGGCTATTTAAGGGAGACCTGCCTTAATGGGACCATCACACAGTAACTGTTCTGACTTCAGGGAGCGAACACAACCTGCTGTCTCTGTTTCCCAAAGCCCAGTGTAAGTTTGCATGTGTGTGCTCAGTGTGCATGTGTGTGTATGTATGAATGGCTGATTTATGTATATTTTGTATTATTTAAATGTATATTATTATTAATATTTGTCAACTGCCTCTGAGTTCTTGCCTGCCAATACTTGTGATACATGTTTACTGAATGAAGTGTGGTGAGATCGGAGGGACTCATTAAACCCGAACACAGGACACTGTACGCAGTCTGTCTGGGCGTTATTGACGACATGCAGCTATAACCATTGATCAGTTTTCATAAATCTGGTCGTCTGCCACGGTGCCGTGGCAATAGATGTGATTAGACTCACACTGCTTCACTTTATTGATCTCAAGTGACTGAAAAAGTCTGTTTGGTCAGAGGGATCTGTCACAGCTGCATCAACAGGATGGAGACAAAGTGTCCTGAAGGGTGCCAACAGACACACACACTCACACACATTCATACTAACAAGTGACAATGAGCAGCAGACTCCAAACCGGCTTTCGCTGTGTTTGCCTCCACACTGCACCAGCTGCTGTACAAAGAGCTACAGAGGGTGAAGCTTCAGTCATCCGCTCCCATTTGGATGATGGATTATTACCTTTTCTTGTGAAGGCAATCCAAGTTCAACCTGCGCACAGGTTGAGAAGTGAGCTGTCGGATGGGTTGAATGTGGCAGGAAGAGAGGAGAGCAGGTCATTGATGTCAGATGAGAGCGAGCGGGGGCACTACAGTCCAGGAGAGAGCATTTATTGGCACAACAAGACAAACAGATGAGTCGAATCAGTGCTGAATTTCCAAACCCCAGTGTTAGTGGTACACACAGCAATCAGGTTGCATCTCCAGCAGAGAGCTGGATTGCTGAGCTTCATGTCATCCGGTGAGAGAGCACCGTGCTCCATAAAGGAAAATGAACTACAAGCTAATAAACTCTTACTTCAGGTGATTATTTTAAATTGCCTGTACTTTGTCTCCCACTGAAGCCAGTTATTCTGATCACCCCCGTCTAACAAACCCCACCTCTCCACCAACTGAGACTAGAATAGACCATACCAACTCTGGCAGAAAGGGAGGGGGCTGTGCTGAAATATCATGACCGGTGCATCATTTTTGCCCACATAAATCCAGCTGAATTCATGTGAAGCCACTCCAAAGCACGCTGCGTTTCATCTCCAAAGTCCCTGCAGGCTCTCCAGCCGTCCAGCAGCGGCTTGCAGGGATTTCTGCGCCGCATCCCCCTCCTCGCCTCTCCTCCGCCGGTGAGCCAGCCAGCAGAGCGAGCTGAACAAAGCCATGGGAGAGAGAGGAGCTTCTGGGAAGAAATGTCTCTCGCTGACTCTGTCGCCTGGACAACCGGGTAAGAGAGGAGGGGAGGGCGCAGGAGCGAGAGGAAGGACCGGGGCGCATAAAAGGAGAGGAAAACAACACATTATCAACTGCTGAGATTAGAGGATTCCTTCAGAGTGTGTGTGGGGGGGAAAGTGGATTTTTGCCTGTCATTCTCTTATGAAGGTTCCCTTGGTGTCTCTTTGTCTTGATGAGTTATTAACTATGACAATAAAGCAGTAAATTAGATTTTCTCCCTCCACACCAGAGCATGGATGGGATGAAACTGCAGAGCGCAAGTTGAGCCCATTACATGTGGACCCGGTAGGCCTGGTCGCACCACCTGTAATTCTCGCCTCCTCAGCCTCAGGTAAGAGTCTCCTCACTGTTACATTCGCGTTGATAGGGATGCTTTTGTTTTTGCCCGATTAGTTGATAAACGTATTAATTACCGGGGGCGCCAATCTGTGCAGTTATCTGGAGGATGGCAGAGAAAGTCAAACAAATCAATAAAAGCTCATCCTGACTGCTTGCAGGCAGCATGGAGCGCAAGCATTGTTCATCAGAGTAACTCTGAAGCAGATAAGTTTTGGGAATTCGGCTCCATTGTGTGTTTGAATATGCGTTGTTTATATGCTGCCAGGGAAAAAAAACACTGTACAATGTGGCTTATGCATTCCGTCTTATTCAGGAGAGTGAGAGAAATTGCATGGTGCGGCCCCAGGATGCTTCACGCACTGTGCACAGAGCTTTGCGCTCTCTTCAGTGCGAATTCACCGACAATAAGAAAATGAACACCGCTGTTAGGTGCAAATATATCCCGAGAGTTTGACTTGACTCCGGATTTACTGCGCGTAAAGAACAGAAGGCACGTCCGCTACAAACACACTGCCGAGCACTCATGAATAAGGAATATATTCATAGAGCACCAGTGCTGAAATCAATGCTCCTTTAAATGAGGTGGTATGCTGGCTGAGTTTACACCAGGATGAATGTGTGTGGGGCAAGAGGCAGCATGTGATATCCATATTGGATGAGATGGAGAGGAGATAAACTGGGGGGTATTTTTAGCTGCTGTCAGCAATGAAGCTTACAAATCTTTCACCTTTGTGGACAAGATAGAGACACAGAGAAGAAGCAGGGAGGAAAAGGGCAAGAGAGCGAGGGATGGCGAGCCCAAAGGAGGGACGAGAGAGATGATTATAGGTGATGGTTCAGGCTCACAGCAGGCTGGGATTGCTCAGAGCTGCCACCTCACCTACCAGACACAATCCAGAGACGAAGCGAAGGAAATGCTGACACTCAGCTTATGCACGTCTTTATAGGAGGAAAAAATACACAGTCGAGTGGAGCTTATGGTTCACCCTCCTTTTTCTGCTCACAACTCGCTGAGCACGACACACGAGACAGCCCAAATGCAGCTCTGTGCTGCACAACACGGTCCATCAGATACAGCTGCTGTACTTCAAACAGGCAGGCAGGTACAGTGTGGCCACCTGGGCAGCACTTGTTTAAAGAGAATTCAATAGAAAAAGCTACACACAAACTTCAAAATTGAGTTGTTTTTTTTGTGAGGAAAGGCAAGTTTATCCAATACACACTCACACAGCATAGAGAATCCAAGAGCAGATTCATCTTTCAAGTGATAAACACAAGATTTCATACCTCAAAAGCTGCAAGTAGATGTTCATTTCAGGCATCAGTGCATTTCTCTGCCTCGATTTTGAGTTTGAAACTACACTACAGACAAAGAAACACAGCCTCACTATTAAGAATATCATAGCTCTAATATAGGCCGAGCCATATGGGGAACAGCTTTTATTCCAATAAATACAGAAAGCAGGATGCAAAATTACGTCCTATTTTTAATCCACACCTGCACGGGGTTTAAATCTACTGTGCACTCCTGATCTTGAATGAACAATTCTGGGAGCTTGTAAACACATTAGTTATACCAGGCTCTGCACTGCTCGCAGTGCTATGCAGCTGTACACCGCTCATAATTATTGTGCATGAGGTGCAATGTTCTTGGATGCGAAGACGCGTCAGCCTCATCAAGACGAGAGAAAAGGATGCGTCCCTGAGGCCGTGCATCACTGTAGTTATCTTTGCTCCACTGTACCTGCATGCTGTCTGTTTCAAGGTGCACTGTTGTAGGCGATAGACGGTTAGCACAGAGCTCAGCCTCACTGTCTGATAAGCGCTCTGTCTGCCCATCAGTCACTAATGAGTTCCTCAGACTGTCAGACTTTGACATCTGCATCACTAATCAGCCTGTTTTGATGTTGAAACGGACACAGAAATGGAGCTGTGGAGATGTGCCGATGGTCCTCTCGTTTAGATTTTTTCTCCATGAATGTTAAACAGCAGAAAAGCCCAATTTCTTTTCACAGATTCCTGAGGTGCTGGTGTTTGAAGGGTGACGGCTGTGGTGTGTGTTTGTGTTTGTGTGTCTTCAGTCATTCCCCGGGCTCTTCTTTCCCCCTTTTCCTCCATTCCACTCCTCTCATCATATTTCCCTGCGTGCCTCCTCTCATCTTGTGTTGATGAAAGCACCATCATCAAAACAAGCTGGAGAGGCAGAGATGGAATGTAACAGGATTACAGTAATCTAATTAGCAAAATTAGCAGCTGTATTCCATTTCATTTACTATAAATGCATGATTATATCTCACACATTTATGTGAGAGATTGGTCACATAATTTGTCATATATTACTTGGACAGAAAAACGTTTGAAGGGGGAAAAGCAGATTGCATTATGACATTACAGAGAACAGCATAATAGTGCTCATTTGGAAATGATGGCTGCAGATAAGCAGTGATGCTGCTCCAAATGTACAGCCTGTAAATTGGAACACATTATTTCCCTCGGTATTATAGAGATATAAGGCACTGTAATCCAGAAGTAACTGAATATAATTAGGTGATTTTGTTGAGGCTGCATATTTTGTTCTCTGCTTTCACACTTTAAAACCAAACTTTCCCAACACCATTAATGAATTTGTCCTCCAAAAGAGGAGGACGTTGATGTTCACACTGCGTGGGCAGGTGCTGGTCTGCCGCTCTCCCATTAAAAGGTGCACTGGTGCCCTTGTCGGTGCGGTAAGATGACATGGTGATTAATAAAAGTGTTGTGCAGATTAAAAAATGGCCCAAAATAGGCCCTTTTTCACAGAGCATTACACACAGCGGAGCTCTTGGTCATCAACTCAACAGGCTTTCTTATCTCTTCTGCAAAAAGAAAAATCCTGCATAAAGTTGCATTAGCATATGTAAGTCCTGTGGACATTTGGGAACATTAAAAACTATCAGAGAGTGAGAAACTATAGAGCTAAGGCTGATAATGATGTGGCCATGAAACGCATCTATTATCAGTGAGCCGGAGAGTGACTTTGTGGACACTGTGACCGAACACAGGGTGATTTCACTGCAGCAGACATGAGCACATTTTCTTCTTCAGCAAGTTTATTCAGGTGTAAGAACAGCAACAAAAATCTCATAAATCAGCAAGCCTCCAGTTCATTTGTAGCTCCTGGTTTTGTCACTCAAAAATGTTTTCTTTTTATAAAAATATCGATTAAATGGTATAATTTGTAAATTGCACATTTTTTTTGGGATGGATTTTCACTTCAGCTACAGAGCTGAGCGCAGCTATCTTTTACACATAATCAAAATTCACCGTCTTACCTGGCTGACCTTAAAGCACAGTTCTAAAGAGAATAGATAAATTGCAGCAGTTAGTGGCCTCACTGCCACCTGAATGCAAACTGAATGCAGCAGCTTGTGCGAAGAGGAGGGCAAAGAGTGGCACCCATTGACAATATTAGTCAAACGCTGCCCATCACCAGAGATAAACCCTCTCTTACTCCGCAACTTTGTCTAGTATCCCACTTGCTCTTCTTGTCAGTAATTAGACAAGTGAGATGATTTAATTTGCTGCAGAGTGGACACAGCTACGTTGACTGCTGATTTGTACAGAGCCACCAGCAGACTCTCTCCGGGTGACAATGGCTCGACAGACAGAGGAATTAAATCACAGCTTTAGCCTGTCTCACCCCCGAGCTCTTGTGATCAGCATCTTAAAGCAGGACTCAGCCAACCGTTTTCTCATATAAGCCCTTGAGGAAAAAAAGGTCTCCCCTCGTCAGTTTTCTCCATGTGAGCTGCCAATGGAGGGCCCTGGCTGACAGCTGCTTGAGGACGGACTTAATTCTCACGTCCTCGCTCGCTGAGTGCAGCTGGAAGTTACCTTGTCCTTCATTTTGTCTGATGCTTGTTCACCTGCCCGAGGAGAAGAAGGGGTGGTGCTGTAAGCGAGCGGTGATCAGGTGGTGTTATGTGTCTCTGACAGGTGCCAGCATGGATGAGGATGAGCCGCTGCTGTTTCAGGCCAGCTGGGGAGAGGAGGAAGGTGAGGAGGAGGAAGAGGATGGAGCAGCACAGGCGGCGGGGCGGGGGTGCTTGTCTGGGGAGGCTGGGGTGTGTGGGCTGTGGAGGGCGGTGGCGTGGGTGTACACACGGCCCTGTGCCAGTGGAGTGGTTTTAGGGGTAGTTGTCCTGCTACCATGCGCCCTCTTTGCCTACATGCTCCTCTACTGCCCTCCTCTGGACATAGACCTGTCCTACAGTGCCTTCGAGGTTCACAGTCACTTCTCTGCTGAGCGCTTTGACGCCCTCACCATCGCCGTGAAGACTCAGCTGGGGTCCTGGGACAGACGTAGGCGAGACTTAGATAACAGCGAGTCTGAGGCCCTGCAGGAGCTCCTGCTGGAGAAGCTGGGCAGACAGGGAGCGTTTAACAGGACAGATAATGAGGGCACAAGGTCCTCCACTCCTCAAAACGAGCTTTTACATGCAGCAGATGATCAGAAGAGAGGAGCTGCAGTGGGCAGAGATGAAAGGACAGTGCCAGAATTGGGTTGGGGGCACCCGGGGAAGCACAAGAACTCAGATCACAGAGCAGAGGAGGACGAGGAGAGATCATGGGATGGAAATTCCACTTTGCCGCTCATTAGGAGGCGCAGGTTTGCCCCCAATTACTACTTACAGAGCCAGGCTCTGTGGAGGATCGAGCTTGTGTTTGTAGCTCAAGGGGAAGGCGATCGCAACATCTTCACCCCAGAACGTCTGCAGACGATTCACCACGTGGAGCGTCTGCTCATGCAGCACCCGCAGTTCCATCAGTTCTGCTGGAAGCCTCTGGAGATGCTGAGGGATCTGCCGCTGGGGCCGTCCTACTGCTCCCCACCCAGCTCGCTCCTGTCTTACCTCTACCCCAGTGAGAAGGGAGGGAAGATATACTATGATGGCATGGGCCCAGATCTTGCTGATATTCAAGGTGAGTCTACAGTGAAGAAAGTGGGGGGGAAAAACAGCTTTCAAGCATAAAAGAATACCTGTGAGAGTCCTCCTAACAGTGCTGATTTGCCATGTATGTATTCCCAGGTTCTCTGAGTCTGGCCATCACCCACCCACAGTTCTACTGGTACGTGGATGAGAGTCTGTCCCCTGAGCATCTCTCCTCCTCTCTCTTACGCAGTGAGATCCACTTCGGCGCTCCTCTTCCTTCCTACTACTCCCTGCAGGACCGAGCTGACGAGCAAAGATCCCGCTTCAAAAACTTTGTGGTTCAGTATGCAGACATCCTGGCTAAGCAGTCCACCAGGTCAGGAGGAAATTGCTGCAGAATTAGCCATTTATTTCTGTGACTGCAGTTGAAGTCTGATACTATTGTGTGTCTGCTTCCCTTGTGCCAGCCAGGTGAAGGTGCTGTACGGGGGGACAGAGCTGTTTGATGACGAGGTGAGACACACCTTTCACAATGATATGATGCTGGCTGTCATCAGCGGGGCCTGCATCACCGTGCTCGTGTATGTCCTCACCTCCTTTTCTGGTACAGTATGACCTGTTCCTTATTCCACCTGCACATCATGTACACATCTCAATGTCTAAACTGTCACAGTCAGGTATTTGGCAGCATATGAATGGTTTCTTCTTGTCTCTCTGCAGTGTTTCTGACATTCTTTGGGCTGGCTAGCATTGGTCTGAGCTGCTTGATGGCTCTTTTCTTATACCATGTTGTCTTTGGCGTGAGGTACCTGGGAATCCTCAATGGTGTTGCTGCCTTTGTTATTATTGGCATTGGTAAGGGAGAAGAAATTCACTAGTATTTTGAGATTTTGGAAAATACGCTTGCTGGTTTTCTTTTAATTGGATTAGAAGATCAATACCACGCATGTCTGTATGCTAAATCCAGCAGACAGTCAACTTAGCGTAGCATAAAGACTGGAAACAGGGGGAAACAGCTAGCGTGGCTCTGTGCAACAGTGCCAAAATCCAATCTCTGAAGCTTATAAATTAACACATGATATCTCATTTGTTTAATCCATACAGCAGTGAGCTTTGGTCAGAACACTAGATTCATGAAGTCACTGTGGGGCGACCAGCAGAGACAGGAAATTACAGCGGCAGGCACAGAAACAGTCCAGCACATAAACCCCCATAAAGCAATGTCCCCCAGCAGCTGTTAAGTAAGCTAAGGCAGCTAACAGTTTCATATTTCATTAATGTGTTTTCCAAAATGTCAAACTGTGCCTTTAAAGCTTGAAAAAACACCCTTTTCCAGTACATTTACTGTTGTATGTAATAAGGCATCTCTTTTGTTCTCTCACTGTTGCTCAGGGGTGGATGATGTATTTGTGTTCATCAGCACCTTCAGACAGGCGTCTTATCTGCGTCAGCCACAGCAGCGAATGATCTACACAATTAAAACAGCTGGCCGAGCCACTTTCCTCACCTCCTTCACCACTGCAGCTGCCTATGCGGCTAACACCTTCTCTCAGGTAATCGCACAAGAGAAATGCGACCATTAATAGGATCTGCACAGGAAGTGTAAGTGACTCCCCTGCTAAGGATGAATAGAAGTGCCTCTCTCAGCAGACAGGCGTTTTTATGCGATAAGCACAAATTGAATGTTTCAAGGTCCTTCACACTGCGCCTCCTTTAACTGACACTTAGATCCCAGCCGTGCATGACTTCGGCCTATTCATGGCCCTCATTGTCAGCTGCTGCTGGCTTTGGGTGTCCATCCTGATGCCAGCCGCCCTGTGTGTCTGGACCGAGTGTGTGGAGCCTCAGGAACATGCCTGGTTGAATTGGTAAGGCGTTACTTCCTTACTTTTGTGTGTGATGTTATTTGTGCATGCTGTGCGACACCGCGGGCGAGATGTAATCCCTTCAGCTGTCTCTTTCCCTAAACTTCCTCCTTCCTCTGTAGCTGGAAGCTGTTTTCAGGCCTGTCAACAAGCCACGGCCCTTTGTCAGATGAGGACGATGATGTGGCACTTCTGTCGGTGGAGATGGAGCCAGGTGAGATTATTATCTCCCTAGAATTGAATGAGTGATGGGGGGGAAGAATGGGAACAGGGAACGAGTCCAGGCTGTGAAAAGCTGCCGTCCAGGCACCACTAAGCCCCTGTCTTTGTCTCTGCCAGGTTCCTGTGATACAGACGGCGATGCAGCCATTCTTTCCCTGTCAGTGGAGACACCTCTGTCCCCT
The DNA here is from genome assembly GCF_051107435.1 of Chaetodon auriga. Classification (NCBI taxonomy): domain Eukaryota; kingdom Metazoa; phylum Chordata; class Actinopteri; order Chaetodontiformes; family Chaetodontidae; genus Chaetodon; species Chaetodon auriga. Next base: position 23,415,626 of record NC_135078.1, on the reverse strand, counting down.
TCAGGGCAGCGGCATGTGGGTGTGGTGAGCACAAATCTCCAGTGGGCCCTGAAGCACTTAGTGGCAGAGCCAGCAGTGGAGCGACGAAAAGCCGTTCTAGGTGAGATTTGATATAAACTCTGAGAGCTCATGAGTGTTTTCCCATGGCCAAGATCAGTTTATACTCAAGAAAACTTCTATATGTTGGCTCTTGCTGATATTATCTGCCAAGCTTTTGATCAATGTTTTAGCCATGAGAGTAACCTCGAGCTCAGACTGTTGAAGAGGTGCTGTAATCTGTGCAGCCTGAGGGGATATAGTCTGTCAGAGGAAGAGCAAGTGCCTATCATGAAGTATTCATCCTGCCTCTTTTCAGGAGTGACTGTAATTGATCCGTGCTGCTGCGCTGTTCTATCTGCTCCATCAGGCCCTCCTCCCTGCCGTTGTTTATCATTGTCTTCCTGTCGGCCCAGGTGTCTTCCTCCTGGTTCTGCTCCTATCCGCCGGCTGCTGCTGTCTCCTGAGGCCGGCCACTCACGCCCCCCTTCTTTTCCGCCGCGACACAAACCTCCAGACTCTGCTGGCTCTGAGGAGCAACCTGAGCGGACAAGGCATCTCCTGCCCCATGTGCTCAGGTGAGACCGAGATGGAGGCCCGCTCACCGGTTAACCTCCCGTATCCAAAGCAAATATCTGAATTGCACGTTGTGTCCTGCAGGTGTGTTCATGGAAAAGCCGCACCCTTTGTACACCCACACTTCCTCGTCAGCTTTTAAGTTTTCTGCACATCAGCAGAACCCAAGCACAACAACCTCTGTTCCCCGGAGCTCAGTGAAACCAAATTCAAGCACGAACCAAGCAGGTAGAACATTCATCACATAAAAATCCTCTACTCTACCTCTACTACTCCTCTACTTATTTAAAACCTGTTCCACTATTTTAAAATATTGCACTTTGTACTGCTTTTTTAGGCTCTTTACTTACAGTGTACATTTCAAAGTTGGACCTCGGAGCCTCTACAACCATTTACCGCTTCTCCCTTAACACCAGCACTCCCTCCCCATGGAAACTGTGCAGCACGGAGCATGGAGAGCTGCCGTCATTTCAGGTTAGGAAGCAAAAAACATGATGGTTTTCTATAATTAGTTGTAACGTTATGTCTCCCAGCTGTGATATGCACCACTAAAGCGTCTTGTAACTAATTTTGTTTCATCTGAATAGGCTTATAATCAGCCCCGCAGCAATTACACCACCAGAATGACAGTGTGTGTTTCCCATGTGTACCACCCGTACCCCAGCTGGATGATCACATCCACCTCATGTGACCCCCGTCATGGCTGGACACCAGAGTTTTCCTTTTATGGAGCATCGTCTCCACAGCAGCACAGCAGGTGAAAACACAGATGAGGAAATTCAAAGTTAGACTGTTGTGTTGTTTTCGTGGACGATCTGTCATTTCAGCTCTGCTTTCTCCTCCTAGGAAGCTGTACTTCGCCCAGTGCCGCCTGAGGCCTCATCCCAGCCGAGTGTGTGTCAACCCTCCTGGCTGCGGCATCAGTTCTGGGCCTGATGGACCCACACAGGGAACCTTTTATACTCCTCTCCCCAGTGGTGAGCAAGCTAGCGTCAGTGTCAGAAAGCATCATTATCATAAAGAAAAGTGTGTTAGCCCACCAGGAAAACTATTTTCGCACTGCATGTGTCACTTTGGTGAAATGTCTTTTTTATGTCCTTTATTGTCATTGAGGCTTAAGAATAGAGAAAATGAAGCGATATGACACTGCTTTCAAAAGTAGCTTGTTAAAGTGGCCTCTGGAGGATTTCCAACAGCACTTGTACATATGCTTTTACACTGTATAAATAAATGCCGTTTAGAGATTTTTCTCTGATTCTATTTTCAAAGATACTTCATCTGCTGCCAAAACGAAACCATCCAAAACGCTTGGCTTCAACCCGTGCAGTGGCGGAGTATGTGGCCACCCAGCGGTGCGTCCTCTGGTCGACACCGGGGCGATGGTTTTCGTGGTGTTTGGCATCCTGGGAGTCAACCGAACTGAACGCAGGGACAATCACGTTATCGGAGATATGGTGAGGGTCACACCTGTGCTGGAACATCTGAATACACAACAGAAAAAAAAGCAGAGCCAGATTTGTAATTTAGATTTTCATGTGTTTGATGTGGTGTTTGCTTCTCTCCAAAGGGCAACATTATATTGGATCCAGACTTCGATATTTTCCAGGAAATGGGGCGCCTTTGCAAGATCTGCAAAGCGATCAGTGCAAACAAGCAACTTGTGAAGCCAGGAGGAGCACAGTGTTTGCCTTCAGGTAACAAAATATCAACAAGCAATAGTATTAATCCTTACAGGGCTGACAGTCATCAACAGTTTGTTGATGAATTGATTAGTTAATTGGTCAACAACAACAAAAAAATCAGTTGATTTGATCTTTAAAGCCACTTTTTAAACAAAAGACCCAAGACTACACTGGTTTCTCTATCGTTTCTTCTGTTCTCTTCAGGCAATAAACTGTCGTCTATTCTGCCTCTGCTCCATCCTGAGTGTCACTCGCTCCCTGAACCAAACCTCCTCCCGGGGCAGCTCTCCCACGGAGCGGTGGGGATGCACGGAGGCAAAGTCCGCTGGCTGTCCATGGCCTTTGAGTCCGTAAGTCCCTTCATCTCTCAGCTTTTCATCTCTCTGCATCACAGAGCAGCACATTTCCACTTCACATCCAGTCGTCGCCGTGCCTAACGCTCTACCTCTGCTCTCCCAAGACCACATACAAGGGGAAATCCTCCTTTCAGACCTATTCCGACTTCCTTCAGTGGGAGAACTTCATCCAGGAGCAGCTCGCCTCCCTCCCGCAGTCCTCCGCTCTGCAGCGGGGTTTCCAGACCTGCGAGCACTGGAAGCAGATCTTCATGGAAATCATAGGCAAGTGAACGGTGGCTTTTTTTTCCTGCAAACTGAAGAGGGATTAATTGTCAGAAGTAAGTGAGAGCTGAGTGCACTGCTCTCTGCTCTGTTTGTAGGTGTGGAGAGTGCCCTCTGGAGTCTGCTGCTGTCTCTGGCCATCTGTGTGGCAGCTGTGTCTGTGTTTACTGCACATCCTCTGCTGCTGCTGCCAGTGCTCATAACCATTCTAGGTAAGAGATGAAGTTGTATATTTGGAAGTGACACTCAGAAATGCATTTCAGAATTGAACATTCAGGCCTGCGTGTGCAATTCTGAGCTTTTGGCCCTCGACAGGTGTGATCTGTCTGGTGCTGGCGGTCATGTACTGGCTGGGCTGGGAGATGGGAGCAGTGGAGGCCATTTCTCTGTCTATACTTGTGGGATCTTCTGTGGATTACTGTCTCCACGTGGTGGAGGGATACCTGCTGGCGGGGCAGTCCACACCCTCTACGCCTGCTCATAACTCGGTATGGGAGTTCCACAGTAGTGATTATGAGCAATTGGAAAAACTTTCACAGCACGTCTTCTCTTTACACACATGCTAAAACAGGCTAATGACTAAGATTGAGAAGCGCCCTGAAGGCTCATGAATAAAGACAAACTCTCTTCTTATTAAACCGTGTTGTCTGTGCAGGAGCCTCCGGCTGAGAGGCAGAGGCGGACCCTGGAGGCGGTGAACCACGTGGGCGTTGCCATAGTGTCCAGTGCCGTCACCACAGTGATCTCCACAGTCCCTCTCTTCTTCTGTGTCATTGTGCCTTTTGCCAAGTTTGGCCAGATAGTGGCCATCAACACCGCCGTCTCCATTTTGTTCACCCTGACGGTGACCGTGGCCATGCTGGCGTGCATGGCCCCCGCCCGCTTCAGCAGATCCCCCGGCGTTGTGCTGAAGGCCAGCCTGGCCGTGATGGCGGCTGCAGGGTTGGGAGCGGCCGTGTGCTGGGTGGGAGGACAGCTGGGAGCGTTGGCCTGGCAGCCAGTCAGCACGTAAACACAACTGTCGGCCAACTAACGCTGATGTCAGGCAGAGGAGTTCCTCTGTATGCAAAACTGTAAGCACTGAACTTCCCTCCATGTTCAGGAGGAATATCAGATCAGTAAGTGATCGTGTACTTTACAGCACAAAGATGTCAGAATCTATTCCATTATTTGAAGCGGTTTCTCATCACAGATCCATTTTATTTCACTCGTATTGATCAGTGGATTGTAAGTACCTCTTCTAAAACATTGTGTAAATGACTGTGACTCACAGTGGCATGTTGACCTTTCTGGGCTGATGTGATGATTCAGCTGAGGTATGTCCTGTTTGATCCGTTATCGCCCTCAGCCTATAGGTGGAGACGATTTGAGTAACTGCTGGGAAACGCTGGCTGAGTCACAGATTTCATTGGTGTAACTTATTGAGTTGTGAAAAGCCGCTGACTGTTCTGTGACCTACTCTTGTGAACACCGTCAGGGTGCCGCGCTCTGACGTCCGTGAAGGTTTGTGTTACTGGTTCACATGACTCACGGCCATCTTGTGAAACATCACTTTTGTGTTCTCTTAGTTGTGCACTGAATGTGTTTTCAGCCACATTTGTAACAAAGGTTATGATGTCCTCATGTGGCTGGATTAAAAGCTGTACTAGTCAAATTTATACTGTGCACAGTTTTGTTAAATGTAAGGTGTGATGTAAGTGTTTCGGTATGCTGCGCTCACACATGAACTGACCTTCTGATGCTGCCAGCGAACTCGTTCTGAAGAGTTGTGCATACCAGTACTCACCACAAGATATTAGTGGTGGCGGGAATATTCAGAGCCTCTATTTAAGTAAAAGTACAAATACCACACTGTGGAAATACACCACTGTAAGTAAAAGTCCTGCAAGTATTATCAGCAAAAGTGAAAGTAAAAGTACTTTTTGTGCAGTAAAATGGTCCCTGTCAGTGTTTTACTATTATATCTGATGTTTTTGGATTAATATTACTGCAGCATTCGTGTGTGTGTTGCATTTTACTGCTGTAGATGTTTGGGTTGAGCTAATTTAACTACATACAGTTGGGTAGTTTAATCTACAGTAATGCCTCATATTCTCTAAGACCATAAGTAGTTTACTTATCTCGAGAAGCAGGAGAGTGGTCTCATCCCATAAAGGATCATTTAAACCTTCAGTTTAACTGAACTGTCAACTGTCAGCACAACTGGAGATACATGGTTTTCACTGGACAGGAAGAGTAATTGCAATCTGAAAAGTAACTAAAGCTGTCAGACCGTTGTAGTAAAAAGTACATGTAGTGGACTTGAACTATAAAGCTGCATAAAATTGAAATGCTCAAAATACCTCAGATTTGGATTTAAGTGCAGCACTTGAGCAAATGTACTTAGTTAAATTCCACCACTTAGCAAAATATCACCCTCTTCTCTGACCCTGTCACATTTATATCGTAGATCTCAAACTGCTTCGAGGTCTCTATTTTTGCCATCAGCACAAATTGAAGGAGACCTCTTGTCGGGTCCTCAGGTGTTCGCTCCACTCGTCGGCACTCACTGGAACCAACTGTGCTCTCTCACACTTCAGAGCAGCACTCCTGCACCCATCAACGGCTCCCCTCTGCCCCGCCGTGAAGGTGAGGGCCATTTGTCAAACCACGTAACACAATAACAGTCAGGGAGAGGGCTGACTCAATTGAGCGGTGTATTTCTGTTTTGTGCGTGTGTGTTATTTGTGAATGTCGAATAAAACAGGTGCAGAAAGCCTCGGGTCTTTTCTTTGGTGAGAGCTCAGCGCTGATTTCTTCTGCATTGTTATGTAACAGAGCAGTGGAGCAGGATGAAGACCTGTCACGCTTTGTCACACATACTGGGAGAGCTACGGCGGAAAGCATCGCGTCTCCGCTCGGCTGCCATTAATCATTCATATGAAACGGCTCAGATTTTGCATTGAATTGCGGCGCATCAATGTTTCATATGTTATTAAAACGAAGGAAGTTGTTCTACATGCAGCGGCGTCGCTGCTCCTCGTGATGGAAGCTGAAGACAAATATTTGAGTTAAAGCAGGAAAAGCTTGGCAGACTTCTGGTCCGTAGAGTCCTGTTTTATTTGACTGAGCAAATTTATTGTGTTGCAGTGGAAGAAGAAGAGTGTTGCCAAGTGTCTGCACGTCTCCGCCGTTAGTCTGAATGTCAGTGGTCTGTTTGAATGTGGAGGGGACTTATTTCGTCTCTTACAGGAGCTCTTCTTTATGGATCTTCTTGCAACACATACGTGCAGCTGGTGTATGAAGATGTATTATTTTTGAAAGGTCACAATGTTGTAATGTTGTTTTCTAGAGAAATGCAATCTGCTCTTACTGGAGCACAGACTTCATTCCTTTCAACGCAGTTCCCACGTTCATGTTTTTGTCCTGTAGATCTAAATTCAGTTCCCTGTTTTGACGACAATGAGAGAGGACGCATTTCAATGTGATACAGGTAAGAGTAGTGAAGGTTACACATCCAAAATATACCGAATAATGTAAGTGGTACTCATCTGCTTATATAATTCAATTAAACATATGGTTTCTATGTCCAGATTTTAAGCAAAAAAAGTAGTTTATCTGCACGTTAAAGGAATCTTTATCATTGATTCGTGAATGTGTGTGAAAGTGTGTTTGCTCAAACTCTGCAGTCTTGTTGTGTCTCCATGCATTTTGCAGTATTTTTCGTTGGGTTAAGTCAAGTGAGGGCCAATTTCAGCTGTGCCAGTCTGGCAGTTTTCTGTGCAACAACACTGCTCTGCTCCTCATGTTTTTATAAAACAGCACAACACACCAGTAATGGAAGAATTATTGAGGGGGAGTGAGGTTACATGGAGGGGAATTAATATTTAGCAAGGTCGAAAAGGAAATGCTTTCCTCCTCGAAATGACAAGCTCCATCTATAAATAGTGCATCAATGAGGAGATGAATAAGATATATATATATTTGGATTTGCTGTTTTCTTTGTTGTGTTTGCCATGTTTCAGAAAAATGCTCTGAAACTTCCTTCAAACACAGACCAGTGTTGCACTTAAGTGCTCAGTTCTGGATTACTCCTACTCACATGTCCTGGATTGCACTCAGCCAGCAGCTCAGTCGGTGCAACGGAGGACATGGTTTCACTGGAACGGCACAAAGAGGGTTTGCAGTTCTGGGCTGATGTTGTGAAACAAAGGTCGGACATCAGACAGGTGTGTCAGGCTGCTGCAGTGTCACATCTTTCTCAGTGTTGAGCGAGAAATAAATGGAGAAAAGGAACGAGTGAGCAACATAGTATATTCAACATAGACCAATGGCTACACATTAGAAGGCAATTATAGGGCTAATTTCAACAGTACCTTTCCACCTTTACATTATATATGTAATTACTATAACAATAAATACCCAGGCTCATTTGGTTCTTGAGAAATACTTCATTGTACCAAGAAAAGGCATTTTCTCTGCAGAGAAATTATTTTACATCAGAACTGTAAATCAACACTGAAACATAAGTCATTACCCCATGTCACAGGACACACACAATGTTCAAGTATGCCCGAGGAACTAAATGGAGCAATTAAAAAACAAAAACAAAAAGAATGAGAGATAAAATGCATTTAAAAATAAGTGAACTGGCATTGCATTTCACAAAAACTCATAAGCTCATGATTTTGGAACAATTCACTGTAAAGTGCTAACTGGTTCGAGCTGAGAAAAGCACATGTTCCCTTTGAAAGATCATACACATTACTTTATACATGGAGGTACAGTAAATGCCAGTCATCAGGCAAGCAATTACCAACCAGAAGACATGGACCACAATTCATTTATTAGTCCTTTAATAAGATAACTGCTTCCTTAATTTCCTTGTTAATGGTAACAACGAGAATCTTGCCACTGGTTGCCAGGACAATGCCAATTACAAATGCTGGTGTTGTCACTGTACAGTTTTCCTTCTTTCCTTGTAATTACATGCAATTGACTGACATACAGTATCAAAATCTCAAGTCAAGTCCTTCTAATCCTCTTACAGATAGGAATCCTTGAACCAAAGGGACGAGAGTGTGAGGAGAGGAGAGCAATTATTGAGGAGTGCAGGAGACCTTCCCCCATACTCCTCCTCCTCCTCCTCTCCCTCTCCTCTCCCTGGATGTGGTGGGCTGGCCCGACAAAAGCAGGGATCTATCCAGCTGATGCCTGCCTTCCTACAGGTCCTGAGAATCCACTGTTTTCCTTTGTGCCTCTCATTAGGAGGCATGTTAAAAAAAAAAAAAAAAGGAAACAAACAAAAAAATATCTGGAGGGGACTGGGTCAATAAATTTTCCCCTACTGTCCGCCTAAAGTGGACGTTCATCCTCCCACCCCAATCCTAACCATAAAAAGGTAAAAACAAGGTGTACTGCAGAATGGCTTTACTCCTCACAGTCTGTGGGGGGAGCTAGAGCCCCTAGGAGCTGAGGTGCGGTTGGTGGTCTTGCGGCTGTTCTGTCGTGTCTGATTCATCTTGGTGGCCGAAGGTTTCCGAGCGTCAGGCTGGCGCCTCCCCTGGGGGCCCCTTCGTTTGCCCCTTTGCCCTGCACGGCCCCTTCCGGCCCCCGCTGGTCACTTGCGTGAGTGCAGTGTGTCCTGGAACTTGGTGCTGGTGTAGCGGACGTGAAATCCTTTCTTGTTGATTGTATCGTCAGAGCGGAACTTGATCACAATGGAGTCACCAGCCGAGTAGATCTCCTCTGGAGGCTGTCAGGAGGGACAAAACAACAGATTCATTCGTGCCGCCGCTTTTCTGGTTCTTTGACTGCGCTTCAATTAAAACTGAAGACTTCTCGCATGCTGAAACTCCACTCAAATCAGTGACCATGACGAATGGCTTCTGACTGCAGAGAACTGCTAGTTCTGAAACAGCCAGGGGCCACGTAAGGGTCCGGGACTAGGACTGGCCCTTTCCAGCTTTATTCTGATTACAGCTTTGGCTGCTATTGAAGTGAGGATAAAATATACTCTGATGATTAGTTCCAGGTGCACCACTCCACAGAGCTCAATTCTTCCCTGAACAAAACCATATACTGCACAGCACTTCATATATTTCTACTGTCTAGGGCACAAAGGCGGCCAGCGAAACAGAGGGGGAATTAACTGCATTCTGTGAGCGCAGAAAATACGCAACACTTGACCCGGCCTGTTTGTCAGAATCGTGGTATCACATGAATATTAATTCCGAACACCATACTGAAAAATAATTAGTTGGTGGAGGCAGCTGCACTCTGGTTATGACAAAAGAAGCGCCGCGATGTCGGAGCAGCCAAAGCTTGTGCAACCAACTGTAAAACACAGACTGTTGATTAAAGCTGCCGTTCATAACATGAATAATATATCTGCACTCGCCCATGAGTCCTGGTTTATTGGGAAGGGGATTTGAAACACAAGAGGAAAGCGGACTAGAGTTTTTATTGTACACCCTGCAATACGGAGTCTACTGTTAACCACGAGAAGCCCTTGGGCTAAAAGTAAGCCTCCCCGCACTATAATGAGTTTTCACCCTACTTTGGACTGAAGTGTGTCAGTTTATTTTGACCTGTTTTATAAAAGGAAACTTGATTGAGGAGCTGCTCCCCGAGGGTTCTGGGGGTGTTATGTCCCCTCCAGCAAACGATTCACAGGAACAGGCGTGAGTAAAAGGCCAGAGCTTATTATTGAAGTGTGTAAATGAGATCAAGCTGTTCTCTGACCTCAGGAAACTTGTGTTTCTATTCCCCGTTGGCCTCATTGTTCCAGACTCCGGCTGCAGCCTCAGCATTGGCTGATTAATTTGCAGTTACAATCCAGTGCCAGAGACTCTGGTAGGCTATCGGCACCCAGGGACTGATGACTTGTGTCGGCCTACAACCGCCTCCACAGCAACACTCCCAAACCCAGAGAAACACGTCGACTTTAACAAAGTGATTAAAGCCAGAGTATGGAATCAAAAGCCCCGGGGTAGTTCACAAAGTCGCCCTTTTACAAACTGCTGGCAAAGGTTACTCAACAGCAGCGCTAATTCCCAAACAATCAGGCCGAACACGGCGAGTTGTATTTGTCAAAGAAAAGACATTCGGAGAGTAGCGGCTGTTAGAAAAGCGTTCTCACCCCTGAGCCACAGTAACGTCCCAGCCGTGGAGACTTGGTGTCAGCCCCATCGAAGAGCTCCATGTAGTCGTAGCCACAGTCCGCCTCCTCCTCTATCTCAAAGGTCTGGAAGATGAGCTCCACGCCGTAGCCTTTCTCCGCCGAGATCACCCACTGACAGTCGGAGGCTCCAGGGTAGTTGTTGTCCCCAAACTGTGCGTGTGAGAACAGGTCCTTGGTTTTGACCTCAGCCTTCAGGCGACCTCCACACTCTGCGCACAGAAAAGTTGAGTTGGACATGTTTTTTTGCAGGCTGCTGATAAGCTGCAAGCACAGCTGCTGTGGTCTCTGGCTCATTTGTGGTTTTCCACTCATCCAGATACAAAAGGAGCCTTAAACAAGCTCTGTTGTTAAATATGAGTCATAATCATTCTCAGACAGGGTGGTGAATTGTGACTTAAACAAAATCTTGTATGCATTACATCCCAAAACCTTTGTAATGCTTATGAGTAACTGACCTAAATTTAACTTGATGCCCCAAAAACATGAAGGTTTGGAGATTTTACTGGAATCCCCCTTCGCTGTTATTGTGTTCTTCCCTCAACAGGACCGCGCATGTTCTTACCTGCAGTATGGGAGGCCTCGAATCCTTTCTTCTGCACGGAGTTGTCTGAGAAGAAGCGGATGAACAGCTTGTTGCCGCTGGACGTGATGGGCGGGGGCTTCTTGGTGCCACAGAAGCGACCCAGGCTGGGAGCTTTTCCGTCTCGCCCGTCGTAAAGCTCAATGTGGTCATAGGCACACTCCAGGTGGGCCTCCATGTCGATCTCATTGAAGGCCTGTGGCAAAGCAAGATGAGTGTTTGAAGAAGTGCGTTATAAATAGAAATGCATGGGATCAAAGTGCTCTTTTTTAATCAGATGGCATTATCCCGACAGTGAGCGCTCTGATATATTGCATTGTTATTTCGAACAGCCATCACTTTGACATTAAACTGTTCCTGATTTCTTTTCAGTTGAATGCTCACTTTTGAACTAATCCACTGCATGTCAGTGACACAAGAGACAAAAATGCAGATAATAACAGAAGGGGGAGCCACACATCATCGTTAGCAATGGCATAACAGCTTCTGACATCAGCACAGTAAACACAGATGTCCTCAGTGGATTTAGCAATTCAATTACACAACAAGCCACGAACAAATAACTACATGATTGACAAGCGAAATTATACATCCAGCAGGAGGAAGTGACACATACGATTTTGATGCGGTGGCCTGGAGTGGTGGTGAGTGCCCAGGTGCACGCCTTCTTGCTGGGGTATTTATCCGGCCAATTGGGGCTGGTGATGGTGCCGCTCACACTATTCACAGTGTGATCACAGCCAGCTGTAAAAAGACATCACTGAGTCAACACAGACCTCCGTGCCATGCTAATGTGGATCAGTCCAACACTAAGACTGCGCTCAAACTGTTTCTGACACAGGTAAGCATGTGCTCGGTGACCCTAATGGGTGCTCTGATCGTGCAAAAAATAAGTCGGTAACAAGAACAAATGTGCAACCGTATCAAAGAGACAAGAGATGAATTACCTTCTTTACAGTCGTGTTTGTTCTCATGCAGCACGAAGCCGCTCCTGCACTGACAGCTGTAGCTCCCAAAGGTGTTGACACACTCATGTTGACAGCCGCCGTTCTCCTTAGAGCACTCATCTTTGTCTGAGGAAGCACAGAGGACACGGCCTTGGTGACTGTTCTCCATCAGGGCTGACAGATCGCAGCACAGGGTGACTGAATGAAAAGGCTTGTGATGCTGTGCACCCAGAGGACTCACCTGAGAAGAACTGCGCTTTAAAGCCCTTCTTGGACACCGTATTGTCTGATTTGAACTCAATGCGCATGTTGTTGTACTGGGAGGTGATAGCTTCTGGTTTCTCTGCCCCGCAGAACTTCCCATGCAGCCTCGAATCAGCCGACAGGCCGCTGCGCACCTCCACGTAGTCATACTTACAAACCTGAGCAGAGAACCAGAGCACGTGAAGAGGCTGCAGCATTTTATTTGCTTTTAATTTTGAAATACAAGGAGCAGAGGAAGGCTTTATTAGCTGCGAAGGTGGATAGTGCGAGAGAGCGAATACAGAACAAACCCACCCCGTGCCGATTCATAATAACCCCAGTGCTCACGTCATTGCCCTCAGTCTCGAAGACGTCAAAGAGCAGAGTGATGCGGTACTGTGTGGGGGCAACCAGCTGCCAGATGCAGTTCTTGTTTGGGGGGTACTCTCTGGGCCAGCCGGGGCTGGTGATCGACCCATTCAGCTTGGTGATGAAGCCTCCGCAGGCAGCTGGACAGAAAACACAACATGGGACGAGACGAATAGAGGACAAATAGTTAGCTTGATGCAGATGTGTCGGCAGAAAATAAATTATAATCAGCAAATGTTTCAACAGGACATGTTCCAAGTGTCCGGCTGCAAAGTTAGAATGAAAGCCCTGCCAGTGTCCTGAATAAACCCGATTACTGCCTGTGGGGCCTCTGGGAGCTTTGTATCAGTTACGCAACACACAGCATGTTACAACAACTGGTGTTACCCGTTCCCTCACCCGCCTATTTTTAGCTAAAATTATGTGTTGTGTTGATCCTTAACAACTACAATAGATGTTGTGTTGATACATGGATTGTCGAGTTATTAAATGTGGACATTGGTGAAATGCTGGAGTGGTAAAAGTTACAATACTAAAGCTATTTTTACGTGCAATAAAGACATACGGCACCAGTTCTTCATGTCCTTATAAAAATTGTGTTTTTCCTCAGAATGTAAATGTAAAACTCTACGTTCTTTGTTACTTAAATATGCAACATTTTACCATTTTATACGATTAGAGCTGACTGCAGTGTTGGTGTGAGAACGTTATAAAGATGCAAATGCTCTCTGTCATGCTATTTATGTACCAATAGGATTGTTTATGTGAGAGCATATATCACTGTTTTTGTTGCACTGCCTCATTTTTATTGCATATGCATCGCATTAATGTGCATGACAGAACTGTATTATTGAATTTAATATGCTTGTCTTAATTTTTAGGCTCTGTATTTTTGGAGTTAGTCTCGGGGTGAACAGTGATTAAGTGGTCAAACAGATATTGTACAGCTCGTATACTAGCAGTTAGGTCTTCAACAACAACATATAATTTGAGATAAAAATAATACTTGCATTGTTGTGACTCAAACCTTAAAAAAGGTAGAGTCCGGTCAGCACAAGCATCACTGCTGGCATCTTTTCTGGCTTTTAGAGATGACTATACTTATTGTATTTGGGTGGCTAACTGTGTAAAGTGTGTAAATTACACGTTGAGCAGGGCTGGTGACTTTTTTCCCTGTACTTACCCTCACAGCTGCGCTTGTCAGCAGCCAGCTCATAGCCTGGGTCACAGGCACACTTGTAGCTGCCTAGTGTGTTGACACAGCGTTGCTCACAGCGACCGTTGTCCGGCTTGGAGCACTCATCCATCTCTGAAAACACAAAGATGTGTTAGGACCCTTTTAGTCGGCCCCCTGGCTCGGTGGCTTACAAGAGAAACCCTCCAAAACAACAGCAGAGCCAGGCAAAGAGGGTCGAACAGAACCCGAAGGCGCAAGAGAAAGAAAAATATCTGAAACAGACTTATACAGCTGTAATATTTCAAAGACGATGACAGAGAGCGATCGGTGGAACACGTGAGACAAGAGTTTACAACCCTTAACCTCTGACCTTTGAAGAAGTTGGCAGCAAAGCCGGCCTTGTTGACAGAACCATCTGAAACAAATTTCATCCACAGCTGGTTGGAGCTGGTTTTGATGTCATCTGGCTTGTCGTAGCCACAGAAGCGGCCCATCAGGGGACTGTTTTCAGAGTTTCCATCACGCACCTCCAGGTAGTCGTAGGCACAACTGTCATGTCTCTCAATCTGAGGAAGGTTAGATGGTTTGAGGTTAGAGCTGCACATTAGCGAAATCTTCAGATCAGTCATCGCATCCGCAAAATTACAAAGCACTGGTGTCTTACCTCAAAAGACTGGAAGGTCAGGCCTACATGGTAGCCCTGAGCTACAGTAATCTTCCACACACACACTTTGTTGGGCCTGTAGTCATCGGGGTAGTTGGGGGACTGGATCTGGCCGTTGTCCTTCTTCACCTCTCCACCACATATGGCTGCATGTGACAGTAAGAACAATAAAAACAACACTGAGCTCCCCTGATAGCAATATCATCAGCAACATGCCTCTGTGAAAAAACAAAAAAAAGAAAAAAGAAAAAACGTGTGCTCACTGTTCTGATTTACGCAATGTGGATTAACTGAAATGCCTCCACCACCGGCTCCCACACACACATACACACATACACACATCATTCCTTTGCACGGTCTGGAAACAATGGAGCTGAATGTGAAGGCCGGCCAAAATCTGATTAATGCAGCGTAAAGTGCCTGACACATCAGCAGTAGGGGAGCCAAAAACTGTGGATATTACTGCAGCTTCTAGGCACATTGTTGGATGTGTGACTGGCCATGCGTTCAGTCAGCTGAACGACGTGCTGGAATGGGGTTCAGGGAGGTCGGGGAATGGGTGCTTACCCTCATAAACAGCGGAGAAACCTTTTCCCACCCAGTTACTGCTGCTGCGGAACTCAATCCACAGTCGGCTGTCGGTGGAGATGATTGGCTCAGGCAGCTTATCACCACAGAAACGACCTGGGTGAAGACACACATGCACACAAACCAAGATTTGATCATCAGAACACCTGTGATGGCTCTGAAATACCTCTACGCAGCTCGTCAGGGAAACCAAGAAGACCGAGAGGATAAGAGACAGTATTCAAAAACAAAAATAGATAAGAGCTGCAGTTACAATTAAAGCTGCAGTAAGCAACAACTGAACCACTCAACACGCCATCAAACATCATGAGCTCAAAGCTCTCTGCACATATTTTATACGCTGTTGTAGGTACTGGAAATTAATCACAAGTTGCAGGATTTTCCACCGATGAATCAGGCTTTCACTTTCTCCAGCACTGGAACAGCGCTAAAACCCAGTGTGGAGATAGTTCTGGCTGTGCGAGACGAGGCCTTCGCCATCTGAAGGGACGTTCATGCGCATCTGCATTTGCAGAACAGCCAATAGGAACGGCGTGTCTCTGAAATGACCTGAGATGTAGACCTGAGGCCAAAGTGTGCCATCAGATTTTCTGCTTTTCTCTCAGATCACTTGAATTACATTATGCTGAAAGGTTATTATGGAAATTTTGCCAATTATGACAAAAATAAACAGCCGACCACAGCTTTATTTTAGTATTTAATGTTTGGTAAATTTGAATCGAGCAAGTCCAAGGTACGACTATTTGAAACTATGACTTTATATCTCTGCCACCGATCAAAATTCTGCCTTTACTCTACACTTTCTAGGAAAAAAAGTTACATATTTTATACATATATTTAAACACGTGTGTTTAGCTGTGACTACTGTGAGTCCTGGTAAACAATAAATCACACTAATTTTTTGGTTCTTTTATGACAATAAACTGAATGTGTTTGACTTTTGGAGTCTTAGTTGCGGCCATTATGGATGTATTCAGATTCAGATTCAGAAAACTTTATTGCTCCCTGCAGGGAAATGGCGTTGTTGCAGTACAAATTAATGAAGTCCTTAAAAATGGTAAAAAAGGAGGGAAAAAAAACTACAAAGTTGCAAACTACTATAAAGATCACATAACCATAATGCTAATAGTAGAAATGTGCAAATATGTATGTCCTAAGGGTAAATGCAAATGTGCAAATGGTAAAACAATATGTGTTATATGTATTTGTATGAATGGATGGATTATTTGTTCATTTCCTGTAATTCTTTTTGGGCACTGGGTGGTGTGTGAGCACAGGAGGAGATGTAGGTGAGCTCATCAGGACAGGTGGAGCTGACTGGGATCGGGATGAGCACAGTTTTTGACCGTGTAGTCATGCACACGTCCAGACTAGTTTTTTCCAGTCCAGCGGTCCCTCAGTGGCTTTGAGTGGCAATAGTCATCACACATCAGATTAATGTAGAATTAAATGAATCGTTAGTTGAAACTGACCTTTGAGCGGCGCCTTCCTCCAGTATCCATCTCGGATTTCCACGTGGTCGTACCAACACAAGTGGCTCCTGTACAGATCCATGGAGGTGAAGTTGAGAATGATCTTTAAAAAACCAAGAGATTGTGATTACTGACACGGTTCAGGCCAAAGGTCACACACTGCTAAGGCTCAGATAAATAACTAACAGATGCCGCATCAGTGAAAAACAGCCAGTTAAGCTCGTTTTAATGCATCTCAAAGCTGAACCTGTCTTCCCATCTGCTCATACCTTCTCCCCTGGTGTGACTGATATTCTCCAGATGCAGTGCATGTAGGCCGAGTACCCATTGGGGAAGCCAGGAGAGGAGAAGTTGCCGCTGCTGTCCTGCAGACTGTCCCCACATCCTGTTCACAGAGACAAACAGAGACAGACCTGAGCTGTGGGCATGATGCTCGGCCAATTACTTTCTGCCTGAAAACACCTAAGCCACTAATTCAAGCTACACAGACATCAGCTCTGAAGTTAATCCCCTGAAACCTCGCTGCACAGACAGATGCTTGATGCTGGAATTATAACATCGAATGTGAAGTAAAGGGCAGCTCTTTTATGTTCAAAGGCACATCTGCTGATAATATTCACCCACAACCCTGCACCTCACCCCCTCCCCTCCCCCAGCTACTCCAGATGATGATCACACAAAGGGAGAGAGAGTGTGAGACACTTTCTCTGAGCACCCTCTGAAAATAAACCTGGCCCACTATAAATAACCCATCCCTCTGGAGGATGTGATGCATTATGTACGTGTTGCCAGTGAAAAACCACCCTTAGTTTGACTGGCAAAAGTGTGCAAGTGTGCGAGGACTGATTCCAAACAGCACACAGCCTCGTGGAAGGACTGACAGAGGCTCCTGCCAAGTGGGGCAAAGATGTGTTTAATGAAGACAGAGAGGAAATGATAGAGGGTAGATCTTCACTTGTCCATCTTCAGCACTGTGTACACACTCATTAGTACCTCTGTGTTATCTTTACCTTGGGCTGCTTTTAGCAGGAGCAAGGAAAGCGTCTCCCTCGACTGTTTGAGTTCACTGCTTCCCTCGAGGTTTGTGAGTAAGCAATAAAAACGAGCAGCCCTGAGCCACGAGCTGTGTGTAATAATGCTTGGCAGAGGGTTGCCAATACTAAACCATTAACAAGCACTGGGGCACACACCAGGGATGACAAACACTTCCTGGAATGCAGCATGAATGGGAGATCCGTGGCTCTTTAAGGATTTTTTTTTCCAGGAACATGTGGAGACTCGCTACCTCATCCCCCACAATGTGCGTCACATCATCCAGCCTGTTTCTTCCTCACGAGACAGTGAAGACTCTCATACACACATATAGATTCATTTCAGGTAAAAACGTCCAGCTCTGCACTAAAACCTCACCAGCTGGTCCGGCTCTGGTGACCGTAGCTATGTTTATTCAGCGAGCTTTAAAGTGAGGCTGACAGCTCAGCTCTCCCGGCCTGACCTACAATTAACTCTCTGACATCAAATCTATTTAGCAGAAGGCTGTTCTCAATGTACATCTGTTAATGCTATAAATTCTGTTTACAGCAGCATTAAATCCTCTGTCTCCTCTCTGGAAGCATAAACAAAGCGAACGGCTTCGGAAAAGTGCCAGGCTTATGTAACTCCTTAGTGTATGGCCTCCCAGGTTACCTCGCACATGCTGTGCGGACACGAGCGTCGTTTCCCAACAATCTTTTTAGTCATTGTCCTCTCGAGACCAGCTGTTCTTTTGCGTCGATCTGGGAAAGAGTGACGACAAACTTCCTGTCCCTGGATACTGTTTACTCTCGTCCCAGCTTGGGAGTCTCGGACACTGTAGCCAAGGAATCACGCCACATCAATAGGAGATGCTTGGCTATTTCCACACAGTGCGAGCTGCATATAGGGAGGGCAGGATAAACTACAGGCCTCTCTCTCAGGGCGACGTTGCACATACATGCAAAAATAGACCGGAAAAACCCATAGCAGACAGGATCTGTCATTTTGGTCTTACTGGAGCATTTGTAGAGTTTGCGTGCCTGTGCGATATCCCCTTTGCTCAGTCTGGTTCTCTGGCCAATGGGTGGCCGCACTCCGTTCACATCGTAGCGTGGCAGGATGGTGTCCAGGAAGATGCCTCTGTAATCCAGCAAGAGATAAAGATGTTAATATCGCATGAAAACCAGACGGCATACAATCCCCATTCCACCACGCACGCACGCCCCAAAACATGTTTGCTCAAGAATTAAGTGACTTACCATCAATCACTGCAATTTAATCACTGTCAACACTATTATTAATGTTTTCTGAAGGATCAAGGCTTCTAAATACCACAAAGAAAATGAGCACTGTCAGTCTCGACTAAGCCAAACACGATGTGGATGTTTTGTAGAAAAATACAGCAAAATCCAACACAGACAAGAGGGGCATGGAGAGCTCATCTTCATATTCACTTTGGATTAGCTTTTAAACTGAGATGGAAATCTGGTGGCTGATATGCATTAGCTACCATAAAATGTCTAAATACATTTGAGGTTTCTGATGTGAAATCTAATGAAATCCATCTCGTCCAGTTAATGGAAGCTGCTTGTAATCACATGTGGCACCGGTGGAATTGGAAAGTCTTCTGTTGCTGTCGACCTCAGCATGAGCATGCACGCTTATTTGTACGCAAGAGTGTTATCAACAATGATCCTGACTCACCTGCTTGTACTGAAATAAGCTTTACAAAATCTCTCATATATGAATAAACACTCTGAATTAAAGAGGATGTGACCAATCAGGATATGGGTCATCACTTTGATCAAGATGTTTTATGTTTTTCCTTCTCCCATCAACACATGCATGTCAAACTGTGCGTGCAGGTTCAGGATCTTATGTAATTCGTTTTTCTTTTTTTTAAAAAATTTATTTATTTATTTTTTTAAGAAATAATGTTTACTTTCTTCTTCTTCAGATCTGCTCGTCTGCAGCTAAAATTCAACAGATGGACAGTTGCAGTCACTTATCACAGCCCTCCTTTGAGGTCGGGGTCACACGGTCTGTTTTTGAAGTTAACGCTGACATCATTCTTCACACACGTCTGCCCCACAGATGGACCCAAACTAAGAGCTCGAAGCCCTTCGCCAGAGCGGTCAAAATGACTGCATGAGCTGTAAAAGGTAAGTATGTGGACGACTGCCACGTTTCTGGTTAGAAGTCCAAAATGAAGACCGTAAAAGACGGTCAGGTAAAGCGTCGACGTAGCTTTAAAAAAATGGCGGAACAGAACAGCAAGTCCAGATAGACTCTCTTCACACTGCTGTCTCACTTGACACTTTGCTAGTTTATCATCTCCATTTTTCTCCAAGTATTGGCGAGCAACGGCCTGGCTCCGTGGCCGTTCCCATGGTGACATGCCTATCAACGCCAGGCATGTGCAAACAGAGCAGCCTGAGCTAACAGTTTAGACTCTGCCTGCCTGCCTGTGAGCTTCCAGGAGCCCGTATGCTGGCCGCCGGTGAAAAACGCCACTCCAGCCGGTGTCAGAGCAGACAAAGGGCACACTGGCAGGTCTCTATTTGAGCTGGCACTGCTCCATGCACCAATCCTGAAAAGTATCTCTGGAGCAAAGGAGGGGGGCAGGCAGAGTCGTGGGTCGGGTAACACGCCAGAGACAAAAAGCACAGGGGATCAGGCCTGCTTGTCCCCAAGAGACACAGCAAAACATCAAGACAAGCCATGAAATCTTCCGAACAACACCCGCAGCAAAGGCCTGGGCTTCCCACGGTGATTTACTGTAAAACACCGAGCAAACACGCGGGCTAATAATGGGGTAACAAAGAGAGACAGGCACAGGTAAATCAGCCAATCAGAGCTCAAGGAAAAGTGCTTGGAGTGACTTGTGAAAAGCTAACAGGAGCCCCCTGTCTGCTGATACAGCTCTGTGAAACATTCCCCAGCAGTGGCAGCCATTCCTCTAGATGTCTAAACGGCCTTATTGATCAACAAGAATCAGGAGAGCGACGGAGCCGGAGTGGAAACAGAACAGGGTGGATTACCGGACGGAAACACACTTGAGGGCAGGCCTGCTCCATCGTGCAGCAGACTGTGGCGCATTCCACAAATTTACAAGATCAGGAGGTTAAGTCCAAGTCTTGACCCAAGCGTGACGCAACTTGAATGGAAGTGCTGAGCGGACTGAAATCCAATAAGAGATCAAACCGTCCTCTAAGACACAAAAAAAAAAAAAAACAGTTTCTGAGCTGCAGCAGCCTCCAGGTCCCAAAAGAGATCCCGCAGACCTAAAACTCCACATCAGAGGAAAGGTTGTCGTTGATATTGTTGTTATTCTATGCCTCTCTGTTGCCTCATTTTCCCGTTTTCCTTCCAAATTCTGCAAAGATAAGTGCAGCATTTCTGCATGAGGCGCATTCTTGACCTACAGTTTGGATGCACGGGGCCAGACAGGCATTTCTGTACATTGGCCTCCACCCAGCTGCAGCCTCCCTTTGGACAAAGGTTCCCTCTCTACTTCCCAGAATCTGCTTGCCGCAAGAGCACGGCAGTTGATTTGGGAAGAGGCCCGTACTCCGAGAGAGTAACGCAGGGCATGGGAGAGCTGGCGGTGTGGAAAATGAGAAAAATATACGGATACAGCTGACGTAGAGGGCCAAGTAAGAACAAAAGGGCAGCGAACAGCTGGTTCTCATATCAGTGAGGTGGTAATGATTGTAGTCTGGGCTCGCTCGTTTTTGTTTTTTTTTTTTGCTCTGACTTACATTTGTCCATAGATCACATTACATCCACTCTGGCTTACGAAGGGCTGTCAAAACTGTTCCTGCTGTAGGTAAAACATTGCATAGCTGTCCTGCAGCTGTGAGGATTTCCCCATTTTGTTTATCTATGCAATCGAGGTCGGGGTCAAAATGCAGTTTTCATACACAGAGCTGAGGCCACATCCTGCACACGGCAGCAGGAGGTAACCATAATATTTACACGACTCGACGTAAAGTTCGGTTTTCACAGATTAAGAAATGATCTAATGTACAGTGCGTGAGCAGTTTGTCGAGAAGCCACTTTGCAGCGAGTGTAGTGATGCTCTTGAAATTACATTGATGACTCAGAAGCTGAATCTGAGTCAATTTCTCCCAAGAGGTCTATTTTGGCTTTGCAGTCACCCAGCTGGTAAATAACACTTCAAATTAACCACAGCCTGGGATGACTGGAGCGAGAGCCCAGACTGACCAGGGTTTGTCATGGGTTTTTTTTTTTTTAGTAAGATCCTTCCTGTGACGCCGCAGCACCAATGTGAAGCTCTGAATGACAGCACAACATCTGGAGAAGCTTCCTGTAGCACCAGGGAGTGAGTGAGGATTGAGGTCAGCTGGCGACAAACTAAAGTGTTATAAGTATGACACATTCACAGCTCTGCTTTCATAAACAGAAGTTTCTCTATGCAACATGTTTCCAGTATCCAAGAAAACCAAATTTGCTTTCATCTGGGTCTCCGTCACAGTTTAGCCCTTTGTGCCTGTTAATCAGTTATTTACCTACAGGCCAAAGTCTAAGATACACAAATGTCCAGTGAATCTATTTGCTGAGCCCGGGGAGCGATAGAAATTTGGCTGAACTTTTCCTTCATATGCAATAGAACATCAACACCTCCTTTCCTTGCCATATGTAGGTGATTATTATGGGTTGACCTGAATTGTGCTTGAAGTGCAGAAGACATTTAGTCGCGCAGCATGTGTTCAAACACCCGAGTGCCATGAAGGTGCACAAAAAGCTTTGCAGCCAACATAGGAAGTAAATCTGCAGTAGCCAAGGGTGAACATCATGACACTAATCATCAAAGCCTCTTCAAAGGCCTTTAGGAGCATAATGAGGTGATTCATAGTATGAAACCACAGCTTTTACAAGAAGCTTCACAAAACCCTGAAAGTGGTGCGCAGACATTTTGTTGTGATGAAGCCGGGCCACTGCTGCTGGGCCACAGCGCAGCCCCGGGACTGATGCTGCTTTACTGGAGCTGCTGCTGCTGGAAAAGCAGCAGGAGCCGAGGAGAGGAGCTTTAATTTGAACAGGCTGTGGGAAGGAGCTGGCACTTTCACTATAGCTGGAAAGATTTGCCAATTATTATGAAGTTCAGAGATGTTGGATTTTAATAATTTTAAAACACGGCTCAGAGCTTGTGCTGCTGCCGCCACGCTGCTAATAAGACAAAAGCCAGACGGAGAGTGAAAAGTGTGACGGACTGGATGCCAGAACAGGTAAAAGCTTTGAAGCAACAACTCGCCATATGTGAAGCTGACAAATCAGCTCTGATCCACTCTGCGTCTGAAGGGGGAGACGTTAAATGGAACTGGACACGTCAGATTTCTTGCTACAAGTTACTTCACACAAGTGTAATACTTCATGACTCTCAGTATTCTCAGTGCGGCAATAAGAAATTTAATCTTGTCCAAATATTACATAAATCACATCGGTGCTCCCCCGGTGTCCCTAATGCCCCATGCAATGTGAGCTTTGATTGTTGAAAAAGAAATAAAAGCCCAGCCAAAGGAAACTCAGACTAATGACCCACTTTCTCCCAAGAAATCAGTTTCAGCTCTGAGTTTAAACTCAAATAGTGAGGAAACAATTCAAATCCCAGACAGACAAAGGAACCGAGAGCCTTCTCTAAACCTCATGCCCTCAGGCTGCATGTCAGTATTCCAATGAATGTTTATTGGGAAGAATTAAGCGTTTCATTCTTTCTTTCTTTCTTTCTTCCCAAGCATTGGGAGTCCTGCCACATTACTCAGCAGCAGCCCAAAGACACAGACCTGGTGCATGACACATCTGTAAACTCTGAGCAGAGATGGAAAACACGATGACGGGTTAAAAGGTTGCAGCGGACTGAAACGGCTCGGCCTGACTTGATCTAAGACTAGTTTTCATGTCTGGGGCGTACGGAGTGGAACTTGGCCGCGCTCCTACCTGGAGAATGTATTCCTGGCGTAGTGCATGATACTGTCAAAGTCATAGACTTCTCCCAAAGAGTCCACCTCACCCGGCTCCATCTTCAAAAAGTTATACTCCTGTCCTGTGAGAGGAAAAAGAGAAAAGCAGTTGAAAGTGAAGCTGAGTCACACTGTGCAACAACGAATGCACACATTTCTCTGAAGTAACTTGAAACCAACAAAAGTAATGAGCACCCACCACTGTTTATTCCATATCTCAAAGAAATCAGACTTTTCTTTTGATTGATTTTTATCCACGTTCAGAACATTTTAAATAAAACCCAATGAAAACAGCATTGACAAACATGATTTAACAATGTGTTGCACAACCTTTAGAGGCAATCACAGCACCGGTTAACAGGTAGTTTGTTCTGAACAAACTGCTGTCTCAGGTTTCATGCTTTCTGCAGAGTTTCAGCTCTTTCCATCAATGTTGATGAGATTCAGATCAGGATTCATAAAAGGCCACTTCAGGATAGTTGTTCTGAAAGTGTTTTGTTCTTTTCCATTCTTAGGTGCTTTTAGCTGTGAGTTTTGGGACATTATCCTGTTAGAGGACGCCTGACCTGTGACTGAGACTGAGCTTTCTGATACTCATTTTCTCCCAGAATGCCTCGATAGTCTTGAGATTTCATTATGGCCAACACAGATTCAAGGCACCCTGTGTTAGGTGCAGCAAAGCAGCCTCGAAACAAAACTGAACCTCCATGTTTCACTCTGTTCTTTTCTTTGAAAGCTTCGTTTCTTCTCCCAGAAGGATTGTGGTTTGTCAATATGCATTTTAGCAAATTCCAGGCTGGCTTTTTTAGATTTTTTTTTTTTTTCAAAAGTGGAGCCCTGCTGCTCTTCTTCCATGGAGGCCACTTTGGCTCAAAAAGTGGCGCATGATGCGATCGGACACTGACGTAGCTTGTGCTTGAGGTTCATCTTGTGTCTCTTTGGCGGTTATCTTCACTTCTTTATTTACTGTTCACATTTTCCTGCTGCCGCAGCGTTCAGGGGGGCTGGCTACGGTTGCAAGGACGCTAAACTTCTAAATAATATTTGAAAGCGTCATAAAACTTGGACTGGTCTTGAAGCCTTGACCATGCTGATCATTTTCTTTCTGATCTCTCACTCTCTCTGGCACACCATCAGTGTGGGACATGCAACTGGTTCAACAAGAGATTATTAGATCGCAGGCACCTGTGATCACCACCAAGGTGAATCACCTGCTTGATATCCAATTACCTCTTGTAGCTTCTAAAAATGTGCCAATATTGTGCAGGTTACTGTTGGATTTCTGTGTGGAATAAAGTAGGATTCAGTATTTTTTAAAAAAAACCTTTTGTTTTGTTCCTCTGCAAACCAAAGAAATACATTGGTGGATAACAAAAGATGTTTTAATTT
Source organism: Chaetodon auriga (assembly GCF_051107435.1). Lineage (NCBI taxonomy): Eukaryota > Metazoa > Chordata > Actinopteri > Chaetodontiformes > Chaetodontidae > Chaetodon > Chaetodon auriga. Next base: position 23,391,123 of record NC_135078.1, on the reverse strand, counting down.
CACAATTTTGGGGAAGAAATGGCGTTTTATTTTTTAAAAAATGCAAAGATTCCAATGTTTTGGGCCATGACTGTATGTCAAAAGGTGAATACAGCTCTACTAAAAAATGATCAAACAATGAGGCTACAGACAAGAAACACCTGGTTTAATAGAAAGCTGCAGGCTGTGGATGAGCGTACACCCCGCTGGTGTTTTTACCCTCATAACCCAGACTTTCTGTGAGTACAAATGTGTTACTTTTATTAGTTCTCTTACTCTCACTGCTCCTTTCCAACAAAATTGCTGAGAGACACGCGCTCATACCTGGCTGAATGTTGTCCCTGATGATGCTGACGTGTTCATCTCGGTCAGGCCGCGTGTGTTCGTGCCAGAATCCGATCACGTGACCCAACTCGTGCACCACAATACCAAACTTGTCGCAGTTTTTCCCGATGGATATGGCCTGGGGGCCTCCACCGCGACGACCCACATAGGAGCAGCACCTATGAATCAGCAGCCAGACACACACAGAGGCAGTGTTAATAAAGCCAAAATGTAGTGACTAGACTTTATAAATGAAAAAAACACTAACAAGCAAGTGGAAACTACAGAGGGAGGCCAAAACAGCCATGTTTCCCAGGAGAGAAGAAGACGGAATGTGCCTCTGGCTCTAAAACGTCTACGAGCTCCTATATTTCAACCTGCTCTGTACATATATAATGAAGCTTGTAACGAGAGCGACATTATCTTAACAGCCTCTGGTCTGTTTTACGGGAGAGCCTTACGAGGCGACCCGTCATCCACACATACAGCAGTGACATTCATTCATCCGTGTGCCAATGCAAATGCTGAGAGTGACGGTGGGAGCTGGCTGGCTGCGGCGCTCCATCTCAGCGTGACATGAAAGGTTCAGTGTGGGAGTCTGGAGGACGGGCACACACATCACGGCCCTGTGGGCCAGACAGCCGCTCTCTAATTACTGCGAGGCCAGCCAGGCTCTCCTGAGACACGCCTTGAACTTTGCACAGGACAGATGGGGGCCTGCTGAATATGCAGCAGAGTCAAGCGTTCCCACTGCTAACCGCTGCCGCCTGCGTGGATAATGTCATCCCTGTTGCTCCAGAGGCCAGTTAGCAGGCTAAAAATGGCTATCAACAGTTGGCTGGAAAAAGTTGAGTTTCATGAGCTGCATCCGCTTTTTGTTAAGCTGTGTGCGCCGAATGATACATATCAGTGGGAGAGGTGCATTGTGTGTAATGACATAATGGTTCCAGCTTGTTTTCTAAATCTGTGTGAGGTTAAAACATTGGGAACTGGGAACATTTTGGTTTGTGTGTCCTCTGGGAACCTCTCTAATACTTCTAACAGCTCTGGCCTCTTTCACTCAAATTCTCAAATTAATAGGTTGAACTGGTTTGCGTTCCCAACAGCAGCAAGTGCTTTAATTTAGAAATATTTCGTCGTTAAATAAAATAGCCCCGCGCGTCCAAACAGGTTGTCATAGTCGCTTAGCAACAACAGGAGCCACAACCAACCGGACTATCTGAGGAAATGCTGAGTGGACACTGAGCCCAACTTCAGCAGAGTAAACAGGGTTACAGAGGCTGAGGAAGTCTCGCTCTTGGGTGCAATATTGTTCGCCGTGCAGGACACAAGTGCTCAGTGATGGACGCGGTGCGATGATGGGGCACAGGAAACATTCCTGGCCACTGAATGGCCGTCTCTCTCAGGACTGGCGGGGGGCTGAAATAACAACTCGCACAGAGACTGCGAACAGAGAGGATGAACAATGGTGAAAGGCTGCTGAGCAGGAGGCAAGGAGGAGCGCTTAGGCGCTAAATAATTAGCCGGAGATAACGGAGGCTCAACAGAGGACGACCATTGTTCAGTTCCTTCACGCGGGAGCTAAAAAAAACCCCACCGGCTCACCCGCATGGTCGGTAGGTGAAGACAATATAGCTCTCCTCCTGCGTCCTCTCAATGAAGGTCACACAGGTGTGCTTCTCCCAGTGCCGCATGGCTTGGCGGAATATAGCCCGCTGGCTGCCTGAATGGGATGACAGAGAGGGTGAGATCAGTGGAGCTGACACACACACACACACACACACACACACACACACACACACACACACACACACACACACACTGACAGTGTTTTATAGAAAGGAGGAGATGAATAGAAAAGGAGGCAGCTGGGTGCTGTTTTGGGACATGAAGTTGTACACAGAGTTACTGGAAATGAAGTCACAGCTCTATGCATGCCATCATGATGTAAAGCTTTTTCTAACACTTACACCAAAGCTTCATAATCATGTTTTGTTATAAAAGAAATGTTTATTTGGCTTTTGAACAATCACCCAGCACAATCCCATTATACTTTTTTTTAAGGCGACACGATCAGATGACAGCAGTGCATTTCTTTATCTCTTTATTCACTGTGAGGATTTAGGAATTAGTCACTTAAAGACGATGCCTCAGTGCTTCATTCCCTGCAGCGACGTCCCCTTTCAGTGGGAAATATAGTGAATTACAGGAGCGAGACGCCATCAACAACCACAAGCAGGAATCGTGTTTTACAGTTTTAAAATTAGTGACATTTAAAGGATCTAAGTGATTAGCAAACGCTTGCTACTTACCACTAAAGTTACCGCTGATGACATAGGGAATAACACCTTCAGGCCAAACACGCTCAGGTCTGGAGGTGGCAGCCCTTTTCCTGCGGTGTGAGCCTTGCCTGTTCTGGCTGCTCTGATCGGTGGAGCCTGAAGATGTCAGATCAAGACAACAGAAACGACACAGAAGGTTGAATTCACCTCTGGGTCTGACCGAGGAAATGTTTCTCCAATGTTTTTATTAAGAGCCAAAAAAGCTTTACTACAGAACATTAATCAAGGTTTGATGCCGTTCAGAAAATCCTAATTATTATTTCTCATTTAGGAAATTACATTCGCTCCCTGAAGAGAGACGTTTGTTCAAACAACAATGTTCTTCCTGTTTTGCACTAAAGGATTTTACTGAAGCTTAATTCTTTCTTCTTTCAAATTAATTTCGCCACTTTAACGTCACTCAAACACACATAAATGCAGAGTAACCATGGAGACTAAGCTCCCACCTAAACCTGGTGATTACAGTACGAAACATCCATATGTGAACCACCTAAAGCTTAATCTGCCCACTGAACGTCACGATGCTGCAGAAAAGACGTAACGTACTCTGGACCTCTTCAGCTCTCCTCAGTCATACACAGAAAGTGTGTATCCTGAAGATAAAAATAATAAGTAATGGAAAGTACATGTGTTTTTGTTTGATTTACTGAATGATGCAGCTTTGCGGCAAAAGAATGGAAAGAGTTTTTCCAGTGACATAATTACTTTAGTTTTAATTGGTATCTTATGTTTTGGTATTAGCCCTCAGGGCAATAAATGAACGAATACAAGCAGATTAAAGCATCACAATGATCTGCTCTTATTACGTGAATTAAGCCGAAATGTCAAACAAGCGTCTAGATTTTAATTCTAGACAATCTAATTAAAGATTGCGTCACATCTGGAGGTACAGTGATGCTTCAGTGCATCATTTCCCGGAGCGACGTTCCCTTTTCAGCAGAAAAAAACGTGCTGAACTACAGAGAGAGAATGAGCTTTGTGACCTTTAAAGGAAACAAATGCTGACTTTTGATAACGCATGCTCCCATTACGTCCTTATACATAAATACATCCTTTGTTTAAAAGGTAGACCAAGACTGAGAAACTATTGAAAAACGTCTTTCCATACGGTTCATGCAGAGGAGCCATTTAATGGGTGTGTTGAGAAGAAGCCATACAATTAACATTTCTATAAAAAGACCATGTGCTGCTGTGCCTTCACATTGTTTCTTCTAATTATTTTCATTCAACCAAAATGTTTAGGATAGGGATAACTAGAGGTTTTCTTTCCACATAAAGACTCCAACAGCTGATTCCACTCTTTTTCTCATATTTGGGCGAAGGTGCTCATGTAATCCGTCTTTAATGAAAACCTGCAGGATCCCCTTGGTACCCTGATGCCTGTCCATGTCAGGGGTTAATAAATGATTAACATTATTAAACAATTAATTAGCATGCTGACCTCTATGCACTGTGGAGTTTTAGGTGATGGCTGCAGAAAAAGTAGAGCACAGCAGGGATTTCAGGCACCTGGTTCAGTGGTTTATGGAGACGGAAACAGTCTGAGTAGGTCATAACTCCAGCAACACTTGTAGCATAAAGAGGATCTTTATTGTGAGACACTACCTGGATGACCCTGATGAAGGCCACAAGCTGGAACGTGTTTGTCTCACAATTAGGTTGTTCTTTATACTCTAAGTATCGCTGTAGAGACAAAAACAAGTACATCTGGTTTCAGTACACCCTGCACAATGAGGGCTGCATGAGGCCGTGCTACCGCGAGCCCTCATCTTTGCTAACGAAATTTGATTAGCATGCAAGCCACAGTTTGCAGCAAGTGTTTTTTAATTTGCTGGAACAATGTGTTCTGTTGAATTTCGGTCTGCAGGAATAAATCCTAGCAGCCTGGCGAGATCAATTAGCACGTACACTTGTGCATGTGTTGAGGAAAAGTCTGATAACAGCCAAATCTGCTGGGTTAACTGATAAGAACGAGTGCTGGAGAGACAGAACTTGTGGACGTGTTAATTACAATAATATGATTACATCTACCACCTTCATTCATAGGTAGAGAGGGAAGGCTTTTAGGTCAAAGGTTTTATTATTATTCTGATTGTGTTACTTACTCAAACGAATGTCCCTGCTCTTTGATTAATGTGTGGAGGGCAACAGTTGAGATCAGGTGAAGAGACATGACCACGTTAACCATGCAGCTGCTGCGTTCAGGTGTATGATAACTGACGGTGACGGACAAACTGAATTCATCGACACCGTGTGGGATGAATGAAAAATATGACAAAAAAGTGAAAAGGTTATCTTGGCTGCTAATTCAGAGGCACATCTGTGTATGGTTATCTGGTCTGAATGCTGCAGTGTGTGTGTGTGTGTGTGTGTGTGTGTGTGTGTGTGTGCAGCCTGAGGAAGGTGCACAGGGACGAAACTGTTTTTCAGAAACAGTTTGGTTTCTTGTCGATAAATAACAAACCTGCAGCCAGAAACCTGTGTGTGATATCCGTCAGTGACCTTTCTTGTGAAAAACAAATTACAACTGCTGTTCAGTCATCAAGGAGCATTGCAAAGATCAATTCCTTTCTCTCATGGCCTGATCGAGACGGTCCCGCCTTCAGCCGGGACAAAACGCAGCTGCTCGGCTTTTAACAAATACCAGACGGCAGGGTGATATCAGCCCTGCTTCAGCCTCTCTTCGCTGGTCACCAGTCAGTTTTGGAATTGATTTTAGGATTTTGCCGATCACCTTCAGAGCGCTTCATGGCTTCGCTCCCCTGTGAGCCGGGGTGGCCTCAGATCCTTGGCCAGGACTCTGCTGGCTGTTCCTGAGCACCGACTCGGGACCAAAGGTGACCGGGCTGTTGCAGTGATGCCCCTCAGCCTGCCTGAGGATCTGAGGCTTGCAGAATCAGTGACATCTTTTACTTCTCACAACGTATGTGCCAACACGTCTTATCTGTATTTTATTATTCGTATTTATCTGTTTCGTTATTTGCCTCGGTCCTGATGTCTTTTTGTCAGTTTTGTAGTACACTTCGTAACTCTGAAGACTAGAGTAGCTTTTCCACTGTCCAACAATTAGATGTGCAAGGACTTATCTGCTCAAGTGGACAAACGATTATTCAGAGACGAGTGCGCACATAGTCTGTCTCCTGTCCTGTGAACTCCCTACCCCAGAGATCACTTTTTAGTCTGAAAATCAATCTAACAGCAGTTGAAACGTGTTTTTAATCCTGCAAAATGTTTCTTTTCCCCAAAATGCTCATTAATCTGAATGAAAAACAGCAAATTGACATCATTCCAGCACCGAAGGCAACATGCGCGTACTTGTCGGTTCACGCTTACCTATAGTTTATAGGATTGTGAGGCCTATTGGTCCCTGCTGGCTCACAGCTGTTGCTTAAACACGGTTTTCATTTTAAGAACAACATTTAACCTGACAAAGCCCAGCAATTACTGTCGAACACGGTGGGGCAGGTGAAGCAACGTGTAGTGGAAACATGACAGTCGTAGGCGAAAACCTTTAAAGAGAGCTCATAAAAACACAAAGCTGACAGCCGACAGATGCTGCTGCAGACTCTCAGTTTCAGAGGACGTGAGCGGTTTGACTTTTAGTGCTGGAGAGTGAAATGGCCGTACATACAATTATTCCCCAGTGAGAAGCAAAATGAGGTAACCAAGTTCATTTCAGCCGTTTTGTTGCAATTTTATCTGGAGTGACAAGCCAGAAGACTTTGCCTCAGTGCTCTAATGAGGACTTTTCACCTCAAGCTGTAATCCTTCAAGCCACGCTTTCTGCTGTTGTTACCTGTGTCCGTGTGATTAACAATCTGGACGGTTCTCTGGGCCATATCTATTATTCTGTCCACTTTAAACGATCGCAGGTCCTCCTCATCCAGAGCAATGTCTCCCAGAAAGGCAGCTGAAACAGACAAACAGAGACAGCACATGTCAGACGACTGAGAGACAACCAAACGATACAAAGCATCAGTCTGAGCCGCCCAGTTGCCTCAAGCGCTTCCTGCCACTCAGACTGAGTAGGATGCATGGAGGCCCAGTCAAAGCTCTCGTGGAAGGCCTAGAGCATGTAGCACACACATTTAAAAATATAGACTTCATTCCTTTCTTGGGTCTGCTCTGTTTACCCTTTCCTTGCAGTGAAATAGAAACAGAATTGTGAAACAACAGCATGTCTGTTTGGATAACAGGCACGCCGCCTTCTCTGGTCTCCAAATTACAGGATGGAAATGTAAGCAACATATTGCACATGGCTTGTGCAGGTTCATGTAATGAGGAGAGAGGATGAACTCAGAAACCTGATCGCTGGTGTGATTAATCGAGCCATCTTCAATCCAGATGTTAGCGACAACACAATTCACACTGTGCGCTTTGGCGTCCTTAATAAGTGAATGAGAGCTATCAGATATGACACAGTGAGACACTGACACTGCCTCAATGGAGTAATATGGGGCACCTTGAACAAGTAATAGCTCTTTAATGAGGCCAAGGAGAGGGAAAAATAACCAAATAGTCCCACTTTATGAGGAATGTGCTTTATGGGATTCCTTACTAAATGCCCCATTTCTGTGGAGGATAAGCTAGTCCTCTCCGCAGAGACAGGGCGCTCAGTTTTACAGGCTTTTAACACCAGCACGTCTCTAGAATTTATGGCCCAGCTTGTATGCAAAAGTTGGGGGGGAGAGAGAGGGTGAGCGGGGGGTTGTTGGGTTTTTTTTTTTTTGGAGACGCAGAGGGGGGGAGAAAGGCAAAGGTGTGGCACTGTAATCCATGTCTGAACAGGAGATGACAATGAGATGGGAAGGGAAGGGAAGAGAGGAGGAAGGCATCTCCCCTCTGCCCAAACCACAGCTCTGAATAGGGACACAGATGTGCAGCAGAGAGAAAATGACAGCCTTCTGGATGTGTGTTTGGAGGTTAGTGTGGTGGACGGGAGACCAACCCGCGGGGGGTAAGAAGCTGGGGGAACCACTAAACTGTAGAGTTAATGGGAATGATTTACAGTAGTTGTGTTTGTCAAACGTTTGAGTCTGTAAATCTTCAACGCGATGCAAGCTGCCTTTACTGCTCCAGTCCAGTTATTCACAGTTCAAATGCAGATACAAACATATCAGACAATGGGACACCCTGACAAGCTATGTGAAGGCTGGCTCAGACACTAAGCCGATGATATTTATCATATATACTCACTAACATGTCTAACACGGTAACATTTCCAACATACAAAACACTTAAGACTAAGCAAAGCTAAAAAAAAGGACTAATTGGTTCAAAGACATTTATTCATCAGTCTAAACATTGGTTGAATATACAATGAACAGCGACATATGGGAAGTAAAAATAATGGTTGAGTTAAGAATCCTCAGCTGACACAGACAGTGACGTTTTCATAGCCTTCTCAATCTCACCCCACGCTTGTGGACCTCTGCAGACCACACTAAAGCTCACACCGTGAAATACAAAAGAAAATTCATCATGTGTAGATAAACTTGATTTTATTTATTTCCGCTCAAAACTTTTTTCCTTCCTTTTCTGCAACAAAAACATTCATCTCCCGCACTCCTACGAAAGTCTGAGACGAGAGAAAAGGGGATGAAAAGCACAATGGAAACAAAGACGAAAACACACTTGGCTCGCCTCCCCGTTCAGCAGAAGAGGATTATTGAAACAGTCTGGAGTTGCAGGCCAGTCTTCCAGCCTGCAGGTCGTAGAGGATGCACCGCAGAATGACTGTGTTTGGGATTAGAGGCTAATGACAGCAATAAGACAAGGTGTAGATCACTGCCGGCAAGACGAGGCACGCACAGAGGGCAGGTTTAAATTCCGGAGGTCAAAGGGATCCTCTAATTTGTGCTCGCAAAAAACACACTGATTCACTGCAAAATCCCTGAGACACAAAACAGACTTCTGACAATCAGACAGGCGCTGCCAAAAACAGCACTGATAAGGGGAAGCTACCAGATGTCGAGCAGTATAGGATGGACAGGCTGAAGACAAGATTCTTCTCTTTTATCTTCACATTTTTTATGTGATTCCCAGAACTGGCTGAGCGCTGCAAAGAACAGGCAGTACGTGAACAATTATTGCCAAGTTGCTGTCATAAAAGACCATAAGCACTGAGAAAAAGTATTCAAAACAATTCTATGAAACTCTTTTTCACTCTGAAGAAAAGCAAACAACAACAATTGGCAAATATTAGCAGCGTCACGTGCAGGCTGTGACCAAATAACGAGGTGCAGGCTTTCCTCCACCCCCATGAGGTTCACAGAGGGCTGCGCTCTCTGCCCAATCATCCACCACTGTGCTGAAGACAGGCCAGTTAATCCGCAGTGTCATTGTTCTCAGACAACAGTGGAGATTGAAGTGAGCAAATGCACGGCCCGGCGGCATTAGGACTCATTTCCCCCGGGCGCAGCAGTCGTCCTGGAGACGCTGTTGCAGGTTTATGGAAAAGACTCACAGGGATTGTGAATTAATCCCCTTGTCTCCTGGCTTTAATTATCCACAGACACACGGTTTTGGGAATCTTTTGTACACAACTCTGGGCTTGGATTGAGGGCAGACCATGGAGAAAGGTGATAAACTCATCTAGATAGAGAGCGCTGTCATGATGTGAAGAACAAACACAGCGAGGCGCGTGTGTTGTACTGTAGATTAAAACCTCGTGAATGTGGCAGATGGCAAGTGATCACCGTAGAGTACAGTGCTGCATCTCTGTCCAAACATTCATTACCTAAATGACAACAGCTGCAGTTATAATACTAATATCTATGCAGAATAGATTTTAGGTAGGTTTTAGCTGCTGTTATAGTTCATTTATCCCCTTTAAGGTGGAGAAAAGAATAAGAAAAGGGAATTTAACTTTAAGTACAAACCATGTTACAAATGACTTAAAGTGAAATATTGAACATAATTAATGTGTGATAAACTCCAAACTCCTCCCCCCGTCATTGAATTTTTTCGTTAATCTAACCCATCATAATCCTTCTCATCTCAGGCTGGCCCCATCAATCGCCGTACCCAGTCAGATTACACATGCGATCTCAATCAAATTAATCCCATTGATTCGTGTAATGCCCTAGCCTCGACCTCTGCGGTGTCAAACGCTCCACGACTATTCCCATAAATCTCCTTCCGTGAATGCCAGACCGCGACATCTGCCACTGAAACCTGCACAAACATCAATACTAAGCCTAAACAGACACCGACACCAGCCTATATTTAGAAGGCCAGCTCCACTGTGAGGTCGCTCCTCGCTGTGCTCATACAGACGTTAAGGCAGTCCTTCCCTATGCAAGACCTAATGATGAGGGATGAGAAAGCCTGGCCAATATGTAAGCCTGGAATGCATCACAATGCCCTGGCACCGCCTTTCACAGCCTCTGTTTGGTAACAAACGCTGCATTTGAATTCCAATGGAGGCCAATAGTGTATTGCGTTAAGGTGATTACCATCTGATGACAGTGTAAGTATCACTTTTCAGGTTTCATTCTGTACCAGCCCTTCCTGCCACATGCTGGCCACAGCCCCACCAAACACTGCATGGAAAAAGAAAAAAGAAGTACGGTAGCACAGAAATATGAATACTGAGGCAAAAACAAGAAAAATAAAGCATCTTCCCAACTAAGGAGTGATGAATTGCATTATGCAGGGCTGCTGTTGTGTAAATATGGTACCTCTCTCCTCTGTAAAAACTACACCAGCTGTTATTCTTCAGCAAATGCTTACCTTGACATTTCCTAACGCTGCAATTTGAGCTCAAGGCGGGAGAGGGAGGGAAAAAAAACTCTACTTATCTGCGCTCGGCTCATTTCAAAAAGTTATCCAAGGTATAATTAGAAGAGAGATTCAGGCGAAGTCAAGCTACAGCCTGAGATTCGAGTAATTATTTTCCAATAAAAGCCTGCGGTCTCATCAGCGTTGCTGTCACCGCGCTGCAGCTTCAGTCTTATTGACAAAATGAGAGCGGCTTCAGATGCAAAGGGCACACAGCAAGAAGCTGCCTCCTCCTTTAACATTTCACACTCCATCAAGCCCATTAGCAGATTGGATTTCCCAGCTCATCCCTGCCACTGATTACTGATACACCCCACTGCCAGTCGAACCCCCTGTAATGACTCATCAGCTCGCCGGCCATTTGTCTTTTTTAATGTCAACGATACACAGCGTTTGAGCTCCTTACATGGATGAATAATTCATCGCCACACGGCAGCGATTTTCACCTTTCACAGAACTTATTTTGACCATCCAGACTTCATATTTGTGGTTTAGACGGCAGACTAACACATACTCACACAGTCTGGTGCGAGGAAAGAGCAGGTTTTCTCAGAACAGATGTCCAAAGCAAAGTTTAAACGGGTTTGTGGATGAACTAAATCTGGAAGATATCTTCAACCCTCAACACTTTCCATAAATAACAGCTGAAGAAAACACCTTAAGTATTCACTACAGGTGGAGGGAACAGAAAAACAATTCTTCCAAATGAACAGCAACGTAGCACGGGTGAATTACCTCGAAAAAAACAAACGGTGAATAATGAAGAAGTGACTGCTAAGCTGTTCATTATGGCAGGCTAATTGGGCATCCTTTGAGCCATTTAAATGAGCTCGTCCAAAGCATTTGTTGTTAGTTAGGCTCCGTACTCAGACTTGGTATTAATGTAATGCAAGATTAGTTATTACTTAGCTCTGACAACAAACATATTGTTCCAACTAACGCACCAAGATCGTGCCAATAGATTGGCTCCTTAATCACCCGAACCCTGCAGAGAGAGAAGTGGCAGGGGTCCTGTAATGTAAAAAAACACCCAGTGTGGGCTCGGCTATACAGCCTCAATACCATGATAAAAGAAAAGCATCTGCTTAAGTGTTGCTTAAAGGCCCAATCATGAAGTTCAACAGCCCCATCGCATTACCGGAGCAGGACTGAGGGATGGAGCTGCGCAACCAGCTGCTGTTTTCAGAGCCTCTGATGAACCCATTCATAAAAAAACCCAGTCAACGCAACCCACAACTTCCTGTTAAAAATTCATGTTGATGCTTTTAAGCAGAAGATTGTTTCACATCTTAACATCAAATTATAAGTCGCTCCTGCACAGTGGCCTCCTGATGAGTAATCATTATGTAGTAGGTCACAGTGGCTTTTTAAAGGCCTTTAACAGCAAGTGAGTGAATAAAAACCAGACTTATGAGAAAATAAAAACTCTGAAACACTGCTATCTAAAACAATCCAGCTGTTGTATTTTAAATGACCAAATCAAAGTCGGCAGAAGTCTCCGCTGACTGCAACAAACACTTCAGAGGCAGCGAGTGGGTTGTGGATAACCTACCGAGTGCTGCCATGAATGGCCTGCACTCCTCACCTGGGCTGGTGTGGCACAGCGCGGCTGGCCTGCCCTCCACCTTCCAGCCGTGCTTTCCCCCTGGCACGAGGTGAATGACCCACAGTCTGTGTGAAGTGTTTGAGCCAGTCAGAGCAGAGAGCCGGGGGGCCCAGGGAGACGAGAAAAACCGCTTGCGTAAGAGACGACAAGATGAGAAGGGGGTGTTAAGGTTGTCTGCAGCCCAGGAGCTCAGGCACAAAAGCGCTCATCCACAGCTTAAACATGCACACACACACACAGACACACACTGCTGTCAGAGGTCTTATATAGATTAACATGTCTGCTTCATACATGAACGCATACGTACACATCACTGTTTTCATGATCATCATTTAAGCAGAGCAGACAATGAGCGTGACTGGTTCTCATCCATTTTTCATTTCAAAAACGAGTGGATCTAATCTCAGCGGGTTGTTAGAGTCTTAAATGACTTCCTGGGATGCTGCCAAGTTTGGAGTTCTGCAAACTAAGGAATTTTCCACTGGTTAACTTCCTAAATAGATGGCATTACTTCAGTGTTATTGCACTGCTCGCTTCAATCAATGCACATTTCTATCTTGTCTGGTATAGTGATGAGTTATTTAATCCTTTGTAAATGTGAACATTTTTTAGGGATTTTTTTTTGGCTTAACTGCAGAGGAGTGGCACACATGCGATGTGGCAAGAAACGAAGACCTCACTGAGGGCAATTTTAGAAATCTGAGGAAATTAAATGGTGGTCACCACTTGGTCAACTGAGCAACTATCAAAAACACCTGAACAGGAGTCGTGACTGTGTTCACTTTCAACACACACGTATCTCCCCGTCAATCAGTGAAAATCCTGACATCAAGGAAGTGCTAAGCAAGGACGGCCACGCAGAGGACAAGCATGAAACAAACTCCTCACAGAGCTTTCCTGCACCAGAAACCTCACACGGCCGTAAGCATTTTCCTGGGCGGAAGCAGCATGACATAAAAAATGCTGACCTGGAGGCCACAGAAAGCGATCAAATACACTCAGTGCAGCGGTGTGCTTGAAAAATGAGAATCAAAAAGAAGGAAAATCAATAATGCAAGAATCACCAAGTCCGCGCTTGGTGCTAGTGTGACTGTGGTGAAAAATGCTGTCTCTGGTGTATTGCAGCTGAGTGAGGAGGAGTTGGGAGTAAAAAGGGAGAGCTGAGAGATCTTGGACATTTTGCTGCTTGGTGGGAAGGAGAAAAGCAGGTGGGTGTTGGAAGAGCTGGAGACTGGGAGGGTTAAGAGAGTGGGAGTTTGTACTTGTGACCGTCTCCCAACCACCTGTCTGCAGACGTGCCCAGAGGAAACCATAAGCAAAACTGCACTCTGTTCTAGTGACGCTTGAAAGTGGATTACTAACAATGACAACATCCTCACAAACAAGGCCAACACCAAACATGAAGGGGGATTAGTAAGTTGAAATGTCCCAGCTGAGACATTTCCCTCAAATATCAACGATTTCTTCTAAACAAAGGCCGAAAAATCACTTGAAATGTAAACACAGCATCATCGACCCTTCGTCAGTTTACCCCTCAGCCTTATGTGAACACCACGTCCATACGTGCGATGCAAAAACAATCTGATGCAACCACTTGGATGACTCAAATCAAGCAAAAACAGGAAGCGACATCTTTGCTGACTTGCAGGTAGGACATGGGTCATCTGCTGCCTGACCTTTGTCATGTTTATGCGAAGCCACAACACTCCTAAAGCCTGATCTTTAGGTCTCCCTCGACTCTTCTCAGGGGAAAGATGGAGAAAGCAGACAGGCGGGTGGCCGAGAGGCCCGGGGTTCAACTGGGTTTTCTCCTCCACCGCCACATCAGAAATTGTCAAATGCCAAATCAGTAAGCACTTCCAGGACTTTAGAGGTCATTCGACTGAAGCCAGCTCTCTGTATCTGTAACCTGAATACTTTCACCAGATGGAAAACACAATCTGTTCAAATTCCCCCAGAGGGATTTGGCAAGACAGAGAGTTCACAGTACACGTACACACACACATAAAGATTACAATGACAAGTCAGATATGCTTTGGCTAAATAACGGCAAAATATGCAGGTCTCACCAGAGCAGAAAAGAAGCAGACATATTTATACCTTGAGCCACAGCAGCCAGCAGAATTATGTGTGCATAATTTCTGAGCTCCACTGTACTCTCCTCTCTCCCCTCCTCCACTTTGTTTTAGTGGCCGTGTGAACAGCCGGTGGAAAAAAAGACTATTTGTGCAGTGACAAAAACCAGCAGAAAGGGAGCAGAAGTGTTTAAAATCAAAGTGCAGATTTCCTTTGTTTGCCCCAAAGCTTTTTTTAATAAAACACAGCCTGCAGGAGCTACACGATCCCATTTTTAGAGAATAAAAGTGGATTTAGCCGCAAACAGCAGGCTGCAACTTTTCTACGAGCGCTTTGGTCAAAACTTTTCAAGTCTGGATAACGTATGGAGGCACTCATCCGTTTTTATTCTCATTCTCACGATCCTTGCAGCCGCTCTCCGAGCTGGGTTATCCTAGGCGACTCGGTGTGTGCTTCAAATGTTTCAAACTGCAGAAACTATGTCAGTCTGTGCAAAACAAATGCACATAATGTTCCATCAAGCTTTTCCCAAACTACATCCACGCACTGTCATCTCTCTAAAAGCCTTTTCTCCGGCCGATCTCTGCGAGCTCCACAAACAGATTCGTGGCATGTTTCTACCTCCACATAAAAGGTGAATCACACAGCGCAGAACAGAGAAAAAGGGGGAAAAAATCTCACCAGCTTTACAGGGATCCTTATAGTCGATCGCCTCTGATGTGGCAGTGGGGTCCACATAGTAGCCCGGATCAATCGCTTCCAAATCGATCGCCAATATCACGCCGAGACAGGGTAGAAGAAACCAACATCTCGCCGTGAGATCCATTATTGTGGTGGGGGAAACGGCGAAAGGCGAGGGATAAAGGTAAAGGAAGAGAGAGGGAGAGAGAGAGAGAAAGAGAGAGAGAGAGAGAGAAGAGTGAGAGAGAAAGAGAGAGAGAGAGAAAATGGGAGGTTTTTGGGGGAAACGAGATCCCTCCGGAGGGCGGGTTTTAAATCCAGCCTCTCTCCGGTGTCTTCTTGGCTCTGGGGGCAGTGATTTCTCTCCTCCAGCCGGAGCTTCGGGCTGGCGCGCAGTCCTGCCTGACAAACTTTGATGATATGGCAGCTCCACAGGGGCGGTGAAAACGGCCTTTTACGCGGTGATGCCCCTGTGCGTTTTTATCGCTCCCTCGTTGGTCCATCAGGGGTCCTCGAGGAGCCTGTAAGGGCCCATGATTTAGTTCACTAGATATCATCTTGTAGTTTCTTCTCTGGTGTCTCCACAGTCCTCTGTTTGTAGCTAAAGACATTATTTCAGTGTAAAATCGAGCAAAGATTTCATCATATTTGGCTCCCTGGAGAACGAGCTTGTATAAAAGGGGCCCCTTTGCGCCAAGTTTGGCGCTCGTGTTGTTTTTAAAATTCAGAAGTTGAGATAAAGCTGTGCTCACCTGACACGTTAGGCCCTTACTGTTTTCCGTATCTTTTCACAGCTGAATTAAACTCGCGTAAACTCTCCTCTGCTTTCTTTTGGGTTCCTTTAACGCACACGCGGCGCAGGAGACGGCAACGCGCGCACCGTTTACGCACGTACATTTTTCACAAGTGCGCACTCCAGCCGCCCACTCGCGCTATCACACGCGCGCGCACAAACAAATAAACAAACAAATCAAACAAACAGACTGAGCTTGACCTTTCCGGCATAGATTTACTCGCGTATGAGGAGTCACCAGCAAATCGAAGTGGTTAGAGCGCCACCTGTTGGCAATTAACGGAACAATACACGAAGAGACTGTGAGTCAAAAGTAAATAAATATGAAAGGCAGCGTGGTGAATCGTGATAGCCTGAGTTTGGCCAAAAATCATAGTTTCATTAATTTATTTATGAATAATTAATTATTTACGCTGGGTCAGGTTCGCCACACACAGATTGCTCTCCTTGACTTAAAGTCTAAATTTCTTTCTAACATCAATTCATAATTTCTATTACTGATTCATTTGTTCTTAATCTTTCCAATACTGCGTGATTTTCTCTCTTATGTAACTGGCCCATTCTGACTTTAATCAATCGAACTGTGGCTGAAATATCAACCAAAATGTATTCAGAGAGGAGAGAAATGAGGGCTGGCTCGGTTTCTTCTTCATTTATCACACCACAGTCAATTTCTTGGCCTTAATGTGGAGATTAGATGGAGAGACCTCAGGTGGATTGCTTGAATATCCACTGCTGCTGCTGCTGCTGCTGATGGGAGGCTTCGCCAGCAGCTCTGTTGTTCTCTGTCCGACTGGCATCAGTTATCCTGTCCCTGCCTATTACACACAAAGCCTCGTTTCTGGAGGGAAGACACACACTCCTCTCTTTATCTTATCTGACTGCTGTCTAAGTGTGGAATTTAAGACAGGATGTCTGCTGAGATGAGTGGGCTGTATTTATGCTCTTGCTGTAAACACAGCAGTATAACCGTCACGCATGAGAGCAAGCGTCTTCATTATATTTTGAATAAGACGAGTTTTTCAGTTTGCTCAACGCTACAAGTGTTGAACACACAGGACCAAATATTTAGATTAGCAAACAGGGAACACAGTTGAGTGTCTGCAGGCAAATCAGTTGTTTTTACTGAGGCAGTTTCAAGCAAAAAGTCCATATAAGTCATGACTCAGTGCAGATGGGAAATATTGCCTTCTACAGTAGTTTATGGGACATGAGGTTATAGAGGAAACAAATATAACAAATACTGTCAGCATAAATATCAACAGACATGTCCTGCTCATGTATTGCATCTTTCGGAGTGCATTTTGTTCAGAGTACCGCACAGGTGCACAGTCAACAGTCGATATCCTGCAGCTTCTGCAATCACATGATTATGACCTGATGCTGACATTTAATTAGTGTGGAAATTTAGCTCTTAACATATTTTAGGCCTATTACATGATGAAAGAAAACTGCTTCAAGAAAATTATGATGGAATACTGTCATGATGTGAGTATAATTACTGTGGTAAATAATATCAAAGCCACGATCAACATTCAGATGTAATTATCTCACAGATATGGAGATACCCTTTCTTTTAATTTCCTGTTAATCATACTTGTCTATGATGGCCCATGATACATGAGATGCAAAAGGGATAATGACTAAAGGATTTCAAGTTAATATGCAATCTAATAAAAGTTTTTCTTAATCCTTATTTAGCTGAAATGTGCTGTATGTGTGCCATCATTCAGTCTGTCCCTTTGCAGCCTGTACAGGGACATTATCACAGTCCAGTAGGCTGCACTTTATCCTCACATGAAATAATTCCCTCCCGAGAGGAGAGCATGTGATGATGTTGTATATCTGGCTGTCAGGATTTGCTCATAAAAGTTAAAGGTGCGAGAAGAGAGCGCAGGCTGTGGCATGAGGACCACCACTGCAGTGTTAGTAGAGTCGGTGCTCTGCACAGGGAGGTTAAGCATCGCCGCCGCTCAGCCGCAGCCGACAGTGACTGCCTGGCCTTTTCCAACCATCGCGCCCGGGGAGCTCTCTGGAGGAAGTGAGGCAGGTGTGCTGTGTGTTGTGGGGTGGTGCGTTCATCATTGCAGGGAGGGGACAGTCTGATTGGCTCCCAGACGCCTCTGGCACAGCACCAGCTTACATCAGGTGTATCACCTCATGGGAACCGTGAGCCGAGATTTTCACTGCTGTAAAAGGGCACAGTGAAATGAAAAGTACAGAAAATGTAATTATAAACCTATTTATATTAAGGACAAAGAAATGTTTGGCATTTACTTCTTTGGCTCTAAAACTGGCTGACAACAACTTTAGAGCGTGCACAGCATGTGCAGTATTAATTTGAGGATATTTTGAGCCATATCAGATAAGCATTTTCAGAAGTGCAGCTCCGCTTTATGCACAGCCTCACATTTAGATTAAGATAAGACTTAATCAGCTGAGGAAGTCGTTTCCACTCTGCAGTCAGACTCATGTAATTCCCTGTGAAGACTCTACGTCAAAATATGAAGAACGACTCCTCAGCTTTCTCTTATTTATGAAAATGTTCTAAAAGAGGGCATCTGTGGAAACAGCTGCTCTGTAAAACAAGGTCTTTAATTAAAGCGCAGTCACCATCATTTCAAACAACATGGAAACGGATCAGTGTGCTTTTGTTCATAGAAAACCTGAGTACGGCTTTTAACTTCAATGCACATTAAACTACTAAATACCAAGATAAACTGGGTAAAAAATGACTATTTGGAGGAGATTATCAATTATTATTTAATCCTCTTAAACTCTACAAAAAATAGCTGCAGTCTGCAAAATTACTTCATGGCATTGTGGTTGCCATGACAGTGGAGATAATTATAAGCTACCCAAAAAGGAAATTTCCTTGAGTTGTATAGATAACGATGTGGGCAGTGTGAAAGCACAAAATGCAAATGCGCTCGCATACGTGCAGTGCAGTTATGCCCCAAAACAACTTCTGGATGAAGATTCATGGCTTTATTATTGAAGTTATAGCTTAACATTTTGGGGCTGTGTGTGAAGAAATGGATCCAGGCTGCGACAATGATAAGGTAAAATAGTCTCAGATGAAAACCTGCTTCTCAGGAACAGGAAAAGCTGCTGCGTATGAAAGATTTCACACAGAAACTAACAGGTCAGAATAATAGAAGAGCACAAGAGTAAGGGCAAGGTGGAAGCGAATGAATCAAAGTATTTCCAGGTGGATTTACGTCCTTGAAAGTCTTCATCTGCACTGAGGATTAAAGTACCGAGGTTTTATCTCAATGAAACCACATTTATTTTTGAAGTGTTTGTCCCTGTTATTTACACAGCTGGAGAGGGAGCAATGAAGGAGGACGGGGGATATATTTGTGCTTTGGATTGTTGTACATGGATCATTTTGTCTAATGAAAAAAAAAGCAAGTCAGAAAAGGTAGAGGTTGCATGAACCAACAAGAAGAAACCACATGTGCCCTCATAGGAGAGATGAGTAAAAAGATAAAGAGCTCCAAGTAAAAAGTGCCCACAACCAGAGTCTTTACATGCTTAAACGAGACGCACCTTTGGCTCGTGGGTGCGAGCCGGCGTCACGACCTCACCAGCTTGGCTGAGAGATCCCACTCGACTCGGCTGCGCTCCTCGAAGGGTCACCGTTATCGAAGTGGGGGCTTTCTGCCCTACTGACACACAAACAGAACTACTGAGCACTAACAGCTGGACATGCTGATCCTGAAAATACACTAAAATGGACTTGAGCATTTGACTTCTGAAAAGCTGTCAAACATGTGATGGAAGTCACAGAATGACCTTTTAATCTGCGGTTTGGTTAGCAAATTAAAACAACAGCAGGGTGTCGGACAATGAACTTAATGAGGACTAAAAGCAAATCTGGGGTTTTTGTTAAATCAGAGGGGTGAGACAAACAACGGATTCACACGGAAAGAAAACAAAAGAGCAGCAATGAAAACATGAGTTTGATTCCAGTCTTTATTATAACAACAGGAACAGAGCTCGGTGAGGCCATGCGCTGGTTTTATTGCTTTTCAACACGTCTCTGTGAAAGTCAGCATTCATACTTATGGATATTATAAGCAGGTGGTTTAATGGGAGGGTTTACAAAATGCTACTGCACGAAGAGGCAAACAAAATAAACACAAACATGAAATGACTCAGCAACTAACAACCAAATCTGACAAACAAAAGTGACCTGGACTCAACTTTTGGGCATCTTATTCAACTGGTCAACCTCACCAACACTGACTTTAACTTTACTCACAATTCTTCTGTTTCAATGTATCGTCGTACATTTCTGTATATTTTACATTTGCATCCACTTCTACATAAACATTATGTGTCAAGCATAAGCTGGGAACTTCGACCATACATTTCCCATATGGCTCTTTCTGAACATGAAAACAAAACATGTCGCACGCCACTGATCTGCCCACGATGCTGCGTAGCTGCACATCTGACTCTAACCTAACAGTCACGTTCTTCCAGCCAAACTATCTGTCCTCTACGGTCCTCTACTGCTGCAGTCCTGCCTGGCCTACAGACATCCTGATCTACTGTTTCCAAAACAAAGGATGAATGAACGCTGGCCGTTCAACGTGGCCGTCGTGTTTTGGCAGTTCGAGACATACCGGCGGTCTGATTGGTGATGTGCGCCAAGCCGGGCAAGCTGCTAGCAAGTTTGGCCAGCCCGCCATTGGTGAGCAGCTGGTGGATGGCGGTGGTTTTAGTCACTCCTCCTGTGGTGACCACAGGCACCGCCCGGAGCAGAGTGCTGCTGCTGGTACCGATGGAGCTCAGGACTTGACCCTGGGGCTTCCCACAAACCGCCTGAGGGTGGAGGACAAGACAAACAAAGAGCGTGAGGTTCAGTCATAGGTGTGAACAACAACAGAGTGAAGTCGGTCATCTTTCACTCCCATCAGTCTCTAATATTCAGCCCAGCCTTAGTGACGTAAATGCATTGGACAAAATATTTGAAACAACAAAGGGTTGGGCTGTATGACAGAATAATTTGTTTTGTATGAAAATTTCAAATAAAAGAAGAAAATAATCAAACTTTCATGTATATAAGAGGTACCTGGGTGCTGCCTGCGTTGGCGGCAGTGGAGGGCAGACTAGGAGCTTTGGTGACGATCTCCTGAAGACTGAAACTTAGGCCTTGAAGCAGACTGCTGGCGGACGGCGCTGAACACAAACACAAAGATGGTCAATCAATGGGGCTGACATTTGGGTGAAAATATATTAACCAGACAAATCCTACTTTTGCAGACTGCTCCCCCCCGACAGGCCTAAACTAGATGGGCACAAGCACAAACACACCACATGAAAATCACGTCCAAAGGGCAAGATTTGGGACAGCGACAGACAGCGATGGCGCAAGAGGTGATCAATGATGATGTTTGCTTAAATATGTTGTCCTCACACACTGTTCTCATCCAGTGTTCAATACTTTAACCTCCTTGTGCAAAGTGGTTAGAACTGCACTGTGTGTTGAGGCTACTGCGCACAGATCAGCTGCACAGTTGAGAGCGCAAACAGGCGTGCAGGGCAGGACAGGACAGAGATACCTTGGGCAGTAGGCGGAGCTTGCGCCTGGACTGGTGTGGAGGACCCTGACACCATGCAAGGCTGCACGCTGCTGAATGAGCTGGAGCCTGGGGACAGGGCACCAGACATCTCTGAGAGACTACCAGACCTGCAGTGACACACATAACCACCAATCTACTCAGGAACTAACCCAGCAAGTGCTGTTTGGCCATCATTCCCAAACTCCGAGTGCACCACTCATCAATCCCTCTGCACCAGTCACACTTTTGTCCAATAGGATGGGAGTGGGCGTGGGTGCAGGCATGACTTGGGGTTTAAGCGCTCTATACTGAATGTGCCTGTGTGTAGCAGGGGAGGCTAGCTTACCGCTGGCCTGTGAGAAGTCCAGAGAGCTCCTTGGCTCCAGCCACAGTCTGTCCCACTGTCACTGTTAAGGGCTTCCCAGAAACACCCACTGCATGGAAAAAGGATCATGTCATGATGGTCGGTTATTTAACTTGGGAGGAAAAAAAATGCTGCGTATCGCAGGCTAAAACAATAACCAAGAACAACTACACGGTCATGCACTACAGGAAGCACGTTTTCAGAAACCTTACTTTCACTTTAGCGACACTGAAGCAAACAAAAACATGTTTCTCTTCTCATGTTTCCATCTCAAGATCTGTATGAAGATGAGCTGCTTACAGTTTCAGATATTTCCATCCTGTCTGCCCACAACTGATTTTATCAACCCACAAGACAACAAAGAACGGTGTGTTTACTCTGATCATACTAACAAACTCGAATTACTGGCTGTCTGCCTCCACCAACCAGCCATCCATGTCTGTCCAGACTCAGATGGAGTAAAGACTTTGAAAGAATTTTACTGTATTAATTGTATTTTTTGGCAAAATGGAAGTTTCCGCTATACTGATGTGTGACTCTAGTGAATAATAAAAGAACCATCTGAGGACCGATGAGCTTGTGGTGGGCTATAATGCCTCAAATATGGATGCTGCTGCAAAGAAGCTACAAACTGTAAAACGTGGACGCTTCACACATCTTCAACCCGGCAGCACAGACGATCTTTACAACGAACACAGTTTGAAGGTGGACGCCCAAGATTAGAGTCACCAATTCAGTCTCTGAACAAATGCGAAATACTGTCTCCCCTTCTATTCCTGAGTTATGGGGTGAATGATGAGCAGAGTCTTTCTGCAGAATATTACAATGTCATAGAGAAGCTGACCTTTGGCCTTTTGGATATGAACTGTCATATTTTCACCCTGTGAGACACTGAGAATTACTGTATGAATCCTTGAGTTATAGCCCAAACCGTGTTTTGGGAGGTCACAGTGACCTTTGACCACCAAAATCTAATCATTTCATCTTTGAGTCAAAGTGGACGTTTGGTCAGATTTGAAGAAACTCCTTCGAAGTGTTCCTGAGACATCACATGCACAAGAATGCGACGTGCGTACGGACAACCCGAAAACACAATGCCATAAAAAGCATAAAAAGCCCAGGCAGGTTTCCTCAACGTTTAAAGAAAATTGCTTATAGAGTCTCACATGTCAGTAACAAAATCAGGATACTGGGTTTTGTACCTTCCTGTGCAGCAGCACTCATGGCGCCCCCTGCTGACTCGTTTTGGGAAACAATGGTGACCTTGATCTTGGCTCTCTTGGAGGCTTTGCTTGGTGTGGGACTAGGCGTCTGCCTCCTCTTTCCATGGGACCTCAGTTCATCTCTGTCCAGGCCCTCCATCTGATCACTGGTCACTGGCACTGCACCAGGCAAACACACACGCACACACCAGCACACACACACACCCACACAAACATAGATACTGATTAGACTGCTGAGATGACTTGCTGGGCAGTTTTATCCTCCTGTAACCCTACCACTGATCTTAAATCTCACATTTAAGCAATTTCCTATTATTCTAGTTAAAAATCAGTATTTCAGTATGTGACATTCATATAAAATTAGGGCGATGGGAAGAAAAGAAGTGAAAAGACACAGAGGAAAGAGAAAGGAAGAGGGACAGACACTTACCAAAAATACAAGGAGGGGTGCCAGGAGGAAGATTTTTCCTCACAAGCATGTTTTGTTTCATAAAAGCAGCAAACTGAGCTGGAATGAATCGGAAAAAAGCCGGAAAGGAAAGTTGAAGGAAGAGAAGAGACAGAGGATGAGAGGAGAGTATTTCAGTCACGTTCCATCTTGCCCCATCAGATGTCGTGACGTGATAATCTCTCACAAATTTTATTTGCAATCAGTTTCACATCTCACATGCCACCCCGTCTGCCCAGCTGGCACAGCTTTTCGTAAAATTCAGCAGAAGTTTAAGTGAATGACTCACTGGAACAAGTTTGTACAAACAAGTGGGGAGAATGGATCACTGTGCACGAGCAGGTGAAGGAGAGCGCTCTCAGAGTCGAGTGTGGTGTTCAACTGACCTTGAGCCTGCTTGTGAGTGAGCACTGTGCCAGAGCGCTGCATGTGTGTCTTGAGGAGCTGCGTGGCTGTGATCAGACTGGACTTCTGCGCTGGAGACAGACCACATGTCTTGGGTTTGGGACTTGAAGTGGGGCTGCTGCAGACACTGGACAGATCCTGAGGACGCAGGGAAGAAGAGAAACGGCTGATGAGTTATGATTCATCGCAGTCAGTCACTGAATATCTAGACAGTGTAAATGTGAACACAGTTGCTGCCAAACAAGGTCTGCATGTTCCTCCCAAATACAGTGTACAAAACGTTATTATTGCTGTGAGCCAAAGACAGATAACAAAGAAACTGGGGTTCCCTCTTTCTTCAATAAATCACTGTCCAGCACAGAGACATTTTCAGTGATACAGAGTTGGCATGGCAGGACTCACTCAGAAAGCCACTTTTCAGGAGTTAATTCTGAATTCTGTAACTCTAGTGAGTGGAGGACGTGAAAACGCCTCAAAAGAAAAAAATGCCACCTTCAACACAGTTTTTACATTATCATTTTGCACTCAGCGAAAATTAGGAAATGTGACAAGATGTCAGTTTCTTTTGAGGAAGACAATCACTTTCAAAACACTACTAGTTCCCCTTATTTCCCATCATTTTCCACAACTGGACAGCTCGTCTAGAACTTCCCCAACCTTGGGTAAACGGAGCAACATGGAGTGATATTCCATGGAAAAACAGAAATATTATCTAAAGTATTCTTACAGCAAAACAATAATCAGATGGTTCATCTAAAGGCTGCAAATTAGTCAATCAACCTTTGAAAAATGTTGGAAATTGCAGCTGATGTCCACTGACCTCTGAACCTGACGGTGAGATGGGAACTCTGAGTGCAGGGGAGGAAGGTCGTCCTCTCTCCATCTCGAAGGGAAGCTCCCGTCTGGGCCTCTTCTTCTTCTCCGTGTCCAGGTCCCTCATCTCCCCTGAGCCGTGGCCATGGCCCTCCGCCCGCGTGAGGACGCCTGACAAGAAGTCAGCGATCTCATCCTGCAGGTCGGAGATGAAAGAAGAAAAAATCAACATCATACAGACTTTTGTTCTCAAAGGGAACTGCAGAGGATGAGAAACACTCCAGAGAAAACTTTGTAAACTGAGCATTTGCAGTTACAAGGACCAACCTGAATGCAGCGGTCCACCATGGTCTGCGTCAGTCCCTCTGATTTCATCTTTGCTGAATTGATTCTGTGGAGGGAGAAGCTTTCGTGTTTCTATTACTAGAGAATGACGTTAAAGTCCTTTAACTCAGCTGGAAAGAAGATGAGACTGTACGATGTCATTCTCCTTAAAGGACCAGTGTTTAAGACTTAGAAGGATCTAGCAACAGAAAACAAATTTTCATAAGCATGTTTTCATTAAAATAAGAATAACTGCGTTTGTGCTCTTTCTCGGTTTTCACGGCCACCGTAGAGGGTGAGGCGAGAGGTGCTGGACCCCACCACTAGATGCCACTAAATCCTAAACATCGGTCCTTTAAAGTGCCGATCAGAGTTCGAGACTGACCTGAGGTTGTCGTCTGCTCCACCCACCATCACCATGCTGTTGTCTGCCCTCAGCTTCTCTCTGAACTCCTCCATGCCCTCTATGCTGCACTGCAGAGCATTCTGTCCGACCACAAACAACACCGGGGTCTTCATGTCCAGCAGCGGGTCATCCACATCCTGCAAACCAGCAATGCATTAAAACTCACTACGACTGACTCGAAGCCAAAGTTCAGGTTTCTCAGAAATACTGAAACTGCTAACAGAAGCATTAATGTAAAAAAGGAAAAATGCATAGTATTGGAAGATAATACTTTTGTTCTCACCCCTCTTGGCCCGTTGACTGTCAGCAGAGGGAAGCTGAGACAAACCACAGCCGTCAGATACTCCATGAGGGATACCTGTAATTAATCAGTGCTAATGAGTAAAATCATTTGAGGTTTTTCGGGGGTGAAAACTGTTTGCCTTCACATTAGATCACTGTGATGTTATTAGAAATCTCACATGACAAGCGATGAGAGCACCAGTGTTCCAGCCGACCAGAATGATGGGTTTGTGAGGGAAGTGGCTGTGAACCTGGTGGTTAGATTGATAACACATAATGAGCATAACTGCGGAAAAATCAAACATAAAGCAAAACAGAATCCGTATTTTATACACTTTTAATTTTTCTATTTTGAAAAACTGCTGAGACAACATTATTTTAGCGAAATTACTTTCAATAAGAGACATTTTAACATAATGTGTGTAGTGAGTAAGTGTGTGGTTTAATGTCTTTTACTAATATGCACCAAATAAGAAAGTACCACTGCAAGCAAAAAAGCTAAATTAAAAAAAAGACAGAAATAATAAAGGAAATTAATATATTACAACACAAACTTTACCCTGAGCCCAAACTGATAAAAGCAAACGCTGCTCTCTAATGAGGCCACAGGGGGGCCATCACAAATACAAAATAATTACTTGTTCCACACATCCGAGCAAGCATGAAATAAATGCCATTTTAAATGTGCACACTGAAAATAAAGCCTGTTCATGACATGAATTTAACAAACATCATTATCACACTGCAACCACAGTCTTGTAAGTGACAAAAAACAGTCCATCCTACCTCCATGACCTTGGCCCTGACAGTGCCTAACATGTGCTCTAGGCACTGTGTGATGCCAATATTTGCGCTGCTGCTGACATGACTGTGCACAGGGATGACCTGACGAAGAGGAAAATCTGTTATAGGCATTTTTCTGAGATTTATAAAAGATATAAGATATAAAATAGATTTAATTGCATGAGACTTAAGACCTTTCCCAAGCAAGAGAGCTGCGACTGCCAGAATCTCATTCGCCGTGAGGTAGAGAGGGCGGGATTGGTCGGGCTTGATGGGGCAATCAGGATGAGTGGGGATCCAGGAAGCTTGCTCTGAAAGGAAAACAGACCGGGATCTGGTCTTAACTGTTACAAAAGAAAAATAGAAAACTCCTTGTGTCACAGGATGAGGGGGGTTAAGTGTTACCGGTTTGTTTTGGGACAGGACTCCAACAGCTGGGTCCCAGGGCCGTTTCAGTAGCAGTGACAAAGCCTCGGCACTCGGAGCGCCAGTCTTTGCCGATGTCAGCAACATTCTGTCAATCAGCAAGGGCAGCTTCCAAGACACAAAGAGGAGTAGAGATGAATCAAGA
Organism: Chaetodon auriga; assembly: GCF_051107435.1. Classification (NCBI taxonomy): domain Eukaryota; kingdom Metazoa; phylum Chordata; class Actinopteri; order Chaetodontiformes; family Chaetodontidae; genus Chaetodon; species Chaetodon auriga. The sequence goes on along the minus strand of NC_135078.1, from coordinate 23,364,348 downwards.
ATCCTAGATGGTGCAGACACCAGTGCACATATCTGACAGGAAATAGACCGATTCATTCAACTACACACATCATACCTTGCTTTTGAGAGTCTGCAGCACATCCAGGTAAGCAGCAAGCATGGCGAGGCTTAAGGATTCAATCATGGTGGTGTGTAACCACTGCGTCAGTTTGGTGTCCCAGTTCACACCGGCTAGCGCGTGCCGCACCTTCCTGGCGCACTTGTCCACCGCTATCCTCCGCAAAATTGGCTCATTGGAAGTCTGAGGAAAACAAGAGACCCAGTAATATTTCAATAATTTAATAACTGAATAATTAAAAAATATCCAGAGCCATGATTTAATTTAAAAGAAAAATAAATTCTGTTATGTAAACAATTATTTACAAATGACTTCTGTTACACGTATCACTGCACAGAATGACTGGAGAGGTGTGTTTCAAATGATGTTACATGCTGATTTATTAATAACTTTCACACGGGATATCGATTAGGTCGTGCATTGACTACAAGACTACAAGAACACCTTATTGATCTGCTCTCTTATATGAAGACCAAACCCAAACACATTTTTTAATCTGGAAAATATGTTGTACTGGTGGGCAAAGTCTGTCTCTGGCAAATGTTATGTTAACTCCCAACAGAGCAGACTGTTTTGTAACAGCTTTGGAGATACAGTTGTATTGACTTGTTGAGTGATGGATGAAAACCATCCACGTCCATAATGACAATCCAACAGAGCAATGACAACAAGCTATATAATACACTCCAAACAGCATTGATGCACATATTTTTTTACAGTGTTTTCAAACAAGGGGGAAAGCGCACACTCTGTTCTACACGAAGCTCTGCATGGTCACTGTGCAATAACTGGTGATTTCAGAGAGGAATAAATGCTGAGCTGTTTCAATCCAGCGCTCACAAACGGTGCAGAAGAACTTACAAACAGGTCATTTTCAGGGCAAGGCCTCTTTGGCCTTCGACAAGTACAAATTCATTGTAGCTTTCTGGCCAAAATGTAGGCCACCAAGGCCAAAACCAATGGCGCAATAACAGTAAGTGGCAATTACATATTATGAAGAAATGGACTGTATTTATATAATTTGACTTTTCCACAAACTGCTGTCTGACTGTCTGTGAACAACTCATTAATTGTTATTGTTGTGTTTTAATGATGCAATAAAGTCTATAAATGGGCTAAAGGTGATCAAGATTAACTTAAGCATGTTTCAACACACATGCAACCATTAGCGTTTGAGTCTGAGATTAGAAGAGTGTCACACAAATGACAAAACACTTCTTTCCTTGTTTCCTGCTCTGCCCTGCACAATGTCTTAAAAAAGAATAAGATAAATGAGCACAACTTACATTTTCATTGGCCAGGCGAGCCAGTCTTTCAGCCTGCAGAGCTTTAAGGACTTTATTGAACAGTTTGTTCTGAGTCACTGACCATCCAGTCCTGAAACAGAATAACCATAACAACGGACTTTAACTGAGATATTCTCAACTGTTACTTCTATTCTCGACAGGTATCCAGTAAAACAGTCCACAGTAAACAAACAGTGGTTTGCTCCATACTTGTTTATATGTTCCTCCCAGTCGTCGGGGGGTGGGGGGCTCTCTGCAACCGTGCGAGCAAACAGAACGTGGCGCTCACACTCCTTCATCACACTCAGAGCTTTCTGATTATCGTACAGAGGAACGGGCGTTGGTGTGACCGTTTCCACATCGATTACAGAATCAGAGTCTCTGCAGACGAAGAAAAGATCAAGTTACTGCTCAGATTCATTTCATTAGAACCAAGACACAGCGTGGGAGGCTGATGACAAGCCCAAGCTGCAGCATGATATCGAGTTCAGCTATGATGAGGAGCTTTTTGACTCACGACGAGGCTTCGGGCTGCCGACGGGAGGTAACAAACAGCGTCCTTGTGGGCCGGGCGCTGCTGGCATCTGGGTGGGCGTTCCATGGTTTGGCATAGCTGTGGTCCAGAAACACCAAATCCAGCTCTCTTTCATGAGCCGACAGCTGGAAAAGCAAGGATGTGCCCATCTTCCGTGCTGATATCTGGAAGTCCTTATCCCCACCTCGATGCATCCTCTTCCTGGGCCCCAGAGGGCCCCGGGAAGAGCTCGACAACTTGTGTGGATTCAGACCCAACTGGTGAAGAGGAGCCCAAATGTGAGACAGACGGAAATAACGCCAAGGATTTTGGGCTTGATTATAATACTACAAAGCAGCAATTAAGATGTTGAACATAATCTCGAGTTGACAGTTTCTATAATTGATCGATCATTTACATAATTGCTTACAGAAAAATGCTAAAAGATAACTGGTTCCAGCTTCTTAAGAGTGATTACATGCTGTTGTACTAAATACTAACAGTAAATTACATGTCTTTAGGTTTTGGACAAGGGCAGCAAGCAACTACCATTGTCAATCAATCAAAATCATGATCAGCAATTCCAAATGCCAAAGATGACATCCTCAGGTGTCTTATTTTATCCACAATCAGATAATTTTGACTTTTTTCTAAATCACTCAATCCGATTAATTAATTACCTAAATTGCAGGCAATTAATCTATTAGCTGACAACTAATCGATTAAATCAATAATCGCTGAAGCTCTGTTTGGAACAAAACATTTGAAGACGCTGCCTTACATTGTGTGAAAGTAATGGATATAATTTATCCATTTTCTGGAATTTCACAGACTAATTTAAGTTAAGAATAAATGATAATGTCAGTCACAGTCAGTTAAAGATTTAGCATAATGTGACGTTCAAACACGCAGGTGCTTTGTCCACAGCGAGCACCACCCATTACTGCCATATACTGGATTGTTAGCGCATATGATATTGATCTTTGGATAGTATATAGCGTTATTTTCTACACAAAACATTAACACAATAACTATATATAATAACGCATTTACTTGGCTGTTAGCTCAACATTTAGCATTCATGTTAACGCCGTATAAAGGGACTGGCGGCTGTGGGCTGGCCTAGCATGCTAACGTTAGCATAGCACGCTAAAAGCTAACCGAATGGCGCTATCGCTGCGTTCTGCTGCTCACCTTATCGCTCTGTTATTCCATGTTTGTCGAGACGGTTTAAACTCTTCTTCTGAGCCAACTGTGAACCAGGAATCACGTTTTTATCGGGAAGTTCTAGAGGTTATATAAACACATATATTTAGTGCGTACAAGCCTCACTTCCTTTTGTTGTGTGGTTTGTTGCCATGCTAGCTTAACGTCCCTCCTTTTCAGTGAACTAAAAACAACTAGACGTCGAGGCCCCAAACTGGCAACCCAGTCTGTGGCGCGTCAGTGAGTGACGCAAAACATGGACTGGATTTCAGCCGAGCCAGACTGGTGAAATCAATAAAGTCCTTATCTTATCATAAGCCAATAAAACATTTAAACATTTTTAATGCAAAAAGTAAACGTAGATGTGACTCAGAGGACAGATAAAACCAGTGGTGACCCCTTACTGTATGCAGACCACTCCTACCCTCCACTATTTAATTCCAAAGGTCCCTGCAGATACACTGTTTAAAAGACACTGCCTGTCACTGAGAAATATTTCAGCCTCTTACCAAAAACACATCAAAAACTGGAACACGATAGACTGCCATCATGGTGAGTTTTAAATAAAACGTTGACTTATGAAATTGCTTGTCAGTAGCTTTTTTGTGTTTTGACAGGATAAAGGGATGTAAATCATGCTTGATATGATGATTACTAGTGAGTAAAAGTAATAATGAACACCGTTGAAGGACTTTTCCCGCTTTTTCACCAAATAAATGCGTGGACACATACCTGAATTCACTATCCTGAGACCAAATATTAAAACCATGATATTTGTTTGTGGTTTCCTGTGAAGAAATTTTTGGCTCTGGCTTCGCTGCTCTGTGCTCTGGTGTCACTGTCAAACGCTCAATGCTCCTTTAAGGAAGTGAAACCAGGTAAAGGAAAAGAAAAACAACACTTTCAGAGGATATTTATGACATATACACATAATTCTTATTCATTAGAACAATATCAACAATTAAGACAATAAAACATTATGACTGTGCTGACATATACTTTACATATGCTTTTCCTTTCTCCCCTCACAGGCACGACCCACTGTCAGGACGAGGTGGATAAAACATGGCATGCTGTAGGATCTCAATGGAGAAACAGTGAATGTATGGACTGTTCTTGTGGTAGATGTTGTGCTGCGTAAGTACACAGATCACATTTTCATTTTTAAATGGGAATTTTATTTATTTATCTCTGTATTTACACATTCTACAGTTAACTGTCTGTTTAATGTGTAATTGCAGGTATTCAACCCCCAGGCAGTTCCCTGATGACTGTGTGTCAGTGTTCGACTCTGAGGCATGTGAATACATAGTGCACAAGAAGAACAACCCAAGTGTACAATGTCCAGTTTATGCTTCAGTAGGAAAGTAAAGACAGGTCTGCAGGTCTGACGCATTGGAGAGAGACAGAGCAGCCGAGACATGATCCCTCACTGTTGTGTTTGCTGGACAGGAATCACAGCTGCTGGAAAAAGAAATACTGTTACAAATGAAATTTCAAATGAGTGAATAAATAAATCACACATTTTCTCAAGATTTCCTTGTCATTGCATAACTTTGTGTGTGAAAGAATAGAATTTTTGTGACAGAAAACATTACACTGATTGGATATCAGGACGTGTAGTTGTATAATGCCTTTTGTGGCTCCAGAGGAAGTTGTCCAATGTTTGCCTATGTTGTTAATGTTATGCTAATTGGCAAGCGACCGAAGCGCCTGCTTAGGGCCCTCGTGACCACCAGGGGGCCCCCACGAGCTCTTGAAATGTCACACGAGAGCTTGAAATTGTTTTGTGAGATATCATGTCTGTTGACTTAAAACGGAGATACTGAAATGACAGAAAGGAGTACATATCACAAAGATTGGAAGAAATCATTGTTAAAGTAAAACCACCTGCAAAAAAAAAAAAAAAAAAAAAAAAAGAGATGGAACTGAAGATTCATTTTCAGTTTCCATTCCGGGCGGAGCCATTAAATCGGCGCACAGCCGAAACGAGAGGAAAACAAACAAACTGGTGTTGTGTTTCAGCCGAGAAAGATAAACCACACAGGAGAGCTCAGCTCAGGATTCAACTTAAGGATGCAACTGGTGGCAAATGATTGATTAATATCGATCAGAGATTTGTTGAGTTATTTATTTACTTATTTTATTTAAGTTCGTGTGATATTAAATGATGATCGGTGATGTTTAGCAATATAATATAATAGTCCGGCTTGATTTATGGGGTTGAAAATAAAAAAGAGGAAAAGAAGAATGCATCCTTTGAATTAAATGAAATTTTTATTAGGGCCCCCTAAAGGTTGGTGCAACCAACAACCAAAGTATCAGACACACTGGAAATGTGACCTAATCATGGCTAAATGAAAGGAGGAGAACACTTATCACAATAAATCCTGACGGGAACATGAATGTGTGTATCAGTGTCCATCCAACAGTTGTCAAGACGTTTCTCTCAAAACCATACATGTCAACCTCATGGTGGCACCAGAGGAAAAGTCAATAGAGCAAAGACACAAGGCTACATCTTCTTGGAACCTGTTGCTGAGATGCCATAAAAATCGATAATCAGGTATTTCATAACCGATAGCGGCTCATCTGTCACTCATACAAACATGCTTTAGTGCTGGTTTACTGGAAGTTAGAGGCTGATAGGACAGACCACACCTCCGTCCTGTTTAACTCCAAAGGTTTCTGTTCACTCAGACAGACTTTGCCTTAAAAACAGACTATTTTCTTACTTGACCTAAAATTACCATCCCAAAACAGCAGCTCACTGTTTTAGTTTGGTGCATTTTTAACCATAAAATTTTGAAAAACAGTGTTTTTAATAGACATGAAGTTCTTGTTTGAGGCCTTCCTTCAAATTGCAGAGGACTGAACGCTTCTGACTGTGCATATATAAAAATCATTACACCATCCAGAAGCACCGTTCATTTCCAGGTTCAATACACATTCTAATACAGAGACTTTTCATTGTAACACAACAAGTGTTTGGTTTAAATGTTGATTCCGAGTTGATATTTCCTTGATTTGATAAAATGTGAGAGTGAACAGCAAACCTGGCTCTGTCCAAAGATAATAAAATCCACCTCTTACTTGCAGGGAGCAGTGTCAAGCTTCCAGGAACTCGCTGCACCCATCAAGAAACAACCCATCTCATGATTATACTATCATTTCCTGCCTTTTACATCACTGTCGTGTTAGACTGTGATAGATAGGAAATGCACAATGTTTCACAAGGGACGTGAGACCAGGTGAATGAAACAATACCCACATCAAAAAAAGACTTGATTGCACACGGCATTTGCAAATGATTGCATTCTGTTTTTATTTATGTTATACACAATGTCCCAAGATTTTTGCAATCAGGATTGTATATATGTACACACACACCATCTGTCTTCATTGCAGTGTTATTATTATACCCCCACAGGCATGACCCACTGTCAGGATGTGGATAAAACATGGCCCGCTGTAGGATCTCAATGGAGAAACAGTGAATATATGGCTATTCAGGACTTTCTCTTTCTATATATCATGGTATCAAACCTAAAATGAAAAGATCTTTCTGTCTTTTGAGTGTAAAATCATTGTGTTTTATGTAATGTGCCAAATAAACCGATAATCATTTATATGACCCGCAGTGGCTCATCTGTCTCTGACTGACATTTAATTCCACTCTGGTTTACTGGAAGTCAGAGGCTGATAGGACAGACCACACCTCGCTCTTGTTTAATTCCAAAGGTTCCCGGAAAAGGTCTGCACAAAGAGGTAATCAGTACTTCAGAAGCATCCCTCAGTATAATCAAGCACTAAAGATTTAAGTTAGAAATGAGTCACCACCTGTGTGACACACTTTCTCCACTGTTTGTCGCCCTGGTATGCTGTTTTATGGTATTCAGGGGTCACTGAGTTTATATTTGTTATGGTCTAGTGGCTGAAAAGAAGCCACCAGCTAATGTCACCACTAGGGGGCAGGACAAGCCAACAGATTCTGGTGTTTGCAATATATTGTCTTCATCACTCTCTTCCTCTCCAAAGAGAGAGAGAGAGAGAGAGAGTTGAAAATACAAAGAGAGTTTTGCAAAGAGTCAGACATCCAAGGTCTGTGGCTCTCTCTGATGCATAGCCTTGTCATTAACAAAAAGCAGCAGGAGTGGGAGGCTGTGGAGCTCGTCTCATCTTTGTGCACACTGTTTTGGACCCAGTGATGAGACTTTCCCAACAACAGTGAGACCCACAGCACTCATGCTTTCTCTCTCCCCTCCACTTCAACCTCTGAGCCACACTCACTGCCTTCCTCTGGATTATTGCTTTGTTTCGATGCTGAAGACGCATGTGGAGGATTGAAAGGAGAATCTGCAAGGAGGATTAACTCTGCAGCAATCAGCCTTTTTTGTTTTCACTGAAGTTGGCTTTATTCATCATCTCGTCTGTATGAGATTTTCTTCAGCTGGAATAATGCCTTCGTGCTGGAGTAGAAGCTCCTGGTTTCCCGTGGTGTTTGGTGCTGCGCTGGTTGTTCTTACTGCTGGTAATGCTGGACCGAACCAGGACAGGAGGCAGGCTGGGTCGTCCTCATGCTTTGGAGGCTTTGACCTTTACTTTGTTTTGGACAAGTGAGTTACCTGACACACATTACCAGACACACTTAGGGTGGATGGATTAGTCGGATGGTTTCTGTTGACAAGTGAAAGCCATTAATGTGAATGTCTATGAGAAACAATATATTCTTTAATTATTCCTGTGACTGAGCTTCATTTGAATGTTTCACCTGTCGATGCTGATGGCCTTAAAGAAGGTATCATGACATGTGACCTTGTGCGTTATCATGAAAGCACATTAATGCATGAAGTGGATTTGCATGATTTTATTTTGTTCTTGTGCTTCTCCCATCACGGTCTGCCAGAATGTTTTCATGACGTCATCCCCATTCTGTTATCATTACGCCTGCTGGTTTCATGTCATGCAAGAAAATGGATGGATGGACTGGTGATGCACTGCTCTGATAGGCCTGGAGCTACAACCCTGATTCCAAAATAGTTGGGATGCAGTGTAATCTCCTTTATCCAATCATGTGTTCACAAAGTGGCGAACCTCGCTCCATCCTCACTGAGCCTTTCCAGGATGCCCTTTCATACCCAATCATGATACTATCACCTGTTACCAATCAACCTGTTTACCTGTGGAATGTTCCAGACAGGTGTTTTTGGAGCATTCCACATCTTCCCCAGTCTTTTGTTGCTCCTGTCCCAACTTGTTTGAAACGTGTCGCTGCATCAGATTCACAATAAGCAGATATTTACAAAAATCAATGAAGCCGATGAGGTCAGACATTAAATATATTGTCTTTGTGCTGTTTTCAATTGAGTAGATGTCAAAAAGGATTAGCAAGTTATCACATTCTTTTTTTATTTATGTTTCACGCAGCCTTCACCCTGTTTTGGAACTGGTTCGTACGTTTCAGCTTGGCATATGTCTACAGCTGGTAACGATTACTTCTGTGTTAGGTGTCACCCCATTCATCAGTCTGCCGCAGGCGGCACAGACTATAAGCACTATAGCTGACTGTTGTGTTTAGTATTGATCACCTTTAACATAACATACACCATGTGGGCAGTTTTTGTCCAGAATTGCTGGCCAGTAAGCGCACAAATGATCTGCAGCCTTCCTCATCTTCTTGGATTTCTAACATAGTCAGTGTATCTCAAGTAGGACACAGGATGTTTGGACTTCCTGCAAAGTCTTTTGGATACATTGGTCTGATTTAGAAACAATTTCCATGTTTATCTAACCTGGTTTTCAGTGATCTCTGCGTTCCCCTTCAGCCAACATGGGCACCTGATCAAAGTCACCAAATTGAATATTTACTTGATTGTATCAGTAACATTTTGATGAGGCATGATACAGTTCTTTTAATATCTGATGTTTTTCTGAAGTTGTCTGGAGGATATGCATGATGCATTTGTAAGTAAGACTTTAATTTACAGGCTCTTCAAATTTAGCTAAACAGGAACTGAGCAAAGTCATTAAGCCAGTCATGTGAAAACAGTTTAAGGTCCTCAGAATGGGTCAGTGCCATACATGAGTAGTGTTTACCTGAGTTTTGCTGACTGGCTGCTGTAGGGAAAGCACTGTATACTGTAGATAAATATGCACACAGCTCCTCTGGCACCGGCTGCTAGCTTACGCAGGCTGTTTCCTTTGGACTATAACAGAGTACTTACCTTATGACATTTGTGTTTTGCAAAGCTGACTTAAAACTGCTTGTTTTTATTACATTTTTTTTTACCCCAAACGAAAATGTTTGCCAACTAGGTCAACAACATTTATCATTCACCTCATTCAACTCATTGTCCTAACCTGGAAGACGAGGACTGCAGTCCACCATTGCCCTCTCGCTCTCCCTCCAAAGATGGTGATGGATTTTCCAGTTGTCCTACAACATGTCATTGCCAACTCCAGGCACACTGCTGTTCCTCTGAGGGGAAATAAGGCAATCATGTGTAACAGAGAGTAATTGTTAGCGTGAGCCATGTTTTAACGACACATTTATATTGCATGTGTGATGTGACAGCGTTTATTGTCGGGCATCGGTTCACTGCATTAGCTGTTCCTCTTACTTTTCTCTTACTGTCATCTCTCCAGGTGGGATCTTTGTCGCTCTGCTGCTTCTCAGCAGTGAAGTCCTCCACCTGCCCTCACTATCCACTTGCTTCTCTTCTTCTCTCTTCTCTCTTCTCCATGTCTGCACTGCCCTTTCTCCATCATGTCCAGATGTTCCAGTGTTTCAGCCTGTTGGCTGGGCTGTTTGTGCCGGGACTTGTGTCATGGTAACAATGGAAACATAGGTGTTTTAAGGAATGATGCAGCGGGGTGTGGGGTTATAAAAACGCAATTTAAATGAAAGACATTTTGATAAGCACCAACAATGAAACACCAAGCTGACAAACTATTCTTTAGAAAATTTGATGCAACTGTATCTTGATATCTTTTGATAATTAAATTAGGCTCCCTCCTAATTTCCAAACAACAGATCAGGATACGGAGAACTTTGTGTTGCTATACAATCCAATAAACATCATGTAAAAAAATGTGAATAACACCAGCCCAGCTTTGAGTTATTAGCAAAAGGGAATAGAGTGTAATACGACATCCACACTGACCAAGCTGTGATCACAGAGCAGGTTGCATGAAGGCTTAATGAGCGTACATTCATCTGAGTCCAGTAACACTCAAATAACAACAGGGGCATTAAAAAGATGTTAACAGTAATCTGAGGAGTTCAACATCATTACTACTGCTCAGGGTAAACCAGCTGTGCTGCTGAAAACATTCACTCTTACTTTCCCTGTACGAGTCTATTCCATGGATGGACTACTGACCTACTGGGCACACAGCCAGGGATGCCAGAGGTCAGAGCAAAGATGCAAAATGACTGTAAAGACAATGCAAAATGGCAACAGAGATGCAAAATGACCACAAAACAAGTACAAAGAGATGCTTAATGACTACAAAGAAACACAAAACAACCACAATGAGATACAACCAACCACAAAGAGACAAAACAACTACAAAGAGACACAAAACTATCACACAGAGGCACAAAATGACTACACAGAGATGCAAACCTACTACAAAAAGACAGAAAACAGCTGTGAAGAGGTGCAAAATGAATGCTAAGAGATACAAAATGAATGCAAAGAGGTGCATTTTTTGTGCCTCTTTCAGTCTGGGGTCCTTTGTCTCAGTTCTAGGACAGACCAGAGGTCAGGAGGTCTAGATGCACAGCAGCGGTTGAAGAAGACATCCTCTCATTCATTTGGCTTTTCTCTTCTCAGATCTGGGAGTGTACAGAATCACTGGACGGAAATCTACCACTTTGTTGAACATCTAGCTCATAAATTCATAAGGTAAATGAAAGAAACAGGATCGTGTCATCAAGTGTGTGTGGGAAAACATGTAAGAAGACATGACCACTGATCTAACGGAGAATATTTGTCTCCTCTGCTTGCCTCAGTCCACAGTTGCGAATGTCCTTCATTGTGTTTTCCACTGAGGGAAGGATCTTAATGAGCCTGACAGAAGACAGGTGGGTGCAGATCCCCTGAAAACTGCTTTTAATCCTTCACTTTTTTTTATCATCCAGCTGAAAGGAATGAGTGTAATACCAGATTTGGACACAGGTCACACACATTTAATTCCCTCTGAATTTTTATGACCAAGAAGAGAATCCAGACAGATACTTTCCTTCGCTGTGATCTGTCTGTACTGTCGTCGGCCTGGACAGCTACTTCGTCCTGTAGTTTTTGACACATTGTGGGCAGCTTGAGTGTCTAATCTTTCCTCAGCGGCCACAAAGTCTTTTCACTGTTTCACTCTTCATATCTTATCCTACAAAAGGCTCATTTCCTGTCTATCTGCGTGACAGTTTCTCAAGCCAATACTGTTTCAATTCATTCATCTGCAACACATTGCTGGTATTTTCTGCAAATGCTGCCCTTATGGAAACTATTATCCCGTTACCACGCCTCCCAGCGTCTGGTTTTAGTCAGACGTATGTTCACAAATGAACCTGACAAAATAAATATTTTCAATTAGATTAAATTATCAACAATGTGGCTTAGCTCGTCTTCTGTATGTCTGCTCAGGGAACGCATTCGCAAAGGTCTGGAGGAGCTCCAGAGGGTACGTCCTGGGGGAGACACCTTCATGCATGAGGGCATCCTGAGGGTGAGCGGCCTCTGTGTGTCCACCTCCAAGCAGGCATCTGCTTTATCTGCTCTGGCACCAGAACAAACACCACACGGTCCAGAGAGCTAAATTGCTGTTATGTTAGATCGTGGAGGAGTTCCTTTATTGGCTGCATGCTACCAGATAGATAGTCAACTGGTTCAAACCAGCTCTTCTTTTTTCACAGGCCAGTGAGCAGATATACTATGGAAACACTGAAGGTGTGTATTACTTTTCTTACACACTAAATTTTTCATAAGCTAGTATCATTGTATAAACCAGCACTTTTTAAAATAAACATATGATTGATTTTGCCTGTTTCTGTGGGTCTTTGCATTAAGTCAGTGGTTCCTAAGCATGGGGATGTCCAAGAAATATCTGAGTGGTCATGAATTGATTTGAAAGTTTTGGAAAAAGAACATTTTTCTGCTGTATTTTTGAAAACTGGGAGGTTTTATGGCTTCAGTCATACGTAGGATTCAAATGAAACAACCTGCTCACAGTTTAAAGAAGTATGTAACCCTGAACAAAGCTTTCTGAGTGGACTTTATATCATTTTAGTCGCCAGTGACACAAACGTATCTGCAGTTTGGATTTGCTCCTTGACTTAGTGACAGCTCAGAATGAATGTGTGTGTGTGTGTTTCTTAATAGAGATGCATTACCACAAACTAATCTTAACAGTGTTGTATGGTTATTTGCTGTGGAGGATGAGATAAGAGTGACATTGCAGCAGGGGTGACCGGTTCTTTCTGTCTGCAGGTTATCGCACTGCCAGTGTTATCATAGCTCTCACAGATGGAGAGCTGCACGAGGATCTTTTCTTCTATGCTGAGCGAGAGGTGAGAGAGAGGAAGAGAGGTTAAATGGGCCACACAAATTGTAACCAGATGAAACGCTGAGCACGTGATGGACCAGATCAAACACTGCCACCCTATACATCACCACTTTGATCCTCTTCCTGTAGTCTGGAAAAATGGGGTCAGAGCGTTTGTTAGATTTATATATTCAAGCCCAGTCGTTCTCTTCACATCTGCACTGGGATCTAATGATTTATATGCTCCTCAGACAATTCAGGCAGTACAGGTGACAGTGTACAAAAGCCTGAGGCTCTAATCAGCTTTGAGTGCCCCTGGACACGCGTTGACTGCAGGGATGAAATCAGGCTGACGTTTCCAGTAGCTGGATATGTTTCCCTTGACAGCTGCGGGCTGCTTTAGGTTGTCATTTCGTGTCAACACCAAAATCCACAAGCACTATTACTTAGAAATGAAGTTTTGGCTTGTGTGCTGTGTTTGGCATTCAGGCATCTGGGTGACATTTCTTTTGTTAGATGACGTCTGAATAATATTATTCAGATGTAAATCCCTCTTGGACAACAAGTCTTAATCTAAATCTATTCACCAGGAACACGGTGTTGCCCAACTTCTTGTAAAACCTTGTTAGCAGCCAGACAAACATGAGCCTTTTTTGACTGTGTTTTGGATGGTGTTATGAAATGCAGAGGTGTAATTGAACCCAGGTGCTGAGCTTCTTCCTGTTTTCGCTGTGAATCTGTGCATATCTGACAGGCCAACCGCTCCCGAAGTCTGGGTGCCTCAGTTTACTGTGTGGGGGTGAAGGACTTCAATGAGACACAGGTTTGTTTTTTTTGTTTGTGTTTTTTGTGTGCACATTAATGTCTCATGACGTCAGGGAGTGAAATGCATAGTGAGGTTGTAAATTCAAAGCTCTGTAAATCAAACTTTTGATCAGAAAACATTGACACCAGTGTTTTTCAGTAGTTATGAAGTGCTCACCAATCCTCTTCCCCGCAAAATGAAGTAAATGTGGTTGAAGAGTTCTAATAAGGACATGAGATTGACATCAAACAGTGTATACACAACTATCCAAGTGTTTGGTAGCCTAACGATTACAGTATGAGTCAAGAAGCCCTTTCCTCTGCTATTTAGCGTGAAAATTGTTTTAGTTTGTCTTCCAAAACAAGGACACAAGGCAATATTGTTGATTGTGTTCATATGAGCCACTCCTGTAATCAGTCATGCTGTAAGCTTAACTAATTCTCTTGGGATGGAGTCTTGGATCAATGTGTGGATTTGTCATGTGTGATTGTAATGACTTGTTTCCTCTCTAGCTGGCAAAGATTGCTGATAGTAAGGACCACGTCTTCCCTGTAAATGATGGATTTGAGGCCTTGCAAGGGGTCATCGACTCGGTAAGCCGTTCAACTGCACTTATATAGTTTCCTGATAAAATGTCTTAGAGGTCTACAGGAAATCCTCTTGCTTGCATGCACTTCATATAATCTCCCCATTCACTTCTTCTTAAATCCATCAACACACTGATCAAATAGCACACAAGAAAGACGACAAAATAGGTTTAAAGCACAGCGTAGTACGTTATTCCATCCATGGAGCCTGGCCAGGAACGAAATTCCAGGAAAACCTGCTGTGACTGTGACTTTCCTGCTTTTGATCATCACAGCTGACGTCTGGCCAAACACGATCAAAGTGCGTGCTGTATCTCTTAAGACCCACCTCTGTGGTGTTGTCTTAAATTTTTGCATTTTCTAGCGAGCGAGAAATGAAAAACAGTTTGTCATGAAGAGTCTTTTGTCACTGGGATACGAGGTTTGTTGGGCAGAGTTGGAGGTCACGCATCTGACTGCCGTCTGGAGCAGATTAACAGCAAACTGAAAGCTGTTGCTTCTCATTCATGTGAGCGGGGCACTGGGTCATGAATCAGACTTCAGGGTTACACTTTCCTGAAGAGCAGCGAGCACAGATACATCTGCAGAGCACATATAACAATAAATGGAAGCTTCAAGCCCAGAAACCGTCACTGTGTTTAGAAGAGAAGAGATCAGAAAGCGACAGTGTAACCAAATAACTGCACCAAAAGATAATCCTTAAACAGTAATGAAGCTGTAAGCAAAGACTGTTTTTAAAAGTCTCCTTGATTGTGCTTTTAAGAACGACCCAACATCTGATATTTGTTGGCGGTCTGCTGAAAAGTATTGCATTGGTGAGTTGTGTAATGCCTTTCTGCTCATCTCTCCAGATCCTGAAGAAGTCCTGCATCGAGATCCTGGCAGCAGAGCCCTCGAGTATCTGTGCAGGAGGTGAGATTTACCCCCTTTCTTCAGGTCCTCCAGGTCTCCAAACAACATTGTTTTATTCACTGCTTTAGTAACTGTAACACAGTTTTATTGTGGCATGTCTTGAGTTTCATACCTGTCACATAGCATGATGAGACGTTTGGGTGTTGCTTTGAAGCTTAAGTCAGACTGGCTATTAATTTAAAATACAGGTAAGCGCATGCCTACACATTCTTAACTATTCGGATCCCCAAACTGAAGAGCACCAGAAGGACACAGCTGCACTCCTTGCAAACTCTTTTTCTTCTTATGGTAAATTGAGTTTAAATTTGTGTTTCTCATCTCCTCACTCAGAATCCTTCCAAGTGGTGGTGAGAGGAAACGGGTTCCTCCACGCCCGAAATGTCGATAAGGTCCTGTGCAGCTTCCGCATCAACGACACCCTGACAAAGAGTGAGTGAAACATCACTGAGCATCTCTTCAGTGTCCCCGATTCACTACACACTCTAGCAACACTTTATATTAAGGTGCACATATTCATCATTAACTAGATGCTTACTAGCATGTATATTTGTAAGATTTTGGCTCATTATTAGTCATTATAAAGCACTTATTAATGCCTTATTCTGCATAACTACATTCTCCAACTATTAGGCCAACAACTAAGAACATTGATGACCATCTTAATAACCCTAACCCCCTGAATAAGGCATTAATAAGTGCTTTATAATGACTAATAAAGAGCCAATATGCTACTAATAGGCGTGCTAGTAAGCAGCTAGCTCATGGTGAACATGTGGTCCATGCTCTGTTTTATCACACGAGCGTTTTCACTGACTACACATTGACTCAAATCATCAAAGCTGATCGCTCAGCTCATTTACAATAAAAACTGCTGGAATAAACAGATGAGCGTGCGGGCCATTGTGAAATCCTTCAAAATTACACCTAGCCGAGCTTCCCAAAGTCAAACGCCAAGTCAGCCGCCCAGCTGGAGTCCTCTGCGATCAAACACGCAGCCATGCTGGTATCATGGCTCTTTGTTTTGAACAACACGTTGGATAATTTTATAGCCTGGAAAGGAACTAGAAACAAGAGATAAAAGAGAAGGAGTACCACACACGAGGCAGAAGGAGGCAAAGGCCTTAAGGATACGACCAGTTTCCCCACTGTCTTTACTGGTGGCTTACTGTAATAGTTGTGAAAACCACTTCCTACCAGGCATCCCACAGTCGCTGCAGGAGGTGCTGCTCTAATTACAAAGCAAGATATTCCCCAGCGCTGAGGTACAAACAAAAGGTCTGCTCCTCCGAGGGAGAAGTGGGAACAGTCGTGTCGGTGCGTCTCCATGTCTCAATCGGTCCGCTGGAACTCGTCGTCTTCCATATAATCTGACGGAGGAAAGTGTCCTGCTGTGAACTCTCTGAGGTTTCTTCTGTACAAGTGTTTTCGAGTTCAATGCACCACACTGCATGATGATTAACTGTCTTTCCTGCTTCCTCATGTATATACTGCATATCATATGCATGATAGCACACATGCAGGACTTATTAGCCACCCCCAGAGACACTGTTTTCTTCACTTTAATGCGATTGCTTTGCTGATCAACATTCAGCGCTGGCATCTTGCTCTTTAAATCAAACTCTTGAAGTAAAGTCAATAAAAGATTTCTAAGTATCAATCAAACATTTAGATTTTCTCAGAATCATAACTTTTTTCTGCGTGATACAACATCTAATTTCCTGCAGACAAACAGCGGACATGGAAACAATTTGACTAAAATGATCTCCTTATGTTAATCCCATTATACTTGCATACTCCTCCTCCAGATACGTTCACTTCTCTATATCGTTTACACACAATCCTCTGGAACTTGTTTACTTCACATCAGGGGTAAACTCAAAATGAAAATAATTAGGCCACAGTTTGCTCGCCTGGATATGAGTATTTGACCGGCCATAAGGCAAACCATTTCTCTTCTCTCGAATGCATCTTTACTTGCCCTCGCTGACTCCCCCGCTGCAGCCCTCTGCATACTTAACAGATATGGTGAAATGGTCAAAAGGAAAGCAGCAACATGTACCTGCATGTGTTGAGCAGATGAATCAGTGTTTGAGTATCTGTCTCCAGGAAAAAGTAGCAGCAAATACAGACAGGCGGACCGGGATTTGGCAGGTCCAGTCCTGAGCTATCCATTGTTTCAGTGACAGATGTTGCAACTATGGTGCCATGGACACTATTGAACTGTGTGAATAATGGCAAACATGACTTTAAAGAAATAGCTTAACATTTTGGAAAATACCCCTTTGTTTTCTTGGCAAGAGTAAGATGGGAAGATTGATACCAATCTGTCTGTACGCTAAATATGAAGCTAAAGCCTTTATGCTTACCTCAGCAAAAAGACTGAAAACATCAGGAAACAGTGAGCTTATTTCTTTGCAAAGGTAACAAATCTGCCTAATAACACCCCAAAACTCATTAAGTGACATATTATTACATCTCATTTGTTTAACGCTTACAAAAAACCAAAAATACAGTTGGTGGTTTTACTTTCTGTCTCCTGTCACGATAAAACTCCAGGAAGTTCCTTCTCCTGGCCAGGAAATAGTCTGGCACATAGAAACACGTAAAACCACAATTTTTCGTTTTTACACTTCTTTCCTTGTACAGATTTAACAAACTGGATATAACCTGAGCTATTTCTGAACTTTAGGGATGCTGGTTGGTGGATTTTGTTTCCAATGGACAGAGCCAGGCGTCAACCCAGCTGTCTCCAGTTGGGCTGGAGCTTCAGATGTACTCTATCAGTGCTATCAAAAGCAAATTTGCGTATTTCCCAACAAGTACAATTTTAGCTAAATCTGATAAATTTGAATACTTCATGTGAATTTCTTCATCACCTTAAAGATACTGCTGTTTTCCCATAATTCTCTCTAAACTGACCTTGCAGACAGTGTGTCCAGATCGGTCTCTCAGATATTAGCTTAAGCAATCATTCCAAGTAATTCACTGGCTTAAGTTGAACTCTGGGTACAATAAAACAGGACCTCTCTGCGTTTGAGTAAATAGTCTAATAAAAGGTCATTATATGGACTCTCAGCATCTTTATCCTCAAGGGATTTTAACCATGGATGTCTGCAGAATCAGGTCCCATCAGCTCTGTACTGGCCTTCCCTGTAATTTGTCCTTTAAATGGCTCTCAATCCTTTTCGTCATGCTTTGATATTGTGAGGCCACTCTGAGTGCAAGGTGGGTGCAGAGATGAACTCTGAGCGGGACCAAATCTGGGCCAGTTTGTATTGGCTCTGAGCTGTTTTTGGCAGCGTTGCTCCCCCCTCCCGTCTGTCCTGCGTGGTGTTTCGAGAGAGGAGCAGCCGCGACCCATGCGGGTCTGTTGATTTCCTCAGTTCTGCGGTATGCTCTCCTCCTGCCAGGATAAACAGACAGACTTGGGCGACGATGCTTGTTGGAGCCGGGTTCCTAAAAGCCAGCTGGACGAGGAGAGGACCTAGATTTGCCTGAAAAACAAAAAGCTGGGGTGAAATAGTTGGTGTTTCTGAGAGGGATACAGATGTCTTCAGACAGTAGACAACAAAGCACTTGTTTTGAAGGAACGCTCCTCTCAGACAGTCTGTTAATGGACTTGCAGTGAAAGATGTGACATCATTTAACTTCTGTGAACATGTGCATGGTTCCTCGTCTCTTATTGAATTGAAATGAAGTCATGTGACGTTGATCAGTCAATAAACTCCTAATGTCTCACTGTAATCAGATTAAACAGAGACATTATCTGAAAGGCGATTCAGTTCATAAAACCTCCTGGTTTGGAAGCATTATACTGTATTTCAGTGAATAATACTGACTCCTACCACAAGACAAGGCTGGAATGTTTGGCTGATTTGCTGTCTTTCATGACCCTTTTCCCTCTTCTTCTCTAGTGGTGAAGCCTTTGGTTGTGGAAGATACATATCTCCTCTGCCCTGCACCAGTACTTCAAGAAGAGGGGATGTAAGTCCTGTAATTTATTTCAATACAGTAAATGTGAGGTTTCAAATGACACCATCTACTCTTTTGAGGCACCGCATGAATGGCAGCCGAGACATTCTCTCTTTTTCTTTTCCAGGGCAGCAAACCTTTATGTCAGTATGAACGAAGGTCTCAGTTTCATCTCCAGTTCGGTCACCATTACCACTGTTGGCTGCGTGAGTACAATTTAATGTACCAGCGTTTAGCTTCAGAGCTGTATTGATTTGGGTAATGGTGCGTTCCAGCTGTAAAAACAGCACTAACAGATAACAAACCAATCCAAACAGTGCAATAAAAACTTAAGAAGATGTCTAAATGATGGATGCAGATTAATTAAAGCATTCCAGCATCGGCAGAATCACAGCCTTTACGCACTGATTCTGGAAGATAAAACCAAAAGAGCCTCTTTCCTGCACAAAGCATTAAGCCTGGAGAAGTGGTTTACATCTTTTTAGTGCTCGACACATTCAGACAGTGTGTGTTGACGTGTCTGTCTCTGTCACAGTCTGATGGGACCATCTTGGCCATAGCTCTGCTCATCCTGATGCTGCTCCTCGTCTTGGCTCTCCTCTGGTGGTTCTGGCCTCTCTGCTGCACTGTGGTGAGCTTTCTAAAACACTCATGCAATGATAATATGCACACATGCTGCTTTACAGATAGCTTCTGGTCCACTCTTTTCGAACTGTAGATGGCTTCAAACGCGTCTGGAATGCAGTGATATTGCTTGCGGACAATAAGATAGAGAGAAATGTCTTTTCCAGGTCTGTCTCGTCTGGCTAACAACCCTTAAGGCATCTTATTAGCATTCCCATGGTGAGAAGGTTAGGGCCTATGAGTCAATAAGGGCGTGTGGCCCTTTTGGATCCCTGCAGCTGAATGTAGTCCACAACCAGAAGAGGTCAAGGCCACCGGGTGAACGTGTGTGGAAGTAATTATGCTGCTGTTGAAATAATTTGTTTTTCCAGAGGTCACAGCAGGTGACCTCTGAGTCTTACGTCTCAACAGTTCCTCAGAGTATTCACTGAGAGACTTCAAGTGGTCAGACTTAGTAAACTTTAGTAAACTCCAGCTGGTGACACGGAAGTAAAAGCTCAAATAGGCTGTTTTAGAGATGAAAGTTTTAGAAGCAAAATAACCAGAAATTAAAAAAACAGTGATCTGATTTATGACAGTAAGTTGCTCTGGATACAGTTAAAAGCTGAAAAGCATCTACCGTATGTACCATTATTTAGACAGTGACCAAACTGCCAGCATCACAACATTTCAACAAACTTGTTACCAGCCACTCTGTCAAAATCTGTATTTCTGCCCTCAAATGAAGAGCGCATTGTCTCTTCAAAAATCCACTCCAATGTTTCCAGCGCTGGAAACAGGAAAGTTGAGAATTGCCAGAGGGAGATGTCAGCTTTTACAACATGGCTGTCCCTCCCTTTACTTTTTCTGTTCTTGTCCATTAAGTTGCAAATTCAAGTCTGTGCAGCGAGTGTGTTTAGGAAAGCGATGCTGGGTTACCATGGGGAATGGTTTAGTGTTCCAGGATCTGGAGAAGCATGGAGGAAAATGACAAATAAGAATCAGAATCGCTTAATTTGCCAAGTGGATTTAATGTAGAAAAGCTGTCTTTATTACGCTGGTGAAAAAACACAGCAGCAGCTCATGAGGTGACTTACGTACGGTGAAAGACAAAATG
The DNA here is from genome assembly GCF_051107435.1 of Chaetodon auriga. NCBI lineage: Eukaryota > Metazoa > Chordata > Actinopteri > Chaetodontiformes > Chaetodontidae > Chaetodon > Chaetodon auriga. Next base: position 23,343,722 of record NC_135078.1, on the reverse strand, counting down.
CACAAGACAGAGGCTGAAGTCTACATTCGGTCTGTGTGCAGCAGCGTAGCAGCTCTACAGCACAGTCTGAAAATGGAACTAGATTGATAAAAAGGAATAATTTAGATACAAAGGAAAAACAAAAAGTATAAATACTATAAAATTTTATGGATAACATTGCTCCATACAGAATGTAAGGGCACATAATACAGTATTTATGAGCCCGTTACTCTTCCCTTCTCCTAATCAACAACCTCAGGCCAAAAAATCTGGATAGCAGATTTCTAGGTCAGTGCATTGCTCTTGTAAAGTAGTAGAGACTCAGAGGAAAAAACAATTCCTCAGCCATGTGTTGTTGTGTAACCTCCTTGTTGCACACAGAGAACACATTGCTGTGACACGATTATATAAAAAATCTATTTTGATTTGCGTGTTGGTGACTTTTGTTGTCACCTTCCACACTTCTCCTCTCATGCGATCTTTTCTTTCCCCTCCCCACAGATCATCCATGAGCCCCCACCGCCGCCTGTGGAGGAGAGTTCGGTAGGAGCTGCGCTGTCTCCACATGATCTGTTTCTTATGACTCCTCATATTTAAGTTTCAGACTGTTGCCAGTGTTTAGGTTGTGTAATTGCTGCAGTTTATTTGGCCATGCGGCGTCGATTCACTCGCTCCCTGACATAAAACTCTGATTTCACTTGTTGAGTAAATCATCAAATGTGATGTGCGTTAACGCCCTCTTAGAATAACAATGAAATCCTGACTTTCACTGTTTTTTCTTTGCTTTTTTTTCCCTCTCCTGTTTCAAAGGAGCCAGTTTTGTTTTCAAGACTTCATGTTTTTCAAATCACTTCCTCTGGAGCTCTTTAGGATCTTCATGGAATATGATGTGAAATTAAACGCACTAATGAGGATATTTCTCGTGACTTTGATTAACAAATTCATGCTATTAAAATACATTTCAACGGCCCAAAATCTCAACGCAATAACAGCAAGCTGACATGCAACTGCGGGAAACGTCAGACTGCATTTATTTGCACCAATTAAACTGAAAATTAGGTTTAACTGGTAAATTTATCCTAAAAACATACTCCAATGACAACCGTGGCCCTCAAAGACAACTTTCAGCCTTGATTATGGCTTCCTCTGTCTGACATCCTGCTAGATTATGAGTCAGACAGGGTGTATTAAAGGGCTGAAACATCACAAGTTTGGCCAGTGGGCTTTGCAATTTCCTCTGATCTTGCAGCCAGCACAGAGGGGACAAATATTAGGGTTGGGCTTGGAGTGAGGAGGATGGACACAAAGCTATTTACTTGCCCAGTGACCAGTGAGATGGCATTTATGCCAGATAGCTCTGACACGTTCATCTGGTATGAGTGCATTTATGTAAAAACAATGAAGGGTAATTCACCCTTTTATTGTCCCTTAATTGTAGCTGGTTAGATGGCTCGTTAATAAATATACCACAGTAAAACCTACTTCCTGTTACGCTCCCACAGGATGATGAAGACTTTGAAGCCCCTAAGAAGAAATGGCCGACTGTAGATGCCTCCTACTATGGAGGAAGAGGAGTTGGGGGAATCAAAAGGATGGAGGTGAGATCAAGTAAATCTCTAAGCTGTCTGTTGTGTTAATTAACGAGGATGAGGGGCTTGAAAGCAGCCTGCTAATGAAGAACTGTAGAATGATTGAAAACTGCAACACCTCTAGTTCAAATAAAGTTCAATCAAAACTCACTTTAATTGCACCTACGCTGCACAGGAGCATTTCATCTTTGAATTTGAAGCCCGACACGTTCACAGTTATACACTCCTGACCATCTATTTCCATATTTGCTAAATATGCAAAGCTTTAAAGGCAGCGCGTGGCTCTTCCTCTCCGTACTCTCCATTATTAGGTTCGCTGGGGTGAGAAAGGCTCCACTGAAGAAGGAGCAAAGCTGGAAAAGGCCAAAAATGCCAAAGTGAAGATGCCTGAGCAGGAGTATATGCCACCGCCCACGCGGGTTCTCAACAATGGCATGCACAAACCCCCAGGGCCGCGCAAGTGGTACTCCCCCATCAAGGTATAGCACCAACAGAAGCAGCCAGGAGGAAGTGTCTGGGGAATGTGTTTGGACTGCAGATGCTCTTTCAAGTCTCATTGTTGACATCAACTAAAAATGAAAGCATGTAGGACTTACAGCAGTTCAGCATAAAAAATAAGAAATGATGTAGGATTTGTGAGATATTTGTCCAACAAGTCTGTGAATATAGCTCAGCTTACATTAAATTAATAAAAGCATTCACAATCGTTTAAAAGTTCTGCTGGGACATGCTTCCTTCAGCTGTTTGCATGTGTACTGCATGAAGTACAGCATCTGTTACAAATTACTGCATGCTAATCTGGCTGAGGATACGTAAGTAATAGCTTTATTAAAATGTCGTAGTGAAAATAGCATGAGATGTGTTAAGGTAGTAATGCTTAGGTGACTACTGGCACACAGTCCTTTCCTCCAGGGCCAGCATGGGGTTAAAGGAGTCGTTCCGAAGCCTTCCCAGTCAGCAGGGGATTGTTAATAGAAACCAGACTCCTGTTGGACTGACCTCCAGGGAGCAGGGCTGCACAGCCAGCAGTTTTGTGAAGAAAAACAGCTGCATTTTCTGCCCTTATCCTTAAAGAATTTGCTGTTTAAAAACTATGACGAGTCAGTTCACAATGGGCTGAAACAATTTCATTTCAAATGGCTGCAGGATTAGGTGCACAGTGTGGGAACTGTGTTTTGTGTCCCCAGGAGAGATACCAGAGACCTGATCAGGTTTAGGAAAAAGCATCGCTTTAAATAAAGGTAATTTCTGATTATTGCAATGGTGTCAAAGTGTGACTCCACTCTCTCTGTTTTTTCATAGAGCAAACTGGACGCACTGTGGGTGCTTTTAAGAAAAGGCTACGACCGTGTGTCTGTAATGAGACCTCACCCAGGTGACAAGGTAAGAATAACTCACAGCTGCACAGGTAGGCGGTAAAGTTGCACCGGTAATCAGCCTGTATTTTACCGGCTGACGTAAGGCCTTGGCTGTGCATTAGCATTTGGCGAAGGAGGGGATTCTTTTGTATCTGAAAACTTTGAGAGAATGAACCAGCTGTGAGCAGTGCAGTGTGCACAGAGACACTCATGATGAAACTTGTGGTGAGTTGGGATACAGTCTGCAGCGTCTGGCCACAGTGCGCTGCGATGTAAAGACGTCTGGGGAAGTCATTACAGAAAGGCAAATGTAATTCCTCAAAGGCCAGCTGTAGTGGGGGGATAACAGTGCGATGACCTCTGCTGCTGGCAGCTGACATGTAGTCTGAGACTGTGGGATCTGCAAGTGTTGAAAAATGAGTCTGAGGGAAGGTTGTATATATGTAACGATGCTTCACCCGCATGAGTTTATGTAATGCTACATCTTTCCCTGAGGAAGAAACGTTGATCTAAGAGCAGCAATTAGCCTCAAAGTTTGAAAAGATCTTTAGAAACTTTAACATTTACTCCTCAGTCTTTTCAGTTCTACACTTTAACAAACATGGAGCCTCATTTGTAGTCGAGGTTACTGTACTTTGTGTCATTTATAGTATATTAAACCATGTCTGCTGTTAAACACAGGCCTCCGTACAGTCTATAGTCTGCGGAAGGGCTGGTCCCATTGTGATCGAGCTCTGTAGGGTGGCACACAGCTGTTTTGACACTCAAGACTTATATATATGGTACAGTTTAATTAAATGGGAGGATGAAACAATGCCCATGTGGCCACGGTTTAGGGAAGCCACCATCATCATCAAGTGCTGCTGTTTCCACTCACAGGAACACACGTAGAGAAGGAATAACAAAGGCCCAGTTTCCAGGGAAAATTTGATTTATTTGAGACTTGTGGTGAAGATACCAACTACAGTATGTCAGCAGAAATGTGAATTAAATTATGCAAAATATTTCCATCTGATATGATGGTGCAGCCATCAAAATAATAAATATTTCCCTCAGTTCAGGCATCATTGTATACTGGAACTGCAGATGACGTGATATGTTGCAACAAGTTGACAGAATGCTTTACAATCATACAGAGCTCTTAAGACGTCTGACGGTTCATTCTAAAGCGTTTTATCGACCAGCTGTAGACACATCTCATGAACAGAAAATCAGATATTATAGCCACAGTGCTAAACCACAGTTACATACACACACACTCTCTCTGTATATATAAACAAAATATCATATTTAAAACACTGTCAATCTTATGAACTATTTGGAGTGAAATCAGTCTCAAATTTAGCCTATAAAATCTGGGACTGAGAATCAGAACATTGTTTAATCTGCTGATCTGAAGGTAGATTATTAATATCTATCACCAGCTGCTTTTAGACTGCATCAAACCTTCAGCTTCAGTCGATGAAATCTCTACAGCAGCAGGTATATTTGGATAGTGTGGCACGGAAGTGTGCAGGTTTGATGCACGCCGCAATCCCCTGCAGGTGATCATAAACAGAATAATTAAGGTGAATTTTGAGTTTTTGTAAAACAGAAATGTTTAAAAAAGGCTTCTCTCTAACCATAACTGTGCAAAATCGATGAGAAAATACCATCTTGCAGGACCTCAGGCTGTACTTTTACTACAGATGTGCATGAAGGAAATTTCTCTTTGATGTGGCTCAAAAAACATTCTGAAAGTAAACTTTTGAAGGAAAGAAAGTAAGAACAAGGATATACATTAAGGAAAACAACAGAAAAAGGCCTTTTTCATCTCATGTAGAGGCTGACAAAATGAGCCCCCATCTGCTCACTGGAGGCGTATGAAGGCCTGCAACAACAAAGTGACGTCTGCAGAAACAACCAGAGCTGTGTCAGCATGATGAGACTCTAATGCAGCGCACTGAGACTCTACCAAAACATCTCATTCCTGGATAGAGAGAGCAAAGCACCCCACAGAGACTATGAGTATATACAGTGTACAAAGTAATACTGTATACTTCACTGCTGACCACTGTCTGAAGCATACCATGTTGTCTTACATTGGATTAGATTATAAAAAAGAAATGTGAATCCACGTGAAAATGCAAAAACACAGCTGAAGTGCTGTCAAGAGCATGCAAACCAAGAGGTGGTGATATAACCCTAACACCATGCTGGAGGCTATTACCGGTAGGCTATGTGCAAGTAGAGGTGCAATTCTTCTATGGTGAGGACATTACCTGCCTTGCCAGAGTAAACAAAGGAGATAACAGAGCACATGCTGTCATCACAAGCCAGAAACTCAGTTTTCTCTGTCCACATGTCAACACTGCAAACAGAGTTTCTGAATGTCTTCACCCTGGAAGCAGTTTTCCAACAGTGGAAATGATTTTCAGACCAAATTCAAGTATAAATCGAAGAGCGTGTTACTAAACGAGGCCCCTGGGGCCGATTGGAAACTAATCAGCCTTGAAGGTGAGGCGGACTTGCTCACCTCACTTCACTCATCGTCAAACAATCCCAAAGGGTCACATTGCCTGCTTTTTTTTTTTCCAGTACAGTGAGCACAGCTAGCACAGCACTGTGTAATTAGAAGTGTATGAGTGAGTCCTCCACACCATAAAGCTCTTCATTAGTGCACTGGAAAAAAGCTCAGCTCTAGTATCCTTCATGATTTGCAGTAAACAAGCTTGTTCTGGTTGCAATTAGGAGTCTCTTGTCAAAGCTTTGCTTTTATAACTTCCCCTAAATGAAGGCAGCGGTGGGAGGGAGGAGGCCTGCCTGAGAGTCAGGTTCCTGTAACGTGTCATGTGTTTCTGAGCTTTGAAGACTGTTTTGAGTAATTAGTGAAGGAATCAAAACACAAAGCACAATGTAACAGGTTAAAAACTCGTCTTAAACATCTTAAAACACTTAAGAGTAACAATAACACATTTTCTTCAGCATTGTCTGATTTTAAGGTCAGTGGAACCTACAATGCAGAGCAGAGTCTAAGAGGCATTAAGATTCATGATTTTCACTGTCTCTCCTGCACAAAGGGAATAATAAAACAGCTCAAGTTTATCTCTCGATCCTCGCTGTACATGAGCACATGCCACGTTTCGCCTGGTTTCACCCCGCTGGTAAATGAGAGGCACCAAGCTGCACTGTCATCCCTTATCAGTCCACCGCAAACTCCCTGATCCCCTCAGTGCAGCTGCTCCTGGGGTGTAGCTCGTTTCTGGAATATGATAGTCTCTTTTGCATGACCTCACTTTGGTTTGGACTGGGGGGAGAGTGGTGGCAGGCTATCCTGTCCAGCTGAGCAGAGAATACACATAACTGCCCATAACTAAAGCTGTGATTGAGAAATCCAGCATATGTGGAGGTTTGTTGGCATTGACACACAGTCATGTAAATGTGCGTGGACAATAGGCAAGGCTTCAGTAAGTGGGAGTCACAGCACCATCAGCTGTAGTCATCAGTCCGTACGATTTGTTAGAGAAAGCGGCGAGGGACATTTTTATATCTTAGACTGATTCAGCTGTCGATGCCGGGAAGTCGTGTGTTTTGTCAAAGAAATGAGGTTTAGAAAAGCAAAGTCTTTGAAGCAAGGATGCCATTTTCCAACTCCAGACTACCAAACTAATGTTAGACCAAAGAGGCATAATGAGAAACAAACACAGTGGTGGAGAAATGTCATATTCATCACAGTTCTCAGAATGTGAATTACACACGAGATGGTCCTACAGAGCATTTTGTCTGAAAATAGTTTTTTAATATGTTAAACTGGCTTTGCTCTGGGTTTTTAAGCCTAGTTTAGTTTGTTAGTTTGATAAACACGTTCCCGCTCTACCACTGCGAGCATATGGAGCTACAAAACTGACCAAATGTAGAAAAAGCAACACTGACAGAATAAATACAAATTTGATCCATTTTACTCGTCTGTTTATGACTTTACTCGCTCATTTAGTTAGCTAGCTAACTTTGTTAGCATTAGCTCATTAGATAAGAAGCTTTAGTTACTGTTGAAAACGTTTATGCAGTGATGCTGCAGCAGTTTGTCGTACAGTGTGAGGATAGTTAGCTTTATTTTAGTTTGTGAACAAAGTTAGCTTCAGATAGGTAGCTAGCTAAAACGCTGGGGTTTAGCGTATGGGCTGTCTGCTGTTTCCTTTGAGCTTTTCATTCTCCATGTAGTGAACAGAAAATGAGCCCACTGCATGCTCACTAGTTTCTGCTAACAATCCCATAATGCAATGTGCTGCGTTTTATTCTTGTCCTACAGTCTGTTGTTTATCGTCTAAAATCTGCTGTTTTCAAATTTCAGGGCAAATGCATGAACTTCACCCGCATAAAGTCTTCACCTCCTCACTACCCACACTACAACCACCAGCCATCTCCCATCTACAACCCTCCGCCTCCACCGAAGGGCACCCTCCCACCGACCCCCGGCAGCCCTCCATCATCTCCATCGTTCTCCACCTCCAACCTTCCACTGCTGCCTCCTTCTCCCACCTCTACCACTCCTTCCCCTCCCCTCACGCCTCCCCCCTACACGCCACCTCCGAACCGGGCTCTTCCTCCAACCCTGCACATACCCGCCCCGCTGGCACCCCCACCCACCACTACGCCCCCTGCCTCCCCCACAGGCTCCCTGCCTCCTCTGCCACAGGGACCCCCTCCGGGACGAGCCCCTCCACCTGCCCGCCCGCCGCCTCGCCCTGGCCTGTAGAGCTCTGGCAGCAGGTGGGAGAGACTTTAACAGGATTTAAAAAGGCCACTCAGAGCCCCCCCCCCCCAGCAATCAGCACATGACCATCCTTGATTGTACCTGCAAGCGAGGACACACGAATGCCTTGTGCCGCGTTTGGTGGGCCGCGGCCTTTCTGCCCTGTGAAGTGGAGCAGCGAGGACTTCTTTCCAGCTATTTGTCTACAGTGACTTTTGTACACATTTAGCCCAACAGTGCAATTGCTCTGATGCTTGAATTACACAGACATTCCCTGCAAATGAGGTCACGCAGGCCGGCTCAAAAACATTTGCCTCTGCTGTCCTCAGAGCTGCTTCAGGCCCTGTTGTCCCCGCCATGAGCTCACTAGATTGGAAGAATCCTGACCAAGCAGAGGAACAGAGGCTTGTGCTAACGCCTCTCCACATAGGCCCTCAACAAGGAGCACAGACGTGTTCAAAATGATCATGACAGTAAAATATGTGCCTGTGTAACATTCCTATATTTTCCTGATAAGAGACAAAAGACTCGTAGTGCAGATGTTCCACACAGATTTAAAAGAATCTGAAAAGCCCCGTTTTTGTACTCTTGAATGTTGAGCAATTGCATGCAATAGTGTTTGAGTCAGCATTTTTGTTCTTTTTATAATGTTTCTACCTTGTTTTATACAACATATTTTTATTTGTACTTTTAGCGTTGAGTAGGTCACATTCTCTGAGTTTTGATTTTTACGGTTAGAAGAGCATTTCTGATAAACACTTGTACAGGAAGTGTATTGAAACTGCAGTGCAACGTACCCGAACTTTTGACTTCCGTATTACTAAAGCAGCCTGAAGCGAGTCATAGCTGGCCTAGTTTTTATGCACACGAGAGCAAACAATAAATTGGGGTTTAGACACTAAATTGGCCTTGTTACTGTAACTGACCTGAACAAGGCGTCAGAGGCAGGGGAAAGCTTTGCACATTGGCCTCTAGCAACATGTGTAAATAAGCATTTGATATAACCATGTGTGTTCAGATATCTGTGTGTGTGTGTGTGTGTGTGTGTGTGTGTGTGTGTGTGTGTGTGTGTGTGTGTGTGTGCGCGTTGGACAGAAAGAGAAGACTAGTCTACTACATGTATTTGTGACAGCGCTCCTGCAGTAAACCAACCTGGGCCAGTACACCATCAACTCAAACAAAATGACCCGTGGGGCACAATAAAAGCATTGTTTCATGAAGTTCAGTTCAATAAAAGGTTCATATGAAGCTGTTCTTTGATGGTGATCAGAGGAATCTCAGCAGAATGCACATTACAAGCTCATCCTTTAGCATAAATGTCATGGCATAACTGATAAGGCTGTATGTAACTTTCCACCAGTACAGTATGTAGACACCAATGTTTGTTTCATTCAAAATGAAAGTAAACAGTTTAAGTGTATTAATCTGGACTCTTTGTCTTCCTGTATTGCTGACCCGCTGTGATTTACTTGCTGACGACGTGGAAACAGTCACTGAGCCCTGCTTTGCTCTCGAAAGCTTTCATCAAAAGCCTGTAAAGACTTTAATGGGCTGTCCCTCATGTTTCCTTAAGTCACTTTTTATCACAAGGTGCTCTGTCTCCCACATGCCGTTTATTCCATAGCATGTTAAGATATAACATTTCTTTAACAGTAATGTGGAGATCTGGGCTGATGGCTTCACACAGTTGAGAGTGGCTGTTTGCAGAAAGCTCAGAGCACCTCACTTGCTCCCTGTGATTGGAGGAAAAAACAGAAAAGAGTATGCAGAGCATGGCTAACTAACTCCAGATGTTCATATGTTGCATTATGTCACAGCCACGAATGGAGTGAGCTATCTTGGAAAATATTAGACACCATCTAATCCTCAGGAAACGTGGGCAGGCTGTAGGAAAGGTGCGCTGGTGCAAATCGTCCGTGACATCATTTGGGAACAGGGTGGACTGATGCGCTTTGAGATTTAATGCTTTTTCTTTTGTCATGTGAAGTTGACAGGATGCGAGCAGGTTTTATACCGGGGCTGTTTTCAATGAAATTTCCATGTCAGACAAACTCGATGCAAGATGTCTCGAGTCTGCTGTCAGCTTTTTGTTTCCACTCTGTCTAAACTACGACAGCGCAGATGTCACTAACACATATGAACATTGCATCACAGATTAGAGCCATCACTCAGACGTCTCCCATATGATAAAAGCTCTGGTGTTATGCTGGGTCTCCTTTAAGATCATTTGTGGGGAGGGATTTGAGTGGCGTGCTTCATCACTGTGAACCCTTGACCTTAACGAGTGACTGACAGATTTTTCTGTTGTCAGCTCTGTAAGTGAGGCCAGATTCGTGTTAAACCTACATTCACCCGCCGCTGGCCTGCATTTATCTTTCTTGGTAGATTAGATTAAATCAAAAATCTGATCGTTTGTGTTCAGGTTGTGCACTGAGATCATTCAGTATTCAAAATGAAATGTGTGCTTATCTCTGACTTCAAATTATCCATCAGCAGGGAAAGTTTTTAACTAAAAGCACACGGTTTCATTGCTGTCACGTAAACGACTTCAGCTCCACAGATGCTTTTAGGCCACTTCACTTGTTGTCTCTCCCTGTTGTTAAGCTGCCTCAGCTATGAAGAACAGGGCCCAGGCGACAAAGTCCAACCCAGCAGAAAATTTCATGACAGTATAATCATGAGATCCACACAGGACAATATATTCACCGGCTTCATCGCTTGGTATTGAATCTAAAGTCTCGAGTCTTGAGCCTAAAAAGGCGTTTCAAAAATGAGAAAGAAACACAAAACATCTCTCCCGCTGCCCCATTTTCACAGCTGACATTTTGGCTTATAGGATGAAAAGAGGAGCTGAAGCTCTGATCCAGTTCAGGCTCCTGGTTTTGTCTGAGCTGGATCACTGACACGCTGACTCAGACGCATAAATACATCGTTAGTGTTATTTGCTGCATCTGTGCTTTTCCTGCTGCGACAATTCTAAATGTTTGATCAAAAAACCCAGAACTGCTTCACAATGGGTCATGATTGAGACACCTGCTGATAGTTACTCAGTCCCACCCAGACTCCATAAAGCAGCTGCTGGTTTGTGCACATGGTGAAGGCTGCAGCACAGATGATCTTACCTGAAATGATGCTCTTTATAGATGAAAAACTACCCACAATGCTCCCTGTGGTTGGAGAATGGAGGCCGCCTTTGTTCAAAGCTGTGGCCGCCTTCTCTAATTACTCTGCAGCTGCACTTGAAGCCATCGTTGTGGTCAGTGAGTGCAATGAAATCCTTCTGAGTGTCGCACTTGCTTTCACCAACAGTTTAGCTTTCTGCCTTTGGACCATGCTGAGGCTGAATGCATTCCTCAGGATGACGCTGGCAGGTGTGCGCCTCTCACGAGAGGAGCTGGACCAGCGTGGACCCTTGAGCCGCTCCATCTGGCCTTCATCACAGGCCTCCAGAAACAACAGCTGCTCTCCTCTGTGCTGTGGAGTAGGGAGAAGCGTGGGGTGGTTGAAGTTGGCACTGCATGCTGTGCCTGCGCTCTGCAGGCGTTCACTGAGTGCCTGCAGGACCCTCATCCATGTGGCACTATCAGCTCTGTGCAGTGACTCCAGACCCAGCGTGTCCACCGTTAGGACTCTATGTGGCTGCATCAGGTCACTACTGTCCACCTTCCAGACTGTGACCGGTTACTGTGCACAGGTACTGGGAGTCGTTTGGGATGCGCCGTCACTCATTAGCAGCCCCTGAATGTCTCCTCTTTGCATACAACGCACAGAAAACATGAAACTAGCCAAAAATGATTTGCAAACTTTTAATATCATTCCAAATGTGAGCCTATGAATGGATTTCTACTGTTTTTATTTTAATAAAATAATTCTGAAATATTTGCAGCCTGCTCTAATAAAGCACAATATTTGGCATCATTGTCAGGATGTGTGGGACTGTGACGAGCATGAACAACCTTTTCAGCGAATGAGCTCGGACACTCAAAAAGGGAAGTACATGACACTTTATTGCATCAGTTCCACTAACACAAAGTGCCCCCCACTCCCTCAGTAGCCCAACAGATGTTGCTAGGATTCAGTGCAGCTTCCTTTTGTCAGTGCCTCCAGTCAAGAATCTGTCGTGTATGTGGGTTACAGAAGTACCAACGTTGTCCAGTTTTCAAACCCTTCCACTGGCTCAGAAGAAGCTCAATGTTTGGGAAAATAAATGCAAAAATCGAGTTAAGGCTTGATTACAAAAGCAAGATAAATATGATAAACTGAAAATATGTGATGAAAACAAGCAGCTCCTATTTCTTCACTACAATAAGTGTGTGTTTGTCTACGACGGCACGCTTTCCTTGGCTTTTGAAACAGACATTTGAGATCACACACACACGCACGCGCACGCACACGCACACGCACACACACACACCTGGCATCTGAGTTTCTATCTAAATAAACATCTACAGTCTGACATGCTGCCATAAAACTGTGTATATGCCCCTCTTCACAGCACACAAGCTACCAGCATCAGTTCAGGTTTGGCTACAAAAGAAAATGCAGGATCAACATATAAAATCTATATGTTTTGGTTTACTGCCAAAGCCACTGTAGAGATTTTTGGTTTGACAGAACATGTCAAATTACAGTAATATTCACATTTTTGATCAAAGAGTAACTTCAATAATATAAAATTACCTTCTTAAAGACAAACAAATATAACATAAAGAAAAAAAGAACTGCTTCAAATGGTCCCAATATTGCAGAAGTCGTGGTGGCAGGGCGCGGGCTGGCGACTGGGTGCAACTTCTACTCTACAGGTTCGCTCTTCATCTCGCTTGAATTACTTCAGTTTCTGGTTTAAATGTAAACTGGAGTCTTTCTATCGAGGAGTGAGGCAACCGGGTTTAACACAAGAATTAATCACTTAATTGTGCACTAACAGCTTTAAAGCACAGACAGTAAAAATGGTAAACACAATGTCGCACTCTGGCGCAGGGGGCTCAGTAAACGAGGCGTATTCTCGTTAACTGAGCTGACTGAGACCAGGACAAGCTTTTGCAACCTCCCCAGGCACACACAGTAGTGTATTCACAAGCTTTTCTGTGATCTAACTGCTGCTGCTCCTGCTGTGAATTCTGTGTCCTCAGAAGAAGGTCCAAGAGTCAAATCTGGCAAACTGTGCTGCAATTATGAAGCGGTGACCTGTGGCTTGGAATGATTTAAGACTCGTTTACTTCAACTGTGGAGTGAAGACACTTCAGATGATTAGCTGCCAAAGAAAAATACCCCAACTAAACTACAAATCATTGCAGTAAAGACAAAAAAAAAGAGCCAGTGAGGTCTTTAAATCCTAACTTCTGTCAGTCAACAGCTTTAACATCAGCCCCAAGATGCTCCCAGTGAGACTAATCAGCACAAATATACAAGGAGGGCTTGCTCACAAGTTATGAGCATGAATGTGAATAAACCCAAACAGTCAGTGTCAGCTGCTTCACAAACCCACAGAGTGATGAAGACGATGTCAGCGCCAGCCCAGGCCGTGCCATCTCGGACAAAACAACTTCGCTAACAATAATACGACAATGATGCCAAAGGTTTCTGACAAAATAGACGGTGAGATACAGATAATATACAACAGTGAGATACACGACTGTTGAGTAAAAGATTAAAAAGAGCCGTGACACGAGACACATAAACGGAGCGTTGTCTTCTTTTGGTTTCTGCGTACAGACGCTCCCTCGCCGTCTGCTTGAATGTGTGTCTGCCAGGCTTTTGTTGTTGGGTGATGAACGGTGCGGCTCACTCTACTGTCACGGACTTGGCCAGGTTTCTTGGACAGTCCACCTGTATTCAAACAGAAGAGGTCATTTACTGCATGACAAACAACTGTATGTGTGGTCAACAAGAACTGAAGAAGCTCTGCTGCTGACGAAGCACATTTTCACATGTACAGTTTTCCGAATCAGTTGATGAGTTGGTGAATTTGGTGCGTTTTCCCCTCGATTCAGTTTCTTTTCATGCAGAGAAAAATCAAAGTGAAGTGCAGAACTATAAACCATGTGAGAATGTTAGCTCATTGGTCAGATGTGTCTGAGGCAGGAACAAGAAAAACACAGGAAAAAGGTCCTGCAGGAGGTCCACTGGACAAATACAACATACTACATCTCATCCAGACCCGACCTCGACTCATTCTCCGTCTAGCTACTTGCAACTTAAATCTGCTCATCTGCATCCTTCAATGCACAAAACACCTGGCCACGGGAGCCTGTTCACTCATACTTGCAGAGTACGTCACAGTAGTTGGATCGGATCGAGGTCAGACCACATTCCCACCACAAACAAACTGCTCTGCGGTTCGTTTGGGTCCAGACCGAGACCAAACTCCCCCTCATAAGGGTTCGATTGATGGGTCATCACTCAGACTTCATATATTTGGACATACTTTTCCAAAAAAAAAAAAAAAAAGCAGGTGGGCGTGCGATGGAGCTGCGTGCACAGAAATGTTTGCTTCTCTGTCAGAGCAGCAGTGCACTCTGGCGCGGCTGTGAGTACTTATTGACTTAAAAACAAGAGCTAACTGGGCTGCGCTGTCAGGTCATCTCTCTGAAGTGAAGTGCTCCAAAAGCAGCATCAACACTCGCTATACTTTCATGCTCTACTTCAGTTAAGCTGTTTACTTTGACCTTTGTCGTTCTGTAGTACAGCAGAGCCAGTCAAGTATACAAAAGGAACAGCTAGTCCAATCTTGTTTAAATAGTGGTCTAAAAATGGAGAAAGAAACAATAAAACTGATCCACTAATAACACTCATAGCTGGTGTTCTTTGCCAGCAGGGTTTTTTGTTTTCTGAAGTCTGAATTTGTGCACAGATTGAGGTGTTTACATGTACAACCCCATTTCCAAAAAAGCTGGGACGCTGTATGAAACATAAATAAAACAAAATGTGATCATTTGCTGTGCATTTCTGACATATACTCAACTAAAATCAGCACAGACACAATATATTGAATGTTTGAGCTCATCAGCTTCTTTGTTTTTAGTAAATATCTGCTTATTTTTAATTTGATGCAGCAGCACATTTCAAATACGCTGAAACAGGAGCGACTAAAGACTGAGAAAGTTGTGGAATGCTCCAAAAACACCTGTTTGGAATGCTCCACAGGTAAACAGGTTCATTGGTAACAGGCGATAGTATAATGATTGGGCATGAACGGGGCATCCTGGAAAGGCTCAGTGAGGATGGAGCGAGGTTCACCACTTTGTGAACACATGATAGGATGAAGGATGTTACTACATGAGCTCAGGAACACTTCATGAATCTGTTGTCAGTAAACACAGTTCGTTTGCTAATGTCTGCATTCTGATTTTATTTACATTTTACACATCGTCCCAACTTTCTTTGGAGTCGGGGTTGTAATTGTAATCCTCACTATCACCTCCATCACAGTGTTCTGAAATAACAAAGTTTACTCAAAATCAGACGAGTCAGAAACACAATGACCTGCATATATAAACACCGCATGTTGTTTATTTCTGGCATGAGTGTACGGCAAGATAATCAGGCCCACTGAGCGTAGTGCAAAAACACATCTCCAGTATAATGAGGTGCAGCATCTTTTGAATGTTTCACCTCTAAATGTCAAAATTATTTGTTCTCAACTTTCCTCTGCTTAACTGAGCAGTGTGTGTAAACACGACGCTGAGGGTTTTTCGTCAGGATGACGACTGCAGGCACAAAGGGTGAGAAACTCTGTTTGACAGATGAGGTAATAAATCTCGTCTGGCAAAACAGTCCGTTATCATCTAGCCTGGAGGGACGGCACTTACGTCGTAACCTCGGAGCACAGCCAGGTGGAAGGACAGCAGCTGCAGCGGGATGACGCTCAGGACGCCCTGCAGGCAGTCCACGCAGTGAGGCACTTTGATGGTGCGGCTGGAGTTCTTGATGGTCTCGTAATCGTCTTTGTCACAGATCACAATGGGGCGGCCCTGTAAATCATAGAAAATCCACTGTCAGCGTGATCCCAGTCGCACAAGGCTGAATCTGAGAAGTACCTGCCCACCCGCCGCCGCTTTTCTCAGCTGATTTTCACACCTCTTAAACCCACATCTGCTGCACATTACTAACAGCGGTGATGTCACGCTGAAGTAACCCCTCCCTTGTATTTATTGAAGTGAAGGATCAGAGGTGCAGCACAGACAGGACTGTGAAATTTAACCTAACGAGCAAAATGCACCGCTGTCATCAAATGTTCAGCCAGTTTAAAATGTAAATACTGAACATCTGACGTTCACGTTCGCAGCGACGGCACAAAAGTAAAAGAAAGATTACATGTACAATCAAAAGTCAAATAAGTCGATCGAAGCAGCTTCTGCAATGGGACGTTATACGTTTTTATAGCATCACACATTAGCTATTCTATGTTTCCCGAGCATTTCAGTGAGTGAATACATCTGCAGGGTCACTTTATGCTGAAACAGGATATTTAAGACTGGATCATAATCTTAGGGGGAAAACATTTATGACACGGTGCCCATTCCGTTTGATTTTTTGGGGTGTGTGTATTGGTCTTACCTGGCGGGCTACAACCTGCTGCAGGGCGTTCTGACATTTGACGTAGGTGTGGTCTCTCATGATGATCATGATGACTGGCATGAGTTTATCCACCAGGGCCAGCGGGCCGTGTTTCAGCTCTCCGGCCAGGATGCCCTCTGAGTGCATGTACGTGATTTCCTTGATTTTCTACGTGGAATTAAAAACAGCGACAGGTTAAGAAAATCTCAGTATATGCCGTATATATCCATCTCTGTACTTATGCTGAAAAGAAGGTTGCACTTGCTCACCAGCGCTCCTTCCAGGCAGGTAGCATAATGGTAGCCTCTGCCCATGATCAGCACACTCTTCTGCTTGTACAGCTCCGTCGCCAGCTTCTGGATCTCATCATCCAAACTGAGGACCTCCTTAATCAGATCTAACACGGACAGAACAGAAAAACAGACATGAGTGAGGATTTTTTTTTGATAGTGGGATGAACAAAAATAAATCCTGAATTAAACACTGGGCCAACATTCTGCTGCTGTCACGTGGACTGGCAGCGGCTGAGTGGCCAGACATTCTGCATTAGTTTACCATTATAGATATGCCATCATATGCTTTAGATCCAGAGAAGCATGCGAGGGCTTACAGCCAACAGCTCCTCTTCTCTCTCTCTCATCACTAAGCTTCCTCTTCCAAGAGGACTGTTTGCACAAACACTAAACAGGCTTTGGATGTACTTGATCTTTCCTCTCAGGGCTGCTTTTCCATCTGTGTACATTTTATTCTCACCTGTGTTAAGGATTTCCCTGTCTGACCCAGAATACTGGTGGCTTGTTTACCTGGGAGCACTCTCAGACCCTGGATTATCTCACGGCGTCTGGGCTGCACGGAAATCCTGTCATCGCACATCAGGAGCGCAAACATGATCAGGGCCACAAACTGGCTGGTGTAGGCCTGCAGGGCACAGAGTCAGAAAAGCAAAGTATGTGTTAATATTATCTGAGTCATCTTTTCATCTATTTATTTCTTATCCACAGACTGATAAACAGCTGTTTGATGATGTGTGCATGAACACAGAAATGCTCATAAAACTTCCAAGGGACACTGCGATATTACTTGCTGTGACCTGTTTACTAATGTTACAGTAGTTTTCCTGTTTAGCAGCACAGTACTGAATACAAAAGCAGCGACCAGATCCTGACTTGAGCCTCTCTTTCAGTACAGTCCTGAGTCTGTGCTTCTTGTCTCCCTGAGAACTCCAGCTAATAATCTGCACCAGATGACACATGGCAGGAGAGGTGGGTTTCAGCACACGCCAAGCAGAATTAAAATGCATGCTGTTGAGCTCAGTCAAACTAACGCCGCTCATCCTGGAAAACTTTGTGAGCGCACAACATCCCATCAGAGAGCACGCTCTCGGATCGCTCACGAGCCCAGCACATCAGAGACTCCATGCCTGTCGTCATCACCGCCCACTCCCTCTCTGTTCCTTCATCTGCGAGCACGTTTGGAGGCCTTCCATGCCCATTTGGGGGATTTAATCAGCGCTCGGGTGAAGCCAAGTCATTTCATGGGACCCTCCAGACTCAGAAATGCCTGTGTCTAGAGCCAAGAAAATAGCTGTAAAACCTTTGGGCTGTTTTTTTTTCCCTGACAGCACGCTAACCACAGTCCCTCAGAACTCTGACAGGCTGCACTGTTGGGTCAGATGTGGCAACATATTTAATCCACACATAGTAAACCGTGGTGTTTTTCTGTGTTCATGTCACCAGCTTTTTTCATGCAGAACTGTTACCATGCAAAGATGACCACCCTTACATACAGCTGAAACACGAACAGCTTCCTCTCACGCAGAAAGCAAACTTTGTAACCCTGTAAATTCCCCATGGATACAAATGGTAATGGTGATTCATGAAAGCAGTCTTCTTCCATTTACTGTCAGCTGACCCGCCAGAAGGATTTGCCTTTTGATAGCATCAAAGTATTTTGCCTCAAGTCTCAATTTTTTTCCATAAATCCTGAATATGATCAGAGGAATTGGAAAAAAAAACGTTTCTCCTTTTTTTCCCCTCTCTTCCAGTCCACAAAAAAACCTCAAATTATCATGAAATGTAGGAAATAGGGGCCAAGTTGATGAATTTGGACTCATTTAGCATTTGGGTGCGATACGCGTTCTCCAGTGAGTTGATGAGCTCGGTTGTGCAGCTTTTGGTCGAGCTGGGTGTGGGGATGTGGCCCAGCCAGCCAAGCAGTAAATGATGGCGTCTCTGAGGCGTGCTCTGGGGCTTTGGAGCAGCGCGAGAGTCGCCGAGCCAAGCCCAAGGGCTGGGCCAGGGAGGGACCTGCTGCACTCTCTCCCCCCTCTCCTCACTAGCTGGGGCTCCACCACCTCTCTGCTCTGCTCCCAGTCCAAACTGGCAAATCAGGTTTAAAGACGACGGAGGGGGGAGAGGCAGAAAACCAAGATCCTAGCTTTACATGAGTTGAGATGAGAATATCAGGCTTCTTCAACTTCCCGTGGGATCAGAGTGGAGGAAAATGTCAGCTTCCAAGAGGCGGGACCAGACTCACAATGGAGTTTTCATCTGGGTTTCATTCAGTGCCGGTGGGCGTCGAGTTCATTTATGAGATGATGCAACAAATTGATGTACAGTTTCTTTGAGCTCAGTATAAAAGACAGTTCACAGAAAAACACGTTTCCTCTAACTCAGGGCCATCTGTCAATGCAAATATTTATGGTGTGATTGGATGTGAGGTACGCTTCCTAACTCTGATGAAAATGTGGCAGTTCTCACTCGTTTGTGACAACAATAAATTCAGTGGGGGTGGGTGAGTTAGCTGTACCTGGAAAAGTACATAAAGTGCTTCAAAGTGCGTTTTTTTGTCCAACTAACAGTTCAAAATCCAAATACATCCACCTAAGAGGACTAAGAAAACGAGAAAATGAAGCTGGATCAAATGCAGTTTTTTGCATTAAAAACTGACTTAAACAACTGACCAAACTTTAATTTTCTCTTGATCAACTAATCATTTCAGGTAATGACGGTACATTGCACATATCAATTTCCCCCTAACACAGAAGTGATTCATGTGTCCTGTTTGTGTCTTTATGTAAAAACATTATAGACTCACCTTGGTGCTGGCTACTCCGATCTCAGGGCCGGCGTTGATGTGGACTCCGCAGTCGGTCTCCCTGGAGATGGAGCTGCCCACTGTGTTGGTGATGCCCACAGTCAGAGCTCCTCTCTCCTTACAGTAGCGCAGGGCCATGAGGCTGTCAGCAGTCTCCCCTGGAGGGTTTGCATTGAGGGAAAAACATAACAGTTGACGTAATGCAACAATAATGATGCTGATTTATGAGATGTTCGGAAATAGCTTTTGCACCACATGGGCCTCAGATTTGAAACAGCTTCACAGAACAACCATCAAAGAAATATCACACATCTTACAAAAAATAATATCACCCACAAAAAGACCCCACACACATTCAGAAGAGAGCTGCAGAGCAGAATATGCACAGAAAACTCAACTGCACAAGTCTGAATTAACAATTTGCTCAGACTCAAGCTGAGCACAAGAAAAATCAGGAAGAGCCAGAATGGCTCCCAGGGATGGAAAGTGGAAGACAACTGGGGAATGTGCACTCGATCAAGTCCAAATGGCACCAGCCTCCCCACCTGACTGGCTGATAAAGAAGCAGACGTCGTCTCGGAAGACAGGAGTGTTCCTGTCCAGGAAGTCGCTGGCCAGCTCCACCATGACAGGCAGCTCGGTCAGCTCCTCCAGGACCTGGCGGGTCTGGGAAAACAACAGAGCGCGGCTCAGCATCATTCTGCTAAAACAAGCCAGCCGAGCTGAAGAGCAGAGAACGTGCCAGCGCACGAACCTCACACCTGTGTCCACAATACAGACATCACATTTCCCACCAGTCCGACGGATTCAAGGTGGATGGCAATACACGTTTCCATTATGTGCATTCACACATGGAAGGAGAGAAAGCATTCGGTTAGCTGCTACTCACCGCCACGCCAGCATGGTAGCTGGTGCCGCACGCAATGAGGATAAGTCGCCGACACCTCTGGATCTCTTTGATGTGGTCCTTCAGTCCACCCAGGATCACTGAAAAGCAAATCGAACAGTTAATCCATCATCCTGCCGCCTTATTTCCCACCTCATTGAGAAAAGGCCCAAAAAGAGCCAGTGAGAGTGATTTTACTTTTTTTCACATTCATGTAGCTCTGTTAAAGCTATTCGGGCACAGTGAGGAAAAAACACAAATTTTAGCTTGGAGGTTTGCAGGTAACTGAAATAATCAGTGTGTTCTCATGTGCTTCCCTCTTCTGAAATCCTGAACTGCAGACATGAGTTTAAGCATGCAGGCACTAACGCTGCATTTGTGGGTGTGTTATTACATGAAAGCTTGCAGACCCCACTCTGACCTGTGTTGTTGTCAAAGTTGACTCTCCCTCTCATGGTGTTGACCACAGACTCCGGCTGCTCAAAGATCTCTTTCTGCATGAAGGAGCTGTAGTTGCCTGTGGTGGGAGGATCAGAAATCAGGGGAACATTTCCAACACTATTAAAAAAAAAAAGGTAAAGGCCTCTTAAGAACACAGTGATGGACTTTTTATAAAGTGTGAGTCCGCATGAGGCTGTCTGAGAAGGGTCTTGTTGACTCACATTAAGTACCTGAAAATGCAAACCACAGCCTCCGGGAGGAGCAAGAAAACTCTTTACAGGGTTTCACTGATAATCAGGCTCTCCTGGAAATGTCTTTTTGTTGCTTTATTAACATATTCAGAGCCACAGGGTTGGGCACCCCTTAAATGAAGGAAAAACAAGCATGAGACATCAAGGAGATAGTGTTTTTCCATCAATAATAAACTGTGACACTGAAATATGCGAGCGTTTGTCAGCTTGCCTCTGACAGCAATTTGGGTCATGAGAATTAGGTTATTCAGCAGAAAGGCTCCAGAAACTGAAACGGAGGAGAGAGGCTGAGTAATGACAGGACCACAAAGGAATGTCGAGACCAGCCAGCGTCAGTTTACCTCTGCCCTCTGCTGGACTCTTGAGGAAGAGTCAGCAGAGGAATAAATGTTACTGTGGTTTACTAATGTATGATATATTTTTTGTTTTGGACTGTTGGTTGGATAAAACAAGGCATTTAAAATAAATCACTTTGGGATCTGGGAAGTTCTGATGGATGATTTTCACTACACTACTACTACGACTTTTTAGGTGTTCATCAGCTTAAGCAATAATGAAAACACAGCCCAAGTCCCTTCAGAGGAGTAGTTTGATATTTTGGGAAATAAAGTTTATTCGCTTTCTTGATGAGGGTTAGGCGACTCTCATGTCGGGTGGGCATATGAGGCTACAGCCAGTTAGCCATCTTAGCTCAAACACTGGAAGCAGGAGGGAACGGCTAGCCTGGCTCTCGCAGAGGGTCCAGCACCTCTGAAACTCACTTATTAACACATTAACACATTTGTTTAATATGCATAAAAAGCAAAGTCTAAAAATCTACAATTCAAGGTTTTATGGGGGTCATGTGCCCGACTATTTCTTGGCTGGGACCAGTAACTTTGTGAAGTCTCCATTGGTTTCCTTTCAGCTGGTACCAGCCAAGAAACAGCCTGGCTCACAACCACCACTTCAAAGATGAACTATAATTTTAAACATTGTTTTATGTTATAAAGGTAGCATAAGCACATTTCTGAAAATGTTGAACATTTTCTTCAATTTGGGGAACTCGTTCTAAAAAAAGCTATAATTGCTCTAAATACTCTGAAATTAAATCTGAAATTTAAACTTTAGCCTAATGAACCTTTAATTTCAAATGCTGTATGCTGGAGCACAAAGCTAAAAACAACACTACAAAGTGCTTCACTGTCACTCAGGCACAAAGAGGGAAGGTGAGGGTGATAAAGTCCTGCAACTCAGGGGTCATTTTAATGGCAGCGGCTTCCTGCAGGGTTGTAACTGGATGCATGATAACAAGGATGGCTTCAGGGCTGGACGTTAAAAGCCAGTTCAGCTAAATAAGCAGCAACTGTCCCATTAAGACTTACACAATAATAACGGGGTTCAGGACAAAATTACAAGGCAGAGCACCCATGATTTATTAGCAAATAAGTTGAGGGGAAATGAACGGTGGGGAGAACATGAACTGAACAAAAGCTGACCTTCCACTCACCCTTCATGATCTGCTGAAGCTCCATCTGCAGGGTCTGGACGGCGCGGGCTGGATAGTCCCCGGCTGTACGCTTAATCCTGTGGATGGACAGCCGGCCGTCCATCACGGCGGCTACATCGTCGTCCTCCAGGAAGATCACACGGTTTGTGTGCTCGATCACTGCGCTGTTGTGACGAGAGAAGCGGAGCAGAGACATCAAACATTTGATTCACAATCCACAGAGAAAGCTGAGACGTGTGGGACTGAGAACATGTTTCATAGAGAATGTTTGGACGCTGTAAAAGATGCAAAGACGCCCGTATGTGCTTGCCTTGCATCAGAGGCAAAGTAGTACTCCACAGCTTTCTCATCCACAGGGAACAGGGAGGTGTCCTGGTCTGTCCTGGGCAGGGCACTGCTGCCCTTCTTGTCTTTACTAGCTGAGGAGAAAAGAGAAAAACTGGGCCTCAGTCACATTTCTGCAACCACATGCAGTCAAATTAGAGCAAAACCAGAAACTGAAACTTACAGGAACAGTAGACCACAGGAATATGATCTGTAGACAGCTTGTGATCACTCCTCACTCCCATCAGCAGGGGACTTCCCCTCCTGCACAGCAACATTTGTCTGAGCCAACAACACCTTCATCTGCAGTAACTAACAACAGTTTAACAGCATCAGTGGGAGCGTACCTTGTGCCAACTGCCTCTCCGGGGTAGTGCACGCTCTTGAAGACCAGAGCAAAGGCTCCCTCCTGGCAGGTGGAAGAACAAACACATCAGACAGGCTCTTTTATCAGCTGAAAACGTCAGGAGCAGAGGAGTGCACAAGCAGGTCCTTACCAGCTGCTGGGTCACCTGCTCCACCAAAGTAGCGAAACTGATGTCCTCATTCTCCCGGTTGTCATACATGTACTTCACCAGCTTGGCGATGCTCTCTGTGTCAGTCTCTGACTCAAACTCGTAGCCTTTGCTCTCCTGTGGAGACGGAGAGAGAGTTAGTCCTGTCACCCGTCAGCAGGATGGAAAGACATCTAGAATAGTTCATGAAAGATATTTGCTCACCAGGAATTTCCGCAGGTCTTTGTAGTTGGTGATGATTCCATTGTGAATGACAACGAACTCTGCAGACCAGAAAGATTATCATAAACTGTAAGATATCAAGATGCCTGCACCCAGGTTAAAAAAGGGGAGCTATTGTGTAATACAAGGTCAAAAGTTTTGCTGTGTGGAGCGATTTATCCTTCTATTTTAAATACAACTAACCATTTGTCTTGTCAGATCTATGTGGATGGCTGTTAAGCGGGCTCGGTACACCGTGGGTAGCCCAGCGGGTGTGAGCGATGCCGATGTGAACATCAAACTCCACATCCAGGTCCATATCCTGCTGTTCTACAGGTCAAACAAACACAGCACACAAAATATTAAGTATCCCGGCTGTACAACAGCAAACATTATGACAAGTCAAGGCTCCATTTGTTAATGACTGACTCTCGTCAAGAGAAGGACTTACTGTGGATCTCCTCATCAAGAACCTTCACTTTTCCACGTTGCTTGATCAGATGGATACTTTTGGCATTTGACTCCCAGTCTTTACCATTGCCGCCATCAATGCCCACACCTGCGAAAATTCAGAAATAAGAAACGGCATGAGAATTACTTTGATCACAAGTCGTCCAGTATCAACAGCAATGTGGTGCTATTACCAATTTGCAAGTAATGTCATGTTTTGTTTTGTTTTTTTGTCTAATATCAGTGCAGATCTACAACATAACATGCTGCTTACTTCTGCATGGAGAAAACATGTAAGGCCTGCGTGAAATGCAAATGGACTTAACACATAGTAAATTGGTTTCATTAGCAGTGCAGTGAGTCTAACCCAGCAGCCCAATAACGGCTGTTCAATAATTCACTGTGAACATCATTCTTGCTTTGTTTTTCTAACTCATTAGAACAAATAAACAAAACATGTACTTATGCTGCATTAACGTTAAATTACCACCGAGCCATGTGGTAATAAAAGAAACTTGAACTTGAACCTTGGCATTGGACACCACTAAAAATACTATCAGCAACTTGGTGGCATTATCAGAATAACTGTCCTGCTGTCAAACAGGACAGGAACAGGACAGGAACTTGAAGGAAAGTGGCCTGATTAAAACAAAACGAAACAAATGAGGGTGTGTTGGTGATATGAGCCTTTTCAATCTCTCTCTCACCGGCTGAGTCATAGCCTCGGTACTCCAGGCGTTGCAGGCCTTTGAGGAGGATCTCAAGGATCTCACGGCGAGTCCTTGGCACATGGTAGTTGAGATAGGCAAAGATTCCTGGAGAGAGGAGAAAAATGTCAAGATTCAGTGCTGTGTTCTTCTTTAAAAGTCAGCTTAGACGTGCAACTGCATGTCTGCAGTTCGATTGAACTGCCTGCTAGACTGGTACATCCAGTGCAAGTTAATTCACCGCTTAATGCCGTTTGCAGCCCTGGTATCACCAAATGAGTGTACACCACTGCATGCAAATTTAAGAAACAACAAGATACAAAGGGCTCAGTGACATGGCATTAAGCATATCACAGTATTAATAAGAATATTTTCTGATACAATATCTGTTGTGATTTTACACGTTTGTGCAAAAACATGAAGTAATCTGCGTTCTACTGTTATTCATTACTCTAGACAAAACTCTTGAGACATGAAAATCAAAAATCTTTACTCGCTTTGTCATACTGTGACGATACAACCAACAGAATATGATACATAATAATACAGAATTTCTGATCTAAGCTTAAGACAAAAACGAATGACCTTAAGTTATTATGCGATAAAGTTATTATGTTAGTAAGAAATATCAAAGTGGCACAAGTATTAGTGATGTCAACCTCTAAAACTTAGGATTCCAAATTGAAACTATGGTAGGTAAAGCCTGAGAAACCAGTCTTACAGGAGAGGTTACCGCACTGGAAAAACAGATGATGTTCTCCTGACTGGGTACGCCTAAGCAGACCTGCTTACAGACAATGGAGTTTATCTATAGACGTGGAGTTTTGCAAGCTGACACCTCCTTCCTAGTAAAAACGTGGAAAAGGAAGTAACTGTCCCAGAAATGCAACCTGGTTTTATGTACAACAGTGACGAAACATCAAACCTATCTTAATCATAAGATGTTTACAGTCCCACTCTGCAAATCAGACTGAAAGCTGTTTGTGTACAATTACAAAACTGACTCGAATACTACTATAGTACCATTTCAGGACATAAATCACTACTAAAGCAGTTACTGACAAACTTCAGCAATAATCAGCACGTCCTCCTGCAGAGATTCAGCAGAAACAGCCAGTTCAATCTTTATCCAGCGAGTAACTCTCACTGACAGGACCGTCACCTTAATTGGCCAAGGGGGAGGCCTGAAATACAGCCCTGTTATACAGCTAAGCACTGACAGATAAATGCAAATGCAGAGCCAGGGGGCTGCCTGCTTCAACAGAGCATTCATTCAGAACAGCAGGTGATTCAAGAGGGCAGCGAAGGCCAAGGGAAAATGTTGCAACAAGAAGGCAAGAATCACGCGATTAACAAGAGTAAAAGTTAACCAGAACAAAGCAACGTCTTACGTTGACACTAAAAGAAGAGCATTTGCTTCTGTATCCTAAGAATAGCAACTAGTCTATCTGGTCTGATTAGTGTACTCAGATTGTTGTGACAGTGATGGGAGACAGCAAGGCATCAGTTATCAGTCAGTGTGTGAGAGAAGGTAACAGATAGAGCAGAATCTCAACTACATTTCCCAAACTGAGCATGACCCAAGGCATCATTTTCCAGGTACTATCTCAACAGTTAAGGCTTTGTTAAGGACTTTGGTGGCAAGGCAGAAAACACTGGCAGTATTTATAGAATATACTGCAAAGTTTTATGTTGTATGGCTACAATACACCACAGTTAAGTATTTACCAATGTGATATCTTCCCTCAATGCTGCCATCAGCCTGAAAAACGACTTTTGCTGGTTTTATGTGACCAGACAGTGAATCTTTCCTCGTGAAGATGTCCAATATTTCCAATATTAATGCCCCTGCAAACTGTTTCTATTGCAATGTCTGAAATGACACCGACAAATAACTGCCATAATAAAGCGAAGTAATGGGAATGTGTATTTCCTGGTTTAGTGAAAGCCACGCGCGCGATGCATCTGGCTCACGCACGTGAATATCACCAGTTAAACTGGGACACATTAATCATTTACGTTCAAGCATCGGGCAGCCCTATCCATACTTTCATTTTTAAAAACAACACGAGGAAGACTCCCGTTGATACATAATGTCAATATTAAGTCGCAGTTGAGTCAAATCATTTAACGCTGAATGAACAAACCAGTAACTAACGTTAAGATTTCGTGGAAAGTTACGCGATGGACGTATCGTTACCGCAAAGCACGTAAACTGTCTCACGTTAGCAGGAAGAAAGCGGGATTATTTTAACGTTACCCACAGATGTCGACATTCCGTTGGACACTCTTACCGTCAAAGCACACTGTTAGCACGTACAGTAAAATGAGACACCGGCAGCTTTATATCTGACAAGCTAACAGCATCAGCAGCACCAGCTCATCTTCGCGAAGTCAGGTTAGCCACCCCTAGCTAATTTCAACAGCTAATTGCACCTTTAGTCTAAACTAACGATGCTATCTTTATTTCCAATTTGATTTACTCGCCGTTCCGATAAAGAGGCAATAAGGTGAATGTTTCACTGAATAATATAAATGTAGGATTTATTCAGTACTCACCACACATGTCTACAGCTCGGGTGCCAGTTACAGCTACTCGGGTAGCTGGGAACGCCTGTCACATAGGATTCGCCCCATTCTGATTTCACTGAATCAGAGCCAACCGGCTTCTTCCATGGCGCCGTCTCATTGGTCCAGAGGCGTGTCAGTCACTTGTACCTAACAACGCAGGCACTCCTGACGTGGCACCAGGATGCGGATCGTGGGCAGGATACCCAGCAGACCCCGCTGCTCCCTTAAAACCAACATCACTGCACTACTCTGGGCCTGCGCTCCCTACCGACTGCCAATCAAAATATGGTGCAGCATTAGAGCGAACTGTCAGTTACTGTTAAGACTGATTAATTGACTAATCATTTATCAGTGTCTAATGAGAAATGCACGTAAAGCCTTCAATAGAAGGATGTATCCAAGGCTTAAATAATATCTATCTGACGCCTTTCTGAATTTTTCTGAATATTTTTAAAACTCCACACCTCTGAATCTTATCTCTCTAAGATATAAATACCATGTCAAAGCCAGGCTGCTCTGCCAGGTGTGGAATACTGGTGGAGAACACCAAATCCATTTTGTCTTAAAAAATACATTTAAAAGGTGATTTAATCCAATTTAAAGTTGATCAAGGACAAAAATGAGTCAGCCTTGAAAAAACATTGAACATTGTGTATTACAGAATAGTAATGCCTCTTCATGTCAAACAGAGATTAGAGTACATGATCTTAGTCACAGGCCCACTTCAGTAATATTGCTTAACTAATCTGTTAAAGAGCCCTTAGTAATCAAATTGTAATGATGCTATTCTTTGGTATATTTACATGCAAAATGACTAAATAATCCTAGAAAAACTTTTTAAAAAGTGAGTGATATCTAGCAAATGTATTCTTACATGATTAAACTGGAAGAGGCTTGGAACAAAGCATGATCCTGTAATATTAAGCACATAAATTGTTCAGTACATATACACAATATACTGATATATTAGGAGGCATAGCAGTCTTAAAATATTTCAATAAACTTTATTTATATACACACAGTATACATATTTTAGCCATTAAGGCTGTTTAGACTCAGAAAAGGTGTAACAACATGAAACAATAAATAAAATTTATTTCAGCTCTGCAGTCATCAGTTTCTAAGACTCCGCTCTTCTATCCCAGCTTTTAAAATACTGTTAAAGTACATAAAATACCGAGCAAAATCAAGAATAACACGTGAATGAATGATGACGATGAGTTCTCTCACACTGCTTTGCGATACACCGCCTCATTTTATTGCAGCTATGGCTTGCATTATGTGACCAGGGGGAGGGAGGAATGTGAAAATGTGGTTCTGGTTTCAGTGTAGTTCAAACTTGAGCAGCTTCCTCCTCCTCCTCGTCCTTCACCTGTGGAGAAAAAAAAAGTTCAGCCAACATTTTCGAGTAGCTTTTTCCACCACTTATTTTCTTTGATGCAATTTTATGTGTGCAGATGTAATAACAGTGCATGTGCCAATCTAAACAGTTATCCAGTCATCAATGTATATAGTTATCAGTTATACATAAATTACTGTTTGAGCCCTTACTATGACCTAAAACATGGCAAAATGAAAACAATATTGATGAAGAGGTCAGAAAGCAGACGCATGCATCACTGCAGCTAAATTAAACAGCATGTGTACGATGTATCCTCTGGCCGGAGAACAGACCTGCTCCACTGACTCAACTTCAGGGACGTAAAACTGCAGCATGTTTTGGATTCCACTCTTCAAAGTAATAATGGAACTGGGACAACTGGTGCAGGAGCCCTGCAGCTTCAGTTTAACAATGCCATCTTCAAACCCCCGATACAGAACATCACCTCCATCCTCCTGCACTGTTGGCCTGGGGAGGGAGGGCATCAATGAGCGTGGGAAAAGGACATAAAGACATAATAAGGAACAGATGCTGATACTGGAGTGTGTCTTTGCTACCTTATTCGAGTATCCAGCAGTTCTTTGATCATGGCAACTACTTCATCATCGTCATCTGATGGAGCTGAAAAGACAAATGGAGATTCCTTGACATTCACATACATCTTGCCCTACCTGTTCCTTTTATTTCAGTGTTTTGCCCTGCACAGCTGACAGCAATCATTACCTGTATCCTCACTAGGCTTGCTGTTCTCATTGACAACAGGAAGTCCAGAAGTGAAAAAGTCCATAATGGCAGCAAACACATCTGGCTTGATCACTTTCCATTCCATATTTGCATCAGACTAAATAGTGAGCGAAATGAAACAAGTTATTCCAAGCAAGGACATGACAACATGCCACACTATGAGGTATACATAAGTTGGACCTGGTGGTTTTACCTTTGATATGGTGATGAAGTCTGGGCCCAGGAACACACCCTTGACTCCATCGATCCTGAACAGCTGTCTGAAGACAACACTAAACATTACTGAAGTTTCTTATTTATTGCAGCACATAGTTTTTCCTTTAGAACTGTTTACACTGAAAGGTTTAACGCTCATTCAGATTCAAAGCTCAGACAAACAACCACAGTCACAGAATCAAATCATACACTGGCGAAAACACTGTGTGTCACATGTTTATAAGCACTACATTGGACAGACAGAGGAACAGTGTGCTCAGTTTTAAGGACACTGGCTGCAACTCAATGATAACATGAGGAACACACTTAGCAAGAACTAAAACTTATTTTATGAGAGCAGACACTGCTTTGGTTCTCATGTCACTGGATTGGCAGCTCAGGGGTGACTTGCCAAACACAAGTGTGACTAATAATAATATGACTGCATTTCAGCTGTGAAAGTGATTTATTACTCTTCATTCAGTGGCCTTGTATTTAAGAAGTCATATACCTGGCTAAGGGTGAGCAGTGTGCGTCACGAGGGCTGGCAAAATTCATTGTTCCTGATTCAAGGACTGTGCGACCGGGCAGAAACTTTAGACTGTTTGGATTTGGTGTGTCCTGCGTCTGCACAAACATGGTCCTTCCTGCAAAGAGACAAAACACAAAGAGCAAGAATGTAACATCAGTCATTATATAATGTTTCCTCCAAGTTAGACAGAGACACAAGGATACTGCTGATATACAAACCAGGGACAACCCAGAGAGGGTTTTGAGGCCATCTGTGAGAGACTCCTGTGTTATGTGAAGACCAGTGTAATCCAGCGCACTGACATCCACTGCCTGCAAGACTGAGACAACACATAACAGACTGAAAAGGTTACTACCAGTGGTGTCCATATTATTGTATTATAGTTATTGATGCATTCAACAGTGCATTGTTTTAATGTTGCAGCTGGTAAAGGTGCGGCTAATTATTAATGTGTAATTCTGTATTATTAATGCAAATCTGCAAAGTAAT
This sequence comes from Chaetodon auriga, assembly GCF_051107435.1. Classification (NCBI taxonomy): domain Eukaryota; kingdom Metazoa; phylum Chordata; class Actinopteri; order Chaetodontiformes; family Chaetodontidae; genus Chaetodon; species Chaetodon auriga. The sequence goes on along the minus strand of NC_135078.1, from coordinate 23,313,233 downwards.
TAGTAACAACAGTTGTCATATAAATATAGTGGAGCAAAAAGTACAATATTTTGTTTTAAATTGTATGGAGCAGCAGTATAAAGTAGCAGATAATGGAAATATTCAAGTAAAGTACAAGTACCTCATAACTGTATTTAAATCCAGTGTTTAAGTAAATGTGCTACCTTACTTTCCACCACTAGTTACAACAGCAAAACTCACACTTCATGAACAAATGCATGCTGCTAAAAAATCTGATTATTCAGTTCTCGTGTAAGCCTGTTTCATTTCCTCACACCTGTGGATGTGGCAGAAACAGATTCAAGAAAGAACCAGCTGAGTGAAACTAATCTACTAAAGCCCTTTTAGGCTCAACACATAATTCCTCTGCAGCAGAAGTAATACAGACTGTTACACGGGGCCTGATTAAAGAAGCCCTGCAAATGGTTCATGAAGCACATTATTATATTGTCTTTGCTTGTCAAAACCAAAGTTTTACACCATTGAATCACAATGGATTAATTAAGCTTTCTTGTCAGACATCTCAATTGTTATCAAAAATCGCACAATTAGTTGACTGGAGACCATCTACGACTAACTGAGGTGTGGCTAATTATCGCTGGTTAAATATATCTTTATCTGAAAGTTCCTAGTTGATCAATTTCCTGTCAAAAACAGAAGCAAGCTCCAAACAAATCCATGATAAAGTTCTAAAAATGCAGTAAGAGAGGGATAACACAAAAATATACCTACTATCACTAATATAGAACTATAGTTCAGTTCAATCATACCAAAGTAATATCAAATAAACTGCGAAGAGGCCACTGTTCCAAATCATTGGAGATAATTTTGACAGACTTTTAGCAGTTTTGCAAAAAAAAAAAAAAAAAACTTAAGATGAAACATTGCATTGTCCAAATGCGCACACTGACTCAAGCCTGTCGTTAACTGATGATAATAGGATGTATATGTGTACTTCACTTAATTCAATTTGAAAAAGGTTTGCTTATGGCGCGACATTAAAGAGCCATTTTTGAGTCAAAAAAGCTTTAATAACTGACTATGTCAAAACAATAAAATGCACATTCATCCCATCACGCTGCTCTGATCAGCCTGCGTCACTCTGGTACTTAGCTAGCTAGCCGCTAATAGCTAACGTTAGCCGGACTCTAGTATGAGGAGGTCGATGCATTCACACAAGTAATAAAAACGCATAGTGAGAAAACATCGCACTATCTCAACTGACAAAAAGGTAAACTTACGGACGCGAAAGTCTTGCTGAAATGCCAAACAACCTGCCGACCTGTCTGTAAGTTGCCATGTTTATTATGGTTACCTAAACAGAACGGAAGTGCCCGGTCTACTTTGCGGAAGTGACATAATATTATTGTACGTCTGGTAAAACCTTCCCCTGACACCGAGCGATCTGCTGTACTTGAACGTAGTTTTGTAAAAGCTCCTGGAAACAACGTTAAGCTGCGTTGAAAATGCCGAGCGGTAAAAGCTTTAGGAGGAGAAGGGACTCGTCAGATGTGGAGGAGGATGAAATAACTGAAGAACTGAGGTACAGTACTTTATTGAAAGTCTACAGCATGAATACAAATGTTATCTAGATTAACGTTATGTTAGCTAGCATAGCCAACTGCTAGCTACATCACAGTTAACAACGATAACTACCCATTTATTAACGAACTTCGTCGTTGGTCTTTGTTCTATTTTTTGCCAATGTTGTTTATAATTAATGCGTATTTCTTGGTCGTTTAGATCAAAAGTAGAAGAGGCTAAAGAGCTTCAAAGTTTGCGGAAACGGCAGACCGGAGTCAGGTAACGTGAATGTAACGTTTGTGATGCTGTTTCTCAAACAATGACTGAAACACACGAAACACGTGAAAAATAAATTGACACTCAAATTTCCTTTTTGTTTAGTGTGACCGCCCTGTTGGTGGGAGAGAAACTGCCGCCAGAGGCTGAAATTGATGTAAGTGACATTTTTTAATTTGAATTAATTGGGATGAACCAGAATGAACCGTGTAATGTCTGACCATTGAAATAATCATTTCTCACAGAATGATCCTTTTAAACTGAAGACTGGGGGGGTTGTGGACATGAAGAAAGTCAAAGACAGGAATAGAGACATGTAAGCAAACCTGTGGCTGCTTTGATTATTTTGACGCACTCTCTGTGTACCGGTACCAAATGGAAAATGTGTGTCATCACATTTGACACTGATTTGACCCAAAGATGACCTCTGTTCCACATGCAGGACGGAAGACGAGACAGACCTCAACCTGGGCACCTCCTTTTCGGCTGAAACAAACAGAAGAGACGAGGATGCGGACATGTATGTCTTCTTTTTCCAGTTGTGACACACATGCACACACAACTCTTTTAAGTTTAATAGCTGAGTGAATTTCCTTCAATACTTCTGCAGCACATGTAAATGACATAAAACACAAGACTAATCTGACACAATCATGGATACTTGCACACAGTTGTGCTTCCCAGAAACACTGTAAAATCTCATTTTTTCCATAAATCGATCCTCACAGGATGAAATATATTGAGACAGAGCTGAAAAAGAAGAAGGGTTTGGTGGAAGCTGAGGAACAGAAAGTTAAGGTGAAGAACGCGGAGGACCACCTGTATGAGCTGCCTGAGAACATCCGAGTCAATTCTGCCAAGAAGACGGAGGAGATGCTGTCCAATCAGATGCTGAGCGGGATTCCTGAAGTTGATCTTGGCATTGAGTATGTATAGAAGACTCTCAAAACGATCCCGTTGGTTGTCTGAGCTGACAGACAGGTTGTAACTCTGATTGCTTGTTTCTGCGATTCCTTTCCCAGCGCAAAGATAAAGAACATTATCTTCACGGAGGAGGCGAAAGCCAAGCTTCTGGCAGAACAGAGGAACAAGAAAAAAGACCATGGGACATCATTTGTACCCACCAACATTGCTGTCAACTACGTCCAACACAACCGCTGTGAGTTCCGTCAGTCTGTAAACGTTGGGGGTCTAATGGTGAGAGGACACCAGAGGGTACTGAGGTGAATGGTTGGTGAAACATCTAAATGTCTTTTCTCAGTCTATCACGAGGATGTGAATGCACCACAGAGGCACCACAGACACAGAGAGGAGCCCAAAGCAAGGCCACTACGTGTGGGAGACACTGAGAAACCAGGTCCAGAGGGTAAGAGGCTGCACAGCCATGCACTGTTCCTCATGGTGCAGCAGCTCAGCACCAGACTGCAGAGTTATGTTGTAGCACACTCAAACAGAGGAGCACGTAAAAACTTTTACTTGCAGCATTTATAGAAATATTGTAATAGTTGCTTACTGCTCTTCCGAAGCTATAATCTTATTATCTCTAACTTGTGTTACTCCACAGCATCGTCACCACCAAACTACCGCAAACGTCCAAACAACGAAAAGGCCACAGATGACTACCATTATGAGAAGTTCAAGAAGATGAATCGGCGATACTGAGGAGCTGGATGTTTTGTTTTTTTTTTACGGATTATTACTCAACTCGATGTCCATCTTTATAAAGACTGAAGCCTCCAGATTAGCAGGCTGATTTTCTCAAATAACTGTTAATGAGAAGGCTAACGAGGGAGCCCAGAGTTTTGTAAAGGTTGTAAATATCTCCCTGTGGCTACGTGTACACAGTACATTTGCTTTGCGATGTTATGTTAAAGGAGAATTCCATATCACTGAGGAGATCATGTGGTTCAGGATCGTCTGATGACCGGGGACCTGAATCCGTTAATGCATGATGCTGAGTCGTATACCTGCTCTGAACTGTGAGAGATCTGCGTCTTAGTTCACTTTAACTTTTGACCTTTAGTTGGAGAATTGTGTTTTTAGGGCTTTCAAAAAAACAGATTTGATTAAAAACATAAAACCACATGATTGAAGTTGTTCTTTAATGTGACCAGTGCTTAGAGATTAAAAAAAAAAAAAAAAGCAGAAATAAAATGTTACAAAAACATACTAAATAAATGTAAGAAAATACACTCATATTCAATACTCAAGCCAAGTCCAACCTAAGAATATAAAAAATGAGAAAAAATGAGTACTGGTATTTAAATGCTGCAAAGGTTCGTGAAAAATTCATGAAGTCGTCTTCATCTTAATTTAGCAGTATTGTATGTACAGTACATAAGCCAGTGTATGAAAATGATTCAGTTCATTTTGGAAGTAATTTAGACTGACAGAATTACATCTGATGTATTCTGGAGGAAACTGTTCTGATTTTAACAAGCGTTTCAGGTAGTTCTTGTTTACTCTTTTTTTTCCTGATACAGTTTATCCAAAAGAAATCCTTTAAGTTTTTGTCCATAACATGGTGGCAAACCTAATCAGACATGAGTTCACAATAGCCCCATTTCCGCCGCAGGGTACGGCTCGACGGGTACTTCTTTCAATGCAGAATCTCTCTGACCAATCAGTGATGTGCAGTGTTTGAACTCCATCCTTTAGAACCGGCTCAACTTGCTTGGAACCTCGACAAGGTGATACTAAAAAAAAAAACAACAGAACCCGGTACTGTCCACAACAGGAACCGTTCCACGCGAGTCGAGCGATACCACGGCATGAAAACGAGGCAGATGTGTAATGGAAACTAAATGAGCCAAAACCACTGAAGTCCAAACAGCACAAGCATTCCAATCAGTGTCCACGTTCCTCTTCACGGTTTCTCCATAGAGGAGGTCCCGTGTCCGTTGAGGTGGTGCTGGGGGTTTGCCTCCTGTGAAGGAGGTCCCTCCGCGTCCTCTCGGTCACCCTGGGTAGAGCTGCAGCTGCTGCCCGGGGAGGCCCAGCTGTCTCGTCGGCGGTAGGCCTCGCACAGGGGCAGGTCAGTGCTGTCCCACTGACTGTAGCTTTGTGGAGCGGAAACCAGTAAGAGGCAAAGAGTCAGCGCAGCACAGAAAGAGAGGAGCAGACAAGAGCGGCAGGTCAAAATAAGCACATTCATACACGTAGAGGAGCACATGAGGGCACACATACGACAGAAGCATGGAGGTTATGCAGAAGCACTGGAAACTGGATCAATGCATAAAACAGCCGCGTATCGCTAGATGCTGCAGTCAGACGCATGATGTCTCAACCGATTTCAAGTTCAGCAAAAAGGTGCAATTAGTTGCTGATGGAGGAGAAAGCAGAGCGAGTGCAGTGAGGAAGGAAGGCCCACACCCAGCATGCTCCAAACAGGGCTGAGAGACACTTTAATGCTTTCTCACAGAAAACAAGACAAACTACTGCAGTGCTTTGTCTCTGCTTTATTTCTTAATCATTCTGGGTCTACTGGAACAGCTGGCACAAACTGGTACACATGGGCAACCACACCGTGTGTGATGGCGTGCATGGTTACAGCTTGAGTCACGTGTGGTCTTAAAGGACGGAATCAATTAAAAATACCTAATTACCTTTACAGAAATTCTACTAAGAAACTGTCAGTAGCTTCAGCTTTGACCTTGAATAAATAAGAAGCTGTCACGTCTAATTTTACAGTCTATAGCAAACATTCATCCTTAAAATCTACCATTTATGTCATCAGCATTACATTTAGGATTTAAATATTATATATAAATAAACTTACATGAATGGCACATTTATATAAAAAGTATATTCAGATATAATTTTAGTTTTTTCAATGTGTAATTCTTTAAAAGGGAGTTCACTTTCTCTATAAAGCTGCAATACTCAGAAGCCTTTTCACAACAGTTCATCCATACATAAAATAGCATGTGCTTCTAATTCATGGATTTTAATGAACTGGTCATTAAAATATTTTAGTTAGCAAAGGTCACACTGCTGACATTTCACTGCACCACCTCTCCCATGCACCTGAAAATATTTGTGAAAACCTCTCTCAAGCCTATTAGATGCTGCAGACCAGGAAACTGATAGTCTGATCACCACTTAGAAATAAACCCAGCAGAAGAACGCCAATGCTTTCTGCTCTCAATTCTGAATTGTTTCCTTGTCACCACCAGAAAAGCCTGCTGGCTTTCATACTGCATCAGTAAACTGCATCAAAGGTCCAAAAATACATCCTGCACTGTCGTAGTTCAACAGCTGCGTACATTTACACTGCTGATATTCACTTGTACACTCCTTTAATGCTGAGGTCCTCTCCACTTTGACCAATTATGACACGTCAGAGAGCGGGAAAAAGTCAAGGCACTTACTAACCAGTAACAACATGAAGTCACTTAGTGAGATGAGCTCCATCACAACGACCCTCAGCAATGCTTTGTGTTGATGAATGGTGCCGTTTTGATATGACGATGAGATAAATTCAACCCAAAAGGCGTCACGATTAGATGCTGGCAGAAATAAAGGCTTCCATGGGCTCAGCAGTGAATGGTAAAGGTGAGACAGTACATGGTGCTGGGCATGGGACAACAGAGGGGCGGTGGGATGGGGGCAAGTACGAGCCTACTTGTACCTGGAGGAGTAATATTCTTCCTCTAGCTCATACAGGTCGATGGCGATCTCGTCACGGAGCGAGGTGAGCTTCTTGTCACACTCCTCCTGCAGCGAGCGCAGCTGCTGGTTCTGCAGGCTGATGGCGTCGTTCACGGAGGGAAAGTCGTTCAGAATCAGGAACTGCTTCAGATCGGACACCAGCTTCATCAGGGACTCCCCAGCTCGCACCTGATTCACCAACACAGGAAATAAGTTATAATGAATATCAGATACCCAAATAATGTCTACAAGTCTAGACAAAGCCTCAGTAAAAATGAAGTGCTATGAAGCACTTCATTTTATATGATGTGAATGAAACTGAATAGAAATATAAAAAGAAATACTGCAAGTTGTAATACTGTGACAAAAAGAATAGAAATGCTTAACATGGTGAACAATTAAGGGAAGATATGGAGCTATAAAAATTCTAACACAAACAGCAGATTCAGTGTATGTCTCCACTTTTAATTTGATTTCTTTAAAGTGATGTGTTGATGTTGAGCTGCTTTTGAAGCAGATGTAACTGCTTCCACTCACAATGTTGGCTGCTCTGACGTGCATCTCATAGTGGTCCTGCTCTGCTTGGGTTGCTCTTGAAACCTGTGTCTCATCCTCAATCTGGAGGAAGAAACATTAGATATTACTCGTGTGTTTGGAGGGAAAAGAGAGAAATAGTTAGAGAAAAGATAGGAAACGAAAGTGATGCTGATAACCAGTAAGAAGGATTTGTGATATTTCCAAACTTTCTATCAGATGTATCTTTGTACCTTCGCTGTTTTGATAATTTCTGTGAAGTTGTCCAAGATGGACCTGATGTCATCCTTCAGTCTCTTGTTGTAGTTCTGCAGCAGAGTCTCTTTGCTCTGAGGGAGCACTCTCTGAGTAGCCATCGTGCTCAGAAAAGGCAAAACAGTGTACGATACCTGTTCACATTAACACAGAAATCCATTCAAGTTTTGAATAAAAAGACATTGCGGAGACAAAATGTTCATGAGCGAGTAGCTAGCTAGCATGAAAAGGCGCGTACTTTCAAAACAGAAACGGGCGAAAAAAACGTGAGTTGCGTGACTTTCATACTTGTAGAACTGCATAAATATATTCTAATATACATTCTGAGCTGTTAATTACTTACTTTTTACCGCATACTTTGTAAACAGTGTCGTTATTGTATAAAACGACAGCCACTCGCAAAGCTACTACATCGGTTCCGCCTCCTCTTCTTCTTCGTGATGTTTAATGGTGGCTAACATCCGGTTTGTCTGTGTACTATCGCCCTCTAGCGGATAATTACTGATGTCATACCTCAATAATAAAATAACGTTTGTGAGGACGATTTTAAAAGGTGGACGACCTACATTCTTAAGTTACAGCACAAAAGTATGATCTGAAGATTTTACTCGAAGTATGAAAGCAGAAGAAGGCTCCCTGTCAGCCCCTATATGATAAAACTGGATTATTATTGTTGATTGTATTAACATAAGCAGTAATTTAATTCTGCACTTCGCCAAGGTCATGCTTTAAACAACTTTATGAACATGTTGTAAGTAAAGTCTAATCCTGTATCGAGTTGCATCCACAACTATGTATGTGTCAGTGTAGATAAATAACTGCGAGAGCTGTGCAACATTGATTTACATTCATTTAATATTTTTTTTTATGACTTACAACATAGTATTCAAAGGCAGGCTGTGCAGCATAATAAGTATTTCGAGTGCTTTTTTTGTTCAACATGTTGAATCCTCCACAGATTTCCTATATGACACCGGTCGAAATACATTTTACAGCTGTGTTACAATCAAAACACATTCTTAGGGAACCCTGACTCTGTTTCAGTGACTATGTGCAACCTTCATGTATACAAGTTGGATGAGAAAAGTGAGCATTTATAAAAAAGATTGTACACTTCAAAACGAAAACAGAGGATTTTACATTGCAACAGAGGAATACATGAATTAAACTTTGGGTTGAAACAGGTTGGATCCCCTTTCTCAAAAGTGCCATGGTGGGAACCAAAAAGTGTTCCATGATTTTACAAAGCACAAAGAAAATAAAATATTCCCAAATGGCGATGGAAATAAATTCAAAAAGGAATGTCATCAATCAGCCACTAATCAAGATCTCACAAGACACTTCTATTCCAATCCCTGACTGGAACTGCTAAGCGTAAGTGCTGTCGATATTTGTGTGACTGCAGGAAAGCATTTCTTAAAGCTGCAGTGTAAGTTTTCACTTAAGTTGCTCCTAAGTGTGAGTCACAGTTAGTACACATTTGCAGTTTCTAGAGATGTCTACGATAGAGATGCATTAAAGAGCTGGATAGGAATCTTGGTGCATTAGCATTCTGCAGACAGTAGTTGTACGTGATTGTACACAAGTATTTGGTAATGAATGCAAGTGCAATAAAATGATGTAAATGCAGCAGTTTGTTTCAGGAGGGCACAAAAGGCAAAAGTGTTTTTTGTGCTGTCTAGTGTGGTCGGAGGGAAGTGTTTTAAAAGTGTAAGGCTTCAGAGATGTCATCTGTTAATGTCAGGAGAAACAAGGAAAAGTGAATCTGCTACTTTTATATAAGAAATGAACTACTACACTGTATCTTCTAGCATTTCTACACGTTCAAATGGAATGAACACTGATTTTCCAGCAGACAGGACAGCGACCACGAACATGATACACATGACAAAAATGCAAACATGTTGGAAAAAAAAAGTTACATTTCATATCAACAAATGTTCCTTGAAGTGTCAAAGCATCATTATCCAGCATCGGTCAAGCATGAGGACCAGAGGGCCTAAAACTGTGACTTTGAGCAGAAAATCGTAAGGCCGGTGAAAATGTCGTTTGATGCTGAAACATCTTGTCACAAAAAACAAAAAACAAAAAACAATAGTGTTGTCAGACTGCGGATGTTTCGCTCACTCGTGGCGCGATGCATCGTCTTTCCTCTTCAAGCTTCTGTGAAGTCATGATCATGTGATTCAAGCTGAATGTGTCCTTTCTGAGAACTAATACAATGGAGGAGTGAGGTGTTATCAGATCATGGTTTCACAGTACAGCTCAAATATACAGGAAATGAGAGCGCCAAAGCTGCAGACTATCAACCAACTGCCTCACGGTGTGGCATCTTAGCGCTGACACAAAAAGTAACTGAGGTAGGCAAGAAAACAATCAAATGCTTGACCACCGGGTTGTCTTTGTGTAGATGTACGTACCAAAAGGGTTAAAGACAATTCAAAAGGTAAAAGGACGTGACAGGAAAAATAAAAGGCGAGCGGGAGTCTGGGGATGATGCGACTTTTCTTCCTCTAATGGAGCATTCAAGTGTAAAGATGACCTTGCACTATTAGAACTAATTGGAGCCGGTTAAGAATAAGATCCATGCAGGCCTGCAGTCCAGCTGCAGCGCTGGTGACAGCATGCAGTACGCCTGTGGTAGTTTGCATATCTGAGTGGCGCCGGTACCCACTGCCCCGACCTCTGAGTGTGCGTTCAGGGCTTTTCTTGCGGGGCCTTGAGGTGAAAGGGCGCAGAGACGAAAGGGTCAACAGCGCTCACTTCTGAGGTCCATGAGTGAAGAGGTCCGACTGGGACGGACGCCACAGCGGCTTGTCTGCTCACGTTGGACACCACTCTGTGAGCTGCTACTGGCTGCTGCGGCACAGGTCCCTCAAAGTGTCGGGAGTATTTGGCCAGAGCTTGCGGGCGGAACGGTTGCTGGGCGACTTGTCCCAACACACCTTGCTCCGGGGTCACACCTTGGACTCCAGCTGCGTGAGGATATGAGGTCTTGGCCTGAGCGCCTGTGGCCTCCTTTCTTTTTCCGAAGGGAGCCTGAGAGAACACGTCGAGCTGCTGCTGGGCTGAGAGGGGGGCGCGTGGGAACGGAGCGTTGGCGAACACATCACACGCGTCTTCTTGTCCGATCCGAAAGGGGGCTTTTGAGAAAACATCTGCAGCGACTTCTGCCCCCATTGCTGGCTCGTGTAGTTGCTGGGAATGATTCTGAGCAAAGGTGCCTGGGGCGGGTTGGTGGAAGGTAGTGGATGGTTGTGATGGTGCTGCGTTGGAGTGCGACGATGAGTGGAGGGCTAACTGAGGTTCCTCTTCATCCTCAGAGTCCAGCAGCAGAGGCTGGGAGCCGCTGCAGTCATGGGCCGTCGCGTGACTCTCAACGGCTCCCTCCCCCTCCTGCTGCTGCTCCTTGTGTGCTTCTTTCTCCTCATCTTCATCACTCGAGTGCACACATCCCTCGTTTGTCTGAGGATCTCCTTGTGGAGGTTCGGTCTCTTGTCCCTCACCGAGCGCAGAGTAGCCGTTACTCTCCCCTTGAGCATCTGCATCAGAGAGCAGAGACAGAGAAGAACATATGAGAGGTGAACAAAAACATTCATCAGTTTGAATATTTTAACAAGAAAAGTTACCATCTCAGGTCCAGCTGCCCATTTATCTACCAGACCATCAAACCTCAGTCACACGTGACATACTATATGACCGATGGAGCATCTGTAACATCTGTAACCACTGAAGAATCAATGAGAACGACCCAACAGTGAGAAACCAGCACAGGACTACAACAGCACAGACACATTCTACTCTGAAAGTCACATAAGACAGACAAGACTAGCCAGCTCTACCATTACAACAACAAATAACCTTGTTTCCACAAATTATTCCATAAACGGTTTCCACAGCCGCAGCAGTATACTCAAAAACATGCCTCGTGTTAGGAGAGACGGTGACAGCAGTTTAGCTTTTAGTTAGGAGCGACTGTGTTGAGGTAGAGGGAACTCAGAAGGAGTCGTTGGTCTGTGGAAACAAGGACAGAGAGCCTTCACAGCAAAGGTGGAGGTGATTAGGGACAGACAGGTTTGCACAGGTGAGCAGAGACAGATCAGTCTTACCTCAGCGGTGACGGCAGCAGCTGTTAACGGGCAGCTCTTGGGAAGATGTTAGTTGAAGCCATGAAAGGAAAGCACCAGTTTTTGTTTTTACTTCAGGGAAATTTCCTTCATCGCTCGTCTGTTTTAAACTGTCCACTTCACAGAGGACACGATTTTAAGCCAAAGTTAATGAAACTGAAAAGTGACCTACAGATGATCTCAGCGGTCAGAGCCGACGACCAACACAGCAACAAACAGAGAGACTGTTCATGTCATGATGTGGAATAAACAGATAACAACTCCTCATGTTACAGCTCTCAGACTCTACAGTCGATCTTTGGTACAATCCAACACAAAGCGACACGATTCAGGGACTCAAAGTTGTTTTGTTTTTTAACCAAAGTTTCTGACCTGGATTCACAACAGCAGGTCTACAACATCCAGGAAGAACAGAAGTAAGATACGAGGAGGTGACGTGAAAGAGGAGCAAAAGGAAAACCTTTAAAAGACTGGAGTCGTCCATAAAGCTGTCAGACGCACAAGTGCCTGACGACGGCCGTACTGAAAGGTTCAAATAAATCTCCATATCGGCAGACACTAAAAATGGCTCAATACTGAAATCTGAGTGGAAAGGCCTCTGATCGAGTTAGAGTATCTGCAATCTAATTTGGTTCCCAGAAGGAAAAATGATCTCTCCGATAATTAAAACAACAGAAATGGAAAAAATGAATCTTCAGACTGTCAATAAAGCCGACGGACTCTTTTCTCTTCAGAGGACAAATCAAATAACGTGACCCAAAGACTTCATTTACATTCACATTAATGAGTTTTATTCCGTCTCTCTTTTTGAACGTTAATTCATAAAAATAGAAGTACACACTCCATCACGGTCCTGCTTTGACACATGGACATCTGAATCAAAGTCATTTTTAAACCTGCCACCAAATCAACCCAACCAGCACGACAAGTACATCGGTTTCACACGGCAACACAAGGAAAACTCTACGGCCAAGGCGGGAACTCTACAGGGCGCAGCGCTGTAGTGTCTGACAGGAACGTGAAGCATTATTGTAGGATTGCATAGATTAACCACAAAAATGCAAATGACTTAACTGAACATTCGATGAAAGAGAAAAATCATAGTTTCATTTATCCGTGCCAGCTCTTAGAGAAGAGCCAATGTCTCTGACTAACCTTTACAAGATAAAGCGAAGGAGACAGATCGGCACCAAGCAGCTCCCGTCTGAAGGATGCTAACGATTCAGCAGCTCGTTAAAGTCTTTCAAACAGGAGCTGTTTGGTGTGTCGATCTCTTCTGTGATCCAGCACCCAGACCATTGGGTATTGTGATGCGCGTGTCTTTTTGTGTTATTGTATTAAGTATTACTGAAAGCTACTGATGCACAAAACTTTAAAATGTACTGTTTTCTGTTTGCATGTACACATCTAAGGTGATATGCACCCTAAAAAGAGACTTAAGCCTTTGCAATGGACCTTCAATGGCGTTTGGACATTAAAGATGTGACGCAAAGTCTGCTGTAGTGACTGTGATCGGATGTGATGCAGCTGTTTTTCGAGTCACATGAGCCTTTCTTCTGATCATCAGCCAAATGAAAGACAACAGGTAACAGAGGTGAAAGGTGCTACAGAGATATCAGGAAATCATCAGCAAATAAAGTCCGTCATTAGCTCTGTTCTGCTGCCTGTTGGATAAAATCTACCCCAGTAACAAGTACCAGTGTTATGTAAAGAATTGTGATGGAGAGATAGAAATACTACCCCCTCAGGTAAGTCATAAGCACTTTGTTTCATGTATCCATGATGGCGTCTAAAACAGAAGCACTAGCTTAATGCTTGACATGAATGGAGGGTGAAGACAGAAGGACTTTGCACTCTTAAATACAGCTTCATACACAAATATCTGTTTTATCTATATATCCTTAATTTTACATTTCTCATAATGTTCATACATTCATTCTAAAGCACTATCAGGAATAGTCACATTTATTCACACCATGATAGATGAAATGCCTTTAAATATTACACGCTGAAAAAAAAACAAACAAAAAACTACTTTTACCAGTGCTGACAAGCAGAAATGAGGAAAAATAAACAGTGATTTTATGTACACATAAAGGAGTTTTTGTGAATTTCTCCTCTGGCTGAAATGACACCGTGTGGGACAGATGACACAGAGGGGGTGTCGATGGGAGAGGGAGATTTTCATGTAAAACTTCTTTGATAGCACAGTATCTACAGTTTAATCGACACTGAACCTCCCTCTCTGTGACTATGCTGCTAAAAATCTGCTCATCTTCACTGACCCTGAGGGCAGAGTGACACATGACCACGAACACAGCTCAATAATAAAGTCTCTCCTTCAGCTTTGGCATGGCTACACGTCAAATAAATGTCTTTTTGTTCCTGCTGTGCTCATCTTCACAACGGCTCAAAGACATGACAGTGAACATATGAGCCTACACATAAAAAGTTGTCATCATAAAAACCATTAACGGTCATACGAGGTGGTGTACATAATGCTGACAGTGAAAGCATCGTGCTGTGGCAAAGGAGCCGATTGAATCAGCCATGTTAACACTGACTTCACCAGTTTCAGGATTTCAACACATCATCACGGCTGACAGATTTACAGCTGCAGTTTTAGGATTAATAATGTCCTGCTTAACATCCACAAAGAGGTGACCATATACAGTTAAGCTGAAGCTGCAGCTCCTAATATGCATACTATGTTAGTTTAGATAAATAGCTGTTAAAGACAAGGATAACTGGTCTCTGTGGGGACAGCAACACAGAACTGACCAGATCTGACTTCCTTAGATGTCTGAAAAAGGCAGCCTAATTCTTCTTGCACAAGACTGAACCACAAATCTGTAAAGAAAAAAACAAAGCTGACATTTGTTTTCTTTACAAACTGGTTCCATCAGCGTAAACAGCTCTCAGAGGTGCGTCTTCGTTTGATCAGTGGTTTAGTTCAAAGCTCTCACAGGAAAGTGCGTCGCACATCCTGGAGGTCTACAGCATTTTGACTCCTCACTCTTTAGTCAGACCCATGACACAAATGAGCATGCCTGAAGGTGGCTTGTTTAAATAAAGCTTCAACCCTGAACAAGTGCACAAAGTGAACACAATGCAGCTGTGATCAAGCGGCTTAACGCGTGCGTACGACGACGGTCGATCACCATGGCAGTGCACTGAATGAGGGATATTAATGCAAACATGAGGAAAGCATGAGGGAGACCATGGCGTAGCCGGGACAGAAGCAGACGATATGCTCAGGCGTTAATGAGAAGATTTTTACCAGCGTGGGAATGTCAACGGCCAGCAGAGATATATGAAACCAGCTTATCAGGCAACTAGAGATGGAGCTGAGGCCAAGGAGGCACGTGAAAAGAAAGGTTCCTCTGAACCGATCAGTGCCGGCTCCTCTGTTTCACTTCATAAGGTGCTACATTAAGTGCCTCTGTTTCCCCATCTCTATCCCCCACCCTCCCTCCCTTTGTTAGGATTGCACACTGCCCCTTCGACCTCTCCCACCCCCTCTAGAGGTCGATGAGCTGATCCACCAGCAGAAGGGAGCGGGCCAAGTTGGGGATGCTGGACTCTGAACTGCCACTGTTGCTGCGCGAGTGACCACCTGAAACGTGCCAGAAAGAGAGAGAGAGAGAGAGAGAGAGAGGGATGGACATGGAAGAGCCGAGGGAGATGGTGAAAAACAAGCAAAAAGGAATATTAACAGAGATTGTATGGAGAAATTAAGAGCGAGGAGTTGATGGAGGTGGAGGGAAGATGATGGCAGAGCAGAGAGATGCGTGAACGGGGGCAGAAAGAGGGAGAGAAACAGGCAGAGAGTGAGCTGGGATAATCTTTATACAGCTGCATCATTACAGGGGGGAGAGTCAGGGAATGCCATTCTAACATGAGGAGACTTTCAAGGTAAGCTACAAAGAGCCAAACACCTGCGAGGTGGACAACCGCTGGCAGTATAACAGTAAAAACAAGAGAGAGGTGACTAATGTGAGAGCTTGATGGGTTAAAAAAAGCCTTGATGTGACAAGCACACCCATACAAGCCTCCTCACATCACAGGAAACAGCTAAGGCGACTACGTGTGGGTGCTAAGGCAGTCATCGTTGCGGCTCATGGTCTGCGCTTCAGCGGGTGTGAGTGCTCATCTCTGGATTCTGTTAACCTTACCTTGATTTGAGTTTTTGGAGATGAGCACAGGAATAGGGTCAAACTCGTCGTCATTGCCCTTCTCCCCACACGACATGAGGAAAGCAGAGTCTGCGGTGAAGGAAGAGGGAGTGAAGGAATGATGGAGGGGGGAAAGAAGTTAACTCAGCCAAAGAAAAGGGCTAAAAGAAAGGAGGATGCAAGTAGATTAAAAATAGATGGAACCAGGGCAGTCACAGTATTTAAAAGCCATGCATCTTAGGTGGCTTTTGGCTCTTCTACAAATGAGTCAAGGGTCTGTGAAGCTGTCACTGAATGTCTCTAATTTCATTTCCACATCATGAGTCACTCTACGGTTTCTCTGTTTGAACAGGCCCACCTCTTTCTGCAAGGATCTGTAGCCTGTGATGGTTTCAAGGGCCGAATCAGCCAGCGGACGTAAGGCTAGCTGAGTGTTGCTGCAAAGGGAGATGTCTTACCAGAAGCTGTCTGACCAGGCGGCAGCTCCTCCAGACAGGAGCCAGAGCTGGAGCCAGGAGGAGCAGAGGAGCAGGAGGAAGGGAGAGCAGAGACAGACTGGCTTCCATGAGGAGAAGTATGAGATAACAGATCGCAGCCCAGCAGAGAGTCCTCCCCAGTGAGAGAGTCTGAGACAGGATGAAGCAAAGCCAGAGGGACAAAGGGTCACAGTGAGGAGAAGACTGTTAGCTTACAGAGCAGAAAATGCATTTTGTTAGTAAAGACAGTTCACTTTTATCTCTGAAAGTCAGGGACAGCAGCTACACTTTAACATTCAGCGGTCGCTATGAAAAGCTACACAGCTAATACTGATCATTACAGGTCTGTAGACTGTGGGTGGACAGAACTGACGCTTCAACGGCTCATGGTACACATCACTGCGCTACGTAAAAGCAGCTGCTCCAGTCACTGAAGTTAGCTGCCATGTTGAAAGTGCAACAGACCAAAATGATTAGCTGTTTTCGTGTTTTTGCCAGGACGGTGCCTGCAGTTGTAGCACTCTCTCAATAAAAAAGCTCAGGTCACGATGATATAAACAAATGACAAGGGCATCGCGACCGCAGCTGGAAACAATTACTCCTTGGTGAAAACGCAGCAAAGAGTTATGTGAAGATTTCCTGTTCTGTGGTCCAGGATGCTAACCTGGCATGCTGGCAGGGATGAGCTCTGGCTGGCCTGAATGTCGCTGGGCCTGGGGGGCTTCCAAACCAGGAATCAATGAGTCCACACACACCTCTGCCTTCGCTACACCGAGCCAGTGAGTGGAAAAAAACAGCGACACAAAGATATTAATAGCACTTTAAAAGAAAAAATAGATTGCCTTACTGTGGATACAATAGATGGCCTTCTTTAATAATTCCCCCAATGTTTGTTTTCTGACTGCATGGCCATGTGAGTGAAAGAGGAGAAGAGTAGAGCATGCGGAGCAGACAGGGAATTTTAGGGCGAGGCAGGGGACAAAAACAGATCTAATACCACTGGTGGAGCTCCCCGCAGAACTACTGAAGGGGTCAGCCAGGGTTAAAAGGTCGGGGAGCAGCAGAGAAGTTTCAGGGAGCTTCAGTCCCTCAGTGAGCGAGCCAGAGAGAGGAGATGGAGAGAAGATGGCGGCAACAGATGGCAAGACGGGGAAAAAGGCCACGAGGGAGGATTTTGCATACAAATAAAAAAGGAGCAGGAAAACTAAAGAGATGTGGAACGCCAGAAATGTTGGAAGAATTTAACATGTGGTCAATACCACTGAGGTTGATTATAATATTTATCATAGAGTAGACGACAAGCTGCTGATATTTTCAGGGACAAAATATGTTCAGAGGCAACAAGCGGTGATGTAGGAAAGGAAGGAAATGACAGGATCATGACTGCATGAAGACAATTATGTCCACATTTCAAGCTTTTATTTTTTTTTACATTCACATGACTTGATGTTAGCTTGTGTGCAGCATCTATGAAACCACCACTGCCTGACACTCCAAGACCAGCACGCTGAGTGAAATCCCATGCTTTAAAAGGACGGAGCTGTTCTAATACAAACTTCAACAGCAAACATTAAATCATACAAAACAAGACACAGCAAAGTGAGTGTCTTCACAGCACTCATTAGATTGTCCCGATGCACTGTCACTGTCCACATGCCAACCCCATCAGCTCATCTCTGGACCAGTGCAGACAAACGAGCAGAGGACATCTTTGTTAATTGGCTTTATCAGAACCTTCATATAAAAAAACTTGATTAAACTGAAATACAGTCCATGCATGAAAGGACAAATTACTGCCATTTCAGCGGGGCTCATACTTACAGGAAACTGCTATGGGGCAAAATGAGGTTGGGGGGGTCTTAGACAAGGAATGTGTTGGCTCAGAAAATGGCACAGCAGATGTGACCTTTTGCCCCCTTCGCTATAGGAAAGAGGCCAACACTGATGAAACGCTTTATTAATCCTAAAGGTCAAACAGCTAATTCTTTGAATAAAGGCAAAAGAGAACATATGTAATATTAATAATGCTATACAAGGCTATCCTTATCCTGCTCAGACGGGGCTCTATGCTGCACCAGCAGGAGGCTGTTTGCTTGTGTGTGCATCCTATTTGAGTGAGCAAACAGAGGGAGTCAAAGAGACAGCTTAGGCTGGGTGGAGAAGATTAACCACATCCTGATTATGTAATAGCCTCAACATTTTTATCCACTGGGTCCAGGCCTGAAACAGCAACGGCACAAGGGAGGTTACACAGCTAAGAAGCATGCACTTCCAAAAGGGCAAAAGGCTGAACCGAGGAGAACATGAAAGGCTGGGTCATCATTTTAACGAGGCAACGTGCTAAACTTTCTCTTGTTCTTAGGGCCACTGGTAAGCAGGCTCCTCCAGCAGTGAGGCAATCCAATTAACAAAGGAGAATTTGTCCTTCACGTTGCCAGGCAACAGCGAAAGCACAGATCTGCAAATGAGATGCGATCTAGCTGTAGCTACGGCCTCTATTCATGGAAGCTGACAAGGAGCCACTGTGAGGCTGCTTGCTATGTCAACAAGATAGGACCTTGTACAAATCCAAACCACAAAACTAGCCCTCATAAATTGACCTGTGGGAAGTGTGATATCCAGGAAACGACTTGAGGAAATAAAAAGGTGACTCATAAGCTCTAAGAATATATTTGTTCAAGAGCCTAAGGCCTGGGAGAATCACAGAAACGGCTCGTTCTGCATCATGTTGTGACAAGAAAACCACCTGTGGTGTCAGAGAGGGTAATAAAATGGTCCAGGAGAGTCAACAACGCTGAACCTGCACTCATGATGCCTGCAGATCTTTCGCCTTAATTTACACAGTGAAGAGAACAAATGAAGGAAGGTGAGAGCGTGAACAACAGAAGAAGAGTGTGGGTTGGGCATATGCTAACTTTTATGACAACTTTTATGACTGTAGATATCTGTCAAGAGAGCAACAACTTAATTCAGCAAAATGGCACAAAGGCCGCTGAGAGAAATGTCAGGGCTGATACTGCATATCAATCACAGAAAGGCCTCCTGGGAAATAATGTATGCAAAGCAATGAGACGGCACACTGAGAAGAATCAGTCTTACCTGGAAAAGCATTGAGCCCTGGAATGAGGTTTTCACTGGAGCCTGTGATCTTGTCTCCTGGTGCAGCAGCTGTGCACAAACAAACAGCAAAGGAGCAAGAAGTTTCAGGCCGGACTGCTATTTACCAATGCTGCAGGTGTTAGCATGTAGCGAACAAGGTGAACTTACTCTCAGCTAGCTTTGCAAAGTCTTTATTTAGCAGCTCCTCTGCTGTTAGCTTAGAGAAGTTATCGTCGCCAAAGGGGTTCCAGCTGGGCTGTGTGTTGGGTGCACTATGGCCTGCTTGGGCATCGCCGTCACCTGGATGGTACACACTCTGCTGGGATGAGCAGGGGGAGCCAGAGGGAGTAGTGCTGGCTGATCTGCAGCAAACAGAGGTGTAAACATCAACAAGTGTAAGAGCGCACAGTGAAATTTGATCATGGGCGTTCAGTGTGTGGACTCTGGCCTACTGATGTATGCAAATAAGAGCGAGTGAACAGAGTTATTTAAAGACTGAATTGAGTGATTCTTCTTTAGCTGGATTCTCTGCGATGTAAAAGGGTCGTTTATCCTCCTTCGGGGTTCTGTCATATGAATGGACTGTCTATTGGCCTTCTGAGCTCACTGAGTGCCATGAAAGGACAGTTCATCCTCAGATCACTGAAGGGAGTTAATTCTGCTCACTTGGACTTGTTGAGGCTGGCCTCAGCTGCGGCTGCCTGGAGTAGCTGGGTGGATTTGCTGACCGGGACCCCAAACACGGCACTGTGAGTGACATCGCTCAGGATGCGTCTGTGGCCGCTCTTTGGGGCCATCTTTGGCGACGAGGGGGGTGTCAAGGAGCCGACTTTGTGAACCCCTCGGCCAGCCATCTATAAGGAGAAGAAAAAGGTAGAGAGGCTGAAACATGAGGGAAAATGTCCTTGATGCCAACAGAGAGAATTAAAGTTAAGAATATAAAGAGAAAGAAACAAATCAAACCACCAAACATACAAAAACCAAGCAAGCAAGATCCACTGGAAAAGCAAATCTGAAAAGGAAGACTGGTTATAAATTCTTCAAAAACCACGGCAAAAAGAGATGAAAGGCGTTATGGAAAAGGAGGAAAGTATTCCCACTACAGAGATCTTACGGAAACAGACACATGAATCGAGAGACTGCTAAGTTCAAGCTTTAGGCAAAATACATAGAGTGAGGTCACCAAAGCATGAAAAAAAAGAGGTTTGATAGCTGAAAGAAAAGATTTGGTTATTACATGATTTATACAGTCTGTTACCGCTGTGTCTTTCTAACAAAGATGGCAGTACAGGAAGAATTTCTAGCTACACAACATTCACACAGCATTTCTGCCTCCCCTGTGTCCCAGCAGAGGAAAAGTAAAGATCTGGATGTGATTGGCTAGAGATGAGCAGGTAATCAACTCCCTGGCCCAAAAGAGCAGCAGACGGCAACGGGGGTAGGATGTTACCATGACCTCCGGGTCAGCTGCAGGACCGATGACTGCAGATTCGGGGATTGGGGTCAGATGAGAAGCTGGTGTTTCATGGACAGCGGCTACATGCTGCTGCAGCTGCTGGTGTTGCAGTTGTAGGGTAACAACTGGAGGGACGGGCTTAGCTTTGGAGTGCAGCAGGGGAGACACCTGAGTCGCTGTTTGCTGCTGCTGCTGCTGGAGGAGGGTGTGCACCAGTTGATGCTACATAGGAATACCACACAGCCAAGCGTGAGGAGGACCCACTTCACAGATATTTGATGAGTGCAGCAGCGTTAAAATATCATTTTCAGGGTTTCTCATGTACGTTTTTTGACAGCACACAAAGGAAATCAAGAGAAAACATAGGACAGAGAGAAGGGCGTTGTGCCTGAAAATGAAGTGAACACATGTGCACAGCATTTCCACACACCCTCCGTCAGCACCCCTGAAAGCCATTTCCACAATGTGACCAAGAAGCATTTCCATTCTCGTTCTTCCAGGAAGCCTACCTGCTGGTTACTCTGTGGGCTTAAGAAGGCTGAGGCTTGTTGCTGCTTCATGAGGAGCTGCTGATGCTGTGGTGTAGCCTGTGGCTGCATGTTGGCAGTCTGAGTGGGCTGCGGTGCAGCCTGTGCAGCAGGACCCTGCTGAGCAGGTTGGACTGCAGCTGCAGCTGGAGGTGGGACATTGATACCAACACCTGGAAGGAAGAACAATAAGAACAATGAGAAGAACAGAGACCTATCATTTATCACATCAAAAGCATCTTTTTTAAAAGCAACCACATTTCCAGTGACCTGAGTAATCTGAATTGCACAGATTGTTGTTTTTATCTAACTGCCAAGTAAAAATCAGTGGTGAATTCAATGTTTGTATCTGTGTAACTGTAGACTTCCTTAAATGTCAAAAAAGACCTTCAATAACCAGTAATATTTTGGCAAGCTGATGCTGTGGGGCTAATCTCCAAATTCTCTGAAGACAAAAACAGACAAATACTCTACTATATCCTAAGGTAATATCTATATAGCAAAAGCATTTAACTTAGCTAAAATCTGTATCTCTGATGTTTTAAGGTTTGTTTTTCAACATTATACATTTTAAACCAAAGCCACAAGTGACCTACAAAAAACAAGCCCTTGGTAGACTTTAGAGTTAAATTCTTGAGCAGTTCACTAAACTGAAATTAATACAAGATGTCAATTTGAGCATACTGTTCCCAGGATAACTGTCACCATAAACACAGGCCCATGTTAACTGGTAGAATAGTCTTAACGCTGACGCACAGTATCACAGAGCTACTTATACCTATGGCCTGGGGGGCTCCAGCAGCCACATTGGGTCTCTTGCGTGGGGTGAGAGCTGGCTGGATGGGAAGAATGCCTGATATCGGCTGGGGCTGAGCCTGGCCAGCTTTGGGCCGCTGCCGAGGTGCAATTGAGGTTTCTGTGGTCGGAATGGGGTCTGTGAGCCTGATGGAAAGGAAGGAAAGGAGGAAGCCGACTAGTAACGTTGAAGTTTCTTACAGAGATTACAGCACTCATATGCTTTGCTTTTCACTCACCTGGCTTTGGTTTGACTCTTTTTGGCCACAGCTTCACTGGCTCTGATAGGCTCAGGAAGTTTTGCAGGAATAGGTGAATTCTACAACAACAAGGGGATTTGCAATTTTTATTTGCTTATCAAACCCAAAGAGTTAAAATCTCTGACATCAATCAGGTACCAAGAAAACATTTTGAGATTTGCAGTTTCAATGAATGCACCATTATCGCCTAACAGGTGATAGTATCATGATTAGGTATGAAAGGGTCATCTTTCACAAGCGAGGATGGAGTGAGGTTCAGCGCTTTGTGAACACATGATTGGATGAAAATAACTACAGGCGCTCTGGAAATGGTAAACACAGTTTGTTTTCAAATGATTGCATTCTGTTTTTATTTACCTTCTAAACAACTTTGCAAACTCTTTTTGGAATCACGGTTGTAAATGCATTAGAAAAGCATGATGAATGGAGAGCAGCCAGCTGGTAATAGCTAGAGAGCATAGTTTCTCTCCAATATCTTTTCTTTTTCACACGGGGGTTGCAACAAAAATTTCATTGACATGGCTATGCTCAATGACAATAAAAGCAATCTTGAATCTTGAATCTTGAATATCATTATGTCCTACATTACTTTCCTTAGAAGCAACAAACCAACAGAAAAAAACTGTATGCAAGACTCATAAAAAGCACATTCCCATCTCAAATTCCTGCCACAGTGACTTACATGTACATTTTGGACTGGACACTCTCGTCGAGCCAGTTTAAAGGCAAAGTAGGATATTTGGTAGATGTCAGGTCTCTTTTCTGGGTCAGGCTCCAGCATGTATCCTGAGAAATCAAACAGGGATGTTCAGACACGTGAAAATATACATTCAAAGCGTGACTGCATCAGAGCTGGGTTATTTTTCTGTTTTGCTTATAAAGCTAAAACACACCTGTGTGAACACTGGTTGTTGGGCTGATGGTGGCTGGTTGGAAAATTTTAGCATACCGCCCAAAGCTAAACTGCACACACAGGATGTACAGGCTGTATGTAGGGCAGTGCGTATATTCTGAGGAACGGGGTTACTCACTGATGAGACAGTGCATGTCATGGGAGTAGCGGGAGTTGTCTGGGATGGTGAAACTTCCATCACAGATGGCCACTTGGCTCTCCCCAAAGGGGAGTATGAAGAAGCACAGCTTATAGAGCAGACAACCCATGGCCTGTATAGACAAGAGCATCAACACATTGCTAGCATGTCAGTAATGCACGCATGTGTCTTTATCATGGTGAATTTAACATAATCAAACAGTCATTGTAATGTAGCACAGAGCTAATGAACACAGTCCTTCTCACCCAAATGTCTGCCTTTGTTGTGATGATCTTTCCTCCATAGAGGTTGACCATCTCTGGAGCGCGGTATGACAGGGTAGTGTACCTGGTTTAAAGAGCACACCAATGAGCACCTGAATACTAACAAAGAGAGAGGACAGGAGGTATACACAGCTCAAAAACTCACTTTTTGATTTCCTCCTCCACGACCGCCACCCCCTCTGTCTGAGGGTTTTGGAAGCGATTAGTGGCACTTCCAAAATCACAGAGCACATAGTGTCCCCGGTCGTGCAAAAGAATGTTTTCCACCTATACAAGGAAGACAAGACGAGACCTGTCAGAACTGATGAGACAACGTCACAAGAAATTACTTCCAAATAATTAGGCCTTTAATCGTCACGCCTTACGCGGTGAGCGGTATGTGCATGTTGGTAAATGAATTCAAACTCACCTTGAGATCTCGATGGATGATTGGACTCTTGCACTGGTGGAGACGAGCGACCGCCTCGCAAGTGTCACAAAAGATTTGTAACACCTCGGCCTCAGTGAAGCCCGTCTGTAACCGCTGGTTCATTAGGTTTACCACCTGACCACCTACATGAGATTAACAGGTCAACGAAGAGTCTATGAAAAGTCAGCTGATGCAAAGTTGACAACGTCTCCGTCTAACGGGTATATCAATAGCTATAAGAAGGGCTCAGTCTATAGTGACAATAAATATAAAAGCTTACATTTATCTAATTGTTCATTATACACTGAAAACAGCCAGTTCCCATAGAAGTCCTGAAAGACGTCAACCAATTTGTTTCATCAGCTTTCTACAGAGCAACAAATCTGATCATTTAAAAATCAAAAAACAAGATAAGAAGATGATGTAGATGTAACTGTGACTGGTCACTTTAACACTGCATCACCACTGCAGCTTGTCCAGATAATAGTGGCACGTTCATTTAAAACACAACAGAACTGTCTTCTGTTCTCTGTTAACTTGACTCTACAGACGCTTCAACAGCTACACAGTGATGTTAAAATGTGACCTTTCTATAAATAACACCACTCGGTTGTGTATCGACTGAGACAGAAGTTCTATTGACCACAACAGCTATCAGTTGAGCGTTTGCCTTCGAACAGAACAGGATGCCGTGAGGAGCTGAGTGTAATGGAGCTTTGAATTCAGCAGAGACAGAGAGGGATGGGGGTGGGTGGGCAAATTTACCTCGACAGAAGTCCATTAAGATTAGGACTTCCCACACATCGCCAGCTCCAACTGCAGTTATGCTGGAGTCCAGGAAACCAACTATGTTTTTGTTGCCCACTAGGTCCCTCTGTGTAAACAAACACAGAGAGCAATGATGACAAACAACAGAGATACAGCTCTACCATCCTAACACATTTGGCTTACAAAATAACAACATACAAAAGATTAATGTTTGTAAAGAATCAGTCTATTTTAATCTGCTGAGAGATGCTGACTCTCTGCCAAAGGACAGGAAATAATGACGATAACCATCCAGTAATAGTCACGCCACCCAGGGTGTGGCTGCAGGACCCACTTAGTTCCACTTACAGTAAGTAAGTAAGTGGATGAGCAAGGGAGCTTAGAAGTGCCAATTCAACATTTTCAGCAGAATTCCTCATGTTAAAAGCACATTTATGACACTGAGGCCCCTCTGTTAGCATCACTATTCCTGGGTCAAAGAGTATTTTCAAATAAAAGTCAGTGTTTGTACATGAAGCACACAGGACTTCAAGCATTCAGGGTTAGTCATGTTCAGAAAATTAGAGCAAGTGTGTGAGTGTCAATTCTGTATTTCTGCGTGTGTGGAAAGTTATGTTACACTAGCTGCATTTCCCTGATGTCAGTCATCACACCCACCTTGGAGCGCAAATACACACTCCACTCTTACAACACCACCTCCTAGCAGTGTCAAACAGAAAATGTGGTTTCCTGCATTCAGCAGTCAGTTACTGGACTATCTTACTCACCATAATCTGTATTTCAAGTTTGCAGACCTGCAGATCATGTTCATTGTTGACATACATTCTTTTTAGTGCACAGCGCAGGCCTTGATGAGTCCGCACCAAAAAAACTATGGCAAAACCTCCTGCAAATGAGTAGAGAGAGAGAGGATGGGAAAAGTGAATGAACATGTACAAATTTCAAAAGCACAACACCAAATCAATACACGGTGATCCTGAATTACTACCTTAAAATATCCTGTTCCACTCCATTTTAGGACTTTCAGCAACAACAGCAGCCATACATGGTGATTATATATACATACATACATATATATATGGTTAATTTCACTTTTCCCTACAGTGACTGTGCAAGAGAGACTCCTGTACAAGTACTGTATGTCAATTAAAGTGATTGTGACAGCAACATAAGATTCCACAATTTATCTTTCACAGAACGTCTTCGGTGTCCCTCAGCTATGCTCTGACTCTAGTAGATCAGACATCTCCTAATCAGGCAGCTAATGGGGCCGACTGATGGAATAATGGAGTTGACTTCTGTTAAACTAATATATCTCTATATGTATGAATTTCACGTTATCATAGCGATGACGTAAGGAACGGGATGCTTCAAGGGATTACTGTCTATGACGAGTGCATGGCTGGCACGCTGGTAAGAGCGGCCCGAAACAGCATTGTGTGAGTCAGCAGCTGTGTGCTGAGGGGAAGGAGGCAAGAAACAGACAAAACTGACAGAGGATACAGGAAGTGAGAGAATTCATCATACCACCTTTGGTTGCAATGATGCTGACACATGGGGAAAACCACGAGATGGCTGTATCCATCTACAGCAACTTGAACCACAACAGATGAATAAAAAACATAATCTGAGTCAAGTCATGAGTGAGACAGCATTTACACATGCAGCTGACATCTCAAGCTTTTCCTGGTTTTATTAATTAAGCCAGAAAAAATCTATGAACAGTTCTGGTTGTAATACTGCACTGAGCTGTGGACTGTGGAATAGTCTATTGTCGTCACTGACTTCTTCTTATGAACTGACCTCGGCTTGCATTTGGCTCTCTCTTGATTTTATGTTGACAGCATGCTGCTTTCACTGCAAAGGTCTGAATTCTGTTGCTACTGCAGCTCTTTTGCTCACGGCTTGTATTAATGCCACGCACTGGGCTGACTCATCCAGCTGGCATCGCTAAGCCAAGGACAGCTCCACGTGACTGGTCTGGGTGTCGTTTGATAAAGACTGCCTTGGGCAACATTGCTGTGAGCTATATTACCAAAGAAATGAACAGCGTACACAAAGGCGATGGGAACGAGAAGGACTGAATCATTATTTTTTTGACAGGCGTGCCCAAAAAGTTCAATAAAGGCATAACCTTCACCTAGAAAACCATGTGTGTTTCAGTGCTCCGCGGCAGGGTGGAGCTGGGTCACCAAGGATGATAACAAATCTCACTCATGTCACCACCTATAAATTCAATACTTGAAATTTCACAATGAAGTGCAAAAATTTGGAGCACAGTGCGTCCAAGCGACGTGGCACTGGCAGAGCGCTTGGCTGCATAATTAGCGTTATTAAGACACAGAGCAGCAATGTGCTTGTGAAGTGGATTTCAATGAAATTAACTGAGATCGTATCCTGAATGAGAAAAAAGACAGAGAACCAGACTTCATGAGCACATGAAACACAGGCCCTAAGTGTGTTTGTGTTTGTGCGTGTCTGACTGGTATGTCAGAGTTCAGACAGCTGAACCCCTGCTGTCTCGCACAGTCTAATCTGAGATGCCTGTAAGAAATGAGAGGGATTAGCAGCCTTAAGAAACATTGAGCAGTGGTCTACAATCTCAGCAGACAGTGTGAACAAATAATTGTAAGCACAGCTACAAATAGCTGCTGCCTCTTGACGTCACCGTCTGTCAGGATTATACCACTCTATCTTATGCATACACGCTCAAGCAAATGCACACAAAAATACACCTTCGGGCAGTGCTATGAAAAGCGCAGTGAATGGCCATGGTGTTCGGTCACAGTTTGTCATCAGTGTAATGGGACTTACATAACTACCATTTAGGCTTGGGACTACTACACATGTTGTCAAGACTACTATGCTGTTTACAAACACGCAAGGGTGCAGGACACTGCAATAACAGCAAGAAATACTAGCAGCGGTTTCACCTACAGGAGGCAAAATTAGCATTTACTAACCAGTCTGAGCTTAAGTGAATTTATGCATGGAAAACTGGATGATTTTGGTTTACAAATGAGGGTATGTTGTGTAGTCTGGCAGGAACTGGGGACACATTATCTGTTACAATGCGATAAATTACACAGATGTCACGAACAGGTCTAAAGTTACCAGCAGTGACTCTACATGGACAGAAGAAAACACATGTTGTTGATAGTAAAGATAGAAAGCTGTGTCCTGGAAAATCCGCAGACAACTAGCTGAGAACAAATCACAAATGTCTGAAACGAAAACAACAAGCGTGCAACTTTGGGTCTGACGCCACAAAAGCCAGTATGTCCCTCTGACTGCTTTTGTCTGTGTAATGTGAAAAGTGTGTATATTTCAGCTGCAGGCAACAAAGTTCAACAATGATAACAAAGGGAGTAGACAGAGGGGAAAAAAACAGCGACTGGCTAACAAACTAATACCCAGAATACAACCAAAATCATCTGAATAAATAGGTATGGTGACACTCAGGGGAGTCACATTGCAAGTAGGAGCTCCAATGCTGGAGCAATAACAATAATAATATGATATGAAAATATCAAAGATTTATATGTAAAATCCTGTTTATGAGAACTACCAATCTCAATGCTGCCTCTCTCAAGTGAACATCTGCATCAAGTCCAACATACTTCTGTGACTCAGAAGAAAACTATCATAAGTCCTCACTAACAGAACAAATTCTGTTGAAAGTTTTCTCTGACATTTCAGTGCAGGGTAGCACTGCGGTTAGACGTCTCACCCATTCATAAAGCCACAGTGTGGCCAAACAGATGGGGCCCATCTATAGTACTGATGAATTAATCAGTCTTCTTTCATCTATTATTTAGTACCGGGCGCTCTTGGCTAACAGAGCATGGCAGAATCTCATTGCAAAGATAAATGACTCTGGGAAACCTGTAAACCTCTATCACGAAGCCTGTTTAACTGTGTTCTGGTAAAGACTGCCTTTCAAGTGAAGACCTGTTTCCAACAAAACATTTCTCCATGTTTTATTTTCACCTACAGCTTAAGAACATGCAAGATTGCTTTGACATAGAAAAGTGCTCCTTGTCAGGAGGTCATGCTTTTATGTGGCTAGACATCCTTTTAACCTTTATCCCTTTCTAACCTGATCTAATTAATTGTTTATCAAAACTTCTGAAATCTACACCTGTGATTTCTCACTCCCTCTGTAAATATCATGACCATGACTCAGCATGGCATTGGTCTTTTACAAGACTGTAGAAAATCCAGTTATACAATGCTCCTCCCAGCCTTAAGGTAAAGAGTGATGCACAGACAAGACAGTCTTGACAACTGTCAATTATATAACACCTTCTCCCATATTCGAATTTTCTGCCTTGAAATTTTGTTTTTTTTCCAACTTTTGAGACCATAACACACAAATAAATAAGCTCAGGCCACAAAAGAACAAAGTCTGAATGGCGTCAAGGCCACCTGGCAGGTAAATGAACATCATAAGAGCTGGGGTGGTCCCAACTGATAAAGCCGATAAGCATGACCACCGCCTTTTCTATCAGTGACATAAACTAATGGTGATGGTGAGTCTTATCTGGGCCATAGCCCGACAAAAAGAGGCCCTCTCAGTTAACTACTGTTACCTGTCTGACCATCCTCACAACAATGCGATACAGGTCAGATAGTGGATCTAGTTAAACGTGTTTGTAAGACATGTGTTTTAACCCACACAACAGAAAGCCAAATTATTCACCTTCGGCGACAATTTCCTCGACGGTCACTTGATATCGTCCAATGGTAAAGACCCGTCCGATGAAGCTGCCACCGCCGCCGGAACCAGCGCCTCCTCCTCCGACTCCGGAGCCAGGCCCGGAGCTCACCAACTCCCGTCGAGAATCAAAAAATTTCTTCATTTCCTCCGAGGTTAGCCAAAGCACGGTCAAGTCCGAAATGTATTAGTGTCGTAACAATAAATATGTTTGGGTATAACCAGGTTCTGTTCGTTGAGGTGCTGGTATTAACGCTTAAGCAGTTTTCCAGTAATTGAATGAATGCAGTCAGCTAGCTTCAAGCTAAATGTTAGCCAACTAGCTGGACCTCAAAATATCCCAAACACTGCTGTCCGATGCTCCTTGGTTACCTCATAGTTTGAACAGCAGGTGGAGTCAAATGTTCTTGAGAAAATAATAAGATATAATGATCAGCAGAAGTCGCTGCTTACCCCCGCGAACCGACAGCAGCCCTGGCTGGCTAAATTAGCCAGGCTACGAGTCCGAAAAAACACTTGTTAGCTGTTAGCTCACCTAGCCAGCTAGCTTAAGCAGCTAGGTGCGGTGACAGCTGTCAGTTGATAGACTGGCAGCCAGGTAGGTCCTTAGTGTCCAATGCAGCTTATTACACATCTCCACCGATATCTTCCACCCGAAATATTACCGAGTTCACCCGCTGCCCTGCTCGTCTGTATCGTGGAAGGAGTGACAGACCTCCGCTGCTTTTGTGCGTCCAGCCGGCTGTAAGAAGGCTGGTCAACTAACTTAATGACAGAGCTAACGGAGCTACAAACAGTGTGAAAGCTAATGAGATGAGTCCTCTCGGGCTCCTCTCTGCGGGCTCCGTCCTGCTGGACTTCCCTTGTTGTGATTGGTCAAATGAGCATCGACTTCCTGTTAGTCTGCTCTTGTCTCCAAACTCTGGTCCCCAGTAAGAAAACCGAACCAGTCCCAGCTCTTCCAAGTTAACCCGGCCAGCAGTGATCAGCTGTAATGTTAAAGTTGACTGGAGAGGTACAATAAAATAAATATATTTTTTGCAGAGCAATAATTTCAATAATTAACGGCAGGTCCTTCATTCCAACAGCTGTCAGACTGTGCAAGGAGATTAGATTCAGTTCATGGGCTAATACACATTCGGATGTTGAGAAAAAAAAAAAAACTCATTTAATGGAGAAAAGTGGGGCATTTTTGTCTGCTATATTTGTATTTAAGTGCAGGTAGTTTAAGACAGGAAAAACACCAAAAATGCTTGGACTTGCATCTACTCTATTTCCATTATTTCCATTTTGTCACCTTTCTGTTTTTCTTCCTTGTGTTACCACTGAAGGTTCAAGGTGAGCCCCTCTATGACTGACTGAGTGCTGAACTGTGTCACACTGAACCTGATGTGCAGGGATCCACCTGAGAGGAAGAGTGAGGTGGGATGGATGGATGATGCAGCTGAGGTAAGGTTATCACTGAGGGCAATGAAACACTGAACACTGCAATGTCAGAGAATGATGAACTTTACTGGCACAGGTAACATGCCTTTAGAGTATCTGTAGTGATCTCAGGTCTTTATAAAACTAATCCTGTTTACAGTGTTGTAGCTTTTGAAACCCAAACTTCATATTTTGAGGATTTAGGGTTTAATTTATGTCAAAAGTAATAAAAACTAAAAGTCTGCATTTATGAATATGAGAAAAACTGTAATGGGAATCCTGCTGATCCTCATCGTCTGTGGTGGAAAGCAATGATAACCGTGAGTAGATGCTAATAATCATTTTTACCAGCCTTTTGTTACTTAGCATCAGATTAGAGTCAAATATTATTTCAGAGCTAAGAGATAACAACTCATTGGGGCCGTCTGCAAACTGAAACAAACTGACAGTCCACACTCTTGTTGTTTGTGCTGACAGTATTATTAAAATTCAGCTTCTGCCATCTAATCTCTACCAAGACAATTTCTAATATTTAATGTTGTACAGCATCATGAGGTGCCCTTGCTGTTATTACTGTTTCCTTTCCTTTCATTTTCTTTCCTTTCCTTCTTTCTTTCTTTCTTTCTTTCTTTCTTTCTGTCTGTCTGTCTATTCCTTTTCTTTGATAAGTCCAGAGGGACGGACATGGTCAAATAAATCCTTCTGTCTTGCCTATATCAGGTCAAATTATATTATTATTTGCAATCTTGCAGCAGAGGCTGTGTGTTATGAATGATATAATGACATGATGAAAAAAATCTTCATGACAGTGTGAGAATTTCTCCTGCAGGGGTCACTGTTTCATCACTAAATAAATGTGCAGAGCCCGTTTTTTTGGTTCCTCTCTCTTTCCACCAGTACTACCGACAATCACTCCTTATCTCAACAGGGGAGTTGTACTTGCCTGTGTGTGTGTTTTTGGGCAACCATATTAGGCTTTGGACAAATTTGACTACTGACTTTTCTCACTCTTTTATAGACCTTTTTATTCACTGGTAAACAGGTGAAATTCCACAGGAGCCAGTTTAATTATTCACCACTTATTCCCAAATCTCTGACTACCAGTGCCACCTAAAGTGTTTTCATTACAGATAATTAATCAAGCACCAAGTGCATGTGTTTAGCATTTCTACTGTAAATGGTTTATATACTTAACGCTTAATGGAATTCTTATAGAAACATGGCTGTTGATTCATATTGTGCTCTCATGTCTCTCTTTGACCATCTATGTATGCATGATTATTTGTTTACAGAGTAGAGGACATTTGTTCCAGTACAGCTAATGTCTTGGAATCAATTTAGCCACACTTTTCAACATGTGGTGACCATTTTGCTAAAATAATTGAGCCATTAAGCTATTTGAGCAGCGGAGTTGTTAGTGCCCTGGTGATAAATGACAAAGCTTTGATGCATTCTTTCCTCTGTGTTCATCTACAATATGCTAAATCATTGCTGACCCAAAAGCTGAAGGTAAACATACTTTGTTCTCATTTTGTGTGGTCCCCTGAGAACCAAAACATCCTTACAATTCGGTGTCTGGATTTAGATAATGTGAAAAGGCAGGGTCAAATAAGCAAGCATTACATATGCATACCAACAAGTATTAGAACATTAGAGTCTGACGGTGTCTGTGAACTGAGTAGAGCTTCAGCTACGTCATTAGAGAAGTTGGTCACTTTGAAAAAGGTCTCATTAATGTTGATATTATACTATTTTAGTGAGTCAAAGTGGATTTGTGGTCACATTAATAAATTTCTGACATCTGACGTATCCAAGATTTGGAAATATTTAAATGTCAGTCTAACCAAAATCTATCTTTTGGGTTTAAAACCCTCTGTGAGATTGAAAAGAGGTGGTAAAACTCTTAAGAAAAAGCTAGTGGAAGGGTTTTTTTGCTCAGTTATAAGAGGTTTATAGTTTTCCTCATCAGTGGAGACCAGTAGGCTTGAAAGTATCAATGCATCCATACATAGAAACTTCTCAAACCACTCTTGTGCCATGATCCACTTGTCTTTTGTCCATCTGTACCCTCATTTTGCTCCACACAGTCGTAGGTTCGTAAAAATGTGACTAAATATGCTGCTTCCATCAAAATCACAAGATAGTGCAAGAGGTTTGGGTAGAATTTCCCTTTAACAATCGGCCAGGAATCCTCCCAAATGCAGATTTTTCTCCTTCATGCTCGAAATGATCCTTTAAATTATTCAACACAGAATAACATTTCTCAGAGGGACATGGAAGTCGTATTAATGTTTCACTTCTTTGCCCCCTTTCTCACGGCAATAATTTCAAAATAGCAGGCAAGAAAACAAGGATTAATTTTCCGCTTTTACCTCAACTTCACCTCAAAGCCTCCTGAAATGAATTGAAAGAATGATTTGGTCCCTACATACTGCAAGCTTTGGTTGAAATAGCTTGTACTGCCGAGCACACTAAAGAAAATGAAACCACTTATCCTTAATGACACAACCTGACCTTTATCTTTCCTCAATTCCAGGGAGCTTTTCTCATCAAGGTGGCCTTTTCCAGATTGAATGACCTTTCATTATCTTTCCCGCGCTCTGAGGGGAATGTCATACAGTATATTGTTCATTGTCTAACTGTCACAACTGGGTGTTGCAGCCAAATGGTGTAGTGACTCTAGGATGGTTCCTTTAGTCAATACAGACAAACATTACTCTCCCCTGATGGTAATTTGACCTTTAATGTTATTCATAAATGTAGGATTGCATTACTCAAGAAAAATATGGTATTGTCATATTTACAGCAGGTAATCAAAGCCCCTCAAGCCAGCATCCAAATTTTGATTAGCTATTCCATCAAGCTTGCTGAAAACAGAACAAAGTCGTTACGTATATTAAATCCCAATCAAAGCAGCCGGATCCCAGTTCCTGATAGATGGTGGTTTATTTTTGAAAAACAAATCTCACACGATTGTTAGAAGAGGGACCGTCAGATTCCTTCCTATCTGCTGGCTTGTTTTGGCATTGGCTGCTATTTTGGAGTAGCTGATTATTAGACTTTTGGAGTGTGTGAGACACAATATGCCCACATGTGCGAGCTGGAGTGCCCTCTTTCACTCCAGTAGCAGACACACCACACATCTGGATCTCATCCCCCTGTTAGAGAGAGCCAATCATCACATACCTGAGTGTACACTCTTGACTTTTTTGGGATTCAGCAATGGAGAGGTCCAAGCCTTAATTTCTGAGCCCATTTGTCAAACGTGTAAAGATTTTTATCGGTATGGTCCAAACTCTGACATTATATAGAGATTCTGGAAGCCCAACCGGCGCATTTTGAAAGAAATTTGGCTCCTCAAGAAATCCTGACACTGTGCAGTGAAGTGCATCTTGAGTATCAAGAGGAAAATTTTAGAGGAATAAGATGTTCACTTCCTTTATACGGTCGCCTGGTGCACGTCATGGTTCAAATCATAGCGTGTTTGCTTTTTTAACATGAATACAGTCTGTCCTCACTTTCTCTGCTTCAATCTTCACCTTCTAACCATCATTAGAGCCACACATTTGAACTCTTTATTCATGGCTGGGTCTACTTTCTGATATTCCAGTGGGAGTGTATCTATGCCTCCATGGTCTCTCGGTCCCCAGCTCAATATTCTCTTAATATGACACATTGAGGAGAGTTTTCAAATGATTTTATTTCATCAGCAATGTTTTTTCCATACCTCCTCTTAAATGTATGTTTCCCTGGGTCAATATGTTGAAATCCACCTATAGTTCAGAGCCAAGTGATGTTACACTCCTTGAAACCTACAACCCTCATTTGTAGGGAAGTTTTCTCGACTTCAGACATTGATATCTCCACAGAGGCTGAACAGATTTTTATCATTCAAATTGCATTTGAAACGTCCACCTCCCTTCATTCTTGTGCAATTTGCATAGAACCCTGGGAACATAGGGAAGAGCCCGTTCCAGCTTCACGGATCATGACTGGGGCCCTTTACCAGTGTGTGACTGAGTGAAAATTGTCCCAGCTTTTTCCTCACTTAATTTTCCACCCTTTTTGACCCGCATTGCACCAATTTCATTTTGGAAAAGGAAACACAGAAAGTAACAGTGCAGAAAATTGAGAGCAGATTTCCTTTTTGCATTTAAGTTTGGCTGTGATGCGTATAAGCCTGTTGTAATGCCTCATCGTCAGCCAACACATGCTAATTCCCTTTTCATTCCCCTTGAAGTGCTAATTCAAGAGAAAATATATGTTAAAACTCTGGAGGATAGACACATCTTTTCAGCTGCAAATAACAAAATATAGATGTGCATATTGTAGGGGTCAAAACCCACCTTCAGTTGCAGTTAACACTTGTGCTGCTAGTGGTACAGTCAGTAGTTTTAATATTTATCTGTCCATTTCTATTCAGAATCAAATGTGGCTGAACTGTAAACCTGCTGACTGTATCCTGGCGTCCGAGCCGTAGCTGCCATTGAGCAGCCATCTGTCAGACAAGCACATGCTAGGGTTTGAAAACAAACCCTAACTAATATATTCGATTGTCGCCTCATAATAAGTTTCTGAAAACCAAACAAATACGTACTCATTACACCAGCCAAACACCGCTCTGCTGTGAACGTGGCATCAGTATTTGTAAAATCCTGGTTCCAGCCCTGCCTGACATGCAGGGGTCAGCAGGCAGGAAAACACTGTGTTAACACCAGCACAGACAGATAATCACTCGTACGACATGCACGGATTTAGCGTAGGAAAGCCATGCAGACATGTTGTACCCCTGAACCACAGTGATGGCTGCACTCTCCTGAATTCTCTGTGCAAAACTCTGAGCATGTTTGTGTGTCAGCGACAGTGTAAAGGCCACATTCACCTGCTCTGCAGCAGAGTACCGAGCGCATGAACAGGGTTGGTGGCACTGGGACGTGCTGCCTCTCACAGGTCTGTGGTGACAGGCAGCTATTCTGTCAGCCACAGACAATGCAGCAGCAGCTTTTGGATCAGTCTTCTGATTGCAGTGGCGGCAGGTGTGCTGACCAGGAGCGGATGGCGTTGACGGCCGTGGTGACAAACAGCCGACCTGCCTGGAATGATCACGCTATTGGATGGCAGCTGCTACAACAGTCCTTTTGTAGGGAAAGAAAATCAAATCTCTGACCCTTGGATGGAGTCTGGATGTGCAGTATGAAGCTTTGAGACGGGCCGGTCACCTGTCTGTGCTTTCAAATCAGAGCACGCTGTGTACACTGACTTTTGACTGCCATACAAATAAAATGCCACCCTCATTTCTCTTATCTCCCCCTCTGATGATATAACATACGATGTTTTTAGCAATTTTTGCAGAACTTATCTATAAGTTTCACACCACTGAATGTCTATGGGTCTCCTCTCCTAATTAGCATCTCTTATCAGCCCACCCAGCCAACAGTAATCAGTTAAGATCGGTGGAGGCAGGAAGAGTGAGGGATGAAGGGAAGAGGCGGCGGGTAAACTTCCTGTGGAATGTTTCTCTTTACTCCAGCAAAGGGTGGAGTGCTTCGTACAGACAGAAGAGGGGAGCATTTTACCCTATTTCTTTCTTTTTTTTTTTTTTTAAATGATTTCTGGTCACAGTACACTAAGCAAGAACACTTCCCTGTGTTAGTAAACAGAGACAGTCATTTTGGAAGATAAGACTTCTTTCAGGAATGAGGAAGTGACTCTGTGATGCAGAAAGCTACGAGTGAATCAGAGCACATTTCACTGAGGACGAGTCACCAGCTGGCTGCTGCGTCAGATGCTTAATTTGATTTTTAATGGCGCATTTCATCATGTATTTAAAATAATCTTAAGAATAAATCTTTTAGGCCTTTAATAGAAGAACGATTGGTTAGTGGCTGAAACAATACCCAGGTCTGCTTAATGATCTGTAATATTTAAAGAAAATTAAGTTCACTTTTAGACTATATAAATAAAAATATCACTTTTCATATGATGAAATGTGATAACAAACAGTTGGTAAAATCAAAATTCAACTGTTTCAGTGCCTAAAATACAGTTTCTTCAAGGATATTCCCCAGTGTTGGATTGTTTTTGGATGTCTGATCAGATCAGTGAGAAACTGCTGACCATCTCTGTGATAAGAGAGTTTATAGAGATGACCCTGAAATCAGCGTCCCAGTGGGGAAACTGTCAAAACACCATTTCAATCTCTAACTGTAGCTGCTTTCTCCTCTATTAAAACACAGCTTTAAGCCTTTGCATCCATAAAGAATTCACTAGAGCAAATCAGTTGAATATGGTTTAATACCATGTCATCGATAACAGATGTATGCATGTGCGCTGCTAGAAACTGGATATGCAATATGTAACAGTCACTGGTGCAGCATTCGTTATGTCTTCAGTGATTTAGGAAATAAAATTAGCACTTTGCCAATTCCTTTATCCATGGTTTTAATTTCCCTGGTGGAATTTCCTTTCTTTTATCATCAGATTATGTGGGTGCACAGCATCCGTTCCAATTGACTCCAGCTATTCATCACTATTCATTTACCATTATTATTTCGAAATGATGAGAAAAAACAAAACAGACAAATATTTTTTTTTTGTGCAAAGTTCACACTGTATTCAGATATCGTTTTGTGTAGATGAAAATAAAGCTGCTTGTTTCCCGGAGTGGCTGGAACAGATACCCTTACCACTTTCATCTAGCTCCTGGCACAACAGACTGCATTCATCAAATGTACAACAATCCCCTGGTGGATTGTAGCATCACAGTAATGAGTAGTCAGCGGAGTCCTTGGGCCTGACCTCAGGCTCCCCGGAGGCCACAGATCAGTAATAACAACAGCGAAATGGATGTGATGGCACTGCCTCAACACGCGGACACACATTTCATTATTTCCATTGGTGACATTCGGAAAATCAGCTGTCATCTTTCTGCATAATGACGGTCCAGGTCAGGGATAACAACAAGATGTATATGTATATGTGCAGATATGGTCCTAATACGTTGAAAAGGTGTATTTTTTTTACCAAAAAACCTACCTGCCATAAGAATTGAACATTATTTCATATCACGTGGTGCTCGAGTCCTTTCACAGTTCATCTTAAAAATCAGAGGTTGCTGCCAGGTAGTGTAAGATTTACTGTGAAGCTTTTTATCCAGAAAAACTCGGAGGTGAGATACGCTGAAGTTGACTTCTTCTGAATATATTTTGAATCTTTCTTTACTGCAGGATGCAGCTGGACAGACAGTCACAAAGCCCTTTGAGATTCAGTCATAAGTTTTATTGCCCTCTGTTGGTTTTCATTGTACTCTAAATAATACTCTAAGTTGTTCTGGTTTCTTTCAGCGTTAGAGGAAAAGTCCTCTGGCACAAAGGGAAGTGATAAATGTTAAGTTTCTTGCAGCAACAACAGCTTGAATGAAACGAAGGGGACACACATTTGACAGTTAGTAATAGTGATGATTAATAACGTGGCCACTTTCATCAACAGAAAATGCAATGAAACACTTTGTAATCACCCACAGAGGCAAGAGTGCTATAAAAGGAAAGAAACCGTGTCTGATCCAAAATTAGAGTGAACATTGGCTTCACCTCCTGTGTTGAAAAGCACGATGAGACAAGCGGGGACGGCGAGGCTTTTGTTTCTGAGCTTAATTCTGCTTTTATCCTGGACCAGTGGCGACATGGACTCTCAGCCTAACTATTTGTATTTATGCAGTTGTGCTGCCAGAATTATTGTTTTTAGATAACATTATTATTGAGTGCTCACAGCAATCAGTGGTACAACTTATGAGGCATTTATCTAATCACATCGCCGAGCGCGGTCCAAAACACCACGTTAATGATTTTTTAATGTGCAGTCTTATTTAATCCAAATTTCTACTTTGCCATCAATGTCAGTTAAAGTAGCGGGAACACTTAATAACAGAGCCCATGATTTAGAGTGTTGTGCAATAAAAGACTTTCCCATTTTTTTTGGTACTTAAATTATTATTATCATACTTTACTGCAATCCCACAATTTTGGTATCATATTATAACCGTGAGATACATGAAACTATAATTACGATATAGGCTCTTCAAAATATCAGTGTTGACACCATTTTCCCCAAACTTCAGTTTTGCTTTCCAGTACTGTGTCCCACAAGTTAGAAAAATTATTTTTAAAAAGTCTATATTATTTCTCCTTACCTCTAAAATGCCCACCTCTCTTGGTCCCCATAGTCTTGTTTTGAAGTAGGCTCCTACTTTATTGGCTTCATGCAATGAAATCACTGCAAATTGCAGCCTGTGTTGTAAAGTGCAATCAAAATAGTGCAGAAGCAGGTCAGAGATGTGTGTCTGGTACTCCACTAGTTTAGTTACTAGAAACATATATTCATTACACATAACTAATTGAACACAGCATTGAGGTTTAACAAGCAGCCAGCTTACGTCTTATTTGTGACGTAGCTAAGCGTTAGCTAACAACAGGAAACACTCCAGAGGTTGTCACAGTGAAGCTGTGGGTTTCATAAATCTCTACATGTGGACTTACAACTGTCTATCGTTAGCAAACCAGCGAAGAGCGCACAAGATAAAAATATGACAACTTTGTAGTGACTGGGAGTCACGGTTAGATGCCAATTGCCTCCCCACGAATCGAGCCTCTGCGTCAGGCTAACGCGTCCTACAGAAGCACCAATGATCCATCAAACTTCTGGTAAGACAGTTGACACCAAAACTGTTTAAGAAACAAAGTGTAAGTATTATTAGTAACTGTAATGTTATTACAAAAGATCCCGTTTAAAAAATATTACCTACTTAATGCGGCAGCTGTCTGTGGCCCCAAAGTTCAAATGACCCAAATATACTTGACATCTTAATGATTTCATGCTGATCTGAATAATGTGAGCACGCTTCCGCTGCACTTGCAAGGACCTTATATAAACAAGAGTTAAATAAAGAGTTCTGAAGGTCATGAGATAGATTCAAGTCCGTCACTGAACCTTCATTGCGTACGTGCAGATCGGAGTTCCCCCAAGAGGAGGCTCAGTTAAAGCCTACTTAATGCCTGGCTGCGGGAAAAGGTTGACAAACATAAGACGAATGATCAGTCACTGTAAAATGAGATGGATGGTGTGAATCGAAGCAGGCATTAAAGGGGTTGTCATACGCATCAGTAATGTTTCCTGCGTCTGACATCTCATGTCTGCTCTCCAAAATAACTTGCAGGTTTCTGGCAGGGAATGCTCTCCATATTGAAATAACAAACTGAGCGGCAGCAGGAGGATAATGCTTTCTCCTGCTTAGGGCCTGATTTCAGACACCCTTTATATGCTGCTGCACGTTTTCACAGCACATTACTGTAAAGCAGAAAAATAATGCGCATGATTTAGCTTTCCCAATTTCAAAATATTTTCACTACCGCTTCTTTTGTGCTACATTTTTCACTAATCTGATCTCATTTAAATGATCATGGCACTGCTCGTTTTGCTCACCCTGCTTCCTTTGGACTCTATTTCAAGCCCTGAGGCACAAGATATAAACAATTAGTGAAATTTGGAGAGTGAAATATTTTCAAAACCAGCAGGAACGACTACAGTTTCCCATAGCCAACAGAAAAGTGCCATCAATGAGAGACAAACGACACTTAGGGCCCATTCACAAAGCTGCCATTTTAAATTGACCTTAAAGCGGAATGTCTCATCATTGTGTCTTAACACAAGCGACTGCCTGCTTTCAAATAAGAATAATAAGAACTCAGGGTATGTTATTGTGGGTAATGTGGGAAACCAATAACCTTGACGCTTGGCACCACCATGTTAACCTGAATCTCTGGAAGTCAGCGTTTGTCTCCATGTTTTAAAGCCATTTTCATCAGCCGGACAGATAAGCTTGATCCAGAGGAAATAAGGAATACGGTTTCTCTCTGCTGACCCAATTCAATAAATCACTGTCACCTACTATTAACTACTATTTGATAGGTGAGGGGTATGTTTGTTTCCTTTACAAGTAAATAGACATCATCAAATTAAACCACATAGAAGCAATGTCCTTATGTTTTTTCCTTGGCTGTGTTGGGTTATAAATCACAAAGGGACGACTATTTGCAATAACCCCCTCTTCCAATAGATCATTGGCCACAGGCAGCAGCCGGCTGGGAGGGGATTAACGAAGTGTGAGATTGGGCTGACAGAAAGCACCAGAAAGTTCACTTCACCTCAAAAGACACAACTGATTTCGTCCCAGTGTCTCTCCTGGCCTCTGACCTGAAGGATCAACACTACCCGTCACCACGTCATTAATGTTAGTTACAAGGCTCAAACCGAGAATTGGCTGCTTTCAGCTGCTGACAGCATGAAGTACGTGGTCAGCATTAATTTCCAAGGCTACTCTGCACTGTAAACCGTATCTATATAGGGCAATTCGGTGTCTGTAAAACACCATTTCCCAGTCTAATTAGAAATGTCTAATGTGTCCTGTTATCATGCCGGTTATCATGAGGGAAGAGACAGGCACTGAGCTGCACTGTGGCAGAGTGCCATGACTCTGCCGATAACAGCCCTGTGGTGAACTCACATCCATTAATGTGATGTAGTCCCAAGGAGCTCTCAGAGAGCTCTCCAAAGATTTGATCATACTTGAATAACCTACTGTGTCATAAGGTCCAAAGGTGCAAAACACACTGTCTGATGCATTACATCAACGCACGTAATACACACCTTAAGTGGCTCTCACTGTACCTCCTCTGAAAAGTGTGAGTTTTTCTTTTTGGAACTGAACAGAAGGTGAATTATGGTGTAGTGAGGGCCACCATAGACAGACAGATAGATAGAGGCAGACTGTCACTGATTCTCATATCACTGCACAAGCTGAAACTAAAGAAAACACCTTTTTTTCTGTCAGTTTATGTTGTAAATTTAAGACTCGTGAAGTAATTACAGTCCTGCTGAGAACTCAGTACGAACCAAGAGACTCAAAATAAATGGCAAAAATGTGTGTAATGAGGAAGATCCTGTTTCTGTGTCCAACAGGAAGGACACATTCACACAGTGGCCAGTATTCAGATTCCCAGAGAGGAAATAATCATCAGATATTGTTTCATTACCTTGGCATCCAGCAGTCTAAGTAAATACATTATTGATTATTTAGTTTCCGACTCAGTTATTTAGGAAGCAGCTACTATCAGTAATTACCAAATTGCGAGATAACATGCTGTCGGATTTATGCCGCTGCACAGTTAGGCAGAGAAGAAGTCTGATTTAACTTAAAATAAGTCTGACTCCCAACTCACGGTCCATTTAGCAGCTTTTTTCTGAGCTTTCAACTGTGTCCGTGGATGGAGTTCGCCTAGTTGTCGTTTACATTTTGACTTGTCATAGGTGACATCCTGCTCAGGTGATACTAATAATATTAACTCTGACATTTGAACAGAATATTCAACTGTCCCAGTAAGTCATGACGATGTGACAGTGAGGCAGCATGCATGACAGGACGACCCTGAACTGAAGCAGCTAAATGGAATTGATACGATATGCTGATACACGCTGCATGTTGACTTACCTGTGGTTAGCGTTAGCAAGAAAGCCTTTCTGGCAGAAACCCACTGTTTGTGTCCCATGTGAAGTCGATGTTGATTTGTTATTTTAACCCAGACCACGATCTTTCTCCTGGGTGATATTG
The DNA here is from genome assembly GCF_051107435.1 of Chaetodon auriga. NCBI lineage: Eukaryota > Metazoa > Chordata > Actinopteri > Chaetodontiformes > Chaetodontidae > Chaetodon > Chaetodon auriga. Next base: position 23,270,783 of record NC_135078.1, on the reverse strand, counting down.
TTACCTAAACCTAACCAAACTATGACTGAAAGCTGAAAATAATTTTAATAATAATAATAATCCTGAAAATGATAAAATAAAAAGTCAGCTAAGTCTAAAAATAAAAATGCAACACTGACTTTTGGTTTCACACAGGAGAGGAACCCTGTTCTCATGGGTGATGGTCCTGTTTTTGACCCATACATCCACCATCACTTCCTCCCTTGTGGTATTTGTCACTTTTAAACCACATAACGTGACCTCCTAAAGTCTGCGTTGAATCAAGTGCGCACGTCCAAGAGTTTCATAAATCCAGGGTTACCATCTAGATACGACCTTCCAGCCCCAAGCTAATAGTCACAGCCCAGACAGCAAACTGATATCAAACATCCATCGAACTCCCATTAAGGCAGTGAACAAGTTGAACCCCAGATTGTTATTGTAACTGAGCATGACTGGGATTTGTTCCTGTAATGTTGTCACTGAATTTAAAATTGTAAATCCTTACAATACTTTCACATTACATACATGTTACGGTAGCGCATGATTAAATGATTACTAAATTATGCATTACAGCCCAACACATGAGAGCCAATTAAATCAAATTTAATGTAGAGAGACTTCCTATATTCATCCGTCCTATCCTATATCTTCTTTGCACTGAAGAGCAGTACAAGAAAAGTTTAGGCCTTTTGATTCACTCAGTGTCTCCGTCCTCATTGCTGGCGTAAGGAAGTAAGAAAACTTGAACGAGAACCAACTGTGGCTGTGCTGTGGCAGGGATCGACCCAGGGGATGGCCGTGTGGAGACCAGCGTGAGGGCCTGAGAACAAGACTGGAATGTCAGCGTACCAATCCACAAGCAACTGTAAACAGCACTACTGGGCCTGAAATAAACCCCAGAGGCACTATAAATAAATATATAGGTTTATGCAGCTATCTTTTGTTTTGCTGTTTAAAACATATACCTTGCTGCTCGAGGGAATCGGCCTTTGAAGAATGTAATTGCACTGAGGATTCCCATTGGTCTGAGATGAGTTCCCACAAGCTCCCATAGGCCACAGCTCTCTGTGGGTGTGTGTGTGAGATTAATCATGCTGGCGTAAAGAAACCCAGACATTTCCACGTCTACAATGGTCTCATGTACCCCCACCCTTCACTCCCACAACCCCCACCCCAAGTCCTCATTTCCCATTGTCTCCTCCAGTAAAAACAGCCTGCGTTATCTCCTGGATTGCTGATAATGCTAGTCGCATAAATGCAACACTGTTTGTTCAGCCATTATAGGCTAAATTCAGCAGAAAAGCCTCCGTACTTTGCAGCCACTATCGGAGTGAAACTTATTACACGAGTCTAAAAACAGATCTGTTCCCCTAGAACCAGCTGGGGTGAGGCTACTCCTTGTACTGCGACCACAGCAATTTAATCACGAACATCATCATATTTTTGAAGTTATGTAATCCATGCTAAGCATTCAGCACCGTGGTATGTCACAATGTCCAATCAGCTCACAGTTTCGCTGATGCTGACTCGTTTCTGTCCTTCAAACTGGAAAACAAACAGACTGCAGGCGGGTGTGAGGTATGGGCCACAAGGTGAAAGGTGAAATGCAGGTTTATCTGATCTGGACTGGAAGCCTGAGGGAATCTGATCATCTGATGTAATGTGTCTGGATTCACAAACGGCGTCTGACTGAAGCAGCATACCATCCCACAGACCCAGGTCACTCTGTAAAGCCCGGGGGAGACGATGCCGAGAGGGCAAACACAATACAGTGTTTGGCGAAGAGAGAGACTTGTTCTCAGACCACACACTGACAACTACAGCTGTTTTCTGCAGCGGAAAGTCTGTCGCCTGATCAAAGACTTTCTATTTCTACTCACTTAGACAAGGAGGATCCTTTTACTGCAACCAAAGTTAACATTAATACGTAATCAGACAAGCTGACATCATCTAAGGCGTGAGTCACTTTTGTAAAAATCAATTCTCATATGATGTCCTGTCAAAGCAAAGTGACCTGAGGATGAGATTCCCAGGCTGAACACATCCCTCATCTACTCTCTTACCAAGATGTAAAGTGATACATAAGCAATGCAAAACAAGTCAGACTCTTCCCTTTAATGTGGCTTTGGTGCTCAGTGAGATACTGTCTTTTTTCCCTGAAGTCGTGATGCTGCTGGTTGGAGGGCTTTAGGGTCAAAGCGTGGTCTGTTGCAATCTTGCCATCTGGGCTCTACCTGCTTTAGAAGCCGCAGATGGAGGCCGAGTTTACACAGCACACACAGCAACGCCATTCATTCAACACGGGGACAAGCAGCTCTGGAAATTTCCTTTGTACCATGATCGCATTGAGGGTTAAAAAAAGCTCAGTGGGGAAACTTGATTCACTGTGGTTCTGGAAATTGTCAGTGACAAGCCTGAGAGTGTGCACCTGTCATGAATTAACACATAGTTTGATACACTGGGTGTGTTGTATCAACTATTGTCTATCAGCGGCATTTTCTGAACCCGTTTTGATTTTCAGTAAACGACTAAAAAACTTTCATGTTAAAATACTGTCATATCGCTCATTTGATGTAGTTCTTTTTCCTACATCGGTGACATATGATGGAGATGGAGGTACTGTGCAGGCTACAGTGAGACAAAACGTGCCACACACCTGTTGAAGAATGTGAAAAATGCGAGTGTCATGAGGCTGTGAGCCACCATTGAGTTACGATCACTTTTGAGATGACATTTTGACTTACTGTATATGCCTAATGTAGACAGAAACCATGCAATCTGATGCAGTCAAACAATGCAACATGGACCAATTAAACTGCTTCTTACCAATAATACAGACACACCTAATACTGTTGCCCCTACTGAACTCTCAGTAACACTAAGCCTACCCCTCAAGCATCAAATTGTCTTTGGCCTAAGCCTGGACCTGCCCTCCTGCCATCAGGGATCCATCATGGTGGGGGAGGAATAGGGGAATGCTGGAGACAACCGAGCAGGCAGCAATCCAGGAAACTCTAACTCAAGAAGGAAGCATGATTTTACTCACAGATAAACAAGGAATTCAATTAGAAGACACTCTGTGAACCATCCGGAATGAGAAGCAGCAGAGTGAAACAAGAAAGGCGAAAAATTAAATAACGCACGTGTTTAACTGCTGTGTAAAATCAGCCTTAAAAATACAGTAAAAAATATTCTTACATTAACAACAATTTTGACTTTATGGCTATAGATTAGCAGTTAACTCGCAGACTCAACGTTGGAAGAGACCAAAATAGATTGAGGTAACACTAATCCAATCCAATTGAGAGACTCTCCCTCTCTCGGTTTCCCATGGCTCACTGTGGATGCCTGCATTAACTCCCTTGACGTAAGAAGAAGAGGGGTGTTCAAAACATGCCTGGGAAATCACTGAAGCATATTTGATGAACTTTTTATTTGTGTTGTTAACACCAGCTGAGCTCATCTCTTCCAGCGCACTCTCACAAAAGCATTGGCACACCGGCTTTATCATCCACTCCATTAAGGCTAAGTGGGTCATGACAATAGACAGGATAATCAGATAACTTTATTTGATTTAAACTACAGACTCTTGGCAGCGTGGGTCTGTCTCTTGGTGGGAAGGCTCTCTCTGCTCTCTCACACAATATCTAGATTAGTAGTTACTATGCTTGACCTCCCTCTGTGTTTCCACATTTCTGGTTCCCTGGTTGGAAAAGTAGCTATCATTTAACACAGCATGGAAAAATGGTCTTCGTCCTTCATTTAGCAGCCTCTACAGACATGTCTCCCCTGGCACACTGGGGGAAAACCATCATTACAAAATGGTTTGTGCAGTCAGCTTTCTGCCCATCAGACACGTACCAAGACGTGCAAACACACACATACACACACACACACGTGCAGAGTGCATAAAATAATGGACAAAACTTCTGTGCGTGGATGAGCATGGGATCATGGTCTGCTGTGCAGCTTAATCTTTGACCAGCAGCTACGCAGAGCAGTAGATGAACCTGCATGTTCAGGATTCAGTTCAGGCAATCGCTCTGAAAATCCACAAATCTACAATGAAATCATTGTTATTTATCTTATTTTTTATTTATTTTTATTCTCAACCGAAGTGAATGATGTAGCTGTGGGAAACGGGAACGCAATGAATTTAATCTCATGACCCAAATCGCTTCACTTCATCTCTGAGTAGCTGTCCAAACACTTTTCACATTTAACACTAATTAGCTTAATTGAACCTGAGCCTGTCCTCTGAAGGCCGTTCTACAACCAAAACAATTCTCTCATGGCATGCAAGAAAAGGAACAACAGCGACAGTAAATCAAGGAAAACAGGACATGGCTCAAATCACAGGGATGGGAAACTGCTGTAGGCGTAAACATGGAAGAGATGATTTCTTCTTCAATCCAATATGTAAAGCACAAGAGCAACAGATCACGTCAATATGAAAGTGTTGATAGAGCTGATAAGTATAAGATACATATATGGAGCCACAGCGAGAGAAGGCAATTGCTTCCATATCTCAGCAAACAACTTCCCCTTGGCTATTAAGTGCCCATTTGGCCTGGCTCTGCTGTTTGGTGCCATTAAAATAAGTTTATAAAGGGACAAGTCTTCTACTAACTCCAAGGCTAATCAGCCAACATCAGGTTGCAGCAGCAATGGGAAGTCGAGATTTCTCCAGCCGACTGAGTGAAAGACAGGGAGGCACATTCATAAAGGAAGAAGGTGAAAGTTGTTAGTTGGGTGGAAACTGCACAGAAAGACATAAATGGCATTCTGAGTGCATAGAAGACTAATGTCTTACTGCGCAGTGTACAATACAACAAGTACCATAAAGGCTGAATTCCACCACCACTCTGCATCAACAAACACCAACATCCCATTTAAGTTGTGGCTTATGCAGAGCTGCTTGTAAATCTTTTGAGGCAAATAAAGTCTAAAGATACCAAGACCGCAAATAAGTTAGGGTTAGGGTTAGCTTTTAAAGCTGCCATTATCATTTTTTAATATCAACAATGGATCAAATATCTATGTGTATGCGAAATGGGTCACACATGGAATGTTTTAGCATCTTTAAGCTTATTGTTTCTGATTTGCAGCTTGAGATTTTACTCTTTTGGTTCAGTCTCCATATCTTATTAGTGTCATTTCCAGATGCTGTTTTCAGTGAAAAAAATGGTGGAACATAGTGAACGCTTGACATGTAAGGAGCCTGACATTTACCTCAGGAGTGAGTGAAGACCAAAATACAGCTGAAAGTGATTATTGGACTAATAGTAGAATATTAGAGTTCTCCAAATGAGTACCAATGTTGCTCTGTATCTGCTGGATGTGCAAATGAACAACTGTTTGCTAACAAGTTCATCATAACATGATGATAATGTCTCAGTGTTACAGCTTGTTTCTGCCTCCCCCAAGTCCCCCAAAAGTTTTTTTAAACATAGCTGAGTCTTCAAAATGCAAAACACGCTAAGCATGTTACTATACAAGGCCTGCATGGTGCTCTCATTTAATTTTAAGGTCAAAACCCAGTCAAATCTAAATAATGACTCATTTGAAATCCCCATTTCTGTGACTGAAGTCTCATTGAAGTCTGAGTCTCTCATCCAGAGCACTGGGCACATTTATCAAATGGCTCCAGGTTGTCATTTCCAAAGAACAAAGACTGCTGCTTGGTGTAGATTTTGAGAGATAACATACCGTAATATCTGATCTGTTTCTCATCAGCTGCAGTGAAACACAGTGGGGCACTGAGGTAGCTCTGACCACACTGTCATTAGCCTGTTTCTGATAAACTGGTAATTACAGGAGCAATCAAAGTCTCAATGACATGTAATTCCATTAAAAATCTGTCCTACTGTCCTGAACTGTAATCAAAACTGTGCTATCTTGGTTGCCTTTCCCGCTCCCCTACACTTTGGCTGACCTTGCTAACACTGCATGCATCAACCAGCTTGACTAAGTGGAAATAGAGTGACAACATGAGCTGCACAAACACTTCGCCTTGTAAATCTCTGCAGTAAAGGAGAAAGAGGGTGGACATCCACATAAAGAAATGTAAAATCCACCTGACCCTGTGCAATATCCTCTGGTTTTAGTGAGGCCTGTTGTTCTGTGTAATGCAGAAAGCAAAGGTTGAGCATTTTATGCCAGAATTCTCGAAAAAAGGCAGCATTTACCGCATTCTGGCCCAGTGGCAGAACAGTATCTCTGATGACTTTGGGAAAACAAGGCATGTTTCTCCAGTCGTGTTGTTTTTTTTTCCCACATAATGAGGATTGGTTTCCCCTGAGCGACGAGATGTCCTGTTTGCATTTTTGGGCTGGTGCTCGACTGGCCTGGCCCCAACGAAAGAATCAAACACAGGGACTGGCTGTTCTATTTTAAAAGTCAGAGGAACAGGTCTAAGCTCGTCCACTGCCGACATATACCATTAGCAATGCCAGCAATGTTCCAAAGCAAAAGGAAGCCGGCTGAAGAGATGCTATCGCAGGGCTCGCTCTCATGTTTTCATGCCATTCGTGTCCCTCTGCTGTCTGAATCTCAAGCCCAAAGCCTCTCCTACCTATCTTCTCCTTCAAGCTTATCCCTCCTCCACCCACGCACACTGACATTCACATCGATTCTTTCGCTCGCTCTGTCTCCCCAGTGCATTTCAAGCATAAACTGGCCAGTCAAGATTCTTGCCAACACAGAGGCAAACAGGCCATATTGCATTAGAAAGCAGCGTCGAGGTGTGTCTTTCTAATCTTAGTCTGACGGCCATCAGGAGGTGAGCATGTCAAGGGACTTGCGTGCAGCACAGGAATTTAGGAACAAAGGAAGGCAGATGCCGCCTTCCCCCACTGGCCTCTTGTCCCTCTATCTCTAAGGCCCCTTGGGATCACCAACAGGGCATTTAGAGATACTGTCATGAAGCTCTCCCAAACTAATAACACGGACTGTGATTTATTCCAAAAAGAATAATAAAATAAAAAAGTCATGCTGCCACAGAATGTTGTTCTTCTCAATGAGGGATCATTCAGTAGTAGATTACACAACCCAGTTCCCCTTCCTCTACATTTCCTTCTCTAAGCTTTATCTTCAATCAGCATGTTAAGCCTTATTACAATATGCTTTACATGGCGCCAGGGGCTGAGCCCTCTATCAACGTCTTAAAGGTGCAGTCACTCACTTTCATTGAAAATGACATTAACAGTCAATAAAATAATGCTTTCAGTTGCAAAATATTCTTATCCTGAAGGAAATAGGCTGTCTGGTTCTTTAGCTGTTAAATGCTCCACTTTGTTCACCAGCTAGTCGCTTTGTCTATCAACAGTTTGGTGCTCTGTAGTTAGCGTAGCGCTTTTTAGCTGAAAACAGCTGCCCCCTGCATCTGGAAATGATGCTGATGGGAGAGATGAGACGAGATGAGATGAGAGCGTGAACAGTAAGGCCAGAAAATCTAAATAATGTGCTGAAAGACGCTTAAGATCTCCATGGAGTTGAAGGGAGCTGCAGACTCAGGTGATAATTCTCAATGCGTCCATCAGTGAGCCCTTTCAAATGTGAGGCAATATTAATGTAAAAATATTAATTATGGCTGCTTTAGCAGCAGATTTCCAGGGGTTTCTCCACATCAGCGATCACTTCTCCTGCAGCTGACAACAGAGAAAGACCAGGTACAGCTGCAATGTGTCAAGCAGAGAGCCAAAATCTGGAAAATAAATAAATAAATAAAAGCTTAATTTCCCCCGCAGATACTGGAAAATAGGACAGTGGCTTAACTGAGTGGTAACTTGATAGCGGAAAGGCTCACAGCAACAATGCTTCCTTGTCAGAGTCCGGGTTAAACGCATTTTTAGTGATCAGCCTTTCAGTCAACATCCCAACATGGAATATATAATTCATGCACGCACAAAGGAGACACATGCGATGGATTATGCATGAGACATTTTTAACATTGTATATATAAGCAAGCCAGAAATGGTGTTTTTTTTTGTTTTTTTTTTAGAGCAGAATAATGCATTACGTAGAGAAAATGGGACACTCACTTTAGCATTTAACACAAGAAGAAGAAAACAAAGATTGTAGAATAAAGAGGTACAAACTCGCATTATGTCGACTCTAAAGCACATCCAAACAGTGCACAGAGTATTCATGGACCTAAGCGTTGACCCAGGTCAACAGGTTCTCAGCACTGCTGATAATAACAGTGAGCAGTAAGCTTGTGTTGTTTGATGAGGCAGTGATAGGCAGAGGGTGAGAGCAATTAGAGCTGAAAAGAAAATGCCTTAAAAGGAGATTTTAGGGGACTGCAATTAAAAAAGTGAGCACAAACAAAAGTGAGACTGAAGGTAAAAGGCAAAACAGGAGAAAATGGCATTTTCTTATGTTCTGTTATTCTGTGTATTTAATGAGTGTTTGAAATGAAATGCATGATAAATAATGCTGACACCCACTCCACTGCACACCCACACCCACATAAACACTATTAACCATTAACAGTTTTTTTTTATTATGAGCAGCACAGAAATGTAAATGATGAAGCTGCAACAACAGTTCTGATAATACGTGTTGTGAGATAAGAGCCCCTACAGCCCCTGCCTCAAACTGAGGCTTATAGAAACCAGGGAATGACATTTTTATGCATCAATTTATGTGCGTTAAAGAGAGATTTTCTAGAAAGATGATTCACTACAGATTAAGTATATTTACTGTTTATTAATTCAGAGGAAAAGACAAAGATGGAAGCCATACAAACAAACTATTTACATATTTATAAAACTCATTTGGAACAAAAACAGAGAAGCTCCATGCAAACAATAGGGCTTAGAGATTTTTCTATTAGAAACTTTGGCGCTCATCCCAGGCGTTATTTGAAACTGTGCTGCTGTCTGAGCGCCAGCTTTTGAGATTTTTTGGGACGCTTGCATCTGCAAGCTAAATTGTACATCCTTCACGTGTCTAAACCGCAGGCTCCAGCAGATTAGTTGTACAGGGTTATGACATTAAAGAAGGTTGACAGAGACAGACAGGCAGATGGCGGTTGAGATTTCCTGAATGTTAGCTGTTACCTTCCACTCAACTCAAATTCTTGCCCTGCCCTGAAAGTCGCACTGAAGGTAAACCTGTTCATCAGCTGCAAATGGCACCACTCAAACCACAGCTGTTAGGGACTGTATGAAAATTACTGGGGTGGTGAGGGGGGGTGAATTTGATTTTATAAAAAAGTGTTATCGACATTTTCTTTGGCCCCCTCCCAGACCCAGAGAAAAAACTACAATACTGTCCTCCCATAGCTCAAGCAAAAACATCTCTTCCCCAATAATTTTCATACAGTCCCTTATTATACAATCCAACCGTCTTCAGCTATTGGACAGATGTCTTGTTAGCTCATACCATCACGGGATCCGGTGCTGGAACCGTCTTCCACCCACCTCCAAGCTCCCGTAACTGACAGAAAGTTATGTTTTCACAACACGGATCACATTAGGCTCGTTGCCAAGCAGTAACAGTAAATATTTGCTGTATGCAACCAAACTACTGTCAGACCCTTTAATATTACACAGCATCAGCTTTTAAACCCGGAAAGGTCTGTGTTTTTATCTACAGACTCTTTATTTGCTCATATTGTAATGTTATATTTTATTGCATTATTATTAGATTCTTGTTTGGGTTTATTGTTCTGGAAGCCCGTCTTTTCTCTTTCTCATGTTGGTAGCCTGATAGAAGCTGACAGAAAATCTTTTTCTGCTCAATTTTACCACTTAGGATGAAAAAAGCTTTTGGCACAGACCTTATTATGTTATCAATCTGGTAGCTATATTTTCAAAAGAAACAACATAACACTGTGCCGCATGGATGCCAAGAGCACCTCTATTGGCTTGTTATTTTTAAATGTTATCTTGATATTAAATACATTTTTGTCTCATGTCAACACAGCTGATCATATTGACAGTGTGCAGACAGACACAGCTGGTAGTGAACCTTAGAAGAGGTTTAATTTGGCATGTTGTCACTGGCAAAATGGCAACCTGGCAGCAAGATGTGCACACTGCACAGCTGAATCTTTGCACAGCCATGTCCATTATTTCCCAGCACACTGTCACCTGCAGCTTGTGAAGAATGTAGCGTGATGGGTTGCAGGTAATCAGTTAAATGAACACATTTGGGACTGTGTTCACAAAGCATAAGGCTAAAAGTCGCCCTAACCAAGTTAAGGGAAAACCTGAAAGTAGGACTCATTTTGGTTGAAGAGTAACGTCATGAAGCCTTTTAGTGCTAAACGTAGCTCCTGAGTCAGAGAGAGAGGCCGACCAGAGGACTCCAAAGTGTCTCAGACCTGCTCACATCACATCAGGTCAAATACTGCAGGTGTTCGCGGTGCAAGAAACTTCTGAGGCAACGACTCTCCACCAGCTCTAACATCTATTCAATTAAGTTGAATCAATCTAATTGTTTTTCAAAATGAAATTTAGCTAATCTAATTTTGGAATCAATTCGATTTAATTTAATCAAATTTTCAAAGCGAATTCAATTTAAATCAAATTTTCGATTAAATGTGATTACATTTTTTAAACCTGTCAAGTGTAATGTTTGTCTCCCCCTTCTGGCAGTGAGAGTAATTACATAAACACTGTTGTTGTGCTTAAGGCGCTTTAGGCTCCACCATGCTCTTAGTTGCTGTAGCTTCCTCCATCGTCCGTCCAGCTCTTGCAAACCAGTCACTGGTGGTTGATGTAAAACTCATCGCTACCGGTGCACCAGCATGGGACGGTGACCGCTTTTAAAAACTCAGAAATACTGTGAAATACAGACAGATTTAACTGCCGGTGATTGGCTTCATCAGCATTGTGTAAAGTTGCTCATTTCTATGCAAATGTCCCGATTTCAATGAGTCTGATTACATTAATTCAATGAATGAATGATTGAAATTAATTAGAATTAAAATAAATGCAATAAAAAACAAGAAGAAAATTATTTAATTAGATTACTTTTATTTTTTAATTAATTAATTTAATTTAAATTAATTAATTAGATTTAATCTTTAAGACCATGAAAAGTTGTGTAGCAGAATGTCTGCAGTAAATTGCAGTAAAGTATAGTATTATTGCCCATTTATTGCCCGTATGTGCATTCTAGCTTTGTGAAGCTTGTAATGTCCAATCAAAAGACATGTTGATTCAACAGTTTTAAAGCTGTTTGGGTCTTTCAGTTGGATAAATTTAAACTGTAATTTCATGAATACACATGATACTTAATATACTTAAGCGTCGTGCTAAGCTAAAAATACTTTGACACGTCTTTGCTTTGCACAGGTTTGTTTGGCAGTGCCCACTCTCCTCCCACACACCTGAGATTATCTGCTGCTATCTTTCCATGCAGGTTTCTTCCTACATTCCCTGTCAGCCAGCATATATGGGTTTTCTCCTGTGAGACCAGTGTTTACATACTCAGTACATATAACTTCAGTGTAAATGTAGGAAAGCGCTTAGGCGTGTGTGTTTGTGGGGTGAATATAATGGTAGGAATGTAGTACACAGTATTGGGTTGGCATAAGTATTAAGGTTAAGAGATGAGGGTTCAGGCTGAGGTTAGAGATTAAAGGATGAATAGGCGTCAGTTTTTAACAGAACAAGGGTGTGTGTGTGTGTGTGCGTGTGTGTGTGTGTGTGTGTGAGTGAGTGCAGCTTGATATGTGGGTGTGTTTCATCTGTTCTATCAGGCGAATTGCCACATATTATTTGTAAAGGACAAAGTCCTGGTTACAGGTCAAATGCTCTGTGGCCTCAGCAGATTCATCTGCGTGAAAAACTGCACCAGAATTACCAGAATTATACGGCGATCTTCTGACCCTTAAAATACAATAAACGACTTGGTCCATAATGAGGCCACTTAAGATGGGTGGTGTGGTGCAAAGCAAGATACAATGACCCGCCTTGAGACGCTGTGGCTGGAGCTCTGTGTCTGCAAATGTACATGACAAGTCGGTGGAAACGTTTGGTTACTGCAGTTTGACCACTGAGGATGCAGGCCAGTCAAAAGAGGTTCTGTGAGCTCAAATAAGGACTGCTTATGTCCCTGTTACAAATAAAAACATCTTAATGCTGATTGACGGGCTTCTCATGTCTTAATTATTGTACAGTGGACTTCATGCAGCCAGAGAAAATGGGTACACCTTGTTCTTTAAGCAAAGCCCAAACTTCTTGCTCAAATTAGGCTGGACTCTGGCATCAGTCTGGAAAATGAGCGTATATCTCTCCCTCTTTCGGTGTGACTGCACACACTGTGTATTGGACCATGTCAGCACCTCACTCCAGGTCATGCCCACAAAGTGTCTCATTTTTCTCTAATGTTTAGAATATTGGAGCAGGACGATGAGCGTTAGCTGTGCAGAATGGCTGCTGTGGATGGATACAAAAGCATTTGCTTGGAACAATGTAAACAGCCCCAAATATACAAATGTGGTATAAATAGACAGAATAAGAGCAACTTCACATGCCACAGGGTGCCTTGAAATCAGTTGCATCTTCAGTTTGCGATCATTTGGGGGATAAGGATGACCAGCAAACAAGGTAAATACTCCAATCTTACCATCTTGTACATGTTCAAAATGTCCGATCTGTTCAAACCTGCTCAAGTGCTCCACACTGATCGTATCATTCAGCGGCTAACAATACGCTGAGCTACAAAACAAGAAGTGGTGTTCTAAAGTCTCAAGGACAACATTTTATGAGAGAGCAGCTGTGGCGCTTAATGTCTCTGCGTATTAATCCTCCGTGTCCGGCAGATAATATCAAAGTTCCCAACATGGGAGAAATGAATGTGCAGAGAGTACACAGTTTAAATAAAAATAAGCAATAAAACAGTAAAAAAAGAAAAAAAAACTGTGTATGTATATTTAGAAATATTCAGATGTCAGTCATTTGCACTGTTGCCTCACAGCACAACGGTCTTTCTGCAGAAAACCCTCTCCAGGGTTTCCTCCAGTAGTTCAAAGACATGCATATAAGGTGGAAACTTCAAACTGGAGTGTGAGTGGTTGTCTCTCTTTATTCAATAGCGCTGTGATAGAGAGGGTGCACCTCGCCTCTCCCTCAGTATGTTCAAGGATAGGCTCCAGCCTCTTTATTCCCTGACTCTGAGTCTAATTGATGGACGGATGTTGACTGTGGGCTACTTATTGGAGAGGCAAGACAGTAATTTGGCCCTGTGGAATTTATGATCATTACCTGTATTTGATGTATCTGCATTCAGCACACACACTGCCCACTGCAAAGTGTGGTAAAAGATAGAGATGTGGCAATTACGGCGAAGAAAAGACGATGAAAAGAATTCAGGTTTCCAAAGGATGTAGGAAATACATTTAACGTGTCCATTGGGCCTTAAAGGTACACACAATGCGTTTTGTTGAGAAACACTGAAAATAAAACTATTGCTATGTTCTACAAGAGGCCACAAATGACCATTAACATAAACAGCAATGCACATACAGTCAGTATGAATCAACTGTCATAACAGTGTATGCATACTGTAGATTACTATATATATTCCACTTTTTGAGTTGTCTGTTCAACAGTTTGCTCTCCCTTATTTGCTCTGTGCCCCTATTTTAGCCTTTTACGCTAAATTAACTGCCTGTTGTTTTGCTCACATTCCTCTTTTGTACTGTCATCAGTCCGGCCATCAAGATATCCAATGTGGCTAATCTTTATCTGGCATGTTTACCTGACAGAGGATTTCATCTCCAGGTGGATCTCACCTGGACCGCCATCAATAATTCAGTGAACTCACGGGTGGTAATGACTAATTATGGTGATTAATGTCAACTAAACCCCCAGCTGAGTGCAGAGGGCCAACAAGCTGCTGACACAAGCTGCAGTCTGATCCCCACAGGACCCGATGAGAGCTGAACCAGAGCCCGTCTCTCTCCGTCTGTGTGTCTCTGTCTCTGGCGCCAGCACCCTGCACTCCGGCCTTCCTCGATCTGACACTGATGCAGAGGATGATCAGAAGCAAACCGCCTCTTTTATTAAGATATAAAGCCGGTGTCAACCTCTGACTCTAATTTACTGTCTGCCTTTAAGCAATAATGGCTGTTTGGACTTTTAGTAGCATGTTGTAATGGCCATCGCCAACAGTCTCGCAGATTTACAACCTCGTAACGACCCGCTCCTACTGACCAAAGGTTAGGAGTTTGATGTGAGTATCACAAGCAGTGAGCCGAGGCAGGTCACATGTATTTTTACTTCAGTGTTTACCAAATGGAAACGCCAGCATGGTTACTAATCGTAATGTGTCGTGACAGCTCATTGCTTTCAAAACTAGCCAAACAAGATACTCCGTTCAACTGGCCTGCCTGTGTGTCCTGTTTGCACTGAAGGTAACGCTTGGTCCTACACGGGCACTCCCAAAGAAAACAAAAGCAAAGCTTCCTACATGTTGAAGAATGGACACTTAATTAACAGGCTGCCTCAAGGAGAGACGCAATGCCGGAGGATTTCCCTTAGTAGACATAAAGCTGAGTGGCATGATGAACCTCCTCCACATGCAGATATATGACAAACATCTGTGGATCATCATACATTCAGGCATGAAAGAAATTCTCTGGTGTTCACAACAACGATAAATAGCTGAGGGACCAGCCACCGAAACTGAGTTAAGAAAATAAACCACACATCAGAATGATCTCTTCTCTGGGATCCTCTATGACCCTGAACAGGATAAGTGTTTTTGAAAAATGTACAGATGGACACACTTCATGGAGGCTGGAGTGTAGCACTGCAAGTACAGTGCCTGTTTTCACATTTACAGCTTTGTTTTATCATTGCTTTCATGGAAAAACATCTCAGTTTAATGATTTAAGATACAGTATGGCACCTAAAAATGAAGCCCAACTTACATACAGAGCTCTGATTGGCCGGCTGTTATGTGCTGGCAGGAGTCTGGCCAATCAGAACTCCTCATTAAACACAGTGAATGTGAATAATTGAAGTGACTCCATAATACCTCTCTGGGATCTATATAAAAACAACAATAGTTAAAGGAAGATTTCTTGGCTGATTGCCTGGCAGCTGCTCAGAGGTCTTAATGCTAAGCTATGCTAACTGGATGCTCATTGAAGCTTCACATTAAGAAGGCGGATATGAGAGTAGGAACAATCTTCTCATCTTCCTCGGTTACCAAAATGTCTAACTCTGCCTTTACAATATGAGCATAAATACATTTTAACGAAGCATGCCATGAGGTGGATGCAAATTTTCCTGTCAGTCACAAAGGCAAATATAAAGAGAAGCAGGAGACATTTAAGCTTTGAGATGTGCTTTATGTTAAAAATGCTGCGGAATCACAAAGATTGGAGGCATCTGTATGCATTCAGGGTGGTTTTTCAGAATGAAATACTTAAAATTTCCCCAAAATAGCCTGACATTGGTCTCAGACAACCCTCCCCAGAGTGTACGGTGGGACATTGGTGCCTTAAAACCTCAATATTCCCTGTATACAGCCCCCAGAAGAGACCCCACAAAATCTCTGCATGTGGTTCCACTCAGAGCATAATGAGCGTGATTTACCCACAACATGCTGGTCGCGGAAGGCTGAACAGCTCGGTCTTTAAGCCACCCTCCTCTCACCTCAACACATGGTCTCATACATCTATACATCTCCATAGACATCAGCTGGCCGAGGAAATGCTTTTGGGCTTTGAGCCCCACAGGATGCATCCTCGAGGAGGAAATGTCCTCTGCTCCAATGCCAGTTCCTCGATTAATTTTCTCAAGATTCTTGATGTATGTTACAGTCAATGTGATGCTTTATACTACACATTCTTTATAAGATAAAGCAGAGCCATCATTAGTGTTCAGGGATGTGAAGTTTTGTTTTGCACTTGCAGCCACTCCTTACTCCTCCTTCCAGTCATGATTAGCTTCTCCAGCTAATGCAGAGTTTCCTGTGCAGAGGAAAAGCTACCGAACAAACTCACAGAAGGCATCTGTAAACATCTGATGCACAGACACAATCCAATCTGCGATGAAGGTGTGGTGTGAAGCGAGTCCAAGCTGAAATCACAGCGTGACTTCATCTGGGTTTCAGTCGAGGGTCGTGAACATGAAACAGACTGTGCGGTAAGATTAAAGCAGAGCTGGTCTGAAATGGAAGAGCTTGACCCCTTTTGCTTTGGGTGTTTACAATCATCCCGCCAGCTCCTGTTCTTCTTTTGTTTGACAGGATGAAGACATTAAACGTCTCAATTGTCTCCTCCTGGAAAAGCAATGGTCACACTTCGGCACATCCAAACAACACCTCGAGAAGCCACTTCAATAAAAAAATCCACATCTCGTGTTTAACAAATGGCCTATGATCATTTCTTTTCTGAATACCAGCAAGATTTACACCGTCTGGCATTCTCCACTGGCAGCGAGCGGGAGAGTGACGACTGTGTGGACTTTTCCAAGCATGGGAGCGTTGGCACCGATCAGATGGATTGTGCTGTGAATTGAAATGGAAGCTTGTGAAGTCCAGATGGCTGCCACAGATCAGTCCTTCGCTGATGCTGTTAGTCTTAACAGAGACATACCAGAAGTTTTTTTAATACAACTGATTGGAACAAATCATCTTTAAGGTTTCCATGGAGAGGAGGGAAATACTCCCTGTGGGGGGTGAGCAGGTAATAAAAAAGGACTTTCTGAAGACTTATTGAGTGCTCTGATGATTTACAGCCATGGTTTACCATCATGAAGAGAGCAAATCCTGGACTGTTCTGCACAATGTAAATCCAATTTTTTTTTTTTTTTTTTTTTTTTTTTTTTTTTTTTGCAGTTGCTGTCAAATATATCTCCATAGTTACAATTCGTTTCACACAAAGCAGGGAACAGGTACGGGAGTTGTTGACTTGCTGCTGAGGTCAAGTGCACTGGAGGACCATGGTAATGTGAAGAATTCGCACATGATTAAGCACATGATGTTACAGATGAGACGTCACATATTTGGGTTTAATGGGTAAATACATCATTCACATTAGTCTTGTCAGTCGTCCAAAGTGAATGTAAGAAGTTATTCTCGAAAATGATTTATGCAATATAAATCATGCACAGTACGCTAATGCAGAGCTCTTCTGTAATGGTGAGAACGCTGTCACGGCTGATTCCACTATCAACATCTCAGCTTGTGCCAGCTGCCATGCTTGACTACACCAGGACCAGGTCCAGATCCACCAATGGCATCTTCTCACGCAAAGACAAATGAGCAGCTGTCAAGCTGTCAGCTCCACAGCGGTGACCTCCATCCACAGAAATGCCGTCTGATGGGGCCTCTTGGTCATCAACTTTAAAAGGCGCCTGTGTTTTGCTTTTGCCCGCTTTTCCCTTTTGTGAATGCACTCACAACTCCACAACTTCCTGTCCGATGAGTGACAAAGTGAAAAAGAAAAAAAATTCTATTTTAACCGAAGCTGGACAAAAGGGAAGGGAGGCATATGATGGCAAAGAAATAACCTCTGTGTAGTCTGTGAAGTGTTCAGTGTCAAAGTATTAACCTGAATATGATGCTTCATGTAAAGTAAGCCTACAAATCACTTGAGAAACCCTTAAAGGAACAGTTTGACATTTCGGGCTGTTCGGGTGGCTCGATCTGTCTATTTAGGTAACAAAATCCACCTACCAGCACCTCTAAAGCTCACAAATGAACATGTCATATCTTGTTTGCTTCATCCATAGAAAGACCAAGTGTAAAAATGAACATCTGGTGAGCTTACAGCTGCTGCTGGTTGGATAGCTGTCCAGCTGTTGTCCTGGGTTTCGTAATTCTAAACTAAGGCTGCCGCCTCTTGGCTCTAGCTTAATACTGAGCTACTAGATGAGAGAGTTGGTATTGATTGCTTGCTTTAACTCTTGGAAAGAAGAAGAATATGTACATTTGCCAAAATCTAGCTGCTTTGGCTAAATTTGGCCGATACGGGGCAGTGGAAACAATAACGCCTCACCTCTTATTGTCAGGCCAAACTTGTTAGCAAACAGTTGCTATTTTCACATCCAGGAGTTACAGGACAACGTTATCATTCATTTGGAGTTCGGAGATTGATCTCCAGAGGCCAACATCTGCCTCTTTAGCAGCTAAATGTTCATTAGCTAGTTGCTAACTGTGTCTGAGAGCTTTCTTGCTGAAAACAACTTCCTGCTGCAGTTGAAAACGATGCTTGAGAGCAGCGAGAGTGAACGACTAAAGTTGGGGTCCAACAACTAAACAGTGAGTTGAAGCTTACAACAAAGCTCCAGAAAGAGCTCCATGACCTTTTTCACTCTGTCACACTGTTGTCATTGTGTTAATTCGTATATATTATTATAAAATACTGATTATAGCAGCTATAAAGAAGAAATGGTAAAATCTGAACAAAATATCATTGGAAATATTCAGGGGAAAATAATCTTAAAAGGTGCAAAACTGCCAAGACATGCAGTTCTTATGAGTATTCCTATGTTAAACTTCTCATTAAGTGTGATGCAAGGTGGGAATAAATGCAGAGCAATCGCAGCTGCAGCTGTGGAGCTGATCAGACCAAAGAAGGAACTGCTTGTTGACACGAGAGCTCGGAGCGTTGGATATCTGAAGTGAATCGCATAGAAGGCATTCATTCGCCTGATTGTTCTTTTTCAGCGCACTGACCTGAGTAACAGCGAGATAGAGATCTATTATTTTCTTTTACTTCTTTGAGTCAAAGGGAGGGAACTTATTTCCTGTTCTACACAACGGGGGTGTCTCGTGCCTTGTGGTCTACCACAAACTGTAAGTACTGTGTGGTAGAAGTAAACAATCACAATTAAACTTCCCAAAGTGGTCTAATACTTTTGTGTTTACTGCACTGTTCAAATGAATGACAAAAAAAAGAAAAAAGAAAAACAAAAAAGTTGAGCCGTAGCAGTGTGTGTTTGACATAAGCCAGCATCATTTGTCAGTGAGAACAGAAGCCAGCAGTGGAAAAGCCTGTCTCAATGTTGACACAGTCAGGTGACAGATACAGTTAATAGGTTAACAAGCTTAGTCACAGCTACATCCAACACATCACTGACATTAAGGTTAAAGATCTGATGGTCATCACATACAACCCCGATACCAAAAAAGTGTAAAACATGAATAAAAACAGAATGCAATCATTTACTAATGACCTTTGTTGCCAAACAATGGTTTTACAAAGTGTTCCTGAGCCCATGTAGTAATATCCTTCATGCAATCATATGTTCACAAAGTGGTGAACCTCGCTCCATCCTCGCTTGTGAACAATTGAGCCTTTCCAGGATGCCCCTTTTAATACCCAATCATGATACTATCACCTGTTACCAATCAACCTGTTTACCTGTGGAATGTTCCAAACAGGTGTTTTTGGAGCGTCACATTACTTTTGTTGCTCCTGCCCCGACGTGTTTGAAACGTGTTGCTGCATCAGATTCAGAATAAGCAGATATTTCCCAAAATCAATGAAGCTGATGAGGTCAGACATTAAATATTTTGTCTTTGTGCTGTTTTCAAGTGAGTATATGTCAAAAAAGATCAGCCAATTATCACATTGTGTTTTATTTGTGTTTCACACGGCGTCTCAGCTTTTTTACATCAGCTTAACTTTTAAACTGAAAAGTAAATAATGTGTCACACTGATAAGCAGTTTTAATTGCAGTTTTAATTCCATATTTTGACAAACATTACCTACATTTTACATGCTCTAATACAGGATCAGTTCTCAAAGTAAGTTTGCTTAAAGTTATATATGTGTGTCTATGCATGTGTGTCATTGTCTGCATGTGTGTAGCTGTAATAAGGCACTAATTCCCGTATGGCTTCGGCACACAGGCACACTTTTCAACTCCTCCCCTCTGCCTTCAGCCAGGGTGTGATTAGAGCCAATGCAATCTTGGGCAACCTGCACTCAGAGAGAGGGAGAGAGGGAGAGAGCGAGAGAGAGAGCAAAAGAAAGAGTGGACAGCCACTTTGGTGCACTCTGGTGGTTCCTGCAACAGCGTCACTGTTGCTTGATCTCCAACAGTCCAACTGTGGCACTGTGGCTCTTGCAGGATTTAGCGAGAAAACACTGCAAACTCTTCTAATCCCAGTGGACGGATTTTGAATGGACAGGGCCGGGTTTTTCCTCTCAAAAACTTTTTTTCACTGAATATTTCCTGGATTCATGAAAGTGCTGCAACTCTGTGACCTACAATTGTTTCGGCTTTGTGGACAGTTTGGATGCATCTTTTTGGGGAATATGCTGTTGCTGCCGACACCAGAAGAACTTCCACAAGCAATCAGGTGTTTGGAAACATGGAAAGCCACGACTGCCTGTTGAACACAGCCAAACAAACCTCCCAAGGTTTGAAATGTAAGCAGTACCTGCACAGTGAAGAATAACTATTTATTTATTGAGGAGCTTTTGATTGTGAGCAGATTTATGATGCTTGTGGGAAATGCAGATTCTTCAGTTTTGCTAACTTTGACGTGAAAAACACTCCAACTACTTCTGACTGAGTTGATCCGGTGAATAATGGATGGCAACTTCAACACTTCAGTATCTAATGTGACCAACAGCACACGACCCCCCTACGAAGCGGCGGGACCCTGGAGCCTCATCATACTGGTAATCATCATACTGACCATAGTGGTGGGGAACCTGCTGGTCATCATCGCTGTGGCTCGCACTTCACAGCTACAGACGACGACAAACATTTTCATTATGTCTCTGGGGTGTGCGGACCTCATCATGGGGGTCTTCGTGGTGCCTCTTGGGGCCACTATTGTGGTGACGGGTGAATGGAAGCTCAGTGACACATTCTGTGACTTTTGGACTTCTGTGGACGTCCTGTGTGTGACGGCAAGCATAGAGACGCTCTGTGTCATAGCAGTGGACCGGTATATAGCCATTACGAGGCCGCTCCGACACAAGGTTCTACTCAATAAGTGGCGTGCCAGAGTAATAGTTTGTTTAGTGTGGGCTGTGTCCTCCTTAATTTCCTTTGTGCCAATTATGAAAGGGTTTTGGCGTGATGATGACAAGAAAGCGAAGACGTGCTACGATGACCCTAAATGCTGTGACTTTGTGACGAACAGGGCCTTTGCTATCATATCTTCTATAGTGTCTTTTTACATCCCTCTGCTCATTATGATATTTGTGTATGCAAAAGTCTTTCTAATAGCCACGCGGCAGGTCCAGCTCATAGATAAGAATCGCATGCGTTTCCAGAGCGAGTGTCCGTCAGCACAAATGCAAGTTGGGCCTCACATCAACAATATTGTGCCGTTGGCGTGTGCAACCTCCAGCAGCTGCAACAACGTGGTGCGGCGAAAGAGCGCCAAGCGGAGGCCGTCGCGGCTAATACTCGTCAAAGAGCACAAGGCCCTCAAGACTTTGGGTATCATCATGGGGACCTTCACCGTGTGCTGGCTGCCGTTCTTTGTTGCCAACATCATCAACGCATTCAACAGAGACGTTCCTTCAGAGAGGGTCTTCCGACTGTTAAACTGGTTGGGTTACATCAACTCCGGCCTCAATCCTATCATCTACTGCAGGAGTCCAGAGTTCCGTACAGCGTTCAAGAACCTGCTGGGCTGCCCCTGGCTGTCCACCCTGCGCCTCAATACTTTCTATAAAGAGCTCCGGACTCGCTGCTCCTGCTTTCTGTGGCAGGCTGAGTCAGGCACAGCCGCCTCTTTCCAAAAGTCTGCAGCCAGCAGGAGTGAGGGAAGTCTGGCCAGTATTCAGGGAAGCAGCAAAAGCGAGGAGGCTTCCTCTGGTCCTCTGCAGTCCAACGGCAGCACGCAGTTCACTGACTTATCAGAACCAGAAAACCAATAGTAAGTCTTATTTTACCCACACAAACGCTTTTTTAGATTATGATGAATGTTGTTCAAATCTCCTCTTCCTACAAACACATTGACACTTCTTCCTCTGCATGTTCAAACAGTGCTTGTCCTCGTTCAAATGCAGGTTTTGAGCTAAAAGACACCTGAACACAACGTTAGTTAATGGAAACGCACAATGTTCAATACAACTTTAACATGTCCACTTTTCAGATTTATTTAAAATAATTATAATTATTTGAGAGTAATCAGACTTTTAAACAAAACTCTCTGAAACTGAGAGGAGGGTGAGGTCTATCAGGGAGTCTGTGACCATGGCCACTGCTGTGAAATCATACAATTTTTATTTGTCTTTGTCCTTTTTATTTATTTTTTTCCTATTAATTCACAGACCTAAGTGACACATCAGTGGTCTATCATGTGATGTGAGCAGATTAAGGGTGAAGAATCAATGTCATGGAGAATCAAACAATTTACATGACTTGCTGCTTTTGGACATCCTGTGGCAGATTAGCACAATGATGGTGGTGACAACACACCCATGCAGTAGTCATGTGCTTGTTTCAGTTTGAAAAATAATACTTGACGACAAAATAATCCAAAAGGACAAGATGTTATAAAATACTGGAATCATCTGTCACCCAAAATCTATTTTCATTTTCAGTGAAATCATAAAAGTTTAAACATATTTCAAATAAGTTTAACATTTATGGGATATTTTGCTTTTTAACAAATTATAATCCATTATTAGCTTGTTATAATGGTAAAGGTCTAGTTCCACATATCTCCACTGCTGTATATAGTGTTTCATGACATACTGTCCAGGATGCTTTTAAACGTATAAAAAACAGTTCAAGGGCTGAAGATTCTTTTCAATTTGGAGTTTGATAGAAAACTGTCGCTTTAATGTCCACTGTGTATTTAATAAAAGCAGAAATCCATATCTGGACTTGTTCTGAGGAGTAAAATCGATTGGGTGGAACTGTGCAGAAAAATAAATCATTTCTGACACATTGGATGCTGCTGGGGTGATTCAGTATTACAGATGTAAAAGTGAAATTTAATATTTGGATTTTTATGCATGATTCGATAAACATTTGAGGACTGTAGCTGTATCGGTGCACTGTGTTACCTGTAATCAATCTTTGAATCCAGCTGATGTCAGTGGAGTAAAAATAACAGATGTGCACAGTTTTGGGTGGATAGCATGTTTTATTTACGGTAGTTAATAATTGTAAACAATGTCATGGATTTGTTTTGTATTTACAGAAACCTCCACAGTGTAAATTCATAATCTTTTTGGTCAGTTTTCAGTGATGAAGATGATGTAATGTGGCTTTGTAAAACCACTGGGTGTTGTGTAAAAGGCTGAAGAGCTTCCTGGCACATTTGAAGACATTTCTAAATATTAGTGTGGCTCTCTGCCTGTCAGTGGGCCTCCGTGTGCCCTGCCCAACACCCCCTGCAGCAGATAAATCTTTATCGCTTATGCACAAGACTTCCCCCACAACTGGAGAGGCTGTTTACACGACTGGCAGCCAATGAGAACACCCTCGTAGACACAGGTCAACTGGGGTTGGACAGCTCAGTATCTGAGTCATTATTATTCTAATACATCACTGCATGTTGACAGCCGGCCTGTCACAGACGACAGGAAGATGTATATTCCACAACGTTTTTGCAGAGTTTTCTATCCATTAAGAGTTTCTCTTAAATTGAACTTTGTCTTCTGAATTTCAATTCACTTGAAACTTTTTGTTTTGGAAATTCAACAAAAGTTTTATTGTCATCAGAAATTTAAAATATCGCACAAGATTTCAATTTAAAGTCCTCAAAGGATTTCTGTTTGTTGCAGAATCAACTCCACATTATCACAGCAGAACTGTTAAAAGCCAAATAAGACAAAGAATAGACTCATGATTGTTCAAACTAACTCATAACACTGATATTGTTTGGCTGCTGTCTCCAACATGCGTCACGACTGAAGGCTTTAAGTGCTGTTGTGTTGTCACAGATTGGAAGTGTGGCTTGTGCAGGTGGATTTCTATTCACACATGCACAGTAAGTTTGATTAAAATCCATACATTTCATTTCAGTGATGTACATACAAATATAAAATGAGTAGTTCAATGTCAGAGGATAAAATTTTAATTCACAAATCATTCAATTTCATATTGGAAGTGGTGCAACTTGTACTTCCACTACAGCCGTCATCTTGCTATATGAATTCCCATGAATAACCCAGTTTTATGACAGAGGGGATGTGTTTCATTTTAAATATTTACTCTGCGCACGGCATCACTTTCCTCTTCTTCTTTTCCTCTCAGTGGATTTTTGCAGTCATAATCAATGGGGCTGTAAAATGAGAGACATTTAGGGGCATATAAAAGGCTTCCTTAAAAGGAGCCTGGTGTGTTCTGTAGTAAATCACCCCAAGGGGAAGGCTCAGCAGACTCACCCTGCGCTTTGAGCAGGATTACAAACGTAAGTGAGACCAGCCGTTCCAGAATGACTCTGGCGGGGCCGCAGCTTGAAGACGGGTTTAATGAAGTAATATGACAAAACAGTTCCAGTCTGGTCTGCTGAGGTGGTTATTTTTCACCAATAACGCCATGCCAGGCATCTGCTGGAGCCCGAGCGCTCCTCAGTCATCCCTGTCGACTTTCTGTATCTGTTTAACTAGCAACACAAAGGAGCAACTGAGCAGCATATTTCCTTTAAACCCTGGGACAACATGCAACAGCAGGTTTAGCTAATTCAGGAGCTGATGTATGACAGGGCTGATAAAACAAGAGGCACAACCACTGACAGGAATGGTTACTAGAGACGAGTGGCTGCACTGCACTGTACAGAATGGCCATTATCAATAGTTTGTTTTCACAGAAATACATGCAGGCATATCACCGCGGCCCTTATCAACACCCGCAGCGACCTATGGCTTCGTCACGTATGCACCATGTTATATGACACGTGCACGGGTTCCCTGCATGACAGCATTCCTAATTCATCTTTCCTGATCGCAGAAATTTAGATGGTTTTGGTCGTCAAAGTGGTGGCAAATGTGCTAATCCATCCCGTCTGTTTGTTTTTCCACAGAAGGATTTAGCTGCGTCTTTTTTTTTGTTTTTGTCAGACAGGCTGCTACTGCATTAGTCCTAACAAGTGTATTGAAGGTATTTAAGACAAAAATCTTATTACGTATTACGTATTTGAAAGGCATCGCTGTGTGTTATGAGCTGAGGGAGTTTGTTAGCACAGTTTATCCATGATTGAGAACACTAAAACTAAGCTAACAGAGAGCGGAATATTTTATTTCAAAAGAGCAACAAGCGGCTAGTTTGTGAACTAAATTGTAGAGCGAATGTGGAGCAGAAGTGAGGAGACTGTGTCTGATAGAGCTCTCCTCTGGAGCACAGACACAGGACGGATGTCCCTGCAGAGTTACAGTGCAGGAGCCACACAGGCTTTGACAGCACAGAACAATATCATCATTAGAGAGCTCATGCTCTACAGGAAACATGTTGTGTGCTACAGCGCTGTGTCACAATCAGAATATCAAGAACCACACATGAGGAAATGATTTGTCATCGTGATGCTGAGAAAAAACCTGTAAAAAGCTGAAAAATAAAACAAGTAAAATATTTTCCATCTTAGCTAAACTACAGGAGGATAAACATTAATAAGATGTCATGTGAAAAGCAGGCAGTGATGGCAAAGGGACAAGAAATCGCTGAGGTCGATCTGTCCACATTTAGCTCTGAAGCAACATCTGATGGGTCACAACAAGCAGTGCAGGAACTTGCACTCCCTGGTAGTTTCTCATGATATAAAAAAAACTAATAAATTTGGCATATATTTGGATATATGGTCTTATTCTCAGCCTGTATACTCAGCTGTGGTGAGGTAGAGAAGCACAAATCAGCAGCCATCACACAAAGCACAGGGAGACGGTGGAAAGTGTCATTCCTGGTATAAATAATGACTCACTAAAGACACTGCAAGTGGCTCATTACTCCAAATGATTGTGTAAATATTTCAGGCATATTAGTTGACTTCTCATGAGCGCAAATCTAAAAGGACATTGTGTTTATAATGCTGGCATCTCAGGTTTATAAGTAAGCCTGTGTTACCAGTACAAACTGCACCTTTATAGCAGCTAAATATGTAAATATAATTGCAATTATAATTATTTCCCACACATGCATGCTGTGTCCTCCCAGGGTGCCCACTGCTGTATTAATGGACACCTTGTCATTGCAGCAGGGGTGTTAAATTATAGCATGTTGTAAATATGGAAGACAAGTCAAGAAAAGTGTAAGCACTCATTTCTAATGACAAGCTGTGTGTTTAACAGGAATCTGAATCAGTGGCGAACATTTTGCTGCAGAGCCTGTGATTCACAAGCTTTTTACTCCACAGAGCTGCTAATGTGTGGCAGCCTGCAGCCTGTGTGATGTGAAAGTGGCCTGAATGCTGACATAATAAGTTAAAGCACTGCAGCGAGCATATCATTAGGCGCACATTAGGACAACCTGATGTTTTGATGGTGTTTTAGGACTGGCCGGCATGCGCTAATGCTTTTTTTTCCTGAGCTGTGAACCCTGTAATTCTGAGCTTCTCTCCGCAGCATGCTCACCTCACTTCACACACCTGCATCCATAATGTGCCTTTAGTTAGCTTAGAGCGAGATCAGGCCCAAGAGAGCATGAAACAAGGAGCAGGATAAAGCAAAACATGCTGGTAGTGACCTGTGGGAAACCTCCAACACTCCCTTTCAAGCTTGGCTGATATCAGAACCAATCACAATGCATCACGCTCTTTAAGTGGAGGCAGAGAGTTGAGCAAACACTCGAGAGTGGTGTAACTCTAACTTGTTGAGGTCTGGACAGATAAAAAAGCAATAAATCCTAAGTGGGTTTTACGGTGTTATTGCACCCTGTTTTTGCTGCAGTTGAAATCAACTACTCCTGCATGACTGAAGTATCAAGACCGTGTTCCACAGTGATTCATGGATGCTTATAGGGTTATACAATTTCTGCGTCATGATGCACAGAACTTTAAGTTGTTTTCTTGGTTCCCTGATGCTTTGTTTTTGCAGCTAGCTGCTCTTAGTTTAATTATATGTGATTCAGGGAATTTATTCATTGAAAACTGTGTTGAGATTAATCTGACATTGGTGTAAAATTCATAATATTTGTTATCGTATATATTAATTTAACATGTGGACCATGTTTATGTGCCTTTTTATATGGACACTCCTCAGTAGCTGAATTTTGTGGTTCTACTCTCAGTTTGTTACGTATATCAAACAAAAGCTAATGCGTTTTAATGACAAATTGACTTTATACCATTTTGGAGGCTTTTGTTTGTGGTGCTGTTGATTGTATTGCATTAGAAAGGTGCTCCTGCAACTTATTCTACCCAGGGGATGGACAAAATATTAGGAACACCTATCAGTATATCACAATAGAGCTCAATAGCACCATAAACTGCAGCCTCATTCTACACCTCTGTCCCTTTCAACCAAAACTGGACATTAAAGGATTTATTGCAGGACTGTTTTGACATAATCAACTTGAAACAGAACAAAGACAATATATTTAATGTTTGACCTCATCAGCTTCATCAATTTTTGTAAATATATGCTTATTCTGAATTTGATGCAGCAACACGTTTGGGTATGAAAGGGGCATCCTGGAAAGGCGAGGATGGAGCGAGGTTCACCACCACTTAGAGGATCTTAGCCGCTTTAACATGAACGGAAACCACAAACTATGTCGGTGGTTTGTGATTTAAAATAATCCGATGACTCACATGTGAACGTGAGATTCAACAGAGTACAGTGTACCATAATATTTCTCCTGCAGTCTTTCTGTTCAGTCATCCTTCTTACCTGAGACATGAGCAGAAAAAGTAAATACTGTAAAAAAGTCCACAAAACTGGGATTTTCGTCCAGATGAGGCCACACTCTGAATTGTTTCCTGCCGATGTTTTTTTTCCTGCATTCACATTTCAGTGAAGCTTACAGTTCCAGGTAATTTACGTCTTCCTGTGGAGACATGTACGGTGGAGGTGATAGCATCAGAATTCTTGTCTTGTTGGGGAAGAAAAGTATCACAAAGGAGGACGGCAACTTTGCTATAACTTTCTGTTATTAGCAAGCAAAACTAAATGAAAGGGAACAGGTGCAGCAATGACGCTGATGATGTTTTCCAATTGAAAACTACTACCTACATAAAGATAACCTGTGGGACAACAAACCATCATTGTTGTTGAGGAGCTTTCTTATCTGATAGACCCCGAAACACTGTGCAGGGTGTGATCAGCACAGGCCAACAAGTCATACGGTACATTTGTTGGCCGGGTCACATCTTCCATAGCAGCACACGAAGTCGTAGATATAATGAGGTTCATGATGAGATAGCTTGCTGGCCTCGGTGTCTGGTGCGTTTCAATTATACAAAACCAATGAGGCTAAAAATTAGACCATGTGTTAGTGATTATAATGACATTCCTCCCAATGTGATGTCACCTGCTCGACATGTTACTCAGGGGAGATTCACTCATGTCTGCTGCAGTGAGGGAAATACTTCATGCTAATATGTCCGTCTCTTTTCAGCTTCACACTGCAGGAAAAGGACGGATGAACTGTAAAATGTCAAGCTACTGAAGCAAACTATGTTTTCCAGAAGATACTGTGATTCCCTGAGACCAAACGGCAGTGAGGACAAGCCAAAGACAAGCGAGGCCGGACTGACTGTACAGAAACAGCTGATTAGGTCTGGACAGGAGCACTCTGCGGACAGGAGACGGACCGCTGCACCTCAGCACTTCACAGTCTTTAGGTGACGCCGATGCCGAGCCTCCCAGTGTCTCCTAAATACTGTCGCTGAATGAGACAATCTTTCACTGCAAGTTTTGAACGCATTCCAGTGCACTTTGAATGCAGCCTATGTGGCCGGTGGTCTCATAAATGACAGCGTAATACTAATTTGTACAGTATATTATCTGGTAAGTTATCTATTTATGATACACCCAATCTGTAGCAAAATACAAAAAGACTCAATAGAAGGTCATAGTTCTGGTGAGGCTGTCTTCACTGAACTGTTAAGAAAGATTCATTTTTATGGCACAAAATCCTCCAGCTGAACCGAAGGGCTGTGCATTCAAATAATCAGTTCTGGTGTCTGTTTTCAGTCTTAATAGTCCTGTTTTGATCCTGGACTCCATACACACAACACTCATCCTGCTTAAATCCCGTTTTATACCATTGCTATGGTGAATATTTGTTTCTGATTGGCTGGCTGTTAAAATCTTCTGTCGGGACAACTAAAACATAACTCCTGTCAGCAGTTAAAGGTGGGGTGAGTCCTTCTGGAGAGAGATTGCTGATATTAATATCTCCTCAGGGTCAAGTAGCTGTCTGTTCTGGGTGTGCGCTGAGTCAAAATCGGGCTCTTCTGACTTGTAAATGTACACTATTCCGTCCAATCAGCAACAAGTGGTGTTGATTTGTGCTTGCACAAGAGAAGGCGTAAAACTAACGTCCAATCTCATTGTGGAGAAGGAGAAGATGGCAATAACAACAACAACAGTTCTCCTGAATGACTCACCCCACCTTTAACCTGCAGTATAAACTAACGTGCAAGGTACACTATTAAAGTCTGCAGGTAACCATAGCAAAGCACTTCTGCTAAATGCTATGTTAGCGGTGAACTCCCTGCCTGGCCATGTTTAAGGTCAATGACACACTCTGAAATGTCCGAATATAGAGAAGTAATGGACTTAATGGAGGAGATGTGGCCTCCGCCTCATCCATTATTTCGTTACATCAAGTGTCCGTGTTGTGTGTTACATAACATCATCTGTTGCATTGAGAAATAAAATATCAAACTGTGTACCACTGCTCGTCTCTGCTCTGTGTGCAAGGCCGTAATGATGTAAATCACATAGACAAATGGATGCTGAGAAAACCACTGAGTTTTTAGAATTGAAATATTTTACTTTGGAGCTCATCTATCTGGGTGAATATGGTTTAAACTGTAACGGTGACACAAATGCTTCCAGTAAGTTCAAGGTGATAATCAGCCAAACCAATCTGTGCAGTCCTCTGATTGGATGATTGAGGTGCAACATTGTCTTTAATGTTGCACCTGTCCCATGTTCATAAAATTCAGAAAACAAAATTCAAGATCAAAAATTGATACTTGAACATCTGGGCTCCGGCGGATAAGTAATCAAGCCTGGCTAGAATCAAGAAATCCTATCAGGTTACACTCTGTCAGACACATGATCCAAAAAAGGTGAGCGACTGGAAACTGTGAACACTTTCATCTGAATTTATGAACCCCAAATTTTGGAAATTGCAAAGGTAACCAACAGGACATTTCAGAGTTGAATTCAAAGCTCATGAATCCAGATAGATGACAACCTTTCTATTTACTAGCTGTCATGATTGTGGCCTTTATTTGCCTCCACACACCGCAGTCGCTTCTCACAGTGCGTCAATACTTTGTACTGAAGTGCTTCCCACACTTGTCTTGTGACCTCTGCTCACAGGTTACGACCACAGTGTGGACCAGAGTTGTGATCAGTTTGACTAAAGACAGACTTCAGGGGCCTAAAGTGGTAGAAAGATTTAAGGTTTCATAGAGATATATTTATTTTCCTTCCGGCCCCTTTAATCATCTTGTGAGCCCTCAGATTCATCTTGGGAGCCTGTGAAGGTTTTGATCCTCGTGTTGGGAAGAGGCGATCGTAAGCAACTTTTTTTCTTATTTTATGTAATCCTCCACCCACTGAAGCCACCATCATCTCAGGCCCACTACTGTTTGAACAAACACTACGTTATGGTAGGAGAGGGATTTGTGACTTTAATTAAAAAACAAAGAGCAGAACACATGACATTTGAAAACAAACTGTGAGCAACATTAGCTCTGCCTGACGGCTGTGACGACTGAGTGTCATCCGGCAAAGAGCCACAACAACTCGGAGTGAAAGCAATTATCCTGTCTGAGAGTTCAGCCACACTCTTATCAGCTGATTCCTGTTACAATGTTTTCCACAAGCAGGATTCGATTGAAATCATATCTAAACATGTTTTTAGGGAAAAGAAAAAGAGAAACCACTGCTTGAGGTACAACTGGGAGTGTTGAGACATGGCGGGAAACAAAAAGTGAAAGCAAAACCCTGATTCAAAAGGGATGAAAACAAAACAAAATGTGATGACTTGATAATCCTTTTTGACATAAACCCGATGGAAAAGACAATATTTTTGATGTCTGACCTCATCAGCTTCATCGATTTCTGTAAATATCTGCTTATTCTGAATCTGATACAGCAACATGTTTCAAACAAGTCGGGACAGGAGCAACTAAAGCCTGGGAAAGACATAGAATGCTCCAAAAACACCTGTTTGGAACCTTCCACAGGTAAACAGGTGAGAGCATCATGATTGGGTATGAACGGGGCGTCCTGGAAAGGATTGGATAAAGGACTACATGGGCTCAGGAAGACTTCAGAAAACTGCTGTTGGAGGAGCAGCTGTTCCACGAAGGAAGACTCAACTCCAAATGACTCATTTGTCTTCAATCATTTTTAAATAATGCGTCTGCGTGACAACTCTGCTCAAACGCTGGTGTCTGATTAAACGTTTTCAATCGCGGGTCTACTTTGAAGTGCGCATTAGTTTTTTCTCTCTCTTCTCTTGATTACACATTAAATTCTCTAGACTTAAAATATGCCAACAACTTGTCCTGAGCCGGCGTTACGGCCAGTTTTCAGAACGCGCTGCGTGTCGGACAAAAAGAAAGTCCTTTGACGTCAAATGTAGATTTCAGAGCTCACCAGTTAGGAGCCATTAAATCCAATCGAGTCAATGTGGCAGCATGACTGCGGCACAAACCACTGAGTCCAGCTTCCAACCTCCTCCATGACATCCTCCATCTCACTACTCACACTGACAGCAGCCTCATTATATGACAGTAAAGCAGGAGATGTAAGAATCCAGAAAATGACCACAAGCCCGGTGTCAGAGAATCAACAGTGGCTTCATTATTCCAACTTTTGCTGTTACCTTTGTAGTTCTGGGCCCATTTTGATCTTAGGCAGCAATTTTTCTTACTCCCAACCGGGCAAATATCCCACAGATATTTGAACTGCAGCCACAATGCAGTTTAATAGAAGAAAAACGAGCCAAGCAATCAACAAATTCAAAGGTAAATATTTTCCTGTCTCTTTTTTTTTTTTTTTTTTTTCCCAACACTCACCATTATGTGCTAACATTTAATAATCACATACCGAAAAATTCTCAGAGAGGGCAAAGATACAAACTTCTCTGCTGGCAGCTGCAGGAGGCAACCCTCCTCTATCCTTTTGACTCAGAATCCACTTTTACACATAAAAATGTTATTTCTTAAATAGACGAATCTGGTATTCATAGATAAAACACAGTGGATGAGGCAGGCTCGTGAAAAATGTGGCCCTTTGATTACTCCTTCCTGGTCAGCTAATGGACAGCACTAACTGCCTACTTTGGCCATCTACTGCCATCTAGTGCAGTTATTTGTGATTACCAGCTTATAGAGTGAGTTTCACAACCAAGTGATTGTCTCTAAAAAGCTTCAAGTTTTTTTTTACCTAGATTTTTTTACATTTTTTTTTGATTTTCAGTCCTTTTAGGCTTTCAGTTCACTGCTCCTTCTTCATTTCCAAGTAATTTTCTGCCCAGAAGAAAAAGCTCAATTTCTCAGATGCATGATGCACAAGCACTGTGGTGTTCTGTTATAACTTAAAGAGCCTTGCACTGCGGGGAATCAGGGTGTCTCTTCGTGCAGAATATTACTAGTTCTACAATCAAGGTAAGTTTGATGAAATCCAAGAAATCCTTTCCAAAACGTGCAGGAAAAGCCTCTGTGCAGCTCGTGTTGATTTTGTACAATCATTAAATGTTCCCTCTTGAGGCATCGTGTCTTAATTTAAGGAGGCCTTTTCAAGAACCACCCAAACAAACCTTAACGAGCAGCGGGGGGTCTTCTGTGAACTGACCGGCTGTCAGTGTCAGAGGCTGCAGCGGACTCATGCGGGGCCAGTCTCCTCCTCTCCGAACCTGCAAACTGATGCCTTCATTTCCAGAGGGGCTCGCCTATTTGATGACTGATCACTGCGAAGGCCAAAGTAAACTCAGCGGAGCCACAAATTAGCCTGTGACCAACTCATCCATCAGCGTTGCCGGGGCGACAGTATCCACATACGTGCTGTAGCCTAGCAACAGTGGCTAAACAAAAGGCTCGCGGCTAGCGGGGCTGATGTGCCTCGATGGGTTCAAGATGAGCCGACCCGGCAGCAGCCTGGATGAGAGGGGGGTCAGCCAAAATGAAGACCCAGACCCAGGAGGTCGCCTGTCTGTGTTTACCAGCACTCAAAGCGGAGCAGTGAGTCCTGAAACAAGGCTTCTGTCCGCCTTCAAGAGAGACACACAGGCCTGCAAAGTTTACCTGGCGGGGAGAGGTGAGTCCGCTCCTTTTCACTCATTTCAAGCTGGAAACGAGAGCAGAGGAAGGACTTCTCCAGCTCATATTTCATTCATGAGCTTCGGTTCATCATGGCGACGTTGGCGAATCTGTTGTTTCAAAGCTCGTCGTAATATTGTGGAAGTGAGGGAGAACAGGTTATGAGGGTCCTCTTCTGCAGGCCTGCAGTCACAGTTAGCAGGTGCAGTGTATGAGTTATTCAGGCTCCCTAAACTTTAAATCTGACCATAAGCCTTCAATGGATAGTCCATTAACACTGAATTATTAAATTGAATTATAACTCTAAATACAGACACTTTTAGGATGGTAGTTCTTAATTCATGACCCAGCAGCTCCAGGATTTGTGTCCATGAGTTGTGGAAGACAGGGATCAAGTGTCTGTGATTACAACAGCTTTCAGAAACCCCCAGAAATCCCCAAATCCCCATAATCAGATGTTTATCGGTTGGAAAATGGCGCAGCAGGGGGGCTCAAGGTGGACCTGAGTGCTCTTGAAATACCTGCAAAGGGAAAAAGTCATGAAATGACTTCACCTTATTATCTTCAGTGGAACAATCGTGTTCAAAATCAGCTGAAGGCACGACCACACTGACTTAAAGGTTTACCAGCCTGCTGCCTCTTCATAAATCTCACATTAACACTGGAATGCACATATTTAAGAAATCGTCTGTTGATAGTACTCCACGGTGGACTTTCTGAGGGGCTCCATTATGGTTTGCTCTCACTGTGCCCTTTCTTTTCCTTTCCAATTGCAAAAGCTTTGATATGTTAATGATGTTTTGCAGTTTGTGCTGTGGTGCCTGAAAACAAACATTGCCAGCAACTGTCTTTCACAGAGTATTACAGCGAAGAAGGGAACACCTTTGCACTGCGTCTGGTTGGAAAGATAAAGCAACAGTTAAGCGCTGACCCCACCCTTCGCCCAGAGTACCCACCTCCTCTTGGCTTGGCAGAATTCACCCGGCGAGCCACAGAGGTTGCTCTGGGAAAGAGCTGCCGGGCTATAGTGGAGAATCGGGTAATCTGCTGTACATAAACACTACAAGTGATTATAGCTTAGGTACTTATGTACACCTCAGTTTGCGTAGCAATAAGCACATAGAGATGAAGCAGTAGCCTGTGTCTAATCATTCAGTTAATCAGCACTGTGATTACCTGATGGCACCGAGCAGAAATCAGTAATCATGGATTTACATCCAGTGTCTACTTTAGAATAAATGAATAGAAGATCAGCATCAGTCATAATAACAACTCTTGGCATTTCCTCACTTTTGTCGCAGGTGTTAGGTGTCCAGACTCCTGGCTTTACCGCTGCTGTGCGTCTTGGAGCTGAACTCTTGAAGCACTGGTATGATGCCTGTGCTGCCTGGTGCGGGCCGGTCTACCTCTCTTCCCCTTGTGATGGTAAATAAAACCTCACTTCCTCTTAACAGCATCTAAACATACACCTGCAAGAGTGCAAGAGGCTTAAACAGTACTGTACTGGAGCCAATGATCCCAGTGTGGTGATGCAACTGTATGCTCGACTGCAGACCAGACATTAAAGGCTTAAATGAAAGCTATATGCACATTAGTAGACATTCCAAAAAGTAACTTAAACGTTATTTATCATATTTTGTTGTGGAAGGAATCAGTAATTTAGTTAGTACTTT
Source organism: Chaetodon auriga (assembly GCF_051107435.1). Lineage (NCBI taxonomy): Eukaryota > Metazoa > Chordata > Actinopteri > Chaetodontiformes > Chaetodontidae > Chaetodon > Chaetodon auriga. Next base: position 23,235,789 of record NC_135078.1, on the reverse strand, counting down.
TTCAGTGACTAGCACAACACTGCAGATGACATGAATGACAGACAGGCAAACAATGGACTCATTGTATCTATAGCAATTAAGTGACTGTGACATACACACAGGGAGATTTCTGATGGACAGAAGGAGACTGAAGAAATGTAAACATGTGGTTGGACAATAAATGGCCATAAACACATACACATCCTTGACAAACATGCCCGACATTCACTGAGTTTTGCACCTTTCAGATGGAGCGTATTCACTTGACGTGGATGATTATATGGAGATGGAGGACACCTGTGAACTGTGAATCTGAACGTGTCTGTGTGCAGAGTGCGTTATATGCATTGCTGTACTTGTTAAATTGCAGGGTGTGCTCTTTTTATTTTCATTTGCAAAATCAGGATATGATGTTTAAACAGGTGCAAATACACAGTTTGTGATAAAGACAGCAGGTGGAAGCTTTAAAAGTGCTTTATTAGCATCTGCTGCTCAGACTGGAAGTCAAAAGGTTGGATAATTAAATCATCTTTAAAAAAGTATTCACTCATAGTAATGGCTCTTCACTCATAGTAATGGCTCCATCCTGTAATTACATCCTGCCGTTTACTAATCTTGAGGAGTTTGTCTTGATCCTCCCTGCAGACTCGTTGGCTGGTATCTTCCAGGCAGCGGGGATCCAAGATATCCGTGAGTATTATTACTGGGATGACAGGCGGCGGGGCGTTTGTTTGGAGAAACTTCTGGAGGATCTGGAGAGGGCTCCGGAGCGAAGCGTTGTTGTTCTGACAGCGTCTGGCCACTACCCGACGGGAGCAGACCTCTCTCAGAATCAATGGCCTGTGATTACACAACTCATCACGGTAACTGATGTGCACTTTCATGCTCTTTAAAGGAGGAGAGGATTTATTTATTAGACAAGCAGCCTCTCTCTCCTACTTAGAGCATCACTGGATGTCTCTTTTTCCACAGAGGCGCAGGCTTTTCCCTTTCCTCTTGCTTCCTGCTCAGGCGCTCTGCTATGGGGATTTGGAGCGGGATGCCTGGCCTGTGCAGTACTGTGCATCGCAGGGGATGGAGCTCCTCTGTGCTCAGTCCTTCTCCCACTGCTTTGGACTATATGGTGAGAAAGTGACGCAAAGATATCGCTCAAGGATTTATGTGTCACTCATATTCCATGTTCCATGAGTTGATCATATCATATATTAGCCTGCTGTTTGCTGTTTACATAGATTGTGACTGCTGCTGTCAATCACACCTCTCTCACTTTACCTGTTTTTGCCTCCAAATGCTCTTGTACAGTTTCTTCTTTGTATTCTTTTCTTATTTTAACTTCATATACCTCTTTCTATACTCTTTTCACTGCAACAACCAGATTTCCCTGCCGGGGATCAGTAATGCTTTCTTATATGGGGTCAAAATGTACTCATGAAAACTGTAATCTCTGATCATAAAGTACAGCCCAGAGCTGTTCTGCTGTTGAAAGGAAATACAGCAAATCAGTTTGAGCTCAATTTTCATTTCTTTTTTGCAGTCAGATTGTGTTAGCCCAACATACAACAGACAAGGGCATATGTATTCATGTCTCACCGGTTCATCACCCCAAAATTCAAGCTCATGCTACCTATAGAGTCACAGTCACGCTTTCTGTTGCCTTCCAATTTTACTCTCGTGAGTCTTGTATTAGCATCAAGTAACTCATTGTGAAGCAGCTCAGCTTGTGTCTCTTTCTGCATGACCTGGTGAATATTCACTCGCCCACATTTTCAATATCAGACAAAGCATTACGTCACAGTCGCTGGAACACTGTGTTCATTTACGTCAGGCTTGTCTCCTTCCCTTTGGCAGGTGAGGCGGTCGGACACCTGCTGTGCGTCTTTAAGCAGAACGCCCTCCGGTTATCTGTGCAATCTCAGGCTGACAAAATAGTCCGATCGCTGTGGGCCCGGCCATCTGCAGGAGGAGCACATGTCGTTGCCACAGTGCTCAGTAACCCTGCCCATGCTGTTGAATGGTGAGTCACGCTCCATTTGAGTGAATAATCTGATATTTGGAGAATGCGGTACATGCGGCCACATTGCTGCTTTATCAGTCTCTGTCCATAGTGATGGGCAGGCATGTGATGCTTCACACTGGCACTACTGACAAAGTCCTTAATGCAGCTTTTGCTCACTGTCTGTCATCTTTTGCAGATATTGAATTATATACTTATATAATTATAGATTATTTGCTCCAAAATGTTGTCCAGGCAGGGAGAAGTAAAGCACATTGTGGAGAGATGCATGCTGATCAGAGACATTTTGAGAGAGAGGCTGAGGCAGTTGGGAGCTCCAGGTTGCTGGGACCACCTGACTCAACAAGGTGGACTCTACTGTTGCACAGGCTTGAACGGTGAGTCGCAAACAGCGCCGTTTCAGCCATATTTCAAATAATCTAGAGTAGCAAAAGAGTCACTGCACAACACAAAACGCTGTCTGATATCCCCATTCATTTTCTCAGCTCTTGCTTTTCTGTGCTCCTTTGAAACAAATGACATTTACAGTTCATTGTTAAAGATGAATCACTTTGAACCAAGGCCTGACATTCTGGCTCTGTTTGAATAATATGCAATTACTGCACTTCATACATACAGTAGTTATGAAATATATTTGCCTTACTATGCCTTTCGAGTTACAGGCTGTACTGTTACATTTCGGCAGGATTTGGACTCATCAGCAGACACGCAGACAGGGAGTAAGGGTAAAATAGGAATTTATTTGAATGGATAATGAAAGGAGACTCCAGGTATGCAGGAAACACGTAGCTGGGAAGCCCTGGGAAGAGCAGGTGAGGCACGAGGTACTGAGGTGGAGAGCAGTTCAAAGATACGCACAGAGCTCAGGTGGTGTGAGTACTTGCATTGAGGGCACGTGGTGGTAGAAATACAAGTTAAACAAGGTGGTGATGGCTGTGGACTAGAGGCTCGAGGCAGGCAGAGGCAAGAGGCTGGGCAGCGTGGTGGCAGAGACACTGGAGCTGGAGATGAGTGCAGGAGAACCCAGTACATAGAAGAGACACAAGAGATCAAGCTGAAAAAGAGCCAACTCTACCACTAAGCAGCAGAAACGAGTCCTCTGCAGTCCACAGTCTTTATGCTGTGCTTGACTGTGATGAGTCCCAGCTGTGTTGGAGCTGCCTGGAGAATCACACCTGGTCCCACACCTCTCCACAGTACACAAGAAAGAGCTTCCCAAACCACCACACATAGAGTTAATCAGTCAATTAAAGCAATTAGTATTCATGAGTTTGGTGCCATCAAAGTGATTTTCGGGGAATATTTAACAATGTGGATGCTTGTTGATACTTCCTGATGAACATTTTGTTCAAATACTACCATTTTTTTTTTATTTTTTTTTTGTACAATAAAGCACGAAGGCCCATGATATCATCATAAATATTTATGTACTTTCACAGTATTTCAGGTGTTTCTTTCTCTACTTTAGGTGAGCAGGTGGAGTTCCTGACAAAGAGAAGACACGTGTACCTGCTCTCCGATGGCTGTCTGAACATCAGCGCAATCAACGGTCGTAACTTGGACTATATAGCTGAGTCCATCCATCTGGCTCTGACCACTTCACTCTGACTCTGTGGCTTTTGATCAACATCTGAAATCAGTGTCAAAGGGGCTTTTCAGCCTGATTGAACCTTCCACATTGAAATGCTCACTTTCAAGTTTGCTGTAGTTCCTCTTGCTGGTCCAGCTATTGCAAAGCAAATGCTGTTAAATGTGTAGAAAAAGATGTGGAGAAAATCATGACTGCATTTTGAATTAACAGTGACTTTGAGGTCCAGTTATTAGTGACTGCAGCAGGGACCAGGCCTCGATGTTCCTTCAGATTGAGAAGGGTATGCGATGAGTTCATGTGTCCTGTGTGTGCTACATGCAGGATCATAGTCAGTAGTGCATTCAGAAAAGTATTAGCATCAAAATATACTCAAATCACCAAAAGTAGAAGTACTTGATAAGCAGAATGGCCCATTTCAGAGTAGTTTTTCCTCATATCATTAGGTTGCGAGTATTGATGCATTAATGTGTGCAACTCTTTAATGTTATGGCTAATCAAGGTGGAGCTGATTGACATACTTGATATACAGATGAGTAGCTTTTGTCTTATCTTAGCCTATAGTAATGCATCATAGTTTATTTGTTGATTGTGTTTTGTATTGTTTATCTAAATCTGCTAAGAAGCTAGTACTCTGAAGTAAAAGTATGAGCACCTTAAAACTGTACTTAAGCACAGATGCCTTTGTGAAAACTGTGTTCCTTTATCTGCGTTTGTCTGCAGGCGCAAGCCAGAAGCTTCCTAGCTTAGCTTAGCTCATTAGCTTGGATCTGTTCAAATGTTCAAAATTCAAAATTAATTAATTTACTACCACCTCTAAAGCTCAAATTCAGCAAGTTATATCTGGTTTGTTAAAGTGTAAAAATGTCCATTTGGGTTTTCCAGGGGAGCTGGGCACAGTGACAAAAGCACAAATTGTTGTTTTTGTGCTTTGGGATTTGTGTTAAGTAAAAAAAAAAAAAAAAAATGATAGAATGTGTTAATTATTCAGCTTGAGAAGTGATGGTAGGCAGATTTTGTTCTTCATCGTCAGACAGAGCCCGGCCAGCTGTTTCCCCTGATTTGAATTTTGCAAAATCAACAAGGACATTACATCTTTTTGTGGATGTATACTGCCCTTTGTGAGGAAGAACACCAAAGTGCCAAAGTGGCAGAAAGACCAAGTTAGAGAAACAAGAAACCAAAGGATTTTTATTTAAATCATTTTATTTCAAAAATAATATCTTGATGCTGCAGCTGAAGGAGGCTGGGGGCCCACAGAGTAACCTTTCATCTGAAAAGAGTTGTATTTGTATTGAATGTTTGGGGGGTTTACTGTCACATGGTCTGAATCATGTTTTTAGTAGCATTTCCTTCCCACTGAAACATTTCCAGCTGATGTGGATGTATTATACAGCAAATGTTTATCTGGAAACATTGATGAGTAATCCTCCCCTCTTTTATGCATGTCACTGTGGGTGTAATGCAGCAATACAAGAATCAGCATTGTTTTCTTATTTTGTTAAAGAAAAAGAAATTTTTTTTGGAAAACATGCAGCTTTTATGTGACTAACTTCATATCCTCGGGTGCCCTCTTTTCATTTGTGAGACAGGCCACCATTGTCACCGTATGCTATTTAGTTCCGAGAAACAGGTTGAGACAAGGTATTTAATGGAGGCAGTGCGCCCGCTCTTTTCATTTCAGTGACCTCGGGTAAACAATGAGGATAATCAGTGTCCAACATCATACAGAGTCTGAGCCATTAGACGCTGTCAGCAGCCCTTTGATTTGCATTGGAGCATGCTTACATGTACACACTGCTGCAGATGCTCTTGGCTATTGCTTTATTTTTGGTAATAATCCAGTTAGAAATGTTTATACACGGTCACTGGGTCTAATTTTCTAATGAGCCAGAAAGTCTGTAATTATGACTGTCAATAAGTCATTAATGAAAGGGTTTCTTCACAACCTGGCAACCCAAAAGCCACCTGGCTTGTATCTAATCTACAAAGGATTAATCAGTGATTTAGAGCCATTGATGAAGTCATCAATTACAGCTTATGAACTTTTAGGAATGAGCCTTATCAGAAAGTGGAACCATTTTTAGCCGTGATAGCGGCAGTTTCTGACCATTTGTTAACATAATACTTTCTAAACATCAACACGTTAGCATGTCGATGCCTGTAAATAGCTAACGTTAGCGGCCCCCCGGCCTCACAGAGCAGCCAATGAGTTTCTGTCTCTCATGTCGTCGTCTCCTCAGCAAACACATCCAAACACCGTTAACCTCGACTCTGAAGGAGTAATCATAAACCAGATATCAGACTGTGATCAGTATCGTTATTTATTAACCTCATGCAAAACAAGCTTATTATACAATCTAAATGGCAATTACTGTACATTACCCCCTGGAAGCGATAATTAATGTCAAGTGGACTAAGAATAAACTGGGATGTGAACCGTGTCATTAATTAATTATAAACAGAGTCGAACTCATGCATTTAATTTAACTAAACACTGTAAAGCCTGAACACTGGCGTCAGAATGTGCTTTCACAAAAAGCCTCTTCTGATTCATGGATATATGATATTATGAATGTTTAATGAAATCATATTAAGGGTGAGCTTCCACTGCCATATTGAAATATTTATTATCTGTAAATTGGGTTTGTTGTAAAAACCATCTAATTCTATTTATCTAGCCACTCAGTCATAAGTCAGGCGAGCACCGTTTGATGTTTATGAACTGTGCGACCATTTTTTAGCAAGTTCTCGCAAATGCTCTAAAACAGTTAACAGGCTGCAGTAGGCTGCACAGCATTATCTTCAGATGTTTTGTGATACATCTGTTATTCAGGTGTGAGCTGATATGCAGAGGCTTCAACACATGACCTGTTCGGTTTGTGAATATAGCAGTAAAACAACAGCTGTGTTTGAGTGGGCAATTGAGGATCTCTACCAGTCAGATTTGTTATCCAAACATTTGGTCTGTGTTTAGTACTAAAAGGGAAGACTATAAGTGATTTCAGTTGAACTTTAATGCATTTGGAGACAAAAACAAGATGAGTTTACAGCTATGCTGGTGACTCTGATGCTTTACTGATGCACAGCAGTACATTGTGCCAAAAGCTAACGTCAGCATGCTGATGTTCAGCAGGTATAATGTTTACCATATTCACCATCTTAGTTTAGCGTGTTAGCATGCTAACCTTATAATTGGACACAAAGCAGCTCAGTCAGGTGCAAATTTCACCTGATGGTTGCATTACATGAAACTTTAAGGAATCACCAGTTTTTAATTCACCCTGTGGAGACCATGAATGTATAATTTCATGACAATTCATCCAATAGTTGTGGAGACACAATCTGGTGTTGTTGACATAGCAAAGGTTTGGGGATCAATCATTTGGCACGAGGTACTGAGGTGGAGAGCAGCTCAGAGATACACTGGAGCGCACAGAGCTCAGCTGGTGTGAGCACTTGTGTTGAGGGCATGTGGTGGGGGGGGGGGGCACAGGTGAAACAAGGTGGTGATGGCTGAGAACTTGAGGCTCGAGGTAAGTGTTGGCAGAGACAGTGGAGCTGGAGATCAGTGTAGGAGAACTCACTGAGCACAAAGACAAAGGAAATCAGGCACTGGTGATTAACGCGAGAGAACAAAAACTAAATATTCAGTTCTGCTCACAGGTAGCACTGATAAAGAGCCACCTCTGCCACTAAGCAGCAGAAACAATCTGGAAATGAGTCCTCTGCAGTCCACAGGCTTTATGCTGTGCTTGATTGTGATGAGTCCCAGCTGTGTTGGAGCCAGCTCACAAGACACCTGGGGAACCACGCCCAGCTCCACGCCTCTCCACAGTACACAAGAAAACACTAGAGTTTTCCAGATCACCACAGCTAACATGGTTCAAAATAATATGACATTAATATTTTGGGTGCAAAACTACATGAAAATAAAATCCAGCTTGTAAAATAAAAAGTAATTCAAGCTCATGGTATTTAAGAGATATCTTTATGATGTACAGAGTTGCTATTCATGAAACCAGCGGTGTGTATTCAAGTGTGTCAAAATACTGTGACTATGGGAGCCATGTCAGACTAGATTTTAACACATTTTTACCCCCCATTAATAGATATGCTTTATCTTTGCAGGCTGAAATGTCTGAATCCAATGTAAAGCTGTCGGTAGGTAGAAACCCAACGTGGTGACTCATCAAATTGTCTTGCTCAGGGTTTGATGTGTTTCTCTTTGGCCTTGGAGACAAGTGCACTCTGAATGCTGGAAACACTGCCTCTGTGAAGCTTGTGACATGTGCCACCTCTGCAGTAGATTTTAATGCCATAATGTCGTGCTGAGTGAGATGTCTGTCACTTCGCAGGAGAGTCGGTAAGTTTGCGTTGAGACCTTGAAACCTCTGTTTATGTCTGATGTAACTTTAACTCAAAAACTGTTGATCACCATCTTTGATGCCCCTGTATAATTAGGAGTCCTATCAGATAGAACAGGGATGTCTGATGGGGTTATTCCTCGTTCTTCTTCTACTTCTTGTGCCCTAAACATATCCGGCTCTAACATTTTATTCTTGGATACTGTGGGTTTCTGTGCTTCGCAACTCCTCCGACAAATTTTGAACAACTGGCATTATCACAGATCAACACATAGCATATCTAGCAATTTTACATAAATGGCCATAAATGAAAATGATTCTATTTGCTATTATAAGCAAACTAGTTACACATGTTCAGATGCTAGGATGAAGCTTCGCCGCACAGTCCTGAGATACTCTACCACTAGGGGGTAGAGTATCTCAGCATCTGGATGCATAAAATGTGGTACTGATTGACTAAAGTAGACGTGGCTCATGTTGGAAGAAGGTGTGTGAAAGCCATGTCTTCCAGTGTTGCAGCCAGTCAGGCGCCTTCTCTGGGGATGCAAAGGTCAAGAGTTCGAATCCTCAGGATACTTGCCAGTGATGGGGCAATTCATGCATATGCATTCAAGTGTTTGTGTGGTTTCAAGTGCCTCTTGTCAGTTAAACTTGGAACAACCTCCAAGTGCTTGTAATCTGCTTGGACCCTGATCACTGTGGTTGCATTTGCTTTGGAAATTGTTCTTCAAGTTTGGTCCGTTTCGTCCCCACATTTCAGACAAAAGTGTTGATGGCCAGGCGGTAATCAGTATCAATCTTCCCAACGTATGACAGCAAATCTGCATAAAGCTGCAAAATCTGAGGTATTTTACAGTATCTGGAAGTCTTTCAGAATTAAAAAAAAAAAAAAAGGATTTCTCTGTCATGTGCAGTTTGTTACAGGCATTCTGGGTGAATTCTCCCAGCCAGTAGCTTACTTTCTTCCCTTTGTACAAATTACCCAGCTGCTGGTGATCATGTTGCGCACAAAGAACAAGAGATACTCTGATCAAATGCTGCATCTATTGTTTGTACTGTAAATCCTACTTTAATGAATATATAAGTTAAAAACATATGTCCCCCCCCAAAACCATTTGCTTGTTTAGTAATACAAAAATTAAGCGTATAATGTCAAACAGCTTTTATGGTCATACATGTATTGAGAACATGCAAGCTCTGGACTGCCCTGAAATCTGGAAACACTTTACAAAGCCACACAGACAAGAAACAAGCACAATTATCTACTGTACAGTGTGCAGCTGTAAGACCCTTTTCCCACTCAGCAGATTACATAAATGAGTGAACAAGGGTCAGCCTGTTCACATAAACTGTCTTTGGACGAATCCAGATAGTTGGTAGCACCACTGATTGGGCACAGTAATGAGTGACTCTTGTCTCACCACTTTAATTGTCTCCTATTGACTTGACTCCTATTGAAGCAGGGGAGTCCAGAAGGGGGGGCCTGGTGCTGCCCTACAATCCTACTGTATGATTGGCTATCAGCCCACTGAGAGGCGGGACATTAGTTCGAACCAATTGTCTGGAGTGTTTTTTTTTTTTTTTTTGAATGTGCATTGTTTTCTTGTGCATGTAGCCTCTTTTGGGGGTATTTTCGAGGACTATTCATCTTTTTAATCTTTTAAATGCACTTTTTGTAAGCTGCTTGGGATAAAATCACCAGCTAAATAAGTGTATGATGTAAATAAACACAGTAAGATACAGTCATGTTAGTGATCAAAGGCAGATGTGAGAAATGATAAATTAATGCTCTTCCAACCTGTGTGTGCGTTTAGCTGCAGATCATCCCATCTTCATCTTCTCTAATTACTTTTTTGCTTTAGAAGAAATTTCCTTTTCTGCTGCTAATGTAACTACCACAAAGAATCTGCAGGAAGTCCTTGGTTTGCAGGGACAAAATGTGCTGGTTCTGACTTGAAAACTATAATCATTTCAGCACATCTTTTTTTTTGTTGTTGTTGTATCTTTACCGTTGTCCTGTGTTTTGACTCCTTCAATAAATTCAAGGCTAAGTTCTGGCTTGCGTCTTGCCTAAACAGACACTGCTGACAGGGGATGGAGCTGTGATTGGCTGCATGCAGGAAGGAGAGTGGGGCGAGTTAACCTCTATTGATTACAACCAAACTCTTGAAGCTTTAAATGAACACGCCAAAGCCTCAGACACACTGAATTCAACTTCCACTGTGAACGTCACACCAGGGTCTCCAATCCCAGGCCTGGTCATCAGGCCTCACACCAGGCTGCTGATTCAGAATCAATCCGCTAATGCCAGCATAGAGCCCTGATTGTTTTGTCTCTGCCTTGGCTTGCTTAGGGAGAACCTGGGAGTCAGTTTGCACAGGTGCACAATGCCAACAGAGCTCCATCAGTGGCCGTCCTCCTCACAAAGGCCACTCAACATTCAGACATCACCTCACCACCTTATCAGCCTGCACCTTAGTCCCTTTTACAAATATTTGTGAGCAGTGAAGGATGACAGTTAGGAGATTACAGCCACTGTGGCAGTGACCTCATCTGCATTAATGCAGACAGCAGTTTGACCTTCGACATGCCTAAAACGGTGCTTGTCAACTGATGCTAGAACTCCAAATAATGGACATTTTATTGCTAATCTGTATTTCTTTATATCGAGGAATATTACAGTGAGCCCATGTGGAGGGCAGGAGGAGTATTGTATATGGTTTTTCGTTGAAGCTATGCAGGCTAAAATATATATTCCACGGAGACACCCGCGTCAGAAGCTCCTCCAGTCATCAGAGCTGTCACTCAAGTTTAAAGGCAGGTATAAAAGCGAGCCATCCCCGTCAGCCGGACTGTACCTGTTGATCGCCTGACAACGCGCCGTCAACGCTGAGAACATGTCACATACGTAATTGCAATGCACAGCAACTGTCCCATCTGAGATACAAACGGATAAGGGTGCGGATGCGTGGTTTTGGTGCCGCTCGGAGACCCGCCATGCGTTGATTTGCTTTCGAGGCGCGCATCTCTCCAGAGGCGCACAAAGGCTCCGCGCTGGATCACTTCTGCGCTCACATTCTGGACCTGAAACCTGAGGAATCAACACACGGTAGGTGCGCCACTCCTGCTCCGCTTCCAGGTGCCAAATGACCTACATTTAGCTCAGCCTAAGAGTTACTGAGATGATGCAAAGAAATGCATCACATCTGTGTCACTGTTATTTATTTTTCTTGCAATGCTTCAGTTTAGAGGATTTTCATTTGTTCATCACATGTACATGTGTTTGAGACTTTTCTGTATCTGCGCTGTTTCGCTTTACTTGCGTCACAGTTTTCCAAGGCTGCATCTCTTTCTGACGCATCTCTTTATGAGACAACTCAAGGCAGCAGTAAATATTTTTAATACTTCACATTATTGGTTGTTTAAAGTGTTCATCGTGTATTTATGCTTGCCCGAAGAAAAGACCACAGTGAAAACCAATTTAATAATAACAGATGAGCCAAAAATATATTTTCATGCGCATAAATGTAACATATTCTGTGCACTTGTTGAGGGAAAAAATGAGAAACTGCTTCCTCTGTCGGGCTACTTCTGAATTCACATGTCTTGTGGCTGCTGACCATCATGCAGAGACGTCTGATTTCTGCGAGGACACTTCAGGCTTAATTATCGCGACGCTCTGATCACACATGCTGTCAACTCAAGGAACGTCTTTAGAAATAATAGCTGAAAGATAATAGTCACAAATAGAGATGATTAAAAAAAATCAGTAAATTGACTGAAACGAATTAACATGAAGTCACTTTATTTTTCTAACCGATATCGGAAACCACATATTTGATTCAAGGGGTTTTCTGAGACACCCTCTGTCCTTAGAGCCTCCATCTGATTATTACAGATCAGTTAAAACTAAAAACAAATGTTAATATGCTCTAACAAATTCTTCATCTTAATCAGATTTCTCTTTAAACCATGATTTCATACCGATGTGTCCACTAATTTTGATCAGGAAAACTGTGCAATTCTGGGACATTTAGGGTGAATCCGGGACAGGAATCCGTTCTCTTTTATATTTGGCAGTTATTACGGTAAGAAAGTGATATTTTTGTCTCTTTCATCTGATCCACATTTCTCACAGATATCCAGATATTTGGTCACTTCAGATTTTCCACAGGAACAACAGGCTTTAGCTTTCAACACGCCAGTTTATCTTGTCATAACATGTCCTTTACATTTCCTCAGCTGGGCTATATATAGTTGAAGTGAACTGATGTGCACTGGACGTAACAGCTCCTGTGCCGTGCAAAGGAAAACTGCATATGACAGATAATAGTCCAGAGTAGGTTGAGTCACACAGCAGCGTTTGCTTTAATATTCAGTGTTTGTGTTGAAAGTCTGATGAAATAAATGAAAGGAAAATGACTGACAGTGATAGATAAGAAGAGTTTGAATGGCAGTACAGCAGCAAGTTCATTAAGATTTGATTAGTCAAGAAAAACATTTATATTCTAACAAAAGGAAGTTACCGTCAGTAGGGATTTTTCCTTTGGAGCTTTACTGGACTGAAAATAGTGTATCACGAGGACAAGAGTTAAAATTGGACAGCTCATTAATTGCACGTCTTATTCGGATTATAATAAAAGGGAAATCTCCATTGAACACAATTAATTAACACGAAGGGCTGCAGCAGTGTGTGTGTGTGTGGGGTGGGGGGTGGGGGGGGTGTGTCTTTATGCTTTATGTTCATTAGTCGTTCAGCATATTCTTGGCTTGGCAGTGTGTGGTAAGTTTATGCACAGTAATCATGATTTCACCCTTCCATGTTGACAGCAGCCCTTTGGCATGGAGAGCACAGGCAGCGGCTGGGCAGCTGAGCTCACCCCCCCGGGGGTGACACACGAGGTGAACGGCAGCGACGCCGATCAGGTGTTTGAGGTGGCGCTGCAGAACGGCTCCTCCAAGCGCAGCCCCCAGTTCGTGGGTGTGGAGCTGCTGCAGTCCTTCAAGCTGCTCATCATTCCCTGCTACACTCTGGTCGCTCTGGTGGGCGTCTTTGGCAACTACCTGCTCCTCTACGTCATCTGCCGCACCCGCAAGATGCACAACGTCACCAACTTTTTCATCGGGAACCTGGCCTTCTCTGACATGCTGATGTGTGCCACATGTGTGCCCTTCACGCTGGCCTATGCCTTCAACCCTCACGGCTGGGTCTTTGGCCGCTTCATGTGCTACCTGGTGTACCTCATCCAGCCTGTGACGGTGTACGTGTCAGTCTTCACTCTCACTGCCATTGGCGTGGACAGGTAAGTCATACTGAGCCGAAGGACTGTAGACAGACTATAAATAAACCTCCTGGGGACTCCTGTAGAACCTTATTGACATGCGTCCTGCATTCATTAACATATCCCCCAGAATAGTGTCATTAGATGAGCAAAAGCAACAGACCTTGAAGCATTAATTCATAGCCCCCCTTGTTACAAACTACACATTAATAAAGAAATTACACAGTGCATAATTCCTCACAGTGAATGTCACTATTTCCTGGAAAGAAATTGCACAAAATTGCAGTGGCAGATGTAACTTTAAGCTCCTGGGTGGAGCTCTGACAATAACCATGCTGCATTTCCAGGAATACTGCGAACAAATGCAAGTTAATAGTACAGACATGTACTGATAATTTGGGTGATATCAAGTCTTCCTTGAACAATCGAATAAAAGTCCCAAACTGTATTGGTAAAGTTAAGAGTGCTTTTCCCTCTGCACTCCAGAATTTCTAACAAAGCTTCAATGAAGTTTGGTGATTTGAGACGTTGTGGAAATTCAGTACTCGGATACGTTCATGCTACCACTTAAGGATTATCTGGCTTTGTTAAAGAGTGCATTAACACTTATCTCTATAAAGAGGGAATGGTATTTCTTAAATGTCTGCTCACAATACACTGCATATCTTCTTCAGCTCCGGGCTTGAGATTCTCCAGATGTAACCTGTCTGGGTGGAGGACAGAAAGGGTGTAGGATGATTTATCAGACTATAGCACTTTTCCCTGCAGCTCAGAAATCCAAGGTTTGTCTGTAGACCTTGAAAACAGTGGCAGAGCTGAATTCGATTTGGTTTTTATGAAGTTAAGACAGGATTATTTGCTGTTGGAGACTTGGCATTCACTGCATTCTGAAGTCATTTTTGAGGCTGTATTATCTGCGGGGCTCAAGAACTGGACGGTTATCTGCATGCTGATTGGTAAACAGTGACTTGAATGCTCAAAGTTTGGCACGTTTCCACCATTTCTCCCAACAGTTTAGACAGATAGATCAATTCTAATCAAACAAACTGAGGCTATCCTCCTCTCTGCTTCCTCATAGATACTACGCCACAGTTCATCCTCTGAAAAAGCGCATCTCAGTCTTGGCGTGCACCTATCTTCTGTCCGGGATCTGGCTGCTGTCCTGCGGCCTGGTGGCTCCAGCTGTGGCTCACACCTACCACGTGGAGTTTAAGAATGAGGGCTTCACCATCTGCGAGGAGTTCTGGATGGGCCAGGAGAAGGAGCGGCTGGCTTACGCGTACAGCACTCTCTTCATCACCTACGTCCTGCCTCTGTCCGCACTCTGCATCTCCTACCTGTGCATCTCGGTCAAACTGCGGAACTGTGTCGTACCTGGCCACCACACCCAGAGCCAGGCGGAGGCTCAGCGCATGCGTAAACGCAAGACCTTCCGTCTGGTGAGCCTGGTGGTGGCAGCCTTTGGCGTGTGCTGGATGCCCATCAGCGTGTTCAACGTGCTGCGTGATATTGACATTGACCTGATTGATAAGCGCTACTTCCTGCTCATCCAGCTGCTGTGTCACCTGTGCGCAATGAGCTCATCCTGCTGTAACCCTTTCCTCTACGCCTGGCTGCATGACCGCTTCCGTGCTGAGCTCCGCAAAATGTTCACCTGCCGCCGACGCATCGGCATCTCGGCCAACAACTGTGCCACAGCCAGCGTGGTTTTGTGAAGCTCCTGTGTTTTAGACTACAGTTCGTTAGCCTTTGCTTCTCTGGACAGTTGAGTGTACTCATCTCATTCTGGTGCATTCAGAATTAGGCGTAGATTGGTTTGATTGCTAAGTCTGTATGCTAGCAGCCACATTATGTGCGCCATACTTTAGCCTGTAAATGTTACCCATAGACTTAAAAAAGCACTCCAACAAATTTAGCATTACATATTTGTAACACGTCGAACTCATGAAGGATGGTTTGAAAAGGTCAAAATTGATGATGCAGAACCAGAGATCCACACATGCCTCTTTCTTGTTTAACCTGGCGCCAACACTACCCACAATGCAACTTGACTGCTGACAGGTCAGCTGGAGGTTTGGGTGTGAAAGCAGTAGCGGCTAATGTAGCCTCTAATTGCTAGCCTCGAGATGAGGAGTGGGCTACGGTGGTTGGGTAAGCTCACTTCTTTCTAACTCTACAAACACACATATTTTTTTATTTTCAAAATTGTAGCCTGTGGGCCAGCCAACGCTGACTCAAGTGACATCACTTGAGGCGACTTGTCAGATTTTGTGCAGCTCCCTCTGGAGGGTTTATACAACTTTTTTCACATATGCAGTAGTGGTACATAAGCCCTGTAAACACACACTGTGTAAAATCAGTGAAGTTTCCTAAAGCAGATGGACGGTCAGCTGCTGTGTGTGCATAGATTCAACCACGCTGACTTTACATTAAATTATATGACTCAATTATTTTTGAAATGTCTTTCACATATGGCCAGTTTATTGGCAAAATCTTGTTGTATGATCTATTTTTGGTGTTTGTTGATGTTGTTTTTGCCATTAAAATACTGACTTATATAACCCCAAGGATAAGACAAGCAAAATACGTAATTTTTTTCTATATTTATCTCATGAAAAGACTTAAACCAACAGCGTTTCAGTCAGTCTCTCAGTACTTCCTGACTGCCTTTGCCTTTCTTTGACTCTCAGCACCAAACCAAGTCATTTCTAATTAAATTGTAATTTTCTGCAAACGTTACTCAAGCAGGAGCAAATTGTTGGGGGCTATTTTCAGCTGCAGGTTTGGTTTGTAGTATTCATGGCAGGATTTGGCTAGATTGAGAATAACGAGGGATCATGTCACTCTGCAGACTGTGTGGCTCGATGTGTTTGCTCTGTCTGCCTACGGATACACAGTACTTGTTAGTGGGATCAATTCATTGTTGGTTTTTGTCTTTTTCTGTCATTATTTGATAAGAAAAAATATATTTACACAAATATACAGTGTTGCATTTGCATTTTCAGAGATCATTCCCATCTATTTCTTTTTAAACTGTAAGGATTGAAAATTTGTAAATTTTGCAGCACAGTTACAAAAGAGACCAATTTATATTTGAGAACCTGTTACTGTAAAAAGGAAAGAATGATTTGCAAACTTACCACTAATAAAATTAGCAGAAAATAAAAACTGCATTGCCCGTTGACCTCAAATTCAGCTGTTGTATAACGTTATAGTAAAACATGGTGTATGTTTCATGTCCGCACTTGTTTCGCAACCGTATTGTATATATTATGTGAGAGCCCCACATTTATTTACTGGACATGAAATTAAAAAACACAGAACATCTGGTTGAGGTTCAGGAGAAATAATTAATGTCTTTATTTCAAATAAAACCATATTTTTGCTCAGCATCACTTCTTTCAGAAGCTTTACATTGACTGTAGTATTATCGTGTCAGACAAAAACTCGTTCTCAAAGCTCTCACTCCAGAAAAAGAAGAGAGGCAGCCGACAACTGTCCATCCAGCAAATCAGACAGAACGGTCAGGAGAAAGGTTTTGAAGGCACAGGTCTGTACATTCTGAGGATTAATATTGCTATCATTTCTGCCAAGACACAATAATATTTCATAGAAAGGCATAAACCATGCAGGGTTCATTCATTAGTGTGTTCAAATGCAAAGACGAGGCTGGTTTCTGGAGCCTATCACTGCTCCTCCAACGATTCCTTTCTGATTATCTCATGCTTTTCATTTCATACATACAACACAAAAGGTCTGATTCTGTGGTATTACCTGCATAATATTTCTACCTGCACACAGGCTGAGTTACAGCCACATGAAAGAAAAACAACTTTAACTACTGTGTAATTCAAACTGTACATACTACATCGTAGCTGCTTGTTTTATTTATTGCTGGTTTTCTAAAGAAGACCTCTTTGAAGCAAAAATAGGCACAGTATCTTTTTAAGGACTGGACGACCAGCTGACATTCGACTGTGGTGAGTAATACGGGGGAGGAATGTTGTTAATGGGCTGCTTAAAAAATACATGCCAGCCATCAAGGATCGACAACGCAAACAAAGAATAAGACTTGAGTGTTGGAGGGAAAGTCAGTGTGCTTATTATATAAACAGTCTTAATTGTGACTCAGCTCGTCAGGTCTTAATTCATGGTTATGACCTGCAGAAATGTATTCAATCAAACAATTTATTGCAAGTATATTTCAAAGAATATTACATTCTAACCTCATCAAGCTGGTGCATGAATTTGTAATGGTTGTGGAAGGTTATGTATGATCATCACACAGCATTAAGTTAGACAAAGCCCGGTGTAAAGAGTAAAAAAGGCCAGATAATAGTTTAAAAAACATAGTTTTTCTTTATATTGTTAATATATTAAATAAAGCTCAACCCAAGTGTCATCAAGTATGATATATAAGATGCTGAATAATATTTTACTGTTATGTTTTTTTTTTAAAGCAAATTCCAGTACCTTAGTGTTAAATCAAATACATTCATTTGCCTGTGTAAAGATTATTTTACTTGCTTGTTATTAAGTAATCACAAAATGTTTCGACTTCAGAGACAATTTTCCTGCATTCTCAAACAAATTTGACTCTGAAACTAAAAAGTGCATATGCTCTAAGACTTCATGGAGATCATGTCTCTCAGTACACAGTGAAACCAGTACAAACACACACAACAAACATAAGTGGGTCCTAAAGTGGGCCTCTTCCTCCAGAGGCCATCCTCTTACACAGGCTTGGATTTAAGAGATTGCAGGATGGAGGGTTTCTCGTCTATGACGCGTACCAGCAGGTTGTCGATGTACTCCTCCAGCTCAATGATCTTAGCGTCCTTCTTGGACAGGTCGGTTTGCTGCTTCACCACCAGTGTGATCAACTCTTCCTGTGTCAGCTGAGTGTACGGTCCACTTTGCACCGAGTCTGCCACCTGAGGGGAGTGAGGAGAGGTGAGTACAGCGAAACGCCATCTTCTGAGTGGAAAAACATTGTAAGTGGAGCTTTGATGGGAATCGTTTTTGTCAAACTGCTATTTCCAAGGTAAGAAAAAATGTATCATTCATGTTTCAATTGCAGGAAAATGTCTGAAGATGAACGCAACCAACATGTAAATATGCATAATGCAGATTGTGTTAAAGGGTGAAAGCAGGTTTTATTTAACTGATGCCATGTTGAATTCCTCCTCCAGCAAAAGCAAATTCACTTGCTGTGAGGAGAAATGCCGACAGATGTGTTTTGGTCATTAGTGTCAACATGATAGTACCTGAATCTTCCCTGATGTGCTGTCACGGACCTTTATCTCTTTCACACCGGGGGTGCTGATTGGATGGCTCTCAACTGAGCTCATGGGCTTCACAGGATGAGGCCTGTAAAGATAGTGCTTACATTATTATAAAGCCCTTGCACAGGAACTTCGCAGAAAATAACAGAAAGTACAAAAAGCAAGAGAGTCAAGAATTGAATCTGGTGTTTTGCAAATAATACAAATCATCAAGTCCAATCCAGAGTTAAACTCAAGAAGAGGAAAGTAGCCAAGAAATCAAAAGCTTCCAATACAGTCACACCCAAGACAAATCCCAGCACCCTATCTGCCTCCTCATACAACAACAGCAGGCAGAGGCCATATGCAAAGTCCAGAAAAACACCCTGTTCAATCTCACCTGCGTAGACTCAAGGCTAGCCCACCTCCATTGCTATTCTGAGCACTGACAGGCTGACCCTCAGAGGGTGCGACCCATGCCCTCAAAAGGGCCTTTCCGCCAGACAGACCACCTGCCTGAGGTTCTGGTTCCTCCATAACTGCCTGGAGGGGCTCTGAGGGAGTCCAGGCAGCTGCATTAAGAGGATCAGCTCCGAATGGATCTTCTCCTCCGTACAAACGGCTGGGTGCTTTCACCTCAGCTTGATGCTTTGGTGTGACAGACTCACTCATGACATCTCTTGTGGAGAGGCCTTGATTAGCTGTGGTTACAGTTGTGTCTTCCTTATATCCGGGTTCTTGTTGAGACTTGAAAGTCTTATTATCTGAGTGAGTTGTGGATGTATGAATCTGGTTTCGTCTCTGTGAATTCCTTCTTTGGAAAGCAGGACTGACTTGCTTTGTATCATCTTCTTCCCCCTTCTCACTGTGTTTGTTTGAATCACTGCCATTAAAACCAGCAAATGGATCTATTGGTTTATCTTGACTGAAAATGCTGTTGAGATCATCTGCTGTCATTCCCCGATCTTCAAGTCTCTGCTCGTTCTGCACCCTGCTGGCAAAACGGGCGTCTACTTCTTGCTTCTGATTCAGTTGAGCCCAGGGGTCTTCGGTAAGGAGATCAGTGCTTGGGAAGGGATCAAACCCTGCAAAGGTCTCCTTTGCTTGCCTGCCTTTTTTGTCCATGTTGCTCATGCCTGAACTCGATGACGTCTGGACGTTCATATGCTTGTCAGAGACAGAATACTCTTCCTGCACTGGGTCATTACCACTAACCCTCTGTCTGGGTTTGGCTGTGGGTGCCTCTCTTTTCTCGGGGACTTGTACGTCATCATCTGGTGTTGCAGTATCCCAGTCGATTTGGCTAGCTGGTCTGGATGCAGGTGGTGGTTGTAACGCCTTCCTTGTTCCAGCCTTGGACCTCACAGAGAGACTTTCTCTGCTTGAAGCATCAGTGTTACCGGGTCCCGGGACTGCAGTTGGATTAGGCCTCATCAAAGATTGGGCAATAATCTGGCTTTGTCTCTGACTTGAATCTGGAATCTGTGGAGGTGCGACTGATTTAGGGGGCGCTGGGGCTGCTACCTTTTTTGATGACACAGGTTTGGTCTCCTGTGGTTGTGTTTGATAATGTCTCATCACAGGATTCTCCTGTGGGAGTGAAGGCCTAAGACTGGGTCTGTGCTCCACTGGGCCGTCCACACTCATCTCTGGACCAAGATATTCAGGTGGAGCAACTCTGTGTCTCTCAGTGACCTCTGCGATTATGTGGTCCCATCGAGTCTGCCCTTGAACCCCGTGTCTCTTCTGAGGGAATAAGGTCTCATAATCAGGAAGTGGAAGAGACATTTTTTTGCTTTGCTGTGATCCATCTACTTCTACGTATGCAGGGTTATTGATCTCTCTAATGTTATTCCCAGTTTGGGTCCCATGCACTGGATGTGAGGGTGGCAGAGGGGCTCTTTTCTTCTTCTCTGCCATGGTGGGTGAAGATCCCACCAGCGTCAAATTCTCTACGCTGCCACGAGGTGAACCACACGGGCTTTGCCTTATGTTTGGTGGAGCCAGGGATGAGTGGAGGTTGGAGAAAGTATCAGGGGACTCAGATGGGACACTAGAGAGGGTGGACTCAGAGGTGGCTGGGGAAGGACACAGCTGACTGGGGCTTTGGCAGTCAGCGGGTTCAGACTCCAGAGACTGAGGCAATCTGAGTGAAAACAAAGGCCTACAGGTCAGTGTGACCATCACATTACCTGACATCACTTCCACCAATGTACAACCCATCACCAATTTAACTGGCATCTCACATGTCAACAAGCAATTAAATTCCTTTCTTCAACCTCACATAATTTAGACAGACCCTTAGACAGTATTTACTCTTAAAACCTTTCTTAAATCTGCACTAGACAAGGCCTCCATAAAATATAAAATATGACAGAACCATTTGTTGACAACATGGTTCATTGTTCAACTGCCACGGCAAATGTACAGACAGAACTTAGAAGACTCACATGTCTTGCGGTTACCATTTCTATTTTTAGCTGTGACTTGCTCACGTTGAGAAATTTCATTGTCCAATATGAAAAGACTACAATGTGACATTTCTGCTCCAAGATTATCCCACTTTGACCATAGGTACTCCAACATGGCATCAAAATATAACAGCTAAATAATACAAAAATGTTTAAATCTGCCATCTAAAAAGCATTCTAGATAAAAAGACCACTGTAACATCAGTAACAACAGAAAGCACGAGGCCCTTACCATTATGATTCAAGTATGAAAAAAACACTCCAATCCAATCAACAAACAACTTTAAAAAAAGAAATCCATGAACAATCAGCTAAGACGTCCACAAAGGAGGTAAGACAGTGGCTCAGTCACTCCTTATGAACTCTGTTCAGTCCACGACCTGTTCCACAACATCTTCACAAACACAAGCCACACCCCGATTCCCATCTGCACAGAGACCAAACTGGTCAAACAGGTCCATCGACCATTGGGTGGAATTCAAAGTTTTTGTAATTCAAGACAGTCACAAAGTTGAGTCAACTTTAACAGAAACAGGATGGAAAGTTGTGAAATGACCAAGTTTCAGTGACAGACGTGGTGTCATGCAAAAGTTAACGATCAGAAAAAAGTGTTAGAATATTTCTAATGTTGCTTTTACTTGTGCGCAGACAACAAAGAAGCATGTTTCTACTTTGTAATTAGTGTTAGCATTTCTTTTGTCAAATAAAATGCACATACCACTAAAAAGGTGACAGCATGGGCAGTGTCACCTGTGAGCCTATAGAAAGCAGTATGCAAATTTCCAGTCAAGCAAGGTTTAAGAATAGTGTGACTGCAGGCAGCCAGCAGGATCAGTGTCGTAAGAGTGACAGAACAATAACATTACATAACATTAGTGCTGAGAGTGTATAATGCTAACAAATGAGACAAAGGCCTACCTGGGCTTGACTGCAGACACCTTAGCAGTGCGGTTGAGGAAGACCATGGCAGAGGGGATCTGCGTGTTGCGGCTGGATTTCTCATGATCAGCTGGTCTGACTGGAGGATCTGAACTGATGGAGGTATCCTCAAATGGGTTGGTGGACTGGGGGGAGATCTGTTGATCGGGATCTCTTGAGTCACTGTGAGGGGCTTCAGTGGGCAGCCCCTCGTTAGCGTGTGGCTGCACCTCCTTTTTCTCCTCCTTCTTTCGGATCATTCCAAACAGAGATGTCAGCCTGTCGCTCATGGAGGCCTCCTCCTGTCGTTTCTGCTCCTCTGCTCTGCGATGCTCCTGCTCAAGCCTCTGGTTTTCTGCAGCTTCCAGCATCTTGCTTTCTTCCTCTTGCTTTCTCCTCTCTTCCTCGTCCTCCCTCTGTTTCTTCCTCCTTGCCTCATCCTCAAGGAAGCGCCTCTTCCTCTCCTGTTCCTCTTGGTACCTGCGCTCCTCTTCCTCCTGCAGTCTCTTGGCCTCTGCCTGGTATTTCTCCTCTTCCTCCTGCCTCTTGGCCTCTGCTGTGCGCTGTTCTTCTGCTTGCCTTCTCTCCTCCTCCTCTTGATGGCGCCTTTGCTCCAGTAATGCCCTGTCCGACTCTATCTGCAGGGAGGGGACAGGTAGATCTGCGTCGGAGGTGTGTTTGCGGACGTCCTCCACAGATCCTTGGCCTGAGCTGTTCAGGCTGAGCGTAGATCCACTCTTGGACTCTGTCTCCTCTGTGTACACATGACTTCCATTGATGCACAGGTTGTTCAGGTCACTGTTGCTCTGTTTGGAGCGACCCAGCAGGGAGAAGGGACCCTGAGACACCTTGCTGTCAGAGCTGCCTGTTCGCTTGTGTCCCAGGAATTTGAATTTCTTTTTAACTGTGGGAGGAAAGACAGTGAAGCATGATGTCATTGTTGACATGCAAAGCACCATTATTTACCTTGCACTGTGCAGCAGAGGAAAGGCAGAACTGTACACACTGAGTTTAGAAAGATAAAGTTACCTTCAGGAGAATCTACGTTGAGGCCAGACGAGCGGCTGCCACTGAGAGATGAATTCTTCTCTGGAAGAGACCCCAGTGTCGACATGGACTGCGAGATGTTACGCTGCAAGTTTGTTTTGGGAGCAAAGAGTGTTTTGAGCTTAGATTTCTTTTTCACGCCTGGAGACTGATTGAGTGACTGTGCATCAGCCTCCGCCTCGCTGTCTGTGAGGACCTGGCTGACAGAGGGAACAATGGCTGAGGCAGAGTCAGAGAAGCCATCCTTTTTCTTCCCACGGACTTTGTCCTTCAGCTTAGAGATGCGGGAGCGTGGTTTGTCCTGCATAGAAAGGTCAAACATGCTAGCTGACATGTTGTTTCTCAGAAATTGGATATCTAGCAGCACCTCCCCTCGAGCCTTGTCCTCTTTTCCAGACTTGTCCACCAGCTTGAACCAACTGCAAAGGATAGACGAAATAAATCAGATATTTAAGATCGAATTTTTGCAAGATCATAGCAAACTCCTAAGAATAAACTTTCATAACACTGCAACAAACCCACAGTTTATCTTGTCATTTAGCTCATATTCTCCATTCAAGACTTATTCACCCCTAATTCAATAAAAAACATGTCAATAGGTGACACATTTCCACTTGACCGCTGTGGATTTAGCCTTGTTTCAGACAGTGAGGAGGAATAAGACCGATCACTGCCTCGGTATCAAATCAAACGTTACATGTCTGAAACTGTGTGGAACAATTCCAGCTTTTTAGTATGTAAGATAACATTTTTAGATTAACTGGCCAACAGAAACAATCAACAAACAACGATTGTTTAACTCATTGATAAAGCATGTAAAACAATTTCTTATTTGCAAGTTAATCAATTATCTAAGTACCCTGAACCGTAATGAATTGATTTGTATGAAATTAAAATAATCTTCCTTTGTGCTCAAATTCTCAAAAACACTCCATTAGAGGTAAAACAATTAATGGATTAAACAATTAGTCAATAAACAGAACGTAGCTTAATTGTTCAAGTCATTGAAAAGCAAACCTTCTTTGGTTTCAGCTTCTCAAATGTGGGGATTTGCTGCTTTTCTATTGTATTTTGTTGTTATATCTACCTTTGGCTACTGCAGTGTTGATCGGACGTCACTGTGGACTTGATAAGAGCAGTATCACAATTTTATCATATCAATCATAACTGCCCTGTTTCCTACTAGCTCTGACTTTAAACGCTTCAGATCTGTGTGTTGGCCTGCTGTGTCTCATTAGACCTGAGACTGATAGGTGTCATTAACTAGCGTACAGCTTGTTCCAGTTCCTGTTGGGTGCGCCATGCCAACCACAGATAAAGCCTGACAATTACAGCTTTGTTTAGTCCCCCTCATGTCCTCTCTGTTGTATAGGATCAGCACTTATTGTCTGCAAGGGAAAGGTAGGAGTGTTCTGGAGAGCCCTTTCTGCAACCATGCCAAAACAAGCAATTAGTGCCATTACATGCGGACGCTTTCTGCTGGTGTAATTAAAGCCTCGCTATTATTAGACGTACTAATACTGTAGCAGAAGTTCCCATTGTGGGAAGCCTTTCCCCTTTGAACTCCTTTGTTCCACAGCAGAGCCCTCCAACTGTTTCACTTGCTTTTTTTTTTGTGGTCACACACATTTCTCTACACAGAGTTCACTTTTCAACACTTTTCAGACAGTTCTCTTTATAGACATGCAGCTCAGCAGAACACCTAATCTGACATCCAAAATACACTCATGCATCCAAGACACTTCATACACACCTCAGGATCAACTCTTAAACCAAAACACTGACATCTGCTTCAACACGTCTCCCAACAGTAACACTCATTACCAATGACCTTAAAAGACCCACTAACAACAGTTACATAAACACTATTTATTTAGCATAAACCAAGATTACGTCGCAACAAAAAGAAGGTCACTTCTTTGTTGCATGATTGTGCTACATTACAGTATACGTCACAGATATTAATCAGAAACGCTGCAATGTGTTCCAACAGGCTTTATTTGTTTACCATTCTTGCGTTCCAAGTGCAAAAAAAGTGCTTTCACTGATGTCACACTTTGTGTCACCTCAGGCAAAACACCCGGGAAAGAGTCTTTTGGATGCCTGATCTGCGCCCGACAACCTTCTGCCAGACATTCACCATTTCACTGCACCCAAGATCACGTGGCTGCTGGTCATAAAGAATACCTCTGTGGGGACCAGGGCTGGAGAATGAGGTGGGAGGAAAAGTGACACCATCTTGGGATGAGCTGTAAACACCTCTGTGACTGGAGGAGAACCTCGAAATGCCACAGTTGTCCCATGCAGTTCCAAAATGTTCTGCATAAAGTTCACCATACGTCTTTCATAGAGATCAAACAGGCGCAATTAGGAGTTTATGCGTTTGCTTATTTATTTCTTTTTAGATTTCCATGTAGCTGAATTTAATTAACAGTCTAATTTACTGTAGTTTTGTGGTTTTGGACGTAAATATACACGGCAGATTCCAAAAAGTTTGGATCCTGCCTAGAACATAAATGAATCAGGATTTGATCATTTGTGAATCCTTTTTGACACATACTCAATTGAAAACAGTACAAAGACAATACATTCAACCTCTGACCTCATCGACCTCGTGGAGTTTTGTGAAGATGCACTCATTCTGAATTTGATGCAGCAACACGTTTCGAACAAGTTGGGACAGGAGCATCAAAAGCACTTCACGAAACGGTTTGCTTGTAAGTGATTGCATCCTCCTGAAATCAGCTCATGATTTTGTGTTCCAGCAATAAAAAGGCATCAGCAGACGAGTCCACACTGACTTCTGCTGAGCTGACTGTGAGACGAGTTTTAAAAAAGTGAAGTGAGCGTTGAGAAATGGCAACTGTTGAAAACTGTAAAAGGTCATTGTGTGATTTCCTTTTTCATCATTTTGAATAATAACACGTGGATCAGAATAAGGTTCAATTTAACCTTGTAAGAGATGAATAGGGAAGATACTTGTCACTGAATTTAAATACAAAGTGTAGTGTTGCTCCAGGCAGTGATCTGCAGTTCATTTGGTATTTTACTGCTGCAGAATTCATTTTGATGTCATGCAGAGCAACAGACATCCAGACAGACTCCTTTGAAGATAACAGTCAGGAAACAAGCATGGGAGTGACCCGGCATTCCTCAAACACTCTCCAACATGCAGGGAGGTGCTGTGCAATACGTGATGCAATTGAAGTTACACTGAGTCTAATTCAAACTCCCTCTTTCCCACCCTAAACCGAGCGTGCCAAGACAAACAATCGCTAACCAAGCCTGAACACGAGCACAGAGAGATCACACTTTCTCGAGCCCATCGAGAAACTCCTGGTGGTTCTCATGTCTGCGGATCACAGCAGTGAATGCACCTTAGTTGACTGTACAGAGACAATGCATTGTTTGGTAATTAACAGACCGACAGGGTGTATATGTTCTGTTCTGTCGGCATGGAAGTAAAGAGCTGTGCCTGACGCATGCTCTCACCAGTCCTGCTGGACAGGTTCCCCTTAGTTAACTGTCAAGGGCACGTCTCTTGTCTCATGTCTAATGATTAACAGGAGAGGCTGTATTTATCCTCTGAGTCAACACCAGAGTGGATTCAGCCAATCAAGCAATGGGGTGTCAAGACTGTAAAGTCACAGTCAGATTCGTCCAAAATATTTGGTTTAACGCTCGCCAACTGCATTTCAAAGCTTTCCAGTGATTGGCAGGTAATAACATCTAATTAAGATCAGATTGTGTTTGAACTCTCTGATGGTGATTTTCATGGCGGCTGAATAAAAATAATAAGTCTGGATGGAAGATATTTTTAGTTCTACTCTTCGTATAAAACATAAATACTGTGGCTCAGGTCTCTGAACAGATGAACCGGACTCTGGAGAACTGGCTCTGCAACAAATGGAACGACTCCAATACTGTAACTGAATATCTCTTTTGAGAATGGATTAATAATTCAAGATAGTTTTCAAGAAGGAATGCCAAACATTCACTAGTATGAAGTTCTATATTGTGAGAATTTACTACTTTTTGTTGTCATATTTGAGTGCAAACTGAGTTTAGATACAAACTTTTTTTTGTATATAATGCACATCCATGTAGTTGATTGTGTACTTGCTCTTTTTCTATCTCTCCTTTTTATTCTTACCGTCTGTAACAACTGAATTTCCCCAGCGTGGGATCAATAAAGTTTTATCTTATCTTATCTTTTGGACCATTGGTTGGACAAAGCAAATTCCACATTTTATAGATAATATGAATAACAGAGGTATTGAGGAAATAAGGAGCAGATTGCTCAATAATGAAAACGATTGCTGGTTGCAGCCATACAAATAATCCATTTCCAACTAATCCTTTCATTTAAACAGTTACTGGGTTGTTTATCTTACTGCGTGGCGATTTATGATACCAAATGACTCACAGATAAACTCAAACATATGGCCCTATAACCTCATTTCATCTCGAATACGCTCTATTGTATGAGAGGCAGCAGCAGAGCTTCCTTTCAGCAGAATAACAAAGGTCTTGATGTCACACCACGTATCAGCACCACACAGAAGCAGGACGGTAATCGAACACCACACGCCTCAAGGCGAAAACAGCAACATCCAATACCCAGCCCGCATACTGGCACTTAAAGCAGACAGAAGGAGGAAGCCAAGCGGGGAGAGAGAAAGAGTTCACGGCTGGAAAGGAAAATACAAGGAATGAACTTTGTCACTGAAGTGGAAAAACGTACTGAGCAAACACAAGATAACATTTCAGATATGCCGGTGCAATAATCAAGTGAATGAGGTCATCCCACCGCTACATCAGGGCTGCCCTCGGTTCAGCGATTGCTAAGAACTCACAACCACCACATCACTCGGTCTTTATCAAAGGTCATTTCAAAATTAGAGGCCACATCTGAAAAGGTTTCAAACGGCTATCAGAGTTTATATTAGACTTTCTGAACTTTTTAAATTTCTCTTACATAAGAGGGAGTGTACATCCCAATTCAACACTAATGCAAGGCTTCATTATGTTTCGTCTTACACCCACGTTACACCCATGCTGCGTCAGACCGCAGATGTCATCCTAACAATAATGCAACATACCTGGGTGTGAGCAGACATACTGTATGGTAGTAAATAGCCCTGAAGAATGTACAAGAGTAACAGCAGCAATGTGAGAAAATGATTTCCAGTTAGGGCTCCATCACAGAGCTGGCTTCACACCAAGTTATGAAGTAAAGGTGTCAGTCAAACGCTGGGCTTGGTTCAACAACAGGGGAGAAGACTGAGAGAAGAGCTGAGATTAGAGTTATCTTAAAACTGCTTTATCACAAGTTTCTGCTTTTACTCTTAGACACTGATAGGAGGGGAGAGACTCCATCACAATGTTTAATTTGCTTTTTTATTTTCTGACTTGTTTAATGTGTCCTGGACTTTAAGTATATACACAAAAAGTGTCGTGAAAAGATTAAATTGGTGTTTCTACTTGTCTCTTAAACTAGACTTGACCTGATTCGATGGACAAAACTCCTGACGGCCAACACAATGTAGAGAAAAGCCAATGATTGATGGATAATTTACAGCTAGGTTTCACAATTCATACATATGTGCAAATCAAGGGAATAACGCTCAATCAGCAATTGTCAAAGACACTTTAACGAGAGAAATGCTGGTTTGAGTTATTGTTTTTCTTGTTGTGACAGTAGAACAGCTAAAATGTGCCACATTTAACCTGTTTTTTACTACCTGTTGGGAAATAGACAGATCAACAAAATATAACCACTGCTCGTCATAAAGAAATTGCAATATATTTATATTTTGGACAAAATCCAAATCATCATTGGATTACTGTTACCATGAAAGTCATAATCAGGTTAATGGTTAATGCTTCTTAACCATATGGACTAAAATATGGGCAAAGGAGTTTTACAGAAAGGGTGCAATATCAATTTTAGCTCAATTTATATGAAAAAAAATTCAATAACATGTTGGAGGAGGGGGAGGGGCAACCTAATGTTGGTTTCTTTTGCTGGTTGCAGGTGAGTCACGCTGTTAAGTTTGGTAATGCAGTCAAACATTAGTGTTTTGGACTGATTATGTGAGTGGACTTTCCTGGAAATAAACTGGAATTAAAATCAAAGCTGGATTTAAGAGCAGAAAAATCCCACTTTGTTTGTTTGATCTTGTGCACCTGTGTGTCGCTTTTAACCACCAGAAATAGCCTGAAACCAGGGAAAACACCGAATGTGAGCAATCGTTGTGAGTCAGTTTGAAACAGGCCAGGCCCTCGTAACAGTGGTCACTTACTCTGTCTTTTTGCGGGAGCTGTTGTCATGAAGATCCAGTAAGTTGACCACAGCCTGACCCAGGAACTTGTCGAGCCCCACCTGAGCGCGGTGCATTACTATAACATGCAGCGTGCAGCGCTCGGCGTTGCCCGGGTGGAAGAGCGGCAGGTCGAACGAAGCCTCCTCTTTCCACACTGGAGCGACACTTTTCTCAGCCACGGAGGTAGAAAACTTGTCTTTGGCCACCTGGATGATGGCGTAAGCGTCGTTGCTTCCATTCTTGCCCTTGACGCGCAGGCTCCGAGCCTGATGCACCGTTACCTGTACACTCGTAGGAAACCACTGGCGGCTCTGGTCGGCCAGAGACATCGCGTAAGTCCCTTAAACTTTCTGAAAAGTTAATCCGGACTGTCTTATAAAACGGCTCACTCCGTCAGGCTGTCGATACACCTTTTCCTGAACTCGGTTTTTCACCTTCGGCGTCCTCTGCGGCTGGAGGTTCGGGTTACCTAGCTTGACTTCAGTTCAGGAAGCTCAGGTTGATGTCGTAGTGCTTCTGTCCTCTTTGTAACGATGTAAGTAAGTCTCTGATAACACTTGAGTTGAGTTAACAGTCGGTTAACCAACTTCACGCTGGTACTAGCCGGTGTAACCCGACCAGGACATCACTGCGGTGCGACTAATTCCTTTAAGAGGCTTTCATAAACAGCCCTCCTGCTCTGCCTCCCCCAAGTAAAACAATTCACTTCCCTGATGTTACGAGTTCCCACCCATACTCTACATAGAGCTGTCTGATTGGCTAGTATTTCTGTCAGTTTTTAGAGACTATCAGTGATTGGATGGTGGAGGAGGAGGGCGTTGAGACGTTGAGGACCGTTAAGTAGTATTGTCAGCGCTGATCAGGAATCAGTTTACCCTCGCAAAAATCATGGAGGAGTTAAGTGGGACAACAGTTAAGACTGAACTCAATCCAGTGATGCTAATTCAGCATTTAAAAGAGAGACGTCCACACAAACTGTTTTTAACGCGTCTAAAATTGTAAGGCTTTGTTTGAGGTTTCGTGAAAAATATGTTATTTAAAAATATCAATAGAAGCCACAGGAAACTCAGTTATAATAGGCAAATAGGCAAATAAGCCACAGATATGAAAATCTAATGACCTCCCCTTGTCTTCTCATGAGGAATGTTTTGGCCCAACAGATCTGATCAGATCATCGTGTTGTTTGTTTGAGGAACAATATGTTCAGGTTACGAGTGATTAAGTTATAAAATGTGAGTCATCCAGAACAAAGCCGGATGAAATCACCCCACCTTTTATCTCTCACTGAATTCTTGGTGTCTTAGAACTTCATCTGCCTGCCAGGCCTTCATCATGATGATTAAGAGCAAATGGATTTCAGGCACAATCCCTTTAATAGTTGATCATATCCGGGGCATAAAGTTAAGAACATGTCTCACATCACCACATTTCCATGGGTTTATGGAGGCTTGTGGAATATGTAAAACAGCGCACACGCGACAGACTGAATCTTCCAGTAAGTGAAGAAAGCTGAGACATTTAGCAGAATCTAACTTTCACTTGTAAATGATTAGAAATGTGAATTATTGAAAAGCCATTGACAGTTGCTCCATCCTTTATCAACACTGCATCAAAACATGTCTTACAATGCTTAAATAAACATTTGCTCTATCTTGCAACCTGGAAATTATGAGCAAAATCATTACTGATACAGATTCGATCTAGGTATTCAGCTGTGGCCATCAAAGAAGGTGTGCACAGATAACAGTATCTCCACCACACATATGAAGTACCTGAATATAATAACACTGAAATTCATACTGAATCATGAACAAGACAACTCTGTCGTCATGTTTGTATTTGTCACGGTCACATGGAATAGATCATTTTCATGTCTTACATCCTGTTCAGGGCTGTTCCACAAGCTTATAGTGCACACATAATATACAATAATATGCATGACAGATTGACCATATTAAACACCTAACAGTAACAACATACAATAAGTGATTCTCTGGATTTCATGAAGACTTCCCCCCAAAGAACAATGGGGAAAAAGCTGTGACAATGAGCTGCGTAGTAGAAACGTTACTTCCTGTTAATGTAATTTCCTGAACTGCAAGTGTTTCAAATTGTCTAAAAACAGAAGTCCGGCTGAGGTTTTCGTAAGTCCACGCAATGTGAAGGCTGCATTCTGATTGAACTCATTCAAAAAGCTTATGCAGTGACGTTTTTTGGTCAGGCTCCTGATACGTGAGAAGGTCTTTGTGGATACTCCTTTGAGAAATGTTCCATACTAACACCTCTAAAATTTTAGTTCCCTGTTAAGTCAGCATGGGCTGGATGAGTTTGTCACTACAAAACCTGTGAGATTCATCTGTGAGATTCATCTGTGACATTCAGCTTACACATTTCTCATGCCTGAAAATGACCGAGAAGTTTCTCTGCCACCCAGGAGGGGGCAGTAATCCATGCACTTCAACAGAAAAACTATTCCTCTGGTAGTGGAAATGGAATAAAGTGACTGGTTGAGAGAAAGCCAATTGTTTTTTCCCCTTTCTTTCTTAATTTATTCGAAGAGGGACACCTGCCAGTGCTGATGGGAGTACATAGAAATAAAAATGAAACATGATCATCATATATTCAAAAGTCTCACATAGCTTTTTTAATTCATTCAGAGATTCTGTACAGCCACATCCATGCAATTACTCGTATGTGCATACACACACACACACACACACACACACTCCCATGCACGCACACACACACAAGACATTCAGCAGCACACACGAGCACATGCAAACAATTACTTGAAGCAAATATAAGAGTGAAAAGTTGTCCACAAATTAAATGCATATAGCTGTACTTTTGAAATGGACCATCTTGCAATCCATTTCATGCTATAGTTGATATGCATAGAAAAATCACAACTAAAACAGTAAAGCTTTCATTAGACATCCAAAATCAACATTATATGCCAATTTCAGAGACATCTTGTCCTTTTTTGTGAAATGAATAAAATAAGTGAGTATCTTATGTTTGAAAATGACAATAAAAAAAAACCTGCCTTATTATTTTTACCATTTCACAGCACTCTTACAATGCGGAGGCAAAAGTACCAGTTTAGTGTCCTGGATGCCTTCATGATTTTATATCTTAAATTATATAATTATTATAATCAAGAGACCATTAAAACATAACCCAATCATTTAGGAGTCCATTAAGGTCATGCATAGAAGTTCACATATAAGTATAGGTTACACCGTGGTTTCACTTTTCCACAAACCACTCTTCATTCCAACGGAGCTCTGAGATTGGTCTGTGCCACTCATGTCCTGCTCCAGCTCGAGCACTGAGTTTTTTAGTGTGCCATTTGGGGCAGCGGCCCCTGGCACAGTGGTGGTGACACTGTTCAAAGGGTAGGAGCAGCGCTTAGTTTCTCGCTCTGCAGCAGCTGCCAGTTTCAAATTGTCTCTGCTGGCACATCGTCTCTGAGCGCCGTGCATGGCCGCTCTGCTGGCCATAGAAGGCAGCAGGGGGAAGGGTTTGCGGCTCCCACTGCTGCCCCCATCGCTTCCCTCTGAGGGGCTGGTTGCCACTGACTCTCCAACGCGCTTCCCATTGGTAAGCGGGCTGGCCTGGGTCTCTGAAAGGCTGTGGTGGATGCTACCATTCTCACTCGTGGCCTGTTTGTAAACCCCATGTGAAGCACTGAGGTGCTCTAAACCAGTGGGTCCTAAAGCTCCCAGGCTGCCCCCACCTCCAGCAGTCCTTAAAGCTTTGAGACGATAGTGACCTCGGCCCTCGCCACGATGGTGATACTGGCTGCTTCCTTGTTTAGTTCTGCTACTCACTTTCCTTCTTTGGGGATGTACTGGGGCTGCAGAGTTAATGGTTGGCAGAACATTGTTTGTTGGCTTGGTGATGTTGTCAGTGCTGGTGCTGGTGTTATTGCCTGCAGGAGCACGTGAAGAGTTGTTTGGATTGTCTTGTGCCACCTGCAACAGGTTGGTGAGCTTGCAGGGCCCGGGGCCCACGCTGCTGATTCCACTTGGCGTGGATGATGACCGAGCTGATGAGGAGTTATGAGAGTCACCTGGTGGATGGCAGTTGATGAAAAGTTGAGATCCCTGCTCAGAGGTCTGCACTCCACTCCCAGTAGTGCAGGTGTGCGTGTAGGTAGTCATGGGATGGGAGCGGCGATAGCCTGGGCAACATGCCAGCCATGAGGCCTGCACATCCAGACGTCGGAAGCAGTGATGTATCACCAGAAACACCCCCAAAACTATGGCAGCCATCCCATAAAGACAGCTAAACAACAAGCTAGTGTGCCCCGTCAGCCACATTGCCATGGCTCCACAACACCACAGAACCACAAACAGGAAGTGGGTTGCCACAAGCACCAAGAACTGTGTCTTCAGTGAATATTGGTCCTCTGGCGCCACAACAGGGTTTATAGGTCCGACCACTGAGTCTGTGGAGAGGAGGCTGGTGCTTCCTGCCAGTGCAGGCTGGCTCCCAGTCACAGGAGAGGACAGGGTGGTTCCGGTGCATTCTTTGGTCTCACGGTGCCTCAGGCGAAACACAGTGCACAGGAAATAGATCCAGGTCACCAACACCACTAAGCCAGCAGGGACAAAGAAAGACCCCAGACTGGGGCGCCACACTAGCCAACAGCTGCAAGAGGCAGAAAAGAAGTAAGGGGGGTCAGTGCACAACAAGGACATGTCTGTGTATTCAACATATCAAAAAGAACTATGTGCTTCAGCACCATGCAAAAAAACACAAAGTCAAGGGCCAAATAGCTCAAAGATAAAAAGAGAAGTACTCACTAAGGGCTGTTGTCTCCATAGTTGTTGACATTGACAGCTGCAGTGATCCCACAAATGATAAGAGGGACTCCACCAGCTATCAAATAGAACCTTGAAAAACAACGGAAAACATATCAAAAACAAGTTCCAAGCTGCAGTTTTAGAAATAGAGAGTAGTTCTTGTTTGTGCCACAGGATGCTGTGCGACCTTTGGCTGCTACGATGTTTTTTTAAAGTGCATGTCAGTGTCATTTTCTTTTTCGTGTTTTTATGTCTCTCTGACCTGTCTGTAATCTGAACAGAGCTGTGTGATCCTTCACCCTTAGTGGGCAGAGTGTTACAAGGGTCAGTACAGGCTCCAGAAGTCTGTGATTTATTGTGGTCTGATCCCATGTGGCTGAGTGGGCAACAAAGGGGTGTTGGGAGGGCCAGTGAGGTCAGTGTATGATCGCAGCTTCAGGACCACAGGGGCAGGGGGAGGAGACACAGAATGGAATATTTTGAAAGACAGCGCACCCCCTGAGCCACCCGGCTCTGATTTATGATGACCCCCTCTGCTGCTGTTACATTGGTTCCATGCATACATTCCTCCCTTCCCCCACTCCGAATTCATGTTGGCTTATATTTTTTGTGCCTTACAGCAATACTCTGTTATGTCCCTCCAAGGTTTCCTGACAAACAGAGGGACTTTGGTTGTTGGGCACAATGACCCCCTTTGATTTAGCACAGTCTGGGTGGCCATGCACCAGCAGTCCCGCATCTGCCTAAAACATAAACCGTATTGACAGCAAACAACAAACCCATGGCACAGGAAGTGGGTGAAGGTGAGTTGTGGCTTGCTCACTGACCTGAGCATAGGTCGCTGAGTAGGTGGAGCAGGAGGCTCTCCCTCCGGCTGCCGTGGCATTCTCCACACAGCCTCTTTGTAGATGACCCTGGCACTGACTCCGATCCACAGCAGGGTCGACAGCGAGGAGTAGTGCAGGGCGATGCCCACCTGTCACATGTTACAGTCAGACATCAAGCTTACATGACGCTATTTGAAACAAGGAGAGTGTGTAAATTCAGGACTTACTGCTTGGCAGACCACTGGGTAACTGGTCAAGCTTATGCCTCCTGCATAGATGGCTGTTGTCATGGCGATGTGAAAGCAGGTATTCAGTAATGTGTGCCAGCTTTTTCTTGATATGTGAATAGAACTGCAGGGGCACAGCGTAAAATAATGAGAAGATGAAGAAAAAAACAAAGAGCAGCAAGAAGTCTGTTTATGCACACGCTCTGCAGTACCTGTGGTGTAGTATGTGTGTGATGATGATGGTGAAGAGGCAAAGGAGGAGCACTGCAGTGCAGGCATAGACCACAGGGTGGAGCACCCTTACGGAGATAGGTGTGGAGTTGGGGAAGTCAGGCACCTCCTACAGAGAAATCACACACAAATGAAAGTCTCATTCAACCCCGGTGACCCTGGATGAATGCTGACTTGACAAGTTGAGGTTGTCCTACCTGCAGCACAGCATAGTTGCTGAGCAGGGAGCAGCGAATCGTGGATGTGCTGCTGTCACTGTGGACCAGCTGACAGCCGTCTGGGCTCCAACTTCCCTGTTTCTCCAGTGCCTTCAGGCTCCACTGGGCTGCCACAGCATCAGTACCAGGGGACAAGTGGCGCAGCGAAACCCAGATGGGCTCTGAGTGGTTCCACATGTTGCAGCCATCTGCCACAGAGAGGGGGAAAATGACCAATGCAACACTGTACCAATGACTGGAATGTTTATTGTGCACTGAGCTGAAATATCAGTCATGGATACTTTTATTGTTAGATAAGTCAATTTGTGATTCCATGTTCCCTCAGTTTGTCTCATATTCTTTTATACTGAGTTTCCACAATTCCCAGAATTGCCCTTGGAGGCTGGGACTCACTGTGCTCTTTATATGTAGGTTGAAAGAGCTAAAATGATAGCACAGACCATCAAGGTCCAGAAAAATGAAGCTCAGAAAAAGACAACTCAATCATTTTTTCCCCAATGTGAGTTTCTTCCCGTTGTCCAACACCAATGACAAATATGCAAAAATACAACCAATGCTACTGTTAGTGCTGAAAATCCATATAAAACTGTTAATAGTATCTTAGGACGCACTGTTCCTTTAAATGGGAGAAAACAAAGGTGCTTTCACTGCATAGATTGAGAAAGTTCCTCACCTAGACCAACAAAGATGACAGGAGTGTTGACGCTACGTCGACGAGAGTGTTCCCCAGTGCTGCTTGAGTTTCCAGACAGAGGGAAAAAGCTGCCGGTTCTGAAAGCTACAAACTGCAGCTTACAGTCTGCAGGAGCATCAGGAGGAAACAAACTAGCTGGAAGAGTCACCGAGGCCAGGGCTACCGAATTCTGGAGAAAAAACCCCACAAGACACATGAACATTTTGTATTTATTGTTGAAATCTATCAGTACGTGCAGATGCAATAGGTGACTGAAAGCACAGCATGTAGTAATAGTAGCCACAGGTGGACGCATGAGGGAGCTCATGCCTCACCTTCAGTGGAAAATTGTTGAGGGAGGTGTTATGGGAGCCGGTGCTGCAGCGGAAACGAAGCTGCTGCTCATGAGTGGATTCTGCCATTTCCATTCCCAGGCTGACCATGGAGACGTCACGACGCTGATACGCAGTGCAGGTAATGCCAGTGAAGTGGGCCGGTCGAATTAAATGGGCCTCCATCACAATGTTCCTAGATACCTGTAAGTATCAGAAAATGTAAATGGTAAAGATTGCTTCCATAGAATCATTTGTTCATACTGGTAAGCTGTCATTTTCTGGAAATACCATTGTTTGGCTGCAAAATAAGGATAAAAAGATAACTAAAAATATGCAAACAAATTCCAGAAAAGTTGAATAAACATAAATTATCACAGAATGTGATAATTTTCTCATCCTTTTTGACATATACACAACTGAAAACAGTATAAAGACAGTTTATTTAATATTTGACCTCATCAGCTTCATTGATTTTGGTAAATATCTGCTTATTCTGAATTTGATGCAACAGCACGTTTCAAACAAGTCTGGACAGGAGCAACTAAAGACTTGGAAAGATGTGGAATGCTCCAAAAACACCTGTTTGAAACATTCCACAGGTAAACAGGTTGATTAGTAACAGGTGATAGTATCATGATTGGATATGAAAGGGGCATCCTGGAAAGGCTCAGTCGTTCACAAGCGAGGATGCAGCGAGGTTCACCACTTTGTGAACATGGACTCAGCAAAACTCTGCAAACCGTGGTTGATAAATAGTTTGTTTGTAAATGATTGCATTGTGTTTTTATTTACATTTTACACCTACTCCTAACATAAGTCAATAGTGCCTACCATGGAGAAGTCCTGAGCATGACTGTGTAGCTGAGGCCAGGCCAACGTCTCTAGAGAGTAGACGATGGAGCTGCAGGCTCTCTTCTCTCTCTGGGCCAGAGCGAGGATCTGGCCGTCGACCTGCATCAGGTTACTCCCCATCTCGACCAACACCTCTGACAACTGGAACAAACACACAGAAGTTTTACAGTGAACGGGTAGTTCAGTCCAAAGAAAGCATCAAACACACACACAATTCTCACCTCTCGCAGCTGTTTGACATATTCCATAAACTTCTCCATCATTTGTGCCACATACAACACATCCACAGAGTCAGTGAAGCCTGCAGCCTCCAGGGTGTATGTGCGCACCTGGTGTGCCACAGTGACGGCGTTGGAGGCATTGATGGGCCTCTGTAAAACAAGAGCAAAAGCAGAACACAGCGTGACGTCATGAAGGTGAATCCACACAGTGTTAACAGGAACCGTGCGTTGTCTTAAAGCTTGCTCTGACAGCACTACTGACCAAGATGAAGGTATGCAGGACACGGGTGATGCCATTGGTGTAGTGACAGTCTGAATAGTCGCCCTCCTGCCACTTTCCAGAGCGGTCACAGTATCGAGAGGCTTTTTTCTGCTCGATACCTCCTTCCACAGACAGGGAGGGGTAACGCAGCTGCAGGCAGTACTGATGTGAGGTGATACCTGCCAGAGTTCTGGGCCACCTGGGGATAAAAAACGAAGAGTAATGACAATGCTGAATCCTACATTATGCAATAAACATCACTGTAACTGTAACTAACCTGAACTCTCCACGGTTGTTGACAACTTTGTCCTCTGGACAGAAGGAGGCACTGTTCTCCAGAACCACTATTTCAACACTGCGAGACGTATTGCCCCGCCCAGTAGAAACCACACACTCCCACTCTCCCCTGGCCTCCACATGTACGTTGAATAAAATAAGCTCACTGGATAAAGAGGCAAGAGACAGCTCATTATAACACATTACAACCACATTCAGCAATGTGTGTCTGAGCTAGTTAAACATTCTTCTTTAAGTTTATTCACTCAAAATTGGAATAAAATATATTAACAGACAGCATCTTCAGACGACAGAGTAAGTTTCTGTACCTGGTGATGAAGGTGCAGTCATGCAGCACGTTGTTCTCCAGCTGGACACCCATCTCTGGGTCAGAGGTCACCAGCTGACCATTGTGACGCCAGTGCAAGGTGGTGATCTTGTCTACCAAGGCGGCAGTGCAGTGGAAGGGCAGCCGATCGCCTTTGAAGACCACCTGACGCTGGGACGGCAGCAGAGACAGGGTGTGCAGCTCCAGAGGACCATCTGAGCAACATGGTGGGAAAGGACGCAGATGTGACCGTTACACATTGCCCTGAATTATTTCTGCTGCTCTCTCATTACTCAACCTCAGCTAAATGTTTCCACAGAAGCTATTATGAGTCTGCTGTTCGAGTGCAGATTGGATGCAGACAGCGGCAATTCGTAAATGCAACCCACAGGATTAGTTGTCAACACAGCTCACTGATACTTGCAGAAATATGTCCCTGCTGAGCTGCTGGGGTTGATCCCTTTCCACCCTTTTGGTTGCTAATTCTTAGTAATACTGGGACGATCTTGAACACTGTTATAAGTGCACTGTCACTGACATCCACAAGCCAATGTTCTCTGCAACAAAGCGGTGAACCGCCTCATTCATATGTCTCATTCTAGCCAGGCTCTCACCACAGCTCAGCTGGCTTTCCCTTAGTCCACGCAGGGGCTTTCCCCTCAGGCTCCTGGGGTAGGCACACAGGGTTTCATCCCCCAACCGGACTGAACTGCTGCGAATGAAGCCCGGGACCCAACGCAACCCACAGTCACATGACAGGTAGTCTGAGTTGAAGTTCCTGAAGAGAGAAGAGACGGTGATTTATCATGGGAGATAAGAGAGTTTTCACTTTTCCCTCCTCATGGCTCAGGCCAGCGTTGTCTCTCATTATAGGCTCAACATATCATACCAATACATGAAAACAAAATACTTACAGAAAACCTCATATCTGTTACATGTTAAGGATTTATTGTTTTCTCTTTCACTGTTTTATGTAAGAACTACCAGTACTGCATATAAAACAAGCAAATGTTTGAAATATCTGCAATTATAATAAGTAATAATCATAAAAAAACTTTATTTCCATAGCACCTTTCACACAGGGGGTGTAGCTCAAGTGCTTTACAAGAGAGCAAAGACACAAGAGAATAAACAAAAACAGGCAAATTAAAACAAGTAGAAATATGCAAGATAAAAAGCAATCAAATGACAAATAAAAGAAGCAGCTAACAGCAAGAGCAGATATGCCATTAAAGACAGAAATAAAACAAAGGAAAACATAAGAACAATGAAATATGCACAGGATAATAGTGAAACAAAGGAAGAATGACAGTTAAAGACACATTTTCAGTTGTTATTTAAAAATGTTCTACTGTTTTGGTGCCTAATTAAAAAAGCTGATCGGCTGACTTTCTTTCTTTCTTTGTGTCAGTTTGTATTTTAAAACTGGCAGCAGATGATCTAAGAGGCTGTGAAGGATTACAAACAAAAAAGACTTGGTAACGTAGGCCGATCCCAAACCATTAAGAGCCTTGAAAACAAGTAACAGAACTTTAAAATCAATCCTAAAAGTCTGGCTAAAACTCGGCTGATGTGCTCTCGTTTTCATGTCATAGTTACAAGAAGAATTTATTTAAAAAGAAGAAGTCTGCAGCATCTTATCATCTGATTTATTGTAGCATAAGTTCAAATCTGCTTCTCATCCAAAAATAATACACAGACGAAAATATCCAAATTTAAATAAATATATGCCAAATAAATCCACACTGTTTATTTGAGTTCTGTCAGTGGGAGCAAAATAAATATGAACTGAAATAATAAATGTCGTCTCTGTCTACAATATTTGTTGTTTTATTCCGACATGGAAGGGCATCGTGTGAGACAGTCTCTGACACTCACACTAGCTTGAGGGACGGCAGCTCCTGAAACACTCCTGGGTCCATCGTTGATATGATGTTGCCGGAGAGATTTCTAGCAGAAAACACGTTAGAGATGAACAAGTCAGCTCGGTGGCTTCCCCCACAGTTTGGAAAGTGCAGTATTTTCATGGAATCAGTTTATCTGCCTCTTACAGTTTGGTGAGATTGGTCAACCCCTGGAACATGTCTGCAGTCA
Source organism: Chaetodon auriga (assembly GCF_051107435.1). NCBI lineage: Eukaryota > Metazoa > Chordata > Actinopteri > Chaetodontiformes > Chaetodontidae > Chaetodon > Chaetodon auriga. Next base: position 23,195,178 of record NC_135078.1, on the reverse strand, counting down.
GGCAGCCAATGCGGTTGTTGGACAGGTCGCTAAAAGGTTGAAAAGACAAAGGAATGCGTGAATCGAGAGGGCTCATCTCAGTCACAGATTGTGATATCTTGACTCAGTGTTGTTCTTGTGATATCGCATCAAACCCTACATACCTGAGCGCACAAGTAAAACTGTGCAGGACCTCTTTCCAGGTCTCATTTCTAATAAAATAAATACTGATAATTTTCTTTACCTCTTATATTGTCCACAGCTTGGAGGTGCAGAAAGTCGAACATCTAAATAAGCATGCCCACAGTCCCTGCCACTTTCCCTTATCTCTACTCCATGGGAGCCCAGTAAAGCTTTATCACCATTGGGGTAAAAGCAGGGCCCCTGTTCTACCGTCCACCTCTGAGTGTGATGTATAGCCACAGCCAGAAAGGGATCTGCTCTGCTGCACCTCTGACACTACCCAGCGGAGAGCTGTCCAGAGCATGTGTTTATCTCCCCCTGTTTGTTTTGAGAAGCCCCAGACCTTGCAGGGAAAACACAAGTAGGGGGAGGAGGGAAGGGGAGTCACGCGGTGCAGTGCAGGCGACCAGCTCCGACCCACGCCGCAACCAGACCTCGGTGTCCAAAAACACAATGAGTGAGCAGCGAGTGGCTGCAAACAGCCGCCCTGTCACATCCAATGACGTGTGAGGAGGCCCTGAGGTTTCCACAGCGGTGCGGCGGGGCACCAGAGATGACACTGCAAGGCCCCCACAAGGCTCGGCGGAGACTTGATGAACGAGGCCTTTATTGTCACACTAACACCAGGAGCTCAATATAACACATGCCACGAGCTGCCAAAACACAATCTACTTAAGATAGATGTGAGGGGACGTGTGGGCTTGTCCCTTCCCACAACAACAGTGAATTTGGCAAAGGATGCTGCACACATCAGAAAAAACTCCTTCACTTGTCTCATACCAAACAGCTGAATTCAAAATTTCCCTGCCTGTGTTTAGAATTTCTGTTAATATGTTTGCTGCTCTGAACCTGAATGGAATGTGAATCATGTTAATGTCTACTTACAGTTTCCGAAGCTCAGACAGGCCTTGGAAGGCTCCGGGCATGATGGTGCTGATTAAGTTGTGCTTGAGGTCCCTGGGGAGAGAGAAAATGTTAGGTCAGTCAGAAAGCACATGCAGGGATGATGCTGACATATCTTGCCGAGAATTAAATGCCTGTTTATAAGGTAATTTGTAGCTGGAGCTAGCAGCTTGGCTTTGTATAAAGAGTGGAAACAGGGGGAAACTGCTAGCCTGGATCAGTTCGAAGCTAACAAAATCCTCAAGCTTATTGATTAGCATGTCTCGTGTGTCTAACAGGTAGAAAAACCGAGGTGTAAAGATGACAGCTGCTGATTAACAGTGGATTAGTTCTGGACTATTCCTTGGCTGGCATACTCCAAGAAGTTCCAGCTCAGAACCAGGAAATAGTCTGGTGCACAACTCCTGTAAAATGATTGTTTTTTTACACTTTATTTTTTGGAAGAATTAAAAACATGAAATGCAATTTGTTAATTTACTGAGCTTTAAAGCAGATTTTACTACCTTTGCGCAGAGCCGAGATCGCTGTTTGCCCCAGTTTTCAGTCTTTATGCTAAGCTAAGCTAATTGGCTGTAGCTTCACTCTTGATGGACAGACATGAAATTGGTATCAACTCATCTAACTCTTGGCAAGAAAGCGAATGAACATATTTCCCACTATTATTTTGAGACAGACTTCAAGAGAAGACTTCTTCAAGATTAAAATGAAGGGGAGTGGAGACACATTTCTAAACTGGCTCCTCCAGTGGGACACAGACGGGAATTTCTGCACACAGATAGGAAATCTTATCCCATCAGCCACCTGGGCTTGAGGCTAGCAAGATTTGACCAAATAAAATATTAGTGAAACCTAAAACTGCTAGCAAGGAGTTTTCAGCTTGTTACAAAATGACTCTTCCCATGATAAACTTTGCAAATGTCCGTTCCTTTAACTGCCTTTGAGGATCTAATTTCATACTATCCGCTGCATTTTCTCCACCCTCTTCCCATTCCGTACCCACACCCATGTGCTCATCTATTCAGCCAAATGCCCCTCTCCATCAGCTAACCTGCATTAGACTTTGAGTCCAAGTTTTTTATTGGCCAGGTGGGAATAGCGAGGTTAAAGCAGGTCAGGAGACGGATGGTTATCGTCAGGACGTGGCTGGAATGTGATCCATGTTCCTACAGCATGAAAAATGTCTGCTCCCATCGGACCGGTTGCAGAGGAGGATTTCCTTTCAGGAGCTCAAATGCATCACCACTGTGGCTGCATTTTTGTCTATTTCACTTCTGCCCAAGATGCCACTGTGGTAGGCAAGACCTCAGGGGACTTTCTGGTCCTTTTTTCCACAAAGATTATCTGTCATCGCCGCTCTTGACTGCGCTGCCTCACACCATGTGCAACCTCAGGCATCTCTTAACCATTGTCTTGTCCACTTTCCAAGAGATGAGTTATTTTCATCAAAGTAGGGCAGGAAAATTGTTTCAGAAAATGGCTTCCCGTAAAGGATTAGATCGTGTGGTATAGCTGGGATACTGTCAGAGATCAGGGGTTTTGCTGTTGGTCCAAGCGACCATCACTCATATCTGGATTACAGATGGGAGGCAGGTTATAATGATGGAGCAAATCTATCTGGTCTTGGACGAAAAGACTGAGGTCTGTTGTGTTTGTCTCCGAGCAGACAGCCTTGGACAGCTCAGCCCAGCTCTTTGAGAGCTTGCCAGCTTGTCAAACGGAACACTTTGCAACAAGTTCTTAAAAAGGTGGAGACGTTTCCACCTCTATGAATCTGACCGAGCAGTCACAAAAAATCAGCTTGGAGCTTTATAAACCTCACAATTAAAGAGGAGTGTTTGCCACAGAAGGACAATCTGCAGTGTATGTGTGTGTGTGGCCTTAAAATGCATGTGGTAATCTATGTGTGCCCATGTGCCCCGCTCTGAATGTACATGTGTTTTTGTGCCAGTAGCGGTATAGGATTTGTTGACCAGGAGAACAATACTGCTGTTTCCAGCCTGTGTGTCCCGGGGCTCATTAGTGCAGCGATGAAAGACGAGGCACTGCCCACTGTTTCCTCTCTCTGATGACCGTCTCTCCCTCCCTGTCTGTCCCTTTCACACCCATGCATTTGCATTGTAACACTGACCTCCATGTATATGCAGTCAAACATGCATTTACAAAGGGATGAAGGCAGCACTACGTAAGCAAGAACTCATGGAAACACCAAATCCTGACCTGATTAGGTTACTAGATATCAAGTGTCTCATATTGGAATTGAATATCTTGTTCTTCTTTGCCTGGAGACATGAGGCATGACCTGAACTGAACCACGGAGATTTTATACCAATGAAACAGGCGCTGGGAGCCACACACTGGCACATTGCACTGATAGTATGTAGCTTATGAGCATGTCAAACTTTCTTAAGATGAACATTTTGCCCACTGTTACAAACTTCAACTAAACAGAAATCCCACCTCAAACATCTGCATTTCCTTTATACCCGGCCTGAGAGGCTTACGGTGCTGTGTGTGCTCTGAGTGTCAGCAGTCCACTACTTCTGATACACTCTCTTATCACCAAGCTGGGGAATGTAGAGGAGGTCACCAGAGTCAACAGGACCGTAAGCGGCAGCCAAGCGCTTAGCCCTGCTGCAGCCCAAATGCCACCTCCTGTCCACCACCATAATTCAAATGAAATCTCTGCTGCAGCCACTCTCCTGCTGCACTCTCAGGTTTATTTCCAGCTTCATTTCAAACCTACAGTGCAATAAAAGCCACAGCTCTAGCAGGCCTCATGCTGGGGCGATGACTAGCCGGTGTGCCCTCTGTAGTAGGCAGCGCCCTCTCTGACAACAGCTTCACAGCTCAGTGGCCTTGACACTGATGACAACTGCTGTCACCGAGCAAGAGGATCATAGCAGACAACTTCAAAGCCTCACGCTTGATGAGCATGAAAATATTCTGGTTCAAAAGGTTAGAAGTTGCAACTTGTAGCTATTACTTTTTCATTATCTTCAGTAGCAGCATGTGTTTCTTCAAAAAGCTACATGATTGGTGGTGACACATTATTGTTTTGACCATGGTCATCCCCTTTGAATTATGCTTTGTAACCCTGGGAGTGCAGTGCTTTATCCCGTTCGCCACATGTGGCCCGTGTGATTGGGCTGTGACAGACTCGAGCTCACTCCCAGTCCAGAAGGGGCCATTGTCTGCTGCCGCTGGGCCTAACACCAGCGGCTGCCATTAAGAATGTCTTTTTTTCCCCCAAACTCCTCCTGATCAATGGGGCTGGTCCTCTGCCATTCTGAAGAGTCATTTCTCTGTGGGTATATGGGATGAGCACCTGGGCCCCATGCAGGCTGGAGAGGAGCGACGTGCTTGTAGGGCAGCAAGAGGGTAATAATGAAGACATGGTCTGTAAAGCGCTCCAGACGTGGAGTGCTCCATTATCAGGAGCGCAGCAGCAGGGACTGGAGTGCTCCACTGACATTGTTTAGGCCCTGGCCCCGGAGGGAGCTGGGAAAATGACTGAAGCCAGGGAATGGCCACTCATTATCGCCAGACTGGAATCAAGAATTTCCTGTTCCTGGAATTTTTTAATGGAAAGACATGACATTAGAGGGCCAGTTTCTATACTATAATTGTTTTTTTCTCTTGATGCAAAGCAATACAAGCAACTGCCTGAAGAAAGAAACAAATACTAGATGTCTATGGATGGATTAAAGGTATGTTGGAAAAAAAGGGGAGGGGGGGGGCTGGCAGTTTGGTTCCTGAAAGAGGTCAGCGGAGACCATTTTTGTGCCGCGTGTCATTTCCTGTCTGGTTGGTGTGTCTCGCTTAGACACACCAACCAGAGCTCGTTTATTTTTACAGTTTCCTTTTCTCCTTTTTTTACTAGCTAGCTTTCCCCTGTAGGGAGGGGCAGGTGGGTTAGGGGTTTCAGCGCGGAGCAAAATCGTCCCTGTGTATGGCCCCGCAGACCCCACCTCCCTACTCCTCAACACACTTGCTCACAATGGGGGCTCTGTAACACAGGCCCCAAACGTACTCCTGCCTTCCCCCCAAAACAGGAAGCCGGGATCTGCCGAGCTCTTGTTTTTCTGCTAATTTCCTGCTTTGCTGCCCCTTCCCCAGATTATTTTCTTTATTTTTTTCTGGTTCCTCTCAGATTGGACGTACGTAATCAGCTTGTCGTCTGCGTTCATCTGGAAACCAGTTGCTTTGGTGCAGCCATGAAGCTACAGGAGCAAACAGACGTTTTCTATTATATTCATAAAATTTAGTGTCTTTTGGCTAACCATTGGAGAAATACTTAGATATTTCCTTTCAAACCTGGACAATCACCGCCTGATCATCCACTGCCATTACTGTACTATGTACAAATCAAGCAGTAACATAAACTGCAGATCCAACTGCAGGGTGCACAGAAATAGCGATATACACTTTTATTTGAAGTGTAAAATTTTCTACGTTGATTATATGTTTCTATAGTCTGCAGCAAGAGGAACTGGAGATTATTCTGCCAAAGAAAACTCTGGAATCATGGGCTGTTATTGACTTCAGTTCTGGCTTTTGGAGTGAGGAGGGGGGCCATGCCTGTTTTGAGCAGCTCTGTTAATTTCACAAGCTCTACTGGCATACGCAGCAATCAGAAACAATGAAAGTTTATGGTTTCAGTGGGACACACAGTAGATCATAATATTTGTCCGTCAGATTAATGATCATGTTAAGTCAAACGTTGAGAGAAAAGGTGATGCCATGCTATTGTTTTTCTGTTTTTCCTGTTCCAGATCGTACTAATATTTATGAAACAATATTGCTGCAGTTTGATTCTGTCAAATTGAGTCATTCAATCTGAAGTTAGCTGATAAATGAATAGGCACAGAAACAATACACTCTTCAATGCTGGAAAGGAAACAGGAGCAAACACATTTCATTCAAATTATCAATGAAAAGTGAGACTCATGTCCGTGAGTGGATTTTCAGCCAGTAGGTGGACTACAGCATGCAGAGAGTGGGAAGGGGGAGGAACAGCGAGCGAGCTGGGAGAGGGGAGATGCAAAAATAAAGCAGAAAAGGAACACAAACGGAAGTGGGGGGAAGTAAGTCCAGAGAAAGCTCAAGTTCCTCTGCAGGAAAATGCCATTGAAACCATATCAAGTTTGCCGAATGAGTGTGCGCGAGAGAGTTACTGGCATATAAAGCGTACAATTTGGTAATGGGCTTATGAGGGGGCTCACTCGCTGTTTCAATAAACCCCCAGAGCCATGACTGAGCTAGGCTTGCAATACAAACACACCCCGTTCCTTCAGTTTATCTGAAAGACACATCTGGAGTCTATCAACTCCAGCAGCACCCCCCTTTCTGTTTCCACACTCCAGCACGCTTAACCCCTTCCTCACCCACTCCACCCCTTAATGTCATGCACTCTCATTAGGTGACTGTTGTCTAACCGGGGGCCACTCAATGGCGTGTGCGGCCAAACACACCAACACAAATGTGCATTTTTCTGTGAGGGAGGAAAGAGGCTCCCATGTGCAACCTCCACAGCTGGCCTTAGTCTCTTCAGAGTGGTGGGCTGGTACAATCTGAACCTTGTCTTACCCAGACCGGTCTAGACAGAAAGGCTTCTTGCCATGTCCGCACATTCTCCACTGTTTTTACATGCTATACTGCTGCCCACCTCTGCTTTGTTCCCACTCATTAAGGTAATTTGCTTAGCCTGTGTGGAAATAATGTTAATCTCCCACGAAGAAAAACAGCCTCAGATTTATATAAGCCAAACTGCAGCGAGTGTGCTTTCCTTCATTCCCTCCCTCCCTTCTTTCCCTCTCTCTCCAGCCACCATACCATCTTTAGCCATCTCGGCTCCACTTCCCCTGTGTCAGATGGTAAAGTTGTTTAAGTTGGACTACTTCCTAACCCCAGCTGCTCAGAATGGCAGAGGCGATTTCAAGGTCGGTTCCAGTGAGGCTCAAGCGAAGACTGAGTGGCCTGTCTCCCCTTTTTGGAAAGCAGATACTATCAAGCCTAATGAATTGGCCCGGGCCAATTCTTGACCCTGATGTGATAATAGTGTATATGTTTTCTATCATGCAGACATTTTCCTAAACACATCCAACATCTGCACATTCTTATGCACTGTGTGACTTATTGGTCACAGGTTTCAGTGCAAACTTCCCTTAATTCTTGTTGCTCTACGGGCATAAATCACAAGCAACTCCTTATTTCCTGCTCTTGAATGAAGTTATTATAAGTCAACAGGAAGTTCTTGAATCTTGCATGATATTTCTTGTGCATACTGTTGCATGTGTAGTGCAACAAATGTAAAAGTACAGTCATGTCAGGTACTGTTGGGATAATTTCAGACTCTCTTGCTGACAAAATCTATCATGCTGCCAACACCTTGAGCCTCTAACCAGTCCTAACCACAAGCCTCACTCCTGCCTTTCAGACCTGTCCACTGCAAGCGCCCTGCTGCTCCCTCATCCATCATCATCGTTGCCCTCTGCTCTCCCTCTCTGCTCCATGCTCCCTCTCTCCCTGTAGGGTGAACAGACCTGGTAATGAGGGCCCCTTGTGCCCTGCCTGTCCTGTGTCCCATGGTGCAGTGGGGCCCAGTTGGACAAGAGCCAGACTGCCTCGGCCCTCATTGCTCATTATTCTCATTACCTCGCCTCAAATCAGCGCAGGACAGGCTGCTGGGATCTGTCCGCAACTCATAAAGGTCCCGGCTCGTTAGTGGGACTGCCAGCGTCAGCTCTCATCAGAAAGGGTGTGCACAGAGGTGGAGGTACTCAAATAGGTACACAAGTACAGTATCGAAGGCTTGATGGTGTGCATGAATGTGACTTATTTTGCATACGGCAAGCGCCGCCACAGAAGCCAGGTATGATTCAACTGGTGTTTCATCCCAAAAGCTGGGAAAAAATGAGGTATTCCAAGATCCAAATGTAGCTGTTGGAAGGCAAACCTATTTAAAAGAGCTACAAAAACACAGTAGTCCAGTAAGAGGGCAAAAACAAACAAGGCTAAATTGCTCCTCTGCACTTGGGTGGTTTGGCAGGTTATGAAGGCAATAGTGGCTTTGAGGAGGTTTGTCCCAATGAAAGGCTAACTGTGTAGATTGCTGCAGTGTCTGGCCCAAGCCTGTAGGAGGGTAGCCTGCCCTGGAGCTGTATTCTCCAACTAACAGCAGCAGATCAGACTGCATTCAGCTCTCAAGAGGTGTGAGTGTGTTGGTGTGAGTGTGCTAAGAGAGTTAGCAGACTCATTTGAAATGACTGGACAGGAATGGAGCCTGCCCATACTAGGAAACACACTCAGTTACTGGAGTCACAACAGAGATGGGCCGAGAGTGAGAGTGTGTGTGTGCAGTCAGGGAGCAGACCGTGTTTATCCTTGTCATGTAGGGGAAGAGATGCAGTGTAATTCCCTGATGTGTGTTTACTCAGCCCTAGTGGGCTGGCCTTTGATTACAGCACTGACCACATAATATGAGTAACTGTTCACTACTGCTCCAAATGACAAGCACATGTAGACGACACACTGGAAACAATGAGAAGACCTGAAGAGCGATGGCGGGCTGAAGAGACAAAACAAAACTCACAGTATGAACATGAACAGAGACGAAAACTCCCGTACAGACCTTCACTGTAAACTCACTTCTGTTTTCATCCCTTCAAATCCTTCCATCACTGCAACAGTGAATTTCAATGTGGCATTTTTCACATCAGACAGCAATTTTACCATGAGCTCAGATGTAATTATAAGCTGTGCAGCGCTCAATTAAAGGTTGAAGACGTCAGAGTGAGTGAGCAGACCTCCACCGCTGTGTGTCAGAGAGCCAGCAGAGGTTGAGGCAGAGGAGTGAAATGAGGCCTGGATGATTTACGTGATGTCCTGTCTTTACACCAGACGCCCATATCTCCCTCTGTGGAGCATACGTATGTGTGTGTGTTACTTTAACTGCCTGTTCTGTGTCTTTCTCCCAGGTCTTTTAGTTACAAGCGTCCTGGAAAGCTCCACCCTGCTGCCCCCTGCTAGTTTTATCACTGCTCCAGCTACAAGGCCCAGTTAGTGGGTAAGCTCAGGTTACCCGACCCACCGACTCTACGGCGCTACAGGGAACCTTGTCCGCACTTAGAAAAACAAGCAACATCAGCTCATTTTACATCAAACACTTCAAGCCACAAAGCTGCTTTGGCTTTACTATCAATTTTTCTCCCAAGTAGTATTAGTCACAGGACTTTGGTTTACTGTCTTCCTGTCAACAGCTTTACCAGCGTCATCGGTGCAAGACAGTTGAGGTGAGAACCGAGAACTTGGCCTTGGAAGTATTCACCCATGGCGTTCACATGCCAGACACAAAAACAGCAATTTGGCAAATGTGGCTTTTGTTCTCGACTGGCATGTCTGGTGTGAGCTCCAGCAGGTAGATACTAACAAGCTAACAACTCCAGCAAATTACCATATTTTTCTTTCTTTTGACGTTTTCGAGACGCTTCATGGGTGGCAGCTCTGAGTGGCATATGGAACTAATAACCCACCCCAACATACCCACCCGCCCTCCAGCAAAATAAGTGCGTCTGCCAGACTACAGTATCCAGACTGAAGCGGCTCCATGTGTGCAGTTAGCTACCAGGACGCTATAAAGCTTTACTGGGATGCTCTGTAAAACAGCACACCTTCTGGTGGGAAACACATGCTGGATAACAGAATCCAAGCTCTGGTAGCCTGTAGCTGCTAACGCCAAAGCTTGACTATGATGAATGTAAACACATATCACACATACTGTATCTTCAACCTGCACGCTGTCAGCGGTCTCATCTCCTGGTGATTGAATCTAACACGTCAAATGGCACTAAAATGGCACTAGGCTACTGTAGTCTGAGTCTTTGTTTGGACTCTCCTATAATACTGGCATGCAAACACGCTGATGCAAAGCCAATGCTAACATGCTGATGCTAAGCATGTTTATCATCTTAGCACGCTAACCTTTGCTGATTAGCAACAAATCAAAGAACTGGACAAACTGAAATTCTAACCTGATTATTGTGCGAGATGAAAAGTTAGCGATCACGTTTGCACATGCTCCTTGAATTGGGTTGTGGGTTGCCAGGTTGTGGTGACACATTGGTTGAAATTCAATGTAGCATCGTGTGTGGGTTGTGTGTGTAGATTATGTTTCACAGATGATCTGATAACTTGCTGGACAAAAAACACAACATTTTATGTTTTATTTAACGTTTATGGCCATTACTCATGATAAAGGTTGAGGACCATGCAAATTATGGGAGTTTCCCGGGACACAAAAAAACAGGAGGACGCTGGGAGATGGCCTTGAAATATGGGAAAAATCTGGGAAACCAATAGACAGTTGGATACAGCTATGCTGCCAGCATGGCTAAAAAGGAGTGTCAAAGCAAAACGCTACTAGGCCCCAGTTCTGACTTTGGTTCCTTTCCTGTTGTCACCAGATGTGACATTAATTTATGTTGACATTAATTTATTTTTCCCCTGAATTATCCTGTCCATCATCCGTCTCACACCCCATTCAGACAGATTACAATGCTACTAAGGAGGGCTAGACTGTCTGTGAACCGCAGGCAAACCTGCCAACACATACCTCCTCCCAGAGATCTCCCTTATCTTGTCCTGTGGAGTGGGGCTTACCTGATAATGAAGAACTGAAGTGTAATTATGTGAACTTTTCAACATAACTAAACTCTGTGATAGCCAGTTTGAGTCTATCATCCTCCCTGCTGGACAGAAGCCCATGATTGGATAGAAGCGCACAGAGCTACTCAGATCTCACTGATACTGTCTGTATTTCTCTACAAAGGCCCTGAAGCAAGCTAAAGCAACAGCTCATGCATGGACGCATAAGCTGTATCTTATGTAAACAATAAACATGACATTATAGATTCTGCAGAAGTGAACTATTCTTAGATAAACAGTTGGCTACTCACAGTTTCTCCAAAGCATAAAGTCCAAGGAAGGATCCATTTCTCAGAACTCGGATTTTGTTGTGGCTCAGTATCCTGTAAAAAAATTAAAAAAAAAAAAAAAAGAAACGCCACAGTATTGTTAGAAATATTAGATATTAAACTGGAGCATATCTTATGATATTAAACTCAAATATGCTAAATTACTATCTTGGACATCAGCTTCACTGCCAAGGGAGAGTTCAGGTTTAAGCAAACACACAGTGAAGGGGTCACTAGAGGAGGATGAGAGCCATGTGAAACGTCCACTCGGTGCTGCAGACACACCAGACCAGTCTGACTAGAGACATTAGCTTAAGATGTTTCCAATTAATGCTAAAGACAGAATAGGACATCAAGATTAGGAGGGAAGCTGTAATCTTGATAATCATTTCGCATACATTTTTACATCAAAAGGATGTCTTTCCACATCAAACGAACGACGGTACAGGCCTTGTTAATTAGCTCTTTCCCTACTGGCAAATCATTTGGCTTATATGACTCTTATCTGACCAGAGGGCAGAGGGCCACAGGACACACTGGAAGTGAGGTTGAGATTGATTTCTCTGACAGGAGATTATGGGAAATGGATATTTACAGTAATCACTTTGCTCTGAAGGACACTGAAAAAGGCAGTTAGGATAGAACTTTGAGCAAAGGAGTAGTGTGACTTTTTGGGGAAATACGCTTATTCTCTTTTCTGCAGAGAGTTAGAGAAGCTTGATACCAATCTCATTTTGAACTCTAAATATGAAGCTACAGCCAGCAAGTGTTCAGTTTAGCTTAGCACAAAGACTGAAAGCACTGGTACAACAGCTCCCAGGGTGTGTGGTGGTGTATTTATCTGTAGAGACCCTGCCCTCCTTTCATATTTTGCTTCTTGTTTTGGTGGTTGGGATTTTTCTGGGCTGCAACCTATGGGCACTTAGTGTGTACCCAACCAATAACAACATGCAGGGGAAGTCAGGACTTTATAAAAAGATAGTGACCAGGTGCCAGACCGCAGCACGCAGCCAGGAGGAAGCTATAAGAATGGTGGGCACAGGGCTGACAATTCCTGCACCTAACCCTGCGAAAACTCTTGTCTTTTCTCTCCTTGCTGCAGTGATGTAAGGTGTGCGGGAGCAACACACTGCTTTTCAGTCTGGCATTACGTTACTCTTCAACAATCTCTGCTCCCCAAACCTCACTGGAAAAATGGTGACATTTCTTATTGGGTACATGTTGAGAAAATAGCATCCATCCCTGTGTTTGAAGCCTTGTGGACAGTTGTTCCAACCCAGTCTCCTGCAAAATATGTCCAAACTGTATACAATTTGCCAAGTACTTGCCTGGATTACGTTCATTGGCAATGTTTGTTTCAAATTCAGGAAGCGAGAGGCTCTTACAGCACACAGGATTTTAAAGGAGGAGGTTGAAGGTGGACATTTGAGCCTCCACAGCACAAAACGTAGAGTCTGGGGTTTGCTTTGTGCATCCCATGTGTTGTTAAGTTTAGGCCACTAAGGCACTTGGGAAATGTGAGGGAAAGATTGTGGTTTTGCTTATATTGAAAAAGCCAGTGCATCCTGTCTCGAGCCTCAAGTGAATGTTGGCTTTTTCAACATTCAACCAAGACCAAGAACCCCTTCGCTATTGCAGCTACCCACGTCCCCTCAGCAGGAGCTCAGGGTACAGCAGGGGCCTGGCTCCGGCGACAGCCCGCCATCATTAACACGCCCTTCAGTTTCACATCATCTTCGCCCCTACCACATAGTGCTTAATGGGCTGTTTGCGACATTAAGTGTGTTCTTAATCGAGAGAGCCGAGCTGTGTGAGCGCCTTTAAAAGTGGGAGCGGACTGTGAACAGTCTGAGAGATTTACAGATTCAGCAGCAGCAGTCAGCCCCCCTGCTTCCTGCCACATCAATAAAAACACTGCCTTCAGCTCTGCACCTTCCAACTCACTTAATGACCAGATTTAATCATCCAGCCTTGGTACACAGGGACAAACTGACCTAACTCACTTCTTCACTTTAGTTGCTTTACTGACATCCACAGTATGAGGATGATTCGAAGTCAGAGGCTGTCCATTCAAAGAGCAAACAAAAAGCCAACATGGAAAGTAAATCATCTTCTGGTCCAGACACCTCAGTCAATATCTTCCTACAATTATCTACCAGAAAGAACACCAGAGACATGTATTTCCAAACTGAGCTGCAATCGAGGGATGAGGGCTGCTCCACTGATAATCACTATAATCCTGAAACTGAGGCCTCTCTGTCTGTTTTACTTGACATCTAAACCAAAATTATCTTTATTTCAGGTTTTGTTGTGAAAATGTGGTATATCAGTAGAATTACTATCACAGAAACCACATTCAAAGCTGGAGCCTCAGAAATTGAAATCATTCCAAATCCCAGATCTGAGTTTTATTTCTAGCTTTGAGGGGGGGAAAAAACAAAAATATGTCATGTTCACAATTCCACACTGAATTGTTGAAATCAGTCAAAATTATTATGTCAAGACATTTTCAGAGAGGATGTTAGATGAGAGCAGAGTCGCTCCTCCTTTTGTGCAGCCTGTATTTGAACCTCTGACTCCTGAACCTTAAGGACTCTCACTTGACTTTGGGCACAGTATCTCTCCTCTAACTGGATGCAGGCCCGAGATGAAAGCTACAGAAGATCCGGAACTGCCTGAATAATTCAATACAGATAGGAGAGGAGAAAGTCACATCTGGCAAAGAAGCAAGCCATTTAATTCAACACAGGCAGTTTAGATACAAATAGTTCCTTTTTGACTAAGCTGACTCTGCAGAAAACCTGCGGCAGGGCAGGGCACATATTTGGTTTTGGTGTACTTGAATGTGCAGGTGTGCAGAAATCTTTAGTGCGTTGATATCAATGCTGCTTCTATGGGAACAAAAAATTATAATATGATTTGCAACGCTTCCTTCTTAAAGCCTATGCAGATGTGTTTATTTGTGTGTTGTGTGCATGCGTGCATGTTTGGAAAAAGATGAAATTCGCATGTGGCATCCTATCACAATAACCCTCATTTGTCTCAAGTTAAGACACATTATTTCAATTAGGTTGCTACTCTGTACACCAGGACTTGAAAGCTGCCTTTCACAAATAAACAGAGGCCACAAAATGAGCTAACTGAAACCCTCCCACAGACAACAAAAGATTTCCAGGAACGCAGGGGAGTTGCAGAGGCTGGTCACTACTGTATAATCCCCAAAGCCTGATGTTTGGAGCACAGTTGTAGTGAAGGACATTGTTCTTTCATAAACAATACAGAGAGTACAACTCTGAGAAAGAGAGAGAGGCAGAACTCTGTAAACAGACAGAAATAGTCAGCGTTCCCATCAGGCTAAACAGGAAACCCAGCCAATTAGCTGTTTATTCAGAACCCGGTTCCAGAGGTCAGGGGTTGCAGAGAGAGCACTTCCTGGGCAGCCAACAGACAGATGGAGCAGTGTCCGGAGGCAGGTGACATATACGAGTGTGTCGCTTCATCACTGGAGTATACAGAGGTTAACAGAGCTTTACAAGCAAAGAAGATGAGTAGCATCTTAATCGTAGAGGTCCACGCTACTCGGAGGTCTAACATCTGCTCAGTTTTGATGCCTTAACTGTACACGAGTGGCGTAAGTGACAGATCAGATGGCAGATTGAGTTAATCAAGGGCAAGAAGCTGCATGCTACATGGCACGACTGCGATAACTCAGTCCAGACTATCTCTCATTCACTTAACCCTTTCAGACCACAAAGGCCTCTGAGAAATCAGACGGGCTAATTGAATCCATCTAATCTATGTAAGAAAAAAACAGGGCCACATGTCAGGCTCCAGAATCCCATCCACCCATTTCATCTAATTCATTTACATGGAGATCAAAAAGCAGGAGGTCATATGAAAAGAGCCAGGTCAAACAGAAGCACAGACACCAGAGCTTCTATGTGTGGTGCACTCATAGTGGGGGGGTTAAATAGGGTCAGGAAAACCACAGCAGACATGGAGAGCACGTGTATATGCCACCGCTTCTCTGCATGGTCTGCAGTGTTTTCTATTTCCTACGACCTTGAAATGAGAATGAATACATGTGAATCTTTTCGTTCACGTAAAACCAAGGTAAAAACCTCTGAGTGTTGCTGAATGGTGACAAACCTGAACCTGTTATAAAATCATCATTTTATGGCTGAAAATTATCCACCGCTGAAGGAAAGTGTGCAAACAATTTTAGAATTAATTACCTGATCCCAAACATATCCTCAAAATAGCTCAAATAAGCAAATATTTAAAAAGCATTTGCATGATCGTAATTACGGGAATTTGGTTAATTGCATTGAGCTCTCTGGTGCAAGTCTGACTAAATTCAGGTCTCTTGTAGATGTATTATGTTTAGGAGAGACAGTAAAAGATCAAAAACCTTAAAAATACACAGATAATCAGGTACAGCGAAGGGGTCACAACAGAAAAATGTATATCTTTACAAAATGTTGGGGTACAATTGTAATGTTTTACCCCAACAATTCAAACCATGGAACAAAGTAATCATTCAACATGACAAATATCTGAAGTGCTCTTATTAACGGATGAAAAATCCTCCACATACAAACAAATATATCGCTCTCAAAGCAAATTTTAACAAAGTATGGAGAGTGTGGATTCACAGAAGCACTCAGCATTTTTGTGGCCATTTCAAGTCATCATTTACAAAATGAAAAGTATGACTACGACTAGTGTGCTTGGTGTTTCAGTTGCATGTGCCACAGCTCAGTGTTAGCTCAGGGTTTCCCTGGTGCGTGACAGAGTGTGAAAAAGTAAAGACCAATACAAAGAGTCTTGTCTAGTAAACCGCAGCAGCTCCTCCCTGCACCGTGCCACTCACTTTGTTGGTTTGCTCAATTTGCTTCCTAAAGCCACAAAGCCTTTGAGAGCCACACAGGGGCATGACAGCATGTCGCAAATCGTATTTGCTCACTGATTTACTTCCGCCCCCCCGGCTTCTAACTGGAAGGCAGTCTCACTGTAACATACTGCCTCTGGTCTGGGGGAAGGCCTGATGTGTATGTGTGTGTACCTGTGTGTCCTTTAAACTGGATCTGTCTGTCAAAGGCAGCATGTTTCCTCCAGCTGCTTTTGGTTTTGGGGTCATTGTCAACCAATCATTTCAATGAGGAATCATCTCTGTGGTGGAGCTGGGAAGGCCTGCTGTGTGGTGTACGGCACCAACGCAGGGAGCAGCTGATCAGAGTCCTCTCAGCTTTGCACGTCGCAACGTGGTGCAGAGGGACAGCGAGGGGAAACACATCCTCTCCTGTCCTAACCACAGGTATACAGCTATAAACCTGACCCTGTCAGAAGTCCTGTTTGCAGTTGTTTACCGCTGAAGCTTTGGTGTCAGTATCTTTGCACCCTTCATACTGTCTCCGTATTAGACACATTTTGTTTTTTAAGTGGGAATTATATACAGGAAATGCTCCATCCTGGTTTGGCATTTAGTCCCGAGTGGGAATGAGATGCAATTGAGTAAAAAGCGCTGATTCCAGCTGGCCCCTGTTGCCTTCTAAATATTTAAGCATCCTGGACACTGAGCTCTGTGTAGCTGCAGGCCTCTGCTGCAAACCACAAACACAATAAGAGTCTTAAGGAGGGATTTATATTTAATAAGAATTCATCTGCAGGCTAAGCTGCCTGCTCTCATTACCTATGTATTACTCTTTACAGTCTCAGAATAAGAGCGAATACGAAGCATTTCACCAGCGACAAACCTGGAGCCGCTGCAGTGAGGCTGCATAACGGTAACTGATGAAACAGCATGAAGATGTGAGTTCTGATGAGCCCTGTCCCACCCAGAGCGCTCCAAGGCCAGCAGAGACAGAGCAACGCAGGTTCAACATAATAAAGAGAGTCAAAACAACGCGACGGGGCCACTGTGTAAACATCATTTAACTCTGGATAGGTCTCTTACCCTCGAGGACCACAGGCGAGGTGAAAGACAAGAACCCTTGAAAGAGGTTGGTAACGTGCCATAAATCCAGTCCTAATTCAGAGACCAATGGGAGCCAGATAATGAGAGTGATTTTCAATGAGTCTCAGAGCGTCATTATTGAATTAAGCCCGCTTTAATTAGCATGCTGACTTGATGCACAGGCTGGTCTGTGTCACAGCAGTACTTAAGTTCATATAAATAAAAAATAATAATTTCGTCTTGAGGGAATTTTCCTTAGAGGTAATTAAATTCTGCTGAGAGCAATACGATTATCCACTTTTGCACTAACAGCCCAGCTTTTTGTGAGCACTTTAACTGTGTATGTTACAGCTGTGAACATTCTATACAAAACCAGCAGTGTTTCTTTTACTGCATTTTCCCTCTTCGCTTTCCATTTGAGCGGCTTCTGCTTGCCAGAGTTGCATTTGGAGTATATTGGCAGGCCGCAGAGGAGAACTAAGTGGACATGGCAACATTTCTCTTCATATACCCATCACACACATTGCACTCGCAGTAATGAGGACAGACGTAGTGGATCAACAAAATGTTGTGGTTGGATCAAAAGATGAAAAACCGAAGGATTAGAAACACGTATTACTTAATTTAGCTGTTACAAGGTTTTCCGAAGCTGCAGAATCCATCCGAACGCCCGGTCTACTGCTGCAGATCAAAAAAAAAAAAAACAAAACTACGTCATACTGCAGTTTTACCTCATAGAAGTCAATCAAAGAGTCAGTGAGAAGGGATGACATGATCGTACCTGTGTTACCTGATACGTGCAAAAACTGATGACATCTTTAAAAAGTGTTAAAGCGGTAGTTTGACATTTTGGTAAAATGAGCTTATTCACTTTTTGCCGAGAGCCAGATAAGAATAAAAACACAAAGTATGTATCAAATATAATCTATCATAAAACCACAAACTGATTTTACACATTCATTTTTGTACAGATTAAATAAATGGAGGTACAACATGCAAAGCTACGCTAACTGGGTGCTAGCTGTAGCCTCAGATTTATATTTGAGAGATGCATCAATCTTCTCTCCCAGCACGGAAACAAATAAGGAAATTTTTCAAATTGCTGCACCACAGATTTAATGATTTGCTTCATTAGGGCATTTCAGGTGATGACAGGTAAGTTCTCAGTCTCAGGATGATATATTCACTCTCTCAGCAGGCTAAACAAATAATTGCCATTTGATATTGTGATATATTTGACCGGTCTGCAGGTAAACCAGCTCTGAAATGAACAAATCAGTGTATCCTGGAATATGAAATGTATTCATGTTGAGATAAGAGATTAACTGTACGAGACAGGATTCTAACAGTTTTGCCACATGTGTACATTTACACACACACACACACACACACACACACACACACACACACACACACACACACACACACACACAAACACATAACTGCTTGCTTGGTTGGGGCTCCTGCAGTGACAAACCTGCAGCAGTAATTGGTGTGGACCTTCATTAGTGGCTGAGAATTCTCAGTCATGACATGTCACAGGATGTGTGTGTGTGTGTGTGTGTGTGTGTGTGTGTGAGTGTGTGTGTCACTGGTACATAAATGTGCTGGTAAATATGGGGCATGCACAGGTTTTCGCAAGCACTAAAGAGAGACTTTCAACAAATCAGGGTTCATTAATTGCATGTTACTAACATTAACGATGGCTCCATTCAAGTAAACCTCGACAGTGTGACACTGTGCATAATATCAGGCTCCTGAAACTGAAGCAGCTAAAAGGAATTCAGCCAGCATTGATTTTATTATTTCCACCTGTGTTTCTCTTGTTGTGACACATTAAATTATTGAAAGCCGGCAGAGATGACACAGAGGCAAACTCTGCTATACAAATAAGGTTACTATTATAATGAGCATTGTTTAACCATTTTTCAGTATTCATTGTCGTTAATGTTCCTGGTTATCATTACTGTTGATGTTTAATGTGGGACAGCTTCCCAAGCGAGGACAGAAAAAAGCTGAAAATTAAAAACACAGGCTGTTATGGCGTGTTTATTTTCATGTCTTTTCTGCTTCTCCAGCTTTTCTAATCCACTACTATTAAATGTCTGTCTCTTTTCTTGATGAAAGTTGGTGGCCTGTGTAAACGCCAGGGACAATGATGGAATTAAGCCCAGTATTTTATCGTTCTGTCCCAATAAGCCAAGTGTCCTGACTCATGATAGCAGCACTTACTTCAGTGGCGTTTCTGTATTTGGCAGCTCCTGTATGTCATCCAGAGGCAAGAAGTAATCTGCAGTTTAATTTAGATGGAAGATAACATGTTTTGAATAAAGTGTTTAATTTAGTCTCCGATGTCTGAGGTTTGGCCAGACTAAGTGTGGCTTTTTTTGTGTGTTTATAGTTTTGGGAAAGTAAATTGTCATTTCAGGAAATGTGTGTAAGCGGGCTGTGGAAAAAAATAAAACTGTAAAAATTTCGTGTTGGCCAGGCTGTGTCACCCAGCCCCATATAATGAATACGGTGCAGATGGTTTGATTATGTTTGGATTGTATATTATAGATTCGCTACTGTGCTGGCTGTGCATGACATAATCATAATTCTTATCATTCATTTTATGGTATAAAATGATCCAAGTCAGTGACATTTACGGCGACTGTTCGCACATGTGTGACTCGGTATTTATGTCAGGCTTCAAACCGGCATCAGTTGAACCAGCCCTCATCTCTGTCTCTCTCTTGCTAATGGACACTTCTGCAGAGACAAGTAAGAGGAAGGTTGAGAGAGGAGGAATGAAAGAGAGCATAAGCAGGGGGATCTCTCAGACTGGGAGATGGCTGTGTCATCTTTGTTACAGTAAGTACTTTATAAGAGGCCTCCAGACCACGCTGACTATTCAGCACCCGGGTCCGTTCAAATAGCTTAACCCTTTCGTCGTGAAAGGACGGAGAGCCACCGAAGCTAGCGTTCCCAGCAGCCCCTTGCACCCTGAGCCCGTCCTCAGAGAGTCACGGCACTGAACGCGACAGAGAGACTAAATGCCCTCCAGCACAACAGGCACTTTAGCAGCAAATGCATGTCAAGATGTGAATGTGCCCATTGTGCCTGACCCACCAGAGGCCTTGTAGCAGCCACCAGGGAACGCTGCCAAGCTACAAGGCCCATTTACCGCCTGTCATGGAAAGGAGCATCCATGTAATTGCATGCAAAATATTTTTTTATGAAATCATTTCGCGAAGCCTGATTGAGTAATTCAGTCATCAAACGGGGAGAGCAGGCCGAGAGAAGCCACATTAAGGGGTGGAACGGATTCTTGTCATAGATGTTAAAGCGACAAATAAATGAATTGGATGATTTATAGCATGTAGAGAATCTTGCATTACTTAGCGTTATTATCATACTTTCCTGCCTTGAGGCTAGATATGGGGAGTGAGCTCCTGCATTTGATATGCGCAACCACTTATTATAGAGTACACTGCATTGTGCTTGGGTTACCAGGCTGGGCCATGGAGTAAGGCTTTGTGGTTTGTGGCCGTGTGTGTGTGTGTGTGTGCGCGCGTCGATTTAGATGCACAAGTGTGTGACCTATCAGATTTATTTATACGGAAAGTGTGTATGTTTAACTCAATGTGTGTGTGTGTGTGTGTGTGTGTGTGTGTGTGTGTGTGTGTGTGTGCATAAGTGGTCCAAAAGCTACTAGTCTAAAATTAAAATCTGGGTTTTTGAAATGTCTCTAATTAGAGAGGGGCGGACTGAAGCCTATTTTGAGAGCTGTGGCCATGCACGCCCTTCCCATATGTGTGTGCACAGGCAAGCAGGCACACACACACACACACACACACACACACACACACACACACACACACACACACACACACAATACCCACGTTGGAGAGGAAGGTCCCCCACTTGGAGTTAGTCTTATTAGACAATTCATCGAGTTTTGCTAACAGGAACCGTCCACGAAGTGTGTTTCTTGTCCCGTCTATACACAATTTACTGAAGCTGGACAACCAGTGAACTCTAAAGACGTAAACAAGAAGCTGCTGTGAATATTAACAGCCAGAGAACACAAGCTGAAGTACCGCCGCCTTACTGTAAAGCTGCAATAAATTATTGCAATATTTAGAGTCAAAGACAAGTCAAGACAAACCAAATTGGAAAGTTTATGGCTGCAGAGCAGGAACACAATAGTCAGTTTAATCACCGTCTAAAGTGTTTTTACACTTTTAATGAGGCAATTTAGTGAATTTAGCCTTTTCAGACAGTGAGTGGAATGTGGTGTATGCCTGCCTAACATTGTCTCATTGTTCTGTCTCATAACCAGCCTCTGTTTTCTGCTGCTGAGCAAAGACTGCTGGGAAATTAGGCTGCTTTTACAAAGGGTTGGCTAAAATCTTTCTGCCCCAGATACTCTCACCATGTCCTTAGAGGCATCTGTGAGAAGGCATTTTCTATTTTTTTTTTTTTTTAATCTGTGTGACTGCAGAGGATCACAACCAGTGTTCAAGCTTCAATCCTAATAACTGCTCATCAATCAGGTTTGAGACCAGAATTTAGCAGAATTTATTCAATAATCACGAGGCATGTATTAGAAAAACATGGTAGACCAACATGCTTTCCAAATGATTTGATTTCAGCTGAAGGAACACACATCCAGACTGTATCTTTAAATAGTGGTTCACTCCATCAACAAAGATTTTAATAAAAGCTTATTGCTTTATTTCCCAACCGGCTGCGTCCCTTTGATTGAGGCTGTAAACACACTCATGTTTACAGGAGGAGCAAAGGATAAAAGAAGTGACAGATTTTTAATATCTCGTGGTTCTGTGTTTCAGTAATAGAATATCCAACATTAAAATGGTTTGGAGTGATTATGAAGTTGTTGTCGGTTGGTCAACATGTCATCAGATAATTAAGAAAAAGTAGCCACAGTCTATATTGATAAATACTAAAATTAGACATGAGCGTGTTTGGGTTATTAAAAAAGTCTGAGATGAATCTATTTGTTCCTTTAAGCTTCCAAATCTGGAAGCTAATGTGAAACTGGTGGCTAAAAATCTGTGTGTGATTGACTTGAACCTTATTTTCATGATGCAACTGAGAAATGTTTGCAGAGGCTGTTCCTTTCTATCTACTGATGGCGGTCGTTCTACCATTACAATTCACTGTACTCCAGCAGATGATAGAGTTAGCTAGAGAGGGAGAGAGCCAGCCTGGATCTGTCCAAAGATAAAAATACATCTCAGTTTCAGCTGGTAACATCTCCTTTGTTTAGTAAGTACACAAACCAAAATGTAAAAACATTAGGACAGAGCCAGGCTAGCTGTTTCCAGGCTTTATGCTGAGCTAAGCTAACAGTCTCCTGGCTCATATTCAACTGACTTATATAAGACTGGTATTGATCTTCTCATATAACTCTTGGCAATACAAACAAACGAAATGTCAAAATATATCCTAAAGAGAGTCAAACTGAAACCAAAACTTCCAGGTTCTGTTCCAGAAATATGAAAACCTCATTCAACATCCCATTTCCTTTCATAATAACCAAAATAACTAACAATCGAGCCTTGGAACAGAGTTTTTCTCGACAGTAAGCAGTGTGGTTCGCTCCATATGTCTCAACAGTATGTTTTTAAAAACAATTTATTATCATTCTTTACTCAACATTTCTGTTTTTAGGTGCCTTTAACAAACAGCATTTCTCAGAAGCCCTTGACCAGCGGGACCCAAACTGAAACTTAACAGAGGGCTAAGGGCCAAAAGCAAACACATAGTGTGTTGTCTTTTTAAGATCCTTCACTGACTGACTTCCTGCACAAAGTCTTTTTCTATGCTGACAAATTAATTCTGCATCAGTTTGTTTAAATCTGAAATTCTCAAAAAGCAAGTGCTGAAGAGGAGGCCGAATCATAAAACCATGGATACTAAACTCCAGGAGCATGGTTCATTTTTTCAGAAAGACTGATTAAAGAAATGCTGATTGAGAGAAGAAGCTAGCAGGACGTTAAGACTTCAGCTCTCTGTAGTTTAGATCAGCTTAGCAACTTTAACTCTTCTCTTAAAAAGGCTGAAATCCAGTAGATGACTGCACTGTTGTCACAGATTAGTTCTCAAGAGAAAGCATATCGGAACACACACACACACACACACACTCACACACACACGCACACTGAAGCCACAGGCATTCCCACTACAGACATCCATTATCTCCATCTGTATCCATGTGTTGTCGACCCAGAGCAGGAACTTTGGGGGCCGCTGTGGTCAGACGCAGGGAGAGGGAAGTTAGCACTGGCAAAGAAAAGTCAAAGTCAGGCATTTTTGGAGTAAGATAAGAAGAGAGCGGCGTGAAAGGAAAAACTAAAATAACAAAAAGCCACTCGGGGGTATGGGATTACTATGACAACACGTCGCTCTGTTTTTGCCAGGTTTTGAAATATCGCAGCCTTTTAATCAACAAACGCACAAGGTGATAAGTGAAATTCGCATTCATCGTGTGGGCAGGCGGGCAGCTACAGTGCAGCACAGTAGGTGTGTGGAGATGTCCCGCTGAGGTCGTGTTACCTTGACCTGCGAGGGCACGGTAAAGACCCGGGGCTTGTGTGGCATTGGCAGGTGCCGCAGCTGAGTATAAAGCTCCCAGTATCCAGTGTCAGGCCTTTGTTTACTTTTTTGATTTATTGCTGACCACTGCCCCACCTAACATGTGCGGAGGAGAGCCCGCTCCCCCTCCTCTCAACACCTTTCCTCACATAAATAAACCCTATCGCTGCAGGAATGCCGGGGGTCCAGCGCTCTCCCTGCTATTGGAATTCTCCCTGCTGATAAGGCGACCGTTCATGATGCTTCATCGACATACTCCCGTCTCAACACACTGACTCACAGACCCAACATAAACCACCGACACATCTGCTGGCCCTTTGGTTTCCGTCCACACGTGGGCCACAAGTAAGAGGCCGACGATGTGACTCAGAAGATAAAATGGTGATTAAAGGGATTCATGCTGTGGCCAATCGATGATACTGTTGAGGTGAGCTGCAGTAAACGATAACAGACTGTGTGATGGGCGGCTAAATGGAACCAAAATTGAATGAAGGGAAGCCAGACAAATGTGGGTTAAGCATAAAAACAAGGCACCCAAAGCTCCTGTTAGGTCCTCTTAAATGAGCACATTCAACCTCGAAACCTTTCTGATCGGCTGAAATAAGTACAACACACCGAAGTTTAACCAATGACAAGATGAGGTGTAGCTACACTGGTAGTGCTAGAAAAAGTACTTAAGTACTTCACTTACATAGGTAAAAGCAGCAATACCACAATGTAGAAATACTTCACTCAAAATATTACTTAAAGAAAAGCATGCTACTACAGTATTAGTATTACCAAAAGTAAAAGTACTGATTATGCAGAGTGGCATATTATTGGATCATTATTATTATCATCATTATTAGTAGTAGTAGTAGTATTTTCATTGCTGCATCAACATGTTCATCGCTTTAATGTTGCAGCTGATGAAGCTGGAGCTAATTAACGACTTTATATACCGCTGGGTAGTTTAATCTGAAATACTACATCATATGTTATTAATTGATTTTATTTTGTATTAAAAATCTGAATCTACAGAGTAATTAACTTTGCCAAATAAATGTAATGCAGTAAAAAATACATTATCGGCTTTCAACCTCAACACTGTGCGTGCAGCACTTGAGTAAATGTACTTATGTAGATTTCACCACTATATGCTGATGCTTTAAAAACATTCTCAGGAATCACTTTCTTGTTTTAGGTTCCCAAATACACAAAATGAGGAGACTGATACTACTCTCATTTTTGTCTGGTAAATATATAAAGCCTCAACCAGGACCCAATTAGCTTACTTTAGTTTAGCTTAGTCCTGGCTTTGTCAGAAGGGAACAAAATCTGGCTGCCATCACCTCTGAAGCTCATTAATGAACATATTACATCTCATTTCTTTAATCTGTAAAAAAAAACAGATGTGTAAAATGTGTAAAAAAGGAGCAGTAGTTACCTGAAGAAACAGTAATAAAAAAGCCTATTTCCAAAAATCCAGACTATTGTTTTAAGAAACCCTAATGAGGCACCCCATGGAAAAGATAATTAACAGTAAATTAAGAGTAAATGTGCAGAAAACCGCTGTTGCACTGCTGACTTATTGAATTGCGGTGAAACCATCACTTCAACTATTTCAGTCTGCAGAGAGCAATGCAGCCGAGTTTTTGCCGTTTTTAAATGGCTTTAGCTGCCCAAGAAGTCAAATGCAACTGAAAGCTTTCAATACATGAAAAAAAATCTTTAAAAAGTCTTGAAGTTACTAACATAAAAATTTGCTAGTTTTGGACAGAGCAGGCTAGCTATTCCCCTCTGTTTCCAGTATTTCTGCTAAGCTAAGCTAACCGGATCAACTACTGCTATGAAGAGAAAGCCGAAGCTAAGACGCAGCCTCCCCAGTATAAAGTGGAACTTTCACAGCTGCTCGTATGCAGTTGTGACCCTCACTGATAAAAATATTACTGCCCTAGTTGGAATATTTTTATCTTACCCCCTGACAACCAGCCAGCAACACTGACATACTGGGCTCAAGTGCAACCACGCTGGGAGCAACTGTCTTGCTCCGCAGCTGTCTTGGGTGAGGGGGCATGAGGCCAAGGGTGGGCACGCTGACCCCCCACCCAGACCATCTGTGCCCACTCATTCAGGCTGGCACCCACTGAGCCAGAGCCATCAGTCACTGACGATGACAACAAAATACGCCAAGGGAGGAGTACGGTTTTGACTTGGGTAAAAACCACAAGCTATGAAACACCAGCACATTCACACATAGACTGCCACTGTACATTCTCTTCATTTGTCTGTTATCCATTAAAACATTAAAACAAACACAGCTGCCACCACACAGAGCTGAGAAACGAGTTATTGCTCCATGTGTTTTGGGGCTATAGGCTGAACGTCTATGATATGTATCCATCCACAGGCCCTGATTTGTTTTTTCAGCGCAAAAAAAACTAAAGTTCCTCTTTCACACAGAAAAGACTGATAATAATAGAGACATGGGGCAATGCTTCATGAAGTGAAGCTATGCTGCTGCACTGAGGAGCCCTGTCTCCTCCTCCTCCTCCTCCTCCTCCCTCTCACCCCAGTGTCGAAGATCTGTTAGTCAGGGGCTGGGGAGTTTTCAGTCTCCAGGGGCACATCCCTCTGAACCGCCTGCCAAGCTTCTCCTCTCCCTCCTCCATCCTCTTCTCTTGCTCTGCTCTCTTTCTTTGTTCCCCTCTCGGTTCCCTCGTCCCACTTCTTCACCTCCTCATGTTCATCTCTCCCCTCCGCTTCAAACCCTTTTCAGCTTCCATCATTTGCTCCTACTTTCCCCTCCAAAACGGCGCTTTTTGCTCTCTCGCTCTTATCTGTTTTCCCCTCTCTACCCTTCCGCTCCTCTTCCTCTCTCAGTGATCCAGCTCCTTTGCAGCCGTGCATAATTAGGCCTAAACACAAGCCTGCGCAGGCTCACATCTGGAAGGAGTTTGGACATGGCAGTTTCCTACCAAGACGACTAAATATTTAGGTTGAGAGTTACTGCGTGTGGATGAACTCATGATAGAGGGGGTGGGAAGGGAAGAGAAATTGGGAGCTGGAGATGAAGAAAAAGAGGGAAAGTGGAACAGAAGACCGGCTCTCATGGCATAAGGCTGAGAATAGCACGATGCATCATTAAACTGGTGATAAGTGTGAGTTTATAGAAACGGTGCAGCGCATAATCGGACACACAGTAACGTAATCAAAGTGTAGCGCAGGCACTGAAGGGCCAAAGGAGGAGGTGATAATACTGGAGCGACTGGTTGCTCATTTATGGCTGGCAGGAACAACAAACAGCCAGCTAATAGTTTTAATAAACAAATCTCCATTGGGATTTCCCATGAGGCTGAGGGGCCTCAGCTGGAATGTTCACAAGGGCCAGCTGTTGTGCATTACACGTAGCAGCCGGCCCCGGAAGCCCTGGGCCTGGTGTCCTCCAGCCCTTGCCTGCTCAGCATGGAAGAGAGCATTCCTCCAGGCTGCTCCAGGAGAGAGGGGTGGCTGTCAGGCCGTCCGATGTGGGGAGGGACCGAGGTGGCGCAGGGCACGGGGAAAGCTCCCCTGCTGCACCTGGGATACTGTCTGCAGTCTCTGAGCGGGTTGAGGAATGTCAGGAATAACACGAATATCAACACAGCTCCTCACATTCCACATCTGGAGCTAATGTCATGAGCAACGATGGGAGCACGGGCGCTCGAGGAGCTCACCGAAACTTTAGGAAAATGAAGTTTCCAGACATCAGAGTTCCCAGCGAAGGTAAAGGTAGAACGGTGCATTATGGGTGTTTGCTCCTCGTAGAAAGCTTTGCAAAAGTGTCACAGAATGCTGGACATCTGCACAAAAAACAACTCGACCAAAATTAGTAGATGCTGGGGTGGAAGATTATCTTCAATCACCTCGACCACTGCCACCCAAGCCTCTTTTTTTCCCTCTGCTTTCCAGCAATGTGCTCCCCAGATGTTTATTCCGCCTTTATTAAGCAAGAAACATAAGGCCATATAAATGCACTGCTGGCTAGGTTACACTCTCCTGGGGCATAAATCCCCTTACTTTACCTCATATGCTCGCTGCAGTGGGGCAGTTGAACATGTTTTTTTTTTTTTACTGTGCCCATATGCAGCTTGCTTTCCCCCCACTGGGTCAGAGTACACAGACAGTAACAAACTGTGGGAATGAGCTACGTCTTCAGAAAGTCTGAGCAGCTGTGAAGAAAGCGCTGCTTTACAACTGTGCAGAAACACACCCAAAAAATGTGTCACTGACAGATTGGTGGTCCATCCATCACCAGAGATAGTGTGTTTTGGCCCGTGATGTGGCCCTTTCAAGTTTTGTCCAAATAGACCAATGAATAACTGCTTCCTAATTAAAAAATATCAAACTAAGCCCAGAATCATTGCGGTCCAGTTCTCACCAAATGGTTTTGGTGTTTTTTAATATAAAATAGATGGAATTTGTTTCTGCTTATTCTAGCTTTGCACGGCCAAGTCTGCTGGACCATGTGCGCAGGGCGGAGGTGGTGGTGGGAGAAAGAGAAAGCTGAACTCAGAGCTGCCTGGCTGGGTCACAGTCAAATTTAAAGTGACAGAGTTGTGTCAGAGAGGCAGGGCCAGATGATGGCTGCAGTCAGCCTGCCCTCTCACTGATCCTCCTAATTCTTTACAGAGAGGCGACGCTCAGCCCTCCACTACACAGTTAAACTAGATCAAGATGTAAACTTCTGACCTAATAAGTCTTATTACTGCAGCAAGTCCTCAATACAGTTAAACCTAAGGTCATGGGTTCAGAGTCATGGGTGTGTGGGCCTGATTGGAACGCTGTACGCTCAGTTTGTCATATGCATGTACTGGATGTAACATACACCATCAAAACTAAACATTCAGGTAGTTAAATCCTGTGTTGTCACATGGAAACACTGTGGATCCTCCACCAGTCAAAGTTCACACTTAGACTGCAACTGTGGCCAAAGCTGTTCCAGCATGAAATGCAGCATGACAGGGGTTTCCTTGTATCTTTATAGGACATTATATGAGGTATAATGAAAGGTGAGCATGTGCCACAGAATAAGCCTGCACTATAGGCCACACAGGATCATCATATATGTCATCATTTCAGAGGTAACAGTAAACTTGTCAGACTGTTCCAACTCACAGAGTAACGGTCCTGTTGGGCAGCAGGCTGCCATCCGGAGGCTCAGTCAGCTCCTCCTTGCTGCAGCTGACCCTTCTCCCCACAGCCTGGACGCTGTGCGCCTTGGACCGCTCGTCCGTGCAGCTGCAGCCGCTGGTGGAGGCCAGCAACCCGGGACAAGCCTGGGAGAGCCTCGGCTCGGAGGCGGACAGCAGGAGCAGCATCAGTACCAGACGCCCCGGCAGCAGAGGGATGCCAACGCCGGGCGCAAACATTGTCCTTCGGCTGGATCTCACCTCAGCTGCACCCCCGCCTCCAGTCATCCCATATCTCCACCATGAAGCTTCCAGGGGGTGTAAGGAGGGCGAGAGGGAACAAAATGATCTTTCAGGTCTTGAATGAATGGCCGCTCAGCACTGAACACTCATCATCCGGTTATGTCAGAAATATTCAGCACTGGTTTTCCAAAAGTGTCCCGTTATGTCATGGCAGCCCGGGCGCACGGATCCCTTTGCTCCAAATAGTTAATACCTTGAAGGGATGCGTGAGTCCATCCAAACGTCTGAAACTCCCAAAACCGGCGCAGTATCCCGTCTTAAAAAGTTGGAGGTCGTTTTGATTACCTTCAGAGATTTACATCACTTTTAGGACACTTGGGAGTGTCCACATTACCGTTATCTCCCTCTCTAAAAGTTAATCCAGGGGTTGACGAGATTCACGACTGAGCATCCACCCAGAGCCACACTGTCATCTATAAGAAGGAGTAAAGGAAAAAGTATATTCTAAAACTTTTGTCAGTTGTTTCGCTGCTCGTAAAAGTTTCCCTCCGTGTTTTTTCCCGATCCCGGAGGTCTCCGCAGGCTTCTCTCAAACTGAAATTAATTTAAATTGGCAGAAATTCTGTCCAGAGGACCAGAAGTGAGCTGGTCTGGATCGGGTCCTGTGTAGTTCCCAAAATCTAGCGGTTTTGCCTACTTGCCTCTGTCACACTCAAACTCACTTACTAACTACCCCAAGTGCGCCCATTCCGTCTCCGTCTGCGCTCTGGTCCCCGCGGTCCTAGCGCATCCAGTCCGCCTGAGAGAGCCAGAGAGGAGGGTCTACATGTGACCAGGGTAAACCCACCTGAGCTCACCTTCATCAAACGTCATCACAAGGTCCACAAGGCTTTTTTTCTGTGTTATAATTGGCCTAAAGGATATGGTGTAAAAAAAAAAAAAATTAAATAAATACATAAAGTCTAAATAATTTGCATCTCTTCTGCTGGATTTAATTTACATTTGCATTACAAGTGATGAACACAAATCATCATTTTGTGTCTTTAGAGGGTCTTGTAAGAGAAAGGTTGTTGTAAATGGGAAGACAGCAGTAATGATGACGATGAAGAAGAGGTTTATAGTCATATAAATGAGCTCAGTGCCATATTTTGATTTTTTTGCTGCTTTTTGATTTGAATTGGCTGTTTCCATCCAGGTTGTAGAAGACAGGAAGGTCTTGATTGCGTTGGGGGAGCCAGCTGAAGTTATGAATGAATGCTGCAGGTCTCTTGTGTATTGTGTGTTTCAGTGGATCAAAGGCTTTTCATTCAATCAGCGGGAAGGAGAGGAAGTAAAGACTTTTATAGATACACTTCAGTAAATTCTATAGTGTTGCTGTAGAAAGAGTTATGACAGTGTGGAACAATTTGATCCAGAATATAAAATGAGGCTGAGTTGTCGTTTTGTGGATGTCAATTTTATGACATAGTGCCATATTTTTCTGCTCCAGAAACAGTTATTTTCATGTCCACTTGGAGGCCATCGGCAGCAGTGAGCTCCCCATAAAACATTGCAATAGATAGGCTCTTTAATGCAAGTTTCTACCTGGTGATGGCTCCAGTTAGACAGAGGATGGTGCAATGGAAGTGAGCTTGCCACTGAAGGCAAATGAGCTTCTGCAGGTCTGACAACTAACCTGCTGAACATGAACAAGTTTGGAAGCCGAATTCAAAATCAGCTGAGAGTGAGAGGGCTGTTCTTTGCAAACAAGATGTTGTTTTTGTTGCCAGAGTAGATTTAATACGTGGCCTAACAGATGCTGCATGCTGATCCATCTATCTCTACATACTTAGATTTAGAGGTAGAAAAATACTCCAAAAACTCAAATCTCTTGTTGAAAGAATAATATTTTTAAAAACATTAAATTTTTTCCCCTCTAAAAGAATCAGTCCAACAAATACAAGGAATCATAAACTTCCTCAAAGTCTCCTTTTCACATTTTTGCCTGTGTGTATGGAAAGTTCCCAAAATACAGTCCTGGACTCCACAGATTTCTGTTTTAAAAATACTTTTTGATATACGAGAGGCCCGGGAGGACGGCAGCCGAAGCGATTCAAATCTGGAGAGCATTTCAGAACATGAGAAGGTGCACAAGGAAAGTGTTTGAAAAGGGACTCTATGCAATTGGGCTTGACATGTATTCACTGACATACCCAGACTGCAGGCACCTCAGTCGTGCAAGTATGCCCGGCAGTATAATGGTGCACTGTGCTCTGACCCACACAGTGGACCCAGGGTTTGTTATTCCTGTATATGATACTGTACACTGGAGCAGGCTCAGAAAACCAGCATGATTATTGAAAGAAAGCACCAGGAGTGGATGGGCGCCTGCTCAGCAACGAAACAGAGGGCTGTTTATCCAAGCTGTTAAATAAGGCTTCAAGTACAACACCCCCCTCCAACTCCACAAGGCCCAAATCTCTCTCATCTGGAAAGCACAGTTTCCATTTAAAATGTCACGTCCCAAACTGCACATTACATCAAATTGTACTTAATGGCATCCAGACAAACTTTAATGTCGTTCCAACATTTTCTCTCTGTGCACCCCACAGCCCCCTCTCGCTCCTTATAGCCAAGCAAGCAATCTCTCCTTCTCCCTGTTCCACATCTGGACTCCATTCCAGGTGGGGTATTGAGAAAGGGGAGACTGTCAGGAAGGAAAGGTGGAACGCAGAGAAGCTCCGAGGCTCAAAAAGCAGAACTGAGATAATGTCTTTGGGGAGATTTTGGTGGAAGTTACGCAAGTTTTGGGATGCCGGACAGACGATACGTGAGATGGCTGTTTGATGATTCGTGTTGTGCGTGTTCCTGTTGTCCTTCACATCACACGCTAGAGCAGAAAAAGTTCAAAATAATGAGGTTTTCAGTGCAATCAGAGATGGGAAGCAGACCGAGGGACTGCTGAGACTGAGGCATAGCTCAGGCTTGTGTTTCTGCCAAAGGATAAACAAAAGAAAACTTCCAGCCGGGAAGCAAACATCAGGCTCTCTAAGGCCGTCGGCTGGTGCTGAGTCTTTCTTGGGGAGCTCATGACATCTAGTGGCGTGACCAGCAGCACGCAGAGGGCCCGCCCTCTGTCAATCTCCACGTCAGTCCTGCAGTCATGAGCATTTCCTGGATGAATGGTTTTAATTAAGGATTTATGGGGACATTAAACCTACTGCTCCCACAATTTATGGGGTTATCAAATCATAATGCGGTGATATATTTTGCAGCACTAAATACCTCTGTCATCATTAAAATGTAATATTAGCAGTAGACCTAACAGTGGCAGAAGCATTTAAAGGGTGAACAGTTTAGGTTTTTGTGGCATCTAGTGGTGAGGTTGCAGATTACAACCATAAAAAAATGCAAAAGGCTCTGAACCATTGTTATATTTTGTCCACTCTGGGCTGCTGTAGAAGCACGGCAGTTCAACAAAAGACCTTGAAAATGCAGTGATCAGGTGATTACACACAAATGAAAACAAACATTTCACTTCTGCCGATCAATCCGTCTAAATCTTACACACTGGACCTTTAATGTAGCATCGGCCGTTATTTAATATTTTTGTTGCCTTCAAGTATACTTAATTGCGAATTCAGTATATTCATTTTTAATGCATTTAAGTAGAACTGAATGGCATCTGTTTAGAAGTACGCTTCATAAACGTATATGAAGTGTACTTGTAATGACTTTTCTATATTTTATATTTCTAATCCACTAAACTACGTTTTCACCTGGGCTGTTTGCTCCATGTTTACATAAACCAGTCCTCATTTCTACTCTCACATGTCTCCAAAGGGAACAAAATTGTCCTTTTACATTAAAATTAACCGTATTTCAGCTCTTCAACATTTAGATAAACTTTCTGTACAGTCACAGCAGTACTGTGACTTTTACAGTTCAGGTCAGACGCTTTTCAAACCGTAATAATGGTGCCCTCTTCTGGCCAGCAGCGTGAATTACATGAATATTGTTTGAAATGATCTTTGCAGTTTGATTGCAGTTGGACTCCAACAAAGGGGGACGGGGTTCAGTCCTGCTGACAGAACACACAGAGACCCCTGCTGTTTGTTACCTTCAGCTTTGATCCATGTTAGACCTCCAACGTGCTGCATAGCTGGACCCCGTCAGATGTGGGTAACATCCTCCGTGTCAAACCTGTCCTCTTCCAGCAGGAACGTGTCCTCCATGCAGCTGTCAGTCGTATGGTTTCAGGCGTGTCTGAACAGTTTGAGGGAAAAGCCTCAAAGATCTTGTACTTTTACATGTAAATGTGCGGTGAAATTGACGGCGGCGTGACTCAAACAGAGACAAGTCGGTGTCAACAGTGCAACTCTTTCATGTTTGCTTTGTAATATGTCTCCTGGCATTAACAAGGAATCATTTGCATAAGTACGTTTATCCCAAATAGAGAGTTCTGATATGAAGTCACGTTTTAAACCTATTTTCAGTTTTGAGTGGTAAATGACAGAAGGTTAATGATTAGTTGGGGTACTTACATGTATTGTAAGGAGGCCATTTTCACTTCAGATATTTTGACAAGTCATAGAAAGAAAGACACAGCTGTCATTAATAACATTAATAATGAACGCACCCCCACTTGCAGGGCCCTCTTGCTGTGCATGCTGTCTGATATGAAGTCATCATTAATGTAATGAGTTACACCTGTGTTTTACTGCTGAGACGCAACCACGTGGCAGCTGTGACACTTAAAGACTTGCAATTTTATGATCTAAAGCATCATCAGGAACATGAAATTATTTTGTTTATCTATAAATGTTAATCATTATGAGTTAAATATTTGCCATAGCTGTGTGGCAAAGAGAAACAAACTTTTGTGTTTGATGTGAAAATACTGGAAGTCAGAGCAGGAAGCACCAAAGCGTGAAGGAGCAGTCGTGGTTTAGGAAGACATTTACCCTCTACCCACTCTTTATTCAAACACAGTCATCATCACTGAAGAAGCTTCAGGTTGTGTGATTTTATTAAGTGCCACATGAAATGCGAACATTATAGTGGATCTCTGAGTACTGCTGTGACTGGACAAGTGTAGTATCAACTCTTTTCACACGAAATGTCCTGTGCATACATTATGCATTTTAAATGGTCTATATTAAAGAATACAGCTCAATCACAAAAACATCAAAAATATCTGTATAGTGAATGAATCTATAGTCCCTCATAAGCAACAAAACAGCAAAACAAGTCAGCATATATGTATTTTTTTCATTATTTCTACTCTTAAATTCTGCTTACAAAAGAAATATAGAAAAACTCAAGGGCTTTTGGCCTGACTCTAGCGCAAAATTCACATACTCCTTTCCGTCTGTACTCAACTCGGACCCCCTTTCCCTTCTCTCTCGTGCACACACAGTCACACACGCACAGATGCAAGGAAGTCATGCAGAAGCCACCACACCTCTGCATGTGAAAGCATGCACCCATACACACCCACACACACAGCACTGTCTGTGTACAGTACTTCTTTAAAATGGCATGCAGTGTAGATGAGATTTTGGTCCCTTTGTGCCAGCAGGAGATTCAAATGATTATCCAGATCCTCGGAGAGTCAGAGAGCCAGTCCTGTTGAGTTTGTCTAAAGCATTTGTGCTATGTAAATCTGGCCTTGGTACACTGTGATGTGGCTGGAGTCCAGGGCAGCTGTGCATCGTTAGAGCTAATAATAACCTAAAGAGACTGGAGGCTGAGCCATATGAAAAACAAAGCCCCAATGCTCATACAATTACAAGAAAGGCAAGAAAGTGAATCATAATATTGCAAAGTATGGTTAAATGTTATCAGAAAAGAACATCCTGTGCCATATCGCTGACCAGTGTCCACCTCCACGCCCCCATCCCAAGGTCTATAACTGTGTCAGATGAGGTGGAGCTTCAGGCAGACAAGCAGCACTCTACGTCCAGAGCGGGGGCAGGCGAGGAGCGGCGGCCTCATTGGCGAGGGGACACGGTGGCTCGTGGGGAAATACCTTGGTGCCTCTCTTTGGCGTGCTTCTCACAGTACATCACATCTCCGACCCAAAAGTGGCCTCTCATGTTGAGGTTAAGGCCGCAGTCTGTGCAGGTGTAGCACTCTGTGTGGCGGAAGTGGTCGTCCGTGATGCGCACTGCCACCGTGCTGTTGGAGGAGATGAATGCAGTCAGACATCGTACAACCGCACATTTCCTCGTTTTCAATGTAAGTCAAGCCCAGAGATGCTAAGGTCATCACAGAAACATTTGTATCTTAAAGAGAAAGAGACAAGTTGACGCCACAGCAAATACATTAGCATGTTCAAGACATCTTTAATCTTGTTTTCCTATAAACAAATGCATCGCAAATGTGGCAGCAAATTTTGTTCCAGGGCAGCGTTACCTGTCCAGGCAGATTATCTAAGTATCCAAAATAATCTGTATCACTTCAGTCAAAAAAACTCAAGCATTTCATCTGCTGTGGAAAGAAGTAAAACTGCCCTGCTGGTGGATTTGTTTCAACTTGACTTAGTTATAATAATTCAGTAATTAACCTCATAACCGGTTGTCTTAATATCTCACTCTGCATGTGGAACATCCTTCACCGCAGGGCAAATCATCATCACGTTTGCTCACACACCTGTGTTGTTCGGGTGAACGTGTCACTGCAGGTGACAGTGGACTTACAGAATGCTGGTGCCACACTTCTCACAGACGTGGGTTTTTTTCACTCCTCCTACTGATGTGGTGGGTTTGGGGACGTTGGGCGAGAGCTTCCCTGGGAACCGCTGGGCTGCCTCTGGAGTCAAACACACACACACAAACACAGCTGCTCGTAGGGATGCTCTGATAGTCTGTCTGCTCATCAACACTTCACTGCTCTCTGTCAGCGGAGCTTGTTTGTGTTTCCCACTCGTCATCGGAAGCTCAGCGCTCATGGGATGCGCTTCACGAACCAGTTTTCCACACATTGGTCATTATCCCGTCATGAAAGAATGTTATTACACTCTGGATTTATCCGTTTATCAAAGCAGAGGGAGGAAAGGAGCACAGATGCATTGCATGATATGCTGTTCGATATAAACTGCACACAGGACAGCTTTTCTCTACATCTTTCACAGGTGACGACCACATGGAGGTCCAATTCATGCTGGCTTGTTCTGCATGATGCGTTTTTAACAGGGATGATTTTAAAATCGGAGCAGCAACATTCATGTCCCAGCCATTTTCTAGACATTTTTCACAAAAATTAGATGATTTGAACCCAAAGTAGAGTGTGTGTGTGTGTGTGTGTGTGTGTGTGTGTGTGTGTGTGTGTGTGAATATTTGTGCAGTGATTATTCAGTATTGCAGTACAGGCAGTGACTGTTGTCATCTGTGTGCATTAGTCTGAAATACAGAGAGCTTCTAACCTTTCTCATCAGCCTCCAGGACCTCTTGCAGCATTTTAAAGGTGTTGGACTGACGAGGCGCCGTGCGGAACTCCTTATTTTCCTGGATCATCTTGTACACCTCCGAGTCCCTGTCGAACCTCTGCATGGCAAAGTCAGAGCTCGAACTGCTGCAAATAAAACATATATGACAGGTTACAGGTCATCACATCCACTACAATCATGCGTTGTGCTGATGTGTTGAGTAGAAAATGTATGCTTACGAAAGACTTGTGAGTCTGGTTTAACTAAATCCAGAGGAAATGAATGCAGCTGGCTTCGAGACTTTGACCTTCTAGCATGAAGTCTAGATTGCACACCACAGGCAAGAGGCCAAACAGCGTCCAATCGCAGACGTTCAACAGGACCCCGTCATATCCCCTTACCAGACCACTGTTCTTAAGGCTAAGCTGCCGAGAAACAAGAAGAAAAAGCTGCCTCTAACTGTTCTAGCGGTGTAATTTCTCTCCACAGCATCTTGTGGGTGTTTCCAGACACTCAGTGCACAGGAGGGTGCAGGAGGGGAGAGGAAGCTTTCACCTTTGGGTACTACAAACTGTCAACTCGTTAAGAAATTAGAAAAAAAGACCAGTGGCTCACTTTACGAGCAAATTCTTTACCCCTGGTGTGGTGGAAAAGTGGTTACGTTTTACTGCTTCTTCCATACTTAATGTGCGGCTGCATACCAATCTCTCCCTACCCCTGCTGAGGAAACGTATGCATTCAAATCTGGATGATGTGCCAGTGAGTAAAAACAAACACAGAGACACAAAGCCTGCTCTGGTGTCACTGTGTTTGTCTGGAGGGAGCTGGTGAGTGTTTCTCTCAACAGGAACTGGTTGGCTGGGTATACCAGTCAGGCCAGGTGCGGTTTGATGCCTTCCACCTGCAGCCAACTTGTCAGCCTCTGTTAACTTAACATGACTGACTGTCCCTCCTTCTGTCAGATGCAACAAAGATGGTGAAATATTTCCTCTTCAACTGACACCTGTGCTGTGAAGAATGTGCACCACCTAAGCTTCACCCATAGAGAGGCTCCATTACTGTGAATTCACATACACATGTAACTGGCACTGCACTATGAGGCCTTGTTTTACTTAGATTGGTGCACAAGGACAACATTACATTTCATAAGTAGTTGGACAATTTGCTAATTTAAGTTTATTTAAGCTTTAGTTTGGATGAACAGTGTAGGAATTACAGTGCTTTTTCTACATGATCCCCCATTTTACTGGAATGATAAGTAATCTCATATAAAGTCAGATAATGTTGCATATTTGGTGTCAAACCTTTGTAGTCTAAGGCATTTCTGAACCACAGACATCAGCACATACTCAGTACCTTCCCCGGTGATGCTCTGCCAAGCCTGTACAGCAGTAAGCTCCACTTCTTGCTCGTTTCAGGCTTTTGCCTTCAGTCTGAGGAGCACGTGCTCAGTTGGATTGAGTTTAATAGCTGTTTAGCAGGGGTACTGTGGATGAGAAAGTCTCCCTTAAAGCTGAAAGTCAGCACTTTAACATCGTAGTCATGGGTTTAATTCAGATATGCAAAAGAATAAATACACAAGTTTTCCTCATTGTGCTGCTTATAAAACTACATCTCATAGTGTATGTTCACAGGGGTTTTCTAAGCATCAAACATGGCTGTCTATGTGTTTTCATACGCATGTTGTTCCTGCCTGGATTTCAGCTTCAGGCTTTGGCCTCCCGCGAAATGAACATGGCTGAAACAGGAGATGGCAAACAGACAACAAATATGCGGCCAAAGCAAATGCTCAGACCCTTTCCTCTGCATCACTGAACATGCTTCAAATTGAAAACAGACCTCTAAAGAACACCCTCCAAGTTCTCCACATGCTCAGCTCCACCCTCAGTCCGTTTCCCCCTTTTCCCTTCGCTCACCATCCCTTCTGAAAGTGCTATCTCGAGACAAATGGAAAGTTTGGGTCAAATGGGAGGAAAACAAACAGAAATGAGGGTGAGAGGGCATCTGAACAAGCGGTCGAGTGCACGGATTCGCAGTTACATTTTAGTTAGTACAGACAACTCGTGGGTAGTTTGTCATTTGGGAATTGTGCTTTTAAATGTTCTCGTATCTGCACAATGTCTGCATCTAAGATGAATGTGTGCTGGATTCCATAGCCAGACTTAGAACAGACGAACAATGATAATGATCTCCTCATCGCACATGCATGTAGCCAAAACACATCCAAGATCACAAGGCTAAATTCCAACCACATTGCTCAAACTGGCTCAGTACAAACACCTCAACCTAAGTCGGTACTTCCTAACAAAAGAAATCCAAATGACAAAAAGACAAAATGACATGACTCACCTCACAAGTAAAGAACGATGGAACAAAGAAAGGCAGCTCAGCTATTCTTCCCAGTAAATGTCCCTTTATTTCTAACACTGCCGGAGCGACTCAGAACACACGAGAGAAAAGACAACATTAGCACACACACGCAGATGCCGAACACACACCTCTATCAAAAGCAGACGAGACAGAAAAACAAGAGTCTGACTGAAAGGTGTGCCTCTGGCCTGAAACTCATTGGTCATGCGACGTGAAGGGGTGGGTAGATGGGTGTCACTGAGTCTGTGATTGGCTGGGGAGGAGTAGGGAGAGGCTTGGTGTGCAGGCTGGGGGCTCCAGACTGGGGGACAATCAGGGGGAGAAGTACAAATCAGACATTTTTGGGAATATGGAGTGTTTGGATATGACTGCAGTTGCTGACATGTCATATCAGGAGCCGCGGTTACCCAGGGGGGAACAGGGGCCAAAGTCAACCATCCGGCACTGTGAAAACAGCCACACCAGGCTCTCCAGCTGAGACAGTGGACACAAAGGATTATGTGAGAGACTCAAAGAAGATTTTCATTTCTGCTTGGACAAAAAACATCAGTGAGTCTGAGCGAATCCAAAAACAAATGCTCAGAGGGCAGCACCTGCAAGCTGTGAGCTGAGTCAAATTACAGCTACATCACCTCATCAGAGGGGGCGAAGCAGGAAAAAGCAAACTGCAGTGTAGGTGGTGGACACAATATAGAGTTTCCCAAAGGCTGAAAATTCATTTTGTGCAGTGCAGCTGCAAATGGCTCAAAGCACCAAGACTCAGCTGCAGCAGAGCGGCAAATTCACAAGCTGACTCACACTCAATGAATGTGCTGCTCTGACAGACTTTTCAGTCCATTTGCACTTTCAACTGCTTTTCCACACACACTTCTGGAAGGAGGAAACAATAATTACAAACACACAGAAATGTGTGTAGCAGAAACTGGCTTCCCATTTAAAATCCAAGAAATGGGTCATGCTGCAATATCATAACCACTGATCCGATCTCATGTAATTTAATACAATATCCCTGCAGTGAAAATACATACAGCTGAATCAGCACTTCTGTCACGACTTATTTTACCAAAGGTAGTCATCACAGCTAGACCAGCTTATACTGAAAGCTTTTCCTGTTGTTTTTCCAGCATGTATGAAATGACCAAGCTTTTCAGGACCAGGTCATGCTGATTTCTTTGGCCTGAATCTGTGGGTGTAACCACTACTGGCCTATAGATGGCGCTGAATGACTGTGCCTGTGTATCAAACAATATTGTGAGGTAGGAGA
This sequence comes from Chaetodon auriga, assembly GCF_051107435.1. Lineage (NCBI taxonomy): Eukaryota > Metazoa > Chordata > Actinopteri > Chaetodontiformes > Chaetodontidae > Chaetodon > Chaetodon auriga. The sequence continues at coordinate 23,155,148 of NC_135078.1, read as the reverse complement.
CCATCCTGTCACTGTTTATGTGGAAGCTTTAGGTTGTACTTTACACTTTGAAGTTTCTATTATTTTTATAAATTAAAATGCTAATTTGTATATATTTTAATATAATATCATATGAGAGTAAAAACTTTTTTCATTTTTTACTCATGAAGCCTTAAAAAACTAAAATCAAGTGAAAAGTGAATGCTGCTCTGCATGTTGTGCATGTTGTGGACTGTAAAAGCATCTTGTTCATATTCAATAAAGTACAGTTTTTCCTTTTTTCCCCATAGATGCAGTGACAGATTAAGAATAGCTCGAGCATGTCTGGTTAGATTGTAAAATTACTTCATGTTTCACTGCAACAAATGGTGCAACTAAAAGATTACAGGTGTGTATCAGTATCAGCTGATGTGATTCACATGATGCTTGCAGTGAATTGTGGTGATTTAACGTGTGATACGAGTGGTCTTTACCTGCGACGAGGGGACATGGGCACGTCCCGATCGATGGGGCTATGGGGTGAGTAGCGCCCCGGTGGGGTCGGGGTTCTGCTGGACACGGAGTTATTTCTGAAGTCTGAAGGGGAGAACTCCTGTGGAAGAGGACAACGAAAGCAAAAGAGAGAATCAGTAAGCATGAAAGTCCAACTTCCTGCAGCAGCTGAGAGCAACTTTGCAGTTCAGAGTTGAGGAATCGATTGAGACAGCTTGCAAGTTCATAGAGCGTCATGCAATGTTACTGTGAAGCATCACAACAAGAGCGACGTCCAGTGCAGACGCAGAGATTCACCTCCAGTGTTTCTGGATTACTGCTACACAAAGCACACATCGGCACTGAACAAATGTACCTTTCCTTGTTTCAGGAAGCTCTAAATCTGAGGTGACTGAACTGTACGACAACCTGGAATAAAAGAAAGCCTGACCCACCATCGTGTAGGATACATCCAGTCAAGATCAGAGCGGGAGAGATTTATCAGTAGCTTAACTGAGATCCACCTGGAGAAGCATCACATACAGAACCACTGAGACAACTCTGCTTCATCGTCGTCACCCTTATCACATTTGACTGAAACCTGAGTGAGTCCCTTGGTTTCGAGTGCAGAATAAACAACACGCTTTGTCATTGTTGGATTGTATTTGGTGCCCTGCGCTCTCAAATAAAGTTTCTATTGCATGAGTCACACCCAGCATTCCTCTGCTGCAGCCCATCAGTCTCAACAATCACAGCAACCCACATCAACGGTTTTTATCTTCATTACCGTTTACATCAGAGCTGTACTTCGGCCCCTCAGCTGATAGATGATAGATTGTGTGGCAACAGATGTTTGGCACTGACTCTAGCGTTGGTCTGACGGGAAATACGGAGCCAGCATGTACTTCGATGGGTTCCAGATGCAGGCCAAATGTCACAATTATTCACGGTGGTTATACACAGTGTCCCTGGTCACGACATGAGAGAAGTCATTCCACGTGGCGAGACCCTCACTCAGCTAAACTGAACACTTACTGTAGAAACAACAGTGTTATTCAGGCAGGAAAGTCTTGGTTAAGTGAATATTGGACTTTTGACAGAAGAGGGCGCTGCATGCCTACTGTACACATGAAGCTCATAAACTACAGGTTTCAGCTGAAGTGCAATTGCCCTTTTTCATTGTAGCTGCAGCACACAGTTACAACATTGCAGGCAAAGGTTGATTTATTTAAGTTTCATTATGTCATGAGAGAGCAGGAGTGAGCCACCGGTGAAACCCACCTCAGGCACATGTTCGCACTAAACACTCAGCACACCTGGACCAAGTCTGCACAGCACATAACTCAAGCCAGACACTTTTACTGTCAGGAATCCCAACAAACTAATTGTTTTTAACCACAACACTGTCTGGCACCCAAGCATGTCCACCTGTGATACTGACCGCTGACTGATAACAGAGCACACTCAGGCACTGCTGCAGCATGCAAAACAAGAAATCTCCAAACAGCTTCGCAACTTCCAGTTTGCTGGGGAAACAAAGTGATTGCTTTCTTCTAGGTCTGCGCACAGTCCAGGAAAACAGTCCACAGACAACAGTATGGCTTTCACAACAAAGCTCACCGAGTTTTTCTGCCTCAGCCGTCATCAGCTGGCATCGCTGTCACACAGGCTCCATCCCAGGGACAGCCGTCTCCACCCGCCTCTTTGAACCGGTACATGTCTGAGACTGAAGTGGGAGCTGATGCTGGAGCTCGGCGCTGACACAGTGGCACTGACGGAGTCAAAGATTCATGTGTCCGATGCCAGCACCCGCTTCCAATTCAGCAACTCTTTGAACAATGTCTCTGTTCTCAATTGGGTCCAATTTTCCTCTCCTTTTTCCTTAGCGAGTGGGTAGATTAGCAGTGCGTGCCAGGAAGCCTTTACCAGAAACGATCACTGGGACGTCTCCCTGTGATTCCTCGCAGGATAAACGCAGCATAATAACAGCAGGCTCAAAAGATCACATATTCCATATCATCAGAGTGCAAGAATAGAGGCACCCACGTCCTCTCCTGCTGTGAACCAATCTTAAGGGCATCTACCTGACAGACATACATGCTTTAGGGATTCTTTCAGGAAGGCCTAGTGAAGCCACACAGCATGTGCATATGAATCCACACTAATGCAAACCAAGCCTATGTTATATAAGTGTCTGGCTGCTGAATGTGGATCTTCATGCTCTCCAACAGCAGAAGACTAGCGGATAAAATCACAAGTCTGATCTATGAGACTCAAGAGGAATGCAATGAAGTAAAGAAAAACAAAAAGGAAGAGGGAGAGAGAGAAAAAACAAGCGCTCCGCTGTGACAGGGAGTATGCAGCTGTGATTGAGCTTGACCTTAGAAAGTTCAAAAAAACTTTGTCTGACCACCAAGCAGTCCCCCCTTCACCGTCCATTCTACTGTCCCCGATGCCAGCCTTTTATAGCAGTAACCATGGCATGGCTGCCAGCAGCCTTAAACTGGGCTCCCCAAAACATCTTTGTTCTAAAATCCTCACTGCTCCATTGTAAGCCATCACACCATTACACACGGCTGATCTCAGAGCTGCAATGCATTTGGTAAACCTCGCCATGGCAGTGCCAACAATGCCCGCAAGTCTCATGCACCAGCAAACTCAGGGAGGGGCACAGGCGAGCTGAGGAGAGCCTAGTATTTGGTCTTGGATGGGAGCGTGGATCAGAGACCACTGGAGAAAATCAGCCAGTTCTTCCTGGTCGCTGTGGCTGCTGAGAGGAGGAAGCTCTGATTAAAACTGCACTGAGCTGTAATCAGCAGCTCATAGTCAACATACCCGCGATCATTAGAGCAAGTCATGGGTATGCTGTGCTGGTGAGCTGCATGTACGGTAACATATCTAAACTAAGAGCCTTAAGGTCTTCGTACTGAGTTCATGCCTGAGTGCATTCAAACACTAAAGCCTCATTTCTCTCAGTTTCTTGTCCTGCATAAATAAAGTCAGAAGTCTGAATGTGAGATTTCTCAATTTGCGTTTCTGTCTGAAGACAGATCTTTAGCACAAACTAAGCTGTTTAAAGAGATGCGAAACGTTTCTCCTCTTCAGTCCTCGGTTTATCTGTCTGTAACAGTAATGTTTAAACATAGATGAATGGCTTGAATGAATTTTTGTTTTCCTTCAAAATACTTCAGAGAGTTTGTACCTTACATTCAGTATATTAGTAAAGAACTTACCACAGCAACTCACAAGTGCAACACATACATAATTATTGCAATCCTCAGTATCCTCATTCCCTTTTGTATGTTTGGACAATAACACCAGTAACCCAGTTTTTATGGAGAGTCACTGAACTCATCCCTGAACAAACAGGTAAGAACATGTGAGCTGTGCTCGTAATTGATTCAAGACTCTTTATGCCAGCAGCCTTACAACTCTTATACCTTTTGCAATTTCCTCCTCAGTGAAGTCACCACTTAGTGTCCTACACCACTTTGTGAAACTCATGATTGTATAAAGGATATTACTACACAGGCGTGGGAACACTTCATTAAACTGTTGTCGGTAAACACAGTTGGCTTGAAAATGCATTCTGTTTTTAATTTTCGTTTTACAAAGTGTCCCAAACAACTTCGGGAATCGAGGCTGTACTTAAAAACTTGAAACCAAGTTTTCTGGGGCTTTAATGTTAAAATCTGTGACTTTCTGCAGCGGCAGGACATCTGCAGCAAAGATGGCAGATTCGCTGTGGAAGATTGTGATGAAGCCTGCTGTTTATTTGAATCATCCATCCACCCATCCATTTTCTCTACCCGCTTCATCCTGGCAGGGGCGAGGGGGCTGGAGCCGACCTCGGCATGCATCGGGACAGAGAGAGGGTACATCCCTGTGTGTCAGCAAAATCTGACATTAATGGGATTCAGCTTGATCTCGACATGTGAAAATCCAAACATGAAATGTGTGCTTGCCCTGCTCCGAATGTACATAGCAAGCCACATTTCTCAAAGCAGAAAATCAACCACGTAATTGAGCCAATTTGTAGACTAAAATGTCCTTTGTTGCTCTAAAAAGCATTTTTGGATGACTTAACTTGGCATCATCTGATTTAAGTGAATCAATAACCAACTGTGACTTGTTTCTGCTCAAGAAGAGCCTCAGTGCTGCAGGGGAAAAACTGGCGGATTGAGCGTCAAAAATGCAACAGAATGGCTCTCAAACAAAAACAAGCCTCTCGTCTGTGATTGGCCACTTCAAGACACAAACAAACAGGAAATGGTGAAGTGAAGCGAGGGCAGCTGTTTCAGATCAAGGACCACGGGAGACGCTGGGGACAGTGCCAGTGGAGGAGCCTTCAGTCTGGCTCCAAGCAAGCCACTCTGCATCATCATCATTACCACCCTGCAGCTTCAATTACAGGGCACGGGCCAGCAGCGCACAGGAGTGATGCCTACGGGAGCTTTTATTTTGGGAAGCTTGGTGCTGCTGCAAGAAAGTGCTATAACTGCTCATTCACTGTCTCCACCACAGACATGACTGCTGCACTGCAATGAGGCGGGGGGGACAGACATCCTGGGCTGGGTAATAATCAGAGCTGCGTACACTGTTTCCTATCCAGCAGGGTGCAGTGGTGGAGGTCCTGAGCGAACACCTGAGGCTGCCGGTAAGCTGCTCGTTACCCACTGTCACTGACGGACCCTGCCCTGTAATTATGTCTGAGCAATGGTGCATTACTGTGTCCGCGCTCTCAAACAAATAAACAGAACATACGGCTGAACAGGGGGCATCGTTTTATATCAAAATGCACATCATTAACATTCTTGACCTTTTTCATCGCCTCATATCCCTCTCCAGCTGCTTTATGGAAGGTCTGCTGCTGATTGGAATAATGATATGACTCAAGGTGATGGGTGCAGACTGGCTGCATCTCCTATAGAGGCTGCTTCAAGCGATAAGCCCATCTTCTCTCCTCCACATATGTATTTTCAAGTCCAACATTTAATATACGCAAGCTGTACAGAGGATCTAGTTTCTTACCTTAGGACATGCTTAATTTAAGTTTTTTGAGATAGGGATGTAGAACTCTTCATATACAGTATTCGGTCCATCCCGCATTATATTGAGCGAGTTTTAAAAGTTAAGCTTAATCTTCTCAAGCCTCTATGATGCCTCCTACATAAAAATCCTTGGCCCGGGCTTAGACTGTGCAGCATTCAATAACATGGAATGAAGTGACAGATCTATGTGATGCCAGTGCGAATGCCTCCGCCTCTCTCCATTCGTTCACTGCCGCCACACACCATCAGACAGATATAAACCATATGTGCAAGATTAGAGGCCAAATGAGCAGCAGAGATGAAGACAAGAGGATGACGGTGAGCAGACAGTGATTCACTATGTGTGTCGCCACTGTCAGCTCAAACAGAGCTGTGTGTCGTTTCAACTTTGTGCCAGTGAGACTGCCATTTCCATCTTTTGATCTAAACTCAGTATCAGTGCAAAAAGACACACTGAAGAGTTGGATGCTGGAGGAAAAGTTTGGTTTTTCTGCACTGTGCTGTTCATAATCCCTAAAACTCAGCACACCATCAATGTGGATGAGCCTGATTGTGTGTGTGTGTGTGTGAACTGTAACGGCACAGTAAATACTTTGAGACCCCTGAGGCCAAAGCCGTCTCATGTGATCGTAGTGTAGGTGGTCTGAGGGAGGCACTCACCCACACTGCCACCAAAAGTCAGAGACACAATGAGGAGAGAATTCGAGGCTGAGTGCTTATTTATCCACGAAGGGCGCTACAAGCAACACATTTTTCATCCCTATTAAACTCCCCACAAGGCTCCGACTGGAGCAGCATATCAAGCCCATTAGACATCTGGAGTTCATTATGGTTGGACTAAAATTCGCTGGACTTCATGATACTTTTAATTTATGGTCTCCTTTTCATAGGCATCAAAAAAGCACAGTAACAAAAGAAGCTGAATTTAAACCAACTGATCAAAATTGGCATAATGAGTTTAGAGGTCCTGCATTTAACAGCTCATTGGTGAAAATCCCTCCATTGAAGCGATAAAGCTCTAATTTTTAATGAGCCTGATTGCATTGCAACTGCAGTAATTAGACAGAAACCACCTGGCACGGCTCACTCTGGTTTCACACAGAGGTACAGTGACTCCACTGTATAACATGGTATTTGATTTATAATGCAATACAACATGATGGAATACAGTAATACTCATATTTCTACTGGAATTTCCGTGAATGGCTAAAACATAAATCTCAAATGTCAGCAAGACATGCATGCACGCTGTCTCAGTGCAGCAGAATTACTATTCAGCATTAACTGCAGATGCCATTTTACCAGCTTCACAATTATGATTTATGACCAACAAATGCAGCCATTAACCTAAAGTGTAGGTGTTGTCCTGTGCAAAATGAGGGGAATAAATGCTGACATGTCTGTTTTTGCTGGCATGAATACACTGAGGGGCAGTTATACACGTCGTTCCCTTCACAACAACTTCTGGAATGTTGACATTCCGCTCGACCACCTTCGTAAACAGCACCAACTAGTAAAAAGACCCATCTCTCCCGGCCAATATTTCCCCATAAACCTGCAGGGCTGAGTGTCCCCATGAGTGCACCAGGGGGCCTGGAAAGCACGGGGAATCAAAAGTGCCCCAGTTTGCTTTTCCACTCCAGGGGAAAGAAAAACAGGCGTGCTGATCAATCAGCGGAGACAAGGAGAGGCACGCTGCCTGCACGGCGGCCACAATGGACCCCGAGCTTAACGGCTACGAGTCCACGTGAAAAGACCTCACACTGTCCAGTCACAGAGCTCACTGTGCAGAAAAGAAGAAGAAAACATCCCTCCACCGCGGCCACAGCCAGCTCCGCTCCCCCGACACCAGCTTGGCTTAGCGCAGCACAGCGCTGCCAAACCAAACAGCAGCCCCACTCATGTCAGACCTGAAATAGAACATCATTCCAAGCCATCATCGTCAAGGAAAAGATATGCATGTCTGCATTTAGTGCTGGAGGAGAAGCAGCTACAGGTGAAGCACATTTACCTCTACACGTCTCCACTCTTTCTAAAGACGAAAGACTTTCTAATAACTTCAATCTGCAACCAACATCGCGTGCAACATAAAGTTTTACATTTTGACTCCATTTAAAGACATAAACTTAGTTCTATTCCTGTATGCCAAGTCACCATTTCTGATCCAAAGTGATGACCGCAGCTTTGCACTCCAGTCCACCGCAGCCTCCAGAATAGAGCAGGACAAAGTCAGCCGCTGGCAGGCAGGCTGGGCTGCTGTGAGGAGAACGGTGGACAGAGAAGCGTATGGGAGGTATGGATGGATACTCACCCTGCCCTCTCTGGATAAAGAGTTTAGTGACACATGTCATGCAGCCAAGGCCACGGCACCCAATTTAGCATAAAGAGGAAAAGTTTGGTCTGCACAGGGCCAACACTGAGTGTCACCCTGCAGCAGCTGGCCATCCGGCACCAGGAGGATATATTTATAAAGCTACCACCCTATCCCAGCACAGGATCCTGCAGCCCGCTACGGCAACCCTCAAGAACCTCAAAGCGCAGCAACTACAAACCCAGACATGGAGCCTGGTCCTAATGGCCCGGTGACGGGTCAAAGCAGTTTGGTTTTGGCCCTGTGCATCGTAACAGAGATCCCATTGTGGTCATTTCTTGATGATATAAACAGATGCTCTGAATCATGACGGTGGCCGGCCAGCTCAGACACAATCTCATGCCCGGCTTCAAGGAATCTAGGATGCCTTTACTCCTTTTGTCATGGTGGTGAGCTTATAGATATTAAACTCCATAAACACGGCCAGTCACATCACGGCTTGACAAAACAAAACTACAGGGTACAAAGTTGCACCTAATGAAGTGCATCAGTGCTAATTTAGAACATTAATGGAAACAGCTTTACGAACTGATTCCTATTGTTTGCATTTGTCTTCCTTCCAATGAAGGTTGGAGGTCAGGGTGAGCCAGGAGGTTGGGAATGTTGCTTCAGGACACTTTAATAGAGTGAATGCTTCCTGCAGCCTACACCTTCTGATTAAAGGGCCACTTTCCTTATTCAACACTACCCTTTAGAACATGGTCAAGATGTACTGATAGATTTCCTGAAAACATTCATTCCCTTGGCCAAGAGTTTATGCTTTGGGGAACGTAAAGGTCAATTCAGACATTCTTGACCCAAAGGAAACTTGCACAGCAATGTAAAAATGTGGAGAAAAGCCCATCAGTGAGGATGAAGTGCATTCAAGTGAAAGCCTTTTCTAAATAAAAGCCAACAACTGCATTGTCAGTTTTCAAACATGCACTTCTGATCTTTGCATATTATCATACATGTGTTCTGTGTGGTGCTGCAGGCAGTTTGGCCTCCATGATGAGGCACAGAGGATATTGCTGTGCTTCAGGAGCCTCCGGGCTGAGCAGAGCAGTGTGAGGCCTTAAATACAGCTTGGGAATGTCAGCATGCTCCCCGGTGTCCACTCCTTTCCACCACGACCCTGTCTCTTCCAGCTCCCATCACACAACGGCGGGCCTTGTGACGTGAGGGAAAAAGCAGCACCAGCCTTCAACAGCCTCTGCCATCACAGCCACTATTGTGCGCAGGCTTTTTCTCAGGATATCCAACACCCTGGAAAATGGGGGATCCTGTTGCGCATCCCACTCTCCTCACTCAGGGAGCCAAAACAGGGGTGGAAAAGCCTTTTAGGAGCTTTTCAGAGGGGCTGATCACCTGATACAGCAGCACTCTGCACCTCTCAGGGAGGACAGAGGCCCTTGTCATGGAGGCTCCACATCTTAGCGCTCACTGGGCTGCTGTGCTGCTGCCAGCCCGAGCAGCATAATACACAGTGTGCCCATGACGGGCCTCTTCCCAGCCATTTCCCCACCGAGCCCTCTGAAAGAACTCCACTCACTAATCACTGCGCTGCGGCGGGAGGCTCGTCACCACTTTAAAACCAGGGTAGACATCCCTTGAAGTAAGGGGTCAGCCAAAACCCCAAACTCTCATCCAATAGGCTGGATGATGGTAAACACTGAGGCTGTCAGGCCGAGGAGGCAGAGCAAGCAATCCAAATCAGCTTTAGGAACAGAAAGGGCGGACAAAGCAGTGATTAAACATCTGAAACTGTAGTCTTCTCAAAACATACAGCTTGATATTAATTCAGAGATCCCGAGTGAACAGTTAAAAAAAAAAAGCCAAAAAAGGCAAAGCTGACGCTGGAGTAGAAGGAGATAGAAGGAATGTGATGTCTCCCACAGGACGATCCGGATTCCAACATCAGAAAAATGAGAGAAAGGGGTAAATTTAAATATGGCATGGAGAATGGGAGAACGGGCGACTCCATAAATACCACAAGCATGCGAGGCAGGCCCATACGGACGGCTATGACAGGAGCGCGTTCATTCCTCAGGGCTCTCTGATGGAGCTCTCGGCCACAACACAGCTCCTAATGTGTTTCTTGGTAGGCCAATACGGAAGTTTGCTCCACCACGGTTTGCTGGCCGCAGCCTCACTATAACTCCACAGCGGGTTTCTGAATGTGGTTTTGGATTGATGGTGAAAACATCCGCATCTGTAGAGGCTTACAAAGCCTTCGGTGGGAAATAATACAATGATAAAATGTAATATCATCAAGCTGAACGGAGCATGAGCTGGTTCAGACTATTGGACCATTCTCCAGGTGTGACGGACCCTTTGCAGCTTAAACTTTAAGATTTTTAAAGACGCTTTTAGCGGCACTCTGGCAATTTAGCACTGCACTGTCACAGCATTCACAAGAGACAGATTTTAAAAAAGGAGAGGTCGAGATATTCTGACTTTGCTGAGCATGGGTCAAAACCCAACAACACTGAATCCTAGATTTCCCACAGGCTGAGCAGTGACGTGATCTTCATGTGTAAAAGTCGTTAATGGGCTTGGACTAGGCTACAGTGCTAACTCCTTTGTTTATTATTAGCTTTCAAGAACGCTGCAATCATCTGCTGCTGGTTTACTGGAGGTTTCCAGCAACAACCGAAGCAGCCTTTGTCAATGACGCCCCAGATTTATTATTATTATTATATCAGAACTTTCCTCCAACACTTACAAGATGGAATTTGAAATATGTGAATTTAAAATTGCTTCTCAGCCAAATAATCCATAGCGCAGAAAACTTCACTTCCAGAAGTAAAGGATCTGACGCGAGACAACTTTATCATCTCCAGTCCAGCCTACTGTCTCCCTGAGGCGTCCAAATGAACATCACACATCACACTCATGTCAGCTGAATGAGCCTAAGCAGCGAGCCAGTCAGAGAGCTGATTCATGTCTGCACACAGAGACAGCCTACACACCCGCCCTGCCCTAAAACAACTTGGAGGGAGACAACATGCCATGTGGCTTTGCAGTCACATCAAATTAGTTATTAGGAGGGACTTTTGCATTCCTAAAGACTATATTTTGCTGGGACCAGATTTCATGGTCACGACTGACTGAAGCATTCTACAAAAATGATCAGAAAAAGTAATGACGGCATCCTCAAATGAGCCACTCGGACGCCAGTTACATCACGGCCAGACCGGTGCATCTTGCTCCCAGGAACAGATCAAATCTACTCTGACGTAAGCCACCGGTCCCAGAGACCGGACCCCGCTGTGACTGACAGTACATCTGAATCCCATTTAACATGTAAACAACACAAAGAATCCCAAACTCGAGGAGAAATTTTAAAAAAGGATCTTCTCAGCCAGTGGCCTCTTCCAAAGAACGCATGAATGTTTTGAAGTTCAAACCTCTGCATATTTATCTAACTTTATGTCCAGAGTTATAAAAATGGCTGGAATTCGTTGAGCCATTACAAAAGGTCTTGTATGTTTTTTCCTGTTCTGTCAGCTCACACATTCTATCTTCAGCGGGACCCACGCTTGAGACGAAGCATGTAGGCATAGCTGAAATAGCTTGTGATGAACTTTCCCACAACATTTTCTCCCTTTAACTCACTGAAGTCTTTCCAGACGCCCAAGTCCCCTTCTTGGTTTTGTTGCTGGAATGGTAAATAAGCACAGCACAGTTTAGCTGCAGTCTCATGATAACCCCAAGTCTGTATTTTACTCACTTCCCATGTTTTATCTCTTACAAGTCTCCATTCAGACAATTAAAGGTTAAGGCCATTGTTTTGACAGAGAGGAATCATTTTTTTCCATGCAGCCGTCTCTGAATGAAACAGCTCCAGACTGCTGTTCAGCTTAATGTCAGATATTTTTCAAAGACTGACCTTTGAAGTTTATCCACTCCCTGCTATAAAAATGTCAAACCCTCTCTGGATCCTGCCTCCACTGTGGAGCCCACATACAGTACACTGGAGTCCACAAACCTTTGGTAAGGCAAGGCTAACAATCCAAATGTTTTTCTTTAATTTATTACACAGACGAGAGGACAAAACCTCCAGCTGTACTGAGCAAGCAATCCAAAACTGCAGCTACAGAATACAGATTGACTTTGTGAGGATGAATAACATTCATCTAAACATTGCATCTGTCATGTATATTGTACTACTCCTACATCCCAACCTTGTGCACGTGCCATGATACTCAGGAAATCTTCAAAAGAGAAATAGCAAACATTTTTTTACAGCAGAGACACTTCAAAGACACTGTTCTCTCATTTCTGGTTGGACAGGACCATAATTTTAATGCTCACTAAGGGTGTTTGCACATATATATTTTCTTTGCTCTGGTCTGAATCAGTTGATGAGTTGGTGAACTTGGTGCGTTTTCCACTTGGTTGGGTTTCCTCTCAGACCTAAGGTAGGAGCAGGAACGTAAACACAAGGAGGTCCTGAAGGAGGATCGCTGGCCACATACACAGTACTACATTGCATTGGTCCAGGTCTGACCTCGATAAAGCACACCTGGCTACTGGAGCCGCTTCGCTCAAACTTGCAGATCAGCTAAATCAGGTCGAGGTTGGATTATGTTCCATCACAAACGAACCACTCTAGGGTTTGGATCGAGACCACCTCCTCTCAAAGGTCTCTGGTTGTTTGGTCTGTAGCAGAGTTCAGTTAAAAGCTTTCACAGCAGCTCAAACCAACCAGGCTAACCAGTCAAACACACCAGGGTTCATTTAACCAAACCAAACATGTTGGGTGTGAAAGCACCCGAAGAACCAATTTTCCCATCTAATTAAAGATGTTTTATTTTTGGAATTCAGCGGCTGTTCTTTAGCACAGTTACAGTTAGCCGCTCAACAAACGGTGGACAGCTCTTGACTGCAGGGGCTGAAAACATACAAAAGAATAAATGGAGGATTTGGTTGATTTAAACTAACTGCAGAAACCAACCTGTGACAGCGGTCTGGACAGCCGGTGACTCTTGTCCTCTGGAGACCACGAGCGCAGCTGGACACTGTAACATAAAGACAACAGATAGTGATTTTGGGGCTGAGCAACATGACGGTATACACCATGAGACAGATGAATACATCATACCTTACCTGACCTTCCAAATCCAGTATGATAAACAGCAACATTGTGATATAAAAGTACATATACTGTGATACAGGATTGTATTACCCTGCTCATGAGTAAACATATTTTACTCCTGCAGGTCACTGTGGGCATCTGCACAAATTCAAATTTGAGAAATTAACGATGAGATGGAAATCAGGTGTGTGCAGGGCAGGAAGCTTCAGACGAGGGAGAAACGTTGACTTTAAACTTTGACCTATTAAAAGTTGTCCTGCAGAGGCAACAAACGGCCGCGCTCAGAGAGTCGGTGGTGAACCTTCCACATTCTGCCTTTTGTTGCAGTGAATGCAAACGGTGGAATGTGATATCCTGTGCATATCCTTTGTTACTACAGTACAATCCCATGGCTCCACTTTCTGTCTGTTATTCCCATACCTATTGACTCTGGGCCTGTTGTGGAGTCAAGAGAGCACTTGTTGCAACCTTTTGTCCAGATGTAAGCCCATTTAAGCCGTGAATGGACGGGTTTCTGAAAAAGACTCAATTGTCCATCTGAAATGTGGAGCTCTAAAACGTCCTAAGACTTTATCTTGGACCCCGTTCATGCTGAAAGAATTTCTTTTTAGTCTAATCTTTCAGGCTGATTGTCCAAACTGTAATTTACAAGTAACCAGATCACCTGTGTGTGATTTCAGACTGTAAAATCCTTTACTTTCATTACAACATTGGTTAAGTATCATCAACAGCACAGAGTGGACGAGCTCCCTGAGGGTTCAGTATCTGGCCAAAATGCTGCAAGCAAACACTGAAGATTCAGCGTTTTTAGCGTTTTTTTTAAGGTAAATTCCAAACTTTGTGGTCCAGAGTGGATTCACACTGCACAGTTTTACTGACATTAAAGGAGGGCATCTAGGGCTGCGTGATAGGACCATATAAAACATGTGCAAATCATCATCTTTACAGCAATATTTTTCATCACTGGGCCAACCCCATCTGCCTCAAAGACCTCCTTGTCATCAAACATGCATTGCAGCCAATCAGTGTGACTGATTTCTATCAGATGTGCAATAAAAAAAACACCTTTGATCTGCATGCTTGAATGCCATCATGCTGATTCCCAATACAGCAAGTGAGCTACCTCTTGTTGGTGGTGGGTGTCAGCCTCTCCCTCTTCCCGTCGGGGCTGGCAGGAGGATCTGGTGAGTAAGGTCCTGGGGACAGCGATGCAGGGCTGGAGATGGTGTACTCTCTGTAGTTCTGATTCTCATCTCGACTCACTATTACTGCCTCCTAAAAAACAAGTTACTGCATTAGTGCAACGCCAATTCCAAAACTCAACTGAAAACAGTACAAAGACAATATATTTAATGTTTGACCTCATCAGCTTCATTGATTTTTGTAAATATCTGCTTATTCTGAATTGATACAGCAACACGTTTCAAACAAGTTGGGACAGGAGCAACTAAAGACTGGGGAAGTAAGGTAAACAGGTTGATTGGTAACAGGTGATAGTATCATGATTGGAATGAAAGGGGCGTCCTGGAAAGGCTCAGTCGTTCACAAGCGAGGATGGAGCGAGGTTCACCACTTTGTGAACATGACTGTACACAGTTTGTTTGCAAATGATTGGACTGTGTTTTTATTCATGTTTTACACAGCATCCCAACTTCTTTTGTAATCAGGATTGTCTATGTTGAACATAATTTGTATATTTACAACAAAATTTTTGCCTTATAAGTAGTGAAAGACTTAATTGAGAAGCATAAAGTCCAACTGTGAGAACGTCAGCACACAGAAGTAAATGTTACATATCTTTGAACAAGCCTCCACATTTTGTATTCAGTATGTCATGTATTGTAGGTGGTGCTTTGGGACTCATGATCTCAATGAAACACAGGAACAAGTATTAAATCATTACAATGTCTTGTTTCGCTTCCACCTCCAGCACAGTGAACTAAGCAGATATGTCAGAAACAGATGTGCGATACATGCATTAGTAGAAATGAAGCAGCACCACATCCTCCAAATAAAGCAGCCACTTGTCGTGAATCAAACAGATACAGAAAACACAGTTCTGCTGAATCCAGTAATCACACAAACTGCAGACAGATTAAACTCCTGTGGAGCTGCAGCACTGACCTGGAAGCGTCCGGTGAGCTGCTCAGGGGTGCTGATGCCGTTGGTCTGTCCAGGGCTGGGAGGTTCAGGTCTTAAAAGACAGAAAACCACAGAGATCAACCGACTGTGAACACGGATAATGTCTGACCACCCAAAGTTAAGTTTCACTCTCAAGCTATAGCAAATGGGATAAAGCCAGTGAGGAAGTTTATGTTAAATAATAAGAAAGTTGTTTAAAACTGATCTAAAATGCTGAGTGAAGAAAAAGTGAAGCCTTTTTAAGGATTATAAGTCTGAGTGAACTTCGTTTTTTGGATGTCCCTTTTGTAAATGTCCTGGCGAGCATCCATCGGTATGTTCCCATCAATCTTAGAGATTACTGCAGAAGGCATGCACTGAAGACTCTGTCCCCCTTTTGAAAATACTCTCTCGGTGGATCTCGTCTTTCCAACTAGTCACTTTTGTTTTACTGTCTTAAATAGAAAACACATTCTGAATTTGGAGGGGAAATCTGGGCAGTAGAAGTGCCAATGCAAACACACAGTGCCCCCCTGGCTGCAGGGCCAGCGGCTGACTGGCTTTGGGTTGAGCCCGGGGTAATGAGGCACACAGGAAGGCCTGGATGCCTGTGGTAAATCACCCAGAAACACACCTCTCGTGGCCCAGGCTCCACATGCTGTTTACAAAAGAGAGATGGCACGAAGATGAAAACTGATACAGCAGCCGTAAGACATTTCTTCCCGTAGGAGAGATAATGTGGCAGGTCTGAAAAACTCATTGCTCTGAATTAGGAGCACCTTGAGGTTTAAACTTTCTACCATGTACATCAGAACACCAGAGGAAGCTGCGGTCTTTAGACAATGAGACGCAGCGATCAGATCAGTGCATGGTTTAGTCTGTAACCTCTGGTAACAGGTCTCCTTTACAGAGGAAGAATTTGCTTCTGGTAAAAATGCTAACTATGACTTTCTACCACAGGGATGTGAAACTGGCATCAATCAGCACTGGAAACGTTCTGCTGATACAAGCTGTTCACAGCTGTCTGAGGGGACCTGGAGTTAACCCGCCTGAGGCAGATTCTTCACATGTGTGCATTGTAAGAATATCTCTCCTTTCTGAGAATGAAATATTAAAAAACACAGAGCAGAGTTCAAGAGGAGTCAAATCCAGAGCGAAGGTACAGACGGTGTGTCAAGCTATCACCAGTATATATGACGAGACAGAAGCTTTTGGACAGAAGTGCTGTGTCATACCTCAGTTTCTGTGATGTTCCTGAAGTGATTTTTCAGCGGGCTGCTTTATTTTTAGAAACAATCATGTTTTTCTAAAAATTCCTCAACCCAAAGTTCTCAAATGTTCACTGCTGTCCAAACACGAGCCGACACACAAGAACGGTACGAATCAGAAATCCAATGCCAACTTTAGCTACTTTACATGTTTTAGTAGTCTATGTAATAACATGTTTTGATTTCCTTTTATATTAAAATGCTTTTTTGTGATTTTGGCCAATATAAATAAAACTGACCCCAGTCGACTTTCCTATTGAGGTTTGATACCGAGCTCTGCTGCTTTACTGAGTGTACCTCAAACAGCTGCAGTGAGGTTCATACGGCGTTTGTCGTAGCACTTTCACAGTAAGTGTTCGATAGATGCGATGAGTTATGCTCATTGCAGCATCTCAGTATCAAAGAGGGGCCAGTATAGATGTGTGGTAAAGCAACACCCATGAGTTCTCTCGCCTAACTCCATTAGAGAGAGCAAAAGGTTCACAGAGTGCTTTAGCCACCGTGACATCATCCGCGAGGCATCAATGAACAATGAAACCCAAACAAGAAGCTGCGAACAAAGCCTGACTAAAAAGCGTTAAGGGTCAATGACAAGACAGTGATGGTGTGGTTGTTTTGTGATGTAAAAATAACCCCAGTGAGCAAAGCCTGGGATTAACATGTCGCTGGATGCACCAACAATAAACCACTGCGACTGTATACAGCAGACACACCTAAAAGAAAACACTCCTCCAGTAGGACGAGCTGAAGCCAGCTTCTTCCAGCGCGCAACACCATCTGTGTGATGACGGCCAGTATCCACATCAACCAGCCAACCAGATAATTAAAAGGAGCCCTCGCAGCTCAGTGAAGAAATGAAGCATTACAGATTTGTGCTTCTCAGGTCCAAAAAATCTTGAGAGCAGGTAAAATGCTTGATGAGTGGCATCAAGACAGGAGCTTTGTGGAGTACACAAGAGTGTCGGTGCTGAAAAGCAATGACAGCGAACTGAGTGGGATTAAAGACATGGCAGAGCCACACAGTGGCACTGTGCTGGGCAAGCAAGCAGTAATGGTGTTGTTTCTGGCTTGGTGGGAGACATGAGGTCAGCAGGGAAAAATTCACTCACATGGACGTAGGACATCCAAGGAGGAAGCGTGTGAAAGCCCACGTGTGTGAGAGTGTGTGTGAGTGTGTGTGAGTGTGTGTGAGTGTGTGTGTGTGTGTGTCTGTGTCTGTGTGTGTGTGTGTGTGTGTGTGTGTGTCTGGCTGCAATAAAAGAGAAAGACTAAGAAAGAGAGTGAGGAGGTGCAACAGTGACAAGAAATGAGGATTTTGGGTGGACCTTTAATCAAACTGCCAGCCAACAGCGGCACTCGCTCAAAGGAAAACCTTTGTAGTGGCCAACTCCCTGTCATCCAAACAAGGTCTTGGAAAATCTCAAAACAGAGTTTATTAAGGAGGACGAGGGAAAGGAACTGCGTGGCTCTCCGACATGCTGGCATTTCCCCTGATTATAATCACTTGTTTTGTTTGTGCTTGCATGATAAACGTTAAAAACAGTGTGAGGGAAGATGGAAGCTGAGGCGTTTGGGGACATTTTGGACATTTAAGATATCAGTATGCAGAACTATGCTTCAGAGGGTCCCATGGCGCTGTACTGTACATAATTTAATGCTGTAAATCCAACATAAAGTCATGGGAGTAGGAATATTTATCAGATCTGCAGGCCGGCGTACCTCTCCACCACCAGCTGCAGCTGAGTCTTGGAGTTCTTGATCTTGTTCTGGGCCTCCACGTTCAGCATGTCGGACGTGTTTTCCCCATTGATCTCAAGGATAATGTCGCCAGGTTGAAGGTCTGCCTGCTCTGCCTTGCTGCCCCCGTTGACCTGTTGAAGAGAAGAATGAGCTGCAGTTACCTGTCGCTGGCCCCAGGTGCTTCTCTGAACAATTTATGGATCATCAGGCAAGCATAGACAGCTCTTTAGCTAACGTGTGGCCGCGTGGACAATTTGTCAGCTGCCGATATTCAGCATCACAACATGAGTAAATGAGAAAAGGTGTTGAGTTGCTTCACACTTCTGCCACACTCTGAATCCAAATGTCTCTCTGCAACACTCAAGAGTAAATACCCACAGACACCACAGTGATCCGGACACATGGAATGAGGCAGCGCCGGTCAACAGCGGACAGATTCATGACACCCTCGGGGAGAAGTCATTAGTGTGACACTACTTGATGGTTTGACTGGGCCTGACCTTTGCAACCAGCCTCACCGCATGTCAAAGCCAATGCTATAGCACCACATCAGAGGGAATTCCACACTAATGGGGCGAAACATAACGTCTCAGCCACCACTTTCAGCTCGTTTCCTGCACAGGCTAAATAAGACAAAAGGCAAAATAAGGAGTGCTGCTTACACTTTAGAGAAGTACGACATTTGCCACAAACAGAGCTCGCCTCGCAGTTAAAAGCAGAGAGAGGCAATAAAACAAAGAATGCAAACCAAAATAAATAAAGAGCCAATCAGAGAGGATGAAAGCCTCATTCTTACATTTCTGGAGGAAAAATGGATGCAAAGAGAACGCCAGTCAGCAGGATGTTTGTCAGTTTAGCCGAGCACGAGGGCAGAGGTGCCATGTCTGTGGGCCCACTCGAGAGGCAATTAAGGGTTGCTGTGGTGACCCGCTGTAGTGCCTTCTCTGATCAGGACACGCCTGGTTTCACATAAACTAAGAGCAGCTGGGGGGGGGGTTCTTTTCTAGGGTCTGTACAAGAGTGAATCAGGGCTGAGCTATCATTCAGGCCAACAAGAATAAAAGAGGGCACCCATGTTGTCTCCGTGCCAAGTGCCAGCCACTTCAGATGGTCCAACCCTGCTTAACTGCTGTGGGGGAGCCATTTCTCAAACTGGGCTTTGCCAACAACTTTCAGTGATGAAGTTTCTCCTGAAGCAGGAATCCCTGTCACTTCAGAGGACCCTTTTGATATTTGAGACAAGCAAACATGCTGGTGTTTATTGGACAGCAGTAACAAAATCAGACTTAGAGTCCATTATTCACGAGGAGACCTGTTTTTCTAGCATGAGCTGTCAAGAGGGGGCAAACAATAAACGCTTTTGAAGTCAAAGTTTGTGTGAAGCACTGGTACCCTGCCACGGTTTTGCCATAATTTATCATTAATGGGTCTGAGGAGCTACTGGGGACGTCTCACTGGAAAACAGCCAGGCTGAGGTGGTGATGCAGGGCCAGGATGTGCAGTGGCCAGAACTGACAGAAGTCAGTCCGAGCCCGAGTTTCCTGGTGGTGTTTACTGTCTGCTGTCTGCTTACAGTGGTAAACATTTCTGCTTCCTCTATTCCATCTTCCCTGTTCTTTTTAAGAGTAACAGCAAAAAACATAAATAATAAATGCTGTGCTTAAGTGCAGTTTACTGCTGCAAGCGGTAATGCATGCAATTTAGCACAGAACCATAAACCCACACTCACATACCACACTCTGGAGTCAGGAACCCCTCACCTCCCACCTCAACTTCCACTGTAACTGTAATCAGTGGTTTCCTTCTAATGTAATCTGCTTCCATTCTGTTCTGACGGGCTCAGCACTGAAGGAAATAGGTACGAAGCAGCCCACGGACACAAACAAAGACAAGAAAAGAGTCGGAGTGAGGAGGAAGTTGACTTTGCATGACATGCCATTACAGACTGTGCTTTCGCAAAAACAGAGGATACGGTTTGACGAGGTGTGACGAGGTTCAGCAACATGGCGGCTGTCGGCGAGTACCTTTGATACAGTTATGGCCTTCTTGAAGTCCCTTCCTCCAAATATTCTGAAGCCCCATGGCGAAGGGCCGATAAGGTTCACCGTCAGCTCCATGGAGTGATCGGGTCAGAACACGGTGGTGTGAAAACCCTGAAAGAGAGGGACAAAGTGAGCATGAGGAACATGTGGGGTGTAAACACGTGCATGAAGGAGATGCTTTCTGCTGGCGAGGCTTAATATCAGATCAACAGGTGAACGTTTGCATAAGCCGCCTTTCATCTCCAGCAACTTTCACTGGCCTAAGTCCCCCTGACATAATTGTGTAACCGCAGAAAATAGGAATGGGAGGAATCTGAAACCAAAGACACATGACTAACATTGCTAAAGTGCCTGCAAAGACAAAGAGTTTCATTAAATCCAAATGCCCTTTTGAGACAAGGAGAACAAACGCAAACAAATAGTCCAAAGGAGCTTCAGCACTGTGACCAGTGTGTTTAATGTATATGTCTACAGTATACAATGCTGTTGCATGATATATGACATGCAGTATGGTAGCCCTTTAAGACATGTTTAGAGGAACGGGCTGTATAAATAAACATGTCAAAATGTTCGGCTGTGGCATAAATCTGTAGTCATTTAGCGGGTATTTTATATTTGTATGGGTAAGGTTTGCACAAAAATGTACAGATTCTGCTTTCCACAAAGTCTGTTGTGAGTTTGTGAATGTAAAGCTGTAAATCCAGTGTTTAACATCAGTTCACTGGAGACGCCATCAGTATTGAAACCATGTGAGGGGTTCTGATTGTTCTATTCTCTTGTAGATGCTTTTGTCTGGAATGGCATTAATGCAGCGTTATGAAGAACAAATCATATCTTGACATCGTCCACGGGCCTTTTTGCTTCTTTTCGTCTTTTCCATATGGGACAAATCACTTCATGTGAACAACATTGTGTGGTTGTAAAGGCTGAAGATACTGACTGTGTTAATTATTGTAGAGCTACATGACAAGGCAGATCCCCCAGATGTAGATCTTTAATCAGTACTGTCAAAATATTCCACGTTGCAGAATTATAATTGGAGATGACAGTGTGGTGTGTGCTACTGTCTGTGTCACTCAGATTTTCTCCAGCAGCGTGCGAAACCTTCCGCATGAGCTCATCAGCGCAGACTAAAACGAGGATCCATATGAGTAAACACCGTGTTAAAAGCGAGGTTATCTCCGCTGATCTTGCAATGATTATCGGCTTTCCAGCTTCACGTCGCTCCACTCGAGGTGCTTCATGACAAAACACCTGCATGCTTTACTGCTGTGTTTGAACGTTCCTATCAACAAGTCGCTCAGCGCCGAGCTCTCCTCGGGTTATCGGCGTCATCACTGCTGACACAAACAGCACGACGAGGATGATAACGTTCCTTCAGCGAGGTGCTGCGGGGGGAGCGGGTGGGTTACAAAACATGACACCTTTTCAATACAATCTTAAGAAACCTCTCAAGCAGTATTTTATACCACTGTCACTGTATTCAGATAATCAACTCAAATTAGCATTTAAACTATTTTCTAAAATATCACTGGGCCAGAACACACTTTAAATCATCTCCACTTGAAGACAAGCTACGATTCAACGGCCAGTTCAGTGAGACTGAGCTCAGCAGATGAAGCTCGCCTGCTGTGTGACTGCATGTGGAGACACAGATCTCCGTGGCGTACAGCGATGATGGGATGAGCGCTCACAGGTTCATAAACACATCAACGCCTGCACAGTGCAAACACACACAGCTGCTGGATCTGTGACTGAAAGCCCTCTCACTGAGAAAACCTTACTGTAAGTAATATATAGGTGCACATGCAGACAATGACATAAGCTACTTTAAGTATAGACTGTTCCTCTCGAAAACTAAAGCGTCTACACCCAGACAATTTGACATCATCTGTTGCTTAACTCACAACACAAACAGAGCTCGGTCTTGCATCAACCTTTGACAGTAAATGCAGAACTTCCAAACAGCAGTTGACATTTCTTTCCTGCAGAGGCACAATGATGTGCTGGAGTTGTTTTCCCACATCATCAAGACAAACTGCACTTTAATTTGGATGTTTTCATGCACGCTTTAGTTCAAAGAAAGTCATCCAGAAGCATGGAAACATTTAGCAGATCAAAAACGTGTATTTAGATGCCAATTACAGGGTTGCCATGTTTTTGCACCTCTGGATCAGTTAATCACAGGTTAATATCTGATGAGCTCAAGCCTACTGTCATACTTGAAAGCTGATCCAAAGCGCTGCATATCAGACAGTGTGGACAGAAATACTTACTGTGGTCAACAGTGGAATGTAAATTAAAATCTTGCTCAATGTCCATAAATAACATAATAAAAGCCAGCCAGTGATTACAAACATTGCATAACGCAGATGAACAAGGAAAGCGTCGCAGTGAAGTGGATCTAGGACATCAGCCACGCTACTCCCCTAAATCCCTCCGAACACTGGCCCGTTTCATCGGACGCACATTCCACAAGTGTTTGGGACACGCAGTGCAGACCCAGTTAGTTATTAACAGTCTGGGCCAATTAGCAGGGTTACTGGGCTCACCATCATTAGGGGTCTCTTAATTGCTGTGGCCTCCAGAAATAAGTGCAGTTGTGATTATGACAGGGAGCAGCCGCCCCAAAGTTTCCCAGCCTTTGGGGGTGTCAATTAGTTCCATGAGCTTCTGCGGCGTCTCCCATAGAGCGGCCATTATCAGCCGAGCGCCCTGCTAATGCTCTGCGTAAACGTTCACTGCTCGCATCATAAAAACACTCAAAGTGAAAGGGTGGTGAAGGAATGCGGCAGAGCAGACAAACAGCGGAGAAGAAAAGCAACATAGTGGTGGTGAGGATAATTGGCACACTCATGGGCTGTGCTTAATTGGCCACTGATGAGGTTTTAAGACTGCTGTTCACATAAAGCAAAGTGCTGAACACAGTTTGATGGAACCTCACTATCACACAAAAGTGCTGTTGGGCGGCTGCCAATACGCATAAAAGGTGAATTCTGTTCTGGTGACATCTCGCTGCTTTTGCTGCCACGCCAACCTGGCATTACCGTTCAGCACGGCCAACACAATGAGAAGAATTCTAGTCATGAAGTCATCTCTGTGGCTCGCAGGGCAGCATCGGACGCGCAGCAGGAGGTCAGCGCGATGGAAAGCGGGGCTGTAGGTGCAGCGAAATACTCTCACTTCCCACCAAAAACAATGGACAAGTTTGCATTCCTGCTGACAAAGAGCGACATGTCCAGTTTGACAGGCTTCGACAGGCAGAGTCTGAATTTCCTACACGGGTTTATCCACTTTATGCGGACTGCAGTAAACCCTACATCCTAGATTCAGTTTGGGTTAAAGCTGTTTTAAGAGGTGTTGATTTAACTTTAGACTGAAGGCTGTTGAAGTGCATTACAAGAGGTGTTTCTACTATTTTGTAGCACTGAGTTTATTTATCAAATAATCAGCTAAATTATGGCTACAGTGATATTTCAAGCAAAAATGCCCCAAATTTCATAATTAACTGCTGATTTAGTGCTTTTCTCCACTTTGTGTGATGGTGAACCAAACATCTTCAGGGTTTGGATTGTTGATCAGACAAAACACATAAATATCAACTATAATTAGCGACGTCATATCCGTATCTCCCAAAATTTGTGTTTACATGTGATTTTCCTCAGTGCATCTCACAAAGCACCTATGCCAGGTGAGCCACTTCAGCTTTACGACCACCAGGTCTCCTCCACCACTGCACCAGCAGAGGGTCACGCTGCCTAAAAGAGCTGCAAAACCTACAAATGGATTGTTGTTGGCTTTTCCCCGGATCAACCACAAATGGTTGGTATCATGACAGCATCTGCACACATCTGTCCAAGACCTGATGCATTCATGGTAACTCTGATCGTTTTAGTCTGTGCATGTTCTTAGCATGAAAGGAGCTGAGCTGGTGAGGATAACTGCAGTCAAAATAAGTCGTCATCTATGAAACCCGGTCAAGGCAGCCACCAGTTGGGTTCATCTATTCATGCTATTACAGTACAGGTGCTTGGAGCAGCCAAAAAAGGACAAGCGACTGGCAGTTACTTGTACAAAGCGAAGCAATGGAGCACGGTGTATATTTTGTTGTTTGACACAGCGTGAAGCAGTCGAGCTGTACATATTGTTCAGTTATTTGTCAGAAAAGTACCAGGCAATTAAAACATGTGCAGCGGCGCGTCTTATATACAGCACTATTTGATAATAATAATAATAATTAGACCAGCCCCGTTGGCAATCATCACAAACAGAATGTAAATCTGTGGGAAACACTGTGCTCCACATGTTAAAGGCCTTCTGGCACATGTCACATGTATGAGAGATTGCTCCTACGGGCAAAAGAGATATCGGAGGTATGAAGGAGAAGAACAGGCCTTTTCCAAATGTTGATTTCAAGAATTGCTCCAACACGCAGAGAGCCCCAAGGCTTTCATTTGCAAAAGGTTTTCAAAACACATTTTGTGCTTGTGGTGAAAACTAAAGGATCAATTAAAAGGACACATTTAACTGTTTGGCAAAGCTAAAATAAATGGCTGATATATTATTATTGATACTTTGCATAACATATCTCTTTGACAAACTGAATAAAGATGAAAATGTTTGTCGTGTGGATGCTTGTACAGCGGAACATGTAGCAGAGCTTAAACTCTTTTGTCACACACACATATATATAAACACACGTCGCACTGTGTTTGGTGCATATGATGTGAGCATAACTGCAAGTATTGTTATTTGACTTTGACTAGACATGAGAAAAGACACATGCTACAAGTCTCAGTAGAGAACTCTAAGCCTAAGTTTCATTTAAGGCTGAAGCTAGCAGACACACAGTAACACCTAAATTATGTGCAATCTTAAAATTAAGCATGTTAATGATTAAATGTTATGGGTAGTTTGGGCTGGATGAGTGAAACCTGCGAAAACAAGTTTGAAACTGTGTGTGTAATTTCCTGGAGTGTGGCAAAAATTATGATAACTCCGTCTGATGAGTCAGTAACTTTGATGAGCAGATCACCACAACACAGCTATGGCAACCAGCAGCCAAGCTCATGATTCAGCTGGTGTTCAATATTGAAAACTGAATGAATGCATCAGATGGAAAGAATGCACGGCCTGCTGGACATGCAGAGTGAAACGGCAACCAATAAATATGTGCATCTCAGGAAACCATTACCATCATTATGCTTAACCAAGCTAATAAGAATTAACACCTCATTTAGTCCAAGGAATGAAACATTCGGAAAAACAAGTTGTTACCATGCGCACTGCAGAGGAAATCAAACGAGCAGATAGCAGACTAAAGCTCTGTATAATAAAGCATCTCGCAGCCAAACTTGGCCACCTACGTCAACTCTTCACCTCTTCCCTGAATCTCCTCAACTGAGACTGTTTTCCTCTCCTTGAACTCTGGGCCAAAATCCACTGGACTGAAATGAACAAGCTCTGGCTCTCCAGCAGGCTAATGCTGGAATAAGGGCTGATGAAAATAGCAGATGATCAACCGAAAGCTCTGGCTGAGCTTCGGTGCGAAGACACACTCTCTCTCAGATCCACCACTGTGGCTGCGGGGGAATATTCCCGGCATGAATCACGCTTGTCACGGCTCTCGCTGGTGGCCATACAACCATGCGAACTTTCCACAGCCGTCGTCAGCGATGCCGTCTGCTGTCGGCTCTGCCCTGCGTGTCATGCCGTACCCTGACAGGTCGGCACTTACCTGGACACACACACCCACTGAATAATAAGGAGAAGAATGCGAGAGCGAGCCTCTCCCTGGACTGAGCAGAGTGGAATAACATTCTAGGCATTCTCCAAATCACACCCATTCGGTCAGATATAGCTGCAGTCACTAGGGAGATGAGAAAATATCAAACAATAACAAATGAAGTCAAAAAAGGGTGTTGGTGGATGAGTTTTTGTCTCATTATATGTACAGCTAATCGCGGATGTGTCATCGAAATAATTACAGATGGAGCCATACCTGTAATTTTTGTAGGTTACTCCCTTTTCGGGTGCATGCTCCTGTAGGGTTTCATGCCGTAATGTAAGGTAATCTTATCTACTGCAGGACACAAAGGCCATTTCTACCAGTCGTCTCTTTTACCACCTTGCTGCAGCGCTGCTACAGCGGACTGGATTGTGTCCAGTGTGAAGTGAGGTTTGCAGCAAGACAAGGACACTGTGGTGTTGGCTCCACTTATCTCCCTCTGCATCATCATCATCATCATCAGGAGATCATGTTACTGCCGCTCACACTGTACAGACTCCTCAATCAGATCGGCTCACCACATCCTCTGCATGCACCATTAGGCCTCCATCACAAAGACACCAACAACCTCCACTTTGTTGGTTACATGCACGCTCCTGAAAGGCACTGCTGCGACAGTGCACCTCAAATCACTCAGAAGTGTGTTTAACGCTTGCTGAGAAGCAGATTTTTTGGTTCAAACTGTAGACGTCCTCTGCCTCAGAAACGGCTCTTTCTCCATCTGACGCGGCGTGAATGAAAGAACAGTCAGAACCATCCTGTTTCTGTCTCAGCGAAAAACTGAAAACCACAGCCAAAAAAACTCCCATCACCCAGACTTCCTGAATAACTGTACACATGTTCATCACAGAGAGCAGCTGCCTGTTAGAGGCCTTGAAATGAATTAACAAACACAACAGCACAGTAGTGTTTAGCATAAGTAGAAGACTAAATTGTTCTTTTGCTTCAGCTAAAACCTCAATGAGATTGTAAAACAAACAAAAAACTCTCTCCCTGAATTAGAAGGTAACCAGCTGGCCTTTTTTCTTGAAAAGTCACCACTTTGCTCCATCCAAAATTATACAGTGGTCTGTTTTGGCTTCTGGCTCCAGCGCTATCCTGTCTGAGTCACAGCAGCATGTTCTCTTAAAAAACAGCAAAGCCATCAGGAAACAAACACAATATAAAGTGAGAGGAGGGAAAGGTAGAGCAGCACATGAAAGGCACGGGCACAATGGGGAGGGTACACAAACAGCAAGCGGTCGGGGCTCGGGAATATGAGGTTCCACTGGGGCTCTTCTGGATTATTCATGAACCCTGAGAAACACTTTTTCCCACCTGCTGAGCTCAGATCTGTTTATCTCTGAACATTTGACAAAGTGAGCTGCAGGAACAGCCATGTCTCCACACCTCTGAAGGGTGGAGACGTTAAAGCCACAGAGCTGGCTTGAACTTGAATTAGTGGACCTCTTAATTCAGTCATTACCCTCAGCAGGCCACTTTTAAGAGGAGAGAAGACAGCAGCTTCATCATTTGAACTAATGTGACACGAATAATGACTTAAAGTGCCCCGAGGTTGCACCTGGTCCAGCTCCTCCGTAAATCACGCCGACTGCTTCATGCGCAAAAATAACCTTCCGCGCTCTCCTGCAGACGGACGCACTGACAGGGTGGAGGGTCTTCAGTGGGTGCCGCTCTGTGTGGGCTCAACTTTTTCTGTTCATTTAGACTGACTTGCAATTTCCACTTCTATCATGCACCATTAGTCAACACGGCTCTTATGTGGGAAGCACTGCACGCTTAAACCGCGTACATACTTGGCATCAATCATAATTTAGCGAGGCTTCACTGCATTCCCCGAGGTTCCCACACTTTTTATGAACTGGCGCGAGCCTTTCAGGTTTAATTACTACAATTAACTCATCATAAATCACCCATTAAAAAACAGAACGACGCTTAAGGTCCAAACAGAAATATAAGAATTAAAAAAAGGGAAAATGGACTCCAAACAAATAAACATTTCACCCACCAGAGTTCTGATTAACTGAGCTTCATCCAGGCAGTCTAATCAAATCTTGAACAAGCTACAATACTTTATGAACATCCAGACATTTCTAACAATGCGATGTTTTCGTACCAAGACGAGTGTGGCGTGATTTCAGGTGCGGTCTCCACCTGTTCGCTCAAATCTCTGCGCGCTCCTCGTCAGAACTCACCCAGCAGACAGCAGGTCCCGCTTCAGCCTGAAACTGCCTCCAAAGTGCGCACAAACCAGCAGAAAGCGGCTTTCTGGGTTCGCTCGTCAGTGTGGGAGCACCGTACTCCTTTCTCTTCGTCCTTCTGCTCTCTCAGATGTTCCGGTGGCGCGCATGAACGCCACCTGTGGCTGCGCGCGCTACGGTGTCACCGGGGCGAGCTCAGGATGCCATGTGCCGTTACCAAAATAAAAGTTTTGACATAAGCAGCAAAGCGGGGCGTGTCGCGTGAGGGGGGAAGCACGAGGGGAGGGCGCCGCGCTCATAATTGAGTCATTTATCCCGAAACGCACCGCGGGAGCGTTTTGTGTCTGCGCGCCACCTGCTGACGGCGCACGGCAGAGCATGACGCGCTCCAGCCGGAGGCACAGCTTCCGGTCCTGCCAGCTTTTTAATAATGGTTCATCGCTTACCTGGCAGCGCAGGTGGAAACAGGTCACAGATTACGTGGTTAGACAATAACTGGTTTAGATCAAATGCATGTGGCAGGTTACTGCGCTGAAGTTAGTACACAAACAAACACAAACTGCGCTTCATTTGTCAATTATTAATTCCTTTCAACTCATTTGCCATTTAGTTATTTATTAATTTTGTCACTGGATAAAGCTGTTTCTTTTTTTAAAAAAAATTATGTTTTATTATTATTATTTATTAATTTCACTTTATACTTAAAATAAAGGAAATTACTCAATCTTAGAGCTGCAGCAACGAGATCAATAACAGTTCATCTCTGTTTATTAAAGTTTCTGATCATTTTGTGCCTAAAAAGCAAAATTGTTTGTATGTGTGTTTCTGCTGCATGTGTATTGTTTGTGGTTTGTGTTGTCTGTGCCACTGTTATGTAGAAGTGTTTATGCATTGCAATTTATCATTAAAGCGTCAGTGTAGGGTACCCCCAGTGGCCACTTTATTAGGTACACCTGTAGAGTCTAATAAAATCCAATCCAAAATCAAAATGTTCTGCCCTGAAGCTTACTTTCATTATGTCTTTAATGCTTTTTACAATTACAGAGGTGTTAATTCAATTATATGTTTTAGCACTGATGTCATATTAGTGGTGGCGTTGTGTCAGCTGCGTTTGTAATATTCTTCCCTGCTCATGTGTTTGAATGGGGAGGATGAAAATCAGAAACATCTTTAAATACAATGTCATCTTGTGTAACACCACCTTTGACTATATATGTATATGAATTCTAGGTGTACATTTGAAAGATTCAGAACAAATACCCGTAGCTCCATTCCTGCTTTAAGAGTTCACTGAATTAACATAGAAGCATCTAACAAAATGAACACATGAGCACAAGCGACTCTCAGTATCACTCTGTAATGTTTAATTGCTTTTTAAAAAATTGCGTACCGTACACATGAGATACATAGTTTTATAAGCAAATATATATTATATTTTCAATTTGATAAAAGGTTACAATCTGTACAATCATCTCCTGTGGCTACTAAATATGATTCATTTTTACAGTCAAATCATGAATATATCATATAAAATTGCCAAATGACTTCATGATAAGGATTTCTAATCAGGCTTAGAAAGGCCACATTTGTCAAAAGTCGCACTGATGCAAACATACAGTAGGCTAAGTGGTTTTGGAAATACTGTCAAACTGAGAGTGTTACCCCCCAAAAACAGAGAAAACATGATGAAAGCAGTAGTAGTAAATGAAGCAGAAATAATTGGGACTGCTCAGGAGAGAATTTAAAAGAGAAATGTCATGAAATGTTAGATTTGGCATGTACGGCATTACTTCAAATACTTCAAAAGATCATTCAACTATTAGCTCTGGAGGAATTATGTAGATTTAACTTGTGCAACTTACAGAGGTTTGAAATTTAATTTCAGAGCAAAGCAGCTTCTATTCCAGCACTGAACAGAACATGATTTCTCTCTCTTTACTGTGGCGTTTGGCATCCCACTCCATGGCTTAAAAGGGACAAAGGGCCTCCAATAAAAGCCAAATACTCTCTAATCAATAACCTGCTTAAAAAACCAGTACATGCAATAATTATACTTGCTCTTCTGCATAGCCTAGTGAAGGGCCGTGACCTTGGCATGCCGGAGCCCTTGCTGCGCTTCACTTTAAGCACATATCTACAGATGTTCATGTTGCTTCCTCAAACTTGCCCAGGGTATTTTCACAGATCTGAAAGGAAATCTGAGGAAGATATTTGAAGGAAACATTAATTCATTTAATTACCAGAAGCATGTGCCACCCTAATTAAAAATTCTCTGCAGTGGTTTGTGATGGCACCGTGGTGACAAAAAGCTGAATGCAGCATCACACAGAATCAGGACCTCAAGGAACTGTTCAGCTGTTCAGAGGAAGGAATGCAAATTTCCTGCAGCTGCAAATAGCTGCGGAACAAAAAAGTCCATTCTTTGCATCTGAAACTGAATCATCAGCATTCAGTCTTTCCTCTCAAGTGGTGTGTGTGAAAACACTCTCCAAATCTCAGTGGAACACACACACACTGTTTCTCTCACACACACACACACATGCACTCATGCAGGGAGGTGAGGTGAGAAATGTCCCCTGCCTTCCCCTCCGTTCTGGGAAACAGAGAGAACATGCAGGGCCAACTACACCAGATGGAGTGTGGAGGGTAACTGGCATGGAGAAACACTGGGGTGTCAAAGCACGATCTGCTGGGGTGAATTTAAGTGATTGGTCGGGCTCATGTGAGTCCAGGTGGATGTGGGCAAGCAGGAAGTGGGGAGGTCAAACCGGTGCCACGTAATTCCCAGGAAAAGTCCCAAAAGCACGAGTCCGCTCTGACGTACCTGCGGAGAACAGAGCAGAAACAAACACATGTATGAATGCAGTATATTCCACGACTTAAACAGTGTGAAGTTTATAGTGGTGGTTACATCTGAAATGTTTCGTGGTGTCCACTAGAGGGCGAGCTGACACTGCAGAATGGTTTGATACTGATCACAATGACACAAAAATATTAGGTGCCTCAAAAATCTATTCTATTTCTCTATTAATACTGTAAACATAATGTAAAATCCCATGTTTGTCTTTAGTGATTCCTTGATGAGGTATTTAGGTAGGTAGGTAGTTTTTTAACAATGCTTATTTTAAAAAGCACTTTGTGATCATCCACCAAAAAATGATTGCAGTCTTTTTTTTGAAGATATTTCAACTGGTAAAAATGATCGGATAGGTTATAATCTAGCAGGTAAAACAATGTAGAGTAATAATGATAATTACAAAAGAGATAATTTCTTTGTTTTATATATAATCCATCTGCTAATCATGTTAAATGGCCTAAACAAGGACATTATACATATATGAACTTTGGAAACAATAGTCTAGCATTGCCTATAAACACATAAGTTTCGGCCTGATTACACTGCAAACACTTCTTGGGCCCAAAATCGTGATTATTTGGTTACAAAAACATCATTATTATTCCTTACCTACAAACCAGCCATCATCACACTTCTCCATCACTTGCACGATGTCTCCCTCTCTGAGCTCCAACTCATCTGCGTTCTGTGGTTTATAGTTGTAAACAGCTTTGTATCTAAAATAGAGAACATGGAAAAACAACAGATGAACAAACGCCCTGAGCCACAAATTCACCACAGCTGCAACAATGTGACAAAAATCTGGAGACATACGGTTGCCGTTGCACCGCTGCTGAGCCGGGCTTGTTTTGCGTGTGTGGCAGGGAGTTAACGTGTGGATTAGACGGAGCAGCCTGGTTCGGTATTGCACCCTGGAAGACAGAACAGCCTCATGTCAGGTTAATGAACAAAGGAATGATGGAGAACATTGCTGCCAACACAAAAAGTAACACCAGCGGTGAGGAGGTGCAGTGATTTTCTCAGGCAGGCAGTGCGAGCAGACCTGTGAGGGGTCAGTGTATGTGGGAGTGTTCGCTGTGGTAGCTCCTGCTCTGAGTGCGGACGCTGATGACTGAGTGGAAGGTGAAACAGCTCTAGCCGTGGAGCTCTGGTTAGCCGAGTGTGTCCCAGCCCAGTGGCTGTTCTGGTTGGTGGGTGAAGCAGCTTTGGAGGTGCTGTGGGGCCACCGATTGGCCGTTTCTTTGGGTACAGGCGTCTGAGTGGGGGAGCGTGACTGTGAAGCTGGGCTGCCATAAGGCACAGGTGAGGACGGCTTCAGGGGGGAGTGCTCAGGTTTGGGGCTGAGGGAAGTGGGGGTGAAAGGGGATAACGGTGACCGCGGGCTGGGTGAGTGGAGTGGAGGCCCTGGACTCTGAGGTCCAGGGGAGACGGGAGACATGGGGCCAGGTGAGTATTCGTCCGTGGAGTATTTGGTGCGGGGCATCTTGTTGACCTGGACGTAACTGGCTGGGAAGATGCCGCTCCGGCTGGTCCCTGAGATCCTCCCCTCTAACCACTTATCGTCAACACGCCGGGTTATATCGATCACTTCACCCTGAGAAAAAAAAAAAAATACAATTCTGAA
This sequence comes from Chaetodon auriga, assembly GCF_051107435.1. NCBI lineage: Eukaryota > Metazoa > Chordata > Actinopteri > Chaetodontiformes > Chaetodontidae > Chaetodon > Chaetodon auriga. Next base: position 23,122,555 of record NC_135078.1, on the reverse strand, counting down.
AAGTTAAACAGAGAAAAATCTAACATCCAATGAGAATTAAATACTAAAGTTTGTTTAAACACATTGGCTACACCATCAAATCTAACATGACAATAGCGCCATCATTATTTTATACAGACCTTTGAAAATATAACAGATATTTTTTAAAACTGCACTAAGGAGACTTGTTGACAGGTTGAAGGACTTCATTTCATTTGATATACGTAATACTCACTTTACGGAATGACAGTTCAACAGGTAGATCAGCATTGAAGTTAAACAGAGCCACAGCTTCCCCGTAGTCCAACACCTGTAAAGTGGGGGACTTTATGGGGGTGGGCTTCTCTGTAGGAGGCAGAATCTATGAGGGACAGAAGAAAGACATCTGAGACAGCGTCACAGGGTCTCAGATAATCAGCACAAAGCAACAGTACAGAGAAAAAGCATCAAATTAGAGACATGAAGAAATTCACCTCCACATAAGATGTGGGGAAAATGCCAGCTCTCCCATGATGTTCTCCTTCATACCAGTTGGCGTCAACCTGCCTGTGGATGTAAACAATGTCGCCTTTCTGCAGCATGAGCTCCCTGAAGAAATAAGAAATAAGGACGCACAAGGAAAATCCATTCGTTTACAGAATCAAGACACAAATTCAAAATGCATGCGTATATAATGGCTATTTCAAATGTAGATTAGGAGGAGAATTTAGACTCCAGATCTGATGCAGAGCTTCACATCTGATATTACCATAATGCAATGTTTTCTTTCAGACATGCAAATGAAGATGCAAGGAAGGAAATGGCATATTTATTATATCAGCTAACAGTGTAACTCACTTGGGTGACTGAGCCTGGAAATTGAACTTGGCTCGCGCTGCTTTCATCTGGAAAAACAAACAAATCATTCGGTGTTTGGGGAAGATTTGTACAGATGCCTTTATCGTGTGAACAATTCAGCATGTGCTCAGATCACTAAAACAAAGCATCACAACTTAACAGAACACAACTAAATGGATTTCTGAAAGATTTCTCTGCATTTTAGGTAACAAGAACATTGTAGAAACATACCTTTTTCTCCTCTTTCTTAGGCGGGAGCTCCATGGTTTCATTTGCAGGGGAAAGACGCTCTACTGAGGAACAAAGTCAGGGCACAACAGTAAGAGTGGAGTCTGAAACATACACTCTTTCATTCAGGAAATGTTGTTTTCGAAGGTGTCGCGATGAGAATCACAGCCTTAACAACTACATACACTGAAAAAAGATCTCATTCAGTGCTGGCTGCCGCTGAACTCTACCAGGAAAAACAATTGGATAAAGCTTATCTTTAATCAGCTCTTCCGAGTTCCACTTCCTATTTTTGTGGGCTTCCTCCCCACCCATCTACGGCACTTTCTGATTCTATAGGAAAAAACTGCAAAAGCTTTCCGTGAGCACACCGCTCGCCACGTCGAAAACGCCAGAGCAGTGAACAACAGCGGCCATGAAAGAGAATCATGAGACCGTCAAAATATATTAGATTACCAGAAGCTTTCATCAAATATGTGCTGGCTGATTAAATGAGAGGCCTGCTCACAGAACGTTCATGTCTTTTGGTGGGTCATTGTGTTCAGGCTGGGAGGTGAAACATGGTCAATTTATGGACAGTACCGACACTATAAAGTGTTCCTATCAGAAGCTGCTGGGGAAATCACCCTGTGCATGTGTACTGCAGAGCCAAAAGGGAAGGAACTCCATGTTTACCATATGTGGGAGCAGAGGTCAGTGGTGTGCCAACAGAGCGATGGACAGGCTGTTTTGATGCTGGTGAATTGCTGAAAAGATGGAAAAAATATAAGTTACTGTGTCTCCCAGTGGGGGGGGGGGGGGGGGGGGGGTTTCTAATGACATCAAACAGACACACACTGAAATCCACATGGCCCATTTCTGCTGGGAGACAGCCTGTGTGGTGATTTCCTGCAGATTTACATTACAACACATCTGGCTGCAGCGGCTGGTTTTCGTACATTGGACAGGGATGAGACAAATAATCAGACTGGCTAGAAGGGCATGCAGATGACACTGTGTGAGTCATGTCGTTATCCTTGAATTGAAAAATCTGGTTTAGATGAAGTTTGGAGCTTAAATTATCTTTACAGCCCCGAAACATGATCAGAACCATGAGTCTGGTTGTTAAGAATTAATCCAAAACCCAAAGCTTCCTGCCTGGCTTCCTCTGAAATTATTTGCATATTTCCAGACAGTGTTGTTTTGTGTTCCAGTATTTGCAGCTGGACTCACACACAGCTAACTTGTCTAGATAACAGGAAACAGTAAAAAACAGACAATTTCTTGCTGCTGTATGGTTTGGTTTCACACGTGCTTAGCAACAGGGTCTTTAAAATAAGAAAAAAAAGCCCCCTTATCCCACTAAGCCCGGAAAGGTCAAAGCCCATGAACTCAACTTAGCAAACAACAGCGAGAATCCTCCCAGAAAGCATTACACACATGGTGAGAAATGTGGAATGCAGCCCGCTGTTTGAAGTAACAAATACTGTACTCGAAGTTGTTAAACTTCAACAGACAGAGAGTCACCTGATCGGCTTACAGACCAGGTACCCCGCAAAGCATTAATGTCTGTGCTGTCCAATCACAGCGCTCGGTTTGTTAAAAGAGCAGGAAGCAGTGAGCCATTGCTCCCACTTGATGAAGTAATATCAAAGTGGATTAAGAGGCCGAGTGTTGGACTCAGGAGGTCTGCTGTGCGGCGACTGACCCGGGCCTTAACCTGCCCTGCATGCGCCTCGAGAATACAATGAAAGTGATGTTAAGATCTGCTAAACATCACCATCAATAACATTATTTACATTTAGTTATCTACTTCCAGTTTATTAAGTAGCTTGACGTATCTCTGTGTGTGAGCTGCACTTATCCACACAACAAACCGCATTACTGTACAGAAAACAGGAGTGTTTCAGCTTACAAAAATGATTAAAATGCAAAAAAAAAAAAGGGCAAAGAAACACATTCAAAGTCAGGACTGAAAGCTGAATCTACTTGTCATGTAATGCAACATAGGTTTAAGTTACGCTGTAATGCCGAAAATAGGTCAGTAAAGATGTCATTATAACCTGCTAAATATCCTTCAGAGTAATCATCTTCCACATAGCTTTCTTAAGTAATGTTGTCACTGACCTGTAGTTTGTAGTCGCAGTCTTTGGAGCGGTTACTGGATCCCTGCCTCGGGCCTCCTGAAAGCAGAGTGAACATTAAGCACTGTTTGCTCCCTGCAGCCTACTGTATCTCACAGCTCAGAGGAAATCTCACAACAACTCAGACAAAGTCGAGGTGCTGACCACTCCCAAAGGAGCACGAAATCCCCTGGGTCCTATCCTCCTCAGGCTCAAAAACAACACCACTCCTGATCTGTCTGAGCTGTCTGTGATTTCAGTCAAATCACAGGCTATGAAGCAAATTTCATCGCACAGGAATCAGGAACAGCGTGAGAATCAGCAACATGTCGGCAGGGTTGCGTCCAAGTGGCTCTCTACAACAAGCACGAGGGGGTTTGCAAAGGGAAACAACATGATCAAAAAATATGATTTAAAGGGAATTGATTGCAAAAGTTCTTCATTTTCTGGCAGCCAAATTTGCAGGGGGGTGGGTGGGGGGACTGGCAGGCAGGTGATTAACATAGCAGATCAATCCAAGTGCAAGGCAGGCAGGCGATTCCAGGGCTGTCATCCAGGTCACAGAGGGAAAACAACAGACGTGGTCAAAGCTAGCAAGCAGGGAGGGTCTCTCTGAGACACGTGGCCTTCATTGAGAGAGGGGGAGTAAGGGTGAGGGTGAGGGTGAGGATTCTGCTAGACCGGGAAGTGGGGGGTGCTTCAACAGAGAGAGTCAGGAGGGGGGCTCAGTACCTCACCCCGGCCTCGATGCTGCTTCTTCTGGGAAAGTCTCCTCTCCAGGCCCTGGATCTCCGAGTCCAGCTCAGCCTCAAACCGACTCAGCTCAGAGACCAGACTGGCCTGAGGCCGAGCAATGGTGGAGTTGGAAGGGCAAAATTAAAACACTAATACACTGTGTGCTGAAACAATGTGACTTTTGGAGCTAACGGTGTCCCTTTTCAGTCATTCATAGAGTGAAACCTCGATAGAGTGAATGCATAAAAGCAGAAACTGAGACGCTGTCACAGTTGCTCACCTCGATAGAAGGGGACTTTGGTTTCTCAGGCTGTTTCTGCGGGGACAAATAAGCCTAAAGAAAAAGCAGAAAAACAACACTGAACAGAAATTTCTTTTTCAAACATTGTCAATAAAGTGATCACAGGAGGTTTACTCCATTAGCTGTACGTAACTTGTTAAAATCTAGTTTTCATACCATCTTTATTTTAGTTTATTTTAGCATGGTGCATATTCCTACATAAGGGTGTTTTTATAAATTTGTACACAGAAAACTTGGACCAGATAACATTATTCCAGTGTATTGAGGAGTATTGGTTGGTTTTTGGGAGTAATGAATCTGCCACCTACAGCGGGGCTCAACATGGACCACAATCAGCTTTTGTCCTGGTGCTTCCTACAGTTTAATCCAGCCACGCTGCCAACATTTAACACCTTTTTGACAGTGTGTTTAGGAGTTAAGAGGGATTTAGGACATCTGAACAGTCTGCTGCACAGAATTAACTGATCTTACAGCAAGTCACCATTTCTTTAAACAAAAAGAAGACAACTTAACATCAGGAGCGAGTCCAGGGGGTGGCAACGGTCAACCCTGAAATCTGACTGGCCCACCCACAAGCCAACCCAATTATCCTAAAGTACGATTGGCTATCTGCCCAGGGAGAGGCGGACCTTAGTTTCAAGCCGTTTGGTGAATATTTTAGAATGTGTATCACACTAATTACAGCTTGTCAAGCACATGTGAACAGGCCGGATGTCAAGATGCCAGCAGAGATATGAGGACACACATATTTCTTTCGTCCATATCATACAGAACTTGATTTAACCAGCATTCACCTTCTTTCTTTACAAAGGCTTAACACCAGCTGATTCTATCAAGCATTACTTTAAAAGGCTTTGCTGGCGAGAACCACGGACCCTCGGCTCCATTTTCAGGCCTTTTTTTTTTTTGTAAAACCTTGGCTGAACATGTCTCTCTGAACGCCAAGGCCTTCCCCTCGGCTGGGAGTCATCCTCACTACAATCACAAACTGTAATGTCACTGTGAAGCAGCACAACACCTGATATGGTCTGTGCGCTGGCCTTCTGAACGCTGTCCAGGGGATAGAACATAGGCCGCTGTCATAAAGAGGAAATGAAATAAGTCCCCATGCTGTGAGCCATTATACATCACAAGAGGTTAACACCATAATACGGATCACAAGACACCTCGGCTCCCGTGGGGGAGTGGAAACAAAGATTCCTTTTCTTCACGGGCGCAGACTCAAGGTACAATATGCGCCAGATCTGGGACAAAAGAAAAAAACTTTAGAGACACCGCTGTGTAACTCACCAGGGGTGTTTAAACACAGAGCGCATACAAACGCCTGCACACTCAATTACAACAGCTACTAGACGGTGCAGATTACACGAGACAATAAATTAGTCAAAGTGTCACTGCCTGTCAGGACAATACCTGGATCATGTCTTTTCTTGTCTGAAAAGCTAAATGAATGAAAGCTGGAAGGCTATTGGATCACAGAATAAAGGAAGAAGTGAGCACATCTGGTGGTGCGCAGCAGCCACGCTGTGGAACGATCACACTCACAAGATACCTCGCGTGAGAAGATGAAATATGAGGACTTAGACTATAATCCTTAAAGAAAAGGTGCCCGTCCTCAAACCTGTTCCTGAGCCCCACGCTGGGAAAACAGTGCAAGGCTGCACAAAGAATTGCAGTGATTCAAGCCAACAACAATGCCGGATAAATCTGGAGGTTTTTGAATCATGCAGAAACGGTATTTTTCTGCTGGAATCAGAGTGATATCACAGCCTGCTCTGAAGCCGTGACGGCATGTGAGGTCGTACCTGGCTGCAGCTTTCTGAGGCGGTGCTCTTTCCAGGCTCAAAGTCGAATATGCTCTTCGGTTGTGGGTGCTGCTTTCCCGGGTCTGACAGCTTATCTACATCCTCACTCCTGAAACATAACACCCCAGCACACACACAGACACACACACAGACCATGGACAGCAACTTAATCATGGCTTCATTGTGCGTGCCTGTAGCAACAAATCCAAACTTGTCTGTCGCACACGTTTTTCCCTCCACCGCTCTTGGCCTGAGATCTGGTTGGTATTCACATAAGACGTCATCTGCAGCGTTTATCATCATCAGGACATCAGGTTAAATCTCCCCTCGTGCTAAAACACCATATTGCAGTGGCTGAATTTGCACATTAAATTCTGACATTTCTTGAATTTTTCATAATTTTTGCGATGCTGGGAAACTGAACTTTTGCATTCTATCAAACTATCTATCAGTTTTTCGTATGTGTTACTGTTTTATTGAGTGTTTCTTTTGAACAAAGCTTGACTGGCAAAGATGTGTTGAGAGATGGACGAAAAGATCGATACCACTCTTATATCTGTCTGCTAAATATGAAGGTAGCCAGGGTTAGCTTAGCTTAGCACAAAGACTGGACGCGGGGGGAAACAGCTAGCCTGGCTCCATCCAGAGGTAACCAAAACCAGCTCCCGGCACCTCTAAAGCTCACAAATGAACACCTTATATCTCATTTATTTCATCCTTTTTGTCACCATGAGGTTTCCAAACCCCCCCCCCCCCTTTCCAGTCTTTGTGCTAAGCTAAGCTAACTGGCTGCAGCTTCCTTTCTAGACTTATTTAGAGTGCAGAGAAGAGCGTGGTATCTATCTTCTCTGTATGTCTTGGCAAGAAAGCGAGTATCAAATTTCCCCAAATATTGAAGTATTCCTTCAAGCCTGTTTCCTGCCTCTGGGCCTCCCTCTGTGCATGTTCACGTTATGGAACCGTCCAGTGAAAAAACATGCAGCTCAGGATGGTTCAATACTTAATTAAATTGCCCAGCGGTGTGAAAGTGAGCGACTGTCACTCTGTGCTTATGTGCCATGTGATGGACTGGCAGTTTCTTCCCAGACGCTATATGCTAAGCTGCCCTGCAACCCTGAAGCATTTACATCAAATCAGTATAAACTCACCAGTCTGGCAGAGCTCCATAAGGTGTTAGTCTGAAGAGATTCTTGTCTGCTTCATTACTTTTTTCAGTGTTGGCAGATAACTGGAGCCCTGCAGATCAGCGGATCAGCGCAGATCAGTCTTAAGTAAAAACTGATTATGCAACTGGACAGGAAAACAATGTGGACTTCAGTGGATTCACTTACGCTCAGCTGACCACCGCTCTGAATCCTCCAGCTCAGGTTCTGGTAAACAAGCCCAACAGACAGACTTTTACACACACTGGAGTACTTTAAACAGATAAATCAAGCAAAATAAAATACTTATACATGTCTTTAGATACTCTTATACTCCCTTACAATATGACTGCATTTATATTACAGTGAAACCTACGATTCAAGTGAGGGAGAGAGTATTTAATTAGAGTTTAAGTAGTAACTTCACGGTGTAAAAATTCTCTGATATAAGCAAGTGCCCTGTGTTCAAAATGTACTTATGAAAAAACACAGTAGTGTTAATGAGCAAAATGGGCAAAAGTATCAAAAGTAAAAATACGCATTTTGCAGAGTGGCACCTTTCAAGGTGTTATATGTTCTCTATCAGGGCTGCCCAAGGTGGAGCTGCCATGAGGTTCAATTTGGGCCACTAGTTGATTCAAGTGAAAGAAAATTTTAACTTGTAATCAAAGTAACATACAGCTGTCAGATGGAAAAACATTTCTCTCAGAAACATGGAAATGCTGTGTTTGCTCCACCAAAGATCACCTGTAGCCCCTCAGTGAGCTGCACTGAAGCAGTTCTCCTCCTGTATTGTTTAAGAGGAGCAATCAGCTGAAATTATTCCTCTAAAATGAAACTAATCCAGACCAATTCAGTAAATCCACCTCGGTGCCATTAACCACACAAATAACAGGGAGTGTGTCTCCATAACAGAGACAGATGAACGGCTAGATTTAGGAGGGGCTGAGATAAGAAGGTGGATTATTGTCAGAGCTAATAAGGAGAAATGACATAAGACTTTAGGGCTCTTTCATCATGTCTTATTTTGCCTCTGCAATAATCTGTTTGCAGGATCACCTCGGCAGTACCTGACACTGACAGAGAGGAATTCTCTGTTGTTGTGTGTGTGAGAGGAGGAGGAGGAGGAGGAGGAGTGTCCTTACCCTCTGGCTTCTTGTGAATCTGTCTGAACATGCTCTTGTACCAGTCTCTGGGCTTGTTCACACTCTGGTATAAGAGAAGAGGGGAGGGTGCAGAAGGTAAACAAATAAAGCACATTGGATGAAACAAGAATTAAAAAAAAAAAAAACAGTAAACAAGATCAACATAAAACACATGTTCGTGAAGAATGTCTGCAAAAAAATAAAAATAAAAACAGTTTAATTTACAGCTGGTGTTTGATTATGAAACAGTGCATTCTGCATGTTTGTCTTACTGATCTGGAGGCGATGGGCATCCCGGTTTCATCCACTGGACCGATTCCTGAGAACTTGATGAGCCTCTCCTCCCTGGTGGGGGTCCAGCCGCGTGGTAACGTGGCAGAGCTCTGGATGCCATTGGACAGTCCACCTGAGTTACAGTCACAGCAATAAGATTTCAACTGCATTCGCCTTTTACTCCTCAACTGCTTTCATCTCTTACTCTACAAATGACAATTCAACCTCTTTCAGTGGCTTTCAGATGTTTCAAATGCATTAAACTTTTTCTTTTTAACTCCTCTCAGTGCTTTTACTGACACTTTGAATCCTTTCAGGTCATCACCTTTAAAGAAAAGCAAACGTCTTCAGCTCTAACTCTCACAGCCTCCACTGCTCTCAGTGTTTACACATCAGCTGACACTTCGACGGACACCTTCTTCAGTTTATATACTTGAAGTGGCGTTGGTTTCTTTCAGGACATCCACTTCAACTAACACCTCCAGCTCTTAATATTAAATATCTATTTTCTGAACACTTATTTTGACTTGTACAGCAAGTGATGCACTGATTTCAAACATCGTGACCTTACCATGCGACTGTGAGGGGCCATAGTAAGATCCAAAGCTGAGGCCTTTTGGTCCACTTCCATTCACCTCTGACACCTTGAGAAGAATTATAGGTCCATCAGAAACACAAGCACCTCAGTGTAATGCAACAGTGACGGGAGCCTGTCATGCAGAATTTTTCCACAGGGAGGAGCACTTGTTTACTGAATTCCATGCACTCCCTCTCCGCATTGTTATTACCACAGCCTCCATGGTACACTGTGCATACCTTATACTCTCCAAATGGCAGCCCTGTAGCATGATAAGGGCTCAGAGGAGGTGTAGGGAGCCCAGGGGAGATGACCACCTCATGGGTCAGCTCTGGAGGAGTTAGGATCTGCTGACCAGAGGAAGCTCCGGGCTCCCTGGAGAAGATCATGCGGGAGCCGTTTGGATCGCCAAACACTGCTGAGCGTTGCTAAACATGGAGGAAACGAGAAATAAGGATGAAGAAAAACAATGAGTGAACTTTGCTCCTGTCATGTCCTCCTGTTCGCTCTGGGTAAACACCGCTCTCTACGGGAGGTCATGTGAACTTGTTAGCAGCCCAGCTTTTCTCCAGAGAATAACTGGCCCCTGTGGGGGAGCCTCTGATGAAAAGGCCCCTAATTTATTTAAAGCACGGCCAGTGGGAAGTGCTGCTCCACCCACTTCATCATCTCTCTTGCCACAACCGCAGAAAGGCCTCATTCAAGGTGCAGAGTGGGGGCACTGAAACAGGAGAGGACCATTATGAGCCCATTAACTCCCTATTCACCAGGCCTCCCTATTCTCCAGCCAGGGGGTGGAGCCGGGGCCAGAGGGGTTGGGAAGGGGCTGTTGATGGTAACCTCAAAGTCCAGCAGGGCTAGCCGTGGTCTTGTGGTCTCCATAGTGATCTTTTTACTCCCCCCACCCATGATGGCGAGTCTAGCTCCTATATGTATTTGAATCAGGTGCTTTGGTCCTCTGTGTGTGGTTGCTGGGGGTCATGGGAAAGCCCCTGTGCCTCATGGTAACGGTAGAACTGTTTGTACCAAAGGCCTGTTGTTGTGAGACTGGACTGGACTGACGACCGTTTTTCCTGGAGTTTGTGGGTTTTAATGCACCTCCTGAAGACAACAGCATTTATTAATGTCATTATTCAGCACAGTTAAAAATGGCTTTACCTGAGACTGCATGGGATCTGTTTTGGTCCTTGTCTGACAGATGTCAAATTCTTTGTCCCAGCATCAAAAATATCTGTAAAGACACAAAAAATGTAAACATTAGAATATGAAATTACACTTTTCCATTGTCGCTGAAATGTTTTACAAAGAATATAAGCCAAGCTACATTTTTTTAAAAAGAGAAACTGATTAGCACCTTTGAGGCAGATTGTTTAATTTGTGTTTCAGTCAAGTGTTTGTGCCGTGCCTCGTTGCTATTGTTCATTTTATCATACGTGCAGTCAGATACAAAGCACTTGCACGTCATTGATGTTGTTTTCCCAGTTCATGATTGCTCATGATTGAGGATAAATTGTCCCACTATTGTCCAAACCGTTCAACTTAACTCTCAGGTTGTTCTACACAAAATGACAAAATCAGTAACAATCAAAGGTAAACTTTGATTTAAGCTCTCAATCCCTCAGCTTTCATCACATTCTGACTCAAATGCTGCTAAACCCTGATTGCTGCATGGAAATACGTGACATCACCTTTTTCCAGCTGAGCCTGAAATAAAGCTTCAAAGCAGGGAGGAGAGCACAGACACAGATACTGACATCTCTCATGTGAAATCAGATAAACTGTTCCAACTTGAGCAGAAACGTGTGTGCTCATTTGGACTTTGTTGCTCAAAGTACAAACCGAATGGGAAAACAGGTTTCTCACTGCCTTTGAGGGCTGCAGATCTGTTATTTTTTTTATTGCAGATAACCAATGTTTGTGAAAATAATCTGAAGATCTGAACACTGTATCTGTTAAATTTGTACTCTGAATCTCACAACGCGCCCTTTTTAACCCTTTGAGTCATCACTTGTGTGGGGTTCCACAAAGCCCCTCGCTCATAAATCACATTTTACATCCAGGCAGCCTTGACAACTGTTCCATTATCCCATCCCACTAGTATTCCAAAGAGGGAAAGTTAACGTCACCCAGTTTTCCCTGTTACTAAGGAAAAACCCACCCAAAACAATGAGTGGGACTCACATCGCTTCACTTTTCCCAGTCATACAATGCTGTAATAAGCTGGACTTGAGGGGCTGGATGATGGAGAAGGTCAGCTACTGAAAGTGGAGATCAGCTCCTAATCAACTGCACCTCAGAAAAACAGATTAGGCCTGCTGTTTCAACATCAAAGGCATGGGGAAAACGAGGGGGAGGCCATTTCCGATCCTGTATGAGGCAGGCACCTCTCATCCACAGCGGCTAAATGGCCCATAATAACAGCGTTGGCATAGAAACCCCAGCTACCGAGCAGTCCTGCATCCCTGCAACCCTGGCCTCTGCAGAAACATTGTTAAGTGGCTCTTTGTGTGCATGGACTGCGGTCAAAATGTATCTTGTCTTATCCTTTAAAAAGAAACAAAAACATTAGAGACAGTACACATTGAAGCAAAAAATAGGGTTAATACAAGGATTAGGTTATTTTTTTCTCTTCTGGTCCAAATGGCTTTGTAGCTTGGCAAGGAACTAGTGAGTGGGCCTGGCTACAACAGGCTGAGAGCCACCCAACACAGTTTGCACTGATGACTTTTCCATGTGGCATTTGCAGCTGAGCATTAGAGTCTATAATCACTGTGGTCAAGACCAAGAATACTATACACACTTTGTGTCTCTGCACAAGGTTAGCAGGCAGCGGTGATAGAATCAATGTTCCAGTTTCCAGACAACGATGTCACTCCGTCTGAGTCATCATCTCCCAGTAAACTGCATTACATAACAGGAAAAATATGGGAAGCGGAGGATCGTATCTGCAACAATACCACTGCTGCTCAGGCATGACAGATGACCTGTCATCGGCCAAAGCAATCACAGCAAGCTGATTATCCGTCCAACAATACCCGACACTGCAAACCAGCTACATGTACAAATAATGGCTTAAAGTAATCCCATTTACAAAGTGTTTGACATGCTGGTCCTTATTTACACCAGACCTCCTCTCAGCAGGCGGCCATTGGCTGTAAAGGCCACAGCACATTGATGACGGTGAGTTGGCATTTTCAACAAGCACTCTGTCCAAACAGGCTTATATGATACCGAAAACCTGAAGAGTAAATAAAGGAGCTCCTTTTCACCTCCACGCTGCTGCAATTCAAGCATCAACAGCAGCTGCCGCAGCTCAGACTCGCTGCCCTGTGTTTTCTGTGCCCATGCATTTCATTCTGGGTGTGGTGATTTGAAAAATATGAACACATTTAAAAACAAGGCAGTGCGCTGATGAAGTGCACTTCTATAGTGTTGGGAAACTCACAGGTCAAAAAAGGGTCAAGCTGTTAAAACACTGGGATCCTACATTTCCCATAATGCAACTCTGTAGCACCTCTTCTAATTCGATAAAGTGTCCACTCCTGTCAAACTCATACAGTCTGCAGCACGTGATTTCTGTTCAACATTTCAAATTTTCATACCTAAGCTGAGACAGTAAGAGCAAAAATATCACTGATGACATCTTTTTCTTCATCATCATCATCACCATTGTCATTGAGGAACTTTGGAAAATTTCCTCCAGAGCTACAGAAGACATTATACAACTGTTTTAGTGTAAAAGTGGAGTTTCCCTTTAACACACACTGCAGTCCTGTGTAAATGCTATTTACGGATCGAGATGCATCCAGAGAAAGCAACACTGTGACAACAAAAATCCGATCCTCACGCTTCTCCTGTGGGACTGAATTATTTTTCTTATTTAAAGTCAACAAATAAAATTCTAATTTGCCTTAATTTTATTAGAATGATGGGCTACTTTTTGTCTAGACCACATAATTATAAAGCTAACACTGGAACTCCCCCATGTCAGATGCCCAAAAACTGTCCTGCTTCATCGATGCAGCATCCTGATGACTAAGCTTATGTCATAACAGCGTCTGTGTCTCATTTCTCTGGGGAGAAAAATACAACAGAGAAATTCTCCAGCAGTGCATGCATTCCCCCTTTGAGAGCACCAAACACAATCCTACCTAATAAGGAAAAATCAGTGTCGATATCTAGCAAGAAAATCCCTGTCCAGAGGTCTGGCTCTCCCCGGGTTTGCTCTGAACGCCCAGTACATTCTTATATAATTACTGAGACTCAACAGCAGAGGCAGCCATAAGCTTCCACATGGTGGTGTGGTGTGTGAGTGCCTTGATGTTATCTTTCTGAAATGTATGAACTTTATAACCCACATATTTACAAGGTAAACCCCTGCTAGGTGAGAGGTTCAGCGGCACCACAGGCTCAGCTTTGGGATGGAGGGAAAAACAGAGCCATAAAAGGCCCATTCGCATCACAGCTGAAGATGGGACGATGTCCTGCTTTAGACTTGCTAAACACGTCATTTTATACATCCAGCTGACTGAAAGCCGGCAGGGTATGTTCTGTTGCGTTCTCCGTGCTTTACATTTGTCACAGGGTAACTAAGGACATACAAAATGAGAATCATGGGATTTTAGTGTGGAAATCTCTGCCTCTGTCCCCAGGAAACTCATCCGGTCTCTCAAAGCACTGGGCCAGATGTTAGACTGATCCACGAAACAGAAGTCTAACAGCTCCATCAACATCATCAAATTAAGCATCTGTACTGTGTATAAACCTAAAAAAGCAAGCTTCATTGAAAAAGCATGTTTCTTTTTTCTTCTCCTTTTCTACCCATAAGGAGCGAATGAGGAACCAGACTATTATCTGAGGTTGCTGAGCCGGAGCAGACCTACTCAGCAGCTACAAGGTCAGTGAACTTCACCACACCCCTGTGACTCCTGTGAATCACACTGGGAGGTTTCCACAGCAGGAATAGCAACATAGTAATGCACAAAAGGCTACGGCAGGGAAGTGTGTGAAAAGACAAAACCACCCACCCTTCAGTTCTCATTCAGTGCCACAGCAAGGCCGACGGATGACAAGTCAACTCCCTATGAGTTCAACAAGCATCAGCCGCCGCATTTCCCTCTTCCACTGAAGGATGCGACCAGGTCTCTCTGAGAAGACCCTGACCTACGATGACCTCCTTCTCCTCCACCACATGCAGGGATTCTTGCATTGTTCTCACTAGGAACAAAGCTGTCAAGGTGACCGCACATACCCGAATGAATAACTGTCACAGCGTTGACCCTTCTGCGATCTGTTGGAAGGAAATGATTGGTGGCCGGAGTCGTCCATAAATCATGTAGTGAGGGAGAAAGTGTCTGTAATGAGCAGCGACAATGACTGAAAGTCCTGACACTTTAATAAAACAAATAAAACTGTCAATTGTAAAGCGATGGCCATTCATTAGCACAAGTGTTCTCTGCTTCCATGAGCAGAAATGGTGAGTTAATCATTGACTCCACGAGGTGGGAACTCCTGCAGGGATCTAAGTCCTGTTCACACGCATGAAGGAAACCGGACAAAATGTGACCTCAATATTTACTCAAGGTGGTCATTTTGTTTGGCCGAACGCTGACCTGCATTACATTTGACCTTAAACACTCGTAGCCACGTTGTACAAACTTCAAAATAATCTAAACAGACTCCGATCCTCTGATGAAGTGTTTATTCCCTTGATATTTACTGACAAGACAGACAGGAGGGTAAAGTCTTATCACCCATTTGCACGTACACAATGTTACTGCTGCCAAACACCTTACGTAACGGTCGTAAAACTGAAGAAATCCTCCCTTAAAAAGTAGTGAGAAGGTAATTACAAGCACATTTGGTGAATAAATAAAGGGGGGATTTATTTCTAAACACTTTAAATGAGTCACTCTGCAGTTATGTGAGAGATGCTGGAGGTCCTGCGAGGTTGATCACACAACCATGCTTCCCTCCTGCAACTTTGCAGATGTGCAGACGCAGTCCATACAAGGTCCTGGAGCCGCAAGTTTATGATATGCAGTTATTGGGGGATACGCACATTTATCAGGAGGCAAGTATTTCACCTCCTTGTATGGTGCTCCTCCAGGCTGAGCAACAGGAGGAGTCGGCCTGTGTGTTTCTTGTCAATGGAGAGCCGATGTGCTCCCAGGAGGAGCTGCAGGGCAATAAATTAAAGCCCCCCCCCGTCCAAGAGGAGCGGGAGTGCCGTGCAGATTTCTTCTTACAACAAACACACTTCATATCGTTCAAGATGTGTGAAGGTAAACCTGTAACACCATGTGCCAAGCAAAGCATGAGAAAACACAGAACACAGCAAGTGCTGAAAAATCTCACACATCCTCATGCCTGTCATTTTCCATCTCCAGAGCTGAGTGCAGCCTGTGGATATGAGGACTGGCAGCTCTGACCCTAAGAAATATCACAAAGGGAATCAGAGCCGGCTGTGGAAATCACCCTGACAGTAAGGGGAGCCACCGCTGATGACTGGACCGTCCTGATTTCAGGTCATTACGGCTCAGAATCTGCAGCGGGATGGGAAAGCGCTCTGACAGAACAACTGTTTTCCTCTGACTCTCTGTAGCTCAGCTGCAGTTGTCAGTGCACACATACCTACCCGCTGGGCAGAGCAATGAAGGATGACATGTTGGGAAACACTGCCCACAGTGCCTTTTCTCTCTCTCTCTCTTTCTCTGAGCTGTAACTCACAGCTGTTCTCACCTCCCCTTGCCCAAAAGTTCAACTCCAACAAGCCCGTTTCAACATCGAAACAGGATCACGTGGGTCAACCTGTTCACTGCAAAAGCATCCCTCCTTTAACACAAAGTACCTGAGAGTCTGCAGCACTAATCCCGCAGAGCCCCGAGCAGTCAGACGGGTTGCTCCACCTTGAAAAGCAGCTGAGCACACACAAGTTTCCACAGTCTCACTGTTCAAGATCACTCCCTGATTTAAGCCTGTGTTCTCATGGGAAACAGTGTACTCACCTTAAGAGTAGCACCAAGAAGTCAGCTCACACCTCCTTCTGTCTGCCTGCACATAGACCACGACGCACACCCTCCGTGCTCTCTCACTCTCTCTCACACTCCTGAAACTAGCCAGGGCACACAATCTCTCTCTCTCTCCCAGCCCTCGCTCTGCCTGCCTCCGAGGACGACTTCCCGGTTGACAGGCATCGCCATAGCAACCCCACTTCAGCCGCCGTTCAAAAGGCGCCCTGCTCTTGGCTTGTCAGCTCGGGGCACCTCCTTCACTGAAGCAGCCCCATTGTTGTGATAAGGTGATATTTCACAGCGCGGGGTTAACCAAAGGGGAATGCAAATAGTTCGTCACCTCCACCTCCCAGACACTGCCCAGTGACTCCCATGACAGCCTCTCCTAACTTCATCTCTCCCATGCTTCCCTCTGCTTTTGTGTGTGTGTGTTTATGTGTGTGTGAGAGGGCAAAGGCCTGCGAAAGGTTCTATCTGTCCAGTCGCTCTGGAAGTGTTTCAGAGTCTTTGCTATAAGCCAAACAGCGCAGGTCCTGCTGACTTTGACACTGAGAGATGACTCAATTATTCAAAGTAGGGGAAGCACAGATAAGTCAGTCGCAATCCAAATTCCTGTAGGATGGCTGTGGACAACAGTCACAGAGGAATGAAGCACAACGCTCAAGTCTGACCGTCACCCTTGCATATAAACCAGGATTTCCAGTTTGTCCGCAGTTCTTGCCAGTGAAGACAAACAGTGCAAAACCTGAAATCTAACATGCTGACAGGCTTGTCTTGGCTCAGCAGGTAGGCCGAGTTACAAGGCCCACAATGCAGGTGAGAGATCCAGTCCGCGGCTACGAATGCAATCAGCTCTCCTATGCATGTGCATGTTAGTTCTACCAGTAAACTAACGACAGGACAAAGAATAACGTTTAACAGGGTTTAGTTGATGGTCTAACCATTCGTTTAAAAGTGAATGTGTGTGTGTGTGTGTGTGTGTGTGTGTGTGTGTGTGTGTGTGTGTGTCGGTCATGGCCATTTCCAACTTGAAATTGAAGGACTCAGACTCAGCTCTTTCTTAATAATTCAGTGGTCTGGCTTGGTAGAGCGAAACTCAGGGTAGATCCTTTTACCGAGCCTGTGCTCTTAACAGGGTTGTTTTTGCCAAACAGTTGCGCCACTGAACCTGAGGGGTAGGCTGGGCAGCGCAGACTTCAGGCGGAGGCTCCCCTCATAATCTGCGTCCTGCCCGAGCAGACTTTCACCCCGCTGTGACCACATCTGACACGCTGTCACTCTGCAGCTAAATGAGGTAATCACGCAAGAGGCAATTGCAGCTTTGGCCCGGGACCTGACACCTCTCCCCACACTGGCTCCTTGTTCACTTTGTCTCTTTGCTAAACAAACACAAGGCTTCACCACTTCCCCTTTTTTATCACAGAGAAACGCTGTCAGAACAGGAGGAACGAGGCACGATGTTTTACCTCAATCCCTCTGAGATAGATGGATTCCAGCAGACTTTTACTATGCTGCTCTAAAGGTCAACCACTGTCCCTTAACAATGAGTGCTATGTGCCAGTATGTTACTACAGTCGCTCATTAAAGCGCCTGACAGCCAAAGATTCCAGCGAGTGCACAAACCATGACATAAATCTGTTATATAATCAAAAACTACATTACTTGATGACTATAGCCCTGCACTTTTTTTTTTTTTTTATAACCACCAGCATTCTTTCTACTCTGAGGAAACAACTGTGAAAATCACAAGATACAGTGATCATCAAATATCACTGAAAACATACAAGTCAGCGGGTAAAGCATAACAGTTATGAGAGATAAGGAGCTCTGAGCAGCGTGTCATTCATACCACAGGTTGTGCTCTGATGGAGCACTTGTGGATCCAAAAAAAACCAAAAAAACATCAGGGTTTATTTTAGTCATAAACAACATTTTTATCAGCTCTGAATGTCCCAGGACCAGAGGACAAACAAGCTATAGTCATAAATCCTCACGGGACATGCTGCTCCGAGGGTGCTGATTTTGAAAGGTTTGATTGAAAACATCTCTAACAGGAAAATACTCACACATTAAAATGTTTCAGACCAAAAACAACAGCTAAAGACACAACAGGAGCAGCTTTGGGACAGAGGTCTGATGATAACCATCTTCTGAACCACAGACAGTAAAAGATTGGCATCTGCTGTAGTGAAGTCCTCCTCATATCCGCCCTTCTCCATATAACTGCTCAACTGTTGCTCAACGACCTTCTGAGAAAAGCTGTCACAACAATGACAGAGCAGTCATGAGCCCTGTCTGTTTGTCTCCGCGGTTTACAGTGATAGACCGAGTGATGAAGGAAAACAACATGATGCTCAAACCTGTGTCACAGGCACCTTCCTTTCAAACAAAAATGTGACTCAAAACCACTGAATCACGTGACAGTGACAGAAAGCCTTTCAGCCGTGGACATCTACGTCCCTGAGAGCCTAAAGCCTCGCTCCAGTCACGGTGCAAAGTGGCAGCACAAGTTGTACAGTACTTACAGGCGAGCGCAGGCTGAAGCAGTGAGGTCTCCTCGGTGCAGAGGGAGAGAGGAAGTGAATGAAAAAGAAGGAGGGAACCACTGGTGCTCTCCTCTCCCTCTCCCTCCCTCTTTCTCTTTCTCTTTCTCAGGCCAACAGGGTGTCTTTTATCTTTGGTGAATGATTCAGCGTGGGTTTGAATGTTTGACTGAGGGTCTGCAGGCGTGTAGGCGTGTGTGTGTGTGTGTCTGTGTGGCTTATGTTTGCATGCGTGTGTGTGTGTGCATGCACTTTAAAGCTCATCAGGGAGAAGGCACTCAGTAATAGTTTCCATCCACAGCTGGAAATAATAGAGATTCTCATACAGACACGGGCTCAGTGGCACCGCCCTCCAGTGTTTTACATGCAAGGGAAGAGGAGGCGATTTCCACAGCCGTCTCAATAAATAGGCCTGCGTGACACACATATCATAATAGCACGCTCTGTTCACTGTTTTAGGTCTTTAGATGTTGTGTCTGTCATATTCAGATCAAGCACAAAAGGCAGCCTGGAGTGCTTTCTCTGATTTCTGTGTTGTCTTGCCATCGCAAGGGCTATCTATTCCTGAGTGAGTTTCTGATGCATACACACATATGTTGAGGCCCCCCAACACACAAACATATGAGCACTCAGAGAAGTCTCAGTATTTCCATGTTCTCTTCCAGTACCGGGCCAAATGTACTCACCCAGTATGAGTTAAAGCTTGCGGCAAAGCCAAGAGAAGTCGTGCTGTTGCTGCTAAGTCCACGGTGTCATCGAAGCAGATCAGCTGTATTTCTGTTACCACACTCTGAAGCTTCTGTTAAGCTCCCCAAGAGGTTTATCTGTCTGTTCCCACTCCCTTGTTTCCTTGTTCCGAGACACTAGTGTGCAGATGCCTGCTGGATTCCTGCACTGAGTCCAGAAGCGGCTCTCAGTTCAGACATCCAAGATAAATATTTAACAGGTTGGCTGTGAGATCAGCATCCAAAGGTCACTCTGCTTCTCTGGAGTCCATCTTCATGACGGACCCAGGAGATAATGACCCACAGCTCCACAGTGACACCTCGAGTTACTTTCAGTGGGATCACAGTCCGGATGAGAAACAAGCTACAACAGATGTGGAAAGAAGTTTATGACGCACACTTTTGCTTTGGTACATCTCAACAAGTAGGAGCTGCAATTTTACTTCCATCAGCGGTCTGACAGCATGCCTGTAATCTTAGTAAATGGATCGTTTCTTTTGGCTGATGCTTTGTTTGTGTCCAAGTTGGAATCTAGAGTCTGCTTCCAAAAATCAGTGAACACGCACTTTCCCAAAAATATCCTCTTAGCTCACTTTCACAGTGGACAGTCATGAGATAAGCTGTATCACACTGCCCCTTAGTGGAGAACTGTGTGGAGATCATACTTCACCATGAACACAGACAGATGTCGCCAGAATCACAAACATGCCACCGTCAATCTGTAGAGGTAGTTTCGAGGCTCAAAGTCTCATAAAACACTAGTGCAAAACATGATTTCTTCCCTACGTTTACATGTAACAGGCACAGCAAGTGAGGTTCAACATATACATAATTAGGACAAGTTAAAAATATGTAATATTATACATTGCAGTGTAATGCATTGTTATAATAGCCAAAAGGAAATGAATGTGAAATATCAGGCCGATAAACGATAAGAACAAGACAAAAGAGCCTGTAGCACGTACAGGAAATGATCAGTTAATAAACGTGAACGTGCACAGACATCTTGTCCTGGCTGATGCCAAACATGTTATCAGTTTGATCTGCTGTTGTTTCTCGTGCATCATATGCTGGATGTTACTGGATTGCATGTTCTCATTATAAATGTATGATTAAATCTGCAAAACAATCCGCACGTCAGACAGAAGCTGACATCTGTCAGTGTCTTTTAACCCACGAGGAGCAAATCAACAGACAACAAACAAACTGTTGACACATGAAGCTCTTTCAATTCTGGGCAGTGAAAATGTGAATAGTGACAAACACATTTGGTGCTGATGATGCTGATTTCTTGCACCATCAGTTGCGTTTAATTATCAATATCGAACCCCTTGCCTGTACTTTGGTTTATCTTAACTTGCTTTTTGAATCATTTGCTTTGCGAAAATAATATGAAACAGTTCTAACTGTACAAATGTAAAAATGACATTAGCAAATTTTTGCACTTTCACATTTGAAAGATCTCCTATTTTGAGCGGGACGGTTCATTCACAACCTCGTTAAGAGAAGCTGACAAAATAATTTCTATTCACGGTCCACTTCCTCCAGTCCAAGTCAACCTGACAACTGCATATGTCACTGAAAATCTACCAGCAGCTGGTCACTTCTTGAGTGCCACATGCAAAGTGCTCACAGTAGAATTATTTTCTCTTTGACATTCAGTCCTGCCAGTTGACGCTGATAGTGATCTGGTGGAATTTCTGCCTCTGGCGGAGGCATGTTTTTCTTGTGTCTTCCTTGGCTTGAGGGCATTACTTGAGTACAAACTGTAATCATTTTGTTATATACTATTGTTGGGTTTTAATAATACAGGTGAAATATAAGGCCAATAAATTGGAAGAACATGAAAAAAGAGCCTGTACCACATAAAGGAAATTAACCTGTTTAAATAACTTCTTCTTTACCAGAGGTCAGTATGTGCACAGACATCTGTCGTGGCTCTCAGCAGGTGGCTGATGCCAAACATGTTATCAGTTTGATCTGCTGTTGTTTCTCATGCATCATATGCTGGATGTTACTGGATTGCTTATTTTCATTACGTATGATTAAATCTGCAAAACAATCTGCACGTGTCAGACAGAAGCTGAGGACCAGCATCAGTGTCCTTTAGCCCACGTGGAGCAAATCAACAGATCACAAACAAGCATTCAGTGGGTGCACAAACACTGGTGGGTCAGGTCCTCAGGTCACGTGGCTTCATGCCAACACTCACAAATATACCCATCATTTGTATCAAAATCCAAAATGGCAGTGCACATGGACAAAGATGGTGACGAGTAAGTCAGAGTCCTGCATTTAAGTAATATTTTGAGGTACTTGTACTTGAATTTTAACTACTTTCGACTTCAACTCCACTTCATTTCAGGGGGAAATATTGTAGTTTGTAATTTCACAGCATCAATTTGATGACTTTAGTTACTTTTTAAATGGAGATTTTAGAAATCTATGAGTGTATAAAATACAATACTTAAGTGAAAGATCTAAATACTTTATCTACTACTGCCTATACTCTACAGATAAGCTGTAAAATAAAGGTGTGAAATATTTATTATTCTTTATTTTACTCTTTAATGTGTATTATATAATAATTTGCTGGAGTACATGTGTTTTCAGGGAATTTCAGTCAGCGGTTTCACAGTTAATGAAGGAGACAGCTGATGAATCATCAGGTTCAACAGAGGTAATCGACGAGGAAGACGAGCTGTGTGCAGAGGGTCGGTGTGAGGAAGGCGACAGCAGCAGTGACTGCTGAACAGTAGCTTCATCAGTGGGATTGAGTGGCTTTGCTCTACATATTATATGTGACTGTCTACAGTAAAGTATGATGTGTGTATGGTGATGTATGTTAGTCAATGAGAGGAAGGAAGGAGCCCCTACCTAGACACACACACACACACACACACACACACACACACACACACACACACACACACAGACCAGAGTTTGTGCATAATTACATTTGGTGAGGTGGTTCGTACTGGGGGAAGGTTGGTGAATGTGGGGTTTTTTCTGATCACTTTTTGTTCACAGTTGGAGAACCACAGAGTGCGAACACCACTCCACTGCTACACCACACTGCTCCATTGCACCGGACGAGCTCCCCAGCTCTAAGCCATTTGTGCAAACTGTTTGACAAGGACATTTTTGCGGTCATTGCTCACCAGACAAACTTGTATTCGTGTCAGCTCATTGGATGCAGCACCAACACTAATGCCTCTGTAATGAAGGCATTCGTTGGAATGAAGCTGATTGCTGGTAAAGTGAAAATGCCTGCAGTGGAAAACTACCGGGCAACAGATCCAAGATATGACAAAAGAGAAGATGTCATGCCACATGTGTGGCACAAATGTCTATCCAGCATGCTCCACTTTCAAGATAACAGAACTCCAGTGACGATTGCCTGCTGAAAATAAGGCCTGTGTTCGACCACATGAGGAGCAAGTGTATGAAAACTGACAGGGAGAACCAATTCTCGACGGATGAGATGATGGTTCTTTACAAAGGCAGAAAAACTGGAATGCAGCTGCAGTATCTCTGCAGCAAACCCAAAAACTGGGGGTTTGAGATCTTTATGGAGCTGGTGAGTCTGGCTTTGTGTATGACCTCATGGTTTACAAAGGGAAGTCTGCATTAGATGGTGCTGCTCAAACTGAGTTTGGAAGAGGTGCAAATGCTGTTTTGCAGCTGTGCAGCTCTGGCAATTTTTTCCACATCATCATCTAAAAGAGTTTATGAGCCTCAGACGTTTGGGTACCATTCAAACAAAACACTTGATGGGTTGTAGATTGGAGAAATCGAGACCTCCAACAAACAGGCAGGCCCAGCTGTCACTTTATAGACAACAACGCAAAGCTTGCTGGTCAAATGGGCAAACAGCAAAACGGTCATCTTGAGGAACTACTGTGCCTCTGTCAGCCCTGCTGAACAAGTGAGATGCCACTCTCAAGAGGACAAGAGGAAGATAAGGTTGAGTCTGAGCACGGCACTCACACAGGAGGAGTGGATTTGGCTGGTACGATGATTGCCCTGGATCACATTCCAGCAAGTCCCACCGGTGGTACGGTGTAGATTTTGGCAGACAGCTGACAGTGCTGTCAATAACACATGGCTTCTCCACCAGGGTGGTGCAGCAGCATTGGGACAGAAACACCAGTGTCAGGACGACTTTAGGTTGGATGCTGCCAAAGGAGTCATCTACCCTGAAAAGCAGAAAAGGGGATAACTGTCCAAAAGGAAATGAAGACAAAGCACAGCCAAGAGTAATCAAACAGCCAAAGGTTCCCAGGCCTGTGGCTGATATGAGATATGAAGGGACTGAGCGCTTCCTCATCCTGTCAGTGAAATGCTGAAGCAGGATGTGTCAGGATGACCTCCATCATGAGTCAAAAGTGCAAAGTGAGGCTTTGCAGTGTCACTGGTCAAAATGCTCGCAACTGTTTCCTCCGCTTCCGTGGCCGATAGGATACTGCTAATGTAGGAGCAACACAGGGAAGACAATAGTATAAAATGCGTTCGAAACATGAAAAACGGATTCATTTTTAAATAAAATGTTTTAAAAGTTGCTGCATGAACTATTACAAAGGAGGGAAAATGTTAGATTCAAACCATGATTGTATCTCAGGGGAGTGAAAACTGGAAAACAAAGGCCACATTTTGAAACACACAAACAAAAAATCATGGGAAATGAACCAATTTATCCAGTTAATAGGTCATGAATGTGCACAGATATCTGTCATGGCTGACATCAATCACGTTATCAGTTTGATCTGCTCTTGATCGTTATACAGCACATGCTGGATCTTACTGGATTACATATTTTCGTCATATAAAGCACAAGGATTGCTCTTACATAACAGACAAAACCTGTGCCCTCATTTGACATTTTTGTCTCCATTTCCATGATGAAGATTATATTTGCAAAACAAACTGCACCCGTGAGATAGAAACTGAGATCCCTTTAACCCGCGTAGACTATTAACACATGAAGCTCTTTTCATTTTGGACAGTGAAAATGTGAATAAGTGACAAACACATTCGGTGCTGATGACACTGATTTCTTGCACCATCAGCCACATTTAATCATCAATATCAAACTGCAAAACACCTTGCCTGTACTTTGGTTTATTGTAAGCTACTGTGTGAAACGTGCTTTGCTGCAAATCATTAAGTTGATTTTTATGGTCATTTTACAACTATGGAAAGAGTCCAACTTATAAACAAGTAAAAACGAAACTGATAGATGCACTTTCACATAATATACTATATACAAAAACAACAACAACTACTGTATTCATGTAGTTTTGTTGATTAACTTGTATTTGAGTCTTTCTTAAGGCTTCAGGTTTAGTTTCATCAGTAGTCTGTCTGCAGTGTGCACATGGATCTCTACCTCCGTTTGCAAAGATCCAGGATTTCTGCCATGTGCTGGTGTTGTTTTAGGAATTTGTATCACACAAACACACAAAATAAGAATGATCGAAAAGAGAATATCATGATAAATACAATAAAATTTATTTCCTTTTTTACATTCATATTTTCACAATCAAATGATATAAAACATCATTTTCAGAGAACAAAAACAACTTTACAAAAACAATAGATTGATTTTACCACAGAGGTAAAATATACTGTACAGTATGAACATTTAAATTACATTTTAAATTATCAGTCAGTGCCATCAACTGTCTTCATCAAAAACCCCCTTAGGTTTATCCTTATTCAACAGCCACATTAAAAATGCTGTTTCCTAAAGTTTCACACGTTCTTTTACGCTATCAGAGCTCAGTATCTTCACATCAGCATCTCAGGATTTTTTATCTTACATGTGCTGTGCAATATTTTACATATTAAGGAGGAGACCGTTGAATAACTTGTCACAAAGTTCCCTGGTTGGTCCGTCAGGGACACAGATGGCAAACCTCTCCGGTCACCACCAGGGCACGCTGGGCAGGTGCCAGTCATCGTGTTCTCTTTGTTACAGTCACTCAGTAGCTTAGCACAGCTCCACCGATGGAGCGCCGATGTCCAGTCGACACAGCGGGCACTTCCCAAATAGCTGGACCACTCTGGGGGTGCAGTGGCTGCACAGACACCGGTGGCCACAAGGCAGGAAGGTCCTGGCCTCTCTGCTCATGCACACCACACAGTCCAGTACACTGCTGTTATCTACGATCGAAACAGGGAAATCACAATTACGAGACTGACATGCCGTTTTTTTTAACTGAACACAAGCACTCCTGCACCTGATTTCACTGATTACGCCCTCCTCCTCCTCTCTGACTAAAAATGTGCAAAATGCTGAAATCAGATAGCACTTTGCTGGCAAGACTCTTTCTCACCTTCTTCCATGGAAAGCGATGATGTGGACTCATCACTGTCTCCATCAGGAATCAAACTGCAGAGGTTCTCAACATCAGTTGAGGTGAGGCGTTCACGTGCAGGACAGGACCGTCTGGTGTAAAAAACCCCTCTTTTCTCTGAGCCTGCAGCAAAGAGTGAAAGCGTTAATTCTTCTTTTTATTACATTCAGCTCAAACAGTCACTTGGAATTGTCAGCGCATGTGAAAAATCCTGCTCACAAATTAGAACGAGGAAAACAGACAGTACTGCAAACCACACGTCATAGTTATTTACATGTGAACTGACCCAGTAGGTAAATGGAGCGTGTCTGTCCGTAGATGTCTATCATGGCCCACAGCGGCCGGCTCAGATCCACTCCTTCAAGTATCTTTCTCGGCCCGGTGTTGCTGCTTGTGATGTATATGGAGCCTCCATAAGAAACCCAGAACTCCAGCTGTGAGCCAGCTTGGCAGTAGGTTTCGTGCACAGGAGAGGCCCAGTACCCATGTCTTTCAGTGAGGTTGGGGATGGCCATGGCGGGCAGAGGCAGAGATGTTGATGAAGGCGGCACATTGGTGAAGCCCACGCGCAGAGCTCCATGCCAGCGATACGTATCTTTCTCCACCCGCAGACGAATCCTCTCATTGATCTTAACTGGGCGGCTGCTGAACACCAGGCCGTTCTTGAAAGTGACCTCCTTCCTCTCTGCGAGTCGGCAGCCCTGGCTGAGGCAGACCTTGTCTCCCACAGCCTGAGGGTGGAAGGTCAGAGGACCGAGGCAGGACAAGCCACACTTGTGTGGCCTCTCTGACTCAGTAACTGCAAACAACAAAATCACAGTTAAGGATCTTGATGTGCAAGCCATGTTTGCATGCAGTAAATTCTTTTTCAGTCCAAACACGTGGATTACATCTGTACAATAACGTGCATGAAGCTTTGCCACTGTCACCTGAATGCAATGGAGTAAACAGGAAACTTTTTGCACGGATTCTGTTGAATTTTACACAATAAGAAGTGAATAATTACATGGACATTTTCTCTTTAATTCTAAAATGATATGGAATCATAGATAACTAATTCCAATAAACTCAAGCTGTTGTGAATATGTGACCCTATTTCTTGATCCACAAGGTCACATTATGACCACATAAAACAGATGCTAGTCAATCATTTATTTTATTACAGCATTATAGTTGTGATTTTACATTCGGTTAAATTGTAAACAAGTCATAGTGAAAGTAGCAGACACTTTCGCTTTTGATGACCAGGTGAAGGTGCACTGGTCATGCAGGAGAAGATGAATTCAAGTGAACACTGTCCATTCATGACATTAGCTGATTTGTCAAAAAATTAGTTGCGGTGAATGACAGTCACTCGCCGGCCTTTGAGCACAAAAATGCATCTTGCAGGTGTGACTCACACACGTGTCACTATACGACAAGCCTACGGCTGCTGAATGCAAAGCTTCTTCCCCTCGGTCAAGAGCTGAGATTTCCAGTAAACCACGTTATCTCTCCTTTATCATACATTTATTACTTCAAGTGCCCTTACTTGTTTCAAGTCTTCTCCCTCTTCCCTAATTATGCTTTGCAGCACTCATAAATGGTAAGAGCATGAACAACTCACTTCCGTTTCATATATTCCACTTTTAGCAACAACAGTCACCGTCTTAATGGACAGATATGTGGTTTTCTGTCGCGCTTCAAAAAAAGGAGGGAAAACGAGGATGTTTTCATGATGCACATAATAAAAAAACTGAAAGAGCTTTTTTCAGACCAAAGTAATTTACCTCAGACAGGAGAAATATACGTTTTGTCAACATTAAAAAGAACATTAAAAAATTTAAAATATTAAAAAATCAACTTACACTAAACTTGTTATTAAAATGTAAAATTGTGAATTAATTACAATCAGCTTATTTGTAAGTATGAGTATTTAGCTTAGCAATAACATCAGAACTGATTCTTTCTGTTAACTTTAGCAAATCACAAATGGTGATGAGCAGAGGACCTACTTGGTATTTAGAGCAGTGTTGTAAAATTGCATATCCAGTAAAAGAGCAACAATAAATATCTCACCAGAGTCCCTGTGGTCACTCTCCTTCTCCATGCTGAAGACGCAGACGGCTCTTTTCTTCGTGTCTTGAGGCAAGATGTGCTCACGTCTCGATCTTGGCTCAGTTGTCATGAAGGGGGAGAGCTGGCTGTCTTTAAAACAGCGAGCACATGTGCCTTGAAAACACAAACATTTCCTACATCACATGGAGAGTGAAAAGGGAGGGACCGAGGGAGGAACCACAGCCTGGAAATTCACCTAAAGTTGACGCCAGATAGGGCACAGTGCCAACATTGTTTTAGTGCAAATCCATGTGACTTCCTTGAAATCAGTGACTGTCGGAGCAGCAATAAAACCTCGTGAGGTCTTTTTAGAAAAGAAGGAGAAAGACATTAGAAAAGAATCACTCTGTTTCTTGTCAGCGTCTTGTGATTGTTTACGCTGACAGATAAAGATCATCCAAACACATGCTTTGCACATTTCTGTGCACAAAATGAAATTGATTGAAAGAAATACTATACAGCCGACTGATACAAAGGAAACGCACAGCTGGTCTTTCTCACAACTTTGCTCTAATTATAATTCATGATGTGCTGCCTGTATTTGATGTTACAGAGAGAAAGCTTCAGCCTCTGCCTGTATATAACCTTTTAAAGTCACTGGCTTGCAGGTATCACTTCACTGCACTTGTGTTTACTGTAAAACAAGATGCATCTTTTCCCCTCCTGAGATGTTAATAATGACTTAATTCTTCAAAGATGACGCGAATCTAGCATTTGAATGTCCTGAGCATGATTTTCCCATTTTATCACAGTACAGTAAGTTATTTAGGACGTGACCTCCTTTTAGAGAAACTCTGGAAAAGTCACCTGATTCTACACGTCATGGAAAATGCCACCAAAACACTGGATATCACATCCCTGACAGGCTCCCTGAATTTACAGGAATTGCACACATACTTATGTGATGACAATAAGTACAGCTCCATACTTCAAAATCCTCTCAGCTGCTATTGGGTAATTACACACCAGGGCGTACAGAGCTTTGTTGCACTCTAAAGAAAAACTACAACACTTAGTCCTCATTGGCCGGCAGTCCTGATCATGTGACAGGATGAAGCCTCAACTGGAAAACCCATAATTACATCAACACTCTTGGAAAGTTCCTAACTCTTTTCCTACAGTGAGAAAACCTCAGGCCACTCCTTAAACATATCCAGGGTTGGGAAGTGTTTGCATACTTTAACATGTAACGCAAACCTGATGTGAAGAATCTATTTATATACGTGCCCCGCAGACCGAATGTTTGATTATAGGTTTGCAATCTTTTATGTGAGTTATATCTGCTGTAGTTAAAACATGTGCATATTAAAATTAGGAAAACTGTAACAATTAGAAAAACTCAATCATGCATCCACTCTGCTCAAAAAGCAGAACATTAAATCCCATAATAATAACATTTGTATGATTAAATTGTCCATGAGGTTCATTACTAGGCATCTTAAAACAGTTACAATTATTCTGTGGTTAATATGGTGGAAAGTAAAATGGAATTTAGCTGAATAAAACCTCAGCGTCTCTCTCTACATGAGGTGCCACAGGATTTGTGTATCACACTCTTATTTTATTACTGCATGATATTAAAATCAATTCACACATCTATCAAAATCTTAGGTGTGTGGTCCTGAAGCAACTTCATATCAGGTTTGTTACAAGGTTTAACGAGCTGTATAACAGAGGTATTCACTGGCAGAAAAGTGTTGCAACGCATCATGAAAGTGAAGTCCGGAAGTCGCAAATGATGTCGAAAATGAGTCAACGTTCCCAGAAGCAATTACACACCATAATTGAACATACAATGGAATCTGGTGCTTGAATTCTAGATTTTCATTCCAATTTCATTTAATTCATTTGTAAATAATTAATATTGTGAAGGCAGAATTGCACAGTTTTTTAATACAGAACCCTACAGTAAATTAATATGATACATTTATTGCACTCATATCATTCATTCATTCACATTCATGCGCTGCACTGCCACCACATATTGAAACTGGAAGACACAGCAGCAGCAATGAAGATAAGATAATCTGAGAATACTGTGAACTGTGTCAGTAACAGGATTTTTTTTCTTTGAATATATTTTTGACTCCTTTTCATTTTCTGAATATATTATACATAAAGCATGGAAGAGTAAAAGACAGTTGGATCACAGTGTCAGATCAATTACAGACTCTTTATGACCTGGATCAGATAAATAATGTCTTAACCGATATGAACTGGTGCCTAAACGTACATTCTGTTATCCACATCATGTAAAATATAACCGTGCTTATTTCCTCCAGAACTTAATTTCTCCAGGATTAAAGCAGGAAGCAGAGTAACCCTTCTTCTTCTCCTCCTCCTCCTCTGTGCACTCCAGGCTCAGCTGCCTCTGCTCCACCACACTTGGTCAGACATGGCAGGCCATCAAAAAATCAACTTGTTCCCACTCCACCTGTTCAAAACACTATTAATCTGCTGCCTTCCAATAAAAGGCTTGGCTTTCAGAGAGGAGCCAATAGGACGGCATTAAGGCTGTGAGACCCAGGCCAATCCCAGGCTGCATTCTAATGTGGCCTAGCTTTATCAAGGTGCCACTCCATTTCCAGATACTGCTTATTTTTGATATCCGAGGAGAGAGGCGGCCGGAGGGACACGTCTTTAGGAGAACACTAAAATCCAGCTCGCCCGAGACTTCAGATATGGGATTATCACAGACCGCGCTGTGGCTGAGAAGAGGTGAAGGGCGAGAGTGAAGAGTTTATCTGCTGCTGCACTGTTTCTGATGTGGTAACAACTTCGGCAAACACCACGGACTTTGTTGAAATTGCTATTAGTGCTCTTAATTATCTGAGTATCTGGGGACGGTGGGTGTGATCCCAGATCCTGACATCGCCTGCTAGGTGAGAGAACTCCTTGTGGGCCCATCAGAGGTCTTTTCCTGCCTGGATCTTATTGGATGTGTTACTGAGACCTGGAGGCAGAGTTACAGCACTCCCCATGGATCCAAACATCCAGGGGTCTTTCCTGTTCAACAACAGCCTGAACCAGTTCCCCTCGGACCTCAAGGCCCCAGTGTGCCAGTACTCAGTGCCCAACTCTTTCTACAAGCTCAACCCGGGCCTCAACAGCCAGCTGCAGGCAGGGACCCCTCACGGC
This sequence comes from Chaetodon auriga, assembly GCF_051107435.1. Taxonomy (NCBI): domain Eukaryota; kingdom Metazoa; phylum Chordata; class Actinopteri; order Chaetodontiformes; family Chaetodontidae; genus Chaetodon; species Chaetodon auriga. The sequence goes on along the minus strand of NC_135078.1, from coordinate 23,091,556 downwards.
ATCAGCGACATCCTGAGCCGCTCCATGGTGGGGATGGGCTCCACGGGAACCACCACCCTGCTGTCCGGATACTCTACCATGGGGGGTTTCGGCCCCTCCGTCACCAGCACTTCCATGTACTATAACCGAGACTACAACTCCAACCTGGGCGGCTTCTCCAAGCCCGGCGCCGAGTGCCCCATGAAGGGTCGCAGCATGAGCTGCTGGGCGGACAGCGGCTGCGACTGGAGAGGAGGGAGGCAGCAGTGCACCAACAGTGAGTCTAAACACTGCAGACTGGACTCCGCATCCAGACCATCAGCACATTACGACTTCCCTGTGTCTGTCTCTGAGGACTCGACAGTGTCTTCACTAAAAGAGACACATTCAGTCTAGTGTGATGAGACACACACATTTACAGTATACACAGTAACTTCAAAGACGGCGACACGTCAGGCAGTTTGTACAAATGAAATGTAGGATTTTAAATGTATGAGTCTATTTGAAAGTCATGTCTAAGGGCTGTAATCTAAAATACAAATACAACCATTAAATAAAATTTTTATGTAATATGTGACGATGCTGCTCATTAAGCTGTTTTTATTAATGGTTATATTAAAGTTACCACATGTGATATATATTCAAACTAATGAGTAACAAAGTGTTTCTGGTCAGAGGATGAGCAGTTTGTTTTATTATGAAACAAACATTTTTCTGTGCAGAGATAAATCTACTCATCATGACCTGAAGCATTTCGGTGGGTGACTCTAATTCCTGGAAATCAAACTTTTCTCCAGTAATTTTTCTCCTTTGGTCTTTTCAGGCAGTGGTCCTCTGGGGGAGATGTCAGGCAGGAAGAAACACACCAGACCAACATTTAGCGGCCATCAGATATTTGCTCTGGAGAAAACATTCGAGCAGACAAAGTACCTTGCCGGGCCTGAGAGAGCGAGACTGGCTTATTCTCTGGGAATGACTGAATCACAGGTCAAGGTAGAGATTACAACACATTTTCATCAAAGCTGCTAAAATGATGCTTTTATATGAAGTGACTGACAGCTTATATTTGACTTTAAAACGTATCCCTCCAAGTTTATGTTGCTCTTTTCGTCTTTTTATATGCACCTCTTGTACTTCTTAGGGTGACTGATTGAAACTTGAAATTCTGAATCTGTGCCCTAATTACAAAAGGAGGTCATGAAAACCTGACCTGCATCCATATAACCGGGTTGCATCCATATCTCTCGAAAATACAGATCTTACCATCATACGGAAACAGGGTCAGGGATGCTTTTCATGCCTTTAGACTGTAAACAAGATGATATCAAGAAATACGAGGTCATTTCACTAACCGTAAATCCTCGTGTTTAGGTGTGGTTTCAGAACAGACGCACCAAGTGGAGGAAGAAGAGCGCCTCGGAGCCGAGCTCCACGCAGACCAGCCACGCGGGGCAGGGCGGGGAGGCCTCGGAGAACGAGGTGGAGGACGAGGAGTACAACAAGCCCCTGGACCCGGACTCTGACGACGACAAGATCCGGCTGCTGCTGCGCAAACACCGCAGGGCTTTCTCCGTCCTGCGCCTCGGGCCGCACCAAGTCTGACACACTTCATGCACGTGGGCGCGCGCGCACGCACACACACACACACACACACACAGGCTCCTCAGCAGACCTGCATGCTGTATTAAAGTTATTGATTTTGAATACAAAGTTTAATGAATGGGCATTTACGCATGTTCAGAAAAGGTCACTGATGGTCATCCAGAGCATCAAATGGTCCAATGACAGACGAACAGGCTGTAAAATGAAGCTAAAAGACGTTTACTTTTCTAAGTTACTGTAAAAAATGATCTCTGGCCTGTTTCATGTTACACTGGTATGTAGGGGGGGTTGTGTCGCACACATCGTTTTGTAAAAACAGAGGAAATGACTGCATGATGCTATAATTAATACTAATGAATAAAAAGAGAGTAAGCTGAAGTAATTCATGTGTTCTCTTTTTGAACAGTTGAACCTGTTTCAGGTGCTAAATGACACATTCTGCTGTAATGTGTATGGGCTTATGTGCTGATGAACAACAGACCTACAGACCTGAAATGCAGGGTGTTAAAAAGCAGGAACACACTTTCATTTTTGATGAAATCAGTACAGAGAAAAAGTGGATTAAAAGGTTTTTACAAGGAAACAAGTATGATTTATATTCCTGCAAAATGCTTAAATTGAGTGTTGACAAAGTCGACAGCTTTGTTTTTCATTATTGCATCCTTCCAGGTGGACACTGTGAGAAAAACACCTGACACCTGCTGGTAAACTGCTGGTATACATTATTTGGTTGCAGCTCTGCTTGTGTATTTGCTGAAGAGAAGTGCAAAGGTCAAAGGTCCTCTCTTGTGTGATGGGTGATGGTGGGGCTTAATTGAAGACAATGACCCCCGCAGTCCACTTCAACATGAAATCAATACCAACAGACCAGTTCATTCACCATTCAGGCTCGGTGGGTTCAGACTCCGTACGGTGGAGACAGCTGACATCAGGCTGAATGATGCAGTCAGAGGAGACAATTCTGCTCTGTGCCAACAATGTAGCTGAGCTACTGTTGGTATCATTCACTGCATGATCATTACACGTTTCCTTCCAACCTGCTGCTGTGATTTTTTTTAAAAACATCTGGATTAATCGGGGTTAAACCACTGAATCAACACAAAAATGAAATGCAATACAAGTGTGAATCCGTCTCTAGATTTGTTGGCCCTTGAAGACTTTCAGTCTGAGTAAAATCTCCTAAATAGCACAGCCCATTCCAGCTTTAGAGGGCAGCCTCAATACCTGCTCCGTTATAGATGCCATTTTTCTTCTTCTGACGCAAAATAAGCGCAGCTCACCCCACGGCTGACTTCTACAACTATGGAAACTGAATACATTACACAGACATACAGTAAAACATGCCATGGGTTTAGTTAGCGCAGGCTCAAAGTCCCTTTTGCATGACTCTGGTTTACATCGGCACAAAATCAAGCACTGGTGTGATTTTTTCATTCATGTCAATATAACTAAAAGATTCTGTCATTTACTCCAGTCAAGATGCACCTGTCATTTCCTGGCAACAACTAAAACCTGAAAGGCAGCGGCATTTACAGGAGACACAGGTTACTCTGTCTTTCAGGTTCATCGGCTTCATGCAGGAAATGACACGTGCATGATCACACTTTCACATTCACCTTCAGACAGGTGCCACTCAGACGAAGAGCTTTGTGATGACTGCAGTTGTTTCTCATAATTCAGTGCTTTCAGTCTCAACATCCCTGATTGCATCATTGACTCCATACACAGTGCTGGTGAAACCACTCAGAAACAATGCAACATATTTAAGAGGGGAATATTTTATTTACAAAAGTGAAATATCACAATGATGTAGTGTTTGACCAGAGTTAATCTAAAGGTAATACTGGCCTTACAATGAAGTCCACCCCCATGACTGGTCAACGGTGAACAGCTAAATGTTTATTACTTACAAACTCCTCTTGATCTACACACACACATTCGCATCACTGACTCTTAATCTTATTGCGGCGAGACTTCAGTCCCTCTCTACAAACACGTCTGACAGTCCAGACTTCATAAGGATATCTGTGACTTTATGCACGAAAGACCACCGAGCTGTGCAAGACAAAAGAAGTTTCACAAAACAAGCCCCCCGACCCTCAAGGATAATCGGGCATAGCTAATGGATGGACATCTTAAATTCTTTCAGTTAGTCATTATTAAAGCCAGTTCACAAAAAAAAAAATCTAACCCATAATTCACACATTAAAAAAATATATGACAGCACTGGTGCTACAGAATGAGACTGAATCAACAGAAGAAAACGAAACAAAAATTGAATCCAAAAGCAAACTTCTGTGTTGCGTGTGGGTGCGCGCACACACACACACGCACACACACACGTACATGTATACTGTATACATACAGGACTGTGTGACGTTCAAGTGAAACCGTGTGTTGGAAACATCCACACTCCTTACGGTTAGAAGTAAACACATGAGGCCTACAGTCTAATTCTTTTGGCAATGTCATAAAGGTCAGTGCCAACCAGAGCAGGTGGAAGAGCTTTCTGTGCAGACGTCCTGCAGCACACACAAACTGTAGATAGATAGATATTCTCTGAGTGAGGAAATCGAAACATTGAGAACTGCTGAGCTGTAGCTTGTGGAATAAAGCACTTGGTATTAATGTACAGTTGGTAGTAAAACAGTAAGGAATGCTACTTTAAATTCAGCAGGGTGAAACTCTGCTGCCGTGTTACGTGAATTAATTCCTACCATAACGTTCATGAACAGACGAGACTGCTGTAGTCGGTTTGTTGTTGTTGTCTTTTATCCACCGTCTAGTGTCATTTCTACATAATTTTGATATTAAAATCATGATATAATTTATCAAAATCAATTCTGAGATAGACTTTTGTATGCTATCAAGAGTGACACAGTTAAAGCCGCGGTGAGGGAGCAGCTACATGTGTGGGAAAACAATAACATGTCAGTGAGTAATTCTTCATAAACTGAGATAGCAGCATTCCTCTGCTGTGTCTCCGGCGTTACTGTCCAATCCTGCTTACAGTGATAGTAAACAACTTCAGAAAGTAAATACCTGACCTAAAACTGTCACAAAATACAAAATAAAAGCATACACAAACAGTCAGTAGGCCTGGTCTGATTAAAAATCCCACATTTTTTAGTTTTCATTACTTAGTTTTTACACAGACTGCGGCTAATTCATTCATAATGTTTAGCTAAAAAATATTTACATGTAAGTTTCACGACAGTGGATTCTGATTGACTGAATTCAACTGCTAATTTAAAACCTACTGAGTGGAAGCTATCCAGCTCAGTTAAGTGGCCTGACTGACTGGAGACATTTAATAAATTATTAAGGGCCAATAAGAAATAAATCAATTTCTGATGTCTGTGTTTGGTTGCGTTAAAAAAAGAGGTAAGAAAAAAAAAAAACAATCTTGGCGGCTGCGAGTAGAAATCGTAGGAATGTCCTCCATGAAATGAGCTTTCAGGTCGCTGGACTTAAGATCTGAGAGTGAGAGGAGAATCAGTAATCCAGGGAAGCTGCTGTGCTGTGCTGGTACCACTCAAGCTGGGGTCCACGGTGTGTGGTGGTGAGATCAGATGTGAGACGCCGATGATGTGAGGACGCGGTTTTCACGGCGGGGGCTACGTGTCGAGACCCACAGCTGGCTGACGGGCGGGTTGTGGCGGGTAACCATCATGCTGATTACCTTCTGGTACTGAGACTGTGGCTAACTCTGCAGCAGACACACACACATCCATAGATATACCTCATACATCACGCACCAACAGAAACAGAAGCATAGGAATGACGAAGCAGGTGGGGACGCAGTATTCTGTTGACAGGGCTTATAAAAAGTGCCCTATTATCTTTCACCATTAAAACCACGGTCATTAGAAGTCACGAAAAGCTGCAAAGAAAACCTCCCTTTACAAACAAGGCGAACCATTCCCACATGATCATACGTTAATCTGTTATGATGCAATAAAATGTAGCCGAGTTCCTGCACTGAACTTGTTCTGCATCTCCAAACGTCAAACACAACAGAAAAAGCGAGCTGTTTGTAGCATCTTTTAAGTCCCTTCATTGCATGGGTCTCATCGTTTTGCAGCCCTGTGAAGAAGGACCCTCATGAAACAGCCGTCCATCCTTAAAAAAAATACATTTAAACGGCAGCAAAACAAAATCATGGCCGTAAAAATGCCAATACGCTGTCTGGCACAATGCATGTCTCTCCCGCCGACCATCCAGATGGTAATTAATGAAAAGCAGGCCAGCAATGCACTTAGTGTGTAGCCACAGTGACAGTGGAGAGGATTCAATAGACATAGATCAGTGAAAGGTGCTGATCGCCTGTGATCCGACTACGCTGGACACAAAGGAGCGCTGGTGTCCCGCAGGCACTTCGTCTTAGTTCATATCCCGACTCCAATGGGCCAGGCTGGGTTATGGCTCTCTGGGGAGCGGAGCAAGATTACTGTGATCGCTCTCACGCACTAAATCCCCCCCTCTGGATTCAACACACACACACACACACACACACACACACACACACACACACACACACACACACACACACACACACACACGCCTCAACATGCTGTGCAGCACAGAAACACACTCACTGGCATGTGCTCTTACCGTTCAGAGGGATCCGAGTCATTGGTTGTTTGTCTTCAGTGAGAAGAACATGAAAACTGGCTACAAGAAAACAGTTGGTTACTGTACAGTTACTCTACAGGGCTGTTTTTATACTTAACAACGCACACAGTATTTAATCTGTTACCTTATGGTCTCCCATACAGACATTAGGACCCACTGTGTTGTAAACGACACTCTTCTCACCGTCCTCTCTCTGCAAAGAAGAATGAATTTTTAGATCATCTGATAGCAGATACTGCACTCCAATAGCATTTAAGTCAACTTTGGCTAACAAGGGTGCTGTTGGAGTGAAGTAACAGTCTGATGTCATCTTTCACCTTATTATATTTTTAATACTAGGTCTAACTCGCTCTGCACTTCAATGCAAGAATGCTTCCTTATTCCCTCGTCTTCTAGGCGGATCACCAACTCATGATGATGCTGACTTTTTGCCTGGAACATGCACAGTTAGCCTCACAGGAAACATGGTTTAATCATTTATGTAGCCATGAAGTGCATATTTTAGAAAAATCAGCATCAGAGACTACCGATTTCTTAGCCAGTTAGATAGTAACAGTTCGAGGGCCATTGTCCAGACATAAGACACCTGTTTTTGCCTGACTCTGTATCAAATCAAGGACTTTTTTTAAAACCATAGAATAATGTTTATTCTGCACTTTAAATAAAACTGAATTTTCTTTACCACACAGCTACAGTGGCAGTAAGCACTGACTGACCTTGTGGATGAGCTCTTGGGCAGTGTGAGACATGAGGATACGGTCACACCAGGCAGGACAGCGAGTGTTCATGTACTGGGTCGGTTTAGTGTACTCTTCACTGTAGGGGTAGCTGAGAGAGACAGAGGGAGACATTTAAGGGAGAGGTGGGAGTTTATGACCAGTATGTCTGCAGCAAGGAGCTCATTTAGAAATTTCACCTGGGTGGAAATTTGATGTCCTCTTCCCCAACAACATCATGGAAGGCTGCAGCTTCTTTGTCATACTTCAAAAGCTGAGGGATAGAGGCCAGCACTGATTACAGGAAACCTCAACACATTAAAAACATCATGAGGTGAGCGAGTACAACTGAAGTACGAGTGAAAACCCTGTCAGTTATCAGTTTGGTTTATCTCCAAACTTCTGTATTTACTGTACTGTCATTCATAGGATTTCATTTCCGCCAACAGATCTAATCTAAAATCAGTGAAGACATGTCAGATTGTTGCTCAGCGGCTTGTTGTATTATAGTCACAGTGCAGAGCTTCTCAGAGACTGTGGAGTAGCTGATGGGATCAGTGTGGGTTAAAGTTGAAATTGTGAACTCACTGCTCTTCCGTTGTCCTCCCTGAAAACCGCCTGGTGCAGGTAGGCGAACAGCTTCTCCTCAATGTGGAGCAGCACCTGCAGGAAGTGAACGCAGGTGAATGAGAGCAGCGCTAAAAATAAAATGTCAGTCGTTGTGTGAACTGAGGCGCTTTTAATCACCTGGTGGTCGTTGTCTTTTTCTTCGCAGATGATTTTCTCCACTTCGTTACTGCTGTCTTTCTTCACGGTCTGCACATCTGCTGAAGTGGACAGATGCTGCTCACAGAAACACAGGCAGAGGGAAGGGTCGGTGTCAAAATGGCAGGCTGACAAACATCTTTATCACCTGAGCTTCAGGAGACATTAAACTTACCTGGACCAGACTAAGTGTGTCCAGACGGAAGTTGAAATCTCCAAACAAGAAGTAAGGCAGAGGAGTGTAGCGACTGTCTGATATCCTGCAAAGACATAGCACAGATGTTTGTACAAATTCACATGAATATGATTATATTTAGTTACTAGTTTACTGTTCCATTCAAAGGTCAGAGTTTATGTAAATTCCTGAAATATCCTGTTTACAAGATAGAAAAGGCTTTGTGATATTAGCTGAGACTTTAAGAAACCTCTTTCCAGAGAAGTTATTCAGTCAAGCATGGAGATCCTTTTCGTTAATGTTTAACTTTAATGTATATTTTGCCATCACGTGTTTTATAGTTGCGTGCAGCTGGAAGTCTGACCTGTTGATGACATATCTGAGAGCGTTTTTGCGGTTGGCTGAGTAAATGGAAGGACTGGAGTTGCAGGCAATGAGGTTGGAGGCATCATGGAACAGGTGAACATTGACCAGGTCCAGACCTCTGTGACGAAAACACACAAACACACACAGAAAATATGGTGATACGCAGCAGGTGGAGATTAGAAACAGGAAACGATCTGTTAACACCAAAGCCTGACAGCTGATAGGTGAGTGTGTGTGCTTGTGCAAACGGGTGTCACTTATGAGGAGCTTTCTAATCTCCGAGTGCACTCGTGTTAATACTGAGTCCACAAACAAGCACATTCGTCTTGTGTGCCGAGCGTTCGCTCCTTTTCTTTGGCTGTCACCGGAAAACAATTAATGTACATCCAACCAAGGAGCTGTGTTGACTCACAGCGTGATGCTGTGGCACACAGATTGTGGGCTCCTTTTGTTATTGCCCCCAGGTAACAACACAGCGGAGCAAACAGTGACCAACGTTCCCACCGACCGCACAGATTTCAGTGCCATGTTTAACTTGATTTCAATTCAGTGGATTCCAAACATAGAATTCAAATATATACCCTCTGCTAATTAAAATAAATGCGTTCACAGTCCTGTAGATTCATCATACAGTGTCAGGGCACAGTGCTTCATTGGCCAGACATATAACCATACATATAAAATAGCTGATAATTTCTTATTGGACACTTTAGTCAGCAAACTAAATCAATCTAAGTTCCAACACAAGAAAACTTACTGGGGTGATGAGAAAACAGAAGGTGTGAGTTTGAGCCACTGCAGCAGCTGTGAGTGATTGTTTCTGAATTGTGAAAGCTCAAACAACTCTGAGGGAGGGTTAGGTATTGTGCCTCAATATTTTTTATTTTTTTGCACTAAACAAAATGCGAAAACTGTCAAGTATCGCAAGTGAGCATCAAATGTGTGGTCAGATGTTTACTGATTAAATCAAAATGTTAGACTTGTATTCAGGTAAAGTTCTTGTTTGGCTGCTTGCGTTCAGGCAACACTAATCATCTGAACTTTGGCTTCTGTGTTACACATGCATTAACTGACTGATGGCGTCTTGTGGGCGGCGGAAACAAGCTGTGCACAAACATTAGCATATTATCACCGAGTTGATATGGTGAACGTGACAGCTAACAGTTGCGTATGTACACATCCAGCAACCATGAAGCAGCATTGGCTTTCATTTGGAGTTCTTTATTTGCTAAATGCTCTACTTAGTCCATTAGCCTGTAGCTAATTTGGTCTGTTTGCTGTTGCAGAGCAGGTAGTGTGCAATGTTTTTTAAGAGTTATGGAGCTCAACCAAAGCAGTCAGCTAACAGATGCTAAAACGCTGTGTAGAACCTGCAGAATCAGGTGATAACTGTGAATCTGTCACAAAGAGTGACCCCTGCCACTTACAAGTAGTCATATGATCCACTGTTAATAAAATATTAAGCTGCGATTCTAAATTAAAAGAATGGTTTTGTAGAAAACAAATTCCTAAATCTCAAAGTAAGGTGTCACAAATATCAAAAGTCAAGTGTTGTATCAGCACTAGCACGGACACATTTCCGATGATATCAGCCTTCCTCTGAGGAAGCAGAAAGGAAAACAGACTGTCCTTTGTTTGACGACAGATAAATCATTTGTGATTTCCTTTCTTTCACTTCTTTGACAGCTATTGTATCAAACCAGGCCTTCTTTGTATTTATGCATCAATGGCTTTTAACAGACGACCTCACTGGCCTTCCAAGCTGTTTGAAAGAGGCTGTTTTGCGAGCTGGTTTTGTTCTAAAAGTTCAGAGTTTTTCCATAAACAGGATTTCATAAAAGTCAGCAAACAACCAAAAGTGAAAGCGAGCCGAGTCCAACCCTGATGATCAGGGTGAGGTTAAGCATGCAGTACGTACTGGTTGTGTATGATCCAGCGGGTCCTCATGAAGCCCTTTCTGGACCACTTGAACTGCAACAGAGACAAATTAGAGTGAGTCGCTAAACAGCAGTGAGCCGTGTCTTTGAAGGGCCAAACTGATAATCATTGATTCCTTCAAATAATTTGTCTCATCTCCCTGTCAGAGCAGGCAGACAGCCCCTGCAGCCCCAGTAGACTCATTTGTCCCAGCATCTCCCTTTGGCCCTCACGTACCCCTCCCCACACCTGCGCACACACACACACACACACACACACACACACACACAAATGCAGGCAAACACAGATGCACACTCATGCATACATACTCACATCAGGCCAGAAATTCTTTGGGAATTTTTCTTTCTCCACGGTGGTGACCCCTTCCAGAGAGCCCACGTGCTTGTTCTGGCCTGACACTGCTTTAAAATCCTTATCTGTGTGTGTGTGTGTGTGTGTGGGGGGGGGGGGGGGGGGGGGGGGGGGGGCGGGGGATAGAGAGGGGTGACATGTAAAAGAGTGAGAAAACATGCAAACAGCGATCAATAAACTGGTGTTAACCTCATCAGAGCAGCATACGTGATGAGAGGATCTATAAGTGAGCCATTAGACTGTGTTTGGTGAACAACAATCGGTTTGGGCCACACAGCCGGTGGCAGCTGCAGGATGTTTATGGTTCTTCCATAAGCTTTTCTGAGGAGCTTTTTCACACCTAACGTGACTGGACTATGCAGCAGGAAAATAACAGCTCCACTTTAAATTCAGGTTCTTTGCAAATATCTGGCCGGAAAGAAGTGGCCATCAAACTGTCATTACACACAGAGAAATATCCTGAAATGCCTCATATTAAAAAATTACAAGAATCTGGTCAATCATATGCGACACTGCTCTTATGAGGCATTTATGAGCCATTACCAAAACAGCACAGGATGCAATGGGAGGGGTTTATGTCGAGATCCAAAATGATCTTTTTTTTCGAGGAAAAAAGCATTTTGAATCCACCAGCAGCTGACAAACAATAAAATGATCAAAATCAATGCAAACATTATGCATAAAGAGTGAAGCTTTTACCATTAAAATCATACTGAGAGATGTTTTTCAGTGTCTTGTGGATGAAGTACATGCTGCCCAAAGCCTGTGGAGAGAGAGGAATGGTCAATATCTGATAAACGTACAAGGCAACAGCACAGAAATATGTAAAATTGGTTTCAGTTTTAAAACCAAAGCATCACAAAAGCTCAGGAGTTTGCAGCTGTGATAAGAATCTAAGAAATTCATACTGAAATTACTCGTTTAGTTGCTGTGTACACCTTTAGTTTCAATCACCAAAAGATAAATATTGACACGTTCAGTCCAGCAAAAGGGTCTCCAATGAAAAGTCCCAACAAACACACAAAATGACTGTCGTGTTCAATTTGAAATGTCGTCAGTGATTATGAGGATTTATTTTCACTGCAGCAAAACTATGGAGTACCTGGAAATGCACCGTTCATCTCTCCATGTTTGATATCGCAACACCAAACTTTATAAAACTACAACGTTTACGATTTTTAAATGGAAAAATTAAGCTCAGTCTGACCCATTCGCAGTGGTTTCACATCAGTGATTCACAGTGAAACTCTGAGGACAAAAACAGGAGAAATTGTCTCAGCTCAACCTCGGAGATGATGAACTGAACTGAACTGTTCATTTCCTCCATCACCTGAGCTGAATGGTGCGCCTCGTATCGAACCATCCAGTACGACACAGTGTATTGTTACTCACCCAAAGACACATGAAACTTTAAAGAATAGAGACGTTCAGCAGAACACATAACTGCACAACACATCCACATTCTGCCTCTCACACACACACTTCAGCACCCAATCATCCCTGACATGGGACTGACAATTTTTAATGTACTAACTGCCTGCTCCACTGATCTGATTAATCATGCCCTGTGAGATCAATAAAGACAGAAAATTAAAACAATTTAAAAGGTATTAAGCAGTAGCCCTGCTGTCTGCCAACGCTGCCACTGTGACTGGGGGCCGAAGAAAAATCAGCCGGCACTCAGAGGGCTCGGGGCGTGACGGACCGCTGTGCAACCCCCCGCCACACACACACACACACACACAAACACACACACACACACACACACACACACACACACACACACACACACAGAGCATGAGAGATCTCTCCCTGAAGAGATCATTTATCTTCGGTGCCAAAGTCATCCTCGTTCCGTAAAATGGAAGCGTCTCCGTGGTCGGCTCCGGTGAGCGGCAATTAGCGGCCAACTTGTCCAAACTAAGGTTAGAGCTATTTGAACGAGTCTGAGAGGGGCGCTAACTTCACTGTACAACTAAAAAGGAGAGGTTCAGGGAGGCGAGCTCAGAAAGAGCCATTTTGTAATTTTAGTGTACAATTAGAGCAAAAGGAGGATTCATGAAAGGGAGGACTCAGGGACTGTTTTCTGATAAGTAGCTCAAGAAAACTGGTTTAAATTTAGCCCAGTTTAGGTTGGATCAGTACAATGTTATGTTTAAACAGTACAGCAAAGCACATAAACACACACACACACACACACACACACACACACACACACACACACACACACTCAAACAGAGATACACATTCTCCTCCACATACTCTGCCAAACACCCATCTTCATCAATCAGGTTTGTGCACAGTTTAATAAAAAAATATTGACTTACAAGTGATTTTTTATCAAAACACCATTTGTACTGGGAATGCATGCAAGTCTGCCCCCTCTACTCCTGCAGCCCCTCTGAAAGGAGAACCCCCCAAACTCTCTCTTGGCCATATAACTGATGATCCGCAGCCAAGGGGAAACAAATTGAAAATCAATGCAGGTGGCACCGACGAAATGAGAATGAGGCATTAGGAGGGCTGGGGTGGGGTGGGGTGGGGTGGGGGGCTGCAACCCTCTCAGGGCAAACAGCGGAGGGTGCAAACACTCGAGCGCAGGGGAAACTTAGTCCCAGCTGTCTTCCACCTCCCCTCACACTTTATTTATCGTGCACAAATGGGCTGGGATCAATAGTTTTAATCTAGAGTTAAATGTATTGACTTTGGCCTGTCTTCCCCACACCTGGCCATTGACTTTCCCCTTTTACTTCACACACCTTCAGTCTACAGATGCAGCCATTGACCCCTACTGTCAGACGTCCAGTGTGAAGGTATCACATGGGAGGAGTGAGGGGTTAATAGTTTAAGAAATACTCAGCCACTTTTCTCAACTGGGGTTGTGGAGATGTTAATGTCAGCCAGGGCCGAAATTCAGACAAACTAACACGGGAAACTCATTATGAGCATCTACAAACACAGCACAACTCGCGGAAAAAAGGTGGAGAACTTGCTCGTGGTGTGTGAGTCACTAATAAAGAAGCTGGAAACAAGAAATGGCTTTCATGACAGGTGTGGAGATTGAGCCTGAGCCCATGATTCGAGCAGCGTCCTGCCAGGCGCTGAAGTGCACCCGCTCAAACCTCAGCGACCGAGACAGACTCCAGGTTCAACGATAGATGACAATAAGAAGTGTAGGCAGTGGCACGAGTAACTTAACAAACCTGTCTTTAAGAACATCTCCTCTGTCTGCGCCCATATTGTGTTACTACAACATTGTTTCATAGTATATCTGAGATCACTCACACAATGCTGCAGTTTTGCACCATCTGAGATTGTGCAGCGAACCTTGATATATGAAGCCCAACCCAATAACACAAACACACATGCAACCGCACACACACACGCCCACACACACACCCATGAAACCAGATTACAGTAAGTTGCAAAGATCTGCACAACTACTGCAGTTATGATGCCGTAAAATTTCATTAGTTCTGCTCTGCCACACCACGACAGCCACTTATTCTAAAAAACAAAACTTGTTGATGAAGTGTTTTTTTTTTTTTTTTTTAACAATCAGATTTAGACTTAGACTATGCTCAGATGAGCTCTGTGGTGACATTTTATGAGCACACTGAATTAAACTCTAATCTCACTGATTTTCAATGACATTTTTCATGTTTCTAAAGACACTGACATTTTATATTGTCTCATTTTGCAAGAAAACAACACTAAAGTAATAAAACTAAAACCTAATGATCAACAATATCTAATATATTACGGGCGTGTACAAATTTTATCCATCTTGATCAGCCTCTTATTTATCACATGCTGTCAGTTCTACTCTGTATTTTCACAATGAAACCATATCTTCAACCTGATAAAATGTGAGTGCAAAGATTAATGCTCATGTGCAGTAAAACAGACTTCATACGTTCTCTGGCACGGCCTAAAGATGCCGTCAGGTGGCTGAAATGGCCCTCTCTGATGCTCCACAGGGGTCTACAAACTCTGGCTTTCCCTTAAGCACTGAGCAGCTCCTGTTTTCCACCCAACAGCAGAGTACACCACCCACCTCTGAGCACTAACATGGAGGAGGACCCCATCTAGTGGAAGAACATGTGAACTACTCCGACTAAACAAGTTTCTTACCGTGAAGCTGTCCTCTGCTTGGAACTGGTTGTTCACGTAGATGCAGACCCTGTCGAAGTCTTTCATTTCCTCACTGGACTCAATGCTCCTGCAAACAACAGAACGCAACAGACATGTCATTGGACAAAAGAGCGAAAAAGCTTGTTCTGTTTAAACTGAAGAGATCGGTTGATTAATTGACTAGTCGACAGACAGAAAATTAACTGACAATTGAATATCTGAATATCTTTATGTTTGGGACTGCGAGGTGGATAAATCAAGTCATCTGATTATGAACCATTATGGGCATTTTCACAGTTTTTTTTGACATTCTATTAACCCAAAAATTAATTTATGCAGAAAATAATCAAGCAGATTAATCAATAATGAAAATAATTATGAGTTCCAGCTCTACTGGACAGCACATTAGTCGTACCGAAAGAAGTTTTCGGCATGGCCCATGTTGACCATGTAGTCCTTCCCTCCCACCTCCTGGAAGTGCAGGGCGATGAACTGCGGCTTGTAGCTGTGGATAGTCTGAAAGAAAGCGGTGCAAACAGACCTTAGTCTGCAGGTTTTACATTACAGAGTAATGAAGAGTGAAGAAGGATGAAGTTAACTATGCATTAGGGGTCGTTGAATTATTGAATTTCAGTGCTAGGCGTGGTGTGCTATGTTATCAGTTATCAGCACAGTATGCTTTCCAGGGTAACATGGAGCTGTTGTGCAGGCAGAGGGATCCATAACAACACAGCTGCTGTGTATGTTGGGATGTCAGCAGCCAAAGACAGAGGGCCAGAACCAACTAGGTAACATAGTTTTTATTTGTTTGAACTGCACGAGATTGGCGAAAAATGTGAGAGAAAAATATGAAGCTGCCAGTAATGAGTGGAAATACCAAATGTTTAAAACTGTGAATTATTAATGCAAGACCCAGGAAGCCCTGACTTACCTTGAATAATTCTTGTAACCATTCATTTTGAATTTCACCCACCTGAATGAATGAAATGAAAAACAGAAGAATTAAGCAATCTTTCTGGAAGTAGTAGAGCAAAACTAAATAGTAAACCTGCAGTATTATTATTATTATTATTATTATTATTATTATCATTATTTGCCACGTCGGGGCAGTGCAACAAGCTGTAAACACAACACTGACACCCCCTTGTAAGGATGTTAATGCTAATGTGTCAGTACACAGTTTTCTGTTTACACAAGCAGCAGACACAGACCAGCATCATCACTCAAACGGCTTCTCATTTTTGGTGACATGATGACTCCGAGACCAACATTCAGTCTCCTTTTAGCTCTGTTTTGGTCTAATCCCGAGGGAATTACCCTATCTAGCATTCCTATGTGTTGGTATGGGCACACAATTATCTTTTGTCCCCACTCAACATTTCCTTTTCCTCACGTTTCTTTTCCTCCTTACATTTCCTTGGCCTCTCTTAATCGGTGGAGCAGACTGTATGTCTAGCTAGTTTACCTGAAAACACTTTTAACCCCATGGATGTGCATTGCATATATCTATGATTAAACACACTGAGCCTAGTCAGCTAGCAACCTAGCCACAGCTAACTCTGCCTTTGCCACTGCTGTAGCACCACTGTATAAACTCTTGTAACACATATACATTTCATCTGTTGTAAATACAAAAATAATCTTTAGAGAAGCTTTAATTACCAATAATGTGTCAGAGCATGCCATCACACAAACCGGATATACAAAAAGAATATATTTGTTAGTTGAATAAAATAATTAGAGCTTCAACAAATGGAAGTCAGTGAATCATCAATCACAGAGAGGAAACACTCTGAGCTAATATTAACTCTAACAGGTTAAAACAAATAATAGAGATTATCTGGAAATATTATAATATTATAGGATTAAGTCTCATTCAAGTGTATCTGCATGTCATAATCTGGCCACCGTCCACACATTATCCCTAAAGCTGAGTTTAATACTGCATAGTCACTTGACAGCTGACTGAAGCATGTATGAGGAAAGCAGGCGGATAAACCTCACACACAGCAATCTGTCAAACAAGGTTTAGGCTTACGTAGCAGGCCGTCCGTCCCCTGTGTGGAGTCACACTTCAGTTTACATAATCTACAGTGGGACGCTGTAGATTCACCTTACTTGAATGGACACATCTAACATGGCTGTTGCCTTGTGTAGCTGTAAACTAATGATTAAATTAATCTAAAGAATTGTGGGAATGAAAGCACAGGTCCACAGCGAGTGTGACAGTTCTTTCCTTCAAAATAATAAATACAATTAGACTGACAGTGAATGCTTCTTATGTCTGCTCTCGTATCAGACAATCGACTCTAAAACTGGCTTTCCAGCATTTTAAAGGCCATGAGCGAAATAACAATCCACAACTGTCCCTTTAACTAAGCTGAAACATGTTGTTTCTCTACACGCTCGTTCCAGAATTTGCCCCACAGTGTGATCACAGAGTAATGTACAAGCTTCTGCAAGGCCAGGTGCATTCATGCCAGCTGAGAAATGGCTTTGCATAGTGTATTTGCATGGCAGTGTGACAGGGATGACTGCAGCTCAGGCATTGTGACCTGAAGGACTCTCACATCACTCTAACACAGTCTGAGTGCGCTCATGAACGATGGCTCTGTCAAATGACCTTGATTCATTCATACTGTATGTACCTGTAATGTACGTTTTAGAGATAAAATACTAAGGATGCAATTCTGTCTTCGCTGTGTAAGATCAGAGAGGGAAAACCTGAAACGCCTAAAGAATTTCAAACATTCACAATCCAGAAACAAAGGTGTTTTTTTTTTTAACTCCTCTGACAAACTTGTAGCCCCATGCCAAGCAACAAGACCAGGCATGCTGAACAAGAGAGGTCCTGGGGGAGCTTCCACAGGATCACTGTTCCGAAGAAACTGTTAGCTTTACCGAAATCCAGCGCGGAGATTAAGTTAATGCTTTGCTGCTCCGAGATGTCTGATAAGGAATATTGGCTGAAATGTGTCTTTAATAATAATGCGTGCGTGTAATAATCTGATACCAACTGTATGATTTATGGGAAAGTTCGTGCAACAATAACAGCTATCCAATACAAATGAGTCTACAGTCATTACACAAGCTCACAAGAAACAGTGGACATAATCTCCAGGGTACTGCTATGTGGTGCCTTAGAAATGTAGCTGGTGGCACAGACGAGCAGTTACAGTTGACTAACCTGCTGTGACAGGACACTCGGCCAGTCCAGCACTGTGAAGCAATAGGATTTATCCTGTGATGTGCTTAAGGTCTTGCTCTTATCCTGAAGGCTGGGTGAACGTTTAGGAGTGTTTGTTTGTAGAAATAGTGGGGCTTAAGTAAGTAGAAAAGCTCAAGTCCCCAGGGGGAAGATAGTCATCTGTTTACATATCTCCCACAATGGGATCTAACATGTTTTCACTGGAGCCAGATCTGGCAACCGGAAACATGGTCCTGAGCCAAATTTCCATGAGTGTAAGAGCCCTCCTCCCTGCTGTGTCTGAAAGTTTTGTCAGCCCAGAATAGAACTGACTCAAAACCACTGGATATTCAGCCATGTGTTTACAATATTTCAAGTCCAATCTAATCTCTTTAATCCTTTACTGTATTAAAAGTGGGTTTGCTGTTATTTTTTTTAAAGATACAAGCATCCAAGGCTAGACAAGAATTTGCATGACATTATGGAAAAAGTGACATGAGTGGCGCTGACAAAGACAATGCCCTGAAGTACAATAAGATTTCTATAAAGTGACTATTGAGTAACACAGACCCCCCCCAAGACTATAAACTGTGAATATAAATATAAATTTTCATTGCTTGCCCATCATGCAGTTGCCAGTTACAGGAGGTGGTGATGATTCTGGGGGCTACACCCGCAGAGGGCCTGGAAGACCACCACAATAGCATACATGCACTGAATGACATGTCATGGATGTTTGGGGGAATATAACTTATATTTAGTCCATTGATGTGAAGAGTCAAAGTGGCTTATGGTCAACAGACAGGTCAGATTCTGCATGGGTTAAACTTTTATTTAACCCAAAATGTGCTGGTTAAAATATGCAGCAATTACACCAACAGATTAACTCATATAAAACTGTAAAATCACAATTACCACCAAGATTCCTATGAAAGAATAGTTTTTTTTACTGAGTTTAACTGAATCAATTATGAATTGTGAGCCCCCTCTTAGACTTGAGTACACTTAATTTTAATAGATATAGTGAGACAATGATTTTAAACACGTTAGAAACATACAGGTCTGGCTTTTCACGAGGTCAAAGGTCCCCTCGCCTGCTGGGACCGAGAATAGGTCACGTGAGGCGTGAAACTTGACTAACTTTGGCTCGCGGCTTTTTCTTTTAAATCGACGACAGCGGGTGAACAACATTTAGCACATGCTACTGACAGCTCACAGAGAAACACGGCTGAGTTAGTCGGCAATAAGATGTTAGACGCACAATACACGAGAATTACAGTTAGTGACCAGCTCACGAAGCGCGTGAGGAGGTTAGCAAACTTGTTACATCCTCAAGGCTACCAAAGATGTAAGCTAGCAGCGGAGCCCATTCAAGGTAAAACTTACCTCCTGTACCCACTCGGCTAATTATTTCTCTATCAGCCTAACAGCATTACGAATAATCCTCTGGCAGCACCGCAGTGTAGTGTAGTTTTAATTTCACTCTTACCCATCGACTTACATTGTCAAAGAGCGAGCCGACATTTGCGGTGACGAGCAGCACATCGGTGTGCGTTTCCATGTTAACGATCCACCTTGACGAGCAGCGCGAGGAAACTCCGCAGCGTCGCTAATGACGCGCGTGCAGGCCTTTGCTCCAGCGGCTTATGAAGGCTTATAGTGAGAGCCCGGATCGCGACTGTCAGAGCCCAGAATACACCAACATGTCACTGATGATACCGCGTTGCTTCTGCTCCAGCTCGGTTATTGATGGCGGGTATCAGGTCGTCACGGTGTGCCGGAGCGGCGCTCATATCCATCGTCGAGCTGAGGAGCAGCAAGTTGTTGGAGCAGCCCACATGCGTGGATTTCCGCCTCCTCTCGGTTAATTGGACTAGTGGCTTCTTAGCGGACTTAAACCAGGTTGGACGGCGCATCTGCTGCTGCCTCGACAAGCGCTCAGATAACCGGACCAAGCAGTGCAGTGTTGGGTAACGTAAACTGCGGTGCTCCGCCTCCGCCCGTTTGCTTCGAGCAGTCAATTTCACTCTTCCTCATGTCAAGTCTGACTCTGTTGAGCCAACGTCGTGGCCATCACTCCAAGTGTAACCTCCTCACAACATAATCCCATAATACTTGAGTCCCAAGGAAACTTGTGTGCATGAGCTCTGTTGCAAATAATCATTTTAGCCTCACCAATTTTTATTACCACAGCCTGAACCTCATATACTATATTAAATACTATATTGCAATAATAACGTGTAAGATGACTTAAAATATCATAATTTAAACCTCACTACCCAAGGACATTACAAATGCCTGCGAGGACTCAGCTCACCACTCAACATACCACAGGCTCTTTATGAGTAGTCTCAACAGGAAGTTAGTCATTTTCTGTCTGTGAAGCGCTTTCATTGAAATATCGTCTCACTGAGGACGGCTTGCTTTCGTTTTAATTGTTCTCCTCTGGCCGTTTTACAGCTGGCAAACCTCAAAATTGTATAAACAGGAGGGTTCTTATCTTTATGTGACTTTGCCTTCGGCCTGTGCCTATTGGTAATCCCTGCCACCTTTACCTACATTGTCATCAAAGCTACAACTGCACAGCCCATGAGCTGCTCTTGTGCAGAGTCTTGCACAAGCAGAAGCTAGCATGCAAGCATTTTGTTTTTATGTGCATGACCCACAGTTTAGTAATTTTCTCTAGAACAGCCTGCCTCCCACAGCTTCCAGCCATCACAACGGCAGAGTAACCACCACAGTGTTTTACAACACAGCTACAGTAGCTTTCTCTCTACCCAGTGAACCATAGAGCTGTAAAACTCTTAGATCTGTGCCATCCAGCAGTCTGAGCTCCAGCCCAGGGTAGAGCAAAGATGAGCTCTCCATAGTGCTGTTGGTAAGCTGTTCAACCATGGCATGGTTTACACAGCCAACCTTTTGAGCTCCCTGCTTCCTCTTACTCCTCCTCTGAGCACTGTGTGCTTTATTCACCAGCGACAACAGATCCATTTGAAACTATTGCAACAGAGATGCAAAAGAATGCTGCCACATCCATCACCGGTTTGGAAACAAAGATAGTTAAAGGGGAAACCTCTCTGAAAGGAGACTGAGGACATTTGTTGCAGCCGGGAGGAGATGCCTGGGTTTGGGATGAAGCAGCTGCAAAATAATCAACAATAAACATCCACAGAAAGACATTTGATCCCGAGTGCATAGTCAGCTACCAAATAAACACAAAATATAAAACGGTCAAAATAAAGCTCTTAATCCTCATGCTAGACTGTGTTACAGCAGCCTGGTGCCCACTGGGCAATAAATCAGACAGGAAACCTTAACAAGAGTCCTGGCTCGGCTGCCAAGAATAGCCCAGAAAAGCAAGAACTAATTAAGGCAGCACTGTTTGAGCAACAAACATTCAGTTCTAAAAATACCAAATGAAAAATACTTTGATTTTGGAAAAGAAAAAATCCAGTAAAAGAACACTAACTCTTGTTGTGGTGAACACTACATTTATATTTGGTGTCATTTGCAGTACACTCGTGATGGGACACACTGCAATGTGAAGTGTGAGAAGCACAAAAAAAAAAAAAACCTTGAAGTCAAAGGTAGAGTCACATTCTTGAACATTTATTTTGATGAACAGATTTGACACGGTCTAAATGACTATCCCTGATAACAGCAAACTACAGGGATGGGAACCTCAGGGAGAAACCCCCGAAGGCTTCCCACCACGGTCCTCATCTCCAGCCTGACGGGGAGTCCAAACTACAGCTGGACTGTCTCCTTGAAACTTCCTTGAAGAGGCTGCCAAGCAGGAGAAAGCTCATTGACGAGGGGGAAATAAAGACAATAGCTTTCAGCGTTCACTTAAAATAAATTCGGCAAAATGGTCATTGCACAAGCAGGAAGCCAATGAAAACATGGTGCCTGTTAGAGAGTGTATTAGTGTGAATGTGTATCAGCTAATTGTCATTATGACTATGTTTTAGTCAGGAGTCCAGTTGTGATGGTCATCATCCTACGTCACTAACTGTGCCATGGGACGACGCTAAAAGCATCCCAAATAAATTCTTAATGAACAGACTTTAAAATCCTTTTACTGCCGCATTATTAGCTGGAACAGGAATATCTGCCTCCACCCATAAACATCCATCCGAGTAAGCGTGGGTGCACGTTTTCCATTTCATAATGTGTGGATTCACACATTCCATGGAAAAAGCAGACTACATATCAAGAGCTCACCTGCAATGTAACTCCTATAGTAACCCCGTGTTGATACAAGTGTTAATGTAAAACAAAGCTTTTTTTCCCCTCTTAAAAAAAGGCCATAAAAATATCTCAAATGTAACAAAATCTGGCATTGTGTGCTAAATCATGGGAACGAGCCAGTCATGCAAAACCCCAACTCAGTCTCAGGTTTTAGCTTTAGAACAAACTAGTTTTTATCTACAATAACTCTCCTCTATATCCCAGGTAACTTTAAAACCATGTGATACAAACATGATGGTAAAATGAAAATTAAAAAGTTGAAAATATCAAACAAAGACAGGAACTCAGTGATAGATTACAATAGAAGTTTTCCCTCAAAAGACTGCCAACAAGGAAGACAGTGCTCCTCGACTGTGCGCAACTTGCTTTCAATCTGTTACAAGGCTTCAGTCGAGCCATTCCAACAAAGGGCAGCAGACTTGGAATGGCCCGTAACGGCAATGCAAACTGAACATGCCAGGCTGAGGCAGTGACCGAGGAAGCCAAATGGAGTACTGTTGACATCAGAGAGGGAATTTTCCAGTCTGGGAGCTCCAGTAGAGAGGAAGACAGTCCTGCTGACTGCCTGGTTAGTCAGAGGCACCCCAGTGGGTTTCTGAGCCAGTCCACCTCCACACAGGTCCTTCAGGAGCGACTGCGGTCCTCTTGGGTGCCCACCAGCATTTTACTGTACAGCTTCTGCTGTTCTTCTTTAAAAGTATCTTTTACCTTTCCTCGCTTCAATCCTCCATCCCTATGAAACAGTTATTAGTCAGTATTAATGTAGTGGACAGTTATGCAGTTAACCTGGGTTCTATCACTACTTAGTTTCTACAAAAGCAGTGAAATTCAGACCAAACTTGCTAGAAACCCTGGTGCACAACAATACAATCCTATTTGATAATCTTTTGCTTAACACCAACTTCTCAGTGTTTATTCCTTTAGATTTTCTAAACTGTAGTCCACAGTGTGTCAAAGACAGTGGTTACTTGGTTAGTGGAGTAACACTGAGAACAGGTTTGGTCTCTTTGCCTTATGTTTGCTTGAGAAGCACAGGTGAAAGCGATCGTGTTAACGATGGTGCAGAGTGACAGAGGTGTAAATTATCTTGTTAGATACACCTGTGATCGACACATCAAAATGTCACCAGTAAAAAATTTAATCAGTTTATGAAATATTAGAATGTTGGACTAAATACCCTGTGTTATTATTTGTGATTAATAATGTAGCAGATTTAATTGGTATATATTCTGCTCCTTACTAACTACTCAGAGCTTTAAAATTCTGACTGTTGCATTAACTTTTAAGAAAAGTAAATACAAGTTATGATATTAAGTTATACCACTGTCGAAAGTCTACAGTGACCATTTTTATCTCTGCATATTAAACAAATCTGGTATATTTCTAGCAATTAGAAGTGATGTTACGGGACTGAAGTTTCAGACCTGAGTCTGGTTTTGACCTTTATCATGGCAGGAATTTTAACTTGCCATAGCAGGAAAAGCACCAGTGGAACCAATGACATTAACATGGCCCAGTAAGCCATTGCAGCCAGTGAGCATTTGTGATCCCAGGGCCATTTCACTAGATCACTGAAGTTGAATACAGTCGCGATAATGTTTCTGATTACTTGTTCTTTTCTTGCTATGTCAGGTCAGAATGTCTGATGTGAAAAATGTGCATTTAGCCATGACAGAGGTCTGGTATGAATGGTCACCAAAGTGTTGAAGCATATTCATGATCCTTTGTCAATCATAGCGTTTCTGTGTGAAAGTGGCAGAAACCACTGAGCTGAGTGGGTGTTATCTTACCACAGGAGGTCGACCAGTCCGCCTTGTCTGGCTATGGCTGCCTTTACTCGATTGGCAAACTGTACAGCATCCTCACCCTCCTGTTGGAGAAGATTAACATGAATATAACAAAGGCACACAAGTGGCCCATGAGTAATAATCTCCAGCATTGCTATTAACTGTTAAAACTTTGTTGGAGCACAATGCACATGATCACACCATTTTGTATGTGACTTATCCCAGGAAAAAAGCCTTGAGTTAACCATGGAGTCTCACCTCTCTGGACATGGGGGGAAGGTACCACACGCTGCAGACGATGGCCCAGCTGCTCATCATGCGCAACAGGTAGTTGACCATTCCAAACTTGCTGCTATTCCAGAAGGCGTCTCCAAATCGGGGATCATACTGTGAGGATGGAACGCACCAGAATCAAGTATCACTACCCTTATTATTTAAAAGAAAATAGTTGATGTTGCAGGTAAAGATAACATCTGACGAAAGAAAGAAAGACATCACTCTCACCTTAATGGCCACAGGGTAGACTGTGGCACCAATCTCAAAACTGCCCTTCTTAAACATCATGACTGATGTGTTGTTAATGCAGGTGCCTGGAGATTAAGAGTATACATAAACTGAGATTTATGAGCCTTAAGATGAAAGAACAACTGGATGTTAAGATCACTGTACAGGCTCACCTTCTGGGAAGATGAGAATGGGCAGTTTAGATTTATCTTCTACGTGATCACTCAGTCTGCAACACAAGAAGTATGAAGGTTATTAC
The DNA here is from genome assembly GCF_051107435.1 of Chaetodon auriga. Lineage (NCBI taxonomy): Eukaryota > Metazoa > Chordata > Actinopteri > Chaetodontiformes > Chaetodontidae > Chaetodon > Chaetodon auriga. The sequence continues at coordinate 23,066,907 of NC_135078.1, read as the reverse complement.
TAAAAATCCTATTTTTTAGATTCTTCTTTCGAAGTTACAAAGAACAATTACATTTTTTCCAAATTACACAAACAAATTCCAACAGGCTGACTCTCAAATTCACTAGTAAAATGTGCTTTGCGCCATCTCTGAGTGCCAAAAAAGGGAAAAAAAAGTAACCGATACTGAATAAAAACAAAGGCTGTAATACTACCTTTTGGCCACTAGATGTCTGTCTTTGACTTCTGAGCGTTCAAACCAGACATGTGGGCAGGCCTTGACCATGGATCTTTGGATGACCCCCATCAAGCCACCGTGAATTTGGCCAACCTGACACACAACAACACAAACAAACAAGTAAACAACAACAGATCTATTTCTGGGAGGAATGTCGTTTGAACAGACAAGCAGCTGTCATGGAAAAAGTGACCGGTGTCAGTGTTGTTTTCGCTTCCTCAGAGGAAGCAGTATAGTTACCATAGCATAGCAGCCGTCACTGGCCAGGATAATGACATCAATGGGCGAGGTGTGGTTGGCGACACAGATTCCTCCATTCTTGGGTTTATTTTCACTGGAAAATTGGAGACAAAGGGCTGTTAGTGTATGCATCATGACGGCACTTCCTGGAGGATTCATTATCAAGAGCGGAAACAAAGTGTCAAACAACACAATCAGTACACAAAATGGCAATGAAGAAAATCAGTCTTCACAGAAACGTGAATACGCTTTGCCTCCCCCGGTCATCTCGGGAGAAACAAAGCAGCCCATGGTTTATATGTCGAAGCGTGACCCCCACAGTATGCAGGACCTGAACACACCGAGTCCACATTCCAATGATAGAGTTACAATCTTAAATAGAGACAGAGCAACACTTCCTATGGCACTTGTGTATTTTTAGCCTCAGACTAGAGGAATACATGTTACAGCAGGCTAAACCTGATGGCAGACATTCAGAAAAACACGAGAAATAATTCAGATCTTTGTGTATTTTCTGTATCAATGTCTTTTTTCCCCCAAATGAGTTTTTAAAGTGTGCCCATCAATAAAATCTTCATTCTTTAGCTTAATTTCTAACGTAATCTCTCAGAGTAATGACAAGAAAAATCTAAATTGGCATGAAAATGAACATTCTAATTAGAAACTGCTTCTAATTTGGCTGGCGCCTCAAGATATGAGCAAATAAATACTAAAACTTGCATTCAGATAAGATGAGCAGTTCAACAATGTCCTTTGATCTCAGATTCAGATGACATTTCAGCTGTTTACTTTCAGTCAAGCTTGCACTGCAGTTAACCAAAAACACCACCAGCTGTGAGACAACAGACGATAAGCAAATACACAAAGCATCAACTTCCTCCTCCACATCCTGTTGCCTGTGCCACCCTCTCTGCAAAGGCTCTGTCAATAGTTTGGTGTTCCTTTTAGATCATTACTCACATTTCAATAAAAATAAACCACACTCAGAACAAAATCCTCACTACCACTAAACTGAAGCCCAATTTTGGATCCATTCAGGATGTTGAAAGTCGTGCTTGTAACAGCGATGTGAATTCAGCAGCTCCAAACATCGTGTTTTATGTGTAAAATATCACTGTGAGAGTGCTTTGTGTATGAGAAAGCATTACTGACAGGGGTTTTGTTCTTCACCTGCGCTCATATGCCTACTACAATGTGAATGAATGTAGACAGTCTACGCTCAGGCCCCCTTCCTTTCATACTTGCCCTATGGGTTCTCACATTTCAACTGCTAACACCCTGGTTTCTGTTCTCTAAAGATAACTCGTCTGTCATTACGTAATCTCATGTAGACCCCTGTCCTGTCACAGCAACAGGTCTGTGGTGGATCATGTTTGAGAAACAAGAATAACAGGGCTGCGTGAGCGAGACGAGCAGCATTTGAGTGGCTTGCAAATTCTATTCCTCTGGATGCATTTGCACCATAACACCATTTCCAATCTGATGCACATCATCTCTTTGTTTGCCAAATGTAGTTACGTCTATGAAAGTGAACAAGTGAGCGTCAGTGCAGAGCTCTGCCCAAACGGACTTTGATTTTCTTTAGACATCCAGTAATCAACAGTGGCACTGCTACACTTTCGTAACCAACTGTTTCGCCAGAGGTATGGCTACATGCAATTAGTGATTATGAAATAGGACACAAATGTAATATCACATCTATCAATAATTTCTCGAGATAGATTTGCCAACGCACAGTACACAAAAGCAGAATTGAGAAATTGACCAAGACATTGGGAAACTGCATGGAAACAGTGGGGCCGCCTTGTTAAAAACACAGCAGCACGTCTCGTGTTAACCATTGTGAAAAAAAGCCAGCTTGTGTGAATGATACAGAGCTAACACTTTGTCAGGCAAAATGAGCTGCGTTTTGTAGGAATATTGCAAAGAACCTACATATAAGGAAGGGAAAAGGTTACATGTTCGAAGCCAAAATGAGTAGATTTTAAATATTTGCTTCAAAATACAAAGATAACTTTCAAGTCTGTAAAAACACCAGCAGCAATGGCCTGCTGTCCTTAAACATATACTGGGTTTTCAATTCTTTTTGTCATAACCACTACACTATGAACAGCACTGCCAGTACATAATGTTTAAGGAAACCGGTCTGGCTGCTGTATGGATTATTGTGTTGCTTCTGCTATTTCTGTTGACATTACCATTATGAGTCATGTTCATCTGATCTAATTAGATTATACCTGAGCGTCTCATGTGTTTGTGTTCAGTCTTTCAGGGCCTGAACTAACTCGCCCATATCTTCCCTTTTACACATCCGGTCCTAATCTGATATTGACTCTAAACACTTTACCAGAAGGTCTGCTATCTATTGTTTTACCTTTGAGGATTGTTCATGCCCAATCAGTTATCAGACACATGACTTGTGGAGGTGCAGCAAGCGTTACCTGTCATGGTAGGTTATGATGGCAGTCAGAGCTCTGACACATATTCTGTAGCACATCAAATGGACTTTCTCACTCAGAAAGTTTTTAGCCCTGCAAGAAAGAGCAGACAACAGCATGATTTGTGTGTCGACACGGCGAATTTCAGACGATCACGTCCAGAGATCCGAGCTGATCTCTCTGATGAATAAGAACAGAGCAGCCGGTCGGCAGTCTTACCTTCCATTCGGCAGCAGCCCAACAACAGAGGTGAGGAACACAAGGAGGCCTACACCAGTGAAGGCAAGTGTTACCCTGATGGAGACACAGACAGACAGGTTACAGTACTCCTTCAACAGAGAGCACTTCTGTAAAGACACGGACAGGAGGGAGTCCATGTTTTGGTTCTACAAATGTAAAACTAATTGTCTTTTAACTGGAATTTAAATACTGGAACATGATCCTCGGCCACAAAGTTTCCACAGGCTTTCACTGAGAAGAGGAACCGCTCAGATAACATGTAAAGGTCATGAGTAATGTTATCCAGCCGAGCAGTGTTCTTGTTATTTATTAAAGGTCTCATGCTCTCCTCTCCTCCCCACCAGCACCGATAAACTCCAGAACCTGCAGGAGAGTGTGAGGCGACGCCAAGACAGCCAACAGGTCGACTTAAAATGAATGAACCAATCGTCCAGGTTTGCTCATTAAATTGGCCGAGGATTACACAAACATCAGAGGGGTGAAGGTTTCGTGCTAGTGAGAGAGTCAGGCCATTATTCAACTGGACAATTAAAGAATGAGAGAATCTATTAGCTGGATGGGAGACTAGACTGATGTCTGTCTGTGTAGCCGTGGCCTGATTTGTCTCCCCACTGGCAGCTGGAAATGAGCCAGCCAGGCTTAGTACTGAGTCACTGTCCCTGTGCCTCTCTAAGCTGACCCTGAATGAGGATCTCCCTCTTTAACTCTCTGCATGTGCCAGCATTTCATGTGGGTCTCAAACCCCATGCAGTGTGTGCCCAAATCTATGAATCTTCATAATTCTTTAATAAGGCCGTCTGCAGTCTCTTAACAAATGTTATGTTTATCAAATATCAGCCCTTTCCCATGTCAGTTCACCACAGTATTTATCATATGACCACGCTAAGGTCAAGTAAGCTTCGGTCAGGCCAGCAAAAAAGGATCATGTGACAATCACAATGGAAAATAAGACCTATTTCATTACTGAAAATATGGAATATATCAAAGCTGTTACGGGTGTAATGGTTTATATTCTCATTAATGCACAGAGAAACTTCTATTTAAGAACTTCTAACATAAAGGCTACTTATAGTGGCCCCCCGACCCCCCCGCAGTGTCAGCTGAGAGATGTGTGCGGGGGCGACTTTGCTATGTTTATTAGTCTAATAAACAAAATACACTCACAAAATGTCAAGACAGGAAATATTCTTACACCTGGTGTGAGTTATTTTACTGAGTTACCTGTTAATGAAATGTTCTGAGTGAGTTTAACCTCCCTCTGGTATGCAGTTACACAGTGTCTATGGCTTTTATTTTGAAAGCATTTGGAAATGTGGGGAGCAGTGGAGCTATTCCATCCTGGTTCAAACTACAGGAAAATACACCTTCTGAATTCAAGTTTCTCTCTTTCACTGAACTAAAACGAGCTTAACTGTCTTGTTAGTTCATCATAAAATACGCTTCATTGTAACTTGACAGAAATAAACTCACCAAAAATGTCTTTGTTTTTCTTTACACTGTTCAGTCACCAACTCTGGTTTAGTTGAAATAAATCCTTAATTCCCTGAGTCAGATGTGAAAATCTGTCTGTCGATGCAGAGGCGTCTTTGAGCTACGTTAGGGTTAGCTCTAACAGTCTGTTAGGTTTTTCCCCAAAAGCTTGTGAGGAACAGATCACTCTTCTAATATCAAAGAAGCTCTAATACCTGAGAGGCAGCAGGAAGCCGTAGCGGATCAGCAAGCCCAGCCCCCATAGGACGGTCAGCCTCAGGCTGATGTAGTGGAAGTTGTTGTTGCTGCGGGTCAGCAGATTCCAGGACTCCAGCTCCTCAGCAGAGAACCTCTTGGTCACCTCATCATCCATGATGCTCTCCACTCCTCGCCGAGCAAAATAGAAAATGTCGGACATCTCAAACTCAGGGGATGAGTCCAGGTCTCTGTTGCTGCCGCTCCGCCGGATCTCCTTGATCTCCTCCTCCAAAGAGGTGGGCTCCTTGGCAATGATAGCTGGAGCAATCCAGAGACACAGGATGTCAGCAATACTCGCCTCCAAGGCCTCAACCACATGTCTACAGATATTTTAAACTTTCGCCTCTCTCAAACAAGCATGCTGGGCCAGTAGATGGCAATAAAATCTATATCAGCGATACATCAAACACCAGAGAAGAACACTCCGAGCATGTGTCGTGAGCTCATTTTCATTTGGCAGTAAAAACACAAACAGTAGTTGCTGATTATTTATTTATTTGTAGTTATTTAACACCTTTCTGGCACACGGCCCCGCAGTGCCGTCCAAATGGAAACCCAACAATAGTCTGCTGTTTTTCTTTCTCATACTTGTTACACAAAGCAACAATGGACATGCTCAAATGGAGGTAATGGCATTATCATTTCTCCAAATGCTCCATTTTACACAAACACACAGATTTAGTGTCTGAAAAGGCTGTTTGCATGTGAACAGGAGCCCAAGGGCAGAGGAAAATGTTTGTTTTGCAAATATCCATACATGTGTAGACGGAGCCTAAAACAAATCAGGAAAACAGACTTACCATTTGAGTAGGGTTTGTACAGGGGGTGATTCTTTTCTTTCGCTCCTCTCTCTATCCTCAGTGTAGCCCACTACAAAGAAAGAACGAGGGGGGTGTAAAAGTACAACAGTGACCCAAAATACATGGAATGCAGCACGTTTATGACAAAAACAATAGGACAGATGTGTTCAGGTTAGCTGTTGCTTATTGTCATAAAGCATTTAAAAAAAACAGTTCAGACAACATGCAAAAAGTTTTTCTAGCAAACAGCTGCCACGTTGTAATGTCTGACTTTGTAATTTTCCAGCACAGCAAGTTCTTCATTATGATCAGACCCACAACTGCTTACTGTTTTCTGCTGATAATCTTTGCGGTGTGGTTGTTAATGCTTTAAAAAACTTCATGAAAGTTGAGGAAACAAATTCTCAGAAGTTAAAACACACAGTTTATCTGCGACCACAGCATTTATATCCTGCCTCAGTATGTAGGATTTTGTGTGCACACTGCATGCTGAGACTAAAACAAATGGGTTGTGCCTGGTGCGAGGCAGGAAAAGGACATAGCGTTCTCTGAGGAAGACAAGCGGGGAAGATCAGGAAATGATGGATGTGTTTCACTTTACCAACAGTGCCAGAATACAGCGCATGATAACTCCTCGGTTTGTCTGATGACAGGGAATAAACTGACAATTAAATAATGCTGACTATACGCATACTCGGATACAGAAATGGCAGACATGCCTGTTAAAATATGCCAGAAACAATGGAATTTGCCCAGAGCACTTGCAAAAAAAATTCGAAGAATGTCTGGCAACACAGTCATGCTTCCTGCACCTCAAGGCTGCAGAAAAAAAAACACCACTAAATCAGATGATTTCATATTTCTACTCTACTGTAACTGAACGTAAACATGTTATATAACTTTGGGCAAGCTGAAACTTGTTTTGACAGTATTTAAGGGAAACCTGAGAGTAACTAGAAAACGAACACATTTTACAAACTTTCTAAAAACAAATGATTTAATGATTGAAGGTATTTAGCCCACAGCACGGACAGGTCCAGTTGATTATTTATGTGAGTTATCTTGACTGAAACAGGGAAACAGAGCATTCCTCCTGCTTTCTTTTACAGATACCTTTAAGTCGTGTCATGACGAGTTGTATTACTGAGTCATCTTATTAAAATGCAGCTGCAGCTGACAGTAATGAGTCTTTGGGTGGAGAGAGGAGGAGCACAGAGCTGCGTGTCAAAGACGAGGTTTTCACTTGTTTATCCCCTCTGAAGGATGACAGGTGTGGGATCACAGCACAAATACTTTTCACTTAAGTGAGCAGGAAATAGTGATGTTTGTCACACTGATGGGCTGACAGCAACACAAACTCGCTTTGAGCAACTGGTTGCAAAAACAAAAAGCCACTGCAGGGCTTGTGTTGAAGTGATGTAGTCAGACCACATCATGACCATAACAAACACTCATTGAAACTCACTGAAACGTAGACCTACATATGACCTACAAACCAGAAAACAGCTTCAGCTTCGTACAGTCTGTACTCCATCTGTCCTTTGACCTTTTCACTAAATCTAATGGTCGCTATTGGACTCATGAGCTAAGAGCGTCTCTCATGTCTCCCTCTGGTCCATTTATTTCTGGTACAAGATCTTCTCTCAGAGGTACATGCTGGAAAGTGGTGACAGCTCAACTAGTGAGGATACACCAGAGATAGAAGAAGAGGAGACACTGGATGACTGACTGGAGTCAAACAAGAGAGCAGACCTAAAAAATGAAATACTGGCATCTTTAACAGGTTTCATTGCACAATGAAGCTGATGCATTAATGCCATCGCTGCTGACTCAAACTCATCCACAGATAGTGAAAACTGGAGCCATGTCACAGGCAACAGTTACTGACAAGGTCTGTACCACCGTTTTCTCATGTTACATAACAAGGGAAAAATAGCCCCGTGGCTGTGATGTTAATCTGTGAATACAAAGGCGACTGGCTGGATGCTATAGACGAGCCTAAAGCACCTACACCTGACCAGCACTCTGAGATGTGCACGTGAAGCCAGCACATTTCTAACTTACTTCACCGGAACTGCAGCTTTAAAAACATGTTTCATACCAGCAACTGTTTAGCAGAAGCAAAAAGTATTTGCTTTAAATGGCATGAAAGTAAATGTACAGCCACAGCAAAAGCCAGCCAACGCTTGTTTCTACAAATGAACAGAGAGTATTTGTCCTTTATGCAGCAAGCGCTTACCTCAAAGATCTTTAGCAAGGTTTTCATGTAAAGACGTCGGATGCCGAAGGACACCCCGAAGATGGCAGGCACGATGATGAAGACCAGCAGCAGGGTGAACCACACGGTGAAGGAGATGCCCAGCAGGATGCACACCAGGTTGTCAAAGGGGTTGAAGAAGAGCTCCATCTTGACGTCAGGAGGGCGATGAACTCTAATAAACAGTTGAAATCAGAGGGCACAGCAGATAGCGCGGAGGCACAGCCCTCCACCTCCTGGCCCCAAGTGGCCCTTATCTTTTGTCAGAAAAAGGCCTTCATCAAGATAACTAGGGGATGGAGCTTCTCCTCACACTGAACAGGGAACTGATGCAAGCACATGTGACCATCTTGAGGTGGCCCACTTGGACGATGTCAGTGAATTTCATTATTTTCCCAATCAATCTGCTTCTGAAACTCGGCTGAATTCAACTCCAGGAGAAGAAAGGTCGAGTCTTTGAAGCGGCTGTGATGAATTAACAGCAGGCCCTTGCTGCAGATGTCCTGTTGCTATCTGAGCAAATCTTCCAGCTGGTCGAGGAGATGTAAACAATGAACGAACAACAACTGGGCACAGCAGGTGGTTTTCTCTTGTCTGGGGCTCCGCAGCTCAGTGTCACACAGACCTGCAAGGATGTACAAACAAACGGATCAGTACCATCCGTGTCACAACAATATGTCCTCTATGACCCGAATACAAACAGTGTAATTTAATAACGCCAGGCGGAAAACGTGTCCTCCTGGACCCTGTCCTCTGCGTAGCTTTTAAATGCCGGTGAACAAAGTTAACGCTCGCCTGTCTGATGCCTTAATGAAACGGCCGATTAGCAGTCAAGCATCCCTTTTCAGTGAAGGGCCAGATAAGTTTATACGGTAGCGGTATAGTTATCAGCCATGGTGCAGAGATAACGTAAGAGGCCCTCCGTCCTCATCCCCTCTGATGATACAGCGGGACGGCTAACGAGAGGCTCCATCCCGGGTGGAAGCACACTGGGTTAGCTCGGCTCACCATTACAAACGGTTAACAGCCAGCGCTCACTTGGATCATTTAGCAGCCTTTTAACCCCACAAAGGTAATTAATTAGAAGCGTAACCGAAGCTGGTGGTGGCTCGTGAGACTCAACAGCCCTGTACTCACGCGGACGATTTAAAAGTCTGAAGTTAGCTTGTGGCCTCCGAGCTAACGGTTATGCTAAATTTTGTCTCCTGGCGTGCTCCACCTCGCTCAGCTAGCTTCTCTGGCTCAGCCCTCGAGAGTACCGTCCGGGTGTTAGATGAAATGCTGAGCCAACCTTTTTGTTGTAAGCTTGGATTCGTTACGTGAAGTTGGTATCTCACAGGCTATTCTCCAATCCGCCGGGTTAACGCGTATACGGTTTAATTTACTAAATAGTTAACCAACCTTCAGTCACATCCAGCGCCGGTACAGTACGGTTTCTGTGGTCAGTCAGATGTCTTTGTCTTGCGGACTGTAGCCAAACTCCACCCGGCGGACAACATGGGCAGACAACGGGCGGCTCGATGCTGGCTACGTATTTGAAGCGACCGGCCCTCAGTTGGACTCACAATACGCACGCAGTTCTGCTCTGACACCTGGTGGTCAGAATGACGTACTGTGCCAACACTAAATTACCTGTGTAAAAACGTTTGGCCGCTAGTGGCGCTGTAGAGCAATGTTTTGATGAGCGGCGCACACGCGATATTTCACTTCCACAGACATCGAGCTGCAATGGATGCAATCAAATGTAAATTTTCACCTCCATTATGTCTGGGAGGTGGCAGAATTCTCACACATCTCAAACCTAAGCAAACAAAGCCAAAAATGTATGGGGTTTTTCTTTTGTAATTTAGTTGAATCAAAACATTTAAAGGATCTGATTCTGACATACTGGGATAACAAAAAACTCTTTTTATTCACACATTTACATCCATGTACAGTCTTGTCAAGTAATCTAAACAGTACTGAATTTTGGCACAGCATTCACCCCTTGAACCCTGAATTAATATCCCACAAGAAAAAAGTAAACTTCAGTTGTGTTTCATATTTATAGATAGTCTATTTCCATATATTCTTATAGCCACCCTGAAAACAAAAAGGCACAATCAACGGCCATTGTATTTGGATTGGATGTCAGATCCCAGGGACAGTCCACAGTAAAAGTCCACCTGTCAGACTTGAGGAGGCTCAGTGCTCAGCTGCTCTGACAAGCATCAAGCGCTGCTCTCCAGTAGAGCCTCGAAGTCTGGGGAGCAAACCATTTTGTGTTTGACATTTCCTAAAACAGACAAGTCGCCTGTTCTTCCTTCAGTACCAATAGAGACCAGCTCCTGAGAAATGGGGAAGAAGAGAAAGAAGAAAAGCACGTCAGAATATGATAAAATAATAGAACTAGAGAAACAGATATAGACAGAAAGAAAGACATTCATAAATATACAACTGTCACACCTGAAGGAAAGAGCACGGCGTTCCTAGAGACACATCAAGCGTCACATGTCCCAGTATGAGCTGGACCCGGCCAGACTTCCTCACCAGCATCTTTCCTATAAGACCCTCCCGCAAGTCTTTCAGATTGCAGCTGTCGTCTTCAGCCTCCTCCTCCTGTTTAAAATCAACATGCCGTTCACACCCTCAGCGTCAGTCTACTGTATATTTAACATGTGGAGGACAACAGCGGGACCTACCTGAGGCTCTGTTTTCAGAAGCACAGACTGTCCGTCCGCTGACTGCACCTCCGTTTTCACCGGCTTGTGCTCTCTGGTCGGGGGCTGGCCGGGCAGCGAGTCAGGCAGCTGCATGAAGAACAGCTCCTCCCCTTTGCTCAGACTCCATCGATGCAGCAGGTCATGCAGAACTTCAGGCTCAGGGAGAGGAGGCGGCTTGAAAATTGCCTCCGATTTCTTTATTTCAGTTTCCTCTGGCTCCTGTTTCACTAAAGAGAGGAGACAATGTGCATTTTGATGGACCCTATTTTCCCACCAGGACAACAATTTTTGAAAATGGTCCAGTAACAGGATGCAATTGAAATTATCCAATAGACTGACATGAGAAACAGCTCACAAACACACTACACATCACTAATCTGTATTTACCTTCAACCGGCGGCTCTATGGATTCACCGTCCTCCTCGAACTTTTCAATCTTCACAGCAGCGGCACCAAATTCCTCCTTGAATCCCCATCCTGACACTGCCAGAGGAAGCTGGACAGGGCAGCTCCTCTGCTCACTCTTCAGGAAGGGATCGTCTATAAACTGAAAGAACGGAGGACCGTTACATTCAGGGAAAATGCAAAACAAAGCTACTAAATGACGATGAGTGACAACCATGAGACGAACATTATCTCTCTCCAGACTGAGCAGAATCTCTTTGGTCTCTTCCTCCGTCTCCCTCTTCTCCTTTTTAATGTTGATGATGGGCGAGGGTCCCACGCTCGGAGCTTCTCTCTCATTTTCAAAGCCAACTGTGGGTGATACAGAAGAAAAAACCTCAGCCAATGCCAGCAGTGCAGAGCGAGCGCTTTTCCGGCTGAACTCTTACTTTTCTTCTTCATCGCCATCTCGGCGGGCCCCTGTTCAAAAATAGAGTGGGACTGGATGACCTCTGGGCGACCTCGGCCCCTGCCTCTCTCTCTCAGGCCTCGACCTCGATCTCCATCCCTCCTCTCCCTCCTCTGCCCGCTGTCAACTTTCATTCTGTTACGACAAAGTCATCAGTCAGAAAAATGCATTTTCTCTGACATGTTTTTTCTGCCTGCGTCAAATATGAACTTACTCCTCCTTGGCTTTCCGGCCGATAATGTTGGGCGTAAACGTTTTCTGCAGAATAAAGCACAAAAACTGATTAAGCCTGTGAAGAATTACAAAACAATCAGAAAATGTCTACTCAGTATATTATATTAGTGTTGTGGATGAGGAGTTATTGAGGAGCTGATCATGGACAATGTGACTCAGTACCTTCTTCACTCCTCCCAGGGTGAGGTCTCGAGATCGCATTGTGGGGAGGCGGCCGGGAGAGATGGCAGCTGATGGCCGGCGTCCCACCAGTAGACCTACACTGCTCCCCCCGGGGGCTGGCACACGTTGACCACTGGGGTCACCTGAGCCTGAATCTGCCATCCTAAACTGGAGACAAAAGGAAAAAAGACCTGATGTTTGTGTGTCAGCCACCCAGGTTTGCACGTTTAGATAGCAGGTATACCGACTTCTTCTTGATGATGGAGTGATGAAAATGCTGTGGTTATTTTTGTCTTTGTTACTGCTAAGCTAGTAAAGCAGTAATACTGTCAGATTGTTGTCGTTTAACTGAAGGGAATTAATAATGTTTAACACTTATAATAATAATAATCTAAAAAATACTTGCTATAATCTCGGGTTTTCATTACATCAGCACATGATGTTATGACATCATTTGAAAAGTGGAGAGCATATAACAAAAACACCTTACTGACCATTCACATCAGCTTCATGTACATGTACAACAGCAGCTACAGAACACATGAACATGTACTTGTTCTACGTTACATCAGATATTCCTTTGGGCCTCACAGCTGCGCTTGTAGTTCAGTCAACAACTGGCAGCCATTTTCATCAGCAGCCAAACGACAACTTTAAACTTTAACGCGAGGCTGATTCCAAATACTTATTGACGATTTACTGATTGTTTTCGTCAACAACAGCCAGAATTCAGCAACACGTGGCCAAATCAAAACACGAACACAAGCCGACAGAAGCAGGATATTGAGGTTTAACGCTGAAAAGATGAACCTCTGGCGCACCGTTCTTCTCCGCAGACTTACCTGATGATTCCTGGGATGTCCTCACTAGATTTTGACTCCAGTCGTGTCAGAGAAGAGTCATTACAAGTTGTTTTGTGCTAGCGCTGCCTCTGACACTGCGTGCTGCGCGCCGCCATGACACTTCCGCAGTGTCATCAGCCTGTGCGCTCACGCGGGTCAAAGCTGCGCAGAAACACGCGCATAGTCATCGTTTAACGTGTCCGCGATGATCGTAATTAATCTGCCTATGACGACGTTTTGTGGCCTATATATTAATATAGTACGAGTTCATAATAAAACAGCAAAAATATATTCAGAGAGGAAGGTTATATATAATAGTTAACATATAATTAATATTAACTATAATTAACATTTATTATACAGAATAAACTCTTTAAGATTAATTATACATCGAGTTACAGTAGGACCATATACATATAAATACTGTGGGAGTCTCATGGGAGTCGGCTACTACATTACAAGTACAATGTTGCTTTTCACAATATAGTTGTAATAGCACATGCAATTGGCCAATACAGTGCCAATGGATAGTAATCTACAGTATAATAATAATATACATAGTGCTATATTAATAGCATAGCATCTCTGGGTGACTGGGTACCGCAGTTCAGAAAGACAGTCTTTGGTAAATCTGCTTTCTCTCTGGAACTTATGCAGTGCTTAAAAGCAGCTTTGAGCTTTGCCTAAAGTCAGCACAGAAGTGTCACCTCCAGTGAATGCCTCTCTTTATCACACTGACTCTGTTTATTATCTCCTGCTGATGGACTTTCAAGTAGGCCTGTTGTGCTGTTTTATGTGTATTTGTGGTCGTTTTTGTCTTCCTGCCTAGGGACAACATGATGTAAATTAACTGCTCAATAACTCTGTGTGCTGTCCCTGCAAAAATAAACGGCAAGTAAACTAATTAAAAATGTTGCTCATCCACGCACCCAAAGAAAACGTATAAGCTGCTCATGTTATGTTCATAAACATCAAGTCAGAATTAAGATACCTGTGAAATGTGTCCAGAATTTGGTACACACAGATTCATATGAAGACATGCAAATATGACACTTTAATTTCTTTTAAGTGACATTGCTCTTGTACCTTCCTGCATCTCCCACCAAAAGAAAAAGACGGAGAAATGAATCCCTTCTGATTGGCCGGACATCCGCTCCAGCCTGGTGGTGTCTGGTCCTGCTGATGATGCAGGGATCTTGGGGTTGGTCTCCTGTTATGCAAAGGGTGGGCTGTGATGATCTTAAAACACTCTTCAGTATCACTGAAAGGGAAGGGACATTGTCATTTGTAGGACATCACAAACAGTTCGTGTAAATGGGGCTAAATTCTCTTCTCACCACACAGCCAGGCCTCCCCTAACAAACTGGCTATTCCCACCTCTGGAGCGGAGAGGGTTATTTGGACAGAGGCAGACCATCATGGCATGACTAATGATGGATGATTGCAGCTTAATTACATTCCGAGGGTATCACTTATCTGCGGCTGGGTAGAAATAAATGAAGCTTTTCAATACTGCACACTGCCTGTGGAATTATGGCAATACATCTTTGTCATTTTTCAAATACAAATATGATGTGTTTGTGAGAGGACTGCACTCTCACTATCAGTTTATCCCTTTGTTCTCTGTCTTTATTCTATGCACATATCCATTGTTTTAGCAGCAGATTATAGCCATTAATCTGGGAAGGGTCTCTTTAATCTCTAATGAAATCCTAAATTAAGTTGTCCCCCGAGGTTGAACGAGTGCAAAAACATCCCTCTGAAAATGAATGCAAGTGGAAATCTGCTTACTCTGGACTTAGGTGGTGGCATCCCTCGCCTCCGGCTGGGCTGGGGGGAGATGGCCTGTGGAGTTAGTCCATATGGCATAACAGTTGGCACATGTATATTTTTTGAGGTCTTGATGGTGCTCTATGTAATTTACTGGGGCATCGCTTAGCATAATCCCTTTAGCCAGTGGAGCGTGTAAAAAAATAGTGTTTCATTTTTTTCCTCACAGCCCTCGTGTCCATACTGTCTCCACGTCTGAGAGGTGACATGTATGCAAGCAGCTGAGTGTTCAGTCTATATCAGAGTGTGTGGATTCTGTGCCTCAGGGCAGTCTTACTGGCAAGTGATGTGTTGTGTGTGATTGGCTGTCGAGAGCGTGATGCTGACGAGGTTGACTGTCTCACTGTGGTCACACTACAGAAATTTCTCTTCTTTTTTTTTTTTTGCTTCTTTTAGGATTTTAATTCATCCTGTGTAGCTGCATATATGAGTCAAGTAAACATCATCCTCAGAGCCCACAGCAAAAATGAGACTGGGAGGGGGGGAGGGAGGGAGACGGCGAGTTGGAGCGGGGGGGAGGTAGAGTGTTTGTGTGACACAGAGAGTGAGAGAGAATCAAACCGGAGAGAAGGAGAAAGAGAAAGAGAGGGAGAGGAGCCTGTGTGTTCGTTTCACCTCCTAATCAGTTTTCCTGGGAGATCTATCATCAGCTGCAGCAGAGGAGGCGAGTAGAAAAGCGGAAGAAGAAGACAGAATTCAGCCCGAGTGCAATCTTCTCCCATCACAAATCTGAGCCTCAAACAAGTAAGGAATTATTTTAAATCAGACGACTTAAAGATGCACACAGTGCTCAGAGAACAAAATGTGTTGGACTGCCTGTGTATGAAGTTGTGGAGACCAAATAATCTGCTGTGATGGTGTGCTTCATAAAGACAGATGAATATAGTAGTTGGTGTGTTAATGCGTGAGTTTGATTTGCATGTTGTTCTGTGGATGTAAGTGTAATCAGATTTATTGCCAACTTTGGGCATTTATTACATCCCTCCAGCGCTGTTTCACATGAGACTGTGAGGATTTTTCATGCAGCAGCATTGATGATTGGTGTTCATTTCTCTCTATTTTACTGCTCGGTTTAATTGTGCAGCGCCTCAAACTGTATTAGTCATACAATATCTCTGTATAACAGCTTGTTTATTGAACTTCACACAATATTTCTCAGTGTTTCATACTGTGTAACGGCCAGTTCACCCCTTTAGGTTAAAAAATGTACTGAGGAAATTGTGCCTTTTCTTCCTCCCTCCTGCTGCCATCTAAATGTGGCTTTAAGTCTTCTCCCTGCAAGAAAAAAATGACTTTGAACCACAGACTTGCTTTCTGTGTCCTGCTCCATATGCATGCAGCGGCTTCTTTCATGATGCCGTCTCACAGAGATAGCAACATCTCTGAACTGTAACTGAGCACTAACAGCCCAATATACACACTTTGAGATAAACTATAATGTATAATGTGCATCCCTGTTAGAATTATTAGTTATACCCAGATGTCTGATTTGAAGCAGCTGGCTATCAAAGCGAGTTTTGCAGCAGAGATAATTGGCTCATATTTCCTCTTGCAGGCTGGTTTATAAATGAGGTCGATGGGATTTGTGTGAATGGTACGGAAACCTGCTTTTGAACTGTATTCACATGTAGTCGACCCAGAAGTGGAACACACACGGAGACATGGCGCTTTGATGACATGTCCTGTGAGAATCTCCCTCTTGCCCCAGTTTCTGTCTCGGAAAAGACACCATGGTAAAGAAATGAGAACAGCAGCTGGAAAACAGACGTGTGGAAACACACGTGCGTGAGGCGGCAGCTCTTTCCCCTGGCCCAGGCGTGAACGAGCTACTGCACAAATTTCACAGTTCACAGGCTTTAATGAGCTGCTGCAGCCTGTCCATCATACTGACTGGAGAACACCTTAACAGACCTCACAGTCAGACGGGGACGCTACAGCAGGCATCTGCAGGATCACACAGGCAACAGAATGAGCACGTAATGATTGTACTCAAGTGCTATTTTAAGCACATCTGTGATTTAGCATATGCTCAGTGTGAGAGAGATTTTGATAAGGGGAAGATGAAGTTCGCTCTCCTGGTGTTGAGATGCCGGAATTCCAGAGACACAAAGAGAAAATGCTTTTATGGTTGCAATAACACATTTAAGATTGATTCAAATTACAAGCACGCTATGGGGGAATAGATGTGCACTAAGTCTGAGGGCACAAGAAGATGACCACTGTGCACACTCTGCAGAGGCTCACCATCAGTTTGTGAGGGGGAAGGTGACAGCTAATCAAACACAAACTCAGCCTGACCAACAGATTGCCCTCAGCCCAGCACTCAGGGCCATGCGCAGCAGCCTGGATCGAACCATTGATGGGCAACAAAGGAAATATGATCATACATCATCTGCAGCTGATACCGACTTAAACCTCCCCTATTTCTGCCCAAACGATATAAAAGCTGCTGGAAGATTTCCCTCGAGCTGCAAGCAGTTCACTTGCTCAGCTGTTTTGAAAATGGCATGCACTTCAGCGAGGCAAGTGTTTAAAAAGTTACCTTTATTTTAAGTTGGTGCTGACGGGTGCAGCGGCGTTGTTGTTTGTGACCCCCCCTCCTTGAGAATTACAGGAGAAGACTGAGGGAGGCTGCAGACGTGTGGTTGCTGGGAGACTACTGTAGGTGGATTATGAAAGGCACGGGGGAAAGCAGAGGCCAGTCACTCAGCTGGGAGCATATCGAGTTGTGTAATGATGGGAAATGTCAGTTAAGGGCAAGACAAGAGGGGAGGAGGGAAGAGAAGACCAGGACGGTGAATGAAAACCTGCTCACAGATCCTTAAATGAAAGGTTAATTGGATTCTGTCTGAGGTGTATTCAGCTGTGGTGTTTGTGAACTGCTGTAGTCTCCACTTTGTAGCTCTTTGTTACACAACTTAATCTCTTTCAGCAGATGCTGCCATTCTCCAGCGCTGGTATTACAGTCCCACATTACACTCTGGTCTAACTATCCTCCTCTATCTTCTGGTTTAATGACAGAAATGGACGCCCCTCTCTCCACTCCCTGCAATATCCAGATTTGCGAGGTGACCTGCGATTCCTTCCGCATCGTGTGGGATATGACCCCTGAGGACACCGCCAGAGCCACGCACTTCTTCATTGACCTGAGCCGCAAAGAAAGCAGGGACCCCAATCGCTTTAAACACAGGGTCTGACATACTGAAACTGCTGCACCACCTTCATCTATCCTCCCCCCGCATGCGTCTGTCTATCCCTTCATTGTGTCTGCTGCTCATATTCCAGATTCACATGCATCAATTTTCCCCATAGGAATGATGAAGAGGTCCCCGTACTGTAATGGACAGCTGAAATGAGACAGGAACATGTGCATTTTATTGAGGTCTCATTGGGTCAACAGATGCGTCTAACCGCCTTATGATATCCTGCATTATTCTGAACACAGAAAACAGCGGTTGCGCCCTTTCAGTCACTTCGAATACAGGCGAAAAAGGAAAATGAGTGCAGTCAACAGCTTCAGGCCAGTGACTCACTTGTACATTGTTTCCTCTAAAAGTGGACAAAAACTGACAAATTCATCTGCAGCACAGAACGGCTTTCATGTTAACAAATTGCTCAGACATAAGGCAGCAATTTAGTTTATCTTTTTTTAAAAAAAAATAAATAAACAGACTTGTCAGAAACTATTAATTTCAGACAGCAAGGAGACGCTTGGTACTGCATTTAGCTACCAGCTACTTTCCATCTGCTGTCCCCCAGATCTGCATATCAACTGTATCTCTTGCACGTACAGCATGTACTTTCATGTGATATAAGGATGTTTACAGATTAGTTTTAGTCAGGCGTGGCTCAAGGGATGGCACATTCAGTCTGTAGGGTGGTTTGGTCCAGACTAAAATATCTCAACAACTTTGATGGACTGCCATGAAATTCCATACTGACATTCATGGTCCCCAGTAGATGAAGTACTAATGACTTTAGTGATCCTCTGACTTCACCTCTAGCCCCACCGTGAGTTTGACATTTTTGGCTTTTAGAGAAATGTCTTGCTCTTGGAGAGGCTGACATGAAAAGTTATGCAATGACATGTCTGCAGGATTACTCCTGATAACTTTGGTGGCTTTTCATCTTTTCCATTATCAAGTTAATTTCAATGTATCCAATATGAACAAATACCCGCAGAAATAATGGCTTTCCCATTAGCCTCAATGGCCCTTAATAATGCTAATTAACAAATGTTAGCATGCTAATAAACAACTGAGGAAGTGAACATCGTAAACATGCCTGCTTAACATCATAAAATATTGCAAAAGGAAAATTTTTACCTTTTCAACATTGGTTGAATCCCCACAATCAAATGTTATTAGCATTTAAATAATCAATGTGGTGTCTAAATTTAGCTCCAGTACCTGAAGCTGAACATTTATGGTCTCCCTTCGTTTCAGATGCAAAATAGCTGAATGACTGTAATTATGGCCCATTGTTGCAGCTGGTATTTAATATCTGAAAAAGTGCTTTTGTGAAGTCAAAGCAGAGGAAGGACTGAGTGAGTTGCTCCTGAGTGGAAGATGTGTTCTCACCCTCTGATACACAAAGTGGCACAAACAAACTTGCATCAGAGATGTTGCCATGGATATATGGGCCTCTGAGCCCGTGCTAATTAGCCGTGCTTCGTAGAGGCCTTGGCCAAAACAAAGCCGCTGATTTGATTCAATGTTTCCTAGCTACAGCACCTTGGGCTTGAAGTGGAATATCATGTTAATACGGCAGAGTTTATGGAGGGAAATGGTTGACTTAACAATTGCATTAGCATTTGTTTTGAAATGTAAATTAAACAGCCTGTTATAGCCTTGCATCCTGTCCCTGATATCAACTCCTTCCTGCTTCGTCCTTCAGGATGTCCCAACCAAGCTGGTGGCCAAGGCTGTGCCTCTTCCCATGGCAGTGAGGGGACACTGGTTCCTCAGCCCGCGGACAGAATACTGCGTTGCCGTCCAAACTGCTGTCCGACAGCCAGACGGTGACTACCTGGTGTCAGAGTGGAGCCAGGTGGTGGAGTTCTGCACCGGGGGTATGACACGCCATGCCTAATAGCTAAAGTAACACTGATGATGTATTATATGGAGTTTGGGAGCTGTAACTAAAGCGATAGCAGATAAGAACAGAGAACTGCAGTGTGCAGAAGTGGCTAAAAAAACAATTGTGCCTCAGCACAGAGAAGTCATTAGCATTTCAAAGTGGTGCAGACTTTTGAAAATTCCTATCAACTTTGCAGACTATGCCATGGAACACCTGCAGCAGCTTCTTGACAAGGCGAAGGGCTCTTCAGGGAGGCTGCTGAAATTCTCTGTGTTTTATCGCAACCAGCAACCAGACTACTTCGACTACGTCAGGTCAGTGCTGCAGTCTTATCTCTTCATTATATACCCAAAGCAATTCCAGCACCAATCAATGGGAAAGTAGCAAATGGTTATTTGCTTCCTCGTTGAGAGTTAAATAAGAAGATCGATAGCCTGCCACAGTCATGTTTGCATGGTAAATAGGAAGCTGTTTGGTTAGCTAAGACTGAAAACACACATGCTTTGGCTATGTCCAAAGGTAACAAAATCCACCAATTGAAATGACTGCACCCGGCCGTGACATAGTCTGGCACATTACCTGCTGTGAAGACACAGAGCACAGCGTCGGATTTTGCATTGATTAAACAAACGTTAGAGGTGCTGATAAGATGATTTTGTTCCCTTTGGACAGATCCAGGGTAGCTGTTTCCCCCGTTTACAGTCTTTCTGCTAAGCTAAGCTAACTGCTTGCTCATTGGAGCTTTTTATGTAGTTTATAGACACAAGAGTGATTGACTTTGTCATCAACCCCATGTCAAGAGAGCATATTTCTTTTGCCTTCATATCTTGGATCAGAAGGGAATGTGGAGGCCTGATGCGTCCAGCCCTTAAAGACTGCAGTGGAAGTCATGGTTCTCCTATCAACGGCAAACTGCAAGGAGTCTTCTTCAGCTGCAACACAGAGTTTGATACAGGCCTCCCTCCCAAAGACTCCCCTTACGGCCCACTGCGTTTCCAGATCCCAGCCGGTCACCTGCTGAACCCCAACGTCAGCCTGTACTTTGCAGACTTCTACTGTATGTACACAGCCTACCACTATGTGGTGCTGGTGCTGGCCCCCGTTGGCTCAGAGGGAGATACCTTCTGTCGCACCCGTCTTCCTATGCTGGACTTGGCCTCCAACCCCTTCCTGACGTACACCGATCCCCAGAGGCCGGGGGAGGAGCCTCTGTACTGCCACGCCAGTGACGTCATCCTCGAGGTGCTTTTCACGGAGCCGGTTCACCTGGATCAGGGCACTGTGGAGCAGATCAGTGGGCACCACCAGCTTAAGAGCCTGACCACAGCCAATGCCAAGAAAGACCCCAGCTGCAAGGTGTGCAACATCAGTGTGGGACGCTGAGGACAGACCTGGGCGTGTGTGAGAATACAACACCGACAGACACATGAAATGAAACGGTTGAGACCATCACGTGTAGGTCAGAACGCAGTGGAAACAGCCCACCTCACGGGGTGTGTGCATGCTGCTGTCTCTCTTCCCTCCTGCCTGGACTAGAATAGCGAGTATTAAATAAAAGACTTTCACAATATGCATCGCCGAACTTCATCTTGATCACAGCTGGAAATCCAGTAAACATCCACCCATGACTGCTGAACAAAACATAACTGAGACGTGATAGGCTTTAGAAGACCGGACAAACTCCCTGCTCCCTATTTGTCGAGAGTCATCTGCACTCTCTGGTGTCTTTGTGCCATTTTCTGAATATCTTTTTCAAAACTGTTGAATTTCCTTTTTTCCCCGTAAAATGTGTTAGATTTCATTTTTTTTGTTATGCTGGACCTCTAGTTTGATGTGATTTCTCACTGGTTGTATCAGTCGTTGGTTTTAAAGATTATAGAGGTCAAAACAAAGACAGTTTACTTCTCTCTATAAAGTCACTGCCACATGTTTTTTTTTCCCTTTAAAAAACCCCTCAGATTTCCAGATGTCTAATATTGATGCTAGATTGTAGCTTGGACTAGTTTTCAGCATCCTTGCTGAAAACATAATGCTCCTTAAAAAGCTAATTGTAGAGTTCTGATTATGAAATTCATTGCAATCCTTAATTAGACAGTGTCTAAATGTTGCACGCCAGACTCTTACTACAGAAAAATATGGTGCAATGGGACATTGAACACAATGTGACAATGAATGCAGGGCCACTAGTGTGTTGGGGTTTTAGGACAAAGGTAATGGGGAAGATGGTATCCCAAAGTTCCCTGCAATCAGTCTGTGTCAGCCAGGCCGGACTCTATAAACTGAGCTGAGCTAAGAATAGCTTCTATCTTGCTATGGGGCTCCTGTCCCTGCCTGGTAATCTCTGACCTATATGGGAATCCCACAAATGCCCCATGTGAAAGGGATCCCCTCCCTGTTACACAACAGTGATATATGTGTTCGTGAGTGGCCAAAATGTAAGCCATGACAAGACAGACTGGAACACATGTTCGATGCTGAATGTGAAAGAAAGCCGTAAAAGAAGTAACGCAACAAAACCGACCCGTTAAAAAAGTTTTCGTACCCAAAAAAATGATATTGAGACGTCCAATTCAAAATTAAAACAATGCAAATGTAATAAAAGATATCCATTTTGACTTAACACGGGTCTGATGTGTTATGTTTGAGAAGGCTAGGGATCATTTCTGGGTCGAGCGCTTCACGCCCTTTCACTCAGATTCTTCCCGCGACAGAGATGTGAGCTCACACACACATCAATGCTGTAATTCTGTCCGTTGTTATTGTCCCAGAAAGGCTCGCTGTGCCCGCCTGGTAAGTAACTTAAACAGAATTCGACCTTCCTTTTTGCATCTAGCACTTTCGGAATAGCAATGTCAAATTCAAAGATGTCTGTCTGAGGTCCTCCGAAGCGTTTCTGCAGGTACGTACAGGCCACATCTCTGTAGCTCTGCCATGAGTCAAAGGTGATGCGCACACGCACATCTTTCTGGAAACTGATGTTCTTGACTCGGACGGTGCCTCTGAGGGCCTGTTCATCGATGCTGCAGTTCTCCAGGATAACCATGCTCTTTGCCAGCTTGGAACGGAAGGCCTGGAAATCTGCGGAGGGCTGCGGGAAGCCCAGTTTGAGCTGTGTTCCCGGGCAGCAGGTGCTGACGGTGCAGCTGTAGCCATCCTCTGTCATCCTCCCTAAACCCTGCAGCGACGGTAACGGGTTGAGGTCAGACTGCTCCTCCTCATCAGAAAACTCTCGCACGGCTGTTAGAGACAATCCCTGTGAGTCAGCGAAAACCACCCGTTTGTTCTTGATTGGGAGCAAAACCTCATCATCGTCCAAGTCATCCAAGAAAAACGGGAGAGGGTAGGTGAGATAGACTTGGCTCAGGATGTCAGAGGGCAGCTGATCTGAAAGTGCAGGACGGATGCAAGGCCGCTGGGGCTTCAGGAGGGGAACCCAAACATGAGGACACAGTTGTTTCCGCTGGTTGAGACACAGCCTAACAGCGATCTCTTCGAGTCCAGCTGACTGGGCCGTTGACCTGAGGCCAACCACTGGCAGGACACTTTCAAGAGATGAACAGTGATTTCAGTAAAGATTGCTGCCCTGCACGCCTGATTCAGAGTTTGCACATACTGACACTGTGCTGTATCTGGGTTGTGAGCTGCATTAAGGAATGCATCACAAGAATAACCACAAATGTGCTAATTCAGATTAAAGTGATGCAAGATAATGCAGCAGAATCACCACACACTGAAGTGCTTACATTGTACTGGACACCTCCATACTGGCAGTCTGGTGCTGAGTGATAGGAAAAGGATCCTCAGTTCTGGAAAAGAGAAAAAAAATATATTAATATCTGTGCAATGTGTGTACAATTCTGCAACTATAACCTCACAACAAAACCCACGAGGAGTCTCAAATATTTCTTAAACTCTTACTTACTTGTCGTCTGGGGTCTCACTTTGCCTGCTGGAGTCTGGCACAGAATCTTATTTGTACTCCCTCGTTAAGATGTCATGCTACATAACTCCACCCTCTCTACTCTCCTGACCAATCAGCCAAGTCTTGTGGTCTTCTCTTCTTCTACTGCTGTTTTACACCTGCATGCAATATCGATTCATTTACAGTAAGGTTCCAGGTAAAAACTCCTGTGTGTTAGCCGACAAGATTTAGGTCAAACGTCTGTATTGTCACCTCAGAACTGTGTTGTGCACTGCTGATGTGGAGATTAAGTACATGCAGGCTTGTATGTAACTCTACACTGCACTGTGGAAACTATTCCAGTCATCCCCAGCTCTATTCTCAGACCTCTCAATGGACATGTATCCCACTGAGACCCAGGCTTGGATCCAAGCACCGTGCTGGCCCCTGTGCTGAGGAGGAATGTCTGCCCCACAGATCAGCACGAACAGTGCGTGAAGCCGAGGAGAGCCGGATTACAAACGACTCTCAGCATGCTGAGGAAGTTATTCAAGAATTAATCCAAGCATGTACATACTGAGTTAAACGAGCTCCAGAATTCCTGAGATGTATTTGGACACCAAACTTAAGGACATCTTGACGAATGAAGACCTCACAGCTTGTGTACAAAGAGTTACTGGTTAAGATTTGCACGTAAGGCTGACTGAGGTAACACGACGATGTTCGGTGGTGCGTTGATAAAATAAAATCACCACTCCATCATTTATAAAAGTTTTTATTCTTCTCAAAAATCAACACTTTCAAGGTCTGAGACAACCCTGCTTTCATTTTCCAGCATTTTATCATGAATAGCATTCGTTCTGTATAAGCCTCCACATTAGCCAGATCAGCAGTGCAGAGCAGCAGACGACATTCAGCTGACCCGTGGTTCAGTTTTGTGAAGCCCACACTCCCTCAGTCCCTTATTAGTTCCAATTGCTGGGCAATTTGTGTGAGGGCAAACAATAAGCACTGATTGCTCCCTCTGAAACGCTTACATAACAATGCTATTACAACAATCACGTCTAAGAAAAGACAATGTCCCACATCCTTTTAGGCTAAAACTAAAAACACACTCAAAAGAAACTTTAAACTTGTGAAGCGGTGCAGCGTTGAAGGGATGAGGGGTCCGTTAACCGGGTTTAATGGGCGGTGGGGGAGTCCATTAATTCCTGATAAAGAACACCTCGCAGGACATTTTCCCGCTGATGCCACGATCAGTTGCCAAAGTTAAAAAAATTTCCCTTAACACCAGACAGTTTGGCCCGGAACAAACCCTGAAATACCAGGAGCAATTACTACCATGCCATTAAGATCTTATGCAATGGAAACATTGTTCACTGCTCCAGTAAATAGGACGAACCTTGGACACGACATGGCAACAGGAGATATTTCTTGTCAGCTCAGCCATTAGCCTGACAGCTAACACTGTGCTGGCGAGATTCGAGGTCAGTAACATCGCATATTGTTGACTAACATTATATAATTTGACTGTATGTTTGACAAGAGTAGCAAGTAGTACTAGCTATTAATATTTTCACATACGACAGGCCTCGTATTCTGTCAGCAGCAGCCTGAAGTAGAGTTTTGTTTATCTAATTTATTTCTGTCGAGGTGTCTGCAGCCAGTCGATGCCAAAACCTGCAGAGGTCTGCAGGCCAGATTGGACGTATTGCAATGCTGCATTAACAAGGCTGTTTTGATGGCGCCTGTATTGCTCCCAACATTTTTCAAACAGCAGGCGGACTGAATGCACCGAGCTTTTTCATGCTGTAGTCACATCTCGTCATGCTCATTTTAATCAGTTAAAAAATGATGTTAGACGTTAACGTGCTGCAATAAATTGTTAATGGACGCGTCCCTGCTATCATGGAAACTCATTTTAGATAGACTGATACGATGCACATTGATTTAGAGCAGGCAACAATATCATTAGAGCTACTTATTAGCTGTTATCAGGAATGAACGAACACACTGCAGCCAATCAGAACGGAGTATTCACCCTGACCTTAAGCACAAATAACAGAATTCTGGATTTGACAGCAAGTTCCCATCAACAGGATTTCTAGCATTTCTAATGACAGTGATGCATTTTCATTTAAGGGTGAACGCCATTAAAATATGTCCAGAAGAAACAATGTTCTGTCAAACATACACCCACACCAACACATGCACCTTGGGATGATATGTGCTATGATGCCGAGTGAACTGATGAAATTTCACCTTGAGGTCATTTGACGCATCTTGTTATTGAGCAGCAGAGGAAAGAGGCCAATAATGTGAGTCATCTGGATAAAGTAACTAGATTTGTATTTCCCAGTCTCACAAACACCAACACACCAGAATACATTATAATTATGTAACCAAAGTTGTGTTGTGACGTGATTAAAAAGATCCAAAAATAACGCCACAGCACTGCAGAAGCAGCTTTGGTGAACACGGTTCGTTTGTCAGCATGCGCTTCTCTCGGTGTCAGTAACGACTTCTAAACGCGGTGCCACAAATGTCTGTGCTCACGTCCCACAAGTTAGTCCTTAATCCTGACAACAGAGACAGATGGGTGCCTTTCCAGATGTAATCTCTGCAGGTTGATCTTCCTCTTCACTGCTATGTGGCAAAAACAGGCACTGCTCGTTTTCTGACCACCTGGAGCCAAAAACGCTAACCTGCAACGTAAAAAGTGCTACGTGTTAACTGTGTTCAACTGCATGTCTGTGAAATGACGAGTCTGCTTTACTGTAAACACATTGTGGTTCTTAAAAGAGTCACTTTTCCTTCCATAATCTGTTACCGAGAGACAATGAACAGTGCAAAAAAAGAGCTAAAAATACATCCAGATGTCTGCTTATGTAAGATCTGCAGAAATGAATTAGCAGATGTCTGTACAAGCGGGTGTGAGGGCAGCATGGAGTTAATGAGGAAGATGACACCGTTGAACTCACTGTGACTTACCTCGACATTCATATTAACTGCACGGCTCCACTTGATACAAGTGGAGCTATAGTACGATAGCGCATTAGATGCTGAGATCCCTCTTCAAGATCCACAACATACTCCCTGAGACAAGAGTGGAGATATCAGTGTTTCAGTGTCTATGCACAAAAATATAACAACACTCAATGTGAAAAGGTAACACCGCCACCTAGTGGAACTTGAGAGTAACAACTCAAGAGAAATTGGGATGAAATGTACCTCTGGTCATCAGTTTCAGGCTCCACCAAGATGTTTTCCTGCCTCTCCTTCACTCGCAGAAACACGAAGGAGTCCAAGCATGGCTCGGGCACTGGAGTTTCAGTACAACACGAATCAGAGCAAATGGCACCATCAGCCAGAACAGATATAAAGACAGGCTGTGAGGTAAAAATGCAGAGAATAAAATGAGATTTTACCTGCTTTGAGCATGTCCATGGTCTGCAGGTTGGGGGGCATGCGCTTCAGAGCTACAGCCCTCAGGTAGGTCTCTGTGTTAGCGTAGTACCTGCATGCCAGATGTAATTTTACCCAAAGCGTCACAAAAACAGCACCAGTTGACACGAACAGCTCTGACATTATTCTACCACACTCACTCTTTGGCAAAGGCAAACTCCTCGGGCGAAAGCAGCGACGGCTCTCCATCCCCTCGAGACTTTTCTCTCTCCAGGACATGCGGGAAAAACTTTTCAATCTAGACACGCAAACATCAGGTCATTTTAACAGCGGGCATGGTGAGAGCTTTATTCGCACGCTGTGCTGGCGACCTGACTGACCTTCTGCAGACGAGAGCGCAGGTAGCTGCTGAGCACAAAGCGAATCCTGTCGATCTCCATGCGATGGATGCTGGCCTTCGCGTCACCTTTCTTCACCCGCTGCAAGTTGGCTTCCTGTTGGAGGGAAGGTCAGGACACCGTCTGGCATTGATAGGTTTCTCAGAAGATTATTGGCAGTAGTACTTTTATAATCTGTACATAATGTACATATACATAGTTGATTTTTTTTATTCTGTATCCTGTATACTCTTTATCTTGACCCTTGCCACTGTTTTTTCCAGGTGTGGGATCAATAAAGTCTTGTTTTATCTTATCTTACTTTTTAAATTGTTCTTTGTACTGCCAAACAGAAACAGTACAACACTCACAAAAGCCATTTTTTCAATATTTTATGTACAGTTTACTACGAATAGTTTTTGTGGGAATACTTGAGTTTTCAGTGCAGGTTATTGTCACAGTGTAGTATTACTGCATTTATTGGAGTAAAGGACCTGAATACTTCCTCCATCACTGATGAAGACAGCGGTTGCTTACGGGCCTGCAGCAAACTGGATGTGCCGTCTGGTGACATTTAGACATGTAGGCAGCTTTGTGAGTGTGTCTGAACGCACAGCCCACAGTTCAGGAGGTATTCCCCGGTTAATTTACCATGTGAGTCAGCTGCTCCATCACACACTCCACCACCTCCGACTTGTTCTCCAGCAGCTCGGGGGAGAACTTCTCATTCAGCCAAGCCTGCAGGGCCAGACAGGAGACAGTGAGGAAGCCGCTGACTGTCTATCAACTAGCCTATTAATGTTGTCAAAAGACTACATGAGGTTGACGACACATTCAGTCATTGTCAAGGGGGATAACTGTGTTAAAATCTGCTCACTTCCTCCAGTTTAGCGATCAGCTCCGCCGGGGTCATAACATCCTCCTGACTGTCATCTTGGTTGATGTCGCTGCCGTCAGACAAAGCGTCCGACATGTTTTCCTTTACAAAAGTAAACTGACAAAATACCGAAGCTTTAGCGAAACTTAAAGTTTCCCGAAGAAATAACCGCTAGCTACACTGCGGCGTGTATGCACTCAAGAAAGTGTTTATTGGCGCCACTGACGCTCTTCTCGCGAGAGTACGCCTATAGTTTCAATCCCACTTTAAGGTCTGTAAGGCAAGATTCTTCTCAGGCTGTTAATGTGGTTTACACCTACAAACGGACTATACACCCAGCTACTTTAGTTTATAGAGATTAAGGTTTGGGTTGCTATCATGGCCGGTATAAGTGTCTGCCTGTCCTATTACAGGAAGCGGGATTTTAGCAACGCCTTCGACCAGCGCTTCCTGTGAGTCCAAACTCGGGAATTTGTGGACACAAATATCAGGTTGCGAGCACAGGGGATATTGCACGTTACACACGTTATACCATATGTTATAATTGCTCATGAATACCCTATTTTGTAAGTATAATGGTGGTGGCAGAGTACGATGGTGCAGCAAAATTTAATTGGAATGAAACTCAGTGAAAACAAAATTAATTTGCATTGCATGAGGAAGTGCTCTTGAAATATGCTTAAAGGTGTTATTAACAGGTCAGAACTCTTAGCTGCAGGCAATGAAAGCATGTCATGTGCAAGTATATGCTGCCTGATGCAAATGAACACAGCAAAAAATAATGTGATTATTTACACACACACACACACACACACACACACACACACACACACACAAAGACATTGATATCTCTACCATCAAAACATGGAAATCTGTTTCCCACGGAGAGTCCCAAAATTAACAAACCATGTCTCCTGTGCACAATTGTGTCTCTCCTTCGCCCATTTGTATCTCTATCAGACAGTGTGAATTTAACAGAAATACCATCATCTGCTTGGTTTGCTCCAGCTGTCTTGTTTCAGACCACATTGCGGCCTGCAGCAGAATCTCATTTGCCTGATTTCCTCTTTCTCTTTCCTTCTCATTGCTCTTGCCTCAGAATTCATTGTTATTTTCACCAGTATATGATCCTGCATCCGATGTGGCAATGCTACTGTAGTGACATTTAGTGCTGGACACTGTTTTCACAGCAGCTTCTTCTCTTGGTTTATCTGTGCTACGTCAGACCTGCAGGGTTGTAGCCAGGTTGCACCATATCCTAGAGAGGTGCAGTCACTTTGTAAAGCAGATCAGGAGATGCTTAACAGAACTGGCATTCATGCCCAGAAGAAAAGTTTGTGCTCCAAAACAGCCTTAAGTGCAATGAAGTCAGAGCAAATTCTCAGGAAGAGGGATTGCAGTGCCACAGTATTTTCAGGATAGCTCAGATCTTTTGGGGCGTTTAATCACTGAATTCAGAGAAATCAGTTTTATTTTGTTAAATTGTGCTTGAACAGCCGTGCATAGTGACATACACGAAAAGGCACACTACAGGCTAAACACAGGTGAATATAATAGTTTTTTTTTTTTTTTTTTACAGGATGGAGAAATCAGCAACATTTCTTTAATCAAAAACAGAGGACCAAAGGTTTTAGTATGTTTTTCTTTATTTTCTAAGTATTTAAAATCATTTACTTATTTTCTATTTAAATACATTTGAATGACAGTGAGATCTGCATGTCAAAGCTAAAATATTCAACACTGATACATAGTACTTAAAGTTTTCATACAGTATCACTATGTACGACAGACTTCACAATACAGTACAATAAGAGGGTTCTTTGCTTTCAACACCAAGTATTGAAATTGTGCAAGAGAGTACAAATGTGCAAGAACTGTAATATTAGATTCAACTTGGCCGAGTGAGTTTAAGTAACCTGCTGCTACAACCATAAAGATATTTCATTAAATTTATACATATATTTTCCTGCACCTGTAATGGTTTAGAGTGGGATTACCAGAAGTTTGCTTTTTATTTTGTGTAAACAGAATTTCCATTCTTTCACTTTACAAAGGGATGTTACAGGTTATCAGCAGGCACCAGCGTAGCACTGCGGTTGGAATACTGCACCTGTTTGATGCACTTGGATGAGTCACACTGTTTCACTGTGATCCTATAAATGTCTCTAACGATCACTGCACTGACTTCATTTCCCTTCACAGGGTCAGCACAGGCCATCAGCTAATTAAGGCAGCTCGTTTGCCACTGGGGGGGTGACTGTGTGTGAAGCTACAGAACCTAAATATGTATGTGTTGCAAACTAATGCTAATGTTTAAAACACAAGTAAGGCTTCACCACAGCTACACCGAGCAATAGAAAAGTGGGCCAACAAGCTCATGACAATTTTTGTCAAGTAACAGTTATTGATGTCTGGAGTTGAAAAACAAAGAATCATAATTTGTGAGGATAAATGGGATTCATGGCAGGTAAGTTATATCCACTTTGGGGATTTAACAGAGGAATGGAGTAGGGATATGGATAAACTGCAGGGCCAATGAGAGCAGAGTGAGCCGGGCTCACTGGGACGTGGTGGTACATTAGCTGAGATTGAGGTAGTCTCATTCTGTTGGGGAGAAACGTGGGGTGCAAAGTAGGCTGGTGCCGAGAGTCTCTCCCCGACTTATCGTAGCTTGACAGGATGCACGACACCGGCAGGCCGGCGGCAGAATGGGACAAACTCTGCTGAGCGGGAGGAACTTTTTGAAGCATTGTCCTGGATTTCTCCCTCTTCTCTGTCTGATAAAGCCACGGAGCCATGTTGTTCAGCTTCTTTGCACAGGTGAGCGAGTCGTCCTGCTGCATCAACCTGCCCTGATGGGTTTTATAACTTGGCCAAACGGGAGCGGGCCGCAGAACCTGAGCAGATTTTGGAATAACTTTGGTGAAACTAGAGGTAGATGTTGGAGCCCAGCTGGATTTCACACTGAAGGGGGAGGATGAGTGGGAAGGATGGGGGAAATATCTCCCACTCCCTTTGCGGATTGGCTTCCAGGCAGAGTCTTTAATGTGGGCTTTGATCAAGTCCGCGGATTTGGAGCTGGTGTGAGAAACGTCTTTATTCTGTCCTGCAGGGTCTCTGGATATCTGACCACAGCTCACAGACTTGCTCTCCTCACTGCAGCTGGATGTATTTTTCTCTGAGCTGGAACAGTTATGGGGTAGCTCAGAGACTGATGCAGGTTTATCTTCACTCCCCGTTGCACCATCCTCTGATGAAACAGAGTAAGGGGAAGGGCTGCGGGAAGAGGAGGAGGATAAAGGAACCGGAGAGCCGTCAGAGGAGTTGCAGTTCTGACTGGTAGACACCTGGGCTGGAGACTGGGAGCACTGAATGACGGAGGGCCTCTCTTTATCCTCGCTCTGAGGACTCAGGGGTAAGTTAAGGCTAGCCTGAGCCATTCGCTTCTTTTTCTCCAGGGGAGAGATGACCTCTCCGGCAGCAGATGGGATGTGAGCAGTCCAGGGGCTGGATGTGGGGACCTGGACGAGGCGGGCATAGACAGACGTGCAACGACTGGAGGCGGCTCTGTTTGGCTGGGGGCAGTCTGGATGGTGTCTGTCAGAGGCAGCAGCCCAGAGAGCCGGGTGGGGGTGCATCACTGCTTCACTTTGGCACGCAGCCTCTGGACTCCTCTGGGTGAGTATCTATGAAATAATACAGGGGGCATTTTAAGACACATTCTGCACTAGCACAAAAGTGTCCTTTTTTTGAGACATTTTAACGAATATCACCTCAGAATCCATCTCTCTATCCGACTGAGTCCTTTTCCTCTTCCTCTCAGCCTTGTGGACCTTGCCATCCAAATTTCTCTTATAAGGCTTCCGTGGTTTGCTCGGAGGCAGAGGTTTGTCCTCCTCTCCTTTTACGTGTCTCTCAAAGGGCAGCACCAGCCTAAACAGACACATTTCTGATTATGAATCGGTTGATGAAGCGATTGAATTTACAAGTTAGTCGGAAACTGGATCACCCTCACTTTTCATAGTGTCTGCGAGTGCAGGTAGCGGCGCTGGTGCTCCCTGGACTTCCTCCCAGCTCGTCATACACTTTCTTCCAAAGGCGTCGCACGGTCACCTGTTGGATAACAGACAGTCAGTGGCTCATCACACCAGGTGCTCATGGTCTCCTTCCTGATCACAACCAAAGGGCTGCTTACTTTGTGACTGCCACCAGGGGGCGCCCAAATTATTGCTGATTATATTATTATCTTTTTTTTTTTCTCTATATTTTCACTTTCCATATAGAGGAAATTCCTCCAGGTGCTCCGACCATCACCTCAAATGGTGCCTTGATACCAAGCGTGGTGAGAGAATCAGTGAATGAGACGCAAAATTGTAACGCGCTATATAAACGCAGCATTTAGCATTTACATTCTGACATCTCAAACGTAATATGCCCTTCAATAGTGTAGATAGTGATAGTCAGGCGTTTGCACACCTGCTTTCAAGTCAAGTTTTTGCTTAAAAAAGGGTGGTTACCCTCGAAATGCCATGTCTGCCGGTTTCAAGTAGTGAAAGAACACTTTGGTTTTTAGCTTTATACGCACGTAGCTGGATTATGCTCTTGTGTTTACCCCCTGGGACACAGTGCTGCACCGCTCTAATGCCATTTCAATATGAGTTGCACTCTCAGAGCTTGTCCCACAGTGTCAACATCAAAGACAGCAGGGCATGGGCGGTGATACGCCCAGACCTCTGCAGCCCAAATGTCCTCCGGCGTGGTAGAAACCACCATGTCACAGCACCTGACCTATGGCCCCTTTTCCACTTAGACACCTGTCAACGCCGAAGCTTTTTGCATCACTTAAAGGAAAGTGAACAACAGTCGAACAGAGAACTTGTACTCACTGAATCATAGCCCCCAAGTTTCTCCACAGCTTTGAAGATCCTCCACAGATTTACTGTGAGTGGAAAAAAAACCCACACATGAGAATATTTTCATTCGAATTCAAGTTCATTCAACAGCAAGTACAGTCATGAACTCACTCTGCTTGAAGCCCAGATGTGGGATCCTTTCTATGGGTGTACCTCTGTTCTTCATAAAAGAGTGCAGGCTTGATACAAATGCCTTCTCCTCCATCTGCACTAGACTGGGCCTCGCTTCGTCCTCACATTCAGTCATAGAGTCATGAATCTCAATGACGGAGGGAGAAGCCTAGCGTAGAGAAAACAGACGCATTAGAGGAGGGAGAAAATGTGCGTTTGCATCAAAACCAAGCAGCTCTCGTAAACGCAGCATGGTCCGCTGCGCTTATATAGAAACTTGTTTTACAGTTGACGATATTATCGCAGATGGGAAAAAACAAGGCACAGAGTCATCTCATGGGATGCAAATGTTGAAATGAAACATCAAAATCAGAGGGTAGGGTTTTACCGCTACTTTCAATAGATAACCGCTACACATCCTGTCTGGAGAGAAAGCAGCAGACTTGTGGGGTTTTTGGTCTAGAGTTGTCTGTCACTGGTATCACAAATGTCACTTTGAAAAACAAACATAAGCCCAAAGAGGGGATTTATACATAAAGTGTAGTAAACAATGTACATTAGGGGTGATTGTTAGACCTTCTAAAAAAAATACTGCTTTGTAATATCTGCTGATATCAAAGTGGTTGCATGCATCTGTCACTTGGAAGAGGATGTTAATGCCAAGAAATTAGTTCTATCAAGTGTGAGACTACCCAGAAGTCCAGTGCAAGAAATTGCCAATGTCACTATTTGTGGTTTGCAAGAAAGGAGAAATGAAACAGCGAAGGCACGCAGACCTCAAATCATCAGTTGAAGAGATTTCGGTAAGAGACGTAGAAAACAAAGAAGACTTAAGAAGAGAAGTGACGCAGCTTCTGTGAGATTATGTGTCAACACTGGTTCAAACAGCACACATGCTGATATACTCACTTCTATTATCGCAATGAAATCACAGATTACTGTATCTCACGTCACATATTTAAATGTGGAATCTCACATCGCTGCTGTGTCCATCAGTTTCAGTAGATTGGGTGCCAAAAGAGACCACAGTGGGCAATTTCAATATTTTACTTTCAGTCCTCACACGCAGAGGCTGCTTTATTACTGAGGCAGTCATTGTACAACAAAACTGCTCAAGGTGGTTTCATATTGAATCAAGTTCCTCTATGTGGTTCCTGGTTCCGAGAAGTAGGCCTCTACAGTGAGTAATAGTGAAGGTGCAGGCCTCAAACCAAGATAGCCCCTACTGAGTCACAGTGCAGCGGCTCCACACTGCTGTTCCCAGCTAACAGCTCTGACTTTCCACTGTTATTCTCTATCACCTGCTTTTCCCACCGCACGTATAATGCTTGTATTGAATGTCTAAAAACCGCTCGCAGTATTTCCAGAATCGTCGCTGAGTGATAAACGTGGAACAAGCCCGCCGGCGTCTAAAACAATCAGTTTGACAAAGGTTGCTTTGGATCTTGCATAAAATTCACCGGTATTCACGAAGGGCTTTTCAGCTTTCAGTTACAGTTTTCAGATCTGATTCACAAAACTTTCAGGTTCATGCATCAATGGTTGCCTACAGGAAACGTCTGCACTCGAAGCCACACACTGTAGCCCCTTCGCAGCAGCTCTCACTCTACGCCACAGAGCGAATATCATTGTGAAACGCTCAGTTTATTTCCACTAGATTAAATTTTTTTTGTTTTTTTTTTTGGAAAACTGTGTGGGTGATGTAGATGTCAGTGTGTTGATATGCGATTCTCACAATGATTGTCAGTGGCGTGCTGGATTGATGCAATCGACAGGCCAGAAGTCACCACAGAAACCACCAGGCTTTCAAATAACATCAGCTTTTGGAAATTT
Source organism: Chaetodon auriga (assembly GCF_051107435.1). Classification (NCBI taxonomy): domain Eukaryota; kingdom Metazoa; phylum Chordata; class Actinopteri; order Chaetodontiformes; family Chaetodontidae; genus Chaetodon; species Chaetodon auriga. Next base: position 23,031,869 of record NC_135078.1, on the reverse strand, counting down.
GATGAGCTAATTTGTGTTTCTCATATTGTACCTCTCATTTCAGTTACCAGAACACTGGCTTTGAGCGACCTCCTGCAGTTTCTGTATGTGCAATGAAATATTGCGGTGGCCTACGTCTGTATGGGTGAGATGTGCGTGCGATTCAAAGCCCTCTCAGAATACAGAATCACTTATTCCTCATTACTCAATTCACAATCAGCCATAAAGATGAAACAACTGTACACACACCATCAGCACTTCAGAAATTCACCATCTCAAATTCACTAAAAAGGGAAATGAAAACACAACACAGAACTCACTCTGAGGAGTCATGTCTGTAGTCACTGATTAACTGTAACTGATGGAAATTGCCCAGATTGCTGCCAGAAGGCCAACTGACATTTTCTGGGCCTGAGGTCTGTACAGTACCTGGTTCTCCGTCCCCTTCTCCTCGTCGCTGGCTGCCGTTTGCTGCGACGTCTCGCTCTGGTCCTCTTGAGCTTCAAACATTGACATGACACACACACACATTTCAGATTTTACTCCAAAAGAGAGTGTGGATTTGAATTGTCGTCATCGCTGCTGGGAATGAAGCCGTTTTGATGATTTGCATAATGGTCAGATGATCGACCGGCACAAAAAAATAGAAATCTGTAGAACATATTGTCGACTGAGTGTGATATAAAACCACAGGTTGCAAAACCACTTCCTGCTCATGAACAAAACCGCTTGTATGCTGCACTGTATGATATTGTAACACGAAAACTACAGTATTTGGCAATATTGAGATCATCTCAACTGCAATGAACTTTAAGCAAAACTGCCTATTATCCCCTGTATTTGGGTAAGCATGAGGGGAAGCGGTGCACATACTGTTAATATCAGCCGTACGATACGAGCTCTTGAGAAATGCTGAACATTTTATCCTCACGTCTTAAAGCTGTTCTTTAAGTGCATCTTGTGAGCAAAGTAAAACAGATATTAACAATCACACGCTGTGGGAATGAAATGTGATTCTGAGAATGAAATGTCATTCTTCACAAACCTCATAGCCCTCCACCCACAGTGATATCATTTGTATGCAAAACCAATATGCTTCTCTTTTGAGATCACTTGATTCCTGTGCTGCGGCTTGAACCTTTAATTCTGCTTTCAGTAGCCTCTAACTTCTCCATTTCGTGCCTTGAAGACATATTTTGCTATAGTGTTATTTTTCAAGCACTTCGCTCTTTATGGGTTTGTTTCTTTGTGCACTACATGCTTTCGCGATGCTGTTTATGTTGCCAGACAGTGATCTCAGTCAAACACTGTGAGCGATTCATTTAGCACTTCTTAAGATTGAGGCTGATAAGAAATACCTGAGACGTTTTCTACATCAGAACAGCTCATTTCTTTCACATGTTAAAGGAACACACATCCATTTACTTTTCTAAAAGCGAACTTTTTTTTAGTTTTTCATAGAAACAAGCTCATGTAAAGTGTTAATATCTATCACATTCAAAAACTAAACACTAACTAAACTCATACAGTTCTTCACCTGCTGTGGTAAAAGCAGCAATCAGTGACTGTGAATCTGCCTCCAAGAAAGATTAAATTCATTCTCACCCATTTCCAGAAGTTGTCTTCAAGTCTCTGGCTGGACTGTGTTTTGTGACAGTAATTCATGCGGCGCCCTCTTCAACTTCACACCATGAAATAGGAAGGCGTCTCCACAGAACAGTTTCATTGGTCGACAAATCGGTCGGCAGCAAATGAGTCTGGGAAACAGAGTTTTTTTTTTTCTCTCTCACAATGTCTGTTTTCTGTTTCATCTCCTGAGTTTCAGGCAAAAAAACAACAGCTGCGTTTAAATTATTTGATCAAACTCTTCATTTAGAGACTTTTGTCCTTTATTTTGTCATTTATTTTTAGATAAATTAAGATCAGGAAAATTAAAAAATAAATTGCTATCATATATTTACAAGGCTGTCATCAGTGCTTTTGTATGTATTACCACAAATTACAGCATGAGGAACATAACAGTCACAAGAGATAATAAGAATCCATTCCTTCCACACAGTTTCTTAGTTTACAATAACCAAGTTTGTTAGTGAGGCAATGACTAAAGCCTCGTCACCTTCAGCGTATAGACTGGACTCACTGGGAAGTGAAAGAAACATTCAGCTGAATAAAGCTTGAAAGGCGTCTTAATATAGGAATAACATTTCCCAGATGTCTGCATTAAAAACACAGTGTATTTTAAGAACTGAATTGAACTGCTTACTGTCAGCGAGAGTCAGTAAGCATCAATTATTTCTTGTCTCTGGCTAATTACAGCGTGTGTTCATGTGTTTAAAATGCTTTTAAGAAGTACAACAACGAATTACTGCAGCACTCTGAAGGCTCTTCCTTCCTTAATTTGTTGTTTATTTGGGGTGTTAAAATAAAGAACAGGTAGCTCAGGGAACGCACTCAAGAAGCTCATGTGTAGGTAATGAAAGTAGAGAGGCCGGCAGGACGCTGCAGGGATTCAAGACATTTTAAGGAAGAGGTGAATCACTACTTCTTTAAAATGGTTTCTGCTGGCCATTGCCCGAAAGGTAGTGGTTAAAAATAAAATGCCAGGACACTGCAGAAGCAGCTTTTTCCACTAGAGATGAATAAAAAAAAAACAAAAACGGTCATCTTTTTCTCTGCTGCCAGTAATGAGTCAGAGGGAGCAGTCTTGAGATTTTATGTCAGTAACGCTTTATTTTAAGGTACACATATTCACCATTAGCTGCTTACTCACATGCATATTAACAGCATATTGGCTCTTTACTATAAAGCACTCATTAAAGCCTTATTCTGCTGACCATATTCTACAACAACTAGGCCATTAATTAAGAACAGATAGAGTTTTCCCTCAATAACCTCCTAACCACTGCTTAGTGATAGTAAGTAAGGATGTTGTTGGTTAATAAAGAGCCAATATGGCATTAATAAGCATGCTAATAAGGAAGTGGTTAATGGTGAATACGTGAGCCTTAATATAAAGCGTGACTGGCTTCACAGTTGCTCCAGCGTTTGTTTGAACCATTTTCTGACATTTTCTCACCAAATCATATTTAAATCTTGTTACATTTTCCCTCCACTTTCCTCCGGCTGTCCCACTCAGCACACTCTCACAGATCTCGTGATAAAAACACTGATTAGTGATGAAGCTGCACTCGACACGATCCACATTTCCTCCGCATGTTTTTGATCTGTTACAAAGGGGGATGCCCTGTTCCCCCAGCTGTTGCGGATAGACTATGACATTTCAAAACGATTAACATTTAAATGTCAAAATAACCAAATATCTGCAAACTGTCCAAATCTCAGAGGGATTTTTTTTTTTTTTTGATAGATACAAAACAAGTTTTCGTTTTGCCTTTTGAGAAACTGTGATTGTCGAGCTGATCAACGATTGCTTTCTGCAAAAATGAGTGACATGGACAGAAATTAGCTCTTAAAACAGATGTTAATGACACCTGGTTACCTGTGATTAGTGGAGAAAGAAGACATTTAATTTGCATGAGTGGCTCCTAAAATGTAGAAATAGTGATTCTTAATGAGGAGAGAGTGAAAAAACTAAAAAATAATTAGAGATTTGAACAACATATTCACAGTGAATGTAATATATGAGGCTTAATAGGAAATGCATTTTAATTCCACTTAATTGTGACAGTATGTTTTGCAGAGCGATCTCCTGCAGCTGACAACAAATGTGGAGATGATGAGCAAAAACATGGGCTGTAAGACTGAGAAAATCCCCAGCTATTCATTTCAGACTTTCACTGACATAAACACACGAGGTTGAGGGGAGGGCAGCGCGATGTAAATGAGAGCGCGTGGAGAAAATATTGTGAATCCAACACAGAAAAGATTTCCTATCTGAGGTGAGTCACTATCCTGGGAACGATGTGCGAACAGGCCCCAGAGAGTCCAGTCATGATGAGAAACTGTCGTTAGCCGTGTTACAAATGAGCTTTTCCACCATAAATGGGTTGAAAGATGCATCCGGTCGCTTCAGGATGAGAACAAACTAACAGAAGTGTATCTGCAATCATTAAAAGCAGAGGTGTAAAACCGATATATACTGCGTACAGTAACTTACATATAGCAGTGGGAGTTCATATTTGTGTAGTTTCTCGATGGTGGAGGTGGAAGAGGAAACCATCCTGAAAGTGGGTTATCTGGAAAAGTCCAGGTTGATTCATTAGACACGCAAATATTACGGTTAAAGACAATTTCCACTACAGAGACTGAATATTTGGTGAGTATTTCACAGGACTGGAGCATTACAATAAACTGTTATTAAGGTGAGGTGTTATTGCAGGTTGCCTCTCATGAAACACGACTGAGGAACTAAAAAGTGAAAGTTTGCTTCTTTTTGAGAAATATTCTGCAGAAAAGAGTCGATTTGCACAATAAAATCTTTGCATTTTGTCACCAACGTCTGTCTGCATCATCTGACATGTCAGTATGTGGATCTAAACCATGTAAATACGTCCGGAAGGTGAAAAAACTAAACGAGATGTCAAATATGTCGATAATGGAGGTTAAAAAAATACTGGAAATTCACTTTTCATGCAGGTTTTTTATCGGTTTAATAAGTTTGCAGCTCAAATCGTTTGAAAATCACCCGCACAAAGATTTAACTGAAGGATGTGGGAGAAGTAAAATCAGATTTTTCGTGTGAAAATGAAACCTACGCATTAGAGGTGAATTCCCCAGCTGTTGCCTCATTCCAGGAAACTGATTGAAGAGCACATACTGAGTGTGTGTATACGCCTGAGTTCCTGTTAGACCTCTGAAAATCCCTCAAGGTCTTCTCTGTTATTTCAAACTCTTCTGAGACGTATGCGGCCGGTGCTGCTCGGCCCGCCCGAGAGAGGCGACATCACGACACGGCTTGTTTATTCATTTTATTATGAAGGATGCCTGTGCGTTACAATAGACTCTGGAAAAAAACAAAAAAACCAACATGAATAATGCAGTGAATACATGATGCCCTTTTCCATTCATGATCAATTTTCCTTTTATCGACTGACCTAAAAGCTTAAAAGAGAAGAATGTTGTTGCAGGATAAAAACAGCGAACTGTTTGAGTTTTCAATGAAAACGTCACCAATCATGAATCTGCTTCCCCTCATTTTGGCATCATAACACCACGTATTACTTATTAGAGATCTGTTGTGCACTCAAAATCAACCTCAGACCAGCGAGATCCCAAAAAACACAAGTAAAATATGTTGAAATAATCTGATTCAGATGACAAAGGACCTGAAGTGAAAACAGCTGTTATACACTCAGAACCGTTTTTAAGCGTTTCCCACCGACGCCTTTTTAATGAAGACCCTCCAGAGCACAGCAAACATGATCGGTTTTTGTCTTTTTGTTTTTTTTAAATATTCACTTCAACCACAGTCAGATCAGTACTAAACATGGCTTGAAATTCACACAGGATGTAAGTTTGATCACATAAAAAAAAAGGGAAAATTCAGTCTGCCGGTAAAGAAAGGCAAAAACAAGGCAGAGGATCACACTGCAGCCGGTACCGCCATCTTTGATTTTTTTTTTTTTTTTTTTTTTTTCCTGAAATGTACAGGAGCATTTGCTACAAGTGACAACAAAATTATACCTGAAATAGAACTGAAGTCACTTTGTAAGGAATGATAACAAGAAGTGCTGTTAATGCTCACAATTGAATTTAAGACATAACAAAGGCGGAGACTGTACTGCATCACATTGACAGGTAAGAGATGGAGCATTCGGGGGCAGCGGGAGGGAGTTTTGGTCGGCCTACGGCTCTTCACAAATCCCTAAACTATGCCATCATTTGCTTACAACATCAACAATTTAATGGAATTGCTTTCTTGAAATGTGGAGAGGATTCAAAAACGTCCGGCCCACGATTACCGTCGGCTTGTTGGTCCACGGCGTGGAGGGTCGTTTGCTCCCTCCCGGCCTGATCAGCTCACGTGTGTGCGAGGTCTGACTTTGCTGTGTGTTGTTTTACTGCAGAGGTCCTTTGCCGGGGCTGCCAGTGTGACAATCTGGGGCGGCGGGGTGGGAGAGGCGCGCGGGGCTAGATGAGCTCCACGTAATTGGCCGGGAACATTCCAAAATGGCCGTCCGGGCCGTAGCCTCGCCACCAGCCCTCGTCTATCATCTCGATCCCGGTGATGATGTCGTCGGGGTCGAACGAGATCTCTGTGTCGTCAGCTGAGGGGGAGGAGCAGCGTCAGCAAACGTACTGAGTGATGGACATTTTCAAACCTCACATTTAAGCAAAAGTTCATTAGACTATAAAACCTATTCTGCAAACTTACAAACAAGCAGCTGCTTAAAGAGCAAAGAGAGCGACACCTGACTTGCACCTGGTATTAAACTGCGATCCGTATCCGGACACGTTCTGCAGATACGATCTGATCTGAACTTCTAATGCACTCTCATTATCCTCATTGAGAGAAAAAACCTGCACGTGAGTCATCTGAGGTGGCGGCAAATCAGCCCAGACTCCCTTTAAAAAAATCTGTTTTTTGAGCTGCTGAATTAAGGGAAACTTTATAAACTCTGTGAAACGCTGTTTACAACAAATTCTTAACTATCTGTCCCCTCTTGTAACTTCAGCAAATGTAAAACGTTCATTTATTCTTTTCTTTGTATAAAAACCATTGTGTCAGTTTGTCTCGGTGTGCTGCAGGACCTGCACTCTCTGGGTTCATTAATTAATTATTTATATGGGTTGTTCATCTGTTGTTTGATCAGCTGCACAGATGAGGCGAGCACACGCTGTCACACACAGTTATTTCTTACTGTACATCATTAATTTCCCTCCTGTGCTGCTTTCAGTGATTCACTGATTTCGACACGACATCTGTTTTTCTTTACCCACATAACGTGCCGGGATACAGATCATATTTTAATCCAAAGTGTAAAGTAGGTCTTTTTTGTTTGTTGAATGTGGGTTTGAGTGGGTTTTCTGAATTCATGAAAACATGTCTGAGCTAAACAGGGCGTTAAGTTGCCCTTTAATAGTCGTCACAGTTATTCGACAGATGATGCATCAGCTGTGTCGTGATTTAAAAAAAACAACTCACCAGCCTGGTAGTCATATAAGGCTCTGGCACAGGTTCCTCTGTCTGATGCCTCCTCGGCAGTCACCTCATAGGAGTTACTCTCCTCCACCTGGACGTGGAATGAGGTTAAGTTGTGTTTCAGAATTATTCACGACGGAAAAAACAGTCATCGCATTTCCTGTTTAAGGCGAGTAAACAGCTACCTGAGCTGGCTCTTCATAAGCCGTCTCTTGGACGTAGGAGTTGGCAGCTGGCACTTCCTCTGAAAAGAGAGATTACCATCAGTTTCACTGCGTGTGAGCTGCTTCTCTACCAGCAGGTGGCATCAGCTGCTCCTGACAGCCCCACTCTGCTGGAGGGAATAATATGTGCTCACAACAGCATTTTATGAGAAGCAGATGGGAGGGGTGGGGAGCTGGTGTGCAGAGGGTTAACCACTGAGGCTGGTGTGAAATGGGCCCCACCTTTCGGCTGCTCCTGGGGAGGCGCCTCCCGCTCATCATACTCACACCTGGACTGTCCATCATCCACGTCGGGCTCTTATCACCAAAAACACAAGCACAGACATGCATGTACACAGAGGAGCACGTTCACAAGTCCACACAGGCTGAAAACCACCAGACATGAGGCCACACTTGGCACATTTCACTTATGGGGTAACAAAACACTGATCTGGGAGTTTCTTTGGAAATTACACCGAATGGAAGCATGACTCACGACGAAATTATACAGAATATGAAGATGATGACACACAGAAACAACAATGAGGGATGAAGCATGCGGCTTTTAGTTGAGTATGAGACTGTCACCCAGTATGTTGTGTATGCATGTACTGTGTGTGCGCGTGTGTATGTGTGTGTGTGCGAGCTCACACCTGTGGCACGGACAGGAGAGGCGGAGCCTGCTGGCACAGGAGAAGCTTGGCGCTGAGGTGAGCTGGCTCGCTCACTTTCATACAGTGGCTTAGACAGAAAAGGGCTTTGCAGACGCCCTGAGCAGAGACGCACATGGAACCCCCACAACATGCCACCAAAAATGGACGAGAGAGGAAACAAAGTGCAGACAGGGTTGAGCAGAAGGAGAGAGGACACCATGATGGGGACAGTGTTAAGTATGACCAGAGACCAGTAGACAGTCTGATGGAGAGTTAAAGCTCTGGGAAAGAGAGTCCTGTGGAAACATCACCTGCTACCTGTACCTACCGCTACCTGAGAGGCTCAGAAAGCTGTGCAGTAACGTAGGTGAAGCAGTGACATTCAGACAGGTTTAGATGGAGAGGTGACGGTGTACTCAGGGGTGATACCTGGCTGGGGGCTGGCAGGGGCAGCAGGGGGGACGTCTGAGTCACTGGGGGTTATTCCTCTCTCTCTCTGCTTGAACATCTCTCTGGGGTTTACAGCACGCTGAGAGATGAGAGACGCCGCCTCCTAGAAGAAGGAGACAAACCATACAGTAAGACGACGCAGCGACGGGTTACTCGTGATGTAGAGGCCGAACGCCAACAGAGCGGACAGATGTCTGATTTCTGTAAATGATGGCAGAGAGAGGAAAGATCATGCAGTGAAGACCGGAAGAAGAGCTTCAAAGGGTTCACATTCGGTTAGGAAGAGGAATAACTCTGAGATGAAAGAGGAGAGCACTTTGGCCGGAGGAGAGCACTTTCAGGACGGGGAACTCACGTTGGCCTTTTCCACAGATTCACCTCTCTTGACTGCCTTCTTCTGGACCACATGGGGCTCCTCCTGCTCCTCCTGATGGTGTCGATATCAGTGTTGGCAATGCTGACATTAGCTACCTTTACGAGATGTGCGCACTGCCCAAACTTCTAACTATCAGCATCATGACAGAAACACTTCATATGAAACTTCACAGAAATCCACATTCACAGTCATTTCAGCATCTGCTCTGTGCGTCTCCGTCAGGTTACCTCACTAGGTGTAATCTTGTCAGATGATGGGACAGTGAGACACTCACCCAACGCTGTTTCTCCTTCTCTTTGCTCTCGGTTTCCAGCTGCTGCTGGTACTTCCTATCAAACAGTGACGATTGAGAGAGCAGAGGAAACCTTTTAACAGGTGCGGCTGCGGTCGGTCTTAACCAGCATGCATTTGCTTCAGTTGACACCTACTTCTGCTGCTCGATTTGAGAGGCCCTCTCCTTGTCCCTTTTGTCCCTCTGCATCGCCTCCTTGGCCTCCCTGTCTTTCCTGTCTCTCTCCAGCTGCTGGCGCTCCTCCTCTGCTTTGCGCCGCTCCTCCTGCCGACGCTTCTCCTCTTCTTTCTGAAAGCCAAACAGAGCAGCGAGGTCAGCGTTGTGCAAATACCGCTGTCATTAAAAAGCTTGATTTCACTGCAGTTTATCGAAGAAAACTGCACCACCGACGCCTGAGTGCAGCTGTGACAGGGACGGTGATGAGTCAAAACTGCAAACAAAGAAAGTTACAGGAAAGCTTTTCCTGACTACAGTTACATCCACGAGGGATGAAAACTGCCTGCCTTGTATTTTAACACAAGGCTTGAGGAGAAATGGCAATATCTGTCAAATTTTTCCAAAGTGCTAACTTCTGCAATATTGTGGGAAGTTCTTGCAATTTCAATGAGTCAATGATTCAAACACATCTTGCATGAAAACAAAAACTTTTTAAAGAGTTGCTCGTGGGGCTCATCGCGCTGTCACAGAGGTGAGGCTGAAGTCAGTGTGAGCGTCACACATGTTCAGGTAGTTACCTCCGCCTGAGCCCAGAAGGTGTCTTTGTTGGTCTTTCGGATTTCCGACATGGCGTTGGTCTTCTGGTACACTGAACCCTACGAGAAAAAAAACACTATTTTGAATTTGATGCAGCAACACGCTTCAAAGACTGGGAAAGATGTGGAACACTCCAAAAAACACCTATTTGAACATTCCACAGGTGAACAGGTTGATTGTTAACAGGTGATAGTGTCATGATCGGGGTGGGAGATGGAGCGAGGTTCACCACTTTGTGAACACATGATTGGATAAAGGATGTTACTGCATGAGCTCAGGGACACTTCATGAAGCCGCTGTCAGTAAACAGTTTGTTTGCAAAGATTCTATTCTGCTTTTATTTATGTCTTACACAGAGTCCAGGCTTCTTTGAATCGGGGTTGCACATAATAAGAAAAAAAAACCAGTGGATTCAATTACCAGAACTGTTTGTTGGCACTTAACCGAAACCTAATCCATCTCGAATCTTTGTTACCGCTCGTTATTCAGTCGTTACCGATCGAACTGATAAAGATCAAAGCATTTAGCTTCCCTCTAACTGATGTCACGTCATGTATTCAGTTAATTTTTTAACACAGGATGTGCCTGATTTATGTAGCACCAGTTGTTTTGATCGTATAACAACTATCAGATATGAATCGATGGTTTCTTTCTCTCGTAAAGAGAGCATGAGACGAAAAAGACAAACAGACAAAGAGACTAAATTCAGTGTGGCTGGGTTGCTCTTTTAAGTCAGCTTTTTCTGCTTCGTTAGAAGACTACAAGTCTTCAGCGGTGGAAATGGGAGTGAATGGAAGGCCGCAACAAAGAGGGAAAAAACCACAAACATTTTAAACGCGCCCACGTTTTGAGATTAAGGAGCCTTGTAAAGCTCCTGCCCTCTCTGCTTATCTTTCTAGCACGAAGCACAAACAAACGGGAGGGCACAAGGCAGGAACTGCATGCGCTGCATACCACAGGACCCTGCGGACCGCTGTCCTGGAAGCGGCTGGAGGCTTCTTTGTGGAAGCTGTAGTTCGCTCCGGAGGCTTTGGCCACCTTCTGCATGATCACCTCAGGTTCCACGTCCTCCTCCGCTCTGGCGTTTATCGTGACGTGAGCCCCCTGGAACAGCATGAAACAGAGGTTCATTCCAACGCTCAGACAAACAGGGAAACCGAGCAGTCTGAGCTGTCTGCATGACGTGAATGTCACCAATCCAACAAAGCTCTAGCATTATTCCAACAATGCCTGCAGCAGGCTGGATAGTATTTTAAGTCTGGCTCAAAACCATCATTAACATGCACACATACAGCCTCCTCTGTAAGCATAAAAAGACTGCAGGAGACATGAAAATGCATATTTAAGCTGCACTGAAAAATAATTGCAGTGCTACCTTAAGAAAATTGGCCATGGAGCTGACGTGATTGGCACATATTCCTTTCCTGGCGTCTTTCACTCCCTCTCCAGTCTGAAACACACAGGATTGTTCGGAAAGTTCAGGGATGGCCACTTCAAAGAGGGCAAACAATGAGAACAGTTAAGCGCAGCACAAACCCAGTTGATGAGGACATATTTAGGCAGACCAGAATTTGGATCCTGGACCCGGCAGAAAGCGTACATCACTTTTCCACTGTTCAGTTCCTCGACCAGCTCCTCCAGTCCTCCATCTGATACATAAACATTGTGGAAAACTCGAATGGTTACTGTGGTCGGTTGTGTAACTGCGGACATTTTTCCCTTTACAAATGATGGGGTGAGAAAGCAGAGGCACGCAATCCTTTTGTGCTGATATTCCAGTGCTGCGGCTGCATGCTGACAATGAAATTCCTGCACACATTTGATCATGTCTTGTTGAAATCATATAAACTTGATAACTACTCACCCCCTTTTTCTGCCAGGCGGATGTCATTACTGTTTCCCTCATAGGTGAACAAGGCCCTGTGAAAAACACACGATGAGGGACATTAAAACACCAGCTAAAGACAGAAGTCTGCTCCACAAGATGATGTGCACCATTTCACACTAAACACAACACTGGATGTTTTGTAAACTGACTTTAAGCAACCTTCATCCTCTCAGAGGATACATTTCAAAGGAGAAGTTGGTTTTGGAAGAAGTGTAATCCCATTTTAATCAGCCATGTTGGTAACTTTTACAGGTCGTGTTCCCTGCACCAGTCAGGCCTCCACTGACTTTTCCTAATATATAAAATGTCCAATAAAAATAAGTACGGATCAGCAGTCCTATATAAAGTGAATCCCTCGTTAATTCTGGGCCATTTCCTGCAGGAAAGGCACATTTTACTGTCGTTTCTCTGTTAGCATTCATTAGCACAGATGCATTTAAAGAAGTCTTTGTTTTGGTGATCTGGGTTTGGCCAAACAGCTTTTTTTGGGGGGGTTAAATATGGACTGGAGGGTATTTTTATAGGCACTGAATAGAAAGAAAATACTACATAATCAAATAAATCAGAACATTATGCTGACATGCAGAGGCTTTAATTGTGTCATCTTCCAGTAAATCCATTAATCTATAGACATTTTCAAGCCTTTAATATCATATTACTGTACTCTGTAGTAATTTCCAGCTACTAGGAAATGATGCAGAGCTAAAACTATGATCTAATACAGACCTGAAACTGTAATTTGATTTCTGAAAAACTAATCCGCAAGCTCTCCATTGATCTATAATCTATAGCCGATTAATAATTTCAGTAATTTTTCAAGTGAAGAACTGAGAATAATCTGTGGTTGCAGCTTCTCAGACATGCAGATTTAATGCTTGTCTTAGTTGTATATAATCGGAAACTGAATATCTTCTGGTTTTGGACTGTCGGTTAGACAAAGCGAGCCTTTTAAAGATGTCACCTCGGGCTCTGGGAAACCCTGACGGGCATTTTTCACCATTTTCTAACAGTCAAAACAAGTAACCGGTTAATCTGGAAAATAATCTGCACATTAAGAGACACTGAGCTGCAGCCCTAATTTAATGGTGCAAAGAGAAGACTTAACTATTACTGCAAATAATATTTTCGCCTTTAGGTCTCATTTAATAAAAAGACACAGATGTGTTATGATTTTGATTTAAATAAGTACTTCTCGGAGGAATCATCCTTTGGCCTGCTCTAACACACTGAAACATATAAGATCTGCTTATATCATTGGTATTTAGCCACCTGATATGTTGTAACTGACATGATAATCAGCTTACATGTTACAGCAACAACTAAATATCTACCTGGGATGTCAATTTCAGACCAGTTTATGTTCATGTTTGCAAAATTTAAAACACTGGAGCACCAGCTCACTGTCAGGCTCAGCGGCCTTATAGAGGCATTTGCTTTGATCAGTGGTTTCAGTGCTTCCTGTCAGAGCCAGGTATGTGGAAGTCACACTGAAACCAGTGAATGATCACTTCTTTGTTTCATCCTGACATCTTTGCATGCTGCTGTCAGCACCATTTCAGACACGTTTTGCAGGAACTGAGAGTCGTGGTGGCAGACTAACGTTAGGAGTGTGGGCCAGCAGGAGTCCCATGACAATTGCTCCTTGGGATTAATGAATTGAGGTCATCATTAAACACTGGAGCTGCCATCAACAGGTCTCATTTGAACCTGTAGGCAGGCGCACACACTGCTGTAACGATAAGTAACGCATAGAGGAACTTCGTAGTTTAGACTTTCCCATATTGCTCATGTTTAACTTCTGATATCTCACCAGGAAGTGGGTGAGGACGCGTATTCATCTGACTCTCTGTGACGGACGAGAGGTTTCAAAAATGCATGCTGTGCATAGAGATTCAGTGATTAACATTAGCCTGTTAGTTTGTTAATGTAGCTAGCTAATTAACGACCTTACTAGCTGTTCGGTTAGCTTATCTTTAGCGTGAAAACACGTCAGACTGGTGATAAATGTGAGAAAGCTGAACTCCCGTGTAGAAAAACGCTGATTTTAGCTTCAGTTACCCTCGATTTAATATACAGAAGGTCTGCTGTAGTTAACAAAGTACCATTAAGTCGCAGGTTAAGTTCATCTAACGTTAAGTTAACGTTAACTTACTTGACGACCGGCTCAATGCTAGCCAACACTGATGTTAACACAATGCCTCCTACATGAGGCTAACACCGATTTAAAAAAGCTGCTCCTTACCAGTTGGTACTGGATTTTTCATCTACCACTTCTTTAAATGCAGCTGTTAATGCAGGGCCATTTTTGCTGAGGTTCACTGCCATCGTTATGCTGAGCACAGCTAGCCAGCTAGCTATCCGGGATGCGCCCTTCCTATTCGGAGGAGTGGCGATGATGCTGACTTTCAGCTGCACAGGAAGCTAGTTTAGCTAGTGGCTACATTCAGCCACGGCGTCCTGCATATGTAACGCACGGACACCCCGGAAGCGCGGAGCTACTGTGCGTTTTGAAGTGCTCCAAAGTCAGCGATTAATCTGCGCTATCCAGTTTAACGAGGATTCATTAAGATGCTGTAAATCCCCACTTTAGAAATGAGAGATAAAGTCAGAGATCGTTCCTCTGCTCGAAGATTGTTGTCTGCACCGCACAACCGTCGCATGCTGTATGTTTGAAACAAACGCACCAAAAAGTGGAGCGCTCACAGGTATGCAGTGGTTGTTCAAAGTACTTTAAGGGCAACTTTAATAGAGCTTATGTGGAAAGCAAAGTAAGATGCAGGGCATGTGCATTGTTTTCATATTTTTCTCCTCCTTTAACACCACGCTCAGCTGGTTCTGGTTCATCATAAAGACACAGAAAAATGACTGCAGACAACAGTAAACCAAGATGAGCTTTATTCATATGCTATGACACGGTCAATAGTTATCTTGTGTAGGCTATGTGAGGACATGTGGACGGTCGTGGTGGCAGTTCAAGCACACATATTCCAAATTTTAAGATGCAATGAAGGCTGGTCCTGCATTCAGAGAAAGCCAGGCCGAAATTTTCCACAAAAAATATTGGTGGTGTTCAAGCAGGATTCCATGTCTACTGATGAAATGAATCACCCATTTGGGGGATGCAGCCCTGATAGCAAATTTACAGTTTATGACAACGCTCTCTCTCTTTATATACACACAAAATGAGGGTTAAGGCTAAAATTTTAGTCAGAGGTGTTAGGCAGATGAATTGTAACGAAATCCCTGATATCTGGCAAATGGCTGTGAGAAGGTTCTCCAGAGTGCAAAGCATGCCAAGCTGCCTATATAAACTCTATTGAGCACACTGGACAAAGGAAGTCAATGTCACTCACAGGATGAATTGAGGCTGCGTCCGATCATACAGTTGGAAGATACTCAGCTTTTGAATAAATAAATAGCCGGATTAACAAACAACAAAGCACACAGAGTTTGAACTAGTACTATTACACACAAATCATTTTCAATTGTGGTCGAGCAGTAAAAAAAAAGAAAAGAAAAAAAAAAGACTTCCACTGCATTTAGAGGATATATTTCAAAACCTTTTAGTATATACTGTATTTCAGGACTATTTTCTCTACAGCAGCTAACAATTATGAAAATCTATATTTGGCGCCTAAACCATGGTGTTAATTCTACAATCAAAGCTTCTAAAATTTTCATGCTTTACTATGGACCTTTCTGGATGAATCCACTCAATAATGCCTCAATAGCGAAACTTTTTCTCCTTTTTAACATCAAATAATTCCCTTTATATTGGCAGCATCAGCACATTATGAGCCAAGATAGAAAAAAACAAATCATTTCCTAACTACTTTATCCAACAGTCACAATGGATTATATTAAACTAATATTACATTATGACACATCACAATCATGTTCAATTCTGGTGACATGAATGGAAAAAAAAAAAAGCCTAAAACTAAAGCTTTCAAAGATACAATACAAAAGGTCACAAACGAATCACCCAGATAAACTATTTTACTGTCAGTGTCGATTATTAATCCCAAAACAAAACAAACCTTTGAGGACCCGATCGTGAATACGAACATAAGGAAACGCTGACAAACATAACATCACCTGATATTTAAAGCAGATTAAACTTTCATGGCAAGTCACCTTATTTATTCACCTCGAGTAACGATGCACACGACTTAATGACGAGCTTCTGCGAAATGTCAGATCTGTTTAAGTTCCCATTTTGCGTGTAAGGGACACCAGCCGTAACCAAAGGCCATTTCGTTTTAGAAAAACAGTAGCATGTACGTGTTTAACAGCATCATTTAAAAGCTGTCAACATCCAAGAGTTGTTCAAAAGAAAGAGAAAAGGAGAATGGTGATGACAGGAACAAAATGACAGTACGTCTGGGACAGCGTATGTTTGTGCAACACAGGACATCAGGGCCTATATGCATAAAGAACTTCAGGAGTGCTGATCTGTCTTTGATCATTTTGCCTCTTAAGGAAGCGTGTTTTCTTCTATGTGAACAAACCAGTGAACTCAGATAAATACTATTTGTTAGAAGCCTGATGATACGAGCCCTGCTCATTTTTCTCACCATGGGTCACTGCATGTAAAGGCTGATGATTTGGTTAGATACCTGAGTAACTGTACTGAGGAGGTGGCACACAGCTTAGCTATAGGCCAAAGAGTTGCTATGTTCGTAGCTACACAACAAGTAACAAGTCAAACAACAGTAGTATTTTGTGCACTATGGACACCAGCCGTGGGTGTTTGTTTATACAGGATATAAGGGCAATGACGGCATGTGTGAGAAAAATGGAAGCTGACATTCACCCTACGGAGCCCCACACTAGTGGGACGAGGGCCCGCTGGCTCCTAACAGCAGCTCTCCAGTGTCATCAAAACCACTAAATACTGTTGCAATTTAAAATGCAGTGGGTGTTAGAGACCAATGATTCTTTACATCTTTCACATTGTTTCGGGGTAGTATGTGCCAACAGATCAGCTGCTGGTAATGGCACTGCACCATTTTGCGTTGGACAGGGAACATTCTGCCTCGATTGCACATATACCGAAAATATTAACACAGAAAGGCCACTAAATACATGGAAATACAGTAATAACAAGACATCCAGTGGGACACAGTACCTCTGAAATGAAGGGACAGCCAATCTCCTAAAGAAATCAAACCTTTTGCTTCTGAGTAGCACGATGATAATGAATCATGGACAGTGAAAATGATGCGTAATAGCAACAATGATAGTGATAATCACAATAGCAGGAGTAACAGTTTAAAGTCTGAGTGTGACGGTATGGACTGTGAAGAGTTTCCGGTATTCCATATGGGAGTGCTTTAAGGAGCCCATCAGGTCCTGCTCAACAGATCCATAGAAGTCATGAAGGACAGCACATGGTAGCAGCTCAGCACATGGAAAGCCAGGTGGCACTGTACCTCACTGTATCTCATCCTCCTCCAAAAGATGGGCTGCTGTCTAGTTTTTTTCCTCTGTTTGCCTCAAGTTACAAATCAAACGTGTTTCTTTTGTTCTCATTCGTATTTTGATCTCCCTGGCATTCTCACATTGCATACTTCTGTGTCCAATCTCTTGCTAATTTGTTGTACCTGCAAAACACATGCAAAGTTTGGAAAAGGTTTCAGGTGAACACGCAAAGTCAGAACATTATCTCCAAAAATAACGAGTCAGCATGAGCAAAGCTGAGAGATGTGGTCAGGTTTGCACTCACTTTTCCCTGTCAGCCTTGTACGTATGGGCGATCTCTGGTACCAGTGGGTCGTCCGGGTTTGGATCACAAAGAAGAGAGCAGATAGACAATAATACTGTGGAAGAAAGAATCACAAAGTATTTCGATTAGGATCTGAATGTGACAATGAGGGGGGATTCACTGGCATTGGCCTGGAGGCGTAAAAGGCACTTATCTTTATTCAGACTTACTCCTAACACCGACACAGCAAAGTGTGATTTTGACATCTTTAGATAATTGTCACAAAAGGGCCGAGTGATAAAAGACAATATCAACATATACGTGAACAAATACCTTAAAATGTAACGGCCGTATTTGTGCCTTGAGAATATTTTTTTAATGATCACATCCTTCATAATGGATTCCACCTGCTCTGACTTGAGAAGCCTTTTTAAATGTAAACATGACGCTTCATGTCACGGATATGATTTGACATGGTACTTCACATTCAGTCTCAACACCTGACTTGACTCAAGGTTGAAGACGCCTGGAGAAAGCTGAACTGAGTAAATAGAAGGAATGTGTCAACGTCACTTTTTCACATGATACAAACCTGCTCCACCAGCCTTGAGTGGGAAAAGAAGCAAGACCAGAGAGAAAAAGACAAGGCTACGAGATCAGTGGTCTTTGCACATTGCAATGTGGCAAGAAAATGAAGATTTCCGACATATACAGTATTTTAGCACTGGGTTAGAACACTAAACACCACCTGAAGGCATACGAGAGCCCTGGACTTGAGAGTACAACTGAAAGGTGACAGAGATGGAGGCATTTAGTAGTCCAAGAAATAATCAAAGTTATGGTTCTAGAAGAAAATGTAACATGCTTTGGACAAAAGGACGACTTTATATTTAGGTTTCATCATCAGGATTGATCATTTCACCAAGTAGCAGTGACGTATTTGTGTTTATTCTTTCTGAATCTATGCAGTCAAATCTATGTGTATTATTTGAGAGGTTTTTTCCCTTGTCGTCATGATAGATGATGAAGGTTTCCACCTTGGGCAGAGTGATCTATCTGACTTGTATAACTGGGGTTAAAAATAGCAATAATACTTCCATGACAGACAGCCCTGTTTAATACATAAAAATGTTGATACACTCGTGTAAATCTTGTATAATGCCTTACCTTTTGATACTGTAAGTGCAGGTGACCATTGTGATCTCAGTATATCCAGACAAATACTTCCATTGCTGTTGATATTAGGGTGGTAAATTTTTGTTGTGAATGCAACCTGTGAAAAACGAGGAGACGAATGTTGTAATTTTCCAGTAAGGCCAATAACTTTTACTATAGTAAAAGTCAGTTAATCGAGTTGAAATATGTGCTTTATTAGGTGACAAAAGGCAGATCCTCACTTTGGGCGGTTTGAAGGGGTAATCTGTCGGGAAGTGAATGGTGAGGAAAAACACTCCACTCTGATATGGGCTGTCACACTATTGAAATAAGAATAGAAACAAGATAAGGTAGTTGACAACTGTTTCATTGTTTTTGCATCTTGTTTTGGTCATCGTTCATTTTAGTTAAGATACAGTTTCACTTACCGGACCCATTATCGTTGCCTGCCAATGAAACACTGGAGGAAAAAATAATAATGTCTTGAGTATAAACATTTAGATGCAAACTCCAGACACACCAATGACACACTGCTGATTTAATCACATGATGTAAATGTGTTTAGGTATACACGGTTGCAGCAATTTTATAACTACTTACAATCATCTCCAACTGGTCCAGCAGAGCACTGAGCAGGTGGGTCCCTCTGCAGGTCTGATAGTTCCTAAAAGCAAGACAATGATAATAAAACAGCCTTGAATTCATTGGTCCGTCGCAGGATTGTAACAAGGAATTCACGTACATTTTAAAATGCATTCATGAACAGAGGGGTTGTTATATTTTTGTATTGGGTACATGTGCACAGGGAAATATGGGTATCAAAACAATTGGGCAAAGCACTGTATGTCAACATGGTGGATCATGGATGAATTATGTATCTGTTGAAATAACTTCTATTTATTCTGAGGGATTGAGAGAGAAGTACAGCTTTAGCGCATCATTTCTGAAACCTAGCAAGAGCTTTATCCATACAATGTCTGGTCTTGTGTAAAGTTGGCTAAGTTTTGGGGGTCTGGGGGCTATAATTACTTCCTGCCTTTTCAGTGGCAGCCATATTTGCTATACAGTCATGATCCAGGGCTGTTGACGTGTAAATGGTGGTTAAAACACGGATGACTTCATAAACATTTTAGTCATCAGTTAAATTTAACTCATGGATCTTGACTTCAACTCAACAAAGCTCAACAGAAAGAAAGAAATATGCTAACCAAGGGAGATATTATACCAATAATGTATGTAAACGCTATGGCCGAAGCTCATTACGTACTATTAAGCACAGACAGCAAAACAACAGATGGTTAAAATAGAAATTAAGCCCGTTATTTAACATCTCTTGAAAGGAAGCGTATCTATTCTGTTATATAAATACACACCGTGGCCTGCTCCAGTGCCCCATTTACCATTCCATATATGGCGAGACTGACACTAGGGTTCAATTTTGGCAACCAGCAAGCAGCTGTCAGTCACATCGACAGCCATACTGTTAGTGACCAACCACAGGGATAAAGACAACTGACAAGCGAAGAATTTAAGAGCAAATCCTGTACTGTCAACCACTTCAGCCAAAGCACCTACTATCGTTAGCTTACTGCTAGCGTAGAAATGCATTGCGAAACGACTTGTTTTGGCCGGTACGTCAGCTAGCAACGCTGACTTAACTACTAATAATATACAAAGCGTCAGAAGGACGAATGAAACGTTAAACACAAACAAAACGTAGCTGTCAAAATAATGCCACTGTATGAGGGGTTTAGTTAACGGTACTGATAGCTAACGTTACTGTAGCAATGCACCAACAGGGCCACCAGTGGTTAGCTCGTCTTTGTCTGTGAATTATTTTTTAAAAAGAGCAAGAAAAGCAGGCAGGTATGGCTAACTTGAGCTATGGAAAAGGCTGCACACTGGTATGATCCTCACAGAGCCTCCGACTCCGAGAGAAATATGTCTACTTGAAGGTATGGATAGCACACGAAAGACAAAAAAACACACTCACCTTCTGAATTCTTTTCAACGCCATTGCATCAATGGCTATGCTAGGTAGCCTGTCAGCTAACGGTTAGCACTTCACACATACAATTTGGCTTCTGTGGCCACGTACTTCCAAATCTCACTTTACGTATAATCACAAAATCACGTCTAACATATAACTGGCTGGAAGCTTTTGGTTTCTAGTTCAATCTATGCGGGAAACTGTATGTTAAATTTAGATTTTTCATAAGCTACTGAACAGCCGAGATATTTTGCTCTCTCCTCTCATCCCTACTCCTCTCCGTGCCTGGCGATCTGTTTTTTGGTAATATCGCGAGAGTTTCCCGACAAATCGTGTATTTATTACAGCTTCCATAGTTGTAGTTCAAAATAAATTTTTTGTTTTATTTCGAACCTGTGACGCGGTCCACTTCTCGAAAATCAAAATTATATGGCTTCCAGTTATTAGTGCATTTAATCATCATACATATTTCTACAAAACAAGTGCATGTGACTTATTTAGATCAAATTAAATTTTATCACGATATATGAATGCTTCCAAGAAATTGAAATTGACCGTTTCTTACATTTTGGCTGTGGCTACCAATTCTGTCCCTTCTGCTTGCCACTTTATCACACACTGCCTTAAATCAAGATAATTTTTGATTTTTTTTTGTTTGTTGTATAAAATTGAAATTATATTAAAGTAAATAAATCCTTATTATGATGAATACGATCATCTTTATCATCAAGTTAACAATACTAAAAATTAGAGACAAGAATACTGTGTTGTAATAACGGGTAATTCATGGTATATGGTAATACAACATATACTGTCTTCAACTCAATAACTGAGGCCAGGTGTCCACAAGATGTCACTATTTGAAAAGAGCAAAAACACACAAAGGAAAGACAGCCAGAGCAGATTAAGTACAGCTTCAACTGGAAAACGTTTTTGCAAGATTTATACAGTAATTTATCAAAATGAATGTTGCATGCTCACAATCAATGACTTTATTTACAGTTTTGTTTTCGCATGAATTTGTTCAAGTGCAAAAGTGCAAGACAATGGAGCAACAAAGTACAATGAAGCCAAACACGTGTATTATTTACACATACATGAGAATAAAGAAAAAGACTATAGAATTGTTCATTCAATACCCAATCATTGTAAAGGCATATTCATCTGAGTCAGCTGCATGCTCCGGTTTCTGCGCAGCCTTGTCTTGCAAAGCCTCATGAGCTTCCCTTTATATGTCTTAAACAAGAGTGAAAAAAGAGCTCTCATTATTTTAGTGAGTATGTATGAATGGGTTGCAGTGTTCATTCTTCTTAAATGGCTGATTCAGTGTCAGGTTGAGGATCCTACCGTCAATGTGACACTGAGAGGGACCATTTTCCTTTGGAAAGCAGAAGATTCCTTCAGATAATATCTTATTGTTTGCTCATCTCTGTGCTCTCAATGACCTGCCTGTCCTCAGGGCCTGCCTGTAATCAGATTCAGCCAGCAGCAGAGGTAGCAGTTTGGGTCTTGTGCAGCAGGGGCCTTGTGTTCTGAGTTTGTCTACTTGGAGAGGCCATTTGTCAGCATGAGGTTTTCAGACACAGTCAAGCCCACACTTTGTTAGCTTAAAGCCTCAGTTCACAAAGCCACCCACAGTCACCCTACTGTAGTTTCCTCTGATATCTCAAATCACATTGCTTTGCTTGCTACTGCGTACTTTAAACCTATAGGGTTCGTAGCTGACAGATAGACTAGTGAGTCCTTCAGCTATGGGGTGATGCTACCTTGTAAACGTTCAAAGCAATAAGCAAGTAATGTCTTTGTTTCTATTAGGCAACATATCACTGACCTGTACGGGGAATTTCCCACCTATATCCAGAAGTTGAGTTTTTAGTTACATGACTGGTGCCCCAAGTTCTGAATTGATGTATGAGCCAAGGTGTGAACATGTCAGAACTGGGATGATATGGGTGGGGGTAGGAGCTTAGCTGACCTCTCTCATGAGGAATATAGCCTATAGTGCTGTTATTTGAAACCATGGACTCAGCAGACTCCAGTGATCCGTCTTTTTTGGTCACATGAATCATCATTAGTAGAAGTTCTATTGTATAACAGAAAGCATTCCACTTATTGTGGCAATTATGGTCTGAGCTTAAGCATATTTCTCTCGGTGGCACTTTTCCCATGGTTGCCACGACAAAGCACATACGCTCACGGTCATTTTCAAAATTAACTTAAATGGATCTCGCTAATGTCTGAATTATCCAATAAAAGCACAAGCAATTAATGCTGAGCACAAGCTGCGCTCACAGTCCCCAGAGGTGTTCTACCTTCGGTCAGTGTATTAGCTTTCTGAGGGCTCTCTTATGGAACAAAGATCCATTGTTCCCACATACTAAGAGATATTTGTTCACTCCTTGTATCAATGGTCTTGATTTGATTATACATTCAGGCAATATGTGCAAGCAGTGCTCATGTTTGCAGTGAAGTCAGCACTCTGCACAATCAAATAATTCTTGAGCTAAGCAACTGGAAAAAAGGGTCATTATGTATGGGGCAATCAGTGTTTCATGGCTCATTTCCTTAGCTGTGATTTGATTTTGCTTGTCAGTGTTAAGGTGGCCTTTGACCTAGAAAGTCTCTGAATTATTCCTCAAAATGTTACTTCTGCTTTCTTCTATCATTGTTAGTGAGTTTTACAACTTGGATCAATGACTAGAAGTGCATTATTAGAGCTTTCTGCAGCTTCCCCTTGTCGTCCTCTCGTGTTTTGGGCATTAAAACAAGCTGGTGACTGCATGTTTTTTTTGGCTTGCAAAGTTTAAATGATGCAATCATATAAACATTTATGACTTCAAGGATGTGCTTATTAAAAGGCATTATATGCTTTAACTGTGGCTGCAGAGAACTTTGCAGGTTTTATTTTGCTCTAATTGCATAGCTGGTTACGGGATGTCTCATTTACAAGCAGAGGTCCATAGCATAAAAATAATACTTCATTTCAGTGTTTTCAGAGACCAAACCTGTTTAAAGTGACAGGCTGAGTGATGACTTGTTTACTGAATAACTTCAGACTCGGCTTCAACAAGCACCAAAAATACAAGAACTAATTTTAAAAAATGGTCACCTTTAAACTGCTGTAATTGTTGTTTAATACATATTCGGTTGTTTAAATTACAGCAATGCATCAGATTTAAAGCTCATCATCTGTTCGTGTCCTCAGCCGCTGGAGAAATGTGGTGAATTAAATGTGGAAGAATTTTCATCTGCAATGTCCTAAAATACAAGAAAAAAGCACCACAAAATGGAAAAACTCAGGTAAAACCGAAGTGCACTTATGTTAAGCTCCTGTCCCAACATACTTCACTTTCCACATTTGGATTGGACTAAACATTGTTGTTGTTATAAAACCAAGCATGAGTTATGGATTCATCATCTCCAAAATGATTTGGGTTATATTTTTTTAATTCTTCTCTGATTATCAGGATTTAAAGTCTCTCCAGAGAGAAAAAAAGAATGAGCTCAGATCCAGTCCCTTGTGTCTTTCACCTCTGATCCACCCTTATCAGATGTGCATCATGTGGAGCACAGGCGCAAACCACACATATAGTCATAAAGAACCAGTAATCCTTTGGGGTTAAGCACTTAAAGAGCAATCCACAGAGCCCTCTGTGTCTCCGTGTTGCACCACAGTTCTGGCACAGTGATTGACAGCTCTGGAAACAGTTTTACTGTGCAGCTCTTGCAATGAGTAGTCTCCAGAGCCTAGGTAATAACTAGTCTGGAGTGTTGACTAATACATTTAGCGGTGACTCTCCGTAATCAAATGCTTTCCAGCTGTTTGAGTTCTGATGACAATGTCAGGTTTTCCCAGTTTGCTGAGCTTCCTTAAGAGACAAAGGAGGGATTTCCTCTGAAACAGACAGGCAGTGGCAGCACCAACAAACGGCTTGGTACTGTTATCATATCGAAAGTCTGACTAAATATAAACTTATCATCTGCAGCCTGAGCCTGTGCAGAAATGAGGGAGAAAGTAACAGCTGAAATCATGAGTGCATATTTTCTACAGGCCATGTCCTGAGACATGTGCAAAGAGAGTCGACCCATATTAAACAAATAATGGAAAGCATCCTTCCAGTCACAGCATATATTGTAATATTTTGTGACCTTGGTCAAAGGGAAATATCCTCTTTGTACTCTTGTTACAGCCAAGTACACACACGCACACACACGCATGCACACACACACACACACACACACACACACACACACACACACACACACACACACACCCTCTCTTCAGACGATTTGAATTTTCAACATGGTTCAGAGGTATTAAAGCTGCCACCTGTTGTTTGACAGGACTTTACCGTGCAGAGGTGTGGAGTTAGTGTCTGTGATTGTGTGTGAAAGTAACTGACTGGGACGTGGGGGGGCTGTCCATCCTGCTGCACAATAAACAGTTTGTTTCCCAGGAGCACCCCTCATGTTCCTGTTGTTGGCTCCATCGCTGCTCACTGGGAAACGTCCTGGCCTCTATTGTCCGAGAGGTCGGGGGTCACAGGATGCTCCTAAAGGCCCAAAAGGGGAGGTAAGAGGTTGGATAGTGAGGCATGATAAAGAGCTAACCCCCCCCTCCATGCACGCACCCCTTAAAAAACAAAACAAAAACTGCTTCTTTTTTCCCTCTCTTGTCACACCGTCTTTCATTCGAAGTCTCAGCCATCATCAGGAGTTTCAGGAAATGAAATCAGGACGATGCTGCGACTGACTCTTCTATATTGAACATCCTGATTGCCTTTCTTCATGTGTAGAGCTCTGTTCCTTGCTTGCGTTCTTTGCATATCTTTAATGGAGGACTTACTCCACAAGGTCTCCCATACAAAAAAAGGGAAATTCAATCTGAGCAGCTAACACGGGGTAAGGCATATCATTAAAGAAAAAAACAGCCAAGAAAGGAGTGGTTGTATCGTACCGTCTTTGCCACACAAATGTTATCCTTTAACCACAGACGGGGCTAAAACACTGGCTGAGACTATGGAGCAGATACATGCGTCTGGCTGCAGTGACATTTCAAACAGCATAGAACATACACACTCATATAAATGCTGTTTTTGCAGCCCGATTAAACATGTCGCCTCGTAACAGCAGACGTTTATGGTAGTTAAACAGAGACACCATGCAGCCATAATGGAACCTCTTGCACTTCTCTGGAGACAACATTCAAACTCAGTTTGAGCTTTTGCGTGAAACAGCAGCCATGCGATGTTTCCTGTGAAGTTAATTTTTTAAGACTTTTGAGCAAGAGTCTTATTTTTTATTGCACTTTAACCAAAGAGCTTTAGGGCCTGCAGCCTGTCCTGTGCCGCAGTGTACTGGAGGAATGGAATGAGTAGACAAGCTATTCTCTGGACCTTCACGAGGACACATTTATCTTTTTTATGGAGCTAAGCTAACTGGAGCTTTGAACAAAAATCCAGATGCCTGTTGCACTGCATTTTATCAGCCTAATACTAATGGATTGCTATCCAGAGCACCTCGACAGCAACTAACAGGCTGCGATCCTTTATGTTTGTATCTGTCCTCAAACTAATATAGTTTATTTTCTTCTATGTGAACAATTTATTGAGTCCCTACACGCCTCGGCATTCTCTGAGATCAGTGGATGCAGTTCAGCTGGTTGTTCCTCGATCGTGCAGGTGATCCAGTCACTGTTAGAGCCCCCAGCCTCTGGAACGCTTTACCTACTGAAATCAGGCTACAGCATCTTTCAAATCATCTCTTAAAACTTTCTTTTAGCATAAGAAGACTTTCATGAATTTTTGAATAGAAGTTACTGGGTTTTATAATTCTACTCCTGCAAAAACTCTGATGTTTTATGATCCCTGCACTATTTTTATTTGGTTCTTCTCTGTCTGCTTTTCTTGTTTTTATCTGTTTCATCAACAGATTTTTTTCTTTTTCTGCAAAACATCTTGTAACCTTGTTAAGAAAAGTCATCTTTTTTTATATTATTTTTATATCACATTTGATGTATAATGCAAACAGATAACAGAGTGTATCTACTGTCTCTCACATTCATAGGTAATTCACTAAAAATTAGCAAAAACAGTATAAAATACTCCATGATAAGTATCGTCCTGCATTCAAAATATTACTTAAAGTAGCAATAATCAGTACTTTTATAATAGCAATGCATCAAACGAACATGCAACAATGCGATCATGTGACAAGGATCACTTTACAGCAGCATATAGAGAATTATCACCTGAATCTGCAGCTACCTCCGGCTTTACGGAGCTTTGGGGAGTCTCAGTCACTGTCACTGCTCTTTCAAGTGATGCTTTCAGTGAAAAAGGCCTAAAAACCCACTGAACACTACCTGCTCAACAAATGGTAGACAGACACAGTTAGCAACTGATGGGTGAACATAGTGGAGCTTTGAGCAGCTAAAGAGGCAGATATTTCCCTCAGGAGTTGGTAGAGACCAAAAACAGAGCTAAAAGAGAGTGACTGTTGGACCTGACATTCATCAGATGGACAAAAACATGAATGATCATGTTCCTCCACAGCCGCTGCTTGTGTAAATAAGCAACCTTTTGCCAACAAGTTCTCAATATCAGCTTAAAAGGTGATGATATGTCAACATTGTGTTCTCAGCCTGTTTAAAAGCACAGCATTGTCTGCAAAAAGTGTCTGTTTTGCAGATAAACCCTGCGATTGCTGTTATACTTTAAATCACATTACTGGTTCATGACTTTGGAAGTAGCATTTACTGTTTTGCCAATTTTAGCTGTGTTATTGTGGTGTTGGGTAATTCTTAATCAGCAAATTGCCGTGTAACTGCAGCTGCCAAATAAAAGTTATGTAACGGAGAAAAAGCACAATATTTACCTCTAAAACCCTCTGGATTAAAAGTATAAAATAACAGAGACAAAATGGAAGCACTCAAGTAAAAAGTAGCTCAGATTTATACTTAACTACAGTACTTGAGTAGATGTACTTGTTACATTCCACCACTGCATAACTGTGGTTTTTCATTGTTCTTAATCTTGTTATTGTATGTATGGAGACTTGTAGTGTCTTATGTAAGGTGAGAAGTTAATAAAGGTAACATGAGACACAATAGGTGCAGCACACGGCCATCTTTTCAACCACAGGCAATTATGGATATAACGCTCATAGTCTGAGTTACATGTCATGAATCTTCCTCGAGGCCTGACCCTCACCTCGTCTTGCCCTGTCATATCAGGTTAGGAGTTATACTGGAGCAGAGACGTGACAGCTGGAAATGGTTTGAGGCTCTCTGGATAGTTTGTTTTCAGACCACGCTGCAGGGAATGGATGAGAGACACGTGTAGGTTAGCCTTTGGCTGTAGTGCGTATGTGCCTCATGGTGATAAAACTGTTCCTGTGAATGATATCACTGTAAAAATCTGCACTGCAGCATATTTAGTCTGCTCTTAGAGTTCTCTCTAAGTGTGACAGGCTGATCGGAGCGCTCCAGGTATCCCAGAAATGTGTCACTATCTGAGTTAATTAGACTCCTCTGTGCTTTGAGCACTTTGACCTATTGGGGATTCATTTCCTGGCCTGTTGTGTTTCTAAGTCTGCAAGTGGGGTTCTGGCATAATTTGCGTTCTCACTTCCCAATCCTTCTCAGATGGTGGGGTGCTTTTCCTTCTTTATGACCAAATAAATCTGACTGGTGCCAAAGAAAAAAAAATGGGATTAAAATTCCCTCATCGCTGTCTTGAGGAGCCCAGCTGCACTGCACTGTTTGTTTTCCACAGCACGGTGCAGCTGCAGAGTGCAGCACTATACAGAGGAGGGCCAAAGCAAAACAGAAATGACTTATTTTTATTGGCACGTTCCTTCCCATTCACCGAGTGATAATTGTATTGTGGAATTAAGCAAGAACAACAGCACGGCTCGGGAAAATTTTAATGTGGTTAAACATGCTTTCTGTTTACATATTCAAGGTGGTTTTCTTCACTTGGAGCATTTTTACAGTAGCTCTTTTCCCCACAGTTAAATTTCTCTTTCCTCTATCTCTAAAGACACACTGTGCCAGCAGCGCTCACTGTGTGTTGAAGCGCAGCACAAAGAACCTGAAAGTGTCACCAGAACTCAAAGAATGATAACAACCTAGATAGCCTAAAGATGATGTAAACTCGACACGGAACAGCATGTACAGGTATTAAAAAAGGTTGGAGTCATTTCACAGACCCACAGCTGCTTTTTTTAACGACCACACATGAACAGCTCATTCACACATGAAGGCATGAGCTGCAGAGAGAGACGGAGAGAGGTGTTGATGGAGCTGGAGATAATGCAGGCAGAAATGTGGTGCAGCAGGTAAGACACGTCTGTGAGCAATATTATCTGGGCTATGGCACCGTTCAGGTGATTCTCTGTAAATAATGTCTGAACGTAAATGAGCATGACTGCCCGGCAGGTTTCTGGGAACTCAGTCTCTCGGCTGAATGCGATCACTCATCCGCTCTAACCTTGGAACGAAGTTCGCCAAAGAATAGAGTGAGTTGGCTTTTGTGCCTTGTTCAATTATCCAAGTCATCTCATGCCATTTCTTGGATTTTCTTTTTTTTTTTCACAATTATATCCATCTTCAGTTCTTTGAGTTTGGATGCGTCTGATCAGCATGCCGCAGTTCCCTGAAAAGAGTGCACTGCCAGCACATCAATTCACCAACAGCAAAACATCTAACATCTCTGAATTGATAAGAGCATTCAAAGGACCAGGAAAATAGATTTTCACTTTCCAAGAGTATCTGCTCTCTCACAGCTTAGACACAAGAACACTTTTTATCCAAGATTACTATAAGACTTATAAATGACCTAATTTAAATGGTATTTAACACATAAATGAACACAAATCAACATAGGTCTAAACATCTATTTTGTTGGATGTGACAGACTTCAATCTCCTCATTACTCATTATGCCCAAAAATTCAAGTTAAAGCGTACACAAGGAATGCAATACATACACATCTTTTTCTCCACTGCAACCCCACCTCCCATGCTACACTACCAGCTGTAGACGCTCAAGCATGAGGCTTCCACCAGCGGAGGCTTGTGCAGTAATTCTAAGGAAGAAAGATTTACGCACCACCGCGTAAAGATGATGGTTTCCAGACCCGCTGCATTATTCTGATAGTGAGCTGCACATGGTCATTCTATAGTGAGAGAGGGTAAAACCAAAAACACAACACTAATAATAAGTAATCCATGTGAAAAACAAAAGTCCTCATGGACTGGGAATAACTTCTCCTGTGGATACACACACACAACAGCCGGCAAGGACGCTAAAAATATGCAGAAGACTTGTGGTGCAGTTTCCCAAGGCCAGAGAAAGGAAATAGACTGACAGTTTCTCCCTGACCCCTTTACTACCCCCCTGTAACCTCCTAACAACCCCCACGGGGGATCCTGTCTCTATGTGTAAAACAGACAGTCAAAAAGCATCCTGGAAACTTTAGAGCCACGAAAACAAGGGGACATGAGGAAGTCCAATAAGCTTGTATGTAGAGGGCTCAGTCGGGAGATAATCTCGAGGCCACACACACCAGGCGCCAAGCCTATAGAGCCTAAAAGCTCCGTGGCGCAGCACAGCAGCGTGGTCATTGTTGTCTTTGGAAAGTAAGCAGCTTCAGTGAGGCCAGTGGTGTGAAAGCCACCTCTCTTCTTGAGTGTCTGCTCCAGAGCCTGGTGTTGACATACAGGGCAGGTGCAGCTGCTCTCTACAACTGCATCAAGTAGAGCCCCCTTCACACACACACACACACACACACACACACACACACAGTCAAATGCACGCACACACAGAGCTTGGATGTCACAAGACAGGGTTATATGGACAAAGACAAATCTACCATTTTCTTTAATATCTGTGCAACA
Organism: Chaetodon auriga; assembly: GCF_051107435.1. Taxonomy (NCBI): domain Eukaryota; kingdom Metazoa; phylum Chordata; class Actinopteri; order Chaetodontiformes; family Chaetodontidae; genus Chaetodon; species Chaetodon auriga. The sequence goes on along the minus strand of NC_135078.1, from coordinate 23,001,421 downwards.
ATCAGCGAGGCACTGCTGAGTTAACACAGAGCCCCACAGAGATGAAAACAATGGCTGGATTCTTCTGGCTTGAAGATGGCTATGGGAAATGGTAGGGATGCCAGGGCTGATAAGTGACCGAGAGGCTCAAGTTACTTCCAGCTGTCTGCAGCCATGCATGCCTCTGCGGAATGTATAGTTCACGCATAATGCAAACCATTTCATTTGCGTAATGCTCATAAAAATCTGGCGGACATATTAAATAAAGTCAACAGCCTCTCACTTGGGCAGGGTTCACATCACAGGAAAGAATCTCCAATCCTCCGAGGAGCGGCGCAGTGCGTCCTCAGCTGAGAAAACACAGACAGTTGAAGACTGTGACCTTGTGAGCGATAATGTTAACTGGATCAATAAAACCAGGCGATAGCAGAAAGCCTGGATGCAACATCTGGGGAGAGTCTGACTCCGGCTTTATGGCGCTCACTGAGCTGTGCATAGTAAATGTCCATGAGGACCTGTTGGCTTTGTTGGCTGTGCTTGTTTTTTTTTCCGTAAACCATAAAACAAAGGTTTCCATGTAGACAGCAAAATAAATAGTATATTAGTCTTCTAGTAATTAAAATTACAGGAAATTAAAGTTGATATACTTAATCATGCCTGTAAAAGATTAATGGTATCTAACACAGGCTGTATTTTTGTGCTGTAAACTGAGCTGCACTGAAAAACTAGCGCCACCCTGCATTAGCATCACCTCAATACCAGTGAGGGCCTCTTCCTGTCCATTTGGAAAATATAAGTACTTTTTCAAGCTGCTGCACGCTCCAAAAGGAGAGTGCTTTTGGCAGGCTTTGAAGTTCTCAGAAATAATGCTCCTTAAAAGCATCCTCTGCAATACAGAAAAACACGAACATGTATTTCAGCAAAGAGGCGTGAGCAAGCTCTTCTTAGCAGCCATGTAAATCCGCACTGGAGGACTCGGACATGTTTGATGTCTTTCAAGTCTTATAATGTTACACCCTTTGCACGAGCGGCATTGATTAGCCTTCGCAAAGGCAATATTCATTCATTCATTCAGACATTCATTATCTTTACTGGAGTCTGTCTGAGGCGCTGGATGGAAATGTGTTGATTCGGTCTGTATCTCACTGTGTCACATGTTCTAATTTGATCATATAGAAATAAACACAGTCAACACTCATTCCATTAAAATAAGATGCCTTCATTCGGTGTTTTTCTGCACACAAACATCTCACAAACAGGACTCCTCTGGAAAAGGATACTACAAATGCAACAAAACACCAGAGAGAAGGAGAAAGGCAGGAATAAAACTTTCTTTTTTCTTTTCTTTTCCCTTCTCTGCGCAGTTTAGTGTTTCAGTTACACCCTTTAGGCAGTAAAAACTGTCATCTAATCATATCCTCACAGTCTTAAATGCCATATACGCCCATACCAGGCTGGAAAGGGGACCTTTCTGTGGATTAAAACGGATATGAGGTTATTTTTGTGAGATCCATGATTGCACGAGGCACTCCCATCCAGACTTAGTGTGATGACTGAGGAGGTGAGCTAATATGGCAGAGCGGTGAGGCAAACGAGTTGTGTAAGTTCATCTGCAGTGGATCCTGCCCTTTGGTCGAAAAGACAAATGTTTAGTCTTTTAAATCTGTTGATCCTTATGTAATGTCTGAAAGAAAGTTGGTACACACTTGATGTTTGCATAATGGGGTCATATGAGGGGAAAAAGGACTTAAGGATGTTTAAAAATATATAGATATCAAGGATAAATTAACACCAGTGGCCCTGAATCAATCAGAAGATACGAAAAACAGGTGAGCAACAATGTGTTTCACATATTGTCAAGAAATTATCTTATGCACCACATCTATTATAAGAGCTCCATATTTTTTTGTATTTTTTTTTTTTTGCTCCATCTTGCAAAATTCAAGCTCTACAAAACCGAATGGAGATGTTCTGGAGGGCTCGTCAGATTAATAAAAGAACATAACTTGGGTACGCTTCAAAGACAATCAAGTGAGACCTAAATCTCCTGAAGTGAGATGGATGTAGCACATTGTGTAATCTCACATGTCCTCCGCACACTTTAACGGGTATCATTATGGAGCTTGACAGGGCGGGATTGGCCTGGCAAGACATGTTGGACACACTGCAGCAGATCAGAGGGAAGACAAGGGAAATGCTTTAACACCTCTGAAACAGTGAGGCGAAAATGTGATGCGGGGATGGGAATTACTGCTGAATTAAGCACCGCTTTGATTGGAAACTGATTGACCGATGGTTGGCAAAACATGAAAGAATGACCTTGAATCCTCCAAAGCGAGTATGGATTGGCACACAGCATCTCTCTCTCCTCCCTCTCCTGCTTTCTCTCATCCGCCCTCACTGTCTCACACACACACACACACACACACACACTCTGATAGGAACACACATCACAGGGAGAAACACATACATGGGTATCGACACACATGAGTGCTCCATCTCTGCTTTTTCGCACTCTCTTTAGCGAGGGGGTGGGGTGGGGGGGGATGAACACACAGTCACGTACGACAAGCCAGAGTTGAGAGAGCAACTTCAAAGTAAGGCAGATGCAGGGACAGCACCCTCTGAATAAATTTTCTGGCCACCAGTCGATCTGCCCCCAGGCTAAGATTGTGGCTGTTCGCATCTCTCCTGACCCCTCATCAGCTCCCAGTTAAAACCAATCCCACTCTAACAAGGCAGTCATAGAGAGAAGGGAAGGAGGCATGGGTAAATATAAAAGGAGATAAAATCCTCTTTCAGGTGTTGCAGCTATGAGGAAATTCATTTTCATCGAATACCCGATTGTCCGACTTTGAAGAGAAGCGTGCATCGATCCGTCCCAGCACATAAAACATGGCTGAACTGTATGCTTCAGTAATTATATGCATATGTGTGATTCTGTCCACAAAAGAATTGCTTTCAAGCAAATCAATTAATGTGCTTTATTCACACACCGGCAACCATTTTGTAACAATAAGCATCCTTTTGAAATGGTGGCTTTCTCACGTTGGAATCAAACGTTTCAGATACACTGTATTATTTTTTTTTTAATTTATCACATTAGTGTTATATCTCACTGTGCTGCTACAGCTTACTGCGAACAACAGTCTACTTACCGCATGCCAACGGTGCTTAATAACACCCTGCTGAAACTTATGTGTGTGTGAGAAGTGTCAGCATTTAAGAGATATTCCTGCTCAACTGTTTATGCATGTCATTATTATTTTTCTGTGTTGACTTGTTTTAATATTTGATTTCTGTATTAATCATTCATGAGGCTATGGTGCATGAACACTGAATATTTGTAATTACACCTGCTGGGACACACACAGTCCATTACATCTCTGACATGTGATACGTGCAGGAATAAAATCTGGATTTTCTCTGTTTTGTGCTGTTTTTTTGGTATAGAAAAATAGACTAGGTCGGAGTCAAACTAAAGGGTTGCATCATAAATCAGGGTGAGCAAAATGAACATCTTCTCTGAGCATCATTTGGAAAATGCATTCTCTGCATACTGTTGCCCAGAAAAACAATGATATGTACCCTGAGGGCAAATATTCACCTGTGTGTGCAAGCAAGTGCAAACCTGTGTATTTCTGTGTACGAGAAACCCACTATCCATAACTACCCAGCGTGCAATTCATAGAAGATGCAGTATGCAACCGTATATGTTGCTTTTAACTGAATACAAATACACACAGTGAGGTGTACACGCACACAAACACCCAGGAGGAGTGAGGATCTAATGAGGCCCGTGGAGACACTGCTGAATTTGTCAGTCAACCCTCAGCTTGCTGACACGCAGTCGACAACATCAATGACTTCTTTTCTCAAACAGGGGAAGCCTGTCGAATTGCATCAGAAGTACAGAGAAGTCTGAGGTCCACTGGACTTGGAGTGAGAAAGCTGGAGACAAGATGGGGAACTTAGCAGTGAACTTGTGCATGCTGCAACCTGGAAAACTTTGCGACTCTCGATGCTGTGTGAGCAAACCCTGCGCTCCTTTACCATGCATTTAAAACACATCTCCAAGTCATGATTATGATTTATGTGCAGGAACAAAGAAGAAAAAAAAAGAGCTTTAACCACTTCCCTTGTATTTCCAGGACTGCTTGCAAAACTGGGCCTCCAATCCTGTTCCTCAAATCAACAACGGGGGCATGTCTCTCAGTCTACAGAGACTCAGAGAGAAGTGAGCCAGGCTCGTCCTGTCGTAGGAGGCCTGGAGGTTCAGAGGCTTGTTGCCTCACTCCCGTCATGCCTACAGTTGTGCCATAATGGGCCATGCTTATCCCAGGTGTTATTGTCTCTCCCTATTGTTTCAGGGCACGCAGACATGCAATTTACATGGCAGTGTGTAATTATGACTTTCTCGCTGAAGCCTGGCCTGTCATTTTCACACACATGGAGGCAGTGTGGTCTCTGACAGTGCTGGAGACATCAGCTGGTCACACCACATGATAGGCTGCTGCTCGGGTTTACTTCAGCTCTGATGGAGCTTAATGAGGGAAAGACTTCAATTTTACTTATTCTCATTAACAGCAGGGAGGATGTACTCCTGTTTTTACTACTACTACTACTGCTGCTGCTGCTGCTTCTTATAATAATAATAATAATAATAATAATAATAATAATAATAATAATGCACTGAGTGGATTTGCTTGCTGTGTTTCCCATGTGCTTGTGCTGAAATGCCCTCGGTGGCTGTGCGTCGGTGGCTTCAGGGTGAAGAATGGCTCATCTACATGGTGCTGAATGAAGTGTCGGTTTTCAGCGCAAACTCCTCCCCTACGGACGGGCTGCGCTTTTCTTCCACTTCAACAACCAAGTAGTTTTCAGGGCGCATTCCCCGGCAGCAATGTGGAGGGAAAGGGCGACCACGTCCAGCTGAAATCTTTCTACTTTTTGCGTCGCGTTTTTTTTTTTATTTCTCTTTTAGAGTTTCTAAACTTTGCGTTTGTTTGGGCAACACTGCGGCTCGTCGACTACGAAGGAGGAAAGCGAGTTAGAAGTGAAGAAAACTGCAGCTACACCGTCTCGTTTTCTGTTTTTTTTTTTTTTTCTTGAGCCATTGTTTTCTTACATGGATACGAGGAGATGAAATCGGACGTGTTTCTCGTCGTTGAGTAAGCTCTCGGACGCTCGGACTGCTAGTTTATGTGGTCCCCGGGCTCTGTAGGAGGAGGAGAGAGAGTCCCATTCCTCAGCAGCACAACAAGGAGAGGCACACAGGGGCCACAAGTTGTCCACAGGCTGCGAAGGAGGCGAAACTTTGCCAAGTTGCTGCGCATCCGGCCGCTGTCGCCAAACGTTCATCGCTGTTTTGCACCGACTTTAAACTGGATTATAACCGCAATGCCCGTCATGGACCACGGGATCCCGTTCAGAGGATGAGAAAGGAGTTTTGAAACATGAACACTTTCTTGTAGTTAGTTTACTACTCCAGCGACACGTTCGGACAACACCGATCTGATAAAAAAAAGAGAAAAGTCAATTGTTCTTGCGTTTGTTTTTCCTGCCCTCGATACTAAACACACACTGTTCTGCAAAATGCCACAGCTGAACGGAGGTGGTGGGGATGATTTGGGGGCCAATGATGAAATGATATCTTTTAAAGACGAAGGGGAGCAGGAGGAAAAGATATCCGAGAACGTATCGGCGGAAAGGGATCTGGATGATGTGAAATCCTCCTTGGTGAACGAGTCGGAGAGCTCATCAGATTCAGAGGTAAGGACGCAGCGCACATATCAACGTCCCACCCCCGAGACACGGCTCAGCATGCAGAGAAATCACATTTAATGGTGTTGAAAGTTTCAATAGTTTCTTCCCCTCCGTGTGTGTGTGTGTGTGTGTATGTGTTCTCCCCCTGTCAGCAAGCAGAGAGGCGCCCCCAAACCAGACCCGACTCAGAAAGTTATGAGAAAGCAAGAGACTACTTCAGTGAAGGTAAAAAAAAAAAAAAGACAGAACCCCCCCTCAGTACTTTGAGTGCTACAGCTGGCAATCATGTCGCGTTTATTAACCCTGACTTTTCTTTATCCCTGCAGCACTGAGAAGGCAGCAAGATGGTGGCTTTTTTAAGAGTCCTCACTATCCTGGCTACCCGTTTCTCATGATCCCAGACCTCACCAACCCGTACCTATCCAACGGCTCTCTGTCTCCGAGCGCAAGGACGGTGAGTGTCCCCGCCGGTGTCTCATTCTTTATTCCTGTCTTCATTTTATCGCACTCTGCAGAAAAAAAGAAAAAAAAAACTTTGGCCGTGCGTAAAAGTTCCTTGTGCGCTGCCAGACCGCCATATTCCCTCCGAGTGGCCTCTCAAGGAGTACTAACTGCTTCTTTGTTCTTTTTTGGGGGGGATATACATTTCTCCCTGCCACCCACCCTCGACAGGGCTCGCGTTTGACAACTTCTCATTCGGCTCAAAGTTCAGACACATTAGTCATTCTTTCGTATTTTGAGTGCACTCACTCTGAGTCCTGATTCTATACTTTGGAGTGACCTTGTTAAAGCTGATTGTTTGCTTTCATTATTAGTTTCCCATGTGGACTATTATTCTGTATTATTATGCAGTGCACATTCAGGTTTTTCTGTACTGTATTCTTCTATAATGTAAATATTTTAACTTGACTCACCCCCACCAGGCTTTTCCTTTGTGCACTTTGCTGTTTTCATGGAGATATTTCTTAAGTGTGCAGGCTAGTAGCCATCAGCTCAGTGTGTTTTTGGCCTCTGCAGGATTTTGGCTCACATTCTCTGTAGAAAATTAAAAAAAGAGAGTTGTTCCTGAAGTCACATCTGAGAGTAACAACAATGTAATACCCCGCTTTGACACACATGGGAGGCATTTCGCCACAGTGTCCATGACAGCTGCTGTCCAGAGACTTTTAAAGTCTAGATAAGCTCGACAGTCTTAAGTAAGTGTTGTTGATGCAGAGTTTGCAGTGATTTGTTTACTTGTTGCACCACATCGGTTGTCCATGAAGCTGCAGGGGTGCTTTTAACCAGTATTGCTATCATTGTTAGATATTGTTGCATTGGTTTGTTTGCCGTTATTGTGTTCCTGTTCTTTCCAATATGAGCCGTAAATATCACATGTACAACAGGAGAATTAAGCATGTGATTTCACACCAGTTAGCAAGGATGCAAACAAGACTAGAGAGAAAGTTCATGGACAAAAATCCACACTGAGATCAAATAACACGTCAGACACAGTGACACTGAATACTGATTCCAAGCAACAGGATTTTAAGAAATGTACCCAACACTATTTAGAATATTAAATACAGTTTGAATGGACTATGCAAACTTCCTTGAAATAATCCCTGCTGGAGAGCTCTGTTCTTCTGAGCTCGTCCATCCCCCAATCCATGTCACATCCCCCCCAAAAAACAAGTACTTTCGTTAAGGCCTGGCAGGCATCTGACTGAAAAGACCCCCCCCCCCCCCTTTTCTGTCTCCTTTTCACTGTTCCAGGCCCACTCCCCTCGCCTCCCTCTACCTTCCATTCAATTAGAAAGGCGTTAGTTGACCATTGTTATTCTGAGCAGTCTTGATGGCTTCATTGGAGGTCTCCATTGGGGCTCATTAACTAAATGGCTACTCTGCTCACATTAGGTGATACACACCACCGTGTACATCGTCTATCTGGTTGCTTTTGGACACCAGAGTTAAAAACGCTGAAAATATGAATGCATCATGATATTCAGTGCTTCCTCTGAAGTTTTTTTTTTTTTTTTGCAGGAAACTTAAATAGATGTTTTGGTGTGTTAAAGTGAGCAAACACAGTCGTCTAAAGTAACAGCTTTCAGCTTTTGTCTGTCCCCTGCTTTGTTTTGTGTCTCTGGTGTGAAATCCTCTCACTTCCTCGTGTTTTTGTCCAGCAAAACAAAGTTGAAAATTAAAACGGCTGTTCCTGTTGCTTGGGGCAAAGTAGCAAATAATTGGAGAGGATTTAAAATTTAGAGGTATAATCCTCCACATTAGAGAAAAAAAAGAAGAATGAGGTCAATGGGACAGAGTGAGCTGACACTGTCAATCATCAGCGTGGCAGAAAACATGGAGCCAGACAATAGCTGGCATACTTAGCAGACGTCTTGAGGTCTCCATATTGCGCTCGGCTCAGCGTGAATGCGGTGAATTTGATTGACGAGAGGTTGGGCTTAGTGCCTTTTTTAGGCTCGCATTCTGAGGATTTGTCTTGTTTACACCTGTGGAAGACTACGGTCAGATCTGCTGGATGGTATTTACAAGTGGCCTGCATCTGGCCGACAAGTTTGTTTCACTAAAGAGCTCCATGGATAGTTATCATGCATAATCATTGGTGGAATACAATGATTGGCTCATGAGAGAAAGTTTGCCCACATTGTGTTGTCACCTCTCTGGTGTTGGGATACAAACACTCCTCTGCTCCTGCAGGCAGTTTGTTATAGAGTGTGTTGGACGGCCCTGCTGCGACTGACAGATTTGTTTTATAAGCGTGGTGTGGTATGTGGTCGTGCCTGTGCTGCATGAGGCACGTTAAAGTTGCGTCTCTTAAACAGATCATGTGATTAATACCAGGCAACATAATCCACATGTAGAGCTGCAGTTTCATGGCTTTGAGCACAATGTAAATGTTTTCGTGATAACAGATGGGACAACATGTGCACGTGTTTGAAGCATTTCTACATTTCCTGCATGTTTCTGTTTACAACTCTCCTCCCCCGCGTGACATCTCAGTATTTCTGTGTTACAATAAAGCAGCGAAAGGCTAAATATTCCCTGCATTTCAGTAATAGATACGAGATGTTGCTCGAGTTATCGTGCACTGACTTCACTCTGCAATGTGCGACACGGTGAAGGATTTGAGTCTCGCACTTTTAAATTTGGATGTGGCAACCCTATCATGAGCAATGAGAGACAGGCCGACATGGGATCAGCACAGAGTTCCCCCGAGGGCCAAGCATAACTGATTTAAAGCCTGCTCAGAGCTGACATTCTGCTGTAATCCACTGAGAGCTGAGGAGGAGGTTTTATGTTTGCAGAGATGTTCCACCAGCCCGCGGTGGGGTGCAGGGCCAGAGATGCCTTTTCCCCCACTTACGAAGTCATCCTGACAAATCCCGCTTATTGTTTGTCGATTCATTGATGTGATTATCGCCGTATTGTTCCTGTAGTGACGGACTAATGCCAGATTTAATTGGTGAGCACACACTCTGCTTGACGCCACCACTTGTCAGCTTCATCAGCACTTTCAGATAACTCTGCTGGTGCATCATCATCGTCACGAAAGTGCGAAATGCCTCTTGTCTGTGAGAGGTGGCGAGTGAGCGAGAGCGAGGTTGGCCACTCGGATATATCTTCATCAAATAGGCAGCGGGTCACTCGAGCTCCAGAGCATGATTGTTGAATAGAAGATTGTTTGAGATTGAGATACGAGCAGAGAGCTTGTATAAGCCTGAACATGTCAGTGGCTGTGATTGCATGCCTGTCTGACTTCTTTTTTTCTTTTTCGTTCTTTCTGTTGCTTTTGGTGCTTAAAAATGTGCAGACAAAGAAAAGTCAACACAGACATTGTCCCGCTGAATAAAAGGGCCTCTCCCTGCATAAGCAAGCACTGTTTGCGTGGAGGTGTCTTTTCATCAGGTGGCTCGCTTGGCATTTCGCTCACCTTGCCGTGTACGTGCGCGCGTGAATGTGCGCACGTGCGCCGGTGCGTGCTGCAGGTTGGTGTGTGTGAAGTCTGTGAGCGTTGGGGGGGTGGGAGGAGGGGCTGTTCAGGTGAGGCTGCGTGGATATTTTGCAACAGAGGCAACAGTGTACAGAGCTCACATTCTGACAGCCCTCAGTGTTGTATTCCTGAATGTTAGCGCACAAATATTTTTTCAGCCAAGCACTGTGTCAACACAGCTAACATTTTTGACTAGGTTGATGGTTTTTAAAAGATTTTTTCTTCAAAGGCAAACACATCTACATCAATTTAGTGGCTCTGTTCAATTAAAAACAGATCGCCAGCAGCCGCAGAAATGCCATCGCTGGCTAGGGGCTCTTCGCCTGGAGTGATTAATTTTGATAATGAACTCATTGCTGGGCCTCGAAATTCAATTAAAATTGGCAAAAAAATATATGGTTTTGAAATATGAAATGAATCATGATTTTGTTTGAGAATGAGGGGGAGATATTTGGGCTGATGTTTGCACTTTAACGCTTTAAAACAGAAGTATTTTAATTGATTTAAGTATAAATTTGTAACACATTTCAACAGCAGTAAGTCTCAGCAATTACTTTTTTATTACGTATGGGTAATCAAGTCAGGTCTAATTAGTGCAACACAAACCAAAGCAGTTTATTGTGGTGATTATATTGCCGTAACGTGTTGCAAATGTTCCACTTTACATGCCTTGACATGCATAAATCACTCGTCTAAATCAGTAAATGTCTAGAGACGCTTTTCGTTTTCTGTAACTTTAGAAGCTTCACCTCACTGGTGGAGGTTTGCAGGATGGTGCAGTTTGCATTTCCAGACCGTGGATGCTCACTTCCTAACATCACTCGTATAGAACTGTGTGAAATGGTGTCAGTCCTGGTCTGTATCCTTCCCTCTTTGGTCTCTGTGGAAAGCGCGAGTTGGCGTCAATTCCTCCTGCTACCCCATAGCCTGCTAGTTCACTACCTAACCCACCCACTCGCCCGCCTGACATTAGAAATTCTGTTTATAGCGCTCTCTGGCTTCTCGAGCGCGGGGCCCATCAGGAGCATCTCAGCACCCTTTGAGGAAAGGATAACCAACATCTCCCCTCTCCAGCCGCAGACTCCCCATGTTCAGTGACATCAATGAATCCCTTTGATGTGCCAAGCTGAATATGTGTGCAAATGTGTTTTTATCAATTAATGTGTTTTTCTCATTTGCTGTGTTTGGCCAGAGCTGCTGCACAGTTTGGTACACTGCTTTTCCCTGTGAAAATTTGGGTGAACTCGTGTTTGAGTTGAGAGACGTTCAGTCGAAGATGGACACCTCTCACACCTGAGTTCACCCCGAAGTCTCTGTTTATCTCTGTAGCTTTGAAGCGGTTTGAGTCGCTGAGCATCCTGAACAACAAAAAAATCCTGCAGTAGAATTCGATATTACAGCGTTTCAACAAACAAAAAAACAGCAACTATGTAGAGGAAACTTCTGGTCATGTCTACACATGTTCACCTCTACTATCAAACATTCGCAGTCCTCGTGCAGTGGACGGTCACTGTAGGACTGCACCATTATGAGACTCAAAGACAGCGGGTGACGCTGAAGCAGTGGACATCCAAAGCTTGCTATCCTCCACAGCTGCTCCTTCTCAAAAAAGTGAAGTTTCTGGAGATGGAGACGTGGGAGGTGGAGACACGTCTCATGTGTCATGTGAATACCAGCTTAGTCATGTCTGTTGTGTGGTATTAACCTGGAGTCCTGGTGCAGGAGGGGGAGGGGGAGGGGAGGGTGGGCCCACCTCCTGGATTTATCAGCAGGGTAGTCAGACTTTCCAGGTGACCGCAGTCCTGAAACTGTTTGTCCCGAAACAGTTTCTGATTGCGGCTTAATCGTCAAACTGGTTTATCCTGTAAAAATCCTTCAAATCCAAACGTGAGCAGCTTCCTTTCTCTTTTCTGTGTCATGTCAACAAGTCGCAGTCCGACTTAATGAATGATTTGAAGACATTACAGCCGCAACCAATCATCATTTTCATGATATGATTACTTGTTGATTAATTATGTGGGCTGTGACATTTCAGAAAATAGTGAAAAATGTACATTATTTTTTCCCAGAGGCCAAAGTGACGTACTCACATCGCTTGTTTTGTGCGAATAACAGTCAAAAACCTGAAGATATTCAGTTTAGTGTCAAATTTGACAAAGAAAAACAGCTGGGAGCCGTGAGTTTTGGAGAATATCTGCTCAAATCAGAATAGTAGCTGATTAATTTTCTGTTGATCAACTTATCATTTCAACAAACCTGTCAGACTATCCGATAATGATACTAGTCTTCACTTGCAGCCAAGTGAGGAGGGGGTGGGGGTGGGTTGACAGTAAACAGTAAATTGGACTGTCCCATATAAGTGTATGTGGCCCTCTCGTAGCCATAACCACTACTGTTTAGCTCACATAAAGAAATGTTTTCCCTCCATAATTGTACCTTAAACGCTTCACTCCATGCTAATAAAACGTGATTGTACAGCAGGAAGAAAAAGCAAAAGCTCTAAACAGGATTTCATCAGTCTGGTATTCCAAGCAGCTGTTTTCAGTTTAAGCACTGCAGGCAGCAGGAGAGAGAGAGAGAGAGAGAGAGAGAGAGAGAGAGAGAGAGAGAGAGAGGGGAGGCAGAGGAGAGATTGTTGATGAGATGTGGTGGTGGGAGCTTAAACTGGGGCAGATACGGGTCCTGCTATTCCTTCGCCTGTTATCCCGAGGTGGGCCGGCTTCCAGACCTTGAGGCACTCACTTATCTGAGGGATTCTGTCTCCCACAGAGCGCCGTTTTCTCCGCCGACGACCACAATGCTTTGCCATTCCCTTGCAGTCACAGCCCAATCAGCACACAGCGGGAGGCTATCAGGTCGTGCACAAGTTGCATCAGTACTACCGAGATTTGTCTCAGGCTTGGCTTCGGTTCACATGCAGGCCATGGAAATGCGTTCTCCCTGCTCCCGGTCTGTGAAAGGCCATGTCATACAAGTATGTGTGTAGTATCAGTGAGGTTGTAGTGGTCATACTAAATTAAGAAGTGGATGGATATCCGTCCAGGATGAGGTTAGTCGACAGCGAGCGGAGCAGCTGTTCTTCTTGTAGAAGTTATAAATCAGTTTGGCTGCTTCCCACCGAGTTTGTCCTGTAATGGTGGAGCTGCTGGTGCAGCTCGTGTCCCCTGACGGACACACGTCAAGTCAACACGTTGCACCTGCAAACACGACCTGCGACCTGCTGCACACAGACCTTTCTATTAACCTGTGCGCGCTTGATTGGATTAGCTTTAACTTACGTGTTATGACTTCGCTGATTATTCCATTTTTTTATGTGGATTTGTTGTACTTAAAAAACGCAGATAAAAACTTACATATTGTATAAAGTCAGAGCTGTAACTGATGAGGTAACTGATAAGACTGACGCGCCATCTGTAACCTGAATTTAGCCCTTGCTCTAAAAACACCAGTGTGTATGTAATGGATCGTATGTTTGACTACATAAATCTTGACGGGAGCCACGGGGAATTTTCCATGTTTAATACATTTATATGAGCAGGGCACATGTTACGATATGCTTACTTTTACTGAGCTTGTCTTAAATGCAAGGAGGAAAGACAAGCTTTAAGAGAAGGGGGTTGAAATAGAATTTGTATGTTATATTACAGCATGTAACTGCTTTATCCTACAAATATTTATTGAAGTAAAATCAGTAACATTATTTTAAACTCCGTTATTTTTAGCTGTTAGTGTCAGTGTTGATGTATTCCCATAGCGGTTTGCATGATATCATACAAAAAGTACATATTTCATTTTATATTCAACAAAACAGCCTTATTTTTAGTAACATTACTTTAATTTTGCATATTTGTCAAATAATTATGGAATTGCTGGTGGTGCTAGTTTTTGATAAATGACAGCCTGGATGAGTCGATATGGTCTGAATTTGTTTATGTAAATATCATTTTGTTCCCACTCTCAATGTTCCCATGAGATCAGGCTGCCTAATGTCCTAATATTGTCCTAATATTGATAATAACTTAACCTTTGGGTGCCCCTCGCTTCCCTCAGTTACCCTCATAAACCAATTGTACTTGTTAAAAAGTCACAATGTTCTGCAGAGCAACAAATTCGATTAAAGTCGAGCAAAAGCACAAGTCATCTAAAATGTGTGGCCTCCTTATCTGAAGCAGACTTGTGGATCCTGTTAGAATAAACAGCAGAAACGTCCGATGGGCAGATATTTAAACGTTGACCTCGGCCACAGATTCTCACTCTTTCCTGACCATGTGTGCAAAATTGAAAATTAAGACTAATGCCCTTGATTATGAGTTATGGCGGCCGTCGAGGGCCTTGTGCTCCTCAGACATGAGGCTCTCTTTAGTGATGGCGGGGATTCCCCTCGCCCGCCTCAGATGATCAGCATCATTGGGTTTCTTTGTCAGGAGATTTCATCATTTGATATACTCAGGTTTGTCTTTTGGCTGCACTCGGTCTATAAAATGCGCGTTAGCATGCGGTGAATCCTGCGTTGGATGACAGCGACGGGCGTAGGCGAGCTGGACGGCGGCTCCACACCTCCGCTGACATAATCCCTCATCCATTTACATGGCTCCATACCAAATCCCTACAAATGTGACTGACTTATTTGCTGCAAATTTAGAGTAGCTACGTTAGAAAAAAAGATCTAATCAGCCCTATATGACATGGAGTAGGCCAAGGAGTCCTTTTGTTTGATTTGTACATGGGTTGGAGGGGCTGGCTATTGGAAATCCCTGAAGCAGGCTTTAGGGGCAGGTCTGATTCTCGTGTGAAATGGGAAGGCTCTATAGCTCTCGGCTGACTTGACTGGGGCTGTATGGGTGTGTTGGCAGGGGGAGCGCCGGTCATGAATAGGGTCTTTGACTACCTCAGACTTGCCCTGAAAGGCAGGACAAAGACCCTAGGGCAACGGCTTAGAGCCTCACAGCTGAGCTACAGAATGCTTGGCCGAGTCTTCCTCCCTCCTTGCCTGATTTAAATACTACAGTGGCTTTCAGCATTCTGGCGGCGGAGGGAGGCTTGCATTCACCGCAGCACATTTACCATCAACTTTTCTCTCTGTTTTTGTTTACAGTAGACTAATGCCAGAGCTCTTTACGTAATCCATTGCATAGAATCCATCAGAGGTGCTGGTGAATATGCATCAGTGACTCTCTTAAAACCGCCTGAAGATTAGCTTCATGTTGTTCATATTAAGCAGAATTTATTTGGATACAGACTAACTGCTGGCATATGTGTGTATGGCTGCTAATCACAACTCTACTCGGAGCCGTTAATTATGGAGCATTTTTGCTGATCTTCATGCAAGATGGAGATGTTGGCAAGTAAACAAGACGAAACTTGGTGCGCACCTCTAATTGCTTGATTATTTTTGACAGATCTGTGCGACTCTTCGGCTCGGAGATTTGCAGGGGCAGAATAAAAAGCCATAAATCTTTTCTGTGGAGTTAATGGGGTTATTTGAGTCCTGTCCAGACACTCTCTCCCCACAGAGTGTCTAGTTTCAGATGTCACTCAGAGCTTTGTTTGCCCCCCAGGGTGAAGGGTTAGAGGTCAAGGTTCAGGGCCAGTTGGCTGAGTGGCCACAAAAGCCCAGGCTTCCCCTCAGCACATCCGATCCCTTCTTCCACACCAGCCTGCAGCCACAATGAACGGATCAGTTTGCAACATTTGTCTTTTCTTATTATAACCTAAAATTAATTTTCGCTTGTGTCAAGAATTGTAAGGGGAGAGTTCACAGTCTCACAATGAGCCTGTAAAACCGGCTTAGGTTTACGGCTCGAAGCTTTAATAGTTTCTCAGTGGAAACTTGTGTAATTATTCAGTTACAGTTTTGCTCTTTGTTTCTGCATTTGCTGTCCAGCTACTGTGGAAGCCCGCTGTTGTCATAGGAAACACCCTTTAATCGGTATGATTTGCATGACCTGAGAGTTTCTATTCCTCAGATTTCTGCAGAGACCTTCTTATTCTCTCTTTATCGTTCGTTAACAATGGAGAATTGCACCTCAGCAAAATCTCACATCAGCCGGTTGGCAAGAAAAAAAAAAAAGTTCGCAGTTTCTTTGTTCGAAACACCTCAGAAAGTTTGCAAGCCCACAACCTCACCCACATCAGCCACCACCCACAACCTCAACTTCTCTCCCTGCCCCACCACCACCACCCAAACATGTCCTCCAGCCAGGTTTATTATGCCGTTTCACGCAGACCAAAATTGCAGCTGCATGGAGAACAATCTGGAGCACATTAGCTCAGGCGCTGTGATTTATAAATTGTTTCTCAGGCCATAAATCCCTGCTGTAATTGTGCACAAGCACCCCTCTCTTTCTCCAGTCACTCCCCCTTCGTTCTCTCTCTCCTTCTCTCTTTCTCTCAGTCTCTCTCTCTGAGCAGCTTACAGTTCTGGGGTTAACACTAATTGTTTGCAGAAGTGTGCAGTTTGGATTGAGCTGAAGTTTGTTGCATTGTGGTGCAGATTTGGGGCTCGCAGAAAACAGCTCTTCATGAAAGATAAACTTTCCTACTTTTTTAATGCTGTTCGTAAACCTTTGCTGTCACATGGCGCGAGCTGAACGTCCAAAATGGGATGTGAGCGTTTGGTCTTCAGCTCCATGTTACTGTGGTTCATGCTCTGCATTCCTGAATACTGTGTAATTGTACGGGGCCTCTCCTAAACTCTGTCCCTGGGAATTTGATATTTACAGCAGCCCCTGATCGTAATCACCTTGCCGTTCTCGTTAGATTGTATTGAAACTGAAAGAGAGCAACAGCTGTATGTTGTTTTAAATAGCATGTCCAGCCTTGAGTTCTCTGTGGCCTGCTTAGTGTTGTGAAGACATTTTTCAGCAAACTGCAACACCTTATATAAATCAGTGTTAGCACCTCTCTGCTCAAATTGTGCAAGGAGTAATTTATTCAGTATTGACAGAACAAAAAAAGATGACTTTGTCAGGAGATAGGCAGCCCCTTGCTTGTTTTTCTACTCCATTGCTTTGCTTTCAAGAGACCTGATGAACCTTGAAGAGGTAGGGGACCTCATGACCCCTCCTCATCGCGCCTTGTGACTCCTCTAAAGGCTGTTTCTGCAACCCCGAAAACCTATACGTTCGTACTGGAAAATTTATTCTTTACAAAGTTTCAGACATGTAAGAGGATCCCCGGATGCGAAAGTGAATTGAATTTATAGCCAAACCTTTCACTAAGTCATGATTTAGCGCTCAATATCACTATGCGCAGCGTGATGAAAATGAAGCCTGTAGATTGCAGCGGAATGACTTTTACAAATGTTTCAGGTATAAAAATGCTCTGGCGACGTTCCAGACCTCCCCGCAGTCTGCTGACAATACGCATAACTAATCCTGGGGAATGTCATGGTAGTAAGTTGTGCACTGTGTCGCACACTGTGGGAGCTTGAAACTGCTTCTGAGAATATTTCCTTTTTCAATTAGATCCTGCGCAACATACTGAGAATTAGAAGTCAAATTAGATTTTCTGTTCCTAAAATTGTTGTTTTTTGTCATTTAAACTGTTTGCTTCAAGCCTGTTTGATGGATTCGAGCATTTTTTCCTGATATGCAGACGACACTTTTTTGCTCAGGTCTTATTTAAAGTGCTCATAAATGATCCGGGTTTCATTTCTAACACTGGGCCTCTGTGTCCCGGTGCGACGGGAGTGTGGAGGCATACCTGTGGCGTGTGAATGTGACTGTGTGTTTGAGCGGAGCTGGAGGAGCGGGCGGGCGGAGAGGAGACGCAGAGTGGAGTGAGTGGGCTTAGCGGTGGGGTGATAGGGATGTCAGGTAGTAAAATCTGAGATGAGGCAGGGCCCAGAAGTCTGCGGGGTCTGGAGATTTGCGCCTGCACTCGGAGAGCAAACACAGGAGGCATCTGCAGGCAGCTGTGTGTGTGAGGGGGGGAGGGGCTGCTGCTGCTGCTTAGGACAAGGGGGGTGGGGGTGTGGAGCTGGGTGGTGGTGTTGGGTGGTGGTGAAGAGAGAGAGAAGGGGGGGGTGGACTTGCAGAGTGAACACAATCAGCCCTCTGTTTTCATAAGACTTGTGGTATGTGAGAGCAGAAACAAATGTGTTTAATTTAGGCCCTTTTTTTTTTTTTCGCTCGCTCTTGCCTTCTCCACTACACCCTCTTATGCCCACCTCAGTTTTTCAAAACTGACGCTTTCCCTTCAAGATGCCTCTCCTGCCACTGTCAGCTGCTTTTAGGAAGTTTAAAAAAAAAAAGAGCCAAGAAAAGCTTTAAAAAAAAAAAAGGAAGAAACAATCACCCACTGTACCCCGCCAGAAAAAAAAGGCACACTTTTAGCAGACGTACTCAAATTTACTCTTAGAGGGTGGGGGTAAATATTTATCTGGAAAAAGAAGAGAAAGGGATTATTTTTATGTCCTCACTGAGAGTTTAGAGTGATTACCGTGCTGTGGTATTCGCCCTGTTCAGTGTGAGGGGTGCATGCTGGACTTATTATTGCCTCCTAAATGCCTTGGCAGGAAGAGCTGTATTATATTGGTAACCCATGCTGTCTCCAGTCAATTTGTGTTCGGTCATAAATGAAAAATTCAGGTCTCACTTGTGTGTCATTGGCGCAGACTGGGACGCGCGCACACACCTACGCTCAGACGCACACACATTTGATTTCTAAGTCGAGCTTTACTGTAAACATCCAGCCAACCGCTGGTAACCACCCCGTGTTCTGGAGTTAATTATACAGACGTTTACGGCTCTGAATTTCAATGAAACGAGGCTACTCCCCAAACAATAAAAAGCTGTGTTCCAGTGCGACTGGACAAACAATGCCACAGGACATGGAAAAGGACGACGTCTTTGACATTTGAGGAGTAGCCTGACATCAGATCACACTGACATTAAGTGGAGCGGTCTGTGACAATTGAAAGCAGCTCTCCCAGGTACGGGAAACCACATAACTGACTGCACATAATTGACTTGAATAGCTTCGCACCCTCCTCTGTCTTTATGAGATGGCCTTGCTCTTACCAGATGCATAATTATTTTCTTGTGTGTCTAATTACACAGTGAGTTTTATATGGCCTGCTGTTGTGCTCTGTAGCAGAATTACTCACTTATTCCCAACTTAAACCTCAGCGCGAGTGAAGAAATTTTCCTTTAACTGCACCTGATTAAAAGTACCTGAAAGTCAGTGAGTCAGAATAAGAACAATGGCGGCTTCATTTAAGGGCTCGTGTGAGCTCCGTAGTTAAAGCTGTGGATACAGGAAGCAGTAACTCAGGACTGTGTCATGCAAAAGGAAGAAAAAAAATAAACCCCCGAAACAAATAATTGCTTGAGTTGCAAAAATGCAAACTCCTGCTGAAGTCGCAGCTTCACTCACTGGGACAGAATGTTAAAGAAGCTTTTTAGGGGCTTTATTTTGGCCTTGTATTCTGTTAATGCTGTTTTATTACTGAAACAGCACTAAATTCACTCCCAGGACTTTTCAAATAAACCCAGTTAGCTGGCCGGTTTGGCCTTGTACAGATTATGCATGAGGCCGTCACGTGACGCCGGTGCTCATTGATTTTTTTCAAGTTGAATTGTGGAGATTTTCTGCACAAAATGTGGACTTTTACACTTCACTGGCAGCACGTACTGTTAGAGGGCAAAGCAGGTTGTGTGTGTCGCTGAAATTCTGCGTACGCCACACACAGACGTGGATGGAGCCGCGGCCCGGAGTGCGTAACCATCTTGGAAATCTTGGAAAAACCTTGCCGCTGTATTGTTAGGACCTCCCTCACGCTGCCTCCCCTCTTCACTCTCCTCTCTCCCTCTTTGCACTAATAGTTCTTTTGTGTACAAGAGCATGTTAAGAGGCCAATGAGCCTGGCCTTAATAGGCCACGTTGCCATAGAAACCACAGCACTCTGGATGTCTGACCTTTGACCCAGTTTTTTTTACCGGCTGTGAATAAGAGTGCAGGACGACCAACCAGGTCACAATAGAGGCCCGGCGAACTGAGGGAGTGCCCCTGTCATACTCACTTAACTTCATTCCTCTGTGGGCTAATGGACACTTCAAATGTGGTAGCCATTAGCAGGATGCTATCTCCAGCACAGGCTTCTTCTTCGTGGTTAATTTCATGTAAACTCAGAGATCCGAGCTGAAAAAAAGACAAGGGTAGTTCTTGCTGGGTTTTTTTTTTACGGGTGCCTGATGTGACTGATTGGTGCACAGCAGGGTGAGAAATCCAGCCTGCGTTTGGATGAAAAAGACTAATTTCTCTGCAGTTAAACTCTCACCAAAATATGTTTGTCTCTCTCCCTTTACCCCCTCCTGTAAGATAGCTTTAATTAATAACTTCCTCCCTGACTAATCTACTTACTTCATAGTGGACCGGATAATAGGACATGGTCCCCATTCAGAAAAATTTGCAGTGGCCCAATAGTGCATTGTGGGTCTGACCAGCTGAGCTGCTTGTCGTTTCCCCATCAATTACACACTAATTAGCACAATGACTGCCGAGGTTTGCTTAAGAATTGTCAGTGTAATTGCCTGTAATGTTGGCAAACAATGAGCCTTAATGCAAACTCTGAGACAAGGCGGGGGCTTCTTATCACATTGTCTTTGTCCCAAAAGCTTTAATTGTGTTTCATGCATAGATCAGGTTGAGGTGTCAATGGCCCGGCATGAGCAGGTGATATCAGCAGAGCAAACCAGGGAGGGCCGGTCGTGCAGGGGGCCTGACGGGGCCATTGTCTGAAGCCGCTGTTCATATGGGCAGGGGACGGTAATTAACACCTCAGCCAAACAGCAAGCTGTGCGGCCCATTTGTTTTCTGTTGGGGGGTAAAAGAAAACAATGGGGAGGGGTCCTCCACACAGTAGGTGATTGACATTATCTGCTGGAGCGATCTGAGGAGGCATTCCTGCTGCTCTGCCACAAGTTGGGCGAAGCAGCAGTGCCAGGCCTCGTCTGAGCTGCGTCTTTAATTCACTTTGACTGTGAACGACTGTTTGCTTTTGACTGATTGAGTTAAAGTAATTCAGCATAAAATGCAATAAATATATATATAACATGGTTTGGTTTAGATGGCAAGTTATTAGGCGTATCTGCTGTTTTCCAGAGTCAACATATGTTTTGTGCATAATTATTGTAGTTTTTCACATTTTATGAGGACATAAATATTAGTCTATATTAGTATTATGTTTGACTTTACTTCTTGCCTGACTGACAGCCATTATGACTTCTCACCGCAGCCCTGAAGCGGGCAGATAGTTGCGAGCAAAGTTTGGGATTTTTTTCTGTCCTGTTGGCAGAGAGTCTGACTTAGTTTGACAGCAAATGTCCAGACATCTGTCTCTTCTCCGTGCTCTGATGTTGGCCTGCAGTATGGCACCACACACTTCAGAGATGACAAAGACTCTTGGCTGTGTTTTCCACCGCTCTGTGAGAGCAATGTAACAATTAAAACCCAGCTCTGGCAGGCCACATGCCCCAGAGCATATGTCGCATTCTCTCTGTTCAAAAAACCAAAGGGCTCCAGTGTAGCTTTTTGGAAAATTTCAGTGGCATCACTGCCACCTTTGTCGCATCTGGGTCCTGTAAAAGTAGCACATTCTACTGATGTCTATTCTGAGTGTTGGAGGCAGCAGGGAAGGCTGGAAGACAATTAGAGAGCTATGAAAATGGACCAGCTAAACTTCACTTTAGTTACACATTTCTTTCAGTACTCTGTCCGAGTCTGTTTACCAGAGCTTCCAGCTCCCATGCTGACACAGACATTGCTATGGGCCCTGACCATATGTCTGTATGTGTTTCCAGTAAAATAAGGGCACGTGTAAAGCATTACTAAATGTCAGTTGCATTGATGTTACTCTACTTCCTGTTTCTATCTCGTACTGACATTTAATACCACGTAAACCATGTCACGCCTCTTTGAATCATCCATTTTAAGTGCTGGCTCTCCTAACTTTTTCTTACACTTCCCTTGTGTTCGTTTTTTCTTTTTCTTTTTTCACCGTAACACCGAGAAAGTTTTTGCTGAGCAGCACGGCCCACAATTCCTCGCCTTTTGTTTCCTGAAACAACTCACAGCCCTCCCTCTCTCTCCGCCTCTCATGTGTTAGTGAGTGGTGTGCTGCCGCAGTCCGGACTGCAGCTAATGTGACAGCGTGCGGCTGGCATCACCTGGCTGGATGTTTCAGGCAGTGTGTGAACAGTTGCCCCATAGGCCACACTGGCAATTAAAAGAAAAGTAGGCGCTCAGAAAAAAGCGCCCGGGGGCATGTTCCTCGGTCCTGGCAGAAGCTGTCAAATAAGGGATGGATTGGGTGGGAGAGCCGGGGTGGGCACGGCCGGGCAAGACCAAACGCTCACAATAGCGCTTGTTTCATTTGTGGAAGGACTCATGATTGACATAGATTAGACAGAGAAAACTGCATTGTTTTGGATTTTCTCTCCAGAGAGTAGCATTCATTAGGCGCCATGCACACAGCAGAGTAAAGTTTCAATAGGGAGCTAGCAGCCTCTAAAAGCAACTGCCTCCTGACAGTTGTATGGACTTGGGCCCATTAGTTGGAACCTACGATTCAGCCTTGAGCAGTATAGTGAAAATGAAGAGGGCTGATGTCAACTCCAAGAATTTCCCCCCTTTTCGAAGGGAAAAAGGGTCCCCTTCCCCCTGCCTCGGTGCTCTGTTGGACCCCAGCTGTCAGGAAACAATACCCTCTGCCTGCTCCGACAAACTCATTCCTGAAAATGTTTTTTTTCCCTCCTCTCCCTTTTCCCCCTCCTGCTATAATGTCTTTTCCATTTTTAACCCACAGCCATCCAAGCTTCCTTCCTCCTTACAAACCCTGAGTGATGAATGAAGATTTAAAAATCAAAACCTGAATGCATGACTCCTCCAGTTTGCTTGTTTGTCATCATTTATCCTGCACCAACTTTTGAAACGGAGACAAAGCGGTGCATATATTCTTTAACTGGTTTTGTCAGTCCTTTTTTTTAAGTGGCAGATACTTTTTCTTGTCTTCACCATTCATCAGATGTTTGCTGTGGGTGGATGTTGTTTGTGCATTGGAATTCGTGCTATATAAATAGAAACAACAGTATACATTGTAGAATGATAACAGAAGAGTCATGGTGAGATCGCCTGTTACGGACAGAATTTATCACCCGTAATACACTTTCATGCCTAAATGCCAACTTAAATAATGAACTAGGATACTTTTATGTCTCTACACTACATGAGACTGGATGAGCCAAACACAACTTATAATATAAAACCTTTTTAATTAATTTGAAATTGCACCAGGGAGAAAATCCACATGCATGACAAGCTGCTGTGTCCGGTATTTAAACTGATTCATAAACCAGATGGTTGAGCCGTGCTTTTGGAGCTCTGGCTTCATGCTATCTCCATTGCTGGAGGAACAAAAAAAAAAAAAAAGAGAAGAAAAGTTCAGCTTGTTGTATCAAGCAGTAAATCACAAAAACCTCTCTTGGAGTACACAGCTCTTTCTCCATGGCACTGGGCAGCAGTAATCGGGTGGTGGAAATCTTTGTGACATGTGAGGGGAAAAAAGAGGGAGAGCAAACACTTGCACAAGACTTTATGATAAGTTTGATGCATGGGTGAAAAATAGTGATAGTGAAAGGAGGAGGGGCTGCGTTTGGGTCAAAAGGCCAAACTAATTGAGACGGAAAGGCAGGACTTAGCTTCGAGGGCGCAGCACAGCCTTTCGCTGCTCTGTAAACGGGGCTTCCTTCCAGCTGTCTCTTCCCACCCGCTCGGCGATGGGCGCCCACAGCTGGCCTCTTGTTTTTCCTTGACAAACGGCAATTTCACAGTCCTCCACTAGTCCGTTGTGTTCACATCACTCTCCCCGCTCTCCCCCGTGCCAGAACTCGCTGTCTGACTCCAGCAGCAATGTGGGTCCCGTACAGGTGTCTGCTGGAGATCTCTGCGGGCTTGACACCGTTCATACCGCTTTAGCACGCTGCAGGAACAGATTCAGTTCCTGCAGTTGGTCTGCATTTTGTTAAATCTTGTATGTTTTTATGACTGTGTATGTTTTTCCCTGCAGTCTGGTTCTGTTCTGTAATTCTGTTCATTTTCTCTCACCCACAGTACCTGCAGATGAAATGGCCTCTGTTGGACGTCCCTGGATCTGCAGGACTAAAAGACTCCCGTTCTCCAACACCAGGGCATTTAGTAAGTAGACACTCAAAGTAAAACTCAAGCCAAAAACTCAGCTATGGTGTAAACACCTGAAGCAGGATTTTGTATAGGAGCACAGATCACATTTGAAGTCAGGATTCATCAATTTATTATCTATATATTCATCAATCTTTCAGATGGCTTGGTTGGTTGGAGGAGGGAAAGTAAATCACAATTTCTACAGCAAAATTTCAAATGACTGTTCCTCATTGAATTCATCACTTTGTGGCGCTAATAAGGTGTTTCCTCCAGGCTACGTCCTACCGGACATAAACCTAATTATCAGACAAATCAAGTAAACTTATTGGGTGAATCCGTTTATCGCAAATCATATGAATAATTAACTAAACTATCACCATAATGTGGTTATTCACAATAATGGAGTTATTGTGAGCATGTAAATGTGCTGGTTCCCATCCATCCACCCGCAGGCTGAGCAGTCTGTCTTTACCACAGTAACTCAGCCTCCATCATAAATCTCTCAAGTCTGAGCCTCCTTGCCATTCCTGATCTTTCCCACGCAGGTGTGAACTAGTCATCACGGTGTCTCACTCTGGTTTGACAATGCGGGCCCTCAGCAGACCTGTTTGCTTTGTGGCTTCGCTGAGGGACGTGTGTTTGGGATCGAAAACATTAGATAACACAAGGCCAACAGCATCTATCTCACATCTCACCTGCTTGATTGTATCTGGGTGTTTTCTGGTTCAGGAAGTCAAGCTCAGCCGTGCGTGGAGCAGAAAACTACTGTCACAACACTTAAAGTAAAAAGAGGCGTTGTGACTCAACCCCTTGACCTTACATATCCTGGCCAGACGTGCTCGCTGAGTTTGTGGTTGATTTGCTGCATCCCATAATCACCGTGATGCACATGACAAAGTCCTCATTGAGTGCAGTCAATGGCAAATTGTTGTGAAGGGGCTGAGTTTGCTCATGGGAATCCAGGACTGACTTAAATCTCAATGGAAACCAATTAAGATATTTTATTCGAATAAATGCTGACCCGTCATTGACCCTGTTGATTTCTCTGGAAATGGAATACAGCAGCTTCTGTGTGACGTTTTGTTGCAGAAAACTGTTATAGAGCAATTTAGCCGCTAATGTGCAACACTATGGAATGAATGAATCTGCGTGATAGGCAGAGAGAATGAAGACAACAGGTCACAAACAATGAGTAATAACAATTGAAAGGAAATGAAAGCACGCTGACTGAGGTCGAGTTCCTCTTCTGTCCTTCAGTGCTGCGACTTTTCATGTGGCTCTGTGATTGGTGCTGCTCTGCATTTGTTTGTCCTTCATCTCTTTGAATTTCATTAATCCAGCAAAGTCAGTGCAGAAGAGACATTGTAGAAGACGGAGAATGTGGGGGATCAGACTGTTTTCTGTCAGAAATGTTCGGCACATTGTTCGAGTAATACGCAGCCTTCACTTTCGTGTGCTGAAATATGTTCTTTTCTTAAGTTTGCAAAGTTTGTTGTTTGCCAGGTGCATTGAAAAATTATTTAGATGCCTTTCAATCTGTGGAAAGCAGCTTGCAAATGTGGTATATAGGTTCTAGATTGTTGTTCGCATAGATTCTTAGATTGTTTGTATCTTGACTTTTTTGAATGGCAAAAGTTTTTAAGGGAGACAAGACGTGCTGTTTATTATGATCATTTCACTGTGTGCATTGCTATTGAATGGCACAGCTCTAATGAATGGGCCATCTAAGGCCAAACACCTCAAGTGAAATGCTTGAATGGTCAGTTAAGAATATGAGATAACATTATTGTCTTAGACCTCATTTCACACTTTCATTTTAAAGTAGTATAAAAGGTGGGGAAGTTCACTGAAAGTGTAACAGCTTTCAGTTTGTGAACTAAAAGAGGAAGTCGCCATACTTGATCTGGTGACCTGCAGCCAGAGGGTCATTTGATGTGCAGTGGGAAGCTCTGACACTGGGTACGGTGTACCCTGGGCACGGAGCACAGAAAGCGAAACACCCCGCTGTGGCCTTACCCCCCACTCTGGGCCAGGAGCCCACATGCCCCTCTGGTGTGCTGCTGCTGACAGGGAGCCAGGCTGATTATGTGCTCATTACTCCAGCCGAGGAGAGAGAGGGAGAGTGGGAGGGGAGCAGCAGGCTGGCTCCCCAGGCCTGCAGGCTCCCCAGGCCCCAACACTGCACTAATGAGAGCAGGGGGAGCGGATGGGCACACATGGGGGGCCAGGGATTACTGCCCAGGGCCAAGAGGAGCCAGAGAAAGAGACCCGAGGAGAGGAGGCGAGGAGACACCAGCAGGGACTCCTGCAGCAGACCTGTACCTCTGCAGTCATTCTGCAAGCATGTGTTCAGTCTGACACTGTTGTCTTGTTTTGATGATGGACTTGCATGGACTGGAATATCTGTGAGGATCTGCCCGTAGGTACATGTATATCTTATGTTTTCTGTGCATGTCAACTATGCATAATGTGAGCTTACTGATAAGGATTTTACAGTCTATTAGTTGAGAGGCCTGCTCAGTCTGCCTCTTGCAGATGAATAAATCATCCACTGCTGAGCCACCGCATGAAGACAATGTTGATATTTAGTTTTTTGTGGATGATATCATCTCACATTCCCATGTATGCCTGCGGAGATCAATGCAATAATTGTTGCTCGAACTGAAATTGCTTTTCTGCTAATTCTGGCGATGTGGAACAAGATAAGAGGATGTAAAATAGAAATTAGAGAATTCAGGGGATGCGAAAGTCCAGGGAAAGACCATCCTGTCACTGCAGATTGGGTCCATAAGGCCTATATGCAAATTGGAGCCTGCTCTGGCCTGAGATCCTCAATTATTCAACAGACAGGTTTGTTTAGCATTCAGTTGGTATTGCTTTTGGTAGCAATGGTAGTGGTGATGGTGGTGGTGGGGGGGTGGAGGAGGACTGGGAAGAAGGGAACTAGCTTTCCTGTGAACATACCGCACCCCACCATGCATATATATACACACACACACACACCCACACACATACATGCAGCACCCCCAAACCCCCATATAAGCTCCTGTGTTCAGAGGCTGTCTCGTCATGAATAATACATCAAAGGCGCTGCAGGGCCAGGTGATGCAGTACGGGGAACTTGTCAGCCCATCAGTAGTGGCCGAGCTGGACCAGGGAGGAGAGGAGAGGAAAGGGAAAGGGAAAGGGAAAGGGAAAGGGAAAGGAAAGGAAGTCGAGGTGGCACCGCTGTCTGACTCGTGTGTGTCTCGCACTCGTCTTGCACAACGTACCGATTCACAGTCATTAACACTGCGCTGATAATGATGTCAAGGCTGCGCACTTCTCCCTCTGAGGTCATTCAGTCATTTGCAATAATTTGTCCATAAGGCCTATTCTCCACGGCATTACTGACTACACTGACTAGCACTGTTATTCGCGATTAGAAGCAGCTGTGACTGTCAAATGAGGTAGAACTGACCGGAGTGCATGTCTGTCAGTTAGTTATCAGATCACGGCGTGCTCAGTGCTCAAATATGGGCTGATCTTCACTCGACGGGGACACAAGAATCACCCTCTTTGTGTCAATATTGCATTAGCGTCTAGAGTGGACCCGGTCCAGCGTGTCATAAGTCACTTAGTCACCGAATTGTTTCAGTGAATTGAAGTGGCAAGGTCTCGAGCAGCATTCCAGAGATGGCTTTTGTCTCCTTGCATGTGTCGTGTGCAATCTTCAACCCTCAGGGCTATGTGACAGTTTAAGTGAAGATATTAGCTGAAAATATGCTGTTTTTTTTTCTCTCAGAGCGATACATACACTTGCTTTCGACCCACATTACTTCAACAGACCCTTGACTGTGAGTCCGGTGAGATTTTCGCGTTTTGCATTAGGCAGTGAACACCGGGATCCATCATGAAATCAAAGGCTTTGGGAGGACTGAACTGAATACTGATCTTAGGTCTGCAGTCCTGCTGGGCCACTGCAGAGACAAGATCCTCTTCAGAAATGGAATGAGGAACCAGTGCTTTGATTCCAGTCAAAGTCAGATTTAGGATCGCAGAGTGAAATTACATGAGAGTTTCAGATTTCCCAGAAAAAAAGATGTTTATGTATCTCTGTCAGTTTACAAATATTTATTACCACACTGGATCCCAATGAGATTTGTCCATGTTTGTGTTGTGTGCTGATTTTGTTAGAGCTCTGTCAAATTATTTCGTGA
Source organism: Chaetodon auriga (assembly GCF_051107435.1). Classification (NCBI taxonomy): domain Eukaryota; kingdom Metazoa; phylum Chordata; class Actinopteri; order Chaetodontiformes; family Chaetodontidae; genus Chaetodon; species Chaetodon auriga. The sequence goes on along the minus strand of NC_135078.1, from coordinate 22,973,305 downwards.
GCGCTGGGGATATTCTCTCCGGTAATATGACGCCGCTCTGCCCTGTATTATTTTAAGCAAGAATATTACTGCCGTTGACCTTTTCAGAGGCGATGACCAGGCGTAAAGCACACGTTGTCTGTGATGAATGGCATAGTTTCGGAGCGGTTGATTTTAAGGACATACGACACGGTCAGTCCCCTCTCGCGTCCGCTTCCTGTTGGCGTTGACAAACAAGGCTTGGATTTCTCAGCATGCCAGGCATTCTTTTCACCCCGTCTTTCCTGGAGTTTTGAAAGGCCTCTGAGCCTCCCACCCAGAATCACCGAGCATAAAGACACACAAAGCTGCGGGGTTATTCAGTTTGTTCTAAGCTCTCTTCCCCATCGGCTGTTTGCCTAGTAATTCAATTCAGATGTGCAGGATCCAAAAACATGTTTGCTTGAATGAAATCCACCCCTCCACCCACATTGACCAAGGACTATGCTTTTCTTAGCGCCGTTCCAAGTTGGACAGCCAAGCGAGGTACTGCCACCTCGGCCTTTTTAGTTTCAAACCCTCTTAAGAGACAGACATCTTTTCTCTGCACCGGCTCAGCAACTTTTTGCTGTGTTTTTTTTCCCCTTTAAACCTTCCTGTTACTATGTCCAGTCGCTCTTAAGACCGGTTCTGGGTGTTTTTACTTGCTAGCTGAGAGGCACGCACCGCTTCAGACCTGTTTGCAACAAGCACGTCTATGTAAGAGCTTGATTTCTGTCCGTCAATGCAGATACCATCTGTTTCCAGGTTGCTCTTTATCTGTCCTATCACGTAGATGTTGTTTATATTTAAAACACAGCTCATGTTCCTTGTGGTTTCCTTATTACTCTTTGCTTGTGGACCATGAAGCCAGATGTATGAAGCTGTGAGCTGGAGGAATATTGCCTCTACACATCAAGCAAGTGAAAGAAGGCATTGAAGCTTTAGTGTTTAGTTTTAGTCACGATTGAGCCATTAGTCTGGGTTTTTTTTTAAATTTTATAGGACCGCATGTGATGCTCTCAGAGCTTTGGGGAGATTTTTTAATAAGAATTAGATTAGAAAATGATGCACATTTTGATCGATTAGATTCAAAAACATCCTGATTTGAAGAGAGGAATTTGCTCGATGAAGTATCCATCTTTATTCCTAACGGAGAGATTCTGGCAGCTGGGATGCAGGTCAGAATAGTTTTGCATATGTGCAAACTCCCATTTTTCTCCACATTCAGTCGGGCTGCTGAACTGAAAGGCAGGAGTCGAAACTAGTGCCTTCAAACTTAGAAATATGTTTAGAGCACACGATTGGTGTATTCCAGGATCTGAATTATTAATAGGCATCATTTCGAATTCTCACTGAAGTGCTTCCCAAAATGTGTTGGCACCCAGGTCTAGAGGTCTCGAGCAGCCCTCACAATATAGGGAAAATTCAGGCATATTGTACATGAAGTAGAACAACAAAGCACAGCTCAAATATACATGACATGTGGGACCTGGGATTTCAGCCCAGCGAGTCAACACTATTTCTGCCATGAAGCGTTATCAAAGCCTTTTCTGTGTTGTGTCAAATCGTGTTCTCTGTGCATCATCATATGCACTGACCTTATATGCTCCAACTCTGGAGAAACCAGCTCTGAGCAAAGCGATCTTAATATAGCCATGTTTAACACCAGTAAATATTTTCCTCACTCCATCTGGCATTACCAGAATCAAAGCGTGCTTTAGACGTGGGAGAAACCAATTTGCTAAAGATTTAAAAGGAGGAAAAGGTTGGACTTTCCTTTAAATAAAAGTGGCTGAAAAAAAAACAACAAAAAAAAAAAACGCTACGATTTGGGTACAATTCTAAGCCGCGTGAAGCGAGAGAGTGTACAGAAGTCTCAATGCAAACCTTGTTCCCCGGCAGACCACGTTGGAGAGAGACGAGAGGTTGAGAAGGGGGGTGGGGAGGGATATTGAAGAAAGGTTAGCCTGGAGGAACAAGACTCCTTTCTCCCCCCCGACTCCCCCTCCACCCACCCCTTGACCCTCCCATGTGACAAGTTGAGCCAACAAGTGCTCTATTCAGCCAGGCAGCCAGGGGAAATGACTGCGAGGCTGAGCGATGCCTAATGAAAGTAGAGACACTGGTTATTATTATTGTCTTCTTCGTCCTCGTCACAGACGTAATGCCGGTCAGTTCTCGGCAGGGATCTGCTCTTTCTCCATGTGCGTTGAAAGAGCTGAAACATCCAAGCTGCACAGAGAAAGAAGTTTCATCTCTGCTCTTCGTCACTTATCTGAAGTCACACAGACTGTGAAGTGTTTTTCTCACATTAGGTCCATCTGAAGTATAACGTGGCAGTGGAGTCCACCCATGGGCGTGTGCCCAGTCAAGTGACTGCTGTCAGACAGGCATGATGTCTCCACTTGTTTATGGGTATTCAGTTTACCTTAGCCTGATTGTGTTTGCTTGCGGCCTGCCGGTGTGACTTTTGGACTCGGTGGCACCGTTGTTTTCCTTGTCGGACTGAACAAACAGTTCTCTCCTCCGCTAAATGACCGTAATGGTCTTGGCATGTGTCTGCGAGCCTTTTTAGTGTTTCTTGGTGCCGGTCCAGATTGCATCACAGGGCCGGTCACACGCACAGACTGAGATGTTTACCGTGGAGGGCATTCACACACGATGCCCTGTTTACATGTTTTGAACAATGGCCAGCCGAAATCATGTGTACAGTTTGAGATGGTATCTTCAGTAGCTTTGATGGATTCATTCTATTCTGAATATAAAGTGTCACCTCCTGCTCATAAATTAACTTCTGTCTCTTCTTCTCTTGTTTTTCTCTTCAGTCCAATAAAGTCCCAGTGGTGCAGCATGCCCACCACGTCCACCCACTGACGCCCCTCATCACCTACAGCAATGAACACTTCTCCCCCGGCACGCCGCCGTCACATCTCTCCCCAGAGATCCTCGACCCAAAAACAGGTGAAGTCTCCTGGACGGGTGTTGATTCACCTCACTGTGCATCTTGCATCTCACATGCAATCTGTCCGTCATCATGAAAGGCGGCTGTGAAAGTTACTCAGCTTAAATGCACGTCAGCAATAATGAATTCAAAGCGTGACCACTTGTCACGTTGGAAAAAAGTATTGAAACCTCCACAGAAACCAGGAGCGGGGCGCTCTCACGTGCACAAACGAGCGCACGCCAATGAGCCTGACATGGTCCTGAAGTTTGAAAAGGAAACGGTGTGTTTAGACACATCTTGGCAAAACTGTTTCTGTTTTGGAACGAACTGAAAAAGCTTCTATGGACGTTTTGTGACTTTTCTTTTCCACCTTGAAAACTTGGTAATCACCACAGCTGCTGTAAACTTTCAAACTGCCTCTCAAAAGATAGATTTCAGGTGGAGATGATGGCAAATATTTGCAGAGATGTTAAATATTGTTTTAAATAACTCGTATGATGATACCATGTCACCTCAGCGGGTATGTACTTTTAAAAGCTCATGTCTTCTGTCTTCTGTCTGCAGGTATTCCTCGGACACCTCACCCCTCAGAGCTCTCTCCATACTACCCCCTGTCACCCGGGGCTGTTGGTTCCATCGCACACCCGCTGGGCTGGCTCATGCCACAGTGAGTTTCATTTATCACACCACAGTTAAAGCACTGATGTTTGTAAATTAACGTTGTCAGATCAGTGGCTGAAGTCAACCAGATGCTTGTGTTGAGTTATGGTTTAGGAAAGCCAGACATTGTTTCTGGTAAGTCTAGAAGCAAAAAGAGAAAATTGCTGCCATCTTTGTTTAAAGTAACGTCAGATTTTAAAGCTCTGTTGTGTAAGTGCAGGTGCACCATATCAGTAATAATAATAAATTAAAACATTTGAGTTCACCGGGAGGAATTTATGAACATTTATGGGTTTTGCTACGGCTCTTGTAATCAATTACAACGGTGCTGTTCCACAAGGAGGGGATTTGAGTTGATGAGTCGAGGATTAGTGCTGGTGGGTTAGCTGTCAGCTGTGTTTGATCCACCTCACACTGGAGCTTTCGCTCACTTTGTCTCCCTCTGTCTCTCAGGCAGGGCCAGCCTATGTACTCCATCCCTCCGGGGGGATTCCGTCACCCCTATCCAGCGCTAGCAATGAATGCATCCATGTCCAGGTGAGCGGATCAAGTTCAGCAACACCCCCCTCCCAAAGGGGGACACCTAATATCTGCTGCTTCTATGACATGCTGTAATCACATTTTTCCAGCTTTCGTCGCCAGCGTTTTTGAGCACTCGCTAAAATAAAGGGCTCGTGTGCAGTTTTCAACTTCCACTGTTTGCAATGTTAAGCTGTTCGGGCAACAACGGAAACAGCAGAAATCTTATTTTGACTAACATGCTTCCTTCTGACGAGCATTGTCAGATCACAGACAGGCAGCGGTGTCAGGACTACAAAGGGATGTGAGGTCTAAGTCTACCACAGACAAGTTCAGCTTCTTAAACAGAGTCAGCGCGTCATTAGCATTCAGCGGCGCTCTCCTGTCTTTTCTCTCAGAGCTAAATTTCTGTGGTCAGGCCAATGTTCCGAGCCACTCCACAACACACACACACGCACATACGGCAGAGATGAAAGGGCTGCGAATCGATTAGGACAAATCAAAGCTCATCTGAACCTACACGTCCCATCAGACTTAACTCTCTCACCTTCTTTCAAAATTGGACAGATTTGTAGCGAGCCTTCCGGTGTTGGTATGAGAGGAAATATTCAGAAGGGTCTCTGTGATCAATAGCATGTGTAGCTCCGTCCTGAGACGTACTCACAATCAGAAGAAACCTCACAGAAGAGTTATACTGTTTAATTCTATTCAATGCATCCCAAACATCACACCGAGCCACACAATGTCACGGTGAATTTCTGCTGTGAAGTTCATAATGTGCAACATTATTTGTTAATCAGACAAGAAAAAAAAAAAAAAAAAACTGTGCTGATGAACTAAATTTAAAGCGAATTCAAGTGTAAATAAAAACTTATGGCAACCACCCATGTTACATAAATACGACTGCATTACATGAATGCTAATGGGAGCATTATTTTCAAAATGTGGAGCTTGACTGCATGCCATCGCTCGGAGCAGCATCCAGTTATTCACCAGGGACTAAGTGGGATGTTTACACAGATAGTCGGTATAGGTTTATTACCGGGGGAATGATATGGCACCTCCTTGTTTACACAGCATAAATGATTAAGTGTTTCAAAGGAAAAATGGAAAATACAAGTTCTTAATCACAGATATTTTATTGGAAGTCATATATTTTTTACTTTTTTTTGCTCATATATTTTATATTCCGTCAGTTGAGCTGCTTTCTGCGTGAGCATTTGTAACCTGGAGCTCAGTATCGTTGTGTCTGATGGTTGGAAAGTGTTAGAAAAGTGAGTTAACACTGGGTTGAGTGTACCAAGTACAAGTACTAAGTAAAACCCCAGGTCACCTCGTGTACGTGCATTGTCTCTCATGGCATGTTAAAAGAGTCAGAATCGAGTTATTTTCCATTCAAACATGAACCCGAGTGTGTGATCGAAGGATATGGAGCTTAATTTCCCCCGTTCTTCATTACAATGCTCCGTTGTATTAACAATTGGAAATTGAGAGAGACACTTTGTAAAGGTGTTCTGTGTGGACGGCTGTCAGAACGCTCTCCACGGTCTGGAACGTGGTGAGGAAAGTGGTTTCAGGTGTCACGGCCATGCTGTCGCCATGGTAACAACACACTCCACTTTTCTCCAGCCATTGCTGAATAAAGGGGCTTTTGAAAAAGTCTTTATTTGAACAAAAAGCAAGCGTTTCGCTCATTGTGTGTATGAATTTAGTCTAGACAGACGCAGTAGGCACGGCGAATTTCACCCGGAGGGTAAGGCAGTGCACTTAATGTGCCAAGTTAGCTCAAGCCTTTCTCGTCAGGTTAACAGAGGTTCGCTGTTAAACCCGACTGTTAAAACGCTGCCCTCGTTTGCCCTCTCAGCTTGGTGTCCAGCCGTTTCTCCCCTCACATGGTGACTCCGCCTCCGCACAGCCTCCACCAGACTGGCATCCCCCATCCCGCCATCGTCTCCCCGGCTATCAAACAGGAGCCCAGTGGTGACAACATCAGCCCCTCGATGCATGCGTAAGCACAATCCAAATAGTCTTTTAACTGTATCAAACCCTGCTTTTGCTGCTGCACAGTATTTTCCCTTGTTTCAGGTACCTCTCCACCAATCACGCTCTATTAACAGCATCTTTTTAATGTTTTTGATTAGCAGGAAGTCCCCCGTTCCTCCCAAGAAAGAAGAGGACAAGAGGCCTCATATCAAGAAACCTCTGAACGCTTTCATGCTGTATATGAAGGAGATGAGAGCCAAAGTAGTGGCAGAGTGCACTCTGAAAGAGAGCGCTGCCATCAACCAGATCCTTGGAAGACGGGTAAGTAGCGCAGACACAGATGTGCATGTGACTGTGTGTGTGTGTGTGTGTGTGTGTGTGTGTTTAGCAGCCCTTTGATATCTTGTGTCTTTGTCCACAGTGGCATTCCCTGTCAAGAGAGGAACAAGCCAAATACTACGAGCTGGCCAGAAAAGAGAGGCAACTCCACTCCCAGCTCTATCCAGGATGGTCAGCTCGGGATAACTATGTGAGTGGCGCATTTCCATAATCTGCTCCTCCACGAGTTTTTCTCACTCACGTGAATCACTTAATGATAATAATCGCACTTTTGCTCTGATAAGGCGGAGTGGTTGCGGTCGTACTTTCACTATGAAAAGCTGTTTTTAACGGCTTTCTTTTCATCTGTGCAGGGAAAGCGGAAAAAGAGGAAGAGAGACAACAAACCAGACTCAAAACCAGAAGGTAGGAGGCCTTTTCTTCCTGAACGCCTTATTTGTTTTTTCTTCACAAACCGGAATAAGAAAGAAAAAAGCTGCAGAAACTGAGAAGACGCTGCACCTTTATTCTGCTCTTTCTGTTTACCTTTTCTGCATGCACTCTTTCCTTCACTAACACTTACTAACTTCTTTCCCTGCTTCACTTTGACAAGCAGCTTATGAGGTTCAGTGCTAATAGTGGCAGGTATGTGTGCTGTTGTGCAACCAACTGTAGTTTGCCCAAAATGTCAGAGCTTTCCACACGTCAGTGCACATTTTGATGTAGTGTGTCATGTTCTTTCTTTTTGCGTCATAAATGCATACCATCTGAATATGTTTAACATCCTGTCTGCCTCTCCCTGTTGTAACGTGTCGGTTTGAACGTGTTTCAGAGCTTTCGCCGCCATCATCTCCTCTGTTTTAATAATCACTCGTTCACTTCTGTCGCCGGCAGCATTGAGGGACGTGAACCAGATTCGAAGCCAGCAGCAGATCCATAATTCAGCCTCTTCTCGTCTCCTTTGCTTTCCCCAGACTTCTCGATAAGAAGCAAGAAGCAGTGCGTGCAGTACCTGCCCTCGGAGAAGATGTGTGACAGCCCCGCGTCGTCTCACGGCAGCATGCTGGACTCGCCCGCCACTCCCTCCGCCGCCCTGGCCTCCCCGGCCGCTCCCGCCGCCACTCACTCCGAGCAGGCCCAGCCGCTGTCGCTCACCACCAAACCGGAGGGACGCATGCACCACCACTTCTCTCTACCCGGGAAGGCTTCTGGATCCTCCTCCTCCTCCTCCTCCTCTTCGTCCTCCTCCTCCTCCCAATCCATCTCCATCCCAGTTGGTACTTCAGGTAGCCAGTCGACCGCACCCATCCTCACCCGGCCAATCCCCTTCACCTCCCTGCACCCCTCCATGCTCTCCCCCCCTTCCCCTTTCCATCAGGCAGCCCTTCACTCCCATCATGCCCTGTTCCAGTCGCAGCCCCTCTCCCTGGTTACCAAACCGACTGAATGAATCCGCAAAGGCAATTTTCTCCCATTTATTGTGCTGTATATTGCTTTTTCTTTTAAATAGGTATTAGAACAACTTTTTTTCTAAATAATGAAAAGGAAGAAATATTATTGGTCAATATTTGACTGTCTCCTTTTCTACATCTCTCAATGAACACAAAATGTATTTTTTGTAAAGTTTACTGCAGAACTGGTTTCTTTTTTGCATTTATCCAATGAACCTCTTGTATAAAAAAAACAATGTACATAAAGTTTCTTTATAAAAACAAAAAGGAACAAAAACATGTTTTCTTTTTAGCCAAAACCTGATTAATGTTAGTATTAAGTTTAAGTCATAGTACTGGCCAATAATTGCAGCCCCCTTTTCAATTCACGAGTGTGTGCCCCTTCTTTGACATGTTAAATAAACATTTGAAATTGTTTCTTAAAAGCGGCGTCTCGTTTTGTCTTTTCACTTTTTGCCAGCTGGTGTTTTTGTCATTTAGTTTCTTTAACAGCGTAATGTGGTTTAGATTAATATTCTCATAATAGTGACCACAGTGCATAACAAGCTGATAACTGCCTTCTGTAGGTGTTGAGAATGTAGATTTAATGAACGGTGTGATTTTATTAGTTCATAACTCACCTGTCATTTTTCAGCCTCGTGTTACGCTTCAGCTCTAAACAGGGACCATCTTCATAAAAGCCTTGCTGATGGTGGCAAGGATTTTAATGTTTAATAAAACAGAATTAGGCTAACCACACTGGAAAATGAGTGCCTGAACCAGGGTAACAAAATTTTGAAGCCCAAAATAAATACAAATAAAAAAAAATTAATAGACATCTGCTCCTGCTCGGCGTACAGCGTCCCACAACAATGACAGAAAAGCAGGTCAGCCTCATCCCAGCACGCCGAACCCTGCTCGGGTTCCCTGTTCCTCTTGCACTTTTACTGCATCTTTATTCACCGTTTGGCACACTGCTTAGGCTTTAATTAACTCAGAGGTAATGGGATGGAGCCCTTGGGACCTCATTAGGCATTTCAATTAGTGAAAAATACACAAGGTAGGTTACAGTTTTTGGTGGCTTTGGAGATGAGGAGTAGTGCCAGGGATGGACCAATTATGTTCGAGTTGCAGCGGAGGGGGGGCTGGCCTGGCCTGGACGAGCCCACTGCCCCCCCCCCCCCCCCCCAACCCACCTATTCACTGAGAGACTCAGTCAAGATCTTACCTATAGCAACGGAGATGTGACTTTTCAACGGACTTTGAGCTGATTGGATCATTCAATGTGCACATTTAAAGACAAGTTTCCAGATAGTAGACGGCACCGACAGGCACACTGGACCACTGGACTTGGGGGTAAAGGGGCCACAGAGATACTGGACAGGATAGCCGTGCAGTGGACGAGTCTGGGTTGGTTGTTTTTAAGCTTGATTGATGATGACAGTAATTATCTTGTCAGAATAATATCTGATGTCACTGAGATTTACTGATTTTATCATCAATATGCTCATAATTATCTGACAGAATCAAACGTCAGAGTCCTAAGGAAGATTTTTCTTTCAAACCGGCTTCTAAAACCTACACACAGGTGGACGCAGGATGTATTTTCCAATGGCCCCACCCCCCGTAGAGGCACCAAACTGTCAAGCCCCCCCCTCGTTTTGAGCTATCATTAGCCATAATAAGTCTTTGCTTGTTTGCCGTTGTATCTTACATCATTCCAGGCACAAACCACACGGTCTCTGGTGCCACGGCTGCCGACTCTGAGCCATTTCACCAATCCGTCAGTGAAATTACAGGTAATGAGTTGTCAAAACAGCCAGCAAATCTGTCTCCTCAAGGCCATACATCCAGTGTAATGTTCAATCCTCCTAAGACAGTATCCTTATTATGAAACTCAGTCCCCAAGTGAATGACTTCAAATGTGCTGCTTAAACCAGGCTGTTCTTCTATTACACACATCTCTGTACCTACACCTGCTTATTTTCAGGTTGTGTGAGTTTCGTTATGTTGAAATCTATTAAGACACGATTATTAAAACCACATTTGGTCGATGATGTTAAGTACACAATACATGAGCAAACTGAATTTTAAAGCATAGATATTTTTGCTTGGTTTTAAACAAAATATCTAAATTGAAATAGAATAAACAGTATGTTGTATTAAAATTCCCATGCTCCTCTCAAAATGTAACACGCCACTGTTTATCTCTAATAACGAATCTGGTTGCTGCTCCACTCAACATCTGCCATGTAAGCACGAGGTCAGATTTAATACATGTTAATTTTTGCTCATTAAATTCTTCCAATCTCTTGCCAAGGTTCTTTTTTGGGCCTTCCTTTGATCTTGAATTTATTCCAGGTTAACCCTTTGATAGTTCACATGTGTAATACTGCACCATGAACTGTCATTTGAGAAGTCACAGAAATCATTAAAGAAATGGCAACTCTTTAAATAAAAGCACAGGAACACACACACACCCATCAGCACTTTGGAGGCTAAATACACACAGCTTCTCGGGCTGAGAACTGCATATTGTTGTCAGATGAAGACGTGGATTACATAAGACTAATCAAAGAAGCCTGATCCTATAGCTTTCATTAACTCGTGACCTTATATTCCCATTAATAACAGGATGCTGTGTTTGCATCACATGCGGTTTCACAAAGTGATATTAATTGATTGTTTCTGTAACATTCACTGAGCTTAGCAAGACTCAGCTGGCGCCTTTGTGAAGATAGGTATGCCTGGCTGTGAGCTTAAGAACCTCCTTAATGTATTATTCATACCCATTTGACCTTAAAGATGGAAATGCAAACGAGTGTCAAGAATGAGAGGGATCATCGGACTTTTCAAATGTCAAACAGCCTGCCACAATTAAGACATATTCATTACAAGAACCCACAGGTCCCCCACACCCAGCTGGGATGTAAAACACCTCCAATTAACATTTTGATGATAATCTCTTCTCCAAAGGTGCTGCACACCTTCTTTCCTAATCCCTATAATGTTGTTACATCGTGCTCGTGATACTCAGCTCTTAAATTTAAATTGAGGTTGATTATTGTACTTAAATGGTATTTTATTTTCTAGAATAAATGCTATTTCATACCTGTCAACGTTAGAATTTAATTAGAATTTAGTGGTTGTTGTAAATCCCCACAATCACACGCACACGCTTTTTTTTTTTTTTTTAAACTGTATATCAATACTGCCATCTGCTGATAAGGTCAAATACTGACACCTCATGTGGAGTGGATATCCTCATCGTGTCAGCGCCTCACCTGTGGGTGGCAGTAATAACACACCTGTTACCTCCTCCACTCCCCCTGTGGTGGGTCATTAGGAAAAGAAAATCACGTATAATAATAAATATGACATTTATTCTTCATTAGAGCTTCTTAACTTTTACAAGTTCAGGCCAGTTGAGTACAGGGGAGTGTTAGCACGAATGCTGGTACATGTGAAGGAAATGTGCGATAACATTTCTGGAAATGGGGAAGGAGAGCCTTGATTTTGATGACACATAGATGCATTTTAGCTGTGTGTAGGTGTGGTTCAGATCACTTCAACGACAGGCTGCAGGCCCTGAGAAAGTGTGAGTTTCAGTGTAACTCTCAACCCAGTGACACTGGCTATCACGACTGCAGCGCTGCTTTAAATATGTTACGCTGCAGCTTGTCTCCTGTTCTTCATTTAGTGGCAAGAATCTGATGTCTGGTCAGGTGATATCTTGTTGCTGAACTTGTGCCTTCAGGGTTTCAGGATCAAGGATTTCAACTCGTTAGACCTGACTGGAGAAACGGCAGATGGAAGTGGTACGATCAGATTAAAATGTGAGAGCTGCACCTAAATGCACTGATGTTGTGATAAATGACAGTAAGTGTTTGCATGTTAATCTGATTTGAAACTTTAAACTTGTGTGTGTTAGTTTGGGATGCAGTTGTGTCACATTGAATTACAACTTGAGTGGAAATTAGTTTAAAATGACATCTTAAAGGATAAATGCACCTTCTTATCCTTTTGTTCTGAGTGAAACATCACATGCGTTTACAGGAAAGAAAGGTGTGATCAATAGATAGTCGTGCCTTAAGCGAGCACACTGAGAGCCTGCATGACTGCATGCAAGGAAAGGTGATCGTCCATATGTGTTGTAAATGAAGTCTGACGAGCAGAACATGAAGAAGCTCCATTGTAATGCTCTAGCAAACATTGGGGAAAAAGCACTCAGATCTTTTCTCAGATCACTTAAGCAAAAATGCCAATACCACAACGTCCAAGTACTCTTTTATAAGTAAAGGCCATTCATTTAAAACTTTAAATAAAAGTACAGCTGTATTATAATCAAGATGTACTTCAAGTATCAAAATTAAAAGAACTTGTTCCGCAAATTATATATTATTATATTTCACACTATTAGATTGACAGATAATGTGATCTCTTTGGGATTTGAATAGATATTTAAATGAAACCATCCAGCAAAATCCCATCAACTCACAGACATCTGAGACATGACAATGTAGTGAAACTAGAACAGCCACTGGTTTAATCTCTAACAAGCAGATTTTATTAATATATATATATATATATATATATATATATATATATATATATATATATATATTTATTTATTTTTTTAAATTAAAATCTTTATTTACTGCAGCTATAAAGAAATATAATGGAGTAGAAAATGTTTTGAGCTGGGAAGTGTACTTTCCCACTTCTCTGTTTCAGGGGAAATAAAGGTGTCGTGTCGGCCTTCAGCCTTTAGGTGGCAGCACCCTCCTCGCCCGTATTTCCATCCGCAGAAGAAGAGCAGGTCGGTTTGTACACGGAAGCAGGAACGGGATTTACCATCAAACCCTCCAACCTGTCGACCTGTGTTTGTCAACGCGGATTCGGACCAGAGACAGATAGAATAGCTTTCCCTTGTGTCTTCGTCGTTGTGTGGACACAATGAGGACAACCTTTCTGATAGTCGCAGTATTTCTCTGTTGCTGCTCGGTCAGAGGTGAGTGGAGATTTATATCGTTTTGCCATGTAACGTTATGCCTCCTTCAGACTGCTCAGAGAAATGTTTGGCTCCTCCATAATCCCTGCCAGCCTTGAACGCAGTCACACCGTTATATTACACGACGCCACTTATTTTATCTGAGAGAGGAAGAAGTGATGACAGAGGTCTCTTTCAGTGGCTGAATGAAAAGCAGCTCAAAACAGTGCATTTGACACGTCCGTGCTGTTTAAACTGCACCGAACGAACGCCTTTCAGTATAAACATGTGTTGGGAACAAGAAACTGATAAGTGTTGACTGCTAACACATTAAATTGAGCAATTTATTAGGTTCAGTCACAAAAACACGTAAACCAAACCAAATATAACGTTACTAAAAACCAAAAGCGCGTAAAACGAGATAAACACTGTCACGTGATTTATCAGCATTTATCGGAACAAAACGACCTCTGACCGGGAAAACTATAAGGAAATCCATCACGACACACGTTATTATACACAGATTTTTATTAAGTAACGTACGTGTTGTTATAACAAACAACTAATACTAACAAAACGGAGGATTTGTTTTCCATTATTGCAAGAGTTTGTTAGAAATGACTCTAATAGTAATTCAGAGTAAAGAGTGTGATGCAGCACTTGCAGCTCTCCTGTTCAGAGACTTGCTAAATAAGCATCAGTTTGCTGCAGGTGTCCACGTTTTTCTGAGAAGCAGAACCGTTGACTTCCGACTTGCAGTGGATTGCATTATTAGCGGGCAGGGACTCCAATGACGACACATCCCCGCCCCAGATCCACTGCTGTGCTGCCCTCAAGTCGCAGTTTGCACAACAGATTGATTCAACGCCCAGGCACCCGGAACTCTTATCCTGAAATTCTCCCTCAGTTTTTTTTTAATGTGTCAGTCAGTTTATTATACTTTTATTGAGTAATATGTGCTGTGTGAGCACAGTATAAACTAAAATAACATGCAGCCCCCCCCCCCCCCCCCCCCCCAAGACAACAGCTAATAATCTGAACCACTGTAGTTGATATTATTGAGACTTTCCCAACAAAATTTTAAAAGTCAAATTACCAAAGACCAAATACTATGCAGTTTCCTGCTTTACCTGGAGTTGCAGGTCTTTGAATCTTAGTTGTGGGACTCTGAATGTCACATGGACATTCTCATGGACCACTTACTTAAACACACCTGCCATCCAATACAGCAGCTGTGCCACAACTTAAATACATTCATCAAGCTTGTAATGTTCAGCTTTTGTTGACATTGTTATAGCTATTATAAATGAACTGTATGTATATTTACAAAGGCTGTGGTTTGTGGTATTGTTGCACTGGGTTAAATTCTGTTTACGGGACTTTCCAAAGAAGGCTTTTTTCCACAACAGACATTTTGACAACTCATATCAGAAAATCACAGGTGAAATTAACATTAATAACGGCTGCGTTCCATTTAGGTGGGTTAGTTTAGATGGGTGAATTAGGGTCAATGTATTCTTCATGCCTGCTTAATAGGACACTTAAATGGGATGGAGCCATCATTGAGTTCAGTACAACACTAACAAGGCTTAGTTACTTAAGATGTATCTCTCTTTTGTTGTTTTAGGAAATACCACAAAAATAACAGTAATTACAATGATTTTATTGTCATTTGTTCTTGTTCATCCTGTACACCAAACTAGAAGTCATGCTTCAAACTTCTGGAGGCTGCGTCCTCACCCTTAATGTTATGGCCTCTGAGATGTGCTTTTTGTAGCATAATGATCAAATCATCCAATGAAATCATCTCAGCTAACTTAATGAAGCTGGTTAAACTGTCAAGAAGATGACAGAAAACACTACTGACGAAGTGGGACAGAACTAAAGCTTAGCGTGAACTAAATATTCAAAGATTTGCAGTGGAAACACAGAAGGAAAAGTAATGAGGAAAAACAAACAGATGTGTCAACGTCAGCAATGAAGAACTCACAATGGCAGCATTCACAAGTATTTTTAATACATGGCATTTTATTCTCTGTTTCTGTTGTCACCACCATACTGACCTGATGCTAGTGTTTAATGAGTACACTGCATGCCTCGCTGTGAGGAAGAGACTGGGGTCATCCTGTTATGTGTAAGGTAACATCAGGCCTGACTTCAACGTTGCTTCTCTTAACTTTGTAAATCAGAGTGTAACAAGTATATGGGCAGAAATGTACCGCACTCTAATTTATTACTAAATAACAAATAATGGTAACTTGGTAAAATATCTTCAAAATTAACAGGAAAGGTAATGAAGACAAGCAAATAGAACAGAGTAGGAGTGGCCCAGAGTGATGCATAATTTTAAGCCTTAGTAAGAGTCAAATGAGTGAGTGATATAAAAATTCTCCCCTGTACAGTTGGCATAAACGGGGAAATGAGCTATAGAGACCGAAACCATTTTTTGTACCTATCTGTACGCATGTAAAACAACACAGCTGGTTTATGGTGGTTTATGTTGGTGGCTGCCATTTTTGTGCTTGTCTAGAGTTTTAACCATGAGTAAGGTGTCTTACCCCAGCTGTCTGTTGGCAAAATATTAACAGTGCACTGCTGATGCATGATGTAGTTTGCACACGTAGATGTAAACATATAAATGAAATGAACAGACGGTCCATAGATTGGCTCCATTGTCACCGATACCTGATCCAGTTATTTTGGTCAGTGTATGACTGATATCTGATACGAGTATCAGACTGGTGCGTCCAGGCACCATATCTTGTGTTCTGCTGGTTAAAACATCTACATTTTTAGTTGTTTTTTCTTTTTTCAGGGGCTCCAGCACAAAAACCCGTGGACCACGCTCTGGAACAAAATCAGCAAAATGACAGTAACAATCCATCAGATATATCTGGTACTAAGAAAACTGAAGACATGACTGACAAAGCAGGAGTGAATCAACAAGCAGTGAAAAATTCTGAAACTAATGATGTGAAAGTATCAGAACAACCCGAGGGAGATCAGGAGGCAACGGGCATGACAGCACAAGCAAACAAAGACCTGAAAGAGAGTAAGCCAAAACAAGTTCCAGGAGAGGAGCAAAGGGATGACAACAGCAACAAAGCGACAAGTGTGCAGAAGAATCAACAAGGTCAGGAGGGTGAGGAGGACATACATGGAAAAACCAGTGTTCAGAAGCCTGCAGACATATTGACAACTGGCAAAGCAGAGCAAAATGTAGAAGAAAAGACATCCGATAACACAGGAGAGAATCCTGCAGTGTCAGGAGGGAAAGACAAGGAGAAAAACAATGAGGATATGAATGCCAGTGAGGGAACGTCACAAGGAACGAACACCAATGAGGGAATGTCAAAAGGAAAGAAGACAAATGAGCAAAAGTCAGGAGGAAAGGAAGCCAAGGAGCAAGAATCAGAAGGAAATGATGCCAAATCGGAAACGTCAGAAGGAAAAGGCCCCCATGATAAAAAGCCAGAAGGAAAAGACACCAATGGCGAAGAGCCAGAAGGAAAAGGTCCCCATGATAAAAAGCCAGAAGGAAAAGACACCAATGGTAACAAGCCAGAAGGAAAAGACACCAATGGTAACAAGCCAGAAGGAAAAGACGCCAATGGTGAACAGCCAGACGGAAAAGACGCCAATGGTGAACAGCCAGACGGAAAAGACGCCAATGGTGAAAAGCCAGAAGGAAAAGACACCAATGTTGAAAAGCCAGAAGGAAAAGACACCAATGGTGACAAGCCAGAAGGAAAAGACACCAATGGTGACAAGCCAGAAGGAAAAGACACCAATGGTGACAAGCCAGAAGAAAAAGACACCAATGGTGAAAAGCCAGACGGAAAAGACACCAGTGGTGAAAAGCCAGAAGGAAAAGACACCAGTGGTGAAAAGCCAGAAGGAAAAGACACCAATGGTGACAAGCCACAAGAAAAAGACACCAATGGTGAAAAGCCAGAAGGAAAAGACACCAATGGTGAAAAGCCAGAAGGAAAAGACACCAATGGTGAAAAGCCAGAAGGAAAGGGCGCCAGTGGGGACGTGTCAGAAGGAAATAATGCTGATGAGGAAAAGTCAAAAGAAAAAGATGTCAATGAGGGAGAAAAACCACTGCTGGATACCAATTTGGATGAGGCTGAAAGCAGTCATTTCTTTGCCTACCTTGTCTCTACAGCGGTGTTGGTGGCGGTGCTTTACATCACTTACCACAATAAGCGCAAGGTACTTTTTCTCTCAGACTTCTCTGAAGCATGTGTCCCTTGTTTCCACTGACCCAGATTTGAGTTGCAAATGAGGTCTGTGCATTGCTGTTCCAACAGATGATGATGTAAATGGAATATTTTGAAACCCAGAAATCACTCAGGTAGTTCTGTGGCAGAGAATTTTTATTTTCAGTCACGTCCCCGCTATATGCAATAGAATGATTAACACCCTACATTAGCATCAGACTAATACAGTGCAGAACTATGTTGTGTACTTTGAGAAGAGTCTTCCTGCTCCTGGTATTCTTGGCAGTGTCAAAAACACTTCTCTCGGTTCTAGCATGGGCCTCTAACAGCATGCTGGTTATCCGTAGTTGTTTTGTAGATCAGGCTTCATACAACAAAGGCTAAGTCGGTTGAAAACTTGCCAATATTCTTCGTCTTTGTTCCGCAGATAATCGCCTTTGTTTTGGAAGGAAAGAAATCCAGATCCACACGGCGACCTAAATCCACAGACTACCGAAAACTGGAACAGCACGTAAGTTGTTGATGTCAAGAAATGACCCCCCCACCCCCCCACCCCCCTTTATTTTAATTTGAATAATCTAAATATTTTGTGGGTTTTGAATTCTCTCAATTTCCTTTCAGATGTGATCTCAAGTAACTCTTCAAGCCATTGTCTCGAGCAGTTGAATACACTGGGGGTTGTGTGACAAGCGGGCGAATTACGTCTTTCTGTGCACTCGGCATTGATTTCACCTTGTGTTAAATGGACATTCGTCTTTTATGTACCTTTTAGATGCTTATTGTGTGACTATGCAGACGACACTGTTGCCTTATTGAAGGAATTGGTGAAATGCAGCGAAGGTAAAATAAGCATGCTGTTTTTGCACTTGTGTCATTATTCCACCTCTAAATCAATCTTGTACTTTGACCTGACTAAGGTCCTGACTCAGGATTTTTCAGTAGCAGATTAACATATTAGTGGTTTGGATTCCAGACTTGTTTGCAGTGCATTAGTGATTGCACTGTGTACCTAAATAAGCCATCTGAATCTTTGTAAAATACTGGCTGTGTACAATTTCGTTGAGGTTTTAAATGTCTATTAAATAAAATGTATGAAGAGATCATTTATATGCACAAAGTTATCCCAGTGGGATTTCTTCTTGTGTTCATAACCATGTGGCGGTGGCCAGATGAATGTAATGGCAACCCTTATTTTCCAAATCAGATGTTTAACAGGCTGAACAGAGAAAGTCTGTTCTTAAAGCAATAGTGTGACATTTGGAAAAATCTAATTATTTGCTTTCTTGCTGAGAGTTAAATGAGAAGATCAAGGTCACCCTCATATCTTTCTGGTAAATATAACACTAAGTCTGCAGGCAGCTGCTGGTTAGCCTAGCCTAGCATAAGGACTGGAAACTGGGAAACGGCTAGCCTGGCTCTCCAGACGTGACAAAATCCATTCAGCACCTTCAAAGCTCAATCAACACATTTCACCTCTTGCTAATTCAAGTGCAAAAATGATACATCGTGGTTTTGCACTACATTATGGATGGGAGCATTTTATGCTATGCTAAGCTAACCGGCTAATGACTGTAGCTTCATATTTAGCAAACAAACATGTGTGGTATCAATCTTCTCATCTAACTCTTGCCAAAAAAAGTAACAAATTTTCCAAATGTAGAAACTCATCATTTGAAATACAACTAAATACCTGAGTAACTGCTGTCAGGGTATTGGGTTCACGTGGAAATGGCTCTTTATTGATCCAGACTGAATCTCAATGACAAACAATCTGTGTGGTGTGACTGGCGATGGATTGTTTTGTAAAAACTGTGCGAGGAAATTGGTCAACAGCTGCATGATCTTGACTGTTGGGACTGCACTATTTTGTCTCTGGAGATAGTTTGACCACTGCTACTTTAGATAAAACCTCCCCTCACCAGTAGATGTGTGTGTTTATGTTCAGAGGTGACAGACTTGTGCCAAATTGTGAACGATATTACTGTGATACAATGTGTGATTCTTGTGTTGTGCCTGTGTTTGGATTAACAGTATATTTCTATTGGGCAGTGGTCATAGTATATGGAAAGCACTTTCTGTAAAAAAAAAAAATGATCCCGCTTTTTCTTGGCAGAAGAAAAAAATAGATTATGCTCCAAAAAATATTTTCAGTGTGAAATCTGCAAAGAACATTTTATAAGCCAATTAGTTTACACCACATTTTCATGAGGGATATCAGCACACAGTCTGGATGGAAATGGAATTAAATGAGCATGTTTTCAAGATATTTAGTGACCATATGGCTAAATAAGATATTTATTTCACTTTTTTAGGAATGGCTGTCCATAAATAAACATCCTGCTGTCCTTCAAATGTATGATTGCATAAAAGTGTGTGTACTGAAAGGAGTATTGCTTCTACAATAAAAGCTTTTTTTTTGTACTTTCTAGTCTCAAACGAGCTTGATTGGCTGCCTTGAGTGTCACAGCTGCAGTGATTCAGATCATATTTAAGCCCATAATCAGGAGGAGAAGTACTTCAATCCATTATGGAAGTAAAAATACACAAGGTAAAAAAAGTATCAGCAAAAGGTATCACAAGTATCAAAAGTACAACTCATTATGCAGAAAAAGGAAACCTGCTATCATTATCTATGACATTACATAACAGTTAATACTACAATACTTTATACTGATGCAATAATGTGTTTGCAGTATTTTACTGCTGCAGCTGGTCGAGGAGAAGCTAGTTTATCGACTTTAGACAGTTAGTTTAATCCAGTGGTTCCCAACCCGGGGTCAGGGCCCCTTCAAAGGGTCTGAGGAGGGGTTGTGCAGGAAAGAATAAAGTACCAACATTCATTTTTTATACTTTACTCTTAACGTGTTTTTTGTGTAATTTCACTTCATTGAAACTTGAGAAATCTCGCATGGGGATTAACTCTTTGTTGGAACAACTTTAACTCATAGAAATGTGACAAGAGGTCCCAATTTGAGTACATTTTTATGAAGGGCCACAAGCTAAAGAGGAACCACCGGTTTAATCTTTAACAATGCATTGGGCTCATGCTTTATTAATGAGTAGCTGTCACATACATGTGGTAGAAGTATAAAGACAGTATTTTAACACTGCAGGTAGTCTCTGTGACACAGCGCAGTGTAGAAATGTCCCCACACAGTGCAGTGACCTCCTCACAGTGGCATCATATTTCTGGCCTCCTCCTCGTAAATGTCTGGTATCTCTCCCATGGAGGAGGAAACCATTCGGACGGAGTTGCACCCACGAAGCTCCATCTCATACCGGACGAGCTGCTTCCAGAAGCCGTCGTTCGGCCTCACCATGGGCCGGCAGGTCCTCACCCACCTGTGGGCCTCCAGGAGAGTCACGCCGCGGTGCTTCATCAGGTAGGCCATGCACAGGGCGGCGGAGCGGCTCACCCCGGCGTTACAGTGCAGCAGCGTGCGGCCGCCGCGCTCCGCAGTGAGCCGGATCTTATCTGCCACCTCCTCGAAGTGGTCGCTGAGGGGAGACGCCGGGGTGTCAGACACCGGGATGTGGATGTACTCCACCTCGGGAGGAGGAGGGCAGCTTCTCCTGGTCTCACTAACGTTCACGATGCATGTGATCCTGCACCGAGTCACCTCAGAGGAGTCATTGGCCGCTCTGCTGTTGCTCAGATAAAGATGGTCGGTGACTCGGCACAGACCCGAGAGACCCGCAGGGCCCGACCGATGCATGAACAGCGCTGCAGCAACACGGACTTACCGGGACGTTACCGCCAGAGCGGCTGATGCACCGGACACGAAGGACAAGTCTGTGAGAGCGCACACGCTGCCGCCCCCAGCTGGATGGAGGTCTCACTGACAGTTTTTTTCATTTCTCACTTTCTATTATAAAATCAATACAATATTTAAGCCTAAATTGCGTCTTTAGATGTTAAATATGTAATTTTGCTTAGTTTCTGATTATGTATAGCAAATTGTAGCAAAACGATTTTAAGAACTTGACTGAAAAATGGTAAAATTATTTCAACAATGAAATGAAATAACTATTTAGAAATGATGAAACTGTTCTGCTCTTTGTCAGTTCAGCCTTTTAAAACTTAATTGCATCTTTACATCTCATGGCTCATAGGCTGCAGTTCATGAAGCTGTGTGTGTCTCACAAACAGCTTCAGTTCAGTTTTCAGTGCAGTTTTGAATAAATGCATTTTTCCACTTCAGAGGCCAGTTTCCTCACAGTTACTCACGTTTGATGAGGAATCTGTTAATTGTGTGCCTTGTGGAGTCATCTGGATCTTCATAGCTTTAGTTTTATGCTCACTGTATGCCAGTTGTACTCTTTTCTGCAGTGCCCCCTCCTCTAGCACCACCCTCAGGCCCAGAAGTGCACCAACCATACCTCTGCACAGCTTCACTCACTGGAAAATAAACCTTTCTGTAAGCCTTTCCTCTGCCAGCTTAAGGCCAAACTGTTTTACAAGCAGCAAAGATCTAAAAAATAAATGTTCATCCATTAAAACATTTTAGCTTTCACGTGAGCATCACAGCCTCATCAGACACTGAGTGACAGAAGAAATAGATTTATTATTATCATCAACACTTTATTTTGTGTCTTTTACAAGTATTATTTGTATAAAAATCTGCGGAAAAACAAGTTCTTCACATGAAACAGGCATGAAACCACAATTACATAAATACCAGGGATATCAATAAAAACGTCACGGTAAGACAAATCAGTTAATTAATAAACATTACAGTATGAATGACCAGGCTTGCAAATTAAATGAGCATTGGATAAACTTAAAGATAAGACATCATCACTGGTATTAATGCAAACCAGCTTCTCTCCATCGTGGCAGATCAGCCTTCTTGTGTGCTGTTGTGCAGCAGAAAAGGGAAACGTGTGTTTATTCTTGCGTACGTGGAGAAATCCGTGAATAATTCACCTGAACGTTCACGCAAACCCTCAGTGATGTTACAGCATGTCCCTTTAAGTCACAGCACAGCAGAGTACTGGAGTGCTTTTGCTCTGAGGTGGCTGCTGGTGCCTGCAGGCAGTCCTCGGTTGCCCAGGAAACACAGATGGTGGATGAAGGGCGCGCATACTAAAGACCATAAACCTGTGGCAGCAGCTGGAGACCGAGACCACTGATTAATTCAGGTCTGAGCAGTGCAGCCTGGTCAAAGACGACGCTGTTCTCTTTAATACCTCCCATCCATTTCCTTTGTCCCGGGGCTTCCGTCTCCACTTTATCCCGTTTCTGCTGGACTGGACTCCCGTCAGTGCGCAGCTGTTGTTGGCACTCCCACATCTGCTCGTCTCAGCTCGTCAGCCATGGACGACGCTCCGCCGCGGCTCGTGCGGAGGTCCGATGGGGTGACCAGGCTTTTACAGCAGGTGCAATCAGTGCGCACACCCGGCGTGCGTTTGCAGGTTTGATATCGTGTTCTCAGCATGGAAATATGAAGAAGAAGAAGAGGAGGAAGATGTGATCTTTTCGCACCGTTTGATGCTGCGGGACAGGTGGTGTGGACCCTGGAGATCAGCGGTAGGAAAAACGACCCTGTAGCTCCTGTTGTTCTGCTTTTCTTTAACATTTAGGGTTTTTAATGCGCTAATCAAACAGGTTTAATTGCTTTTTGTTCGATTAGATATACATTGACTCATTTAATGTTCTGCAGAGGAGGGCCTAGTCCGTAGATAATATCCTCAATCTGACATCCTTGCAGGGTTTATGAATATTAAAATAGAATTATTTATAGAAAAGCTATTTCTGGTGGACACATGTCAGACTGGAATGAAGTCTGATCTAACCTCTGGCTTGCTGTAGGCACAGTATATACAGTATAGCCTGCATGGTGTTTCTATCATGAGCTGCAGCCAATGTGTCGTATGTTTGCACTGAAACACACCTCACTCAAGCCTCAGAGCTGCAGTCCAAAGTTCTGATTGTACTGTAACCCCAACTATAGGTGTTTCTAATCAGCTGTAAAATGTTCCACATCCTCATGTAGTATGCTTTTATTTTGTAGGTAACCTTGTGGTCAGTGCTGCATGGACTTGGCACTGGATTCCTGGACAGAGCTGCTGACATGTCACCAGTCAGGACACTGGGAGGATCCAGCAAGGACCCAGCAGCAGGACAGGTTATGTGTACAGGCTGGATTGTTTTTACTGAAATCATGGGGGAGGTTCATTTTCACTGAAACACAATATGGAGAATTGGATTTAATACAGATAGCAGTGACGCCTCTCTCAAGTGATTTATGTCATCTATCCGTGGGTGCATTTCATGCTCATCTGAGTCTAAATTAAAAGCAGTGAGGAGAAACCATAAAACCAAAGAACATGTAATCCCTGGGGTGTCTTGGGTGGACAATTTGGTCCCGTCCCACTTTTCTGCTGCTTTGTGTTGTGTGTTCTTCTCCAGTTACACTGATGGGAAACCAGATCTGGGCTCACACCGGACCTCACCTGTGCCATCGCTCCATCGCCCTCTAGTGTGCTGCCTCACAGACAGATACAGGATCTGCCTCTAGATTTACACCACGGTGACTTTTATTTCCCTCATATCGGCTTTGCCCTCTTCACAGTGACTTGTTATAAAAGTCCAGATGAATCTGAACTGCAGAGCCAGTTTTTCTGTTTTGCTCTTGCCCACATGCAGGATGTGTCCCTGCGTCTGTGTGCTAAGCCTCTGTGCTTGCTGAAAGTGCAGATAAATGGGGAACAGATAGAACATGGGAGATTAGTTATGTGTTAAAGCGCTGCCATATTTTCCGCTATATGCTGCTAGCCTTTCCAGGATTATGGTTAAAAGAGGAGATAAACCAACCTGAAAGTGGAGACCATAACCAAATCAGATTAGCATAATCAGCTTTTCACATTCATTATTCTACATTATGCAGGATTATCCTGGAAAAAAAAAAAGTTTGTTAGACCAGGACAAAAATTTGTCTTTAAAAGTATGTCATGCAAAGTAGGCCAACAGGAAGGTGTTGGGGAAGTGTCAGGAAGCAGAAACTCTTCTTGACCCTCATGTTGTTTCTCCTGCAGCGATGGACGCTCGGTGTCGTTGCTGCAGCCTTCAGAAGGAGACGATCCACCTGCAAGTGTTTCCCCGCCGAGAGACGACTTCGGCCTCTTCTGCGTGAAAATGGCTTTGAAGAGTTAAAAATGCCGCCGGCGCTTTGCAGTCACTGTCAGCATGATCAGATTTAGCAGGAAGGTATTTCATGGGTGGTGTTTTGAGTCCAAATCATTTGCTGCAGTGTTTTTTCGCTGTCTTCTTAAAATGTGTGTATTTTCCTGGCTGTGAGTAATATTAATACAGCTTCATCCACCCACACTCATTTTTTTTGGCTGATGGAGAACACTGACACGGCAGCCATCGAACACCTCTCACGCCTGTTTATTTCAGCGGCTGTGTACAGTGACCTCCTCTCTCTGTTACCTTGGTTACTCTGTTTATCATTTAGTCACATCTCCCCATATAAGACACTTTAAATTCACTAGATGTGGCGTTTAAATGAAGCTGTCCTGTGTGGTAGCTTCTCACCGGAGCCAGCAGGTATCCATGCCAGATCCAGAACTGGAAAGCTCTGATATTTTAATCCTGTAATGTTAAAAAAAATCTGCTCAAGGGTGTGAGGATGACGAGTTTTCTCACATTGTGACAATGTGTTATTCACACAGTATGTTCTTTGTCTTGAAACCTCTTCATTTGGAGGTGATACCAACTATCTTTGAATGTGTATTTTAACTGTAGTGTGTGGGCGCGTGTGTGTCCGCGTGAGTGCATGTGTTTGTGTGCATGTGCTCTGTTTGTTTGTGTGTTTGTTCCTGTATGTGTGCATGTGTGTCATGTCTGTCTCACAACACAGACATTTGTTATGGTCCTGAAGCTCCTAGCTGCTTTTTTCTCATAGCTGCAAAGTTTTCAAAATGCCTGAAGCTCTTCTTTTAGCCACTGGATGTTCCAGAGAAGGGATGAAAGATATTTACAGATGATTCTTAGCATTTGTTTCAGGCTCATTGAAGTAACAGTTAGGTGGGGATTCTTGTGATTTAGACAATCACAAGAATGTCGCTGGAAATTAATGGTGTGTAGTTTTCTAAATGATGCCTTCTGGCATTAATTAAAGTGTCATGATGCCCACAGCTCCACCATCTGATACTTGAGCAAATTACAGCAAATGCTAATAATGATGTGCAAATAGCTTTTACTCAGGTCTGGATTCTACTAACAGTATCTCACTAATATCTAACAATACTAATGTCTGCTAACAGTCGGATGATTACTAACCTGTACTCTGAATGCTGATGGCTGGCCTTGTTCTCTCTAACTCATGGACTAACCCTCTGCTTTATGCCCGCAGTCTGATGCACACGCTCCTCTCTCACGATCCTGCAATCCTTCTTCTTGAAATGACCAACTTTGGATTGATTAATAAAGAAGGAAATCAATGAAAACTGCTAAAAGTGAGCAAGTCGAGAAGGGTTTCAGGACCTGGGAAGGGAGGTGTTATTAACCACTAGATGAAAAGAGGAGCAGAAACAGCTGCTGATACCAAACTGGGTTGACCACATACTTTGGAAGAATCCTTACAAAATCTATTAAGATCTGATTCCAAATGATATTCCCAGACTGTGTCTTGCTTCACAGGCTAAATTCACGCCTTCAGACCATCTTTCTGTCTCTGCCTGCGCACTGTGTGGTCAACCTTCGCAGGTGAGTGCCTGGCTTGTTGTCACCACAAGTGATACACACAAGCCAAGCAAACCTCAACTCTACTACTAACTTACTGTGGTGCTGATACTAACAGTGGTGAGGCTGCAAAGGCCCACCTGCTGCTCTTACTAACATCTCTGGTCTGGCTGAAATCAAATGATTCTGCCTCTGGTTAAATCTTTCCATAAATCAAAGCATGCCTGGTGCTACTAGTAATGCTTATTAAATGACAAGCTTTTGTCCTAAACATCTTCTATTGCCATTCCTATATGCCTTTTAGCAATGGGCAGTCCTACTAAAGTCTTACAGCTCTAATTGTGTGAGTCCTTAAATGATCAAACTAACACAAGTCCTTATAAATAAGCTAGACAGTTTGGTTCTCTCAACAAGCTACTAACATCTCCTAAAGTTAAATTAACAGGAACTAACTGAAGAGCTCTTATTTGCTCTCTGCAAACTAACAAACTAACCTACTAATAAACTAATAATCTAACCAAGACTAACTGAAATCACTAACACTGTGCTGAGGTGGCCGAATTAATGAGGCACCCTGATTTTTAGGAGTTGCATCACTTGTTGAATGTACTAACAGAGTTAAGTTGTGAAGAGTTACAGACGTGATTCGAACGTGTGTGTGTGTGTGTGTGTGTGTGTGTGTGCGCGTGCGTGCATCTGTGAGAGAGAGGCCACAGAAGAGTGTATGTGTGTATATGTGTGCAACTGTAAGCATATTCCAGGCTGGATGAGTGACCGCCTGATTTTGTTCTCTCAAACGATAATTAAACGTCAATGCAGATGATATCAATCGGAGCAGTTTTAGCCAAATGCATCTATAATTACTCTCTCAGCCGAGCGGAGCACCAGCATACTTAAAACGCAGCTGTCAGCCTTGAACCTCTCAAACAAAGCACTTCATGGAAGTGCCATGCATGTAAACAGACATAAATTTAATGTTCACAACTGTTTTTGTACTTAATTGATAATTCATCAGCTGTCTTTACTGCATATTTTTGTATTTTTTTACATATAAATAAATATTTTTTTTATTGCATTGTCTCTTTTCTGAACTATTTTTAAAAATTGCAATCTGTGCCATCCAATACAAAAGATACCATCCAGGCAAGCATTCAAGGTATAGAGTCTGTGCAGGAGCATGTGCAGGAAATTCCAATATATTTTTATTTCTGTGGAGATATTGGAGCCAACTCCAAGAGTGCCATTATGTGTAATAACGTCTTTATTCTCTTGATTGCTGTAATCACACTGAAGCACAATTACTGTCACAGCACGTTCAATGCATGCAGAGTCGCACAGTGTCCATTTTATTAAAAAAAATCTAAATTTAAGAATCCAGAAAATCAGTGTAATTCATCAACAAAAGAGAGGTTTCCAGAGGTTTTTCTTTCTTTCTTTAGCTTCAGTGCTGTAAAAGTTTGAATTTTATGTAATTTGTTTAAGACTTATTCATGCTCACAGGTGGTACAATCAGTTACTACTTAAAACTCAAACACCTCATGCTGCCACACATCGGTGGGAGGATTTCAAGGTTTTCATGTTTGCAGTGTTACAGCAGGGGGCAGCAACTCATCAGGTTTGAGGATTTGATGTGTTTTGGTGCAGTGTAGGCTCCTCCACCAGCTTATTGGATGGTACTGGACAAATGTTTACAATGGTGCAATGATTTCACAATCTTTAATACTTATTTGGATGATGCACTCTGCATGTTTACCGTATTGTGGTCAAAACAACACATTCAGTAAGAATTACAATAAGTGTGGATCAACAGAACGGTGAGACACGCTTGCTTGGCAATGGTAAGATTGGTAATGTTGACATTTGTCATTGTAAAAGTGTCTTTTCTGTAAAATATGCACAGTAACTTTTTCAAGTGTCTGCACTAGACGTGCAGATTTCGTCATCTGGATTGAACGAATGTGTTCTTTGCAGTTTCATGCGTAAGGTTTCTCTCTGATATATACGGTGGATGTTTGTAATGCAACTGTTATCAGACTGCTTTCCCACTGCATGTTGTTGAAGTCAGAAATTGTCAAATTCTGCTAATTTCCATCCTTTATTGATCAACATGCAAAGGTCAAAGGTCGCCCCTCTCTATGTTGAACTCTATATGGACAACCGATCTGATCAACTTGTTTATCTTGATGCATTTATTTCTAACAAACAACCACAACTAAATGTCACACAGGTTTATGTGGAGAGAAAGACAGGAGTGTTGTGTTGCACACTGAAACGCACACAAACACGCACACCTCAGCGGACCTTCATTCCATCGTCCTTTGCTAGTGTCAGACAGAAGGGGCTGTGCGCTACCCCCAGTTTGAGTCCGATGTGATCCAGATGACGGGGGTTTCCAAAGGTAGGAGCAGCGGGGCCCGGGGTCTTCATGGGTCAGCTGTAATTCACCACAGAGCTCAGACAGCAGAGTCTTAACGCACACAAAACCCCTCACAGAACAGAGAGGCTCCACTTAAAGTCTTAAATATCAGACAAACCAGTTCAAAGGCAGGTATGTTGGGATGAAAAACATTAATCGGCTTAATGATGTTCTCCAGCGAATGGTTACTTTTTCCAGTCTTTGAAAACACACTAATGCCCCAGTTTACAGGGACTTGGATGCCACAGAGGCATCTGTGGCCCAGAGAGCGTCGTGGAGAAGAAATGGTGCTGGCTGGTGAAAAGTAATTCCTGAATTATCTCATCGTTTCAGAATTTCTGAGGGTTTTACCGATTATCTATTTCCGTTTGACTGTTTCCTTGAGTAAAATGAGGAATGTCTGTGCACAGTGTATTTGTATGTGTGTGTGTGTGTGTCTGTGTTTATGTGTGTGATCCAGAGGCAGCTCTCTGTAACCAGAGCCTCCATCACAGGGAGGATGTCTGCCGAAATAACAGCTCACTGCCTCCAACGGAATTTGTCTGCAAGCTGTAAAAGATGGCGAGGGAGAAGAAGAAAAAGTGAGCTTGGGAAATATTTCTCTCTGTGGCGCGGTAATCAGCAGCACTCGGCCCTGCGGAGTTTAAAATAGTAAATCCGCTCAAAGACAGTTCAAGGGCTGAATATAGATTGCTCTCCCTGCAGGTATGTGTGTTTGTATGTATGTGTGTCTCTGCTTGTCGTTCGAATGAAGACATGTGAATCTGGTTATGATGTTTTTTTGGGGTACAAGTCTTGCTTAG
Source organism: Chaetodon auriga (assembly GCF_051107435.1). Lineage (NCBI taxonomy): Eukaryota > Metazoa > Chordata > Actinopteri > Chaetodontiformes > Chaetodontidae > Chaetodon > Chaetodon auriga. The sequence goes on along the minus strand of NC_135078.1, from coordinate 22,944,327 downwards.
GCCTGCTCTATATTTATGGTTTTTAAATGTATTTTACAAGCTTAAACAGGCCATTGTGCCCATGCAGGTACGTGTTTGCAAATACACATGAACAAGTGCGATTTAGTGCTGAGATCCCTTATTTCTCCTGGAGATGGAGAGCACCAGACAAGTCATTCAAACACCACCTTGCAAATGTCAACTGCCAGCACCAAACTCAATTGAAAAAACCCTCAATTGAATGCTTAAATGGATCTGTCCTGTTGCCAGAGATGCAGTTCACTAAACACGCTTTTCACTAAAAGCTGTAAGTCCTCTCTTGTAAACTGTGATACTGCAAAACTTAAAGCAGAACCTGATTGTGTTTCTTGATTTGTTAGAAAAGTCTTTCATGCTCCATTTCTGAAATCCAAAAGTGCAAAAAAGCAGAATTTCATTTGCTTTTTTCTCGTTTTTGACAGTTGCATATTTCTTTGAGTATCATAAAGTTAGCCCTTGCAATCTGCTACATAGCAAACACAGACAGAGCTCAGAGCTCATGGCTGGCGCTCATATTATTTTGGGCCCCAATACAAGTATCAGAGTGCAGGAATGGAAGTGGAGAGCAGCAGAATTTGGGTCAGGGGTTGCGGGTCTTTAAATGTACAATAGGGGCTTTAACACAAGGGCAGGGGGAGTTCACGAAAATGGTTTGCAGACTTTTAAAATATTTGAAGAAGAGGAAAATCCAGCTAATCTCTATGAACAGGGCAATCTCTGTTTGGACATGGCTGCAGGTTCTTCAGATCAACAAAACATCCAAGGACTGACATGACTGAGAACCACAGAACATAATGTGGTTCGAGTATTTTGGAAAATCTGAGAGTACAGATTCTTGTTCTGGTTTATGTTGATGCAAAATGACTTGCATTCTTGCAGCAGAGTTTTCTGCGCGGTTATCCCACAACCACTTTCTTCTGTGCTGATTCTTGCTCCATGTCCTCCACTTTCCGCTTCTCAACTTTTAAATCATCCTCCATTAAACCACTGGACACATGATCTGCTTCCATTAAACTATTTGACACATGATCTGCTTGGTCACACCATTTCCTCCTCTATTCCACGTCTTTCTTCCAAACACTACGTCCTGTTAATAGTGTGAAAGTGGTGATATTAAGTCGGAGACCTGGTGCTTCCTAAATGTCTTTCTTTTTCCTGCCTGCAGCCAACATTCAGAGACTAGATAAGTGGACAGTCGGAGAGGGCCAATCTGTCCTGCTGGCTGGTGAATGATGGACAGTAATTAAAAGTTAGCTAATAACCTCTTCACACCTGACATTTCAACAGGGAGGTCCTGGACACCATTATCTACATATAGATTAAACAGCGTAATTGGCAGGGAGATAGGGTTAGGAGGATCGCGAAAGGAAACGGAGAAAAAAAGGCCAGGCCATCGCCAAACCATTAAGCAGAATATCTGAGTGACACTCTGATTTTGCTCCTCTTGCTAATGCGACAGGAATTGAGCTGAACTAAAATGCTAAATGAATGAAGCCTATCTCGGTGTGGTTATTACCGGGGCAAACATCGGCCATGGAAAATAGCTTTAATTTCATAATAATTGCTAGATGGACGTGACTCGTTAGAGACACAATATGAGAGTGAAAGGAGAGGGAGAGAGAGGAGGGAGGGCGGAAGAAACTCCACCGAGGATGAACGCTGCTCATTGGGCTGCATCGCTTTTGCTCCCACACACTGCAATTTACACAAAGTCATTGATAAGTGATACTGTGAACTGATGAGATGGAAATGGAGAGAATTAGTTGCACTGTCATTAGTACTGTGGAAATATGAAATACTTCATTTAGGAACTAAAACACTCCTGAATGAGTTTCTACACAGGTTCACATAGTTTAACACTTGTATAGTTCCCACAGGTTTGCATTTAACACTAATAGGCTATTACACATGCATCACATCATAGCATTCACATTTTCTGACGGCTTTACTAATGAATGTGATATTTAGTTTCAGAACTGCTCACTTCCTCAGGCCTGTGGGAACTGCTGTCATCCTGCACTTCCATTAAGGCTTTTAGTCCATTTATTTGATACTTAAAGGAATAGTATGACATTTGGGAAATAGCCGACACTTTTAGCTTTCAGATACAGAAAGCTACAGATACAGATTGCTGCAGCAGTGCTACAGCCAGCAGCGGGTTAGCTTAGCTTAGCACAGAAACGGGGAGTAAGGAGAAGCAGCTGGCCTTGCTTGGTCCAAAAACGTAACAAAATCCGCCGATCAGCACATCCAAAGTTCACTCGTGCTAATTAACGTGTTTATCTTGTCACTTCAGTCCATACAAAAACCAGGGGTCTTATCATCACTTGAGGTTGCCAGACAACACTTCAGAAAGTCACTGCCCCCAGCCAAGAAATAGTCCAGTGACAGCTTCAGATAAAACCGCGCTGAAAGTTTTGTATTACACCAAAGAAATACTACAAGTGAACTGGTGAGCTCAGAGGTGCTTTTAACTTTGGACACAACAGGCTAGCTGCTTCCCCCTGCTTACAGTTTTATTTTCAAGCTAAGCTAAAGCTAACATCTCCTGGCGGGAGCTACATATTTAACATACAGATGAGTATCCATGCTCTTGTTGAGGCCTGTCTCCCAGAAATTACCTTTATATACAATCAATTAGCAACAGCAAATCAGTCTTGAGGAATACAGACTGTGTTTTCTATTAACATCATGAGTAAATGTAGTTAATTAACATACCTGTCATGTTTACCGACAGCGTATTTCATTTGTTTTCCACCAAAATCTTTTAATGCACTGTCAGCTTGTAGTGACTTCAGCATTATTACTTTTTATGTTTTTTTTTAGGTACTGGCAGAACTTATTTAATGTCTGTTTTAATACAGAAAAATTCAGCAGCAATCACGATCCTTCCCTCACCTTAACCAAAGAGCTTTTATTGCCTAACCACGGTCTGGACATGAACCCTGGCTTCTGGTGTCACAGTGCTGCAGTTTGTGCATTAACTCTGAACATAATCCAGGCGGCGATTACGTTTGTCAGTAATTATGAATGCAAATTATTTTTATGTGAGTGTAATTTCTAGGAGACGGGGTCGTCTTGTTTAACTCCGGGGTCAGAGCTCCACTAAAAGTGTTTCACCCAGCATCCTTGTTTGATAGGAAGTTGTTATAATTCTAGTAATTTTTTCCAGATGTATTTACAGCTTGCGTAACACAATATTGGGGCTTTGAATTTACATCTTCCACAATAGGATGAGTTCGACAGATGGGAAGTAGACAGGGCTATTTCTCAAAAGCAGAGGGAGTCTGTCTGCACCTCAGTCCCAAAGCCTCGAGGTGCTGTTGCAACTCTCCTCACCTGTGTCAAGTCGGAAGAAAGTGGTGTAAAAGTGTAGCTGGAGAAGGAAAAAGAGTGAGCTGAAAAACAGCCATCTGCCGTGAAAACAGGCTTATTTGCTTCCTCAAAAATAAATCAAGCTGACAGTGAAGACTGAACAATGATGACAAAAGCATTCGGATAGCTACTTTCCGAAAGCTATCAAACAGTTAATGGCTACCTTAAAACCTGCCAGGTCACCGCTCTGTGTTCTTCCGATTCTTGTTATTATTCAGTGATGAAGATAAAGCCTCTCTCCAGCTATAGGAGGGTAATTTACTCACATTTTGGACGGCTATTGAGTTTTGGCCTATTATTTTCACTGTCTGAATAAGGGCAATTAGCCTACTGCTCGACGCAATTGCTTTTACCCAATAGTTGCTCTTTTCATTTTTCTGTACGAGCCGTTCATCAAGGGATAATAACGTACACCCCCTCAGAAAAAAAAAAGAAAAAGAAAAAGAAAACCCTACCTAAAACCATAAAAATTGCCTCCCAGCGGCAGATAATGGCCACTTGCTTGCTGTCACAACTGTCCTCTGTATCCCACTGAATCTCAATATGTCTCATGGCAGAGTGGTCATCTTCGTTGCACAAAAGTGGGAGAATAAGCAGATAGGCTGTCTTGAGGAATGTGATTGGCTGGTGCCTCGTTTCAACATAAAAACCTCCTTTTTTTTGCTTGAATTTGGAGAAAAGAGTGGAAGTATATAAAGCATTTATTTTGGCATCTTTAAAATCAAAATTAATTAATTAAGACCAACGTAAATATCTCACTAACACGCGGTCCTTTAATGAAATGTGCATTTAAATCCTCTCCACAGAAAAGTTTCACATGTTCTTGTTATTTGACGTCTTTGGTTTGCGTCCCTCTCTCATGTCTAGAAAACTGAGGACTGCTTCCAGCAAGCGAAGCCCACTGTACAGCGATCACATAGAGCATATTTGGCTCTCTAATTATAAGTGTTAACACATTGCTGCGAATAATCGCTCGCAAGCGCCTCAGCCAAAGACAATTACATAAACACTGTACCCTTCCAACATCCAGCCACACTTTTTCAATCAGCTTCATATAAGATAAAAGCCAAAGTGCTCAGGCAAACATCTCCATAATTCAGATTTCCTGATAGTTGTCACACAGTGGGTTAAAGTGTGATGTATATTGATTGTCTGGATTCATTAGGCGTTTGTTATTATGCCAGCTTTTTGCATCTTTAAAAGTGAGATGTTTTCTTATCTGACGAGTTTAATTGACATGAGCTGTGAGTAATCTCTTCATCGCATGGTAATAAGGCAAACAAATACTATATTTTAGACACTTTAAAGGTCTGTAACTTGACATTTAAAGCATTTTCTTGATTAAATTCCGTCAGTTAAGGCACACAGTTGTGGTGCAGTTCAACTCACCACCACTAGATGTCCCTCTTGCTTTAGTCTGGAGGCTGCTGTGTTGTGATTGGAGTGTGTATCTGAGCCATCTGTCCATGACTTGTCTCTCCAGACCCTGGGTTCATCCATCATGTCCAGGGGTGCTAGTCTCTCTAAAACCAAACAAGAAAACATTTCTTTATTCCTCCGCTTCATCTCTCGCCTCTTTCCTCTCACATTCTCCACATTCTCTCTCCGTCTGTCTCTTTCCGTCCCCCTGCCTTCGATAAAAGGATCACTTTACTGTTTATACAAGGGGATTGGTGTTGTTAACAGGTGTAGGGTAATGGGATCCCTACTGGCAGCCAGGCACAGAGAGGGTCGCACCCCTCCTCTTCCCCACACTCACACCAGCGATACTCTTCTGATGGATTGCACCCACCATTCATCTAAATTATGTCACTGGCAATGAGCTATCAGTTCAATCTGGCCTAAACGAAGCACAGGGTTTGTTTCTGTTGACACTTCCTCAGCATTCACTTCTCCTCCTGATTACTGTCAGGGCCTGTAGGAGCGATGCAGCTCGGCCAAGCTCGGGGCTGGGCGTGTATGTGTGTGTGTGTGTGTGTGTGTGTGTGTGGCCCTGTTTTCACTGCCACTTTACAGCTGTTGAGAAGCTGTAATCAGGAAGAGGATGAGGACTTTGAATTTGCATTCAGCCAATGCAGGCTGGTGTGACATGAACCCTGACATGCTGTAAATTTACTACTTATTAGGTGAAACTTTACCCAGGGTGCAAATTGCCTCACCTTTATCGGGAAAGGGGGTTTTGCCATAAAGGTCAGCGTGCAAGTCTATTTCTCAGCTCAGGACTTCCAGAGTTAATCACGGCTGAGAGATCAGTCGTGTTTGACGTGGATCTACAACCAGGCTAATATGATAAATAGAAAGGTGTTCTTTACCCCTGCCATTTTAATCCAGTCCAGCCATTTTGGATCCCGTGTTTCTCTTCTCTCCCAGCCTTCTCCAGCTCCTCCTCCTCCATGTCTTCAATTCCTTTTTCTCCTGGCATCCCTTAGAAATACTCCCAGCTGCATAACAGATGTCAAATTTCTTTCTTTCTTTCGTTCTTTCTTTCTTTCAGCATCATCATTTCCCTTTATCTCTAGAACTCCCTGATGGCCGTGACGGTGACTCAGACTCCTGACCACCCAGCTGACATGAGACACAACAGCTAAACCGTGATTGCCGTACAGGCTGTAACATCATTTACATGTATGACAGTTCTTTCTCTTCTCTCCTTCTTTTTCTATTTCATTCGATCTTTCTCTCAAATCTGCAGCTCGCCTGGAGGAATTCCACCCTCCTCCAGTCAATGCTTTTGGCAAGCCGAGTGATGGGGGACCGCAGACATGGTGAGAGGGCCCCGAGTGCAAACAGTGAAAAGTTCTTCCTCTCGCTGAGTAAAATTATCCTACGGATAGAGTTTTGATTCATTGAGCAAATTCCTGAAGCTGATTATTTGACCATTATGCTCATGCGGGTTCATTCATCATGTGAAGCTTGATAATTTGAGGTAAAGTCTCCCTCTTTTTCCTGACGGCTATAAAACACCTCATGGTTTAGACGTCTTAACTAGACGGGGGTGGAGAGCAGCACACAAGCAGAAATTGAGAATAGAGAAAATGAGGAGAAGGCATCGACATTACGCTGCTTTTGTGATTCGCTGGTTAATTGAGCCTATCTAACACGTTGTTAGCTTGTTATTTCAGATAAACAACCCGATAAATGTTCCCCAGATTACATTATTACAGTGGTAAAATGTGCCCAGGGAATCAGTTCCTCCATATAAAAAAACTCATGATCATGCCTCCCCCATACTCATTGTTTTTTATTGAGTTCTTCACCCACAAGAGCCAAATATAGAACTAAATCTGCGCTGATAGAAATAATGTGCAATACTTAGTTTTGAATCTACACTCCCAAACGTTTTAAAATGCACGTTTTACCCATGCCTGACAGCGAGTTCACAAGACTTACAAAAGAAAGCCCTTTCACAACATTTGCGTCATTCCTTTGATGTCTAGACATTATATATTTCTTTCTTTCTTTCTTTCTTTTTTTTTTGAGAAACTAAAAACCCTACATCTGACGGGCTAGTATGTCATCTCCTAAGAGAGAGGTACTTGACTGAAGTCACTGTGTAGACAGTACAAAGCTTCCACATTGGTCCATATTCATGAAGGTGTAGCTATTACTGACACATTTTCTTATGGGAACAAATCACCAGTAGGGTGTGAAGAAGCTGCAGTGTAGACTACAGTCTCTGGAGCTTTGTCACATTCAGCTGATCTGAGTCCAGTCTTTGTGCCTGTCGTCTGAGGAAGTTCCCATGGGCGGGACAGCTTTTCGGCCCCCTCCCTTATGGGAGTCAGCGGGTGGACGGCGAGAAGACGGGCTGAGTGAGTAGTGGGTTAGACGGAAGGTGAAGATCAATGAGGTTGAACGGCGAAAAAAGTGCAAAAGTCAGAGAGACAGAATGAGAGAGCATCTGTTGTGTCTTGTGTGCTCAGCAGTTTGGGTTCGGCCTCCGGTCCTTCAGAGTTCAGTCTGAAGCTGGTGATCTGTTCCTGGGCAGGGTGGAAGAGTCAAATCTCGGCCTGTGGGGCGTTCAGCATGCAGTTCCAACTCTTCTTCCTGCAGCTGTAAAAACTACAAATGGTCACAACATCATGACAAAATGATTACATCAGAAAATCTCCAGAGAGGACACATGCATCCCACAAGCAAACTCTATGATAGCTGTTAGATCACAGAGTTTTTCTCTCCTCGAAATTAACAGCGATTCAACAGACAAAGAGAAAGGAAAGCAGCGAGTGCTTCCTTTTTACGCCAGCAATTAGTCGGTACCAGCGGCTGTCATCTTGACTTTTCTCAACTTCCCTTTGCACGATGAATTCACTGTAATCCAAATACATTAACAATTTTAAATGTTTACTGACCGCTTACAAACACTTGACCTTAACAATGCGGCTATCGATCAGTAACACTAATTGTTTTTCTTGTGTTTGTTGAGACCATTCCTCTCTTTGCCGATATTCTTCCTCCTGCAGGATGACATTGAACATGCGCCGGGTTGAGCACACATGGGAGTGAGGGTTAGCAACAAGTCAATAACCGAAACACAGCAGAGCAGTGAAGGTTGTGGAGGTGTTGTATGCATGTGGACTGCTAAATGTGTATCTACCTGTGCGCATTAGTGCACTTGCATAGCGATGGCTTTGGTAGTCTGTTACGAGGCCTAGGTATTCCTCCTCTACCTCATTAGTGCTGATTTACGCCACAGCAAGGTGAAAGCAGGCAGGATGGACCTCCCACCTCCCCCACATGCTCACGCACACATTGCCCTGCACTCCCCCTCTCTCTCCTCTTTCCCTCTCTTTCCCTATCTCTCTCCTTCTCATTCTCCTGCCGTGCACAGACAATGGGGCCCTGGAGAATACCGGCTTGTGCTGAATTATTCAAATCAGCAGTGGCAGCAAGCCGGAGAGCAAAGGAGAGAGGCAAGGAGGTAAAGGAGGGAGAGGGGGGGGGAGAGAGAGTGGGAGAGCTAGAAAGTGAGAGAATGCACGATGATGGGAAGAGGATGTGGAGGGAGAGAGAAAGAGGAAGATGGAGGGAGAGGCATTGTAGAAGTGGTGAATCTCGTTGTCTCTGCATGCAAATCGCCTCTTGCTCCTCTTTCCCTCCCTCTCTCTTTCCCTCTCTATGAGTCACCCCCTGCCCTTCACTGCTTCATTAATACACATCTGTACCCCGGCCCTCCCCTCCACCTCCTTTCTCCGCTCTCTCTCCTAGTGATGAGGAAGAGAGAAACAGAGGAGTGGGGGAGGAGGTGGTGGTGGGAGGGTGGGAGGCGGGTAGGCGCTCGACAGCAGCAGCACGCTGTTGGCAGGAGGAGAATGTGCCGGTAATTAGCCAGCACCGGTACAGACGAAAAAACCCAGGAAGGAGAAAGGAGAAGAAGAGGAAGGGAAAAAAGAGCAAAGCTCTGAAAACAAGCCTCCTGCCAGGCTAAACTCCCCAGAGGCGAGACCTGGACATGTTGGTGTGCAGTCTGGGAACAAAGGAAGAAGAGGAGAGCTGGGGAAAAGATGGGAGGCTGAAGAGTGGGCCCGTGACAGCACCTGCAGAGATGGAGAATCTGATTTCGTGTGTGTGTGTGTGTGTGTGTGTGCGGGCATGTCAGCATTATTTTCTTGTGATTGTATATGCCTCTCAGTGAAGGATGCCTTCAGATGCACAAGATTCATCACCAGAACATCTACCTCAGACAGACTGCAGGGTAACAGCGATGTATATTTGCATTATTTTTAAAACAATGTTTTTCGAAATAACAAAGAGATTCTCCCGTCATGACAGGACGCCCGCCAATGCTGATTGGTTGTCTAAATCCACTGCTGCACTCAGCCTCAGACGGGCTGCACAGCACACACTAGGACAAAAAGCTGAGAGAGGCCAAAGTTTGCTGTTCTGTTATTAGGCGAGCCATAAAGCACGAGATGATTTATAACTCACATAATTCATAAGAAACATAGTTGTTGAACAAGCTGATGCACATAATAACATGAGTGATGATTTCTGCGAAAGTCGTTAATATTTGAATTGTCGTTTACTTCAGCTTCGAACATGACTCAGCTATTTATCAGAACATGTAACACACAACTTTAGCCTTGATAACGCTAAAATGGCAGATGGCGTCGGTCATGAAGGTGTGATTTCCCACAACGATGTGATATGAAAGAGACACTTCATTGCCAGGTGTCGTCGAAGGTTAATGAACTTAAGTCTGCTGAAGAGGCTCTGACCCGTCCTTACTAATTAACTAAGAGTCTTTAAATTTCAGCGCTGCGTTCTTTTATACAGAGCTTTCAGAAATGAGTGGAAGTGGAGAGAAAGTTTGTGTGTGTGTGAGAGAGAGAACTTGACCCCTGAGTCCTCAGCTGGCCTCATTAGTGAGAGGACTTGGTTCATTAAATGATGTGAGCGAGCGGTGTGGGCTAAGCACAGATCACACACTGAGAGGCTGTCCCCGTGTTTTTCTTCTGTTAATTCGGTGGTTTTGCAGACGAAACAGTGAAATGTGGTCTGTCCCGGTCACACCTGAGACAAAGGCACACAAACACGTCTCTGCAGATCTATGCAGAGGAAGGCGTTATGGGTTCTGTACATCAGACAGGCTAATTGGTTGATCCATATTTGCTAAATCAAAGTACGCTTTCATGTAAGGAAAATGTAAACTATACTGTAAGTGCAGCTATATGTAGCTTCATCCGGTTGGACATTTCCCATGGCAGCGGATGACTGACATTTGAGGGCTGGTGTTGCTATGAGACGTGCTGTCAGCTACCATGGTGCCATGGAGCATCATAGCCCTGTATACGAATGTTGAAGCAACAAGACGTGTTTTTTCTTCTTTCAACACACACACACATGGCATTGTGTCTGCTACTTTACGGCATTTAACATCAGCTCAGAGAGTGGACGCTCGCAGGCTAGGTTAAATATGCTCTGCTTGGAAAGTGGAGGCCTAGCTTGCTAACGTTAGCACTGATTGTCAATGGATGGTGCTTTTCTGTCATGTTGTATCTGATGTTGGCAGCTCAATGTTGTGTTCTTCCCACATAAATATACAAAGGAGGGGGGCCTGGCGTTAGCTGTCTCTCCTTACTGAGGCCAGTTGTGGTGATGGCAAATGACCAAACTGTCATGAACTCACAGAAACAGGCGGCCCTGTAACCTCAGCGCTCTGTCGGCTGCGTTACTCTGTGATTCAAATCACAAGATGCTGAAATCACAGCTGGAAGCAAGCAACTGACCAATGGTTAACTGCCTGTGTGGCTGCTGGAACTGCTGTTGAATTACAAACTATGTATAGTGCTTGCCCATTCAAACAAATTACTAGTACCGATACTATCAGGTGGCACAAAAAATTGACGCCCCCTGGTGAGCATAAATGTAGGGGGCACTGTCTTCAAATACTTTAACATCAAAACAAAACATTTCATTTCAGTTCGACCTTAAAGGCGCAGGCAATGTCTGCAAATGTCTCTACTTGCTAAACCTGCAGCCTGGAGAGTTCCAGCCTCGAACTGGATTAAAAACACTACAAACGCCGTGAGACAAAAACGAGGAACTCTAACATGGAAGTACAGTATGTTGGAAATCGCAGTTTAAAGGCGCTGAGCCCACTCTGCTATGCTCCCTCCTTGCTATCATTGATGTGTGGTGGCCTCTCATGACTTGGCTGTGGATCGATTCAGCCCCACGCGCCTGAGAGCGTCAGGCCCGTCCAGCCGTGAGGAGCCCCAGGAGAGACTGGCTGCGGTTTGACATGCTCCATGCCTCCCTCCAGCAGCAGCAGCAGCAGTAGCAGCAGCCAGCCAGCCGGCCGGCCAGCCTGCCCAGTGTCCCCACACGGCGTTTGGAGTGTCAGCCCAGTGTGCTCTACTGGGAGCTGGGCTTGGCAGTGCTGGTTACAGGGCTCAGATGGACCACTGATGGGGCCTTCTGCCCAGCATCCCCATGAGGGCAGGTAGAGAGGGTGAGGGAGACAGGTGTGTTTATGTTCCACTTGTTGCCCCCCCCCCCCCGCCCCCCTTCCCCACAGAGGCCAGGACAGATGTCCATGACATTGATTTTGGCGAAGGCAGAGACAGAGAAGCAGACAAAGGGGAAAAAAAGGGGGACATGGGATGGAGGGAGAGAAAGGAAAATGTGATGTGATGGTATGAAAATAGATCTTATAAAACCTGCTCAATAAAAATCAATAGAGGCTTCCTGCTGGATTCAGTTTGTGACAAAGTCTTCCCCTCTGTATACAAGCCCATGCATATGATTTCCTCTACTAACGTATACACAGCCTTAGGCAAGAAACATACTTCCAGGAAATCCATTTTCCTCAACGCTCCCTGGACAGTTTTGAGTAGTCCCTTCATAGTCATCAGAGCCTTTTGGAACATTATGTGAATATTACACCATGCTCTTGGAACAAGCATTATGCAGGGTGTCTAGGTTGATGACTGAAATGGAGTCAGGTTGTTGGGCTCAGCAGGTTGCAAGGCTTTGAGTAATCAGGGTTTGGGGATTCTAATTAGGACAATTAAGTCCTAATTACAATGTAAACACATTCTGCTGCCAAAACCCAAGACCCCTAGAGTGAGGCCTCTGTACCATAGCCTCCCATTCTGCTCTGCTGTCTAAAGAACAGCGTGGCCCCTGTACTGTACACACTGCTGTAAAGTACCAGCAGAAAGCTGCCCATAAAGAAGACATTTCACCTTTAAGTGTAACTTCTCCATCCTGAGGAAAAAGATTCATCAGCTTATATTTAAATCATAGACTTTCACCGATGGGAAGACTGTTAAGATTCACAAAATCTGACTCAGTCTAGCTGAGATGCTGTTTCAGAGCTTGTTTACCATGTTCTGTACATTCGGCTCGAGTTAGAGGACATACTGAAGGTATTAAGATCATGTCAGCTAGCTTATGCTGTCATGCTTGGATTTAGTTTTTGGAACATGCATATTTCAGTTTACAGGCACTCCATTTTCATTGTAAACATAGTTTCTTTTTGTTATGTTAAAAGATTACTCCACCAATTTAGCACTGTGCTCCAACAACTTTGGCTGACTCGTGCACATTAAAAAAAGAATCAAACTCAATGCAGCAGAACCAGAGATATTGGCTTTTTTATTTCATGCATTCTTTCCTTGTCAAAAGCTGCCATTACGTACCCACAGTGAGGAGATTCAGATGTGTTAAGCTAGTTGTAGCCAATGCAGCGTCAAGCATCGAGCAGAGATGAGGAGCAGGCTCCAGAGGCCTGCTAAGCTCGCGTCTTTCGAACCCCACACCCCCAGATTTTCTTCAGCCAACCAAGTGACACCACTCGAGGTATCAGATTTCGAGCAGCTTCCTCTGGAGCCACAAAAGTCTTTATACAACTTTTTTCACCAAGAGTGCTACCCAAGACCTGTAAACAGACTTTGATGTGCAAAATTGGAGGAGTTCCCCTTTAAGTTTCACGTCAGATAACAGATGAGCGTCCCAAACAAAAGGTGAGGTTTTCAGAGGAATATTTAATAAGCTGTCTTAGGCCGTTAACAGGTTAAAATGTCTTAAAATTTGAATTGTTTGCATGTGAAAATTTGCATGGGAACTGCAGAAGCACATAAAATTGAGTTCCAAGTTGAAGCCCTGTTGGTTACTGCAGACTTTTTAACAACTTTTAGACACATTAACATGGAACCATCCATGCTGTCCACAGATTAAAAGAATATTTTATGAAGCAGTGCTGTCATGTGTCTATTAATATATTCAATATGTAGAGATGCATGTATTTAAATTATGAATACAAGTGGGAGATGTGGCTGTTGTTCTCTGTGCGCATGCAGTGTTTGTACAGCACAGTGTGCATGCACAATCAGCTCATGGTTATCATCTCTCATCCTTTCATGTGTGTACACAAATGCATTGTTTTTGTTTCTCTTTGTGTATGTGCTTTCAAATATTTAATAGCATTTCATCTTTCATCCTACAGCAACTTTAGTAGCTTTGGATACAGGCTGAAAATGATTTGGGTTCTCAAAGGCATTTAAGCCTCTGTTCTAGTTTGTATTGCAGATGTATGCACGTGAACACGGGTGAGTGTATTTGTACATACTGTGGGTAAATTTAGCTTTCAAACTGCTAAAGAGCATGATAATGCTACAATTGATGGAATAGTAAAGTTACTGAACACAAACTTATTTCCAACACACCTTCTCATCAAAACCGACTTGTAACAATGTGCAAGAAAACACCACCATGACACCACCCACGCTGAAAATGGAGGGGGAGTAAAGAGACAGACCGTTATCCAGGACAGTGCTGGTTGTTCTCCCATCAGATCTGCAGGCTCAGCGATGAGAAACAAGGAGCTCCTTGGAGAGCGAGCGGGGAGGTGACAGGGTGTCGGGGCTCTGTCACTGCCGAGGATCGGGATTCCTTGCAGCAGAGAGAGGAAAGTGGTTTGCCGAGGTCAAAGAGCCACTGTGAGCTGTTATACCTTTGAGGAATAAAAAAAAATATGCTTAGATTTTTCAGCCTCAGCTTTTTTACCTTTTATGTGCAGGTGATTTCCCTCCCGTCATCTCTTCATCATTCTCATAATTCATCATTGCCTCGTTCTCTGAGGCAGTGAGTCCCTGTGAGGCAGTGGGCCTCAGTGCGATGAGGCTGTGAACTCTATTTAGTCCCGGATGTCCAGATTCTTTCTTACAAACTAATTTTATGGAACATGTGGCATCTTTAAAGTAATTTTATGCAACATTTTCATCTGGATTGAATGTCATTTTAATAGTCTTTGCTGCTGACTTACAGTTTAAGGGCTAAACCACTGAGAAATCCTGGTCCTCCCGTGAAAATGTAAAGACACACAGGATGTGTTCTACATTTTGTTTTGTGTTAGTTCGGAGCTCTGGAATAAGCATAGAGGGAAAAATATATATAGATATATATTAAGGCTGGGTTTTACTACACCGAGCACTCAAAATGTGTGCTCAAAAGAAACTTTTTGGTTCATCTGTTGGCATGGGATAACTATATAGAGCTTATAGGGAGGCTATCAACACTCTGCTACATCTTCATCTAAATGTACCCACAGTGCTTAAAAACCATTAGCTTTCCCCTAAATTAAAAAAGAGTGATGTGGCAGCTCTATATGTATCTTGGAAAACTCTTCTAAAACATTTCGTGACTCCATTGTCCATGGGTTATATCCTGAGTAACTCGTGCTCCTGCATTAACCTCAGACCTTTACTCTCATATTTGCATTATTTTTAACTAGCCCTAATACGCCATCTGGGCAGAAGGTTGGAATAAGCTATGATTATCTGGCAAGTTAAAAAAGGAAGAAAATTGAGGTTTTTCAGCAAACTATTGTGTGTGCCTCGTTAAGCATGGTGGGCAGACTGTGTGTTGATAGCCTGTGTGTTTGACGTAGGTTGATTTTGGGGGAGACTTTATGTCAGGTTGGCACATAGCTCTTTTTTATTTAGGAGAAAACTAGCAGGCTGTTGATTGAGTTGTGCATCTTTGCTTGGATTAAGATGAACCGTAGCTGCGTGCTGATGTCTACCCATGTGCTGAATGCAGTATATACACTTATCTCATGTGCACAAATTAACGAACAGAATAACAATTCGAGCACTCGATGTATTAAACATGGCCTCGATGTATTTTTTTCTCTCTGTGGCCACTCCAGGCTTCTGCATGCTAGAGACCTATCATGCCAGTTTTTAGTACAGCAGGGATCCTGTCTGCCCTTACACACCCAGCCCACCTCCAGCACCACATAAGCACCCTAATTGTCACGCCACTTTCCATTACACATGTCATTCCTCATGCCACGCTCCCATGCCCATGTGCCTGGCCAGCTGCTCTAAAGGGGCCGGAAAAGCAAGGACAGGGCAAGGTGTTACTGATACCATGTATTGATGTCACTCGAACTTTGCTGTTAAATGAACAATAATCAGTTTGGGGCAAAGTTCTTCTGGCTGAACAAAATAACAGTTTCTAAAAATATGAACAAGACATGCTGATGACTTTAACCTACAGTCTTTAAAAATGATCCTGCATAAGCCAATCATTTGATTTATGTAACCAAATATTTTTTAAAAAAACAATTCTAAAAGCTTTCATTTTAAGTTGTAACTTTTTTTTTTTTTTAAATATTGGATTTCTCATTTTCGAGGTACCTTCACAAATATCACATTTTGCTCAGGTGTCTCACAGAGCAAAGATATAATCTCTGCCGGTTCCCAGCCTCTGGGAAAAAAGCACTGTTAAGTACACGAGGAATACATTTAAACAGCTTGATATTAGACAGCTTTTGTTCTGTCTCATTACCTTGGCAAATGTAATCTAGGACTCCAAAAGACTCCCATCCTTTTGAGCGCACATGCTCCCTGTGATAGTATTCCCCCATAGGCTCCTTCCTCTCTGAGAATAGCTGGACCTGACAACTCCTCCACCCCCACCTGCCACCACTTGGACAAAGCTGAAACTATATTCGGCAAATGAGGCAGGGAACGGAGGCCATGGTTGACTGGTCATGAGGTGAAGGCGAAGGCTGTGTCCAGGCGAGCGGGAAGTAGGAACCAGAAGCCTTTCAAAATGAGACTGTTTCACAGGCGTGATGATCTCACTTCCTGCTGGGCAGGTCTTGTGGAGCGACCTGCGATGCCGACAGGCCGGCCCGAAGCCCCTGGAGGAACGGGAGGTCCGTGCTGTGATGTGGAGGTGATGAAACAATAAATATACACAGAGAGAAATACGTACTTATACACACACCAGCACATTCATCACTGTGAGATCGAGAGGGAGAGTAAGAAGGAACAGAAAGATACCTCAAACCTTTTTACTTCCACAAACCCTTCCACTATTATTCATGACAAAAGTACAGAGGGGTGTTTAACCTCACCAACAGCAAGCATTTTAAATCGCATTGTGTGTGTGTGTGTGTGTGTGTGTGCTGGGCTTTAATGCACATGGTTGAATAACTGTTTTCTGGTGGCTTGGAGACTAGTGAGACAGATTAACTGCTGCAGCTGCAATTATTACAATGACCGTTTAATTCCCGACTTGTTCATTAGCACTGAATGAAAAACATTATCAGTCCGTCATAATGAGGATGTACTGGCTTTCTGTGGCTGGAGTGCAAAAGGGGGTGCAGCAAACTGGTCATTCATCATGTTGTTCGCACATTTACTTTAAAATGATTTCAGTTAAAATGTTGCTGGTGGTGGTTGCTAAAATGAATTGAACCTAAATCAAGTTCTGTAAAGCAGCTTTAACCAATGTTTCTGTAATAACAATGGATCACATGACATGGTCAGGGTCGCTTGCATGACAAACCAACCAACTCTGCTCTTCCCCTCAACCCTCCTGAGCCTCACTGCATCTTTGTGGAGGTGTTACCTGCCGGCCCTTTGCTCCACTGTCTGACTTTATTCTCACTGCTCTCATGAACGCCGCGTAGCAGGCAGCAGTTTTTAATGAAAAACCTCTCAAGGCTACGCCGCCTGCCCAGCACCAACTGGCACACTTAGCAACTAGCTGGTGGACATAAACATTTCACAGCTGAAAAGCAAGATATTTTTATCATGAGTTGGTGGAGACCAAATTAGAGCTAAAAGGTGAGTTACGTTTGTCAGATGAACAGAAACTATGCTAAAACAAAGCTAATGTTGCTGTTAGATATTTAAATACTGGTAACTTGCTTAGGTGAAAAATCTGCTTCTTCAGGTTTAAGGTTTAGTATAGCGCTTGCCGAATATTCAGATATAAGTACAATCGTGGTTTGTTTGGAATAAAGAGAGGAAGAACTGGGTAGTTAGCAAGAGTTAGCATCTGAGCAAAAACAATTCAATTTGATGTCCTCAGGCAGTGCAGTTTGAAGATAGTAAAAAGTGCTTGTCACCAGAGATGCCACCAAAAAATGGATATAAAACTGTCCGACCATGTATGGTTAACTTTTTGCTTTCATTTTCATGCAGTTCCAGTTGTTTTTGGTGTTTAAGTGAGGTCATGTTGCAAAAACAGGCTCTGGTAAAGAGTCTGAAAAGGGGGGCGAGGTTACCAAGATTTCAGATGAGGCAAAACTGTTGCAGCCATTTGTCATATCTTTATAGCTCCAGATATTTAAGTAAGGGTGATTGCTCTGAACACCAGCAGTCATGTTGGTTTGGTTTAGCAGCTTAGATCATCCTCAGGATTTATTTTGTTTACAGCATGTTGATCTAATTCCTTCTCAGAACTTTTCTCTTTAATTCAATATACAGTAATGCTTGAACAGGACTGGGCTGCCAATTCCCCTGCAGCCGGACATAAACTTTTATTCATCTGAATAATCATCTGTGAATCTCGGTTCATAAAACAAATTGTCATTGTAAAAGACATAAAGACATTTTGCAAGCAGCAGAGAGATTGTGGAGTGAGAGATTGTTGAAAAGGAGGAGATGCCGTCGTCTTGTGTGCACAGCCTTTCCTGTGCTGCTTCCTCTTTTATGGTCTGACCTTTCTCTTAATTGGCTGCCATGTCTTTACACTGAGATTCTGTTGGTCTCCCAGCCAAGTAATTTCTCCCCCTCTTCCAGCTAAAGCATCTCCCTCTGACCCATAAATTGGAAGTGCTTTAACCTTTCCTGAGTGCTCACTTTATAGTGCTCTCTTTATTCTTTTATTATGCAGATGAGATGAGATGGATTTTCAAATTTCAAAAAGTGACTGGTATCACTCACACCTGATTTCTATTAAATCCCTTTTATTCTCAAATTTGTCTTTTGAAACTAAATTTTTGAAGAGAGCCCATAATAATTGACAGAATAATGTGAATTTGCTCACTGCAGTTAATCTCTTTAAAACAGAAAATAATATAACTGTACAAAGCAGCACATGCCGCGGTGTAGTGCCTGTATTCCTGCAGGTATTGCCCAGAGATACAAAAATCATCTCCTCATTATAGTCGGTAATCCCTAATTCTCTTGAATCAGCAGGCATGTAATATTCCTCACAAAAACAGATCATAATCAGAAACGATGGCCTAGTTTGCTTATTTCATCCAGTTCTCTATAAGTCATTACGTGCGCATTAATCAACCATCTATTAGGCTAAACAAGGCTCATAATATATCCGTGAAGTGTATGTGTGTGCTCGGGGTGTAATATACTTGATGTATTGATATGTTTATTTCAATTTATTTCAAGACCTCATCCTGCGACTCTGACCCTGAAATCAATACCTTCATTTATGGTCCACCACCTTCAATCAATTCTGCCCCCGTCTCCTCTCCGCGATGGACTGCCTCTGACTGGACACATGTAAGCAGGGCTCCATAGCTCTCTCAAGCTCACTCTCTCTTTTTTTTTTCTGCTGGCTGCCTTATTCTGTGTCGCTGTGCAGTGGGAGGTAACTGGTCACTCAAATCCTAGATTGGCTGCTGGTCATCATCCCACAGCTTTGCCCGGCTCTTTGCTCTCCTGCCCTCCTTTCTCGGCGTCCTCCTCCGGCTTCCACCTCCCTGCTCTGCTCGTGACTGGCAGCTATACGGCTCTGATTCACGATGAACAAAGTGCACGGCCGATGGCAGAATGAGAGAGGCACATGCAGAAAAAATGCAAATGGCCCTCAGTTCTGTCTGTCTTTCTATGCTGCGCTCTCCGTCTCGCCGTTCCTGCCGTACAGAAAATGCATAATCTCATTCCTATGAAATACAGCCGCTGTATGTGTGGTTATGGTGTGGCATCCCTTTGACCACACTGCAAAACTGTGTTCCTACCAACATAATCAAAGCCATTGAGAACACCGCCCGGGCCAGGCGAGGAAGATTTAGCTATTTAGCCTGGTCACCTCTTTTTAGAAAAGCATAAGGTTGAGAAAAGCCAGGAGGTTTTATTCTTCTTAAAAAGCATGCATGAGCTGGCAGTATTGCTCAAACAGCCCTTTGCCTCCTCTGGATTTATTAGCCAATTTCCACTACCATTGTCTTTCACTTCAATCTCAGAAGTGAGGGTGCACCGGGCAGAATATAGGGCTGCAATCATCCGAGTGTGTGGCGACAAAACCTCCAGCGCTCGCACCTGGAACTCAATAGATATTCATGAACATTCTCGTATTTAGAGAAGGAAATAACTTAATACCGACAGTGTCGATGGAATAATAGCCATTTCCTGCCTGACTTGCAGCCCCTCAGAAAATGAGATTGCGCTGGCCGTCATTTTTCTTGTCTGCTGGGTGTTTCCATGCTGAGGTCTATGGCTGCTGCTATGCTCCCTGCATTGGCAATGAGGTAAAGATAGAGAGAGGTGGAGGAAGGAGGGAGGGCGAGAGAGGAAGAGTAAGACAGAGAGAGAGAGAGAGAGAGAGAGAGAGAGAGAGAACGGGTGAGTGAGTGAGATAGGCCGGCTTCAACAGGAGACAGAGGATTTGTTGTCAGATTTACCATGAATAAAAATGGATGTTAAATGGAAAATAAAAACATAAAATATAACAGAATCATAATGTGTATCATTTTCTAAAACACCATCATGCTGTCCCTCGTCCTGCTCTGGTTTCCTGAGGTAAAAGACCTCCCGGGCTTTAGTGTAAACAGGGCACAGCCCAGAGATGCTGCTCCCTGGCTGAGCCAAGGCAAATATTTCATTACCATGATTAAGATTGATTACTTCTGCAAGGGATGGGAATACAAGAGTGTCCACTAAGGAAGAGAACTGGAAAAAAGACAAAAAAGAGAGTGAGAAAAAGAAGATAGAAGAGGGAATTGAGTGACGTGAATGGATGTCTGACCTGAGAGACAAAGGAATCTTTCAAACTATTCCTTACCATTACTGGGCCTGTCACGTTACCCCCACCACTGGTCTTATAAATTAACCATCTCACAGAGGAGCTCAATCCTGCAACCCTCTCTCTCTCCTACAATTAGGTTTCTCCTCTTTGTAAGCCTTCCTTATCTCTCTGCTTTTACTCGGGCCTTCATCAGCACAGACATATATCACGATTTTCCTCTTCTATCCATTCTTATTCAGACCTTCATCCTCACGAGTGCACAGCATTCATCATGAGTTTGAGAAGGTTCGTTTAAGATTCTAGTAAGGGTTGTTGCCACGAGTGCGACCACGGAAAACCTCCAGCAGCATACATTTGGAGCTGTGAGAAATGAAAACACAAATCCATCATGCATGTATAGATTGTTGATGTATTTTTTTCATCCTGTCAAACTTTTGCTTTCTCTGCTGCTGAAGGACTGTAAAAGAACTTTTAGTGCTAGCAGATATAGCAAGATTGCACCGTTGAATGCACGAATGGCCTGAGTGCAGAAAGTTAGGAGACCAAATCCAGGAACGGGAGGCTGAGCTTTGGCCATTTCATGTCTCTGCTGGGCACACAGACAGCAGTCTGAGGAGGAAAGTCTTGCTTTTTTTGGCTGAGTTGAGAGACTCCTTTCTGTGGGTTGTTCCGTGAGAAGCAGGGATGGAGAGAAAAACTGTCTGTGGCTGTGTGTGGTGATTTTGTGTGGGATAATAGTATGAATTTGTGTTAAAGGGAGAGATTTTTCTATGGAGAGTTCAGAGTTGCAATAAATCGGGTAGAGGCAGTGAAAGAGTGTGGAGAAGTGGTGGTTGTACTCTGGGAGTTGGAGGCGGGGGGGGGGCGGAGGGGTGATAAAATTAATTTGATCTTGGATGCCTCAGAGACATGGCCGGCGTGAGCTAGCCACGCACCCGGACAGAAACCTGAGCAGATTGCACCGCTGCTTTGTATTCCAAATTAATTGGCCTCTGAAGATCACCCTCCGCCCCTCACAACACTACTGATGCACATTTTCCTCCCTTCAATTAAAAGTGTGTACCCCACATGCAGCCCTCTCCCCTCGTTCCCGACGACTTCTTACTCCCCTTGTTACCGAGAACAAACTGGGTCTTCACATCAGAGCTAAGCAGGACTGTGAGGGTAAATGAACAATTAAAGGCAGGAG
This sequence comes from Chaetodon auriga, assembly GCF_051107435.1. Lineage (NCBI taxonomy): Eukaryota > Metazoa > Chordata > Actinopteri > Chaetodontiformes > Chaetodontidae > Chaetodon > Chaetodon auriga. The sequence continues at coordinate 22,923,008 of NC_135078.1, read as the reverse complement.
GAATAATACAGCGCATCAGTCTGAGTGTACTGATTGTCATTAATTGCTCTTTAAGGATCAGGCTGCCTATATTTTACATTCTCTTGTTGCAAACAAACCCAATGAAAAGCCCAAAACCAACAATGAACTGGTCCTACTAACAACCAAAGCATGACAGAACACGTTCCTCTGTGCCTTAAAACTTCATTACAGTCCAAATATTATTAAAGACACATAAATGAGCCACACCATGACACTGGGTGACATGTTCTTCCATTGCAATGCACATCCACCATCGTTCTACCTTAAATACTCACTGAAGCACCAAATATGTATTAACCTGCTGCTGAAAATAGTCCCCAGCAAATGTACTATTAGGTCATGTTTGACTGTTTGGCTTTGATCTTCTCATAAAATAAAGCCAGCCTTCAATATACTTATATTATATACAGTGACTGAACTGTTTCATCAAGTGTCAGAAAAACACATAATTTATTGTGGGAATTTACTTGATGTCATGTCAAACATTATTAAGAGTCAAAACTGAGGAGATCTTTTGATTATCTCCTCATTCATAGAGTTAGATTCAGCATTTCTCTATACAGTTAATGACAAAAAGAGACACTTTTGGGAAATTTGACCTTTCAACTTCCTAAATTGTTTTGTATACTTCATTCAACTGTTGAGCCTCTTGGGAATTCAAGTCAAAAACACGTTGAGCACGTTTTTTTCTTTTATTGAAGGTTAATTAATGAAAAACCTCTATTAAGTGGGAGCAAAAAAGGCACAATTAATGCAATTGCTGTGAACAATTTTTACATCCCTATCAATTACCAGGTTTTATGTGTTGCAAGGTGCATTACATGTGAAATGTGGCCTGCATAACAGGCCTGATTGTTTGCTTGTTCTGTTCTTTATGAACTGTGAAAGCTCCCTGAGCAGCAGGGGGGCAGTTTACAGCTCTTCCTGCGATACACTCAAGACATTATTATCCAGCTCCCTATGACTGAACCCCCGCCCCACCCCAGACGCTCACAGGAACACCATACCGTAACAAAATGGTGACGATAAACAAGCAAAAAATATCTTGACTCTGGCTTCCATCCGAGGTCTGTGTTTGATCTCTTATACCATAACCTTCTCTGTAAAGTCAAGAATGGAGAAGTGGAGAAGTGATCTGTCTTGAAGTAAAAATAGTAGAAAAGTGTTCACAACTGACATATTTATTTATGAGAGTTCAGAAGTTTTGAGGGGAAGTAAAAATGTAGGATGAATCTATTTATTGAACAAAGGACAGCAAAACACCACAACAAACATCAGGCGAAAACACTCAAGATCCAAGATATTTCAGTCAGGAGAGATGTGAAAATGTTCTCAGAGGAGAATTGCCCCTGCGGACGACAAATGCCAAAACAACTCTGACAAAGAAAGAAAGGAGGAAAATATGAGTGAACAGAAGGAACAACAATTATTTATGTAAATAATGTGCCATTGCTGCTTATAATTAGTGGGAAAATTAAGCAGAAAAGAAAAGAGGGGGGGGTGGGGGGGGGAAACATCACGCATGTCACCCAACTAATTTTTCTCATGCAAATTAACAATTGAAATTATAAATGGAAATGGTGTTGTTGTGATGGGGAGAAAAGGAGAGAGAGCGATGAGAGATGCCCTGCTTTTTCCCCCCTTTTCTTCACTCTGTTTGGAATTCATTAGCCGGTGAAGCAAGCAGAGGCAGATGTAGTTTGACACAAAGGGTGAAGTCGATAGCTGCAGCAGGAGGAGAGAAGTTAGGATTATTGCTTCGGACAGAATGGCCTTAAAAATATGATTGTTTCTTGCAAGAGAGCGCAGGGAAAAAACAGTTGTGTGATCTTGATGCACTTAGAAATCACCATCCATCATTCCTTATATCAATTATGAAGCGTTCATTTGGGCGCATTGGGTGCTCGTTTCCATTTGCTTTAGAGTCAGGGTAGTTTCTCTGGTGATTTGTCCTGTTTGTGTCCATCTGTGCTGGCCCCTCAGCGTCAAAGCTGACCCATGACATCCGCTATATGTCCCTGTCCATAACCACACACACCACAGTGAGCCCCGATCAGATGTGCTGAGGTGCTGACACAGTTATCAGACAAAATCCCTGCTGCTCTCCCAGCAAGAGGTGCTGGTTGCAGGGACTATAAAGGCGGTGTCAATGAGGGTGTGATAACTGTGAAAGTCTGTCTACATGTGTCTCCTGTCTGCTCGTCTCTCCTGTTCCTCCTCGCTCACCACCGGCACCTCACACACACTGCGCCCTGCTTTCTGCCTCCCCTCTGTCATTGGGAAGTGTTTTTAAAAGGAGCCGGGATCAAACGAAGTCGGAAAATGCCTGTCTGGCGTTCATCTGACAGCCCTGCATCCTGAACCCTTTTAAAAGAGGGTGCAGAGGAAAAAAGGGAGAGAAAATAGGACATGTTTCGCACAATTTATGCAGCGTTAATTTTCCAGCCCACGCGTCGACTGTTTACAGAGTCCTGCGCATCTCAAACCTCCGTCTCTTGTTCTCTGTCTTTCCTCCCCCCCACCATCTCTCAAACCACAATCCCTCCTTTACTTTTTCCTCCCACCCCCCCTCACTTTCTGTGGCTTATGTTATTCTGATTTTTTTTCCAGTCTTTTTTGTGTCACTAGTGAGGATGCTCTCCCTTGGGGTGGCTAAATTTACATCTCTCCATATGACAAACACAAACAAAGAAGCAAATAAATCAAATGTGAGGTAGAGAGAGAGAAAGAGGGAGAGGAGGAGGGAGAGAGCAGCCGTGGATGTTTGTCAGCCTCACAACATATATGTGTATAAACGCAGTACAGTATTGATAATCTATGAATATAGATGGATACTATAATGATTAAATGTTCCTTTAATAGGAACTAATATTCAGCTTTGTTTCATTAAAAGACTATATAGACAAATTAGCACCCAAACTGTCTTCAGCAATGACACCAGATGACAGCTGGCTCCACAGCTTTTGGATAATAAGATCCGCTAGAAAATAACATACTGTAAAACAACAAAAAAGGTTAAAATAGATGTGTATGGCTGCTTCTTTCAGGCTGAATGTGTTCGTGCGCTGCCGAGCAGAGAGACCGGACAGGAGGAGCCATTACCTCCACACCAGCACGGTGTCACCTGCCATCTCTCTCCAGGGATCTCGCTGCACATCCAGGTTGGATGCGCTTGTGGGCCGGTGTGTGTTTGAGTGTGTGTCAGAGGAAGTCTAGAGAAGCCGTCGCACAAGCTCAGTTTACCATAAAATTTCACTTATGAAAATTCATGCGGCGGAAATAAAGCCCAAAAGAATCAAGTTGTGCTCGGTTTGTGTTTGTGGCTGTGAGCCTGCACGGTAAGTGTGTACATATATGTACGTACAGGGTTTCAGCAGGATGGAGGATTCATCAAGTACACACATGTATCCAGAGCCTGGTGTCTATTTCCTCCTCCTCCTCTCTCCCCTGCTTCTATATCTGAATATTGAGAGCATGGGGTGGGGGCTTCTGTAGAAGAGGGGAAGGGGGAAGGCTTGATCAGTCTCTTCCCAAATGTGTATGTGCATGTGTATGTGTGTGTGCTCGTGACAAGCAGAGGAGCCCTGCTGTGTCTCAGCGCGTCCTCTCTGATACATTATTAATTAGGCAGCGTTTAGAGTAACGAGCAGAGCATTTGAGCCCCTTCTCCCCCCGCCCTCGGTGACACGCTCCCTGGGAATCCGCTGTGTGACTGCAGATCAGAGGAAGCGACAATCCGACACTGCATCACCACCTTCCAGGAATACCAGAGAGCCGGGCTCCCGGGGAGATGGAAGACAGGAAGTATCACAATACATCCAGCTGCATCTCTCTGCTGGCGCACATTGACGGCGGGCCGCGGGAGTTTGTCTGCTCACTGACACTAAACGTCCTCTGATATCCAGATGCGAAAAGTAACTAAAGTACTTGGCATATTAGCACTTAACTTTCCACTTTGTGCATCTTTAACCTTCTGCTCCACTGTAGGAAAATGCAGCACTGTGCCTTCACCGCAGTTATCTGATGGCTGAACGACTCTGCAGATTGATGCTCTGCATACGTTAGATAACATCAAAACATATCATAGCAGCTGGGTTTGTTTTTCACAACCTGCCTCCTACTTCTAATCAGTGTTGACTTTTCAATATTATCTGACCTCAACCAACAGCTTTGAGTGTCTGAATGCAGCCATGAAAAAACTTTTCATGCTTTAGCTGCCAGGAGTCGATATTGCAGGAGTGGATTTCACAGGTTAAATAAATCAAATTGGTTGCCAGTGAATATTTAGCAAAAAGTTTTCCTTATGTTGATAAAAAAAAAAAAAAAACGCAATTTGTATTTGCTGTTGTAAACTAAAGATGAGATGGGTTTGACCTGGTGCACCTGCCATTATCAGAACTAGGGGTGGGGGGGGATCGATTTGTGTAAGTGTAACCACAGCTGCTGATATATCACATATATGTATATCCAATATTACTCGTCAGTGATAACTTAAATGGCTTTGAAAGTGTGACAGTGTGTTTGTGAGGCTGGAAAAATGGTGGGCGAGTTGTGGCACTTAGAGGATCAACAGCATGTAAATGAGGCACAAATCCTCCTCTCCTCTCCTCTGCCTTCCTCACCTCCTCTTCTTCCTCTGATTCTGACAAACGAACGTTGGACTGCACGTCTACTTCTTCCCATTATTCCACACCTCTCCCTCTGATGAATAATCCAAATGCAAACCTTCACCTACACCAGTTCAACCCTCTGTCTCTGTCCTCCCCACTGTTAGTTCCCCTCTTGTTTAGCATGATTTCATATTTTGGGTCATAACCCCCCCTCCTCTTTCCCCCCAATGCATGTTCACATTATACTAGTCTCTTTCTGCTATTACTGTCTGACTAATTCAATAATTTTCTCTCCCTTTTGTCATCCCTTCAGCTCCCCCCTTCTCTCCTCCGTCTGCCCTTCAAATCTTCTGGGTCGGGCTGAGTCTCTGTTGTCTGCCTCATTACTGACTGTTCAGCCATTTGATTTTCCGAAACGGCTGTGCAGCCACGCTGAGACCTTCTCATCCCTATTATTGTCCACCACACAAACAAGCACACACATGCACGTGCACAAGCGAAGATACGTATAAAGACACAGCAGCCTTTCCATTTGTCTTGTGTGATGCTCTGCAGCACGAATGAATATGTGGAAATTCTCTGTTTCTGTTTGCTACATGCGGAGTGCCCGAACACTGGACAGTGTTATAGTGCAGCAATGCGTGATGGTGACAGCTAAGATTTAGCTTTTATTTTTCCAGGGCTACTCAGCAGAATGTAAAAAGTGCCTCCATAAAGAAGTGTATCGTGGAGCGACTGCCTGTGATTCCACACCACAGTTGATGATGACACCACCATTCCTCTTGGTGACGGATGCACTGTTGCATCCTCCCAACTCTCTGCCCCGCTCAGGTTATGAATGTTGCTGGCATAGGGAGGAAATACTGGGGCAAGTCTTTTTCTTCACTAGTTTCTGTCTAAGGCACAACTCCAGTCTGAAGCAAACCAGTAAAAAGACCCGAAAGCAGCAAATCATGATATCGTATTAGCACAAAAATGAAACGTAAACACATAAAAAACAGTGTCTTCAGTACCATGTGGAATTTTTGCCTCTCTCTCACCCTTTTGCACAGGTTGGTAAGCCTTGGCCTGGAAACTCCCTGACCACAAGTGTTAATCTCAACCCCTCAAGCATCCACCAGCAACTCGCAGCTGACAGCAGCTAACACAGAGTAACCGCTTGAATTTGCTGGTGTGAGCTTGAGAAATTGCCGGAGCTTCCTTCTCTTGCTCTCTGAGTGATTGGTTGTCATTTTTCTGCACCTTGCTTTGTTTTCCTTTTCTGTGATTGAATCAGCATACAAATTAGGCTCGAGTGATTGAGCAGTGAACTACAGGCTTGGAGGCCACTTGTCTCTCGCAGTGACAGATGTGACCAGAGGAGTCTTCAGTTATTGTCCAACATCCACCTGAAATTGTGCTACGAGATTTAACTGAATGGTTTAGAAAGCAGTTCTGCCTCTATATGAAATGCAAAAAACATTTTTATATTCATTACCTATTTATAATTCATGCACACATATACTTTCACACACATACACACACCTGCACCTGCACAAACTTGCATTCAGACTATTCGTTATCTACCCCCCTAGAGCAGTCCAGAGGGGCAAACTGTGCGTCCACTGCAAGCCAAACATGCTTGGAGGCTGCAGGCCAGAGCCAAATGGGCCAAGCACCTGCCCTAGGTGTCAACAGGCCCCCTTGGCCCTGAGTGCCACGCTTCCTCCTGAAAGAGAGAGGAGATGGAGAGCCAGATAGAACGCCATCTCATTACCTACTCCCTGGGGCTGCAACTAAGCAGGGGATGGAGAGTGTGAGGGCCATGTCACCTCTGTGGATGGCCCTCATGAACTGTGGTTAATTGAAATCTGATATATCTGAGTCCCTACTTGGCGCACAACCAGTCGAACAGCAGGCCGGGTTTCATCCTGCCAAGTGAGGCTGAAAAAAATAAATAAAATAAAAAACTGGAAAGAGCTCCATCTTTCACCTTTTTTTACATCTTCCCCAGCTCACTGTCTCTTCTCCAGTCATGCAATCCACAGCGTTATTGATTTGTTTGCGAGCTGTGAACATGGTCCATCATTGGTGGTGCTCTAGGATGGTAAGAGCTGATCATAGTGCACAGTTTGATGCTAACTTGGTGTACTGTGTGCTGACCTTGGCTGAAGTACACAATGCAGGCTTGCTGAAATCCCAGCCTCCCACAGAGGTGGATGCCAGGTGGGGATACAGGCAGTGAAGATGCATCTACACAAAGAGCTGTTTAACTGTCCAGAGGCCCTCTGGGTACTCCACCTTTCACTTTATCCGTTTAATATTTCATATCCTGGCCCCAACCCCGCTCTGGCCAAATGCCTCTGTCTGGGTTGCTGGAATATGGATGAGAGTGCACATTTACCCATTTACCTGGATGTCAGTCGGAAGCAGCTCTAAACAATACACCTCTCCCCCCACAACCTCACCTCTGCTCACCTCGCTGGGCCCAGAGCTAGCTTGTTACAGAGAGGAGGAGGAAGGATTGAAGGCAAAAGAAAACAGACAGAAAAATCCTACAAACAGGAGCCCTGGGATAATAAATTGACAACACCGATGTGGAGAACAGGTTGGACTTGGAGGACAGAGATTATAGCCATACATGAAGGTGACTGAAGTGATTGCAGGACATTCATTGATATTTTAGGAGTGGTGGAAAGTAAATATATTTACAATTTTTAGTTATTCCAAGTTTTTCTACTTTTTTAGTCACAAGTCACTTTACATGTTATAAGTTTACATGTAAAAAACATGTAGACAGACTAATAAAATGCAATTAATTAACATTAATGGTTAAACCTATGACTCCCAACCTTTTTGGTTTGTGACACATTACAAACAAGTAGCGTCTAGCCGGGGATCCTTGTCAAGTTTAAGAGTTATTAGCAGTTCCACCACAGAGAAATTTCCCTCATAAACTTTCATTTAAATTACTGTGTGAGGCCCAAAGAGATTAAACTCTCCAGGTACAAACTTCTGAGGGGGTCATAACCCCATGTTGGGAATCTCGGGACTAAACTATTGAATTGTATGACTACTACTTGCACACTGCAGACACTCAACAAATGAGTTCAGGTTCTTGAATACATTAGTAGTATACGCCACTTGTGCAAGCCAGATTTTGTCAGAAACAGCTCAGAATAAGCTAGTTGTTCTCTCTCTGAGAGGAAGGCAGCGATTTCTGTTTTAAGTTCGTAAAAGCGTGACACCTTTCCCCTCGACAGCCAGCGAACTTCTGGATGTGCTCCGAGCTTTACACAGCTTTATAAAACATGTGGTTCACCTCTTTGATGACATCTTTCAATGTTTCACCAAGCCATATCCTTGGCTGCCAGTGCCTCTCAGTGCAAAAAACACTGGCTCCATGTTGTGTTTGGTGCCCTGTCAAGAATTCTCTTCACCACCTCTGAATGTTTGAAGGCAGCACCATCAGCTGTAATTCCTACACTCTTTCCCAGCTCAGGCCCACCCAACCCAAACGCAAATCTACAGTGCTGGAAACGTCCTCTGCCCCCACAGTGGTACGGCCTTCAGTTTATCTGCCACCGACTGATCCAGCACCTCTCCAACCATGTTCACGGTGGCAGGTAAGATAAGATCCTCTGCTAATGTATGGTTACAGTCATGTGTTCACAAAGTGTTCAACCTTGCTCCATCCTCGCTTGTGATCGACTGAGCCTTTCCAGGATGCCCCTTTCATGCCCAATCATGATACTATCACCTGTTACCAATCAACCTGTTTACCTGTGGAATGTTCCAAGCAGGTGTTTTTGGAGCGTTCTACAAGGAGCATTCCGGGGTGAAAGTCCTGTGTTTTACCCATCCATCCACCCCAGCCTCCTCCCTACCCAAACTTTTTCACTCTTTATGCGACATCATCTCGCTCTGAGCTTCTCATATTACCACGGTTGGGTTTATATCGGAGTCAGCTGAAAGCTGGCGTGTCTCAGACTGTAGCTGAGGGACACTGTGCCTGTGCATGAGACGACAAAACATCACTATCTGACGACCTGGGAGTGAAAAGACTCAGACTGCATACACTCCTTGAGCAGCTACTTTGTCAGAAAAACAACAGAAAGGTAACTGATGTGAATGTTTGCAGTGCAGCCAAACAAACGTTGTTTTAATAAAGAAGTCAGTCAATAGTAATATAACCCTGATCTGATTTCATGCTGCACTTGTCACAAGTAGTTTTCCACACAACAGCAGAGCACAATAAAGTTAGTTACCTTCATCTAGGAGCTCATTGTAGCTGCTCCTTCTTGTTCCATTACTCCTTTGCAAAAATTAAAATTGATCCGCTGACTAAAACATGCTGAAATAAATATGGAAATAGATAAATGCTGGATTGCGTGCATCGTTTCTGGTGGCAATCTGAATCCAGCATGACTCTGCCACTAACAATGAAAAGGTAAAGAGGTAATTACTGATTGTTAATACAGCGAAAGGCTATTGCAGAAAAAATGCATGAAAATACAAGCAAAACTGGGTTTAATTTCATAAAAATCTTAAGGATTGTAGCTTAAAGTATATTTAGCTGATGATACTTATGTACCTTTACTGAAGCTGGGTTTTAAATGCAGGAATAAGTTATTTGGCAAAGCAGAAATAATGTGATGGAAAAACGGCATCGACCTTAATTACTGACTTTAAGTGTCGCAAACACACCCGACATGTTGCATGACTAACAGGTGCACGCGGGGTTGGTTAAATGCTGAATTGCTCGCGGTGGATCCTCCAGCAGGGACTTCTCCGTTTGTGGCATCTCTGAAGAACCTCCTCCTTCATTGAGCTGTGTGAGGCCTTTCTGACAGTTTCTATCACAGTTGAGACGAAAAACCAAACCTCTTTCAGCTCAGAAGGTTAGAAAATGTTGAGTTCAGTGGGACAGAGAGGCTGGGAGGACTGGTCATAGTGGGACAGAGAGGCTGGGAGGACTGGTCATAGTGGGACAGACAGGCTGTGGTTATAATATGAACAGATGAAGTTGAATGAAGAGCAGACTGTCGAGGACAAGGCTCACAGAACGACTTTCATACAGGTGAATACAGCCACTGCGTTGCCTAGCAACATAGTGTTGCGTGTGTGCGTGCGACGTGTGTGCTGAATATGTGTGTTTGTGGCTGCAGCTGCTGGAGTTTATGTTGTTCATACACCTCTCTGCCGTCTGCATTGGCGATGTTTCACTCATGTCTGTAGCCTAATACTGATTTTTGTACGTGTCACAGTTTCACTGTTGGTCGTTTGTGTTTCATTGAGTTTTGTCCTCTTTTCTGGTTAATTCCAGACCAGAAGAAGGTAGTTATATACAGTATTTCTAACTGATAATCAGGAGCATGCACAAGCTGCAAAATCTGTCAAACAAATGGAATTAATTCTCGGTTTGGAGGCTCGGTGTGATGTTATTCCACCAGTGGTGCTGGATTGACATTTAATTCAATTGTAGTCGTCCATATTACTTAATTATAATATTCTAGTATTATTTTCATCTCTGCACATTTCCTGAGTGAACTGTCATAACATTAACGCATCAAAAAACGTGAACACTACATCATTGGGATTTAAGATTCTTCCCTTCATGAAGGATGTTTTTCTGTCTTTTCTGTAAATAGTTTCCATTTCAACGCAAAACAGAATCTTTTCATTTATAAAACTTTTTTAAAATTATTATTTTCTGGTTGTTCAGTGTCCCCCAGTTAAAGGATGGTGGTGGTGGTGGCGTTCAGACAGTTCATAAAATGTAATTAAGTTAAAAGAGAGACAATGAGAGTGTGAGGATGTGGAAATATATTTCACAATTAATTAAATGCCAACATTTGATCAATTTCATGCTTTGAAGGCACAACGATTGAATTGCCAATGACTATTAGTTTAGAAAATACAAATTTTTTTTGCCCAATTCAACACGACTCCTTGAATAAACTGTGCTACTTTTGGTCTGCTAGCTGAAGACAGATGCAGATAATTTTGTTGGTTGAACAGACACAGAGATGGATAATGACCTCTGTGCACCTCTGCTTGTACTTTGACAGTACTTCTTTAAAGGATCTGAGTACTTCTTCCTCCACCTGCCTGGTCGAATACCTCAGTATACCTGTACATCTCCATGCACTATAATTGCATGCATAGGGAGTTTAAGATTCGGCAGCCACTACACAAGACTTCACTTAATGCAATTAGGCTGTGGTTTAATTGTTCTTTAATATCTATGGATAAAGCCAATGTGTTACATAGAGTAATTATGGCTAATGACTGCAGTGGGAGAGAGGAGCAGAAAGTGGGGTGTGTGTTGAAAGAAACCAGTGAATTCATTTTTGTCTAATAGACCTTTTGTTGAATTGGTTCCGTCCGCATGTGATAAGGGTGTTAAAAATTAATGATTTATAACTATTGAGCCAGCAATCACATTTTAATTAGGCAGTAATTTATGATAATTTGTCTTCTTTCACAGCAGAACAGTTAATAATTGTTAATTAGCCGTTGATGATTTGTCCTTTGAACATATACCCTAATGGCCAATTCTCAGCCTATATGAGCAAAGACCTCGGCGAGAACTATCCGAGTATGTGTTTAAACACATGTGAGAACACAGACGTGGAAAGAATATAGAAATATTAGACAAAAACAGAAAACAGCAACATGTCATGTCCATCTGTACCGTCTCTGTATTGGCACCAGATTTTCTCACGTTACCAGGCTGGCTATGTGCGCCTGCCAAGTCCATCCATCTATCTCTGCCTCGGCGTGCCAAGCCAGCAGAGAGAGGCAGAAGACAGGAACACACTCTAGGAGAAGTTATGCCAAGAGGAGAAAAGTGGAGAAAGTGGAGAAAATGTAAAGAGTCAGAGAGGAAGAATGTAAAGAAAAAAGGGAATAATACCTTCCCCAGTCCTCTCTAAACAACTGTTATTTGTTTAACAATTTCAAGTGGCTGAAATTGTCTCTGGGTCTCAGGCTTTGGCTTTAGATATTGACCCCGGGCTGCTTTCACTCTAAGTGCTAGCAGATTGCTGCTGGGGCTTTCCACTCCACGCTGCACCCTCTGCTAACCAGTGCTGTTTTTTATTTGCCGTCTCCGTTCCCTCACTTCCTTTCTTTCCATGTGAACCTCAGACTCTTTGGATTTACTTCACACAGTGATCTGTGCAGCGAGACTCTGGTACCATTTCTGAAACGAGTCAAATGAAGGTAAATAAGACTGAAGATATAATATGATGGGAGCATATTGTCTGCTTTTTGAAACACAGCAGCAGCGAGGTAAATGGGAAAGGTGAGAGGGGCGGACTGCAGGAGGGACCCCAGCTTTGGTTTCAGTGGACAAGTCAATAGAGGACAGAGCTGTTAAAAGACTGCGAGCCTGCTGGATGAAAAGCAGCAAGGTGAAGCCAAGCTAACCCCTTTTTAAACCCTGGTACTGATTTGAACTATTCATTCATTCCACCGGAATAACTGAGTCTTCAAAGGGGCCGTGTCAAAGAGGCAGAGAGAGGGGTGTTCAAAAGGCTGTGACGATCAGGAAAGTCTGCGGATATGAAATGAATCTGGGCTCCTTTGTAAGATCTGTCCTCTGCTGGCTGCGCTGTTTGATAAGTAAAATACATCTTTAAGATATTTAGCAGGTATTAAAATTAATAACAGAATTTTCCAAGTTTCAGATATATAATACATATTTTTAACTTCCCTTCTAGGACATCTCTTTTTGATTAAAATATCTCCCTCCAGTTGTTGCTCTTAATATGGTGCAGATTGCTGTAATGGGAGGGCGCATGTTGGAATATAGCAAAGTTGTATTACAAAGATGACTGTGTGCAAAGCTGCTTGCATCTTTAAAGACACACATCCAAAGTGTCTCTGCAGCATTCGTCCCTTTCTGCTGTCAACTTCCACCTGATCTCCAATCTGATCTGCGCCACATTTTAGGCACGTGCCTCCTTAACGTCACAAGAGCCCTCAGTTGATTCAAAAGTGTTCGCTCAGCCGTCAGTTTCGTGCCATCTTCACACACTCACACCTCGTCCTCCCCCTGTTTCTGTCTCTCACCGCCACACACAACTGTGGCTTTTCTGCTTAGGTCATAAATGTGCAACCCCTCCACCTGCAAAAGTCAACCTGGGAACATCCTCTGAGCACTCTCTCATTCACTTTACGTGTCTGTGGAAACCATTCACCGTGCTAATAGTGCTCTTTTGTGCCTTTTCTGTTTTTGAAAGCTCTGATGTAAACCCTGAAGTGCGTGTGGTCAGCAGGGAAGTCACTGTAAGGGGAGAGCAGGACAACAGATCCCATTCAGACAATTATTGTAATGTATTCACCTCCTGACGTTAGAGAGTATTTTTGCTAATGCATATTTTCATATGTTTGTCCATGTGCTGCCATCTTCATTTGCATACATACACATACACTTTGCATGTGTTTGTAAGAACTAGCCTGTAATTATTTTTAAAGGCTTCATGATGCCGAATCTACAACTGCAGCAGCGTGAAAAACAAGAAGCATCCTTTCATATATTTTCTATTTAAATGTTTACGGCACACCAATTTGCTGAGAGAGCAAACAGGAAGCTCGACTCCGGCTCTGTGCAGTACGTGTTTCAACTCTTTGACCTACTGTTCTTCAAGACTGGCTTTGTGGCCTGTGGTTGAAGCACATATTTATTTGTGTCTGTGTGTGCAGGATTGCATGAGGGTAATTATAGTGACACAGCTAAGTGTTGTCATATGACATGCTTTATTGAGTAGGCTTCAATACAGTGGAGTATATGCATCTTTTGTTTGAAGGCATACCATAACCCTGAGCACACAAGGCAAGGCAGCTGCTAATTAAATCAATATGAGATAATGAAGTGCAATTAGAGGCACTGGCTGGGCTGATCCTTTGCTGTAAGCACAGTTTCCCTCCCTCTGGGCTCGCGCCTCTTTAGAACCTGTTAGTTTTTCCACTTCCAGGAGCCACAATCCCCACAGCAACCGTTGGGAGGAGTGATCACCGAGCTCCCGAGGCTGCCAACGCATTCTCACACTCGGAGTTCTGCTCTCCATTTATCCTCACCTACCTCTCTGAGCACAGAGCGCACACATGCTGTTTACTCCCCCCCAACCCTGCTCCGTTCTCCCGTTTCTCACATTTTCACCTCTGCCTCTTTTGCCTCCTCTCCTTCCTCCAGACCCAGCAACTTGAATGTGATCTTTTTTAGACTTTGCCTTTCAAGAAGTCGTTGTAACATTTCAGTTTGAAGGATGATGAGAGACGCAGCGCTCTGTTGGATGAGGTGAAGGCTTGAAACTTGTGTTAATTAGACACAACACCTGTTTTAAATTGAAACATTTTCCTAAATTACAGATTTGTAACTTGTACAAATGCATCAGAACTGAGCTCTATTCTTCTGTGAAGTCTCCAAATTAATACTGTTCATCATCATTATTATCACTTTACATTATCACTTTAATTATCTTCTGGGTTTGCCACCTGATTCTTAAGTCACCAGATGGCACTATTTAGCTTCCACATACTGCATAAAGAACTCAACAAGAACATGTTATTAGTTGTTTCCTCTCATGCAGAACTTCGCCAGCAGCTTCCTCCCTGAACTCAGTGGTCGTGATTGACCTCTACCTGTGCAGGATCATCCTCAGCTCTGCAGCGTTATGCTGTGAGATGCTACCTGACAGCAAAGAGTGAAACACCCTGGAGAATTCAGCTTTCACCAGCTAAACATCTGTGTCACACTGTGAACATGAAGAAGTGTCACACCCTGATCTGAGATTCGCTGCCACTCTCTCAGATATTTACCGCATAAAATGAGCTAAAAAGTCAACAAACATATTCAGATGGAAGGGGAAAAACAGGTGAAAACATGAATTGTTCTGCATCAGGTCTGTCTTCATGCTTTCCCTTTGGCATCAGGAGCACTTAGCACTGGCATCTTCAGCGCTGCGCATGGTGACGTCTAATGGGCTTTTAAGAGCTTCGCAAGGGGACTATTTGTGTACCATCAGTGGAAGCCTGTGATCGCTATGTGACAACAGTATTTTAAGCTAGCTCCACAGCAGCGTAGGATGAGTACCCTGAGCTGTGGCTTTCCCCAGGGGAGCGTATGCTACTGAGATCTAACAGCTCAACTTCTCTCCCACTTTCCAACTCAGGTGTCTGTTTCCAGCGAGACAACTGAAAAGTCTTGATTCCTCCTTTTCACCAGAAAATGCATGTTTGTGAAGAAATAGAACAAGACTAAACAGGGTGTTTTCGACACCCGCTCTGCAGAAGAGAGGGAAAGTTTTGCAGGAGATGTTTGGTTTTCCCCAGAGACGCTGGAGTCACACTTCTTTTCATTTGGCATTGAAAATAATAATAAGAGCATTGAAATTGTTCCCTGTTTGTGGGTAAACTGCTCAGGGACTTTAGGTGGTATTATTACAGGGCAGCCAACACACAGAGTAACCTCACCTTCATCCACAACCTTCAAATTCAAGTGTAAATAAAACTAAAGCTCAGAATAGCTTAATACAGCATAGTTTAAGAGTTCAGGTTCAAGATATAGTCGCACAGAGATGCCTGAGATCTGAGCTAAATATCATCAGTGTGTGGCTCTTTTGTGGACAGGCTGTCAGCATTCTGAATATCGCCAGTAACTGTTGTCTTAAATGTGTTTTCCAGCTTGTCTGTTGTGTGTGTAAGCTGTGTGTTTAAACTGTATTTCACTGTCTTTGTTTCATGACTGCAAAAGCCTTTTTACTGTACATGCTTTTCTTGTGCACAGGTCTCTCCTGAAAAAGAGAGCTTGATCTTTATAAGATCTTTTTTTAAAAAGGGGATTAACTAGTGTGCAAAAACATGCATATGCACAGACACCTATTTGCTCTGCAGTGCTGTTGCATGAGAGAGGAGTGTGTGAACATTTGGCTAATCACAAAGGGATGTAGGTAAAGTTGCCAATTGGTTACTATACAAACATGCTGTTAGGAGAAAAGTAGCTGCTAATGAAAGTGCAACCAACAACGCACAGTTCTTTGTGCCAAAGAACGTTCAATAATGCTCAAAAATGTATTTATTCATCTCTATTTATTTCATGTGTTAACTTATTTATCCTAGTTTCATTCATTATTTGGATATTGTGAAGGCAAAGACAAACATGTTGGTCCATCCTGTCTGCATTTTTAGAGAACGTTTTTAATTATGGAGTGTAGATTCATTGCATTCAGTCTCTTTTGTGATATGTTCCTGTACCTTATTAGATAGAGGCAAGAGATAAAATGTTGGTCACAAAAGAAAAATACCTGACTGCAAAGCTCTCGCACAAAAAATATGACTGCAAGAGTAGTTTATTCCACAAAAAAACATCAAAACTAAGAAAAGGCCTCAGATGTCAAAGAATGCACCTATGATGTTTAAAACTTAAACCATGTATGACACCAAGTGCTTTGCCTTTACTTTAAAAATATCAGGTTTCCCAAAATTTTACTGGCTGCCCTCCTCACCGTCCATGAAGAAGAAAACATACAGTGAGTTTTTATGTTCACTCATTTTCCTAAGTTCACTAATAACTCGCTGATTCTTTGGTTGCAGATGTTGTTGCTCCACACCAGCACATAATCTCCACTCATCCCCAACAACAGTGCAGAGTTTTCTTCTAATTACTTCTAATAGCCCTCACTGGGGAACATGTAAGCACAGACAGTGGACACTGCACAGTAACTCGATTGAAAAAGAGTAATTACCGGAGTGTATGGGAATTGTCATTACGTATGCGTGTTTATGTCAAATGTAGAGTTTGCAGAATAAAACAATTAGCAGGAGTGGGAGTATAATTGTGCAGTCTAATTGTTTACTCTCCTGTTGGTTATAGTAAAGTAAAATGTTATCTTTGCATAATGTACTCCTGCAGGAGTGAATGGAATAAAGTGAGTGTGAGTCCAGTCCAATCAATTATCGTCTCCAGCATCATTTCATCTACAGAGTGGTGCAGGGAAGGGAGGGATGCTGAGATTGAATCTGACATGATATCTGTGGGAAAAATAATGTAACTTATGGACACTTTGAAGCCTTTTTGGTTAGAAATGGAAACATTACGCTGCATTGACTTGTTTCGACTCTACATGTTTCAAAAAAGCATTTTTTGTTGAAAAAGTCTTTTAGTAATTTTGACAGAAACTGAGACAGTTATCTTTGCAGATATAAGACCAAAGCACTTTTTAAGATGGCCTTTTTTTTTCCCTTTTTTTTCTTTTTTTACTGGTGTAAAGTTTGCAATCACAGCTCAAGACAGCGATGAAGCCGAAGGAGAGAGGGAAGAGATGGGAGGGAGATTAGGAATGTGGAGTGTGGGATGTTATCTCAGCTGTGAATGAGACAATATAATTATGATATGGAAATGATGCTGAAAGAGGGAAGTTGAGCAGACTGGAGCTTATCTTGTTAGGATGGCACTTTGCCTACCATCTCCAATATCAATTACTAATGTCTCAATAGCAATTACAAAATAATTTATCTATTTGGGATTCTATTCTCTTCGTCTGTAATAATATCATATACTTGAAATCAATTTGCCGTGCTTCTTGAAACAGATAGATGAGTTTGATGCTGCTCATGCATTGTTTACTTCAGTGACAGCCAATAATGCTGAGTGTGATTGGCGATACATTAGTGAGATAGAAACGACCGAGCGGTGCCACAGACTTTCTTTGAACTTCTCTCACCAGGGAGAACTTTTGGCGAGTGTGCGCTCAGAATACACAAATAGTCTCTCCTCAATCTTTCGTCGGAGAACAAATTCAAACTCTTTTCACCCTGCATTTTAACACACGCGCACACACGCACGCGCAAGCTGAAGCACACTCACTCACTCACACACACACACACACACACACACACACACACACACACACAGAGTGAATCTGCCATTTAATAATTATGAGGCGTAAAATCCTTGCCGACGGCGAGCATACTGAAGGATGTAATTATGACCCCTTTCAGAGAGCCCACGCTCAGTGGCAATGCCTACATTTCCACCAAGAGAGAGAGAGAAAAAACCTCCCAAGGAATGACGGGAAAATGTGCCCTTCATTGCAATTAAGGACAATAATTCTCTGCAAGAAAATTGTTTCAATTGCTTTTCAGCCCAGGAGCAAAATGGCACTGATGGGGGTGATGGTTTGAAATGGGGGTGACAGTGGGATGAGGAGTGAAATTTTAGATGGTGGAACTGTTGGTTAAGTGTGTGTTAGGAATTTAACTGTATGAGAGGTTGCAGCTAAATCAGGGGGTGTGAACATGA
This sequence comes from Chaetodon auriga, assembly GCF_051107435.1. NCBI lineage: Eukaryota > Metazoa > Chordata > Actinopteri > Chaetodontiformes > Chaetodontidae > Chaetodon > Chaetodon auriga. The sequence continues at coordinate 22,905,089 of NC_135078.1, read as the reverse complement.
AAAAGTACATGTAAGCACAAAAAAATGTGTATCAACATGATACATTTATCCTTCAGGCGGGGATCAGGCTCAGGGAGAGTGGAGGATATGTCATACAGTATGTTCCTGCGTTTCACTAACCTGAAATAGATCCCTGCATGCAGAACAGAGCTTCTCTGTTGTCCCTCAGCTCACTTTTATCTGTTGCCTCTTTTTTTTTTTTTTTTTTTGCCTCTCATCCTTTTTATTCCATGTTTAAATTCCCAAATATCTTTGGAATGCAGTGAAAATAAGACGTTTTTAACATATTTATTTACCAACTAAACACATTTCGATGTGAATATGCGATTGATTTTGTGTGGTTGAAGATGAATGCTTATAACAAAATACACAATTTCGAGAACACCGTATTCTGCAGGACAGTTGATAGCAGACGTCGGGCTCGGTTATCCTGTGTGCTGCACTTCCTCTAGAACTAGTCTGCAGCGTACATCACCTAGCTGTAAGACGTTGGTGGAAAATTCCTTAAGTTTGCCAGAGCTGCATAACAAGTCTTGTTTAGTAACAGCCACAGTGTGGGATTGAAGGTCTCCTCCACTGAGAACAGCAAGTACTGCACACGCATCACCGCTGATAAATAGACGACGGGGCACCGCAACGGGCTGGTGTTTAAAGAGAAAATCCTTCACCCAGAGAGACCACGTGCACGCTCCAGTATTGGGGAGCATCTCTTTGAAGCCTCATCAAGAGAGCTACAAAATCCTCATTGGCTTGAGAGGCAATGTGCCGTGACTGACCCAGACCTTTGACCCTGCTGCATAAGCAAAAGGTGAATTTCCCTTAAAGATCAATACAGCATTGCACATTTATTATGCTACAAAGGCCCATAAATTCAATCTGGAAATGATTGGGAAGTAAGGGAGAGCAGATATAAATAAAACAGTAATTCCTTTGAAATTTGTGATGTCTGCTTAAATAAAATGTGATTTATTGTAATCAAATAATGTTTTAAACTGGCTGAAACCCAAACGGCAACAGCAACGTCCGGCCCTATGGCTCGCTGCTTCAGCCAAGCTAGCATCTCTCGCTGCGGTAAACATGTGGATTCTCAAACAGACCAAACGGACAACAGTTTTCACATGAAGTTGTTCTTTTCTGTCAAATGAAAAAATACAAAGAGTGAGGTCTGCAGATTATTCTGATTAAACAGGAGGTCGCTTCTGGGAAGACACATGGCATTTAGGTTTTAAAATCTAATTTTCCTGATGAGTTTCCCCTCAGTTCTTTTGTAATGAAGCGGCAGCAAAAATCTCAGCGGCTGCGATCTTGAAATCTGGGAAAGTAAAAGCAAAAGTTGACAAGGGGCCAACGGGTAAGTTTGAAATTCACTTTACTGAGAATAAACTACACTTCTTGTGGCTGTAATTTTAGGTAAAAAAAGCAGACGCTACTCTCTTCCATTTGCTGAAAAACATCTGACTATAGACAGAAGAGAGTGATCAAACATTTAGAATAAGGTTCAATACTAAGAACATTTGATGAATATCTTGAAATAATTTTGTGTGTGAGTGTAAGATTCACCTAAAGCCCAGACTGCTTTCTTTACAACATGATGGTGAGGACAGCTGGACTCGGAGAGGGGCGGGCTGCAGGCGGGGGGATCCAAATGCTGTGTTTGTGTATGAAATCCTGTGGTGGGATTGCATCTGTGGTAGCTGGCGGAACAAAGGTCTGAATGAGGAGAAATGGGCACCAGGGGGAAATGGAAAGCAGCTTTAGAGGAGGGAGGCATGCACACACGTGTGCTGGCTGTTTACATTGGGCTGGGACGCTACACGCCGATGCATTCCAGCGCTCACGGTGGGCTCACCAGATCCGGATCCATGTTTTCACGCTTGACTTTTCATTACCTAAACGTGTTTATATGTGTGTGTCTGTGTCACAGGATTCTGCAGTCTGTCATGATATGGAAAAGCAGAAAGCTCTTTAGCGTCTGAGCAGGGAGTATGTAGGGACCTGGTGTCTCTGCTTCCACCTCCTTGCTGTATTTTTTCTTTGTTTCGGGCTGTTTTCATACATCTCTGCATGTCTGTCTGTCATCTCCCTCTGGTTGCTGCTGATTTGACAGGTAGAGGGCCTGCTGCAAGGGGTCACAAACATCCCACATCCCTTTTCTGTCTCTAAACAGTTAACGCGGCTCTCGTCCTCCCCGCAGCAGGCAGAGGGTGCGCCGTCTTTACTGCAATCAAAATTCACAAGAAAATGGAATCCTTTATATGCAAAACAAACAATGCGGAGGAAATAAAACATTCAGGCGAGCTGTCAGGTCCTTTCAAGAATCAATACGAGGCCTTTCATCTGCGTTCCAACCTCTTCCTGGTAATTATCCTTCATATTTTATGCCCCCCTCTATGCCTGCTTACACACAAACATATAATGTACCACACGCATGCACATAAACACACACACACATTCGCCACTGTCACTAACGCTTTCACATACAGCACACATACAGAATCTCAGGCACACATACAGATACTTGATAAAAACCCTGGTTTACATAAATCCTTGTTATTAGTTTTAATTATAATACAAGTTGAATTTAAGCACAGTTCTCTCACTTTCAGTTCAGACCAATATCTCTCAAAAGTCCCCACTGATTACAAGCTGGTACCTGGTGTGCTTTTGTGCATACAGTATATACTGTATGTACAGTGAGAAAGCAGTGGTAGAGCGAGCAGTGGCCAGTCAGACACCTTGATCAGGATTAAAGTGTTGTCAGTGACAGAGTGACGTGCCCTTGAACAGAATCACCCTTAAAGTGTCCTGTCATCACATTCCTGCCTCCCATTACCAGGGCCAGGGGGGCCTCTGGGACGACAGAGAGTGATTGGGCAAAGTCTTCCCTCTCCTGACCAGGCTTGAGCACCCTGTGATGCCAGACAAAAGATAAAAAGGAGAAAGAATAGATGAGATCTTATTGGTCCCATGGCAGACATGGTTATGAAACTGTGAGCTGAGTGGAATACCTGAGCGGTTGCTGTGTGAGGAGACATAATGTGACCGACCAGCAGCGGATGGTTGAGACTTTAAGCCTCCATAGACTCTGTGCCCCCACTGGCAAATATTTAACCACTGCCAAAGCTTTTCCCACCTGTCTCGCCATGAGAGACTGAGCGAAAAGCTGCAACCAGCAGTCACATGAACTACTGCTAACAAGCTAATCAGCTAGCATGTTTTTGCTGCCAGCTGAACAGTAACAACACTGTCTAATTATTCATATAGACTACACTGACTGCACGTTTGATAATCATCTTTCTTCAAAAATGTCTTGATGATGAAGTTAATGTTCACCTTGAATTTGACGAGGACTGCCCATTGGCTCCTGAACATGTCTGAAAAGAACCGGCGAATGCCCGTCTGATTGGCTAGTGTTTCTTGATTGGTTACATAGTTCACCGTATGGTTAAAGTTCAAAAAAAATGCCAGAATCAGAGCCAATCAGAGGCAGAGAAGGGGTGGGTCTTAAGGCGGGAAACAAAATAAAGCAGCCAATCGGGCTTTCGGAACAATGGCATTTGACCGCTGGCCTGTTTGTTCGGCCCAAGCAGCAAACGTAGCAGCTGTGCAGATATTAGCAGTAAGCTAACTAGCAAAAGTCGCTCTGACCATGCGTATAGGAGTGTCAAAACCAAAAGGATTTTTCTTTTTCTGTATGGATCTCTAATTCTCCACGGACAGTTATGTGCTTCCTCCCTGCTTCTCTTCTTCCACAGTGCAGGTAGACAAGCCAGCAAGGCTGTAACATCAAGATCCTCTCCTTGCAAGCAGCAGCGGTGTGTTGAGGGTCTCCCATCATACCACCTGTACTTCTCCACTAAAGAAATGCATACAATGCTGCAGAAGTATGGCCGCACACCGTACTCTCTCCTCTTTCATATTTCTAATGAAAGCACAACACACAGTTGATGTAACCCAGTCAACACTTCTGAAACAAATCAATTTGGTATAACACTGAGGGGAAAACAAAAGGCGTTCAGCAACTGACAAACTGTGAACAAGAAAAAGAAACTCTGCATTTCTTTCTTCTCTTTTCAGCTTGATTTTTCCGTGCTGAAACAGAAAATCTGGCCGACGAGATCCTGCGAGACAGACAGACCGTGTGGTGGTGCGTATGGGCCTGGGAGGGTGTGATGGAAGGGCTCTAATGAGGCATAGCAGAGAATGAAATATTAAAGTTTCTAATTAAATAGAGAGACCTCTTCCACTCTCGTCAAGGTTGTTTGGACCATTATCTCTGCCATGTGATCAGCAGTGACCCGATCCGTTTAGGAGTTCCCTTGTGCTGGAACTGTCAGAGCGCGCGCACACACACACACACACACACACACACACACACACACACACACACACACATACACGATAGTACAGGCATATACTGTACACACATACGTACACAATTACACACACCCCCATCACAGATCTCCATCAGCCTGCTGAGGAGATATTTCCCAGTTCAACACCTTTCAGACTGTCTAAACTTTACAACTGACAGTTGGGCGTGGAGTCGGAACCACTCACACATTCTTATTTATTGAAAGAAAAGTGAGGAAAAAGAGCAAAAAAAAAAAAAAAAAAAAAAAAAAATGGAGCGAGGGACCGCTGCTCTCCTTGACATTCAGACCTGTTTGACTTTCTGTTGTTTTCTGAAGGAGAAACCGGCCGGTGGGACAGAAATACAGCGAGGAGAAAAGACAGAGCGACAGAGTGTGCTGGAAGAGAGACAGACGGGGAAAAAGGAAGAGAGGCGAGATGCTTTCAGGTGCTGTGGACTGGAGTACGGAGGTGAAGCAAGCCGCCATCCAAAACTCTCCTCTGCTGTGGAGCATGAATGTGTGAGCAGCTTGTTTTCTCAGACCTGGTGAAAATGTAAAAAGACCTTGCTCTTTACAAGCACTGAGGCCTGGGACAAAGAGACCTGGGGCCTGCATAGCCTAGTATATATTAAGCAGACAGCCATTGTGTGTGGAATAACTACCATCCTTGCTTGAATTTTAATCATACTGTTTTATTAAGCTCACTGGGGCTTTTTCTTGACGTACTTTTAATGATTTGTCCAGCATGCCGCCGCTGTTGTAACTACATTCTGTATAGGTCAAAGTCACAGCATAAAGCAATATTTTTCTCATGCAACATACATTTGATTTATCCCATTATTGGCTTTTTTTATCCTTCACTGCATGTCATATAGATTTATATAAGACTTAGGGTTCATCCCGTGTTATTAATGTATTTTATGTTTCTGCTTATACTAATCTATTTATCCAAAGATGGGTTTTGAATTAAAAGATATGAGGCATTATTAGAGGATATCTAGGTCATGTAAATGGGCCGCATTATGTAACGGTTTTCTACCTTAATAGACAAATTGCATCACTGACACTCACACTGATGCAAGGCGCTGGCCTGCCCATCGTGAGGCCTGCCTTGCTCAAGGACACTTGGAGCCCGCAGACTTTGACTTGTGTTTGTTTCTTCTATTCTGGAAAAGTCTCTGTGTGACACTTGGACTGATTCTGAAGACCTGTCTTGTTTTAGATGCTATAAAGCAGTGCCGAAAACAGATTGGGCCAAACATCCATCTCGACTCCTCCGCCTGTTGGATGTCAGTCTGGTGAGTGTTGGCTGTAATGATGACACAAGTGGAGTCACAGAAGACGTCAGCCGAATATTGTAAAACTCACGGGGGGGGGGGGGGGGGGGTGTTTTTCTCTCTTTACCTTTTTGTCTGTCTGCCTTTCTGTCCACCATCCATCCATCCATCATTCATAAATTATCGAGTCTAGCTGCAGTCTTTTTTCCCATTCACAAAGTGGCATGAAGCAAACAAATCAGATCAGATCCAAACAGACACACACACACACACACACACACACACACACACACACACACACACACACCTCTTTCCAGTGAACTGTCTTGATCCTGGCAGGCAACATCAAGCACACTATGCTGAGCACCCGCTGCCCCTGAGCACGGCTCCAGCAGCATGCATGGACACATACAGTCTGTGCTAAGCTCCTGTTGCTCTCTGACTCCTTGCTCCTAACTTCATCTCCTCCTCCTCCTCCTCCTCCTCCTCCTCCTCCTCCTCCTCCTCCTCCTCCTCCGTTCTGTTCTCCCTCTGGAGACTTCAGCCTGATTGGATTCAGAAAGAGAGATCGAACATAGAGGTCAAAGAGAGCCTCGAGGACGGTCCTCATCTGAGCGTGTGTGTGTGTGTGTGTGAGTGTGTGTGCGCGCTGCCACAAGCTTCTGGTCAATTCATGTAGACTTTGACAGGCAAAAGTATCTTATGAACTACAAACCTCATTATAGGCTATATTGGAATTTATTGACATATATCTGTCTGCGACATAATGAGCTCAGATCATATGCGTGCATGTACATTATTAACCTTTCGTTTACAATGTATCATTGAGCCAATTTATCACTGTATGATCACCTTATTAATCATACTATACGGGACATCAGGACACACTTTTTGCTGACTTGAACCACGCTGTGTCCCTCCAATTTTGCAGCTCTGCGAACATGCAGTACAATACTAATAGAGGCTGCTGTGCCTGGGTTAAACCCACGCTCAGCCATATAAGCACCGTGAAGTCAATTAATTTCTGGCTGCTTAATGACTTGGAACCTCGGTGGTGCAGACACCCCTCCCCTCGCCCACGTCTCCAGATTGATTGAGTGGATTTCTTGGACATGCTGCAGAGTCCACAGATATGCTGTGCAGAAAGATGATATTCAATTTTCCTATTCCTGCAAGTTAAAATGCCATCAGGATCGCGTACCTGCACTTAAAAAAAAAACACTGGCAGAATTAATATCTCTATGTTAAAAAGGTGAATCCCAAATAGGTCATTTTGCCATAGAGAGAGTGAGCCGCGCTGCCTATGACAGGACTAGCTTTAGGACGTGTTTGCCTTAACCTATAAACTATAATGCACATGACATGCAGGTATAATGTGAAGGTCACAGTGTGCTTTGTGTACATGCGAGTGTGAACACAGACTTTTTTCTCTGGATATCATCATTCTAACTGCGCGACGCAAGGAGGCGAATAATTACGTCACTCAGAAAACCATCAGTCCTCCACGCTTGGGTCACTTACTTGTCCTCGCTGTTCTCACCCCCCCCCCCCGGTGTTCTTCTGCCCCTTCACCACATAAATGTCTCCTTGACAGGGTGGAAAACTACCCCTCCAGAACTGTCCACTTGTTTATTTTCTGTGATTCCTGAGAGTGGCAAAAATGCACTGATCACTATCCCTGCTGTTCAAGGCTACCTGAAGGTTCTTGTCCTCTCGGTCTCTCCTGGGCATTGGAGGACGGAGAGAGGGGGAAAGACAGGAGGGCGAGATCGAAAAAGATGGGGGGAAAGAGAGAGAGAGGAAAGAGAGATAAGGGAGATGTGGGGAGGCAGGTTGTAAGTGAATGAAAGTGTGCGGGTGAGGGAAGGTGGGGTGGGCAAGCCGTGAAATTGCTCCAACACTGGCGACACCGCTGTGCACACCGCTTCCACCAAGGCCTCAGTCTCCTGCAATAGGAACCCCCCTCTACAGCCCCCCCACACCCTCAGCTCCCAAACCCCAGACCCCCTCCTGTCTGTCTTTTTTTTTTTTTCAGGTCTGTTGCACACGGGGCGGAAAAGATCGTATTTATCACCTGTCAGCATTTGGCAGCCCTGAGTTACGCGACGCAGGACAGCATAAAATTATCATACACAGGCATGAAATTACAAAACCGCCCGGGGACCCCACAACAAAATTATTTCATTTTTTCCCAAAAAAGGATGGAGGGTGTTTGGTTGTGAGGTGAGGGGGTGACAGGTGAGAAGTGGGGGTGACAGGCGGAGGGCGCAGCAGAGAGATGTGGGAGGAGATGTGATAGAGAGAAAACTCCAAGAGGACGTTTTGGGAAACTGTCCTTCACACTCAATGTGTGATAAAATAAAGGCCGACTCCGGCTCGGTGGTGGTGACAGCGCCACCTTTGGTCAAAACGAACTTCTGTGGGGGGTCAAATGTCCATCTGCTGCTCACTTATTCTGTACATCAACAGTCTTGTACAGCTTTTGATTCATCGCTGCTTGGATATAGGGAAGCATTACTAAAATTAAATCATAAGTCACATTAGTGATTGACCTCTAGATGTTTTGCTTAATGAGCAGGATGTCTTTAATTGCAAACACATGCTCCATGCACCAAAAGTGATAGAGATACGTTTTTTTTCACCGCAGCAAAGCATCGTGGAGCGGGACAGAGGGCGCGAGCAGCAACAGGCGGCTGTTTTTGGAGGCTAGTCATTAGGAAGCTGCATAAATACGTGTGTTTGCCCTCAGCTTTACTCAAATGCAGTACAGGTGTTCCCAAACCTTTTCAGCTAGAACACAACAAAACATGAATTTAAAATGTGAATCATATGTATACATATGGATAATTATAACAGAGAGGATATTATCATCAAGAGTCACCGCCACAATCGTCTCTCACACACACAATTTCACACAAACAACACACACACATATTACTGACTCATCCACCATCAAAACAATGTTGAATAAATGCACTTTGCTGCCTAAACCACATCAGAGACAAGCCTGCGAGTCGAGGACGGAATGTCTGAATGTCAATCGCGACCCTGCTAATAATGACAAGTAATGTTCGCTAACAACACGCTAATTGACCAACTAAGACACATGAAACAAACAATTCAAATGTTACACAAGCAAACACACAACTGACTTTACTGTCAAAACACGCTCTTGAAAAGTCTCTTCTTTGCACAGGAAAAGTTGACTTTTGTCTTGTATTGCATCTAGTTTTGATTTGCCCTGATGCTGAGAAAGCTTTGTTTGGAGATGTCTGTCCACTTTGTTCGTTCTTAAGCTCTGATTACTGACAGGCAGCACCTGAGCTGAACAGACCAGCACAGCAAAAAAAAAAAAAGGAAAAAAACAAAAAAAAAGAGGCTGTAGTTACTGGATGTGACTCCGGTTCTGTGAGTATGTTCATATCCCTCTGCTCTTCTGTCTTAAATTGGAAAATGAATTCAGATATCTTAGCTTTGTGATGTATTTTACTCTGCCATTGGCGACCCAATAAAAACGTCGCTGTGACCCATCGTGGGTCACAACCGTGAATTTGGGAAAGACCGCCCTGAAATAAGAAGCTCCAAAGTTTCTCTCTCAGTTTTGTGTATTTTAAAATCAAACTCAAGACACAGATGAGTACTTTTTTGTCTTTTACCCACTAAAAGAGCATTTAAAGTGACATTTTCCACCTGCCTTTTGGAACTCCGCTTTCTTACCACCTATTGTGTGTGTTTAAGTGTGTGTATGTGTGTAGGAGGGGATGGCATTGACAGAGGGAGAGGTGGCTTTACAGAGGTCCTCCATAATGCTGTGGGTATACTAAATGCTTCATTAACGCCACACACAGGAAATGGAGGGTCAATATTTATAGACCCTGCGCAGAGCTCTATGTAGATACGGGATCTATTGGCTTGCATTCGAGGGAGGGGAATCAAATTAAGTCAACGAGGGACTGGAGTTTTTCTCTTGGCCTCTCTTCCTCCATGAGACGGTCAATTTCCCAACGATTGCCGGCGGTGGCTGGCCGCCACAGGCTTGACCCCAAATCTGTGGAGAGGAGGGAGAGCTGCGCTGTTGCAGAAGTCAGTGAAGGTGGCACTGATGAAAACTTCAAGGTATCATCTTCTCCAGCGAGACATAACATGATAACCACATGAGAGTTACTTTAAAACCTTCATTTCATTTCTCCTCCTACTTGCTCTACTTCACAGGTCGCTATCAGTGTAGTTTAAATCATTCCTACATTTGGCCAAAACTCTCCTTAATGTGAGGAGTGGTGAAGAGTGAACAAGGTAAATAGCTTTGGTAGAAGAAGTGGAGAAGGTGAGACTCCACGTTACATTAGCACAAAGAGAGGGATGAGGAAAAGGAGGAAGGGGGAGAGAGAGCTGGAGAGTGCATGTGGAGAGAGAGAGAGAAAGGAGTGAAGATATTGCCATAATTCCTGTGTGTCGGCATGGCTGTTAGGAGCTCAGGTGGTTGAGCGTTTGCCCCGGCCAGGCCTCATCAACGTGAAGGGCGATCTCATCCTTTCTGCATCTCTCCTCTCCTCTGCTTGATTAATTGGGTTCCAAATACGCCGGCGGAATACGTAATGTGCCCCTCACAACAGCACCCCCTCCCCACCCGAACACCCCCCACTCCCTCTCCACCACCCTTCCTCTCCTCCACCTGCCTCCCAACCTCATTGCTCTCCTGCCCCCCCCCCCCCCCCCCGTCTCACCTCCATCTCCCACCCTCTCCTCATCTCAGACCTTCTCTCATTCTCATTCCTCTCTACCTCTCTCCATCTCTGTGTGCGCTGGCAATCTCCAAAACACATTAGCATACACTTGATATTCCGGGCAGGCGAATCGGGGAGAAAAAAAAAAGAAGAAATATGAAAAACAATTTAACAATAATAATGACGCTGATGATAAAATTAATTATGCCCAGGGATGGCGGATGAGAAAAAAGAGTAGGAGGCCTCGGCAGCAGTCGCTCACTTAATTTGATTCCCAGACGCTGGCGGATATCAGGTGCCATTTGACAAGCAGACACAATGAGTGTGTACTGCAGAATCTCTACATGGCTGTGTGTGTGTGTGTGTGTTATCCTCAACAAAGGTACCGTTACAAGCCTCTAAGACAACACACGGGGTAGTTCTTTCTCTTTCTCACAGTATGTGTTCATAGTGACACTGTGTATGACTGCACACCCTGCAGACAACACAGCGAATGTACATGCGGGCATGCGTACATGCCAGCCCACCCACATCTCTGCCTGCACGTCCCTGCTTGAGAAGGCTGAGAAAAAGAAAACACATTCTGCTTTTTCAACTGCAAACCACATCTGTAGCCCGCTCCGGCACACAACTCTGCAAACATGTTGCAGTGAGTGATGTCGCCTCCATCTACCAAATGTAGATTTTCCACAACATGTTTTTATTTCCTTAGTCTTACGAAACACTCAGCCTCTCCCCGGGGACTGTGATTGACACATACAGGCTTTAGGGATAGGAGTCAAGCATGACTGGCTCTCTTGGGGGGGGGGGGGGTTAACATTTTAGAGTATTTTTCTCCATAACTACTGCTGTAGTGATGTCTTCTGTAGAAAAGCTGCCTTGCGCTGCTATAGTAACTCATCTCATTAAGATAAACGGTGAGATCATCCTGGGTGGGGTCTGTTTCAATCTCCCTGCATCTCATGTTGCATTATCACGCCTGTCATCATGCATGTGACACGCTGTGTCCCTTTGTGCTATTTACACTGGTGCTTAGCACTTCCAGTTTTCCCCTTTCATATTTCCAAAACCTCACAGTGAGGGAGCAGAGTAATAAAAACATCCTTATCGTTCTTATCCAGAAAATCTTTAAGGTTTAGGCTCTCACTTTCTGTCTTCCTCTGTGGGTATCTGTACTGTGAGGGAGAAGAAAGATGAGCGTAGGAGAGGGAGATGGGGGGTGGGGGTGGGGGGTGGGCTTGATAGAAGTGAAAGGGGGCAGAGACCGGTGGCTGCATTGATTTAATTTGCGGAGGTTTGCACGACGGCGAGGCCTCCCTTTTAACGATCACTAAATTGTTTTCTGACAGAACCCCACCGAGCAATTTCTCCCCCTCCCCCCGACATTTGATTTACATATGATCTTTAAACACCGCCGAGGCCGCGCTAGCTATTTGGTTATCATTCAAATCACTCTCCTCCGTGTCACACTCCGGGATAGGTCACTCTCCTCGTGCCGGCTCCAGAGACGAGACAGTGGAGAGGGAAAAAGAGGAATGTATAACTAATGAAATAAATTGATTAAGGGGCAAAATCAATTGGTTTGCAGCCTGCAATGAAGATCTAGTGCTTAATTTAGCATGGACCCTGCAAGCCTGGGCATTAGCAGCAGAGAAAATCTAATTGGTGCTAAATGAAGTAGTGTACAGTAATGTGCACAGGGACACTAAGAGGGGTCCCCATCTTTTCCCTTTTCAAGCTCCAATCACCACCCTCTTTGAATACATTCAAAGCACACCTCAACTTTGATTCTCCCTAATGCATTTAATAAGCCCAGTTTATTGGAATGAAGGTAAAAGACAGAGAGAGAGAACATTTGCATGTCTTTGAAGAATAAAAGAAGAGCACCCTTTAACCTGAGAAGTAAAAATCTCAGAAATTTGAGCATGCTGATGGAGAATAATGATCGCGGCGGCGGATTTTTTTTTCCCCCCTCTTTTGGTGAACGTATGAAATATCTTGACTGAGGTGGATAAATGAAATGTGAATGTATTTCTGAGTAACAAGGTCTGTGCGACCCAGACCCTTGATTTCATTTTCTTCCACAGAATTGCATGATACACGCTCACGCAACATGCTTCTGTCAATCCGCTGTGTTGCAGTAATCGACAGAGGTGTGCGCCGATTTCTAATATTGTGTTGCTTTACAAAAGATCCATTTATAATGTCGTTTTGACTGCCGCTTGTACAACGAAACTGCAGAAAGGTTAAGTTAAGTTTAAGCCAATTAGAGTCCCGCTGAGGATGACGGGGTCTCCCTGCACATTGCCGCAATTAAGGCTGATCTTTAAGATGAGACACACTGCCAGGCAAACCTCTCCCCGTCAAAATGGAGTAGCTGTAAAGCACAGCGACAAAATGACATTATCTGTCTGCTTGTTCTACACCCCGACTAATGTAAAGTGAGGTTCTGACATTAAGAGGAGTCATTTTAAAATGTGGCGCTGCGCTTCCAGAGAGGCCTGTTTCATGTTGACTCTTCCCATTTATTCTAAATGTTAGCACTAAGAGGAAAAACTAGGAGTCTACAGTTTGGATATGATATATTTTTTCTTCAGCCTTCTAAACTAAAACTGGCAAATTTGTGACCGAGTGACAGAGGTGGGAGTGGGCAGCGTCAATAAAATTCATAGGTGGTGAAGAAATGGGCATTGATTTTTCCCTCTTTCTCTGTCTTTTATGAATGTGTTCCACCTTTCCTTGCCTTCCCTGGACCGCTTTTTACAAGACAGGTTTTAGTGAGTCGCCATAAAAGCAATGAGGAGCTACTTAAGTGCACAACAGGGACGGACCCCTGTAAAGATCATCAACAACCTTCCTCAGCCATCTCTTCCTTTGGAGGAGGGAGCGTGGGAGGAGGATATAGGAACGGTGAAGATAGTAAATAAAAATGAAAGTAAGTGTAAAAAAAGAAGTTTTCTAAATCCTTTTTTTTAGTGCCTCCGTCATGTTAAGCAGCTGGAGCCGCAGGGAGAGTTTCTGCACGGGTTTATTCACATATAGAGGCAATAAACCACCTGGATGTTATCTAAAGCAGACCACATGCAGCCTGATTAAAACCGGTGGAGTTTGTTTCCATCTTTTTTGATTACAAATGCAGTAGTAAATTGTGAACCGCTTCCCTTTATAGCCGGCCAGTCTTTTCTATAGTAGCCGTTTCCAGAAATGACTTTTCCATCCACGTGTCTACAGAGAAAGCAAATAGTCATAGATCTGGTGCTGCACGTGCGCTGGAGGAGTCGGTGCTGCTCTCGATCCATCAGTCACCTGATAAACTTCCTGATTCTTTACTTTTAATTAAGTTAGTTTTTGGAGGGACTGTCATTGCTCTCGAGAGCGTGCAGGTTGTTCATCGGCTCTGCGTGTGAATTAATGCTACAGGAGACCAGGAATCGGTCCATACCTGACTCAAGGTAGCCAGATCTGGGCAGTAAGAATTATTTTAACAATTTTGCCTCCAGTTACTCTCTGCATCAATAATAACAGTAACTAAGAATGGAGCCTATTGGACATGCACTCATGCTTATGCACTGCTATAGTGATTTAGATGAATCATGGCCTGCAATATGCTGTCTGTCATCTACAGGATTTGTACACTTGATTGTAAGTGTCTTTACACATATATGTATATACGTAGGGATAAAATAATGAATGATGTAGAGAAATATGTCATGCTATTGAGATGGAGAGAGAAAGAGAGGGAGAGAGAAGGATGCTATTGCGAGTGGCTCCGAGTAGGAGAGTTATCAAAGTGGCTCTATGCATGTGAATGAGTCTATTGATCGCGGGGCGGATCGATGCTGTATTTATAACACAGGGGAAGGCTGAATCAATGCATACTTAATGTGTAAAGAGGCGGGGATGCTGGGGCAGGGGTGCAGGACGAGGGCAGGGGGTGGGAGGAGACGAGGGGGTGTGAGGATGGAGAGGTGCAGGCTTGTTAAATAACCGGCGTTTACATTTTCTGTTTACTCAGCACTAGCGGGGCTGTGTGTTTGGAATGTTTTAGTGCAGGAGGTTACGCGTCCCTCACATCAGAGCCTGTTATTCTGATGAGCTGTCAATCAAAACTCCATGTGGTGATCCATGTGCATGCCCTCGAAGCAGTTGTTCATCTTGAGTATAACCCTTTAGAGCAGCGCATGATGCAAACCGAAAAATCTTTCAAAAATGTTCCCAAAAAACATGTTTTTATTCACTTCCTTTCAAAAAAAAAAAATGCACAGTAGCACTCCTCTAGCACTCACACAGCAGATGCATAGGAGTCCATGTTGGAGGAGGCTCTCGAGGAAGGCCTCCAGACTCCCCTCTCCACATGTTGGTACCACACAAAACAATTAGCATTTTAATTGTTTTGTGTTTTCTTTCATTTGTTCCACTTTGTTTTCTCTTCTCCTGCATGGGTGTATGCCTGTAAGGGTGCATAATTACAATAATATCCTCTGGTTTTGGAAACATTTCCTTTGAATGAATCAGTGATTTTCTTTTTAATCAATTTCGTTTAGCTGAAAGTGGAATTTCAGCTCTGAAAAACTGACGCTGCAACGTAAATGCAAAGAGCAATCTGAGGAAAAAAGTACAGTTACAGAAGAAATACACACACCTAAATAAAAAGTAATTCAACCTCATTTAACATGCGAAAAGCGGGACAAAGTCCACATTCAACTGCAGTTCTTACATGTCTCTGATAAGACAGGAAGTAAGGAACGATACCGGCTTTTGCTTCCCCGCAGACACATCACATGTTGACGGCTGTAGTGGAGCTCGAGCATCGTGTCGTGTCGAGATTCTTCCGCTCGAAGTGCTCCCAGAGAACACATAACGTTTTACTGCTTTCTCCTGGCTGGGAATTTTTTAGGTAAGAATACTCCTGTGGGTCTGATTTGGTTTTTGACTTTTATAGCATCCTACTGAAGACCGAAGCAGCGGACTCACTCATGGCCCGTTGTAAACGCGCATGCAGGTGAACACACACACAAGCTGATATTTATAGGAGGAAAGGACTATATGGACTATTTCCCATACCTTTGCCTGAAATGTCATCTTTGTTATCAGTAGAAGGATACCACCAGTGTTAAAGGCTGTTATGTTCCCTACAGTGACCATGGCCTGAGGCGCCAAAGTTATTAAACTAGCCATGTGTCCTGATTAATTAAAGGTTAAGTCAATACAACAAAGAGGCCTTGAAGCAAGCCAACAACAACTAAGAGCTAGAGGGTTTAAGACACCAAATATGACCAACATAAACATCCAGAGCAAATACATTTACACTATTTGCTGATATTGTTCATCATAAAACGATATGACTGCAGCCTTGACCAACGCTGCAGGGTACATCCAACACATCCGGTGCTGCTGGGGATAGCATTAGGCGCGTTTTAGTTTGACCTGGAAGCAGAGAGCCACCTTGAGAAGTCGTCACAGCTGTTGTTAAAGGGGTCTGGCCGAGGTGATCGGTCTGGCTGTGCAGCAGGTGCTCGGCAGGACGACGATTTCCCAGAGATTTATGTCGCTGAAAACCCACAGGGAGGGTTCATGGAAAGCTTACAGAGGTCAGGAAGCTGATTCAATTTCAGCTCTCTGTTAATTTTTATTTTCTACGTGGACCTGATCAAATTCTGCAAGAAGAAGGGTAGAAGAAATGTCTTTATGTCTTTATGGTTTCAAGTTCTTATAGCTACGTATATAAAGTTGCATGATGCATTCAGCACACGTATGTTAAGTAAATGGTACAAAAGCCTGAAGCAATCATTCTCTTAATGGTATACACAGTCCGTTAGGATTAAAGGAATAGTTTGACAATTTGGAAAATTAGCTTTTTTGCTTTCTTGTACTGTAAATGTGAAGCTACAGCCACCAGCAGGTTAGCTTAGCACAAACATAATGATATCTGAACTATTCAGTTGTGTGTTTTGCTTCAATAAATATGACACAGATACTGTGTTACAGTTTGAGACACACATCTCTGTTGTGGACTCACTTTTCACTGGAAAATTTTAAAATGGGGAATTATTTGGCAGAGACGTCTTACGTGCAGCACAGTAATGTAAAATATCCCCGTAATAAAGTGCTGTAGCAAAGTCATAGAAGTTTTAAAAGAGTGTAACTGTAGTGTGAATATGTTTCCAAAAATGAGCAGTGCGGCATATGTGCACGTCTGACAGGCGTCTGGCCTTGACTTCAAGACTCAGTTCTGGACGTATGCTTTTTATAGCTCTCCCCCCATTTCAAACTCACATCTAAAAAGCAAACATTTCTCTCTCTCTGTTCAAGCACACCATCCGGGTCCCTGGTCTCCTGCACATGTTGGCCCTGCTCCAACACCAGCATCTGCTTTGTGCGTCCTGAGCCTCATCCAGCACCAGGAATCTCTTCTCTGGATGGAATGTTTCTGTTCACGGGAAAATAGATCCGAGCAAACTCTGCACTGGTATTCAGTCTGTGTTCAGCCCGAGACGCTGTAAGCTGTTCATAATGATAAGACCTTTCACAACAAGGAGGGCTTTCGCACACTCAGCTGAATGTGAATTGGCAGGTTCAATAGGCCATTAGTGCAATACAGGGAAAGAAAGCAGCACAAAACATGACATAAAAAGTCACAGCAACTCAATAATACTCCCTGTTATCATGATACAGTACAAGCAGCTGATGCTTTCAGTCTGTGTACTGACTGAGGGTAGCTGGGAGGCCTATTGTACATTACTGTATAACATGTCATGTTCAACATTAAGTACACTCAGTATGTATTTACATCAGGATGCCAGGTATTGATACTGCGTCCAGGTATCCAGAGCACGGCATGCTGCTTCTCACAATGAGCCTTTTCATGTCAAGCAGGGATAAACTCAAATCAGCATGTTCAGTAAAGCACAAGTCAATTCACCTGTCTACACCGCACACACACACACACACACACACACACACACACACACACACACACACACACACACACGCACTCACTCACACACACACACAGGTGTGTGCAAAGGGAAACATTACCTCTATAACTCAATTTAGAGTGGGATGTTAAAGTGAATACACAATGTAAAAAATGAGCATGCAGTTACAGCTGAAATATGGATGTTCACAGGTACATATATTTGTCTGCATGCTGAATCATTTAATCTCACCTCTCAGAGAGTGGAAAATCCTTTCACGAGTAAATTTATTCTGTGATTAATCCTGGAACAGTAGAAAAATATTATTCATGAATTTTTCAAATGTTCTAAACATTCAATTCAGCGCAAGGAGAAACCTCAGAGATGTGCTGGGTGGCTGCTCTGACGAATATTCAAATAGACACATTAACATTAACGGCAACATTAGCGAACACTGAACCTGCCTCTGGAAGTCTTTAATCACTGAAATTACCTTTACATGTTGGTGGTGGAAGCTACAGACTGTCCAAGACGTGGAGCAAATAGGCATGCACAAATACATCCCTTTAATCCAGCGATATTTAAAAAAATAATGCAGAAGTTGAACTAATTTAATGGGCAAAATTAAAACAAGGGAAAACAGCAAGAGCACCGGCTACTGAGATGTGTGTCTCTTGTGGAAATAATTATCTGTATAAAGCATATTAAAACAGCGGGGGGAAACAGGAAGATTTGAAGAGCTATGCGCGGCTGACAACAGACTCCTGATGTATGGCTTAGCAAATTTCATTAAGGGTAAGAATGGCCCATGCTAAAGCCCAGAAATATCACTGGTGTTTTTTTAATTTGTCAGGTAATTTGTTACAGTGTGATTGAAGAAACTGCTCATGTAATTGGAAAGAGTCAATCTACGAGGGAAGAAGGGGCGAGGAGAGATGAGGAGCGAGAGGGAGAGGGAGAGATGATGGTGGAGATGGGTGGGGTGGGCTGGGGGGAAGGTGGTGTGGATAAATTGGAGGCAAAGAGCACGTTTAGCCCAGAGAGGAGATAAATAGAAAAGCAATAGACAACGTGAAGGTGAATAAAAGCAGATAGAAACACATTTTAAGTCTTATCCGCAGACAGTATCTTCAGTGGGGGGGGGGGGCTTTTTGGTACTTGCTTCCTCTCCTCTCATGCAAACATTACTCAGGAATGTGTGTGTGTATGCGTGACTGCGAGCGTGGGTGCTCCACACATGTCCCCAGGCTGCGTGGATGTGGTCACTCACAAGACTTTGATAGCTAACAGTCTCTTGGACTTGAAGCGTTCACAGAGAGGTTGAGGTGGTGGTGGTCTGCCCGAGGCTCAGACCGGGTGTGGGCCGCACTGCTCGCTCCAGTCGCTGCGGCGCAGCCCGGACAAGTGACTGAACGCCTCCGATGAATCACACTCAACCTTTTACAAGACATTTGGGTCACTGGGCCGTGTGTGGTGGATTAGAAAGTTATGACGTGTATACGGGCCGGCTTCACCGTCGATGCCATAAATTTCTGCCGTTACATGACTGTGTGGGTCTAAAATGGTAAAACTACAGTGCTATAATATAAAGATTCTGTCCATTCAGCACCTGTGTCCTTCACAGAGGTGAAACACAGTCACAAAGTCAAAATATGAAGAGTAAGAATGACTTCCGTGACTGTCTCAAACTCTTTCAAAAGCCCTGTTTTTGCTGTTTTTTTCAGAATTCCTGAGGTAAAATGACAGGTGTTTTGCATCTAATTCTTCCCAAATGCTGTCGTCTGGATGCCACTGATTGTAATCACAAGGACTGATGATGCTGGAGGCCTTTTTCCTTCAGTAACTTCAGGGGATCTTTCAACCAGCAGGAGGCTTAAACGGTGAAGTGCTTTAACCAACAATCAGACACAGAACACAAGCCAACACCGTGTACCGAACGCTCGTTTTAAATTTATGATTAGAAAACAGCTGTTGATTAGTCTGAATAAAACAGTACCGCGCTTGCTCTCAGTATACAAAAGTATGTTTGTTTATTTCACAATATCAATTAATTTGAATTATGTGCATAAACACATTTCTGTTCTGTGAATACCTTTTGACTGGGACCATAGATTAGCTGTTTCCACCTCAGCTGCTGTGGTTAAATGTCTGCATTAATATGTTTCTGGTGCAGCTCTGTATAGATCATAAAGGTAAGTAACATTTACACATGCCTTAAATTAACAGAAAAGTTTGCCCCCATTTAATCTGTGACATCTATTATGGATGCATTAATTGGAGGCATAATTACTTCATTATTTCAGGGTTTTACTGCTTAAATGTCGTGGTTCAGATGCATTCATGGAACAGTATTATTTTGATGCAAAACATACTGTTCAAGGGACCATATATAACTTCATTCTATCTTGCATATGTGCCTGGTTGTTATATTCCAAGCTTTAGGTTGCAATCATGAAGAATTTCTGTTTCTTCCCTGCTTCTAGGGCGTAGCTGCATGCTAATGGAAGGTGTGCATTCCTACAGATGTGTTAGCATGCATGTTAAGCTCAGCTAGTGAGTTGGCAGAGAGGAGAGCCTTCGTGTCGTGGACGTATTCGCATTATTTTGGGGGTGAAAAGGGCAAGAACATCACATCGACATGCAAATTGTGCCTGGTGATAAGTGTCAGTCAGCTGCACAGAGCCCTATTTCAAATACGAAGCACATGCAAGCCAAACACAGCACCACAACACACTCGGTTTTCGACTTCAAGAACTTATGAGGCTATATGCATTGGGGCCCGGTACACTCTTGATTTTATGTTTTCTTGTAAGCAAACATAATCGTTTAAAAAGAGCAGGGAAGAGGATATTGTGTCTGTAATTTACTGCTATTAGCCTGTAGAGTTGCAGATTATGGACTGCAAACTCGGCTATGCAATGATGGAAGAGTCAATACATTCACAAAGAGAAGGCTACGTGCCCTCTGGACAATACATAACATAACAAGTTACTTTTTAATGGCAGTAATCTTGTAAAAGGCCACTTTTAAAAGTGCAGTTACACCACACTGCTGCTAACATTAGTCCTACCTCCTCATCCGATGGCCTCTGTGTCACAGACAGCTTCATTTCTATGGTGGCTTTTCTAATGTGTGACAGAAAATGGTGCGTCAGAACTGCTTGTTTTGTAACAGGTTTAAAATTTACCCAATGCTAAAAAAGTGCAGTTTTCTCCACCACTGAGTCATGCTTGCTCAGCCATTGTGCAGATGGCAATGTTTGCTTGTAACTAAGGTGACAAATGTATAAAAAATTGGGGCAATTTATGACAAACTAACGACAATGAATCCAACAAATTTAGCTAGCAGGCTGGTTTGAAGTGTGGCCACACAAGTAGAGACAGACAACCTTTTAACCCCCCCAAAAGCACAGGATTCACCGCATTTCTTTCAAATGTCTGTGAGGAAACAATCAACACTACTTTGCAAGTAAGAGAGGAGGAGGAAGCCTGTTCACTGAAGTGAAATTGTCAGAATTTTATATGGAGTAAAAAGATAGTTTGAGCATTGTTTGTGCAATCTGAACACTGATGGCGTCATTATTGTGTAGCCATTACATTGTACAATCAACATTTACTTTCTAATATTACATTAAGGCAAAAAACTTTAGTCTGTTGGCAGCTTAAGTTTATTCCAAGACTAACTATTCAGGAACAGTTGCTGCTGCACATTTAAGGTATCCCGAGACTCGGCTGAGGCCCATTCTTAGCGCAAAAGGACAGTTCTACACAGTTTGAAGGGAATTGAACCCTGGATCAGTTAAAATAAACACAGAAATCAATCAATTATTAAATAAACCAGCTTTTACAGCCATTTTCTGCGGAGTTTTTACTCTAAATCCCATCAAAATTAATTATAGTTCTCTGCGTAAAGACTTTGATTGGTATTCCCTTGTTAAATTCCAGCTCAAGTTCTGTTCCTTGGCAGGAATACGTGAAGTCCAGACATGTGCGTACACCCGTGGGGGTGTACACTGACATACTAACACTCTCACTCTCATGCAAACAGACAGTATTCATATATCTCAGAGGGCTTAATAGGTTGTGTCTGTCATTTGAGTGTATGATGCAGCGGTGGCAGTGTGATATGTTGCTATGGAAACATAGTGGCATATCTCTTGCTGTGGCGCTCTGAGCATTTCATCACATTCGCTACAATAATAAGCATAATAATGTGGGTGGCGAGGGAGAGTATTTTAAAAAGGATCAGATCGCCCCTAAATTGATGTCAGTTCGATCAAAATGACAGCATCCATCCAAATTTGAATAAGCGTCACCGCGAGAGAAAAATAAAGGCTGAACGCATGGTTTAAAAAAAAAAAAAAAAAAAAAAAAAAGATGTTCCAATCATCAGGAGAAGTCTGTGTGCAGACGCTGTTATTTAGCCGTAGCTCCCATTTCGTCCTTCTCCTTCTCCCCTCTGCAGCTTATTGGCCTTGGCCACCCTGTAATGTGTGGTGCCTACACTGCCACAATTCCTCCTGGCTCTCGGCTGAGTACGTATCGATTGCTTGCTGGTGTGTATTACGCTGAGGGAAGGTGTCAGAGAGAGGGAGAGAGGTGGCGTGTGGGGGTGTGGAGGGAGGTGAAAGACAGAGAGGGGGTTAGGTGGAGGAAATATCCTGACAGCTCACTCATATGCTCGACAATAACACCCTCGGAACTTCTGTGGAAAGGCTTTCGAGCCGCGCTGATCTGTGCTGGGTGTATCTGCTCCTGTATCTCCATCTTTCACTATTGTTAATCCTTTTCACAGCCATGAAGATATTTGAAGGAGAAACCTGATAATTAGACGAATAAACCCAGCAAACCACACAACCAGAATTGTTAATTTCTCCCTCTCTTCACTCTCCCTCACCGTCTCTCCAGTCCAAACATGGAGATGAGTCGCACATTTATAATTCAGTGACTGTATCAGGCTCTATCCCCACACAGCCCATCTCCTCTCCACTGGCCTATGATTACAACTGGCTATATATAGGATAATCAGCGTACGGGACTTCCCTCATTCTCATAAAGGGAAATGAGGCATATGGTGGTATGATGTGGCCTAGCTTGGCTCAGCACAGTGCAGAACAGCCTTGCATGCACACAGAGACAATGTGAAGAGTGCAGATGTGAGTAAAGAGGGCAGGAATCAACAAACAGGTTAATATTTTGGCACCTTGCAGCCCTGGAAGCGGAAATAGCTGCACATTAATCTGAATGCGTGAAGATGTTAATGCATACGCTGCATTCTAGCCCCTTATATATTCATTTGCTGCGTTATTTCCAACAGATTAGTTTTAAAAATCATTTTGCAAATGTTTGTTTTGTTTGTTTCAGTGCTCACTTTTCACTGTAACGACCCAATATCCCCACAGGGATCATTAAAGTTTCATCTAATCTGATCTAATCTAATCTAATATGCACAACTAGGCTAATGTGCATGCACAGAGAAAGGCCTCCTCTCCTCTCCTTCCATTTCACCTGGCACTGACACTCTCCCACGACAATCCTGGCTCCTCTCGCAGCTGCAGAAGCATCACTGCAATCAAGTGAGGAGAGTATCTGGCCATGAGTATCCCTATGCAGCACATAGCGGACAGGGGAGTCTGATTCATAGTGGGCCTCTCTACTCTTCATCACTTTAATAAATGGCCCAGGGGACCGGGGAACATTTTGCCTGCTACAGAGGTACTGATCAGAATGAGGACATTTAAGCTCTCGGTCTCTGCCACTCCTGTTACCTTGCCAACTTCCTTTTGTCTCTTCTTCTCCCTTCTCTGTCTCTCTCTCCCTCACCGTCTTCCCGGGCCATGTCTGTCTGGGCGTCCGCCTTAAACAGGATAGATTCTCTCGGTGCTTTAAAGGATGGCTACATCAGAGGGCCAGCTGGCCTCACTCCTTCATCAGCGACACTGACCTTCTGCTTGTCACCGCTTAAGCGGCCGTCACATCCACTCCACAGGCTCATCGGCCACTGCCACAGGGAAAAAAAAGCTAAAGAGCCACCTTAATCCAATACAGCGTCTGAGAGCCACGCAAACAGCAAGTGTTTTATGTACTGGGGCGGATGCAGGCTGTGTGCAGTGCTGCCGTGCAAAAGGCCAGCGAGGATAGTTTGGCTGGTGACCATCTCTCTGGAGTGGGATTAAAATACTGAACTGCTCTGAAAGTCTAAGATTGTGTCGAAGCGTGGAGCTGCAGCCATGTGCATCGCTGTGGGCTTTGGTTTAAATACAATTAATAACTCCATCATTTTAAAACCTTTGGCTTGAGTCAAAATCAAGGCAGCAGCACCTTCCTGTAACTTTAACCTTGTGTAATGAAAGCAGAAAAGAGAAAAAAAGAAAAGGAGATACTGGCTCTTTAACGACTCCTTCACTTACAGTGCCGGGGCGACCCTGGCTCCTGAACACTTACTGACCTAAAGATGCAGTGACACAAAAAGCTCAAAGATAATTAAATATTGATTTTTGTTTTCTAATCCTATATAAAAATTGTCCTGAGACTCCCAGCGGTAGTTTTCACACTCAGTAAAAGAGGGGGAAAAGTCTGGATTGGCGGTTAACCTCTATTTCATGTAGGGGGGTGTCAGCATGAGGGTGATGGGATGGGGGTGGCTGCGATGCCAATACGTTCTTGGCTCCAGCCTTGAACCTGGCCCGCACCATTACTCTCCTGCTGCTGATGACACTGATCCCCTCTCTAATCTTTCTCCTGGAGCGGACCGTGGCAGGCTGCCTCTACGCCGCATGCCCGATTGATATTCTCCTCACCCAGCTCCCCCCGTCTTGAATTTACACCGCCCCCCTCCTCCCCGATCCACTCCCTTTTTTTTTTTTTTTTTTTACTACCCAACCCTGATACCTCGCTCCATCTCTTCACGTGCACAGAAGCAGAACTTTGAGGTGACAAGGAGCTCTCTCTCAGAAAAAAAAAAAACTCTCTTTCAAATGTTCTCGCTTTCTCTTTCGCACGCACTCAGCACAAAAAAACACTTAACGAACTCATTCACAAATGAGTGCCTTTGGCCATGCAGGCTGTAGAATTAAAAAGTTAGCCACTGCTGATCAATAATGTAAATAAAACTGTAATAACATTAATTCACAGTATGAGGTGGAGACATGAAAGCAGATTGCTTCCTCGTGGCAACGCTCAATCAAAGACGTAATACAGGGGAGCTTTGCCAAATGAGGAAATGCACCGTGTGACTGATTCTGAACTATGTGGTCGAATGCTGTTATTGTGTGTGCATCATAATTTTAGCAAATCACAATGTTCTGTCGCCGCTCTCAATCAACATACAGATGTCCACAGTTATGTTGTGAGATTCGTCTGTCAGGAGACATGGAAACAAGAGGAACAAATGCAAATCCCCTACACACGTGCATGCACACACACATGCACACACACATGGATGGAGCATGCCCTGCAGGGGGCAGCAGTGACCAGCCCAGTCTCCTGCTCCACAGTGCCTATGCATTAACTTTTTATCCCCTCCATCATGCACGCAGACAAACAAACACTCCTCTGGGGTTGTGGGCCAATAAAAAGTGATCTTATTAGCCCCCCCAGGCTCACTGCACCGTCACCCACCTCGCCCTCCCCCCCCTCACCCTGTGGAACATACAACGCAACCTGCTGTCACCTCTGCCGCCAACACCCCCACCCACAAACGCACACACACAAACACACGCTCTTAACTCCTGTTGCACCACCTACACCACCGCACGCGTTCAGCGTTGTGCATCCTGATCCTCTACTTCATTAAATAACACTCCAGCACTGCCACCATGGCCTCCGCTCGCTAAGTGCTCCCCCATCGCCCCTCTTAACCCTGCTCTCCTCCTGCATGTAAGTGAATGGATAACCCAGTTAAGAAAAAGGGAGAGAGCAGGGCAGATCCAATCCAGAGATTGAAGTCACAGCTCCACGCTAGTTAGTCCCAGGTGGGTCTGTCAGAAGGGGCTACGAGGGAGCATGTGTGGCTTCTTCCATAATAGATTATGCTAATGCCATGAATACAGTGAAAAAGTGTGGCTGGGTTTGGGCCACATAAACACTTCTTAAACATTTCGGCGTGTTGAGACACGACATGTTTATTTGCTGGGACATTTTTATTTTTTTTTAACTCGAGGAGATGTTTATTCAAGGCAGCATTCACAAGCGCCCTCATGTTTTATTTACAGAGCCGCCGAAGTCGCAATGAACTTAGTTGAAAAAGCGCTCTGACCAGCACCAAGGTGAGTGGGGATAAGAGGGTTCCTTTCAAATTTCAAACGCCGATCTTATCGTGAGGCCGTGGAGCGCCATCCATCATGATTTGTTTAAAGTTTGAAAAACAATGTTTACCCGCAGAGCACTTAATGAGATATCTCAACAAATGATCCTCAGTTTTGAGGTTTGTCAAGCACTGAAATTAATTAGTGCGCTGAAGTATATTTGCTGAATCACTGTATACATGTGAGAGTTTATTTTGCTCGTCTGTCATTGCAGAATTAAGTCTGATAGCAATTATTGAGCCACGTTCGGCAGACCTATGATAAAAGTATTTATTTTCTTCAGTATACACAGCGAATCACCTGCGTTGAGTCACATGTCATGCGAATTGAAAATGTATCAGTGCTCCTCTGCAGCTGCAGGCTGCGTGTTGGTTCTATATCCACAGCTGGCCTGCCATGGAGGGATAATTCTGTTTGTTACCTGCTGCTGCTATCCGTACCTAAGCTGTCATTATTCCTCTGTTACGCAATGTGTGCCGATGGGATCATTGTATCGAAGCCCCAGGAAATGTTGCATGGCAGTAAAGTAAGAGATTATTCAGGCCACCGTGTGAAATGTGTCTCAGCACCATAAATAGATGATGGAGTAGGTGGGAATAGTCTGTTGTCTGTGTGAGAGCCCAGTTGTTTTTCCCAACAATCAGAAGCGCACAACAAGTAGATTCAGATTGAAGATATCTCAGGAAAAAAAGAATAGCTTAACCTTTAAACGCAGACCTCAGGTCTTTAGAGCCTCACCGTGTCCATTAAGTTCATTCTATTCTGTTAAGCCTTCAAGTGCCCTCTATTCCTCAAACTGTTTGTTTTTAACGAATCTCTGATGTGTCAGATTTGTTGAAAATCATTGTTTTTCGTATGCTTTTGTCTCATAAAGAGGAGAAGTCAGAACATCGCGTCCCGCCTAGCCTCTGTGCCACTACAACTCTCTGAGAAATGAAGCACGTTCCTGAGGTTTGATGTCCAAATTCTAAGGCAAATGAGCTTCAACTATTGCACCTGCTAATAGAAACTGACACCTTTGTAATTTTACCAAAGTTAAAACACAATTACTTAGTGAACAGTTCACTTCCATGGAGATGCACCAGCATGGTACCTGCTTGGTTTCGTCCAGATCCAGACAGACACTCTCTCCCGAGGTCATATTTAAACTTTCTAGACATAATCCCTGCTGTCTAAAAACTTTCTGTCCAGCTGTTGTTGCAGGTGTGTCTGAGGTAGCAACAAGCCTTGACTCACTCATGGCCTCGCCTCTTCTTTTGAGCTGTGACGTTTAATCCACGGTGATCTAAGGTTTACGAGGACTGCGGTTTGTTAAAGGCTGCCATAAAAGAGAGACATTCAACGTCTAGCGTCCTTATACGTGTGTAAACATGTGGGGTGAACAAGACAGCCTGCTGTTGTGTTATTTCCATTATTAGAAACACCAATGGGATTTTGAATGAGGGTTTCTTACCTCTGGTGCAATGAATGTTGTGTTTGGCCTCATTTTGTGTCACTGAAATTATGACTTAACAGACAAGAGGATGGAAAAGTTTATGTTTGCATACTCTCACGATAACATGTTGATACAACCTCAGGTTCACTGCAGAGGAACAATTTCTTTGACGATGGAGGGTTTTGATAATTAAGCTGCCCCTGAAGGAACAGAAGAAACTGTGTTTTGTTAATAACTGTGTGTGTGTTTAAATTGTAGTAGTAGACGTACTGATAAAAAACATCAATAGATTTTGAAATATGATCTATGAATTATTAAAAGATAAATGGCTTAAATGTGTTTTTTCATTATTGTTAGCAGTGTAATTTAAAGCTCATGCGCTCTCAAAAGACTTATGATCTGTAGGAATGTGGAAAAACATCCATGCATTTCAGGGTTAGAATTAGCATTATATTCACTATAACTATAAAGTTCCTAAACCGTGTCTTACAGTGTGAGAGATTCAAATGATTTCTGTTTCTGTTTGGAGGCTCTCAGCACTGCAGAGAGGCATCTATCCGCTCCTCCGCCTCAGCGTGACCGCAAAGACCTTGAGCGTGTGCGCCTATTAGAGCAAAAGTCTGGCTGGATCCAAAATGAATTTGTACATGACGGCTCTGTCAAACATCCGTACACCTCCTTCACCCCCCAGCAGCGGCTCACCCAAACCCCCAGACGGGCAGACAGGTGGACGGCACGCGCAGAGGCAGAGTGGTTCTGGAGGGGGTGGGTGGGCGATATTGATTCAATGTCTACTGTACTTGGAGAGAGAGGGGGCCAATGGCGCTTTTCTTACAAGGCTAACTCTGGACCAATCTCATCACACATTCTCTCAGGGGACTTCTGCTTTTCTTTTTTTCTTTTTACCTTCTCCCCCTTTTCTTTTCCTCCCACTCTCTGCGTTGCTTTCGTTCTCTGTTTCATTTTTATTCTGTTAAAGGCAAAACGAAAAAAAAAAAAAAACAAGGTCGACAAAGGTTGTCCTCCCAGCAGTCAACAGAGGGAGGAGGGGGGTACAGATAGCTCTCCAGAAGACAGGCCTGAGAGCCGAGATATCCCACAATGCAGCTGATAAGAAAGTGGGCCATATAACCTTTGGTGGGCACGTGACAGGAATGCAGACGGCGGACAGTGTTGGGAAGGGGATGGGGATGAGGAGGGAAGATGCTGCTGCTGCTGCTGCTGCTGCTGCTGCGGCTGCCGCACTTGAAAGATGAAGTCAAAGTCGGGGAAGGAGGGAGGATGAAGAAGGAAGGCGGTGATAAGCAAAAGAAGATGTTAGGTGCCAAAGAGAGTGGGAGGGAGGATGAAAGAGAGATAAAGAGAGGAATTGAGGGGACGGAAGTGCAGGAAAGTGCTGTGTGTTATGTCTCACTGAAAGGCAAAGTAACAGTTGGCCTAGCTTTGTTCTGAATACCTGGAATAAGCCGAGCAGGCAGGAAGCTGGAATGAGCTGAAATATTATTTTACACTGTTTTCAGCTTTACTGAGATAAAATATCCACTCATGTCTTCATCACTTTTTTTTTTTTAAACTCCAACAACAGTTCAGTGAAAGCGAGAGTCTCCTGGTCTCACTGCCTGGATAATCATTTTTGAGTAACACTAGTCCACTTTGACAGCCAGTCAAAGCCTCTTTTCTTAAATTCTTACCATTTCACATCTTTGACTTTGCAAAACACTGTCTTTGAATCCCTCGCACACAGTCTGGATGAATCAAATCAATACACACTGTTGCTTTTTTGCACGGGCACCACTGGGGATCATATCCATGGTAATGCTACATTCAGCAGCTCCCCTCGCAGCCACATGCTAACACATATCAGCATGATTTGCTCCAACGTGGGAATAATTGACCCTGAACAATTATTACAATGAGTGCTCTCATTTTTCTTCTGCTCAGTTTCCGTCGGCCGAGCTCGGCGGAGGCTCCCCTCGGTCTCTAAACCGAGGACAGACTGCGGCGCGGCAGAAACCCGCCGAAGACACCTCACAAATGAAGTTCTCCTCTCCATCTCAGGAGACTCCGTCGCCATTTGTTTTCATTATTTTGACAAGCCTTTTTAAGGAGCTCTCTTCTTCAGCCTCCAGTCGCCTCTCTCTCTCTCCGATGCGCCTCCTGTGCCCCCATTCCCCCCATTTATTTGGAGCTCATCCCGAGTGAGGTGCAGCGATGTGTTTCAGTCACAGCTCTCTGCCTCGGAAGACATGAGGAAGGGTGGGAGGGGATGAAGAGAGGCACTTCCTCACCCAGATAAATAGACACCTCCTGTTTCTCTCTCCTCTACATCTCTTTGCAGAGAGTCCTGAGAGGTTCTGAATCAGTCCAGACTGAGTCGCGTCAACCCTCCAGCTTGGTTTCTGGGCCTTTTACAGCTACAATATCGTCATGAAGCTGAAAACAACTTCACACAGCGACTGAATGGAGGAATAAACTGATTTCCTCTATTTCTCTCTCTCTCTCCACACTCATTATTTACTTTTCAGGAAATGCCTCCATCCTGCTGGAGGTCATACCATTATGCCGAGAAATTGAGAATATGTTAATCATCATTTCCATGAATATTCAATGCAGGTCATATTATTCAATATAACCATTACCTTAATTGTACTGTAATCAATGCTGAATTGACATTCTCTTTGTGCGTGTGCAGGAAAGCAGCTGAACGGGTGGAAAATATATAGAGATTCAATCTGAAACAAAGCAATGCCCTGTTGCTCATTCCCAGACGTTTTCATGTTCAAGCCAACGTTTTCTTGTCAGTCCCTAAAGTGAGGTACCAAAATATCTTAAACAGACTGATTTGTATATTCCTGAAACAAAGACCTCCAACATCAACACTTCATCAAGGGTAAACAAATGGTCCTTTCTCTCATCTGACTTCACCTCCACTGCATTATGCATCCTGTTTCAAAGCTGGTCTTGATTTGTCTTTGGTTTCAGCCCTGCTTCACTACCACACTAACAGAGCGATACATGAACTCAAAAGGCAAAGTTTGAATCTTGTGGGAGAGCAGGCTGTTCACACATCTGGCTGATTGCTATACAATCCAGCAAATACTTTTTCCAGCGTGCATATGGGTGGAGTTTTACACACAGGACCGTGCAGCGCCGCGGTGTTCAGACAAAGGGAATCAATTGGACGTTAAATTTGCTTCACTTCCTCTTAACATCTCACCTCAGCTTGCTTTTCTGGATCATCGTGACAGTCAGGTATCAAATGAATGAAAAAGTGTTTGCAAGTCTGTCATGTTTAAGTCCACACCCTAGTTTTAGACATGGAGAGAAAAGAGAAAAAGCTGCATGAGCCGTCTTTCTTACAAAATATCTATCAAAATATCCCCCGCTCCCTTTAACACCCTTTAGAAATCAGCAATAACCCTCTTGTTTCTGGGTCTGTGACGCTGTTTGGTGTATTTTCTTGAAATGCTGGCTAAACAGAAATGGAAATATGTCAACTCAAAACATTTTCAATGTAACTACAAAATAACCGAGAAGCAGAAAAGTTTTCCTTGATCTGAAACATCGATATCAACCATCAGGCTTTGGTGTCAGTCTATCAGGAAGGGCTTCGTTTGTGGACTGAACATTTAACAATCCTACAGGGAGATATCCATCACAGAGGAGCCTGACAACCTTCTTCGTGGATCCATCGGGCATCAGAAACACAACCATGTTGTCCTGCATTATTTTGAACTCTACATAGCACCAACATAACTTGAGCAAATCAATAAAATGAGCAATAAAAAACTTTCTGGAGCTTGTAAACAGCCGTAAACACTCTACCTTGAGTGCCACCTCCTTCGTCCATCTTTCTACTGTCGGTCGAATACACAGTAGCTGGGAATGATGTACTTTCCGCTTCCAATTTCCTGCTTCTGACACACTCCAATATCCCTAGGAATTGGATCCATATTGGAACACTTTGCACATCATGTTTTACATCCAGTGCCAACCTTCAGTGCCAACAGGAGGTTGGATAGGTGTGCAGCACTGTGACTTAAATGCAAGAGTCCGGAGTTCGCATCTCGTCACAGACCCGCAGTAACAGTCCCCCTTTTTATTAACCATTACCATAATCTTTCCTTAACCTCAAGTCAACCTTCACCATTGTTTATGCGCCATAACCACAATCTTTCCCTAAACTTAACCATGTTGTAGTTTCCATGCACAGAGACTTTTCATCAGCATCTTTATTGAATGTTGTTCAATCTCAACATTCTTGTGTGGTGACAGGGTTGTCTGGCCGTAAATGAACTTGTCTGTCATCTAAGGACTGGAGACGGGCTCTGTGGGGAAGCCACTGACTGAGGCAGACACACAGGAGATGAGCCAGGGTCTTCAAGTTACAATACTTCATGACAAAATGTGTCCAATACACATATACATGAAAAATAACAATGCAAGAATGTATAATAGGCTCAGGTCCCTCAAATCAAAGCAGCCGTATGCTTTTTGAAAGCAACAGTGAACGTGTTTTCTTGGAGAAATACTTCACTTTGTTGCAAACGCTTGTTGTTACTCAGCAGGATTAGGCACTGAAAATATGTACGATGAGAAAAGGACATGCGGGTGACAGAAAGGAACAGACGACTGTTTGAAGAGGAGGGGCAGAAAAAAAAAAGAGAGTCAAACGAGAGCGAGCGAGAGACAGACCGAAGGCGAGATAGGGATAGTTTACCACCAGCGTTCCTGTGCTCGGCAATGATAGCCAGTGAAGCAGAAAAGTGAATTACCCTTCTACTCCAGCACTTCTTAATTTAATATCTCCGATGAGCGGCTTCAGCTCTGGATTGGGGCAGGGTGTGCACATTCGCGCTGTGTCACAAAACATTAGACAGTGTCGCTGCTATTCATTTCTGTATGGTAATTCTGTGGCACACCTCTTACTCAGGGCACCGAGGGACATCTCTCTCCAGATTTTCTATTTTGGCGATTTTATTGGGAGAATTATCATCCATTGATGTATATTTAGCTCCTTTTTGTGGAGCCGCAGAGGAATATGTAGTGGCTGATTGAATAAAGGGCATAAGTGTTTCCATTGCTCATCTACTTTGCCTTCTTTTTTCCTTCCCCCAAGAAGGAACTTATGCTCAAGGGTAATAAACAATATAAGTGTGAATGAAACAAAATGGATTTGAATGTTAGTTACTGCTGATCTCTTCCAAAGTCCATATGACAACACAATTTGTATGCATCTTGCTTTACTAATGTTTGTACTAGCCAGTTTTCCACCCAGACTCAGTAAGTCAAAACAGTGGCAAACTGCCAGATATTCCAATGCTCTAATGACTGTGAAAGTGAAAAGGTTACTTGGTGTGCACCTTTTAGAGATACGACAGAATGAGCTTTATGAGTTTCACTTATCAGGAGTTAACTCAAGCAGGAGATGCTTCCCAGTGGCTTTAAGGACGGCGGTAACTTGGTGGGATCACATTGTGGGTGGCGACTTTCTTGATGCTGAGTGCAAAGTGTTGCTGTATGTGCGCTGGATGATAGGACTCCCCATAACTTGACCCCCCCCCCCAAATACTCATAGCAAGGCAATTGGCAGGCAAACAGCTGCTTGGTCTAAGCGGGCTGCATATCAATGGCTCTAATTAATTGGATTAATGGAGAGGGTTCTGGGATTTGGGGAGAGGCTGGAGGAAGCATTTCAGCGGAAACAGAATTGCCGTCCCTGAGGGCAGGGGGGTCGTGAGGGAGCTGGGAGGGGGCACACGACTGAATATGGATGAGGAAAAATTGAGTTAAAACAGAGGAGACTGCGGCATTCATTAGACCGCCCACCCTCTGAAGTAGCTGCTTAATATGCACGCTATTACTATGCAAATCAGCGATAATGAAACGCAGAGGATTTTTTTAATCAGAGGAAGAACAAGCAGATGTTGGGAGGGCCTGGAAAGAAGTGCCATGAGTGTTGGTGTGTGTATTTGTGTGAGTGCCACTGTCTGCGTGAACATGTGAGAGTATGTATACGCCAGAGCTGGAAGGTGTTGAGTCCTTCCTTGAAAAGAAATAGAATAATGCAATCAGTTCTTTAAAGCAGTCGTGGCGAATGTGCACTTGGAGAAGGCACAAACTCCACGTGAACAAGCTATCTGGGGACCTCACTCAAACTGATTAATCTTCTCTGCAGGAGTTGCATTAAGAAATCAGAATTAAGAACAGGTTATTTATTGGAGAGATTTGTGTTGGTACCTCAGGGAGAGATAAAGCTTGATCGACTCAAACCCGACCAATCTCTGCACTGCCTACGGTGATATGGTAAATCCCTCTGGCAGTTCTCTCCAACTGGAGACTCAACATTGGGATACACCAGCTGTGCTGGATGGTCTGGTCCTCCTGCTGGCAACAGAGTGGAGTAATGTGTGTGTGAGTGTGAGAGTGTATGGAGCAGTGCACTGAACTGAGAATGATGCTATGTGTTTGTGGCATCACATATACGTCAGAGAGTGTGTGTACGGTCTGGTAAAGACTCCTGCATGGAAATCTTCTCCCAGTAAGTGGCTCCCTGCGGCTCTTTGCTCTCACAGCCTAATCAAGGTGTTTCTCTGTGGGCCTGTTTCATTAATTGTTCTCTCAGCACAAGTGGAGGAATCAGGCAGACTGGATGAAGTCATCGATCATCGGGCAGCTGCCTTTTTAGCCGTAGCTGCCCTGCAGCACCGGGTCTGCGCAAGGTGTTTGGTCAGGCGGAGGCTGCACGGACGGGCCTGGGTACCAGCAAGCAGTGCCACTCGTCGGTTTCATTTCCTTTGCCGTTCAAATAGATACGCAGAGTTAATTGAGACGAATTAAAGAGGAGACCGAGGTTGATTTTATCTGGTCGAGATCAATACTATGAGCCACGTGGATTACAGCAGACAAGGATACAAACATTTGTGTTGTGTTGACGTCAGTATTTCAGCATGTGTGTTGTTCTCGTGTGCTGGAGAGAGAGAAAGAGGATGAGGAAAGAGGGAGGATAAACAAATTAATGTGTCAGCCCGTTGCCTCAATAGATTGTTGTCATTAGGTGGAGAATGTCAAGTGGGTCCTCCCTAGTAGGCCATATAGAATATTACAGATCCTGTTTGACTCCCCATGGCACAGTAATAACAACAATCTAATGACGTACAATACATCAGGTGTACTGAAGTCCCACTGTCCCGGAGCCAGGCTGGAATTTGATCTCAGGCTTGATAATGAGAATGGTGATGATGATGAGGTGGCTGAGTGATGATGATGGTGGTGTCCCTTGTTAGTGTGTCTCAGTCCTAATTAGAGAGGGTTATTACAAGGCTGGATTTAAGAGCTACTGTAGGTAGACCGGGACTCAGACGGGTCTCACTGATTAACAACCCCTAAATAAAATCCATTTCTTCATGCAGGCTTACAGCTATTATAGGGAATTATTTTGCATGCCCAAAAGTTCTTTCTGCTACAAATCAAATCAATGTGTCGTCCAACCTGGTGCCTGAACATTCTTTAACAATAAAGGGAAACAGAGGTCACAAGAAGCTGTTTGTCATAGTGATTCAGTAACTGGTGAAAAATTCATGGCTGATTTGGCCTCAGAGACACAAAAACAAAGGAAATATAAGAAGGTACTATTCAGATGTGGCCAAACTTCTTCTATGCCTAGGACCCTAAAATATTGCATTGCCATGCAGGGACCCACCACCCAAATATTTTGTAAGATATGGCAAAATCTGACTTGTATTGTTTAAACTATGTTCCACCAACATAAAACAGTAAGAGTGCCTGTTCAGATTATGAGATACGTGCTATAATCCACCTCTAAATCCACATATATGGCGTGATTAAGTCCATGGAGGGTGTGCAGGCCGAAAGTCCACCTTGAGACTCAGAGGCGTTGAGTCACAGCGTTGATAACTAGAGCTTTGGCTGCACCTCGCAACACTGAGACCAGTTCAGGCAGCCGAGCCCTGCTTCAGACTCAAACTGTGGAGGTCAAAGAGGATAAACCCTGCCATGCTCCATCGCTCCACAGGGATATCTCAGCATGTGTGTGTGCATGTATGTGTGAAAGGTGTGCGTCAGGTAGTCAAAGGAGCGTATAAAATCATCACACAGAACAGCACTCAGATATTATATTGAGCTGCTCTTGCTCACATTTTCCACCTTCACTACCTCCAACACTCACAAGCCGACCGCTATGAAAAATAATGCCCCTCTCTGCAGTCCTCCTCAGTGCCATTCACTTGAACTAAATGCCTCTTCTCTGTCCTGTCTGTTTTCTCCATCCTGTGCTCTGACCTCAGCTGAGAGAGTCAAAAAAAGAGTGCATAGAGGGATAACATTTTTTTAAAAAATGGTGTTTTAAACCTGGTAAAAAGCTGCCTTTTCCACACATGCAAAGCTTCGCATCTTGCTTTTTTATTTACAGTGATTTATACGCTTACATGTACACAGCCATGTTGCAATAAACTAGATGGAAAACTTGCAAGTTGATTCAGTAAAAGCATAAATGCCAGAGAGGAGTAACATTAGCTTATTACAAGTGTGACCTATCCTCTGGATGAAGAATGTTCTTTGTAAATGACTTGTCATGATGTATTGTTTAGAAAAGTAGCCAAATCAATGACAGACATGGGTGCAGCTCATGGGAACAGCCCTTTCCCCTCCAAAGATCACACTTTGGAGTATGCCAGTACGTTACTGCACCTTATTCTCCCTCTCAGATGTGAGTGTATAATAAGAAATCCGGCGGCAGAAGTGTGTCAGTAGGTTTAAACAGCGCCAGGATGCTCTTGTTTGTTCCACATTTTTGTCTTTTGCACAATCCTGCAGTTTATCTTGCAGTTTCTGTGTTTCTCAGGGTGTTGTCATGAACACGAAATCTGTTTGGATGTGTGTCTGTGTGTGCTTGCCTCGGTTTTCTTTGTTTGCATCTGGCCTTGGCATGAAGGGGCCGGGAGGATTGGTCAGAGAGGCGCTGGCTGATGTCAGCTGGCCAGTGGGCACATGGTTCAGTCGCATCAGATTGCCATCACGGGCCGGTTTTGGCTCGACTCTGACACGCTCGCGCTCAGTCTCCTGTCTCTACCTCCCATCCCCCTTCTTTCCTTAACATCTCCAGTCTCTTTGTCTGCCTCTGCATGTCTATATGTGAATTTGTGTACTGGTAATGCTTTGGAACCAATTCATCACTCACTTTTAAAATTACCCGACCAATTATTGTTGGTGTAACACCCGACTAATTCACACAAAGCTACAGATCGAGAGCATTATCCTGCTCGATGTGCAGGTGGTTCACAGTTCTAATTTCACACAAGCCAAAGTCTGTTTACTTCCAGTTGAGCCTGTTTTTTTCTGCGTGGAGAAAGCGTGGACCTCCTTGATATCTATTCTGCTTCAATTAGCAACAGATGCCTCCTTGCTGAGCGCTAACCCTAATTGTACGTGATGAGCAAAGCTAATGGCCCTGGTGCTGCCTGACCTTCCTACAGCTGTGAGGGGGATCTTCTCCCACAGCTACTTCTCAGACGCCTCCCAATCACGCACATTATACACACGCACACACACCACATGCTCTGTGCTCCCCAATATTTAAAATTGAGGGTGGCTGGGGGCACTGGGAGTGGGGCTAGCTTTGGTGACCGCAAATTAGCTGCTGTAATTGCATATCCCTCCTTGTGCCCATAATTTTTCAGGCCTGTTTGGTGCAGCGAGGAGAGTTTGTTTGTTTTGGTGTCAAGGCGATTTAGAATCAAAATGAGGACCTCCGGCGCACATGTGGACCCTCGAGCCAAATGGCAGCGCCATTGCCTTAAACAGCCCCGCCTCACCCACTGCACAGCGCGGCCCAGAGGGAGACAGTGAAAAAGGGTGGGAGGAGGGAAGAAGCGACTGTGTTCACTTAAGCTTTCTGCCTCACTCTCATGGTTTTGCTGCTGGCGAATGCAAATAACCAGAAGCACTGCAAGAAATTCTAGGCCCCCTGACAGCAGTTTAACAACAGCTCTGATACAATAAATATCTAAAATCACTGGCATGTTGCAGGGCTCCTGTCTGGCTGTGGGACCCCTGAAATATTCAGGGTCAACACCCAGTAAATAACTGCTGGGGGCGCAATTAAATGATCATTAAAGTGTTCATGGGGAATATAGCATTTCTGTATTATTCTCGTAGTGTATATCCTTTCCCACCACTGCCACTGGAGTCAAATGTTTCACAGTGTGCTCTGTGTGCGGTTATACGCACTTTTTTTTAGCGCAAATCCAGAAAGTGAAGTTGCTTCTACGCTGTTGCTCTTTGTGAAGTTATTCAAACACCAATATCATCATCATCCAAGATAGAGACAAATTTGATCCCTGCCAAAATGGAATTTAACAAAGTCTGGAGCTTATTGTTTTGCATTAAAAGTGGTAACTCTTCAAAACCCTCAGGCTTATTGCAGAGGCTTAAGCAGAGCTTAAGTGTGTGAGGCAGAATAAGCAAGCTGTGTGCTTGTAGACCACCGGGCGAAGGAGTAAGCCAGTGTTCGGCTTACTGAAAAGTCCAATTTTTCTTATTTACCAAAGACAATGACTTGCAGATGATTTTGCTCTCCTCAAAAATGTGCAAGCTAGCAAGCAACCAAACAAGCATAAATCACATTAATTAGCTTTGCAGCTGTGGTGCGGTCCTGTTGATGCCTCAGTGGCTTCAGTGAGATAAGAAATCCTTATGCCATAGTGTAAATACAAACAGCAAACCAAGATTGAACAACAAAGTCCAATTAGTGCTTTGGGTTGATAATTTAGGCTCATATTTAGATTAATTATACTCTTGAGGATCTGAAAATAAACATTTGATTCAAACCTATCTTAATCAAAGACACTAAATTACCTGAGTAAATCCTCTTTATCCCGTGCTTTAACTGTGATTTAATCTTGCTCACTTCCTCTGAATGGTACACTAAGAATTGATGGAGAAATATTTAAATGTGGGGGATTTAAGCAGCATTCACTAGTAAAACTGTGCAAGATTAATGTTTCCTTTAGCTGCAGTTTTATGTAAATTACTGTCGGTGTTCCTTTGCTCTGTTTTAGTTTGACCCTGCTTCTATCTCTTCTGTTTAGATTACGCTACTTGCAGAGTGAGACGATAACGCAGACTGTATATATGTATAAATTTACAGAGAAAACAGACAGTGTTTATTCATCAGTGTACTTCATTAAAATGAGAGATAACAGTCCTGTAGGTGTTATCACCTGAATGAGCAGCACACATCAGGATTGTGTGAATTGTACTACAAATTGCAGCAGTGGTGAAGATTCATATGGAGCCACCTACCTGCTCAGGCCGACACGTCTGGAGATAATCACTGCAGGAC
The DNA here is from genome assembly GCF_051107435.1 of Chaetodon auriga. Lineage (NCBI taxonomy): Eukaryota > Metazoa > Chordata > Actinopteri > Chaetodontiformes > Chaetodontidae > Chaetodon > Chaetodon auriga. The sequence continues at coordinate 22,866,714 of NC_135078.1, read as the reverse complement.
CTCGAGCTGCATAAGACTGCATTTTGTTTCTCAGACCTTTATTAACAAATGCCGCTTTTGATTTGTTTTTCTGACCAGTTACAACAATGCAAAAAGTCTAATTTCGATTCTGAACCAGGCCGCTCACAAGGAGTCCGACCACGTCTCTGAGCCTCTTTCCTCAATGGACAATTAACACTGAAGATGCTGATTGAACCAGCTGATGTCTTCATCCACCATTTGTGACATTTAAAACTTTGCATGTGCGGAAAAGACATTTTTCTCACTTATAATAATGGGCCAGTGCTGAAATTGTGGTCAAAGTTGCGAGCCAAGTTTTTACGCATAACTGACAGTTTTTGTCTGACGTCCAGATTTCACAACTAACTGGTAACAGCAAACATCTCTGTTCAGCTCAGTTTAATTTTAACAATAGCTCAGAGGGCAGTTAACTGTTTGCATGTTTATTACTACTTTACTCACTCATTATTAGTGATTGTACAGGCCGTGCTGTAATATAACTAAGCAGATGTACAGTACGCACCGCGCGTGCTCATACCTGTATCTGTACACAGGGTCACTCTGAGCCGTAAGTAAAGTGAGATCCTTCCGTGAGTTGTAGTCGTTTTGCAGCAAAACAGTAAAATTCTGTTAATTTGGGGTTTGGGAGCTGCTGGCACGAAAGTGACATCAAAGCATGACAATATAGTTGCAAGATGATTTCTGGTGAAAGCAGTGCCAAACACCAAGGCAATGACTGTTTATCACTGAAACTGTTGCCAAAAACCACAACAAGAATTTAGAAAAAAATATGGACTTCATTTATCACTTTAAACAAGTGAGTACCACCCACGTGACAGCGTGTTTTCCTTCAGTAACTAATGTTTTTCTTACAACTTTCTGCATGTCGGTCTCACTAAGAGTCGGGTGCAGGATTAGCTGCTAACTGGCTGGATGTGACATTGCGATGACCACTGTGATTAAAGAAGAGGAGCACATATTCTAAGAGCGCAAAGCCGCCACCTGATCTGCTCTCATTGCACCATTTGACACACGCCGAGGGTCTCGTTCACACAGATGGAAGGCTTCAGCCAGAGGCACACATGTTAATGCTTGACTCTGGAGCTAAATGAGGCCCGGGCACACACTGTTCATGGCCGTGTCCTTCGGCCATCACAGTTAAACACCACGTTGACCGCCGCTGGTCAGGACCCCGACCACCGTGGCCACTGAAAATTCTCAGCGGTCAAAGTTTTCCTTTTTTTCCCCATTGCGCTATGCAGCAAACATATCTTACTGTTTACAAAAGACGATGATGAGAAGAACAAATGGCTCCGGTGAAAGAATCACAGCATAAATTGCACCAAGTGAAACGATATCGAGCTTGTTGTTTAAAGCTTGTTAAAGTTTTGTCATAAATAGTGTGAGTTTAAAAGGAGCCATCTCTACCAAAGATTATTCCTCATTCCTCATAAATCTCCCTTTTTTTGGCAGAAGGCTATCAGCCATGTGCATCACACGTCTCAGCAGAACAAGGCAGGGTGGTAACATTGCGTTGATATGATTTGGGCCCCCACCAGCGCAGATGATATCATTATCTAGTAACCACGATCAGCTCCATGTGTTTGTGGGGAGGCTGCAAGAACCAAAACAGAGCGGCCTCACTGCCTTCGTGGATAAAATGCAAACCTAAGCAAAGTTTAGATTACCAGTTTAACTCAAACGAAAACTAAAGGTCTGCATCACTTCAATTTCTGGCCATGAGCATTAACACACAAAGCAAAAGCACATGTTTATATCATATTCAAGTCTGTCTCTTACGTTTTTTATGTTTATATACCACAAATTTGGTGTAGCAAATATGTTTGTTTTGTAATGTAAAGGTGGCCATATTACATTATTATTAACACCAATGAGGGAACGTTAATTAACTTATCTGGCAAGCTGCAAAACGTTGATACTGAACCAATCGCTAAGATGTTCAGCAGCGACATGTTTCATTTGTTTTACTTACAACCTGTTTTTATATGCACAATATGTTTGTGATTGTGGTCTTGGTTGAAGGTCGGCGTGCAGGATTCAGGGCATTGATGGGCAGAAATGTGAAATTCATATTTATGTGCATGTTTTCCATTAGAACGAGCTGATGAAGGGAGCTGATCCTCTTCCACGAGTCCGTCATGTTGCACGGCCATGTTTCTACAGTAGCCCAGAGTGGACAAACCAAACTGACTCGAGAGAGCCTTTTGCCTTTTTTTTTGTGGCCTCCTCAAGGGAGGGTGACATGGGAGGTGTTCACCCCTTGTGTGCTATTCGATCATTAGTCACTGAAGCCTTCATAAAAGTGAGTTATGCTGTTTGGGACAATGAGCGATCACTAACTGTACTGTGACGATGGTGAAACAGTGTACAGGTTACACGTAAGACCACAACTGACAGATTTGCTCTGTAACTTAGCAGCAGTCATTTTTTGAGAAAGCTGAAGTTATCAAGACGCCGATCAAGGTGGACTCATGTTTTTGCCTGGTCTGCTTATCTGAAATTCATGGTTTGATTTAGTGAGAAAAGGATCCAGTGACAGACATTAAGAGTAACCATAAAAGTCGCCAGTCTTCTCGCTGATGAGCTTGTTTATTTTTGTAGGTCTTACAGAAGCCTCAGTATTAGATTAAGACTGTTTCATAAGCACTTAAGAACTCCTTGTAGTGCGTTTAAATATTGGCCTGAAGCACAAGACACGGCGTGTTAATCCACCATTTTTCCCTAACCGTAAGAAAAGTGAGGTTATGCCTAAACTAACCACACGCCGGCCTCAGGGTTCAAACCTCGACCACCTTCCTTCCTTCAGCTGGCAGGCGGTATGAGAACGCACTTCCTCCTCTGATAAAAGCATCATGATCTGAGCTGCACTTATGTTTCTCTTCTCTCTGGTAAAGCCGGGACGGGGCAGGGATGCACACCTGTGCCTGTGACTCCAGCATGAATCGGTTAATCTAAAAAAATATTTTGCTTAATTTTGTGTAATTTAAGGCTGACTCAACAGATTTCCCATCACGTCTCATCACCGTTGTTTGTTTGCATTGTGCCAGTTCGGTTTGAGACACTCTTAATAAAAAGCTATTTAAAAATGCATTACGTTACATTAGTTCTGCGCTCACTGCTCCTCTGTATATCCTGAACTATAAGGTGTTTATCAGCGGAAGTAATTAGCTGTGATTGAGGTAGCTGTGGTGTGTTTGTGTGCTTTCGAGTCTACAGTGGGGTTATGTTAAAATGGGACTAACTGAGTGAATGTACCAATCTGAGATGACTCTTGAAATCTTCGAGGTAATTGTGCCACGTACACATGCTGCTCTGTGTTGATTAGTGTATTGTTTCCCAACCAGCATGCCGTGAGTCAGTTATGAAAGGGCTGTGTTAAGCCGTAACGACGAAAGTGCTACGGATGTGATTTACAATGCTTCATAACCGTAATTAATACAGGCCTTAATGATGTTAAGTGTAGCAAAGCTTCTAACACCCTTTGTATAATTCATGACCCCTGTGTCGTCATTCTTCTTCTTCTTTTCCAGTCGACGTTCCCTCCTGTGATCATGTTTCCTGTGCTGGGAAAGTCGCCGTTGCCACAGAGATGGAGCAGAAAAACATTTTTCTTTGCAAGCAGCCGAGAAACAGATGAATGTTAAGGACTATCCGCCCGACCCAGGCGACTTCATCTTCCTGTTTTTCCACGCAGTTCTCATCCTCCATTTTTTATTCAAAATGAAAATTGCAGCAGCGGAGCGATAATAGACACCACGTTCTTAGAATTCGGCGTGTTTTCCACTTTGTCTTCGAGGTACAAGCAGCAACATGTGCTTGAGGGCATAAATACCCAAACAGATGTTGAATTAGTAAAGATTTTGAGCAAATGGCCTGCTAATTCACAAGCTTAGAAAACGGCAGCAATAATCATGAACCAGTTTGTTCATCCCCAAAGCCTACAGCGAACGCTAATCTGGGCCTGAACTCAAAGAAACGTTAAAAAAAGTGATCTCATCGTGCCAATGATGGCTGTAATATTTTTCTAAAAGTCCCCTCGAGTTCTGCCAGCGGTGGTGCCTGTGCTCTAAAAATGTCAGTCACACTGAAGAGGTTAACCCCAGCCCTATAAGAGAGCTGATGGAATATCACACAAATAGACGGACTGTATCTGATCCCAGCTCAGCATGTTGTAAGACCATCCCATTCCAATCTTGCCTCTCTCTGTCACCTCATTAAAAATACAAAGAGGGTAAAGAAGGGCCAGTCCTGAGCAATCTCCGTTAAAGCTGCCAGTGAATGCAGCAGCGTTAATGTCATTTAATGCTGTTTCATCTGAAAAGCCACATTAGAGTCAGATTTAGTAATCTGGGTTTGCCCATGCTCGTCTGTATGATGTCATTATGCTAAACTGACCTTTACTGCCAGATTAGGAGGGGTGGAGGGAATAGAAGGAGGCTTTGGAAAGGGAATTAACAAGAAATGAAAAATGGTGTATTTGGCACGTGGGTGATGAAGTATTCAGCAGCATTTTTGACCTAAGTGCCATCGACCACAAATCAGAACGAGAGTGACAGAATGCCTCTTTGTGGTCTGATCAGCTCATAGCCGTGTCTTTAAATGAATGTTTAGCTCTTTCAGGAATTCCTGGTGTCAAAGCTTGGTCTTTTTTTACACCTTAATACGCCTCAGCACAAAGAAAATCTGATATATACAGTATAAAACCGCTGGGTTGCTCTAAATCCACTGTGCTTTTTAAGTTCATTTGTTCCACTAAAAGGTTTTCTGATTCTCCTCAGTCTCCTCGCACTCCCTGCAGAACCATTCCTGCTCTCTTTACATTTGGACAACATCTATCAATATGAGCCGGCTGAGCTGCTGCACATACTGTACTGAGATGGGGGGGGTGCAGCACACTCAGCAGTCCCTCACTTCCAAACTTGTGGAGCACAAGCGCTTGGATACAGCTCTTTTTACCTTTTGCACCAAATCCGAACAGACAGACACAAATGCAGTGAGAGTGAGAAAAGGTTTCTGCGAGAGGATTAATAAACCCAGGCTTGATCTGAAACTTGTACTCATATTGATCATCTCCGCTATCTTCAATATTCAGGGCAGTTAGAGGTCTCTGCTTGAGAAGATGGATAGAGCTATCGACTGCAATCACTGCTTTGCCCCTCCATCCATCACTACCAATTCCAAACTGGACCGTACACATCCAGGCCATTTACGCTGGTTTAGCCTCACATAAGGGAGCGAAAGGAGGGATTTGCACACACAATAAACACATAGAGAGGGAACGGGTGGAAATGTTTCACTGTGACACTGTTCAGCTTTGGTGGGGTTGAATTACTGGGTGGTGAACTTACCGCCTGCCCGGCCCGTCGGGGGATTTTCCCTCCACCTCTCTCCTCCCGGTGCTTTAAGATGGGAGGCCTCACACTGATGGAGGTGTCTGTTGGGCAAAAGGGGAAGAAATATTGTATTCTAGCTGAGCTTTGACACATCAACACCAGCATCAGTCAAACAGCCCTGAGGTATTGGAGCTGAGGTAAAACGAAGCGAGGGAAGTGTTGAATATAGGCTACCTGTACTGTATGAACATTCACCTCCAGATCAAACTCTGGGAGTAAACTCTGCTCAGAAAACAAATGTCAAAAACTCGACTGCACTGAAACTGACGCCTTGCATCAAGCTATTTATTACAGTCACCTGATCAGATGTTTAAGAACGTCAACTATACAAGATTCATGAATGTGAGATTTTCATAACCAACGCGGGCACTTTTCCACCAACAGGCACTAAATACATCTCTTGTCAGGTCTGGTTCCTCCTCTGCTGACACGATAAGCGCTTACCGCACAGGGGGCAGATTCATCTTACACTTCCTTATCATGTCATTATCACAATGTCATGTCATTATCATAATTATTATCATGTTATGTTCTTCCAGGGAGAAAGTAATTGATGGGTCAGCTAAACTCATCTCTAAGGAGAAGGCATCCCCTCGTTAGTGATCCCAGAGAAATCGCCCAATGAGCATGTTTGCGGCGTGCGTGTGACCGAGGTGTGACTGTCAACGCTGAGCTGTGACCACCGGGTGGTGGTGGTGGTGGTGGTGGTGGTGGTGGGGGCAACTTTAGAGTAAAACTGCAAAACACACTCGGTGCTTCAGATAAGACTTTAACACGACAACAGAAGTGAAAACAGTGGAAACATGAGAACAAAGCAAGTTTGTCTCCTTTTCCTTCTCCCTGAAACGAGCACACGGTGCGTTCAGCGCCGGCAAATGGAGCGCCTCCATCCTCCAGCAGAGCCACCATGCTCCTCCATAACAGCCAATCTCCTCCTCCATTGGGCCTGTCTGGCCTGAAGCTGGACCACGATCCACACACAGTTTGTTTGAGATAGTTTGCGTTCACCGGTGTTTCTGACGGAACGGCGCATTTCTGTGTTAATGTATGTGAAATATGGGGGCAGAGAGCAGATGTCTTAAACTGTGCAGACAGGCAGTAAAAGATACATCAGATTCTTTAGCTTTGTTACAGCACACCCTGATCCTGTTTGAGTCAGTCTTGATTTTGTCATGCTAAGCCTGGATGTTTTCTGTCATTCTGTCTGCTGTGTCTAAACAAACAGTAAAGGAAAAAAAAAAAAAAGCCTATTGCTCCTTTGTACCCATTTGTCTCTCACCTCTTGTCAGAGACTCGCTCTCTGAAGCCAACAGTAGTGTCTCGGCAAAGATCAGGGTGACAGAGACAATGACAGCAGAGGGAGTGACAGTTATGGGCCCAGGAACACTCCCATGCTCAGTGCTCGTGCACTATTCCATCATTAGCCAATGAAGCCCTCATAAAAGTGAGTTATGTGCCACGAGAGGGGAGGTTCCATATGGCACAAGTGATCCAGAAAAGCAACGTGTCGCAAAAGACCCCTAGAGCCCAACAAGTCAGCTTTTACAGGGGCCTCCCTCCCCGTCATTAATTGATTTTAATAACAGGCTGCGAGGGGCAGAATGCTCTCATTCATTGGGCTGATGGGGCTTTTCCCAGGTCCCTCAGCGAACACTGCAGCACTTAGAGCTGTTTGTTTGGATTGCTTCTAGTGTGTGTGGCTCTCAGACCAGCTCGGTTACTCAGTCAGACACATACTCAATGTCCCAGCCATTCACTCACTCGCTCACTCAAACATTTGTTCATTTACCAGCTCAATAATTTCTCCGCTCAATCACTGGCCTAGTCATTTATACACTCATTTATTCATTCCTCCTTGTGCGCTCACCGGGGGCTATCATGCTTTAAAGCAAGGTTCATGGGAACATGATCAGTGTCTTTTAACAGGCCGTGTAACCTCAGAGTCAGACACCTACTCCACCAGTGTGTGAAGTGGTGTTTTTCTGAGAAATAAGGAAAAAAATGCACGAACAATGCACATACTTTCTTCTCAACCTGGAAACAAGTCTCCACATCGTCTTTGACTGTCTCTTTCTGGGGAGGTGGGTTGAAAAATCCCTCATTTTGCATATTTTTACTCTGATTTTTCAGCAGTTTGACTGAAGCTGGGGGGTGAGGCTGTATGCCGGATGATGGGGAGGGGATAGGGAGGGAGCTGGGCCTGTCATAACGGCATAATACACCCATTACTCCTGTGCAGCAGAATTACCACTGATGGAAATGGGATTTTGGAAGATATATGGAATGTAATTATTATATACATATATGCATAGCCTTTTTTTACTCTGAAAAGGAGCTTTGGAGTGATATTTTCAGGTGCGAGTGGCTCGTGTGTGTGTGTGTAACCGGATACGTGCAGCTGTCTCAACGTGTTTATTTCTGTGTGTGCATTGAATGACACACAGGACTTTAACATGTTTTGTGTGCTGGTTTTTGTATTTAAAAGGTGGCCAAGTGTTTCCTTGCCCTGGCATTCCTGTAAGCACTCGGTGCAGCCTCTCGCCTTTGCACCTCTGCAGCATCCCTCCTCTGGGGTTGACCCTGTGCTGAACATCTTTCTGAAGGCGAAGGTTTGACACTCCTAAACAGGCAAAGGGGGTCATGCTGACTCATTCCAGCAGTGAAGCTGTCTGAGGAGTTATCAGCCTCTAGAATACAAATTTTTTCAAGCTCCCTCAACCAAATAACACACACAGAGAAACCAAATTTCCCTGCAGTGAGTAATGCTGAGATAAGAAATAGAGAATATTTGCTATCATGCACTCACTATCCATGTGAGCAGAGGAAAATATTACTTTTAAGCAGCATACAAATACTGACGCAGTGCTTATGGCATAATGTCCCATACTGACTTTCTGTATTATTATAATAAGTGTGCAGCTGAAGCATGCAACACGACAGGAGGAATGAGGCAGTATGTATGGTTTTCAGTGTGGTGTACCTTAGGCGAGGGGCCTCTGCAGGAGGTTTTCTTTGGAAAGCACCTGGGTGTGAAAATAGGGCCTCCCAGTCTGGCCTGAGAGGCTGTGTAAACAGAGGTTCCAGTCGGGCCAGCCTGCACTGGACTGGACCTCTCCAAACAGAAACCATGAGTCAGCCTCAGGAACCCATCCACGTTCCTCCTTCAGGGATAATCAGCCAAATGCAGCCTGGAAAATGTACACACTATAGGGGCGATGGAGGTACTCGGCTATATAGAAACATGCAGTTTTTTTGTGGAAGACTGAAGAAATTTAGGATAATAATGTGCTGATTTTAGAAATGATTTCATCACTGAAAACATTACCCTCTCTCATCTTATTTTCCTTTACAATAAAACAATCCTCGAAACCGCCCGGTCTCAAAATGTACCACATGTGACTTCATGCATGATAACCTTCACGCAGAGTCAGTCAAAAAGATTGAACTTTCTAAATAAAAGGGAAAAGCCTTTATGAAGCGTTGGAGTCTTTGCAGCCATCTTCATGTCAGTGTCTGGTTGAGAGGAAGACTTTATTAAGGCATTTGGGCGTCTGAGCTCTGCAGAGAGGGAGACTTTCCCCTCATCTCCGGTCTGCGTGAGTGGAGAGGCAGGGGCCTCACACTCCACTAAGGAATATTTATCTTTCCAGCTGGTTAGATGGATTAAATGACCATCCCGCAGAGAAGGGAGAGGGAAAGAAGGAGAAGGAGAGTTTGAGAGAGAGAGAGAGAGAGGTGAGGGGATGGAGAAAGTTTTTGTGGAGGAAATGTGCCGCAGAGACAGAGAGCAGAAAGAGGGCGAGGCGTGGAAAGACACTCACCACCTTAGACTACAAAACAAAACAATAAGAATGACTTCGCATGTCACATTTACCCCCAGCTGAGACAAATATGATTGTGACTTTGTCTTCTCTCACTGGTGGGGGGTGCGAGACAAGCGAAAACACACTCAGGGACGCACACGTGCAATTACAAACGCGCATGCACACACAATGACATGCGAACACACAGAGCTAATTAACTTCCTGACACATTCACAGAAATTCATTTCAAAGACAGAACGCATATGTTCATGCAAATGTGATGAGAAACCGTTAAATGCTCAAATATCTGAGGCAAATGGAATTTTTTTTTTTCTCAATTACACACCCCCTTTGTCAATTTCATATGACTTTAAATTTTTCTATATTTCACACTATCAAAGCACCTACTGCCCCCAAGCGTGCTCCCTGATAGGTCAACGCAAAGTCATACTTATTAATATTAATTGATCATATACAGGATTTGCTGTATCTGAAATTGGTGGTGGTGGCTTTTTTTGTGTGTACTAATGTTTCTGGAAGCAACTAAATACACAAACCAACAAAAAATCACAATTGCCCCTCCACTTAATCGACATATGCATAGTTTTATATCAAAAAAAGGGACAAAAGTCTCATTACCAGGAGTTTTCATTTTTCCTTTCATTCAGTCACTACTCCATTTAGTGCACTGGGCATTACACATAATCAGCCCACTGGTGTAAGCACATAAACCGCAAATAAAGGAGTGTAATAACATCAAAGAGCTGCCCTGTGAAATGTGATGCCGGGGTATTCAGACAGGAATGTTGAATGGGTGGCAGCTATGTGTGTGTGATTGTGGTTATGCAAAGTGCAATCTAAGTGGGGAGCTGAAGTCATGGAAATTTCCCTCTATAAAAGTGAAGCATGACAATGGATTTGGAGCATCAAGGCCTGTGGGATTATGGGGATCACATAAATCCCCCCGCACCATAATTTTAGCAAACCACATCAAGCTCCATGTTAAGGGTTAATAATCCAGTTCCCCACCTCTTCCTGCTCCCTTTGCACCCAACCTCAAATCCCCAACATTAACATGTGTATCCAGATGTACTGTACAGAATATAAAGACATGGGAACACACACATACCGAACACATAAACAGACGTGAGCCGGTATTCCTACGCACGCACAGGCCGCAAACGTGGCGCACACACCTACACAAACATACGATCACACAGTCTGACTGTGTTCTCAGGTCTGTCATGTCCCCGTGCGTCTGACATCATGGTGGTGTTATAACTGCTGGCAGGGTGTCATGAAGCATGCAGCCGGGGGGACTGCCCCCCTTCAACCCCCAGCCACCTTAAACTCCCCCCCGACACACAGCCCCACCCTGCTCCAGCTCCCAGCACTGCATCATCTGGAGCTCTGAGGTGTAATAGCAGAGGATCTTGTCTGAGGAGCCTGAAATCGATCGATGCGCTACAACAAGCTCGACCCCCCCCCCCACCACCACCACCACCTCCCCTCACACACGCACCCCAACACTTCACTTAAACCATGTATGTGTGTGCGTTTGACTCTCTCTCTCTGTCTCTCAGTCTGTGTCCACTTTAACATCTGTACTAGCAGTAATCAACAGTTCACATACACACACAGACACACAGACACACACAGACACAGACACACACACACACACACACACACACACACACACACACACACACACACACACACACACACACACACACACAGCACTCTCTTCTCGATGTTTGGAGAGGAGCACGCCACGAGGAGACTCCGGCTCCTTTCCTCTATTAGCCTGCTGTCGGAGGGAAGGCAGGGATAATATATAAGCCAACAGGATTAGGAGGCAACAAAGCATCAGGCTGAAGAAATCCCCTCCCAGCCTCAGGGTCCAACCGAGGCCTTCGCTGCTCTTTGGCTGTGCAGAGGCTAACTGAGCCTATCCAATCAGCGCCCCATTCATGCTACGTGTCTGAATCCAGCTGTCATCCAGTCCAGCATTCCTGTAGACCACTACCACCACCACCACCACCACCACTCATATTTACCAATCCTGCTCCAACAATGAGCTCTGAATACCGTACATCCTGCAAATAAGAGGTCAGATTCAGTATCCAGGCAGCCTTACTTTCTCTTTGACAGTCATGATTATAGCGTTGGGTTCTCTACCTGTGGGAATCACCTCCATCTGACAGTCAAACCCGCTTTAACCACGTACAGCGTATCTTGTCCAACATTTGCATTTCAAAGAAGGCGTAAGCACCTACATCATGAGCTTGATGGCTGCCTAACAGCAGCACGGCTCCCTATATAAGGTGTTGAGCTGGAAGTAAATCCATGTGATTAATCAGGTCTGAAGCTAAAACATAATAATAACCCCCTTTATATTAATGCGCAGCTCATGGCTTGAACAGCTCCGTGGAAAGGCCATTAGTCACCAGCTCCCTGCAAAGCCACAATTAAGCAGTCGCATATTACTCTCTCTCTCCCTCTCCCTCTGTTTCCAACTTTAATCACAGCGCTGTCTCCTTTGTTATGCATTCTGTTCCTGGGTGATCGTGTCTTTAGGCGCCGACTTGGACAAGGAAATCATTTTATTTTCCTATTTGTTAAGCTGTGCATTAACAGAGACAACATTATTCCTGAGCTAAGAGAGGGTGGCTTGAAACGGAATATTAGCTTCCTAAAAAGTGAGCCGACGCGCCGCTTCCCAGTTCAATACCAACGGCAACAAAATGGTGAGGCTTTTTTGGAATAGCTTGAAAACACATCATTACAGATATAGACATTATTTTAGAACATTTCAGAAGTATATTTGCACCTCATCACCCGCTGTTCTTTCAACTGAGAAAGTGGGTGTATGAAAAGGGGGAACTGACAGATTTTATAATTGTTATAGAAATCTTATTTGAATTCAGGAGCTTACTGATTTTTTTTCTTGTGAGGGACACTTTAAAAAGCTGTCATGCACACCAACCACAGGCATTTCCCTCCTCCCTCCCACCCTCCTCCCCTCCCCTCTCTCCCCTCTCTTCCTAGTTCTCCTTTTTTGTGATATCCTCTAATTTTGCCCATGCCTAGGCAAATTTGTCGCGGCGCGTGGGCCCGTTTGATTTCATTAAACAGAATATTTAAGCATAAAAATTGTTTAATCGTCTCATGTCATTAGGAGATGGATTTCATTTTGCATACATTTGCATACTTCCCCCTCAAATTAAACCAGGCAAATATGCAAATGCAGAGGCCCAGGTTATGGCGGAGGTGTTTATTGTCATCACTTCAGGCAGTTCCACACTGCAGCGCCTCCGCAGAACAGGGGTGACAGCAACATCTGGACGCCTGGGGGCTGGGAGGGAGGAAAGGGTGGAGGCAGAAGGTGTAGGTGTGGGGATGAAGGTGTGTAATAGGCTGCTCATTTTTGCCAGTTTTAAACACCAGAGCACACTGATCCACCGCTGCAACGACTGCAGCATCTAGTAGGCAAAAAATCTGAAAATCCGTCATCTCACCATACTGGCTGCTTTAATTACCAACCCCATCCCCAGTGCTTTGGACGTCGCCACGCTGAAATGTATAGTGAGCCAATGAAGACATAAAACACAGCACTGTTCTTTCAACTGTAGCCTCTGCATGTGTTTTTATCAGCTGTTCTGCTGCTATTGTCCACATGGCTAAGCACTGCTGCTAATGAGGCAGTAATTAGCAACAGCGTAACGCTTCTTCACCCGTGCTTAAGTCCTCGCTCATTTTTTCCCCCCTGCACTGTAATTTTCTCATGCTGCAATTTCAGGCATCACAGCAGAATTTGTTCCAGCGCAATAAAAGGTTGAACGTGAGGAGATGAACGGGGCAGCGCATTAGCACAAGTGATTGCAACTTTTGCAAAATGGAAAATGTAGGTCTGGATCTAACCTCATTTCATTTCCAGTCAGGAGAATGTACAATCCAGATGCGGTTCCACTGTCAGGTTCATAATTAGGTAAACACTTCCTCCATCTATCACATTATAATCTATTCTCACCACAGATCACCTCAGTGTTGTTGCTTATTAACAGCTGAAACTGTACGTAATGTATGCATGTCAATAAATAGACAGTCCAGTCAATGACTGTGATGCCAAAGATTGTTGATCACAAAAATAAACTGATAAACATGTATGACAATGCAGAAGCAGGCACAATCAGTATGTTTATATAAGTGGTGATTACCCATGATGACGTACAGCCAGCAAAACTAATGGACAACAGGATCGCAACCTGTTTGCGAGACCCACCAGAGGAAAGAGTGAGAGAGGAAAGGGGGGGGGGGGGGGGGGGGCTTGGACAGGACCTGCCTCTTTATGTTCCCCAGCAGTCTATAAACAAGCTGTAGAGACAGACTGAGAGCTGTGTGTGAGACAGCGAGGCCTGCCAGCACGTTACTGTACGAGTCTGTTACAATCAAAGAAAAGTGACAGTGAAGGATCCTGACAAACCATTACCTTCATATGCTGCTATCTGACCAGCGTTACCTTGCTGTGGCCGGCTGCAGACAGCGGGAGCCCAACAAGAGGTCTGGGTGAGAAACCAGGGCCTTGTAGTGACTTTGCAGAGTGACAGAGGCCTGATGACACTCAGCCCCAGTGGCAGGGACTGGGGTAATAAATCATGGGCAGTGGCAGTCAGATAAACGGTGCTCTGAAGCTGATTGGGAGGAGAAACTATTGTGACGAGTGTGTGATGGTGAGGAGGCACTGACGACCTGTGTGAATAAGGGTCACCACTCCGCTGAGGCAGACCCAAACAGCGCTGTGCGTCTTAATTTACCCTGAAAAGCCATTACAGCCACTCAGCTTGCCTCTTCCTGACCCTCCCCTCCTCTCGCTCGGAGGGGAACAGTCATTCTCCAGGACCTCGATGGCCCTCAAGCACAAACTCTGAAATGAGCTCTCCTATCTGGAGGCAGACGTTGCTGCAGACTGAGGAGTTGGTGTCTCACAGAGTGGTGGCCCCTCTGCTGGTCATTCAGGTACTTCTGGTCTGACTCAAGCTGTTCACAGATACTATTCTTATTGGTTTCAATGGCCGTTTGCATCGGCCAGAAAATTCAAATGTCAAAGTTTCTCATAAATATGTACTGTTGTCGTAAATGTAGAAGAGAAATATTCTTTGGTATGTTTGCATGTTACTTGCAGTGATGGAATGTAACTAAGTACATTAAAATACTTGTACGTTAACTGAGTATTTCCATTTCATATTTCATAAAAACGGCACTTTACACTTAAAAACTAAGATTTTACACATTTGATATTATAAAAAATGATTCAGTTATATATTAAATTACTTTAAGTATATAAAAATAGTAATTCCAAATGAATGTATCATTAACAATAAGACACTCACAGGGGCCATTTGTCTGCATTATGAGTACTTTCACATCAGATATTTTAATTGTGCGAACAATACATAGATATTTAAGTGACATTTTCTATGCAGGACTTTGACTTTTTGCATCGTGTTATTTTTTTTTACCAAAGTAAAGAACACGACTGATCACAATCAACAGTATTTTTCCAACATGTATATTTCTGTATTTTGTATTTTTGTAACTGTTGTAAACAATGTAACCATCTGCAGACTTAATATGTTAATGAAGCACATACAAAACTTTAAGGTTACTTTCACCAGATAAATCTGCCTTGGTTCTATCTAAACAGTAGCACAAACAACTACTTACTTTGAATGCAATAATTACAAGCCATGCATTAAGCCTTTCATTTGTGATGAATGCTTTAAATACGTGGGCCTATCATCAGGCTGCACGGTTTAAGATTTAAAGACAGCACAGCAGCGCTACTCTCCAAATTCCTCGGTCATTTGTAAGGGAGATTTAAGCATTTAACTTTTTTTAGCCCTCAGATGGTTGTTTCCATAATGTGAAAATGATGTACTTGTTTATTTTGGTCGAGATGACTGTCAGTGATACTGAATTCCTTGTGGATTTTCACAGCTCCTCCACTTCCCAGACTCAGTTTGTTCACTGATTTGTTGGAGAGAAATTAGATTTTTAGTTAATTTTAGTTAAAGTTAATTTCAATAATTCTTGATTGCTAGTTTATGAAATCCTTTTTTGAATATATAGCTTGATTAAAAAGACAATTCTGGAAAAAGAAAATGTAATCCTTGTTTTTTTTTTTTTTTTTTTTTTTTTGAGGACAGTACTTACTGCTTTTTGCAGTTTGGAGCAGACTTGCTGTTAAATAATTGGTTTGACTGTAACTAAAACAGGTTAAAGTAAGTCTCTGCTGGCAGCGTAGGAATTATAAGGCAACCTTTATGAGTCACAGCATTCATTGGAGCCAGCACAAACACTGGTGTTGGACTAAGTGTGCTGTTGTGCTACTTGGCAGAGTTAATAACTGCTCTTTGAAAGAGGAAAAACAGTCATCCCTCTCGATCACTAAAAAAAGCTATTCAAAACTGCTAAATTGCTCCGAAACTTCATTTCACCAGTAAATCAGTACTGCCGCTCATTTTCATTAAAAAAGAACACATTTTCCACTACAAGAATCTCGATTAGCGTCAAGTTTAAAGCACCTGATGTAAAGTGTGAGAGGTGGTGAGACGCTATCGTAAGATTTGTGTAAAACGCTGTTTTCTTTAAAAGCCTTTTGTGTTACTATATGATAATCCATACAGTCATGGTGCTGTATAATCCGCTCAGTGCTGACAAAGACGGGAGAAAACTGCCGCTTTCAAAAGCAAAATGGTGAAACAGGTCACAAACGTAATCAATGCAGTCATCACACAGTGTTTGGTCCTCATGCAGGAGCAGTTCACCCTCTGAACACCCAAACGTTACAGCCCCCCGTATTTTTACTGTACGTCTCTCTTCTTTATTCAGTTATTCACCTGTCTGTCGAATGACATGATTAAAGCTAAATAAAGGCATATAGTGTTTCACTGGATGCATGGATCACAGTCTTTTCTGTGGGAGGCATCAGAAGTCCAGTCCGGCTTACAGAGACAGAAATTCAGCCCATCACTGCCTCATAACAATATGGTGACTAAAGCTTGTGTACAGAAGCACTGTGCAGAGGAGGAGCTGCATTGTTTGCAGTGGCTCATCTAACCAGCACCCTGGCGACTCTCTCCCCTGAGTGACGCCTGTCAGTGACACTCTATCGGCTGCCTACATGCCACCAACACCCCCTCTGCTTCACCCCTCTTTGTGTGCTCTCTCTCTGTTCCCACTATGTACTATCTTGCCTCCTCTTCTCTCTCAGGATTGTTTCTCTCCTTTTCTGCTTTCCTCGCTGACTCTCCTGCCCTCCGTCTCTTTTTCTTTCCGTGTCTACGCTCCCTCTCCCTCCTCATGTCTTTCTATTCCAACTGGCTCTCTTTAAAACTCTCCTCCTCCCATATCCTCCTCTCTCCACCTTACTCCTTATCCTAGCTTTTCCTTCCTATTCCCCGTCGCATGATTAGATAGCATTGGTGTTTCTGCGCTGGCTCCCAGTGGACAATCACGCTGCGAGGGTGGACGAGGGAGGGGGTGTGCAAGGGTTCCATTTTCTATTAGAACAAAACATGCCTGTGGGGCCCACAGGCATCAACTGGAAATGCAATCTGCGCCTTTGAGCTGACACCCAGGGTGAGGTAGAGGTGTGGCACTAGGAACAGGGGCCGCTGTTGTGTGGTGGGACTCGAGAGTGAATGTTATCGCTCTCGGGAGATCCCGGGCCGCTTCCCCGGGCCCTCGCCCTCCTTCAAACTTGGACACCTTGGGGAAAACCGGCCCCAGTGGCCTGCAATGACAAGGGCTAATTCTGAGCACGACGCCCTCTCCTTTCCCCTTCATCATGGACACACGCAATGTTGAAAGCGTTTATTGGTCGAGGGCCGCTTTTTCTTTAAAAAGTCTCCATTTCTATGACTATGTTATCAAACAGGAGTGTCGTCCTCCACAACACAGAAGATAAGTGTGAGGAAATGTGTAGGAAGAGGAAAGAGAAGGACAGACGAAGGGAACATATAGGTGGTCGGTCTCGGCAGGGCTGGTGTGAATGCAGATTGGGAGTTCCTGGACATGCATAATTCACCACAGGGGAGATAGGAGAGGAGGTGGGTAGGAAGAAAGGGAATAGAAGGGTGGGTGAGTGAGCAAGAGGAGAGAGGGAGGGAAAGGGGGAGGAAGGAGAAAGAGGAAAATGAGGAGTGCGTCTCAGGCAGCGTCAGCGTCTACAGTGAGGAGGTAATTAGGGAGCTGTCACTTGTTCCTGTCAGGCACCACTCCCGCTGAAACATCGAGTGTGAGTGTGTGTGTGTGTGTGTTTTTGGTTGTTCTTGTGGGGGAGGGCTGAGCTTGTGTATAACTGTGTGTGCGTGCGTGCGTGTATGTTTGAGAATGCATGCAGGGTTGCACGTGTATATAAATTGTGTGGAAGAGTGTGGGGAGGGTGCGGTGCGAGTTGAATTCAAATGAGACAGAAACACCAGAAGAAAAACAGAATAAAGTAACAGACTCACGGCGAGAGAATTGTAATAATGGTGGATAAATATGACTCAGAAGTACACAGCTCAAAGTATTAGAAGAGAGGAGATGGAAAGAAAAAAACTATCACTTCAGGTATTTGGACAGGGACAAGGATGGAGAAAGATAACGACAGATTCAATTTGATAAATGATATTTGTGGCAACAAAGAATTCCTGCAACTCACACGCATGCATGTGGCAAGTCAGGATAAACCCCGGCGCAGCAGCCAAGTGATTTGTTGTAGTAAACATATTCATATGCATGCATTATTGACACAAGACTCACATACATATACTCAATAGCCAGTGTGTCTACTGTCACCCTTCTGCAAGATGATCGTAATCTCGAGTCAAAATAACAATACACTAATGTTCAAACAGTCTAGTTGTCATATCAATATAGGCAATGAGAACATATTTGACAGATCCTTAAGGTGGAAAGGCAGAACATGCAGTAGGTACATAAATACAGACATATGTGAGAGACAGACACACACACACACACACACACACACACACACACACACACACACACTCACAGCCAGTCAGGGAATGTGATGCATGGGTATTTAAAGTTGTGAATGCCTTTATAATCTGCAGCCCCTCAGGAGACAGTAGCTCGCCATATGAGTGAATCAGTGTGGGCCTGTCGGTGGAGTTTTCACTGTGACACCGGCACTCATACCACTCACTGGGTGTTCCAATTAAAACCCACCCCTGCCAGGAAAGCAACAGCTCTCCAACAATACTCAGCTCCACCGCTCGTACATGTGCACCATGCATGTGCACACATACGCACGCTGCTGACAGACCACAAACACAGTCAGGCTGACGATGATGGATGGTGTGCATAACCTGGCTGGTGATATAGACTTTGGCTAAACGGCTCAGGCCTTCCCCAGGGGTTTGTCCTCAGGCAGGTGGCGAGCTTCTTCCACACAGGTGGTTTACCGACGATGTGGAGGATAATTATCTCGCAAGGAAATTTCCACAATATAAGGAATGTTAAAGACTTGGAATGCGCCACAATAATGTGTTAACGTAATGTGATAAGGACCATTAAACCGTCAAAGTTTAGCAGAACCGTTCCGTACTGGTCGCTGTTTTCTTTATGCAGATAAATACTGCTGATTATTAGATGAGGTTACTAATTGGCAAGTTGGAAGACACAGAGAAAACAAGCTGATGAGACAAAACAAAAACACGAATACAAGCTCTTTCCATATAGGACACATGGAGCCGAGCATAATAACCAAGATAACAATTTGTAAGAACTTCTATGCATCGGTTTTCTGACTCGCCAATTGAGTGTAAACAAGACATATTGTGCTGCAATGTCACAGAGTGAGATGAGCCATTTTCCCTGGGCTGGCCCATAAAAGACTCATTAGGGCACTTCAGACGTATTTGCACTGCAAGGGGCTGCCATTAAACACATCACAAGGCCTAATAAATGCATTATTTAAAAGCTGTGCTCCAATTACTAATTGATTAGAGTCGAGCGCCTCATCAATAACGCAGAAGCAGCCCCTTCAAATCAAAATACACATGATTTATACATGAAAGGCTTTAAAAGGGATAAGTTCTCTGCTAATCAGTCATAAATGTTTTAAACACCCAAATTTTTACCCAGGATTTGAAAAAAAAAAAAGTTGAGGGCCTGTCAGAGTGGTGTGTGTGTGTGTGTGTGTGTGTGTGTGTGTGTGCGCGGGGGGTGTGTGTGGGTGGCTTGGGGGAACAGTTTGGAGTTTGAAATGTGCACCACAGACAGAGAAACACACATCTCTCCCACTGGGAATCAGTATCAATGAGGCAGAAACGTAGCATGAAGTAACCGTTCAGTCAAACACGACAAGTTTATTGGAGGCAGATTTTATTCCACAAATGAGTGAAATGACATCAGTTTGGTTTGCACTGCAACAATATAGAAAAACCCGTGTTCCTATGGGCAGAGTACTCTTGTCTTTCAATGCAATAGGTCCATTAACACACTAATGCAATATTAATTATACAATTATTTAATTAAAATGTATGCTTAAATCTGTCATGTACAACTGAATTGAATTATTCAATAACAGGCTCAACGACATTTAACGATGAAATATTTCAAGGTGGCAGACCATCAGTGGCAGACTAATTATTGCTATAAATATATTTTTATTTGAGACATTCAGATATTAAATATGCATATATATATTTGGTGATTTTGTACAGAATCTACAGTATGAGAAAAAGCAGATGATTATGGTGTTTTGTTTTTTTTTTTTTTGCTTCGGTTTCCAAACAGACAATACCGTATATTCCTTAAGACATTTGAACCGCTGAGCATATCGCTTGCTCCAAGAGTGATCAGAGCGTGATGGCGTACCTGGAGGAAACTAACAGAGTGTGAGGAGTGGTATAATGAAAAACAAAGAAATAATCAAAGGCCCCGGCCCCAGATGAGAGGGGCCCGGAGGAGAGCCCAGAAAACGAGAGACAAGCCTCACCACAGATATCAAACAGAACAGAATGTAAAGAGAGATTATCATGATTATGTCATCCATGTAACTCCTGTATGCATCCTGCTCCTCTGCCGCTGAGCGTTCAGCGCTCACACTGAATCATTTATAGCTGCCATTGATTTCAAATGTTGCGATACCTCATCAGGTTCAATTATGCAGTAAACCAAGTCAGGTTTATTTGTGTGGACCATCAAAACACATTATGTGCCAATGGGCTTAAAAGACCCTGGCCAAGCTCTCCGAGGAGCCAGAACTCACGGAGCAGACCTTAGAGGCTAAGTCCGGTTACAGTCTATAATTTTCTTGCTGTCAAAAAAAAACAAAAAACAGTAAAAGACCAAAAACAACAATGAAGTGGTCCAACAGTACAAACATGCCTATGTAGCCAAAGGCGGATATATCTTATTCCTCTGTGACATAGCCCAGTCCAAAAACTATTAAAAACAACTAAATGGACCACATCATTGCACTGGGTGACATGTTCCTTCACTTTGACTCAACCCCACATACACTGACCATAAACACTCACCAGTGGACCGAATCTGTGCCTGAAAATATCCCCAAACAAACGTAATAATGACTCATGTTTGAGTAACCTTTGCAAAAAAACTACAGCGTGTATCTGTTTTAGGGAATTAGCATGCCTTTTCTAAAAATGGAAGCATTTATTCATGACCTGTTTTTAAAGATTTACGCATCTTCATTTGGAAGAAATTGGCTTGGGGCTGAGAGCCACAGGCTAATGCTCTGTTGGTTGTAATTTTTTTCATGGGACCTGTTGACAATAACAAGAATAATAATAATAATAAAAAGAGTACCCTTAAAGAAGTTTTCTGTTGAGTGAAAGCTACAGGTGAGACTGCATGAACAACTCGCTTTGAATCGCTTTGCACATAACAAGTTTGCTGTGTGTTCAGTGTAAAAATGAAAAGCTACCTAACACTACAAAACAAATATCACACAGGTACAAACATTTATTAAGTCACATGTGACAGGAAAGGAATCTGTGGAGAGTTTGATTTTGCACATTTCCACTCTGTACCTTTCAGTCACACCAACGCACGGGCCTCACAGCCACCAGCGCTCTGCTGCTTAACAAAGCATCCCAATGAAATAGGTTATGGCAGGCCATCCTGTTCACTGAGTTGAAAGGCTGGAAGGAGGAAGAGGAAGGGGGAGGGGGAAGAGGAAGAGGAGGCCGTGTCTGAACCTTTGGGGGCCGGCGACTGTGTACTTTCGTGGTCAGAGCATTGAGACGTGAATGTCTCTGTATCAGCCAACCTGAATGCATAAGACCAGTCAAATCTATCGCACCCTCTGAACAAGCTTTACATCAAGCTGCACCTGTCAGTCTTCAGTGCATTCAGACCAAGACGAGGAAGACAGCTAAGTTCCTCGGGGTAGGTGTCATCGCTGATCAAATAAACTGCTTATGAGCATGAGCACTGACTTTGCTGAATCATAAGGTAACTATCTGCGGTACTGTTGGAGTGCATAAGAAGGTTAGCTTTGCTTTTACGCCATTTAGTGAATTGCTATGAGCCGGCTAATGAGGCTGAGCACCACTTCGAGTGTTTACTGTCAGGCTGATAACTGTATGGCGAGCAGTAGCATCAACAGTGATGATAATGGGTCTGCTGTAATATCTGCACTGGAGTAATCAAGACAGTAATGGAGATATGGCAATTAATAGTCAGGATGTAAGAAGAAGAATGAGGAAAAGAAGAGGATGATTGTGATTACGTTGATGATGTTGGTGTTGAGGAAGAAGAGGAGATGAAGGCAGGAGAAAGTATCTGCTCTGGAGATTCAGATGCAGCCGGAGTTGTCTAGCTGAGCGCGTCGTGCCACGGGGGGTTGTCACTTTCCGATGAAGAGACAGGTCCATGCCTACGATGGAATCTCCCAGCAGCCACTGCGGCGCCCCATGGAAGCTAATGCTAATCGCCGGCGCTGGTGTTGCCCCCCCCACTGTCAGCTCACTGAGCTGGCTCCACATCACCAGGGAGCTCCACACACACAGGCATGCACACACACACACTCC
The DNA here is from genome assembly GCF_051107435.1 of Chaetodon auriga. Lineage (NCBI taxonomy): Eukaryota > Metazoa > Chordata > Actinopteri > Chaetodontiformes > Chaetodontidae > Chaetodon > Chaetodon auriga. Next base: position 22,844,427 of record NC_135078.1, on the reverse strand, counting down.
GACAGCAAGCACAGCACTGGGACACACAAGAGGAAGAGGATGGATGGAGGATGATCCTGTCTAGTTAAGATGCACACACTCACAAGCGTACACGATCCTCTGTGTGTGTGTGTGTGTGTGTGTGTGTGGTACGCATGCTTCACTGTATGCAGATGCATGCACACCCACACACGCACACACATTTCATGATGACACTAATGTGTGATAGTACTTTAAATATAGGCATATCGTTTATCTGCTAATGAGTAGAGGGAGATGAGCCTGTTGAATATGGTAATTTGCTGCCGTATTAGCCTTTAGAGGATAGCTTAGAGAGAATGAGCATGTCTGAAAATGTGTGTGTGTGTGTGTGTGTGCGTATGTGTGCTGTAGGTACATGTATATTTACAACTCCAATTCCTAAAAAGTTGGGTCGCTGTGTAAAACGTAAATAAACCAGAATGCAATCATTTCAAACAATCTGTGTTTACCGACAACGGTTTCACAGAGCGTTCCTGAGTCCATGCAGTAATCTCCTTCATCCAATCATGTGTTCACAAAGTGGTGAACCTCGCTCCATCCTCGCTTGTGAACGACTTTCCAGGATGCCCCTTTCATTCCAATCATGACACTATCACCTGTTTACCTGTGAAATGTTCAAACAGGTGTTTTTGGAGCATTCCACATCTTTTACAGTCTTAAGTTGCTCTTGTCCCAACGTGTTTGAGACATGACGCTGCATCAAAGTCAGAATAAGCAGACACTTACAAAAATCAATGAAGCTGATGAGGTCAGACATTAAATATATTGTCTTTGTACTGTTTTCAGTTGAGTGTGTGTCAGAGAGGATGATCAAATGACCACGTTCTGTTTTGTTTCAGGGTTGTACTCCTGGATTGTAGCTCTATGAGTCTTGGGCTGCACCCCTCGTCTTCCTCTGGAAACTGCAGCCTCGCTATCTGCTATCTACCTCTGCCTCTGTTTGCTTATTTAGGACGAGACGCAGTGCTTGTGAATATGTCCAGGGATGTCCCGGGATGTTTGCATTGCCATGTTTATGTGTCTACCACTGAGTATATTTATCTATGGGAGCACTAGATTTGTCTTGTAGACTGTTTGTGTAGTTTGAACTGCTTTCTTTTTGTATCGGCCTGGCCTGCATGCCTGAGCTTTAATGTGAGAGCCTGGCCCTGCTCCAACAAGTCTTTTTTTTTTTTTTTTCAGCCTGGTGTCGATCATTTCTTTTCTGTAAGCTTTTATTGAGTTGTAGCTGGAGCAGATGACAGTTTTATGAATTGTAACTCTCTGTCGTCAGCTATAGCAGTGGCACAATAATTTTCGTTTGCTTGCTCATCAGCTAAGAAGTACAGGTTAAACACTGGTGAGCTATTGAAAAGATTCATTAGCTTTTACAGGGACTATTAACGATCCATTGTACATTTCTACAACACTGTTAATCCTTGGGATAAATATTAGTTTTTCACCTTTGTCACCAAACTGTCACTTTTCAAATAAAATTGCTTTTAAAAGCTTGAGGTGGCATCACAGACTTAAGCAATCTGACAGTGCTGCTGTAGATACCATAAACAGAGGACCCCGTGTAGAGCCTGTCCCCCCAGAGGAGGGATTCTGTGGATGATATACTTGAGTGGTATAGCGTCCTTGTGTGCAACATGGCGCCTATGGTGGTGGTTCATATGGATGAGAAGTGACAGGGGTCGGGAAGTGAGGAGGTGTCTGTCACATGCGGCTGTGCCTTTGACCTCATGTTCTCATAATAAGGGGTAAGGACTCTGCTTTGTCGCTCCTAGGTCAGGTGACAGCGCGGCAGGCTTGGCAGGGGACAAGCAGACAGCAGTGAATCTAAACAGCTATTTGGAGGCAGGCACAGACTCACAAGGGCAGCGAGACATATACTGTACACAAACACGCACGCCGACGGAGAGAGCGAGACACGCATTTTGCAAGTTGCTTTCCTTAATCCTCTCCCTCTCGAGACCCCAAAGCCATACTTACCCTCCCTCTCCCCCCCTCTCTTCTTTGCCACCCATAAGTCCTCTTAATATTCCAATCGGCACACATTAAAGCAAAGGCCGAGAAATGGAGAGATGCCAAGCAGCCAAAAGGAGCATTACTCATCAGGGTCATGCTCCACTGCGCAAAACACAATCCCTCATACATCATCATAACTGCCACCCAATGACAATTACAATTGAGATGGCAAGAAGTAGGAGAGAGCTCTTTAATTTAACATCCAATTATTACAAGTTATCGCCCCTTGATCAATGTAATATAATAGACAATAAATGTGGCATGTGACACAAGAGATGGGGGTCTGCGTGGGGGGGGTGGTGTGTCCTTAGATTGTTGGGTTAAGGGTGGCAGTGGTTGGTAGGTTGGGAGACGTGCCCCTGGGATAAATAAGCTTCCTGAGCCTCCTCTTGTGAGTCACTCGGCACCCTCACTGCGTGTCATGTGATACACCATAAATAGCCATTTGACATTATCACATCTACATATGCACAAACGCTGCAGGTTAAATACCTTGGAAGGTGCTAACAAAATAAAAAACAGAACAATGGAGGAAGCAAAGCATGCAGCGGTGCCTGACAACGAACTGTATCTGTAAATGTAGTTTCATCCTCTTGCATCGGTGTGTCTTCAAACAGTTAAAACCGACTGCAGGTAGCCGGCAGGCACTTGATCATGAGACAGCAACTTGTGACGGCTCTGCCTGTGATATTCTGCCTGTCATTTCGAGGACGGCAAAATCTTGCACATCCTCCGTAGATCAATCCAGAACGGGCTTGCAATAGCGTCCCAACATCCATGTTATTGATTATTTAGTGGCACAACAATAAACCAATATGACCTGTACCCGAATTGCGTTACTGCGGGAGATTAAGTCATAAAACAGCAGCCTGAGCCAATAAACTGCACTGTTTACCGGCCTGATATATTCAACGGAGTCAGAGATTATTTCTCTGTTTCTAATAGGGCTTGACACAGGCATGTATAGTTCCTCTGGATTACATATTAAGGTTGGTGACATATTATAGGAGGATCATCGTTACCCTAACTACTGTAACTAATGAGGCAAATTAGAGCGATGATGTAGATGATTCTCAGGACGGCAATAATCATAAAAATGAGGAGGAGATGTAGGACGGGCTTTTATTGTTTCAAAAAAAAAAGGAAAAAAAAGGGGAAACCAGCCAAAATCCAGCAAAGTTTATCCTCTTGCATTAATTGGAGGATGTGAGTTCCTCTAAGCCTCTTTGAACATAAACTAAAACAAACATACTTGACTCACTGTGGCAAAGCATAGCAAAGCAGAGTAAAATCCATTTAGTAATTAAGTAAATCTGCATATCAGTATTAGCCACTATTAGCATAGTGTATTAATGTTGAATGTACAAATTCGCAGCCCCTTTTCAGAGTGATCAGAGGTTGGAGTCATAGTGGAATAATCAAAATAAAGCTTTTAAATCCTAATTCAAATATATATGCTAATTAATCTGGATTAATATATAATCTATGTAAATTATGCATCTCCTTTTTGGATTGGGTCTATTGTTTTTTTTTTTTAAGTAAATGTAGGCATCAGCCCCACTGGCTGCATTAAATGTTTACATCCACAAGTTCCCCTGCTATTTTTCCTCCAGCTCCTCTAATTTTTCCTTCGCCTTATTCTTTCTTTTCCTTCTTTCACTATGATTTTATCTCCCTCACAACTCTGCACTCTGATCCCAGTGGCAGATTCCTTCAGCATTTCAATCGGGCGCTAAAAATAACCATCTTTTCTTTTATTCACACTGGCTTTGCTATAATGCAGCCACTCTGAGCGGGCAGACTAGAGGTCAATCCATTATCTCACCACTACCCATATAAGTTGCTGTCTGACTCCTCAGCGCCGAACACAGAGGCAAACCTCGCCTCCCTCTCTCTGCCATACAATCTTCGCACAGCTTTAGCATTTCCGCACCCCTCCTTCAAAGGCAAAAATCTCCATAAGATCTCCACTTTAGAAAGAAAAAGATCTAAATGTTTAAAGTGTAATCCAAAAAGGTTTTATTAGCACTTTCTTTTGCGGCACCTTTATTATATTTTGTGCTTTCAGAGGAGAAAATAAGATAATCAGATACTTGGTGATGCAAGGTTTAAAGCGTGGCGCGTTCAGTTTTCATCTAATCGCTTCTTTTCTGCTCATTAGGCTGAAAACTACAATGCACATTATTTATGTGGAATATGCTGCAAATCATTTATACTTATTAGGAAGATAAATGCTATTAATGTTTTGACATGCATTGCTTTATTGCTGCATGCCACCGCTTCCTGTGCTTTAATTTCCATATGGCTGTGGCACTTTATTCTCCATCGGCAATAATGTGATTCTTCCTCTGAAAAGATGAAAGATCAATATCCTCTCAGGCCAGTGAGTTAAGGGGAAAAGCAAGAAAAATAAGACCATCCACTTCATCCCTATTGATATATGTCACAGTAAGATGGTGTGGATCATAATGAAATTGTTGAAAATGTACAATTTATGTGTCAATGAGTTAGCTTCTATGAGGTCTCCACCACACTCCCCACAGGCCATTGTCAAACCAAAACCATTAGCACGTTCCGTGGGTAACATTAACCTTTCTACACAGGCTTACCAATATCTCATCACAGCCCAAGTCTCGCTGGCCAGCGCTTTGAAACACTGCTCGTTTATGAGATTGGCCGTCTCCGAGGCCTTTAAAACATATATATGCATTAGAAAAATGATCATTGATAAAGTCCATCATCTGCTGCGTTTTCTGACAATTTCTTTGAGTTACAGCCATTCGTCTGCCTTTTGCCTGCTCCTCTCCGGGGGCTCGGGAGGGTCCGGGTGCTTTCCGCTCAAAGACGCGAGGCTTTTTCAACAGCCATCAGTGACGCGTCATTGTCTTTAAGAGCATGTCGCTTTTCATGTTTGGGTCAAGAGCTCAGAGGACAAGATAGCCACTCAGTGGGACAATCAGGGGAAAAGTATTGATCTATGAGCATTTGGCTGCCACTGGCTCATGTGCATTACCGCCGGCTGGACGAGGTGAAGCTGAAATATTGCACGTACAATCTTAAATAATTTTCCCCGCTGCTCGGCAAATTAGATGCTTAAGTTTTTCCTCAGTATGAATGTTTTCATGTAAAGCAGTTGAACTGTGCATTCTCATTATTTTGCAGTTAATAGAACTGGATATTAAAGAGCGAGTGACCACTTTAATAATGAGAATCAGCGCTTATGTGGGAGTAGCTTACATGCTAGAAAGAACATTTTGCATTATCAGTGTAATGTATGTGTGCGCCTGTGTGTCAGCGCCTGCCGCTCTTTGTGTTTGTGTGTGTGTGTGTGTCAGGAGGTTGATTGTTGTGGTGGTGGTGTTCGTGGCTGCAGGGCTCCTAATGAAGGTGTGCGTAATAAAATCAGTGCACTGGGGTCCTCGTCTGCGCCCCGCCTCCCTCAAACTCCATCTGATTGAAAATGGAACAGCTGTGATGATTTAATTTACATGTTAATAACCAACGGGCCTCCAGAAAATCGTCCAATAAACGCCTTTTTATTACCGCCTGTATCTCCTACGACACAAGGGAATGAGTGAGAGAGGGATTGGGGGGGGGAGGGGGGGCAAAGGGAGAGGTGTATGGGGGGAGAAAAGGCGACATTAATTAATTGTTTTAAGCGATTCTATTAAAACAAAAATTATCTGGTGGAGATGTGTGTGGAATGAACATGGGCTGGTTGGCAGCAGCCAGCATGTGTGGGCTGAAGAGTGGGGGTGTGATGATGATGCTGTGTGTGTGGTGGTGGTGGTGGGGGGGGGGGGTAACAACTGTGTCTGTCCAAGCTTAGATGTGAATTATTCTTTTCTCCAGATTTTCGTGAGCTCACTTTCAGGCTGGATTTTCATGATATCCTGCCAATCTGATTTCATCTTGTTGCCGTGGCTGAAACAGCATTAAGTTGTCAGCTTGGAGGGAATATGGACTTATTCCTAGATGTGTGTGTATACTATCACACACTTACGCAGCACAGTGTCTCGCTGCAGGATGCATATGTTTATGACATTCTGCATGATGTTGCGGCGAAGGTTGGAATAGTTTAACTGCACGTTATTAACATCGCTAACCTCATCTTTATCATCGTTGCCGTCTTTGCCACCTTCTTCACAGCAATACCGTTCAATGACGACGCCGTACTGCACTTTATGGATCAGGGGTGCTTGCTGGGAATAAATTCTTGACCACCATAAGTACTGATTCAAAGTCGTCTGTGGAGCTTGACTGGTGGCTAAATAATCCTCTGTCATTAACTTTTATTGGCCTCCTGGGCATAGCTGTTACATCACCAAGGATAAAGTGCTAATAGAAATTCAGGATTTGTTGAAGTTTTGCCTCTTGTTTGTCTGTTGTCGTGATTTAACCCACCTCCCCTCCCCTCTCCTCATTCCACCTTTCTCTCTGAAACCACCCAGGGAACTGAGAATTCCTTCCCAACCCCGGAGAATAGGGAAAGAGAAATAAGGGTTGAACCGGGGCTCCCTGCGCTCATCTTTCCCACCCCTTTTCATTCTCTCCATCTTTTCTCCTCCTCCTCCCGCACCTCCCCTGCCCGCTCCTTCCCCCCGTGTCCCAGTCCTCAGAGAGGTGGCCCTGCCACCGTGGCCATTCATGTCATTGTCAGCAAAGCCACATGGTCGCGTCTCCCTGCTTCTCTTGGGACACAGGGGGCCGCGGAGACAGGGTCCTCACTGGGTGGGAACAGTAATTAAAGAATAGAAGCAAAAAATATAAAGAGAAAGAACAAAAGGCAAATGAACAAAAGGAATAACAGATTAGGCTGGGAGGGGAAAAGGAGCAGGCTTGAGGTCCGTGGAAATCATTAGGGAATATTCCCAGGCAGTGTACTGTACTGCATAACAGCTCAGTGGTGGGATCCATTAATGATCCAAATACCTCCAAGCCCTTCTACTACCACTCACGTAGAGTGCTGCAGGGGAAGATATGCATGCAAAGGGTTTGCATCACCGTGTTGTGTTGCGTCGTAGACTAACTTGGAATTTCATCCCACTGTCATGAGCATCCTTGTCACCTCTTTGATCACTGGGTGTTCATTTTATTGACTTGGCTTACTGCTGGTGTGTGACATTAGAGAACACAGGTTGGCTGGGGTCCTCCCAGCCCTCTGAGATTTGGCACAGTTAGAGCTGTAATGCATTTGATGCCCTAAGGCCTTGTCATGCCAAGAAGGAAAGCCAACCCACAAACAACACCTAAAGCTGTTTACCTTTCAATCCTTAAAGCAAAGAGATCTGACTGTGACATTGCAGAAAGGCAGAGAAATAGAACCAAATTTATGCTAATAGAATATTGTTTAGTGGGCTTTAAAAAACATTCCCCCGCTATGTTGTGTTCGCAGCTGGGACTGCCAGGGGGAGAGGGATACAGACAGAGATAGTGAAGAAGAAAAAGCACAGAGATAGCGAGGAGAGAGGGGAGGTAAACATAGAGATCATGCCTACATGTCACACATTCCAATACGGATAGGAGAAAAGTTCTGGGGTGGTTCCCAGGAAGCGCTAACTTTGGAGAGGTAAAAGGTCACTGTATCTGGACAATGACGCCAGCTCAGCGTCTATTGACGGGGAGGGGCCAGGGGCATTGTGGGAAGGGCACAGAGTGGCTCTTACTGCCAGTCATGGCTGTGTAGTATTTGCATGGGCTGCCAATCACCTCAGAAAGGAATGCACTCGGGTCAGAAGGGTCAGGCAGGCGGAGTCGGGCCGAGAGTGAACACAACAAGCCCTGACGCATCAGGGATGATGGGCAGGAGTGTCTGTGTGTGTGTGTGTGTGTGTGTGTGTGTGTGTGTGTGTGTGCGTTATGTATTACTCACATTGTGGGGACATAGATCTGATTATATGGTCACATTGTGGGGACTGGCCTTCCTTGTGGACAGAAAACACAAGCCCCCATCAGGAAAAAATCGTGAAAATCATTCAATTTTAAGGTGAAGTCTTGGGTTAGAGTTAGGATAAGACTCCAGGAAGTGAATGTAACGACTGTGTTTGTGCGTCACTGTAATTATTAAGCTCAAACTGCAAATAAAGGCTCCCTCTATACATATTGTAAAGCTCAATGTAGAACAGGAGCATACTGTGCATCAGATGATCAGTACTGGCCACTCTCAGTTTGCTACCAGGCTGGTCATATAACATCAGCACATCCTCTGAAATCAAACTCTTTGGCCCTCAAGCTACTTCAACTCTGGCAACCATTTCAAAGTTTGTGTGACAATCCTAGCAGGGCCTGCAGCTCGCCCTAACCAGCCTCACCTCCTCGCTCTGACCGTGAGCAGTTCTGTGAAATGGAAGGAGGAAGAAAGCAAATTGTTTGTGCCGTGGGCCCTGACAGGAGGCAACAGCACCCCAGTATTAGCTAAGGATAAAAGTAATGGGATTTGTAGTGGTGAGGCAGCGTATGTCGCAAGGTGCTGTTGATGGGTGATAGGGGTGAATCGCCGCCTTTAAAAGCTGATAAGTATCTATGTGAGAGAGGGAACAGAGAGCAGGGCAGCCAGCAACACAGCCAGGCTCAGATAAATACCTTTTCCTGTGACTGCTCCGTGTGTCTATATCACTCGATATCCATGTATTGGGATTTTGTCGCCCATTAACGATGAAATTAAATCATATTAAATGTCTTTTTTTTCTGCATACTCTAAAGACAGTCAACATTAATTAAAATTATAACTGCAAATCACGATGTCAGCTCTAACAGTAATGTTGTTTTTGATGTCAACCAGCGCTGTGGACAATAAAATAAATCCTGTTTTCAGCTGCTCCGGCGACATATTGCCTCCACCGTGACTAAAAAGTCAGTTTGAGAAACTTTTCTCACGTTACCAAGCTCCTTTAACACTGCAACAAGATATTTTTCATGTTATTATGACATATTTTCTCGTTGTTACTAGATGCCAAATTGCTCAGTTTTTACAAGAAACTTTTCTTGCTACATCCAGTAAATTCCACAGGCAGGTGCAACATGTCTAGATCAATCAAATAATATGTTTATCAATCATGTTACAGTATATGACTGCTCCAGGCTGCACTGTCTCTTCAGGCAGTGATGGATCATTTTCTCATTTTAACAGCAAATGTCAGCTTGTTGTTACAAAAACCTTCCAGATTATCATGTTACAGGGAGAACATTATCATTGGTTTGTGAAGAAGCCAGAACATTTTGTGATATAGTGAGATAATATGTTATTAGAACAGTAAAAACCTAATCATTTAGTATCTAATAATGACGAATCAATGTGTCATAATAACATAACATTTTACGTTATTACAAGAAACTGAGCTTTTTTTTATTGTGGCACTAATACCTTAAGATGCAGCATGTTGTTTTAAATTGAAAACATAAGATTTGAATTATCAATTTACTGAAAACCCTCAAAATACAACAACTGACAGGATTCACAGAAAGAAACGAGCCTAATTTTGTTTTTAACCGGCGTCGTCTGTGTTCATGCTTCAGCTCTTTATTACTGTCTTTAGAGAGAAGAGCAATCTAATTACCAGATAAGCAACACAGCAGCTTCAGGTTTGCAGTCACATAGTAAAACTGTCAGCCAGCACTGCTCTCTGACAGTGACTGGATACTGAGTGCGTTTCATTTCTTCTCACTCGGTCGCACTTCCTCCCAGTTAAGACCATAACAACAACTCCGGCTACATGAATGTAACAGAATACTCCGGTAGCAAGGGTGTCGAGGTGCTGTCGAGCCAGGCAGTTAGCACCAGAGTCTACGCAGTGCAGCGAGAACTCTGACCACTTCTGTGGAAGCGGGTCAGCGTTAGCAGGCCTTTGGAGTTCAACGCAGCAACCGCAGCAGCTGCTGATCTGTAACTGCACTGAGCGAGAGCTGAACAGCAGGTGGAGGCATGGCCTGTATACACTGCTAGCAGTGCTGCTGCTGCTGTCCAACCTGCAGGAGCCAAATACGTGTCAGGTCAGGTGGGCTTCAGTTTGTAAAATGACTGCCTGGAAGAAAACTGAATTTGATTGCAGAGCCTTTAATCAACTGCAAGTAGTTTGTAAAATAAGAATGAGCAGTGTTTATGATCCACTTATGGGCTTTTTAACTGATTGAGGTGCATGCGTGCAGCAGAATGGCAGCAAAAATAATGAACACTAAATAGAAATAAACACTACAATTACTTTAATAATATCAGATGATCCTTTCCTCAAGTTTAATCAAACATCTTAATGTCTTGTGTTTATTTTCTCGGGACACCAGCGGAGCGTGTCCCCTAAGAACCTTCCTCGCTACCGCTCTGCTTTTCTGTTCGCCGCAAACTGGAAACATTGGTTCTCTCCGCCACAAAATGTCATCCTTTTTAAATTAAACCTAAAAAAAAGCCCTGAACCCTTGCGCTTGAAAAATATACAGACATGTTATCCTTTGCATTCAAAAATACACATTCTATCAGTGAATGTTTGGAAAGAGAGGTGAGGGAAGGAAAAAAAAAGGAAAGGGAGCAGACTTTCTCATATTGACTCAGCGGGCGCTACGCCACGCAATTAGTCCAAACTACGAAGAGAGGGAGAGGCGGGGGAGAGTGAGATAACCCAAAAAATAAAAAGCTGTCTGTGGAAAATTTGGAGCACTTCCCAAAATACACAAACTTTCCCGACGAGCACATTTCTTAGGTATGGTGTAATCTCATATGGCTGGCCTTTTCTGAGCCCCTCCGTGAGACTTCTCTCTCCTCTCCACTCAGCTTTCCAAGCTCCCCAGCCCCCAGACCTCACCAGTCTACTTCACAGTCTGGCCTAGTCTCAGGCCCCCAGCCCCTGCCTCCACAAAATCCCCTTCCAAAACCCACTGTCCACACATGGCAATCATTAGGCAACTCTCTTAAAGAGCAACATTATACCACCAATTGCAGCCTTGCATGAAATTTTGATCACTTAAACCCATCTTAAAGAGGCAGCAGCCGCTTTCTGCTCCACAGCCTCCTTTTCTCTCTCCCCATGAATGGTAATGCACTTACCCCTCAATGGTAACCCCCACACCCCCACTCCCTCATTGTGCCAGCCCAACAATGCCAAATGAGGCTTGTAGCCACTTATGAGAAGCAGCTCCAATAAGGGACACTCCTTAAATAAACCTCATGAAGGAAAAAAAAATACAATGCTTTGTGATTATGTATCGGTTAGTTAAAGAGCATTTTCTGCTGCATTTGCTCCCCTTGTAGTGAAATATACACAAATTCCTGGTGCAAAAGATAGGACTTTACTGCACAAATCATTCTTTAGAGGAGCAATCACTGCTTGCAAGACTGTGTCTAACTACTGTATCTTGTTGTTGTCTGGAAAGAATAGCACACTGCTAAGTGAGTAACCATAGAATTGCGGGTATAAGCTAAATCGGGACTACAGAGGAAGGTGGAGAGAAGAGAGCGAGTGCCAAAAACCCTGCTGAGCTCTCTCGTAAACAATGATTAAGGCACCTCAAGCAGTGGCATGCCCACTCTTTGCCACTCACCTCACACCACTGGCTAATTAGCCGGGGCTTTGCTTTTACTGCAGGCTTTAGTGTCATAAAATTAACACATTTTGCAAAACAGCAGAACCAGGCTCAAACTGTGGTGAGGGTTTAACAAGCCTCTCCTGGGTGAACTGTTTGTCTCACATAGAGGAAAGAGCATAGTCCCTACAGGCCAGCAATTGCCATCTGTGGGACGGGGGAAAGAGAAGGGGGGGGGGGGGGGATCGGGAGAAATAGGACATAAAAAGCAGGGATGTAAGGAAAGGAAAGGAGAGGAAGGGAGAGGAAAGGAAAGGACTGGGTGAAGAGGGGGATTAGGGCTCCATGTGGAGCCGTTTATCCTGAGGAGCACAGGGAGGAGAGATAAAGCTCCGGAGGGCCCCACACGGCCCCTCAGACAGACCCTGTGCCAGGGGAACAGCTTACCCTGCCTTGTGCCCAGCAGATGAATAGGATTTAAGCAAAAGTAGATTTTGCTGAACTCTTCCCCTTCCATTCATCTACTGTCTAGCAAAACTTTCCTCATTCTGAAGGGGAGCCACAGCGGAGACAATGCCGTGTTGTAGATGAGCCGGGGTGGAGAGGAAGACACGGCCAGTTGCTTTGGTGTTGGACGAGTTCAACTGGCATGGCTGCCAAGATTAGGAAATACATAATAGAAAACTGATTCATAATGAAACATTCAGCGTTCAGTTCATACACAGAGTAATGTGAATCCAATTATGCTTTTTTTTCATTTTGATGTACTTACTATAGTCTTACTGGTGGAGTCTGGAAACAATAATTTTACCGTCATTTTTTAAAAAACCATCCAAGTCTAATTACCACACAAAATAAGCCTGAGGGAAACATGGGTTGTACAAAACGAACATCACAACATATTTACATATTATGGGTCTTTAAAACACAATACAGACAGGAATGTTAAGAGGGGCGTTCAGAATATAAAAAAAAAAAATGGCATTTAATCACTGCATATCTACACCACAGCAACACTAGCGCTGGGCTTATCCCGCTTGAACCTGTTTGCAGAAGATTGCAGCACAGCTCTCAGTTTTAAATCAGATATTCAGCCGTTACTCGGCCTGTTCGATTTTCCCCACTAATTTTTTTTTTTTTCTTGTGTGGCTGCATATTAAGAGGCACAACGTCGTTTGGAATGCTGGTTTCTATTTTTGAAATGTTCTGAAACGATGTTTGCATACATTTGCATAGCCAAGTGCAAATTGAGCCATGAATATGCAAATGCAGAGCTGATGTCTGTGGCAGCCTCCGCTCTGCCAGGTTTATAGAAGAATTTGTTTACACACACACACACACACACACACACACACACACACACACATGCACGCACACGCTTGCACACTTACATATGCAGATTTTCTCTCACCCCTTCCATCTCTGCGTGCTCAGGGAGGACTACTTGTTTAAAACATGATTCAAAAAATCATTCATTTGCTTGTATTGCCTTATTAAGTTGGTATTTTGAGTGCTGTTTTTCTGTTGATGTGCTGGCCTGTATGCTTTTCCATTGCCTCATTAAGGCGTGAGATGGACTGCGTACTCGCATAAAGGTCCTCTAGCTGACACTGAGACTAGACGCCAGCTCATGCTCAGTGCAGCCGGCCCCTCAAAATAAAGTCTGACTTAATTTGTTTACTGTATCTGTGGGCACTCACTCTGCCACCCTCTTAGCCTCTCTCCCTCCCTCTCTCCCACTGTCTTTCTCCTTCTTTTAACCTCAGAGCCATTAGAAGCATTTGACATGAGAGTTTTAAATAGAATTGTTGTGAGCACAAAGTCGGCATCATGAACTGAAGTTGTAGCGGTTGTTGCTGGAGCTTGTGGGGGAAAAAAAAAAGGGATCATAGTGCAGACACAGTGCGTACTATAAGTCCTCTCAGTCGATGCAGATATCATAGATTTGGCTACGATACTTTATTTCTGTCAGAGGTGGTTATGCTGTTAAGTGCAAGTAATCTTTCATCCGCACATGAACAGGCAACATTTTCTCCACTATTCCTGCAGTAAAGACTGAGATCTATATGTTAAATCTTCAGTGATGAGGCTAACATTTTTTTGTAATTTTAGAGGCAAAATCATTTCAAACATCTGCAATATGTCTGTGAGTGTATGTAAGCCTAATGTATAATTTCTTACCCTCTTAACTGGATTTTCAATGGGCCCCTGATTATAGGTGGTCCAACATTTGTAATCCTCCATCCAGCCCTTAATGGCTTAAGTTGTAGTTCCTAGCTGATTGGCACTGTGTCCGTGCACAGCGTTATTGGATGAGGGGCAAAACAACAGTTTAATTAGGGAATAGGAGGAAAAAAAAACCTTGCATTTAAGTTTTCAATTAACCCAATTAAGGGCGAATGGATGAACAGGCAGAGACACAATAGGAGCCGTGTTGCTGGCAACGCTTGCCTTTACTGGTGCACTTAGGCTTCTGTAACATCTCAGAGGTTTTTTCCTTATGATTCTGTGCCTCCATTTCAGATCTCGGTGGGGATCCCAAACAAAGCCGACGAAATCTGCACATGTACTCCAGAGAAATTATGCTAATGAAGGAAAAACAAAAAAAGAACCTTATCATGACGCTCCATTCCCCTGAGCCCCAGATTAAAAACTCATTCATTTGTTAAATATTTGACACATCTATGCTTGAGCTTTGAGCTTGGGGATTTGCAGAGTACTTCATATCAACTTGTGTGGGAGAAATGCCCCCCTCTGATCCTGGCACAGACAACCTGGCACATTTACAGAAGGCCAGACAACTGCGTGCATGTGCATATGAACACAGATCCCACTGTATTGTGGTCTTAGCTGCTTCTGTGCAGACAATTCTTTGTTTATGCGGCAGCAATGTTTTCTACGGGGGCTTATTGGCTTACTACAAAAGTGTAGTCTCAAACAAGATTCTAATCTCATTATTCAAACAAAGCCAATTTATTTATCACTGTCTAGTTGCTCAAACTGCAAACTGTCATTCCCTGACGTGTCCCTCCAACAGGTGCTGACCTACCGTACCACTACAGCGAGAGTCTTACTTCCCCTAATTCCTTCATGAAGAGCTGCGTCTAAACGCTGCAACCAGGCTTGAGTCCCCTGAATATCTGCACTTCAGGTTAGTATGTGAGCGAGACACAGAACTGTGCAAGCATGAAGGAGGGATGAGGGGAAACATGGGAGACGTAATGCAGCAGGGCACAAAGCCATTACGCCTACCCCGAAAATAATTCACAGGGGACAAAGCAGCTTTACGGCTTCATTCCTGGATAAGAATAAAAGGAGGGGGCTAGGATTTTGTGGGGGGATTCAGGGGTGGGGAGGGAGGGGGTGGCATAATTAGATGATCACAAACTGTACCAGCGGCTCAGTTTTCACTCTGTGGTCCAAATTACAAACCGTCATATTTTTAAAGTCATGCTGACATTCTTTCGTCCCCGGCAGCTGCCAAGAACAACCGAGGCCGGGCTTGTCTTGGCGTCTGATCAAAAAGAAGGACCCAGTTCCAGTCACACAGCAACTGAAAACATTTACACAGCTGGGACCCTCGAACCCTGAGGCTGCCCTGCCCTACTGCAAGGACCTGCACCGGGGCAATGCAAGAGAGTGAGGCGGGGGGGAGGGGAGACCAGGTGCTTCTGGGGAATTTAGGAGGTCCAAGGATGGAGCAAGGGATAATGACCACTATGAGCTCACTGCTACTCACCCGCTGTTCCTCTTGTCCCAAAAGTCGTGTTTACCTCCGCCCCCCGTTTTGATGAAAGGGTAAAATACACAGGAGAGTGAACACAAAACACCAACAAGGCGAGCACACAAGCGTGCACAGACATTCACGCACATGCAAACATACACATTCGTATTAGTATGAACTGGGTGAAAAGCAGGTATTGATAGGATCGTGTTGATATCTGTGTTTATGACTGTGCTCATGTGTCTATTTTTCCTGTTTGAAGCTGCGTTTCTGCAGAGATTAAAGTAGATTTCTCGACCGGCTCACAGGGTACACTGCACTGCATGCTGTATGTCCATGAAGTGAATGTACATACCAGATGAGCTTCACTTTTTATGCATACATTCATAAATATACCAGATGTTTGCATTAATGCCATTCACGGAGAATTTTGACTCCTTCACAGATTTTTCTGCACATTGGAAAACCATCAGAACGAAACCTAATATTGCTTTACTCTGGCTCTCCTCCCTGGTCAACAGTTCAACACGGGAGGTAGACGTACATACACCTGTTACAGGCGACACTCAAAAACATCGAGCTGAAGTGAGAACGTCCCAGCAAAGCAAAATTCTACCCTCTCGTTTGCTTTAATGGAAATTGTGGGTTTCTGATCGCTTTAGCACATGAGCGCATTCCTGAAGTCCATGTGAGGGGATGTCAACAAACCGGAGTCTGATCCTGCCTTGAAGCAGCCCTCCTTTTTACCTCTGAGCACCAAACAATGAGGGGGGATCAGGTTAAAAATCTCGGTTTAAACAGTACAAGTTTTGAATCCAATCCAGGTGAGAGGGAGATGGGTGAGGGGAGACGTCTGTATGAGAAACGTATGGAGAAGAAAGGTGGTGTTTAAGTGATGGCGGTGCGTGGGGGGAAGAGGACATGGAAGAGCAATGAATCCAAGGTTGGCTTGACCCCTCGCGACCTCATCCCAGTAACCCTGAAACCTCAGAGGAACAATGACATCACTCCCTCATTCCAAGACAGAGAATCAAAGCAGTGCAGTGCTGGACCGTCACACACACTACTCACACACACACACACTCTATTAGAAAACTATAAGTCCGCATTTCTGATGTGTGTATGTGCATGTGACCATTCACCACCATGGAAACAAGAGAAGAAATGGGTGGGAACTCCTTATAAGTAAAACCAGATTTGATTTTCAGACGTACGTAAATGCCCACCATTTCTTTTATACTTGATCTCCCTCTGAAAGCTCTTCATGCGAAAAGCATTTCTCACTGAAAGGCAGGCATATGAACTGACATGACCGTGACCTATCGCCTCAAACACCTTATAACTTTTTCCCCTTACCTATGTTTCCACAGTTAATCCTATAAAAACAGGCACACAGTATGTCATGATTTACGATAGCAAAAAGTGAGAAGACTTAAATATCTCAACACCACAGACCACCAGACACCCAGACATAATTTATCATTGGTCGTGTGAAGTCTCTATAGAACTATTGGCTCGATGTTTTACAGATAATTCCTGCTTTTCATGTAATGTTTTTCACCGATGCAACAGAACATATCAGTAGTATTATGGAATTATAATGTGTGCCTCACTGAAAATGCCCTCTATGCAAGCAGCAGTTTAAGATGTGACAGGAATGAGCATCATGAATCGACATGAAGGAGCAACCACAAAACGACATTATTAAGTCACGAAAGTCAAGAAGTAACATGAGTTAAGCGGTGAAATGACTAAAGGCGACGCTAATTAACTTTTTGTGTTTAAAAACATGTACAAATGGTCTCATATCTCTTTCATACTTCATACAAACACAAACAAATTAGGATAATATCTTTGGTAACACGTGCAACATTTAGAGGAATTGTTGTCACCTTTTCATTTAAATGAACAGTTTGACATTTTGGGAAATTACACTCATTTGCTTTCTTATCAAGAAGTCACTAAATCCCTCCAAATAGTCCGACACGTCCTGAAAATCACAACCTTTTCACACTTTGGTTTCTGTACAGATTAAACAAAGCAGATATAACGTGTTAATTAAGGATCTTTAAGGGTGCGAGGGCGTATTACCTGCAGACTGAGCCCAGCTAGCTGTTTACAGTCATTAAGCTAACATTTGCTAACAGGCTGCTGGCTGTACTCGCACTGTACTGAGAGTGGTATCAATCTTCTGATTTCACTCTTGGCAGGAAAGCTAACAAGCACATTTTCCAGCATGCCAAAGGATTCCTTTAGAAAAAAGGTCTTGTACTGCACCATTTCAGGTGAGCTACCAGTTGAATGCTAATAAAAAACCATAACCATCCTCTTAACATTTCTGTTTTTCAAACGTTGTGTCTTTGTGTTTGAAAAATATCATCAGTGTGAGCGAATTTTAACAAGCACTGCGAAGAAGCAGAGCAAAGAAGCAGGCTGCACATGATTTCATTCTCACCTTTTTGTGGGTTAGATGGGGTACGCCTATAATGAAGAGCCTTGAAAATGGCAACATGCTAATTGTAGTAACTATCTGACTGGTGTAATAGTGCTTTACGAGTTATGTGGTGGGTAATAAAGTGACAGTGCGTTTAGCTCCAAATCATGCGGAAGACGCATGCTGAGCTGTCTGACGCTGGCAGAAAGGACTGCTCAATTAGGGAGCAGATTTAAGATGAGAGCGTTGATTCCCCAGCCCAATTAATTAGCACTAGAAGAGAGAAGCAGCAGTCAGAGTGCAGAGGAGAGATTTAGCCAGGAAGTGCCCACCAGGGACATGCTCTCCTGCTCCTACCTCCTCACCCTTACTCTATTCCATGCTCTATTTCCCTCCTTCTCCTGCTCATTCTTTTAGTCTTACACTGCGCTCCTCTGACTCCTAGTTCACCTTATGCTCTCTCTCTGTCATCAACAGTCTTGTAGCGGTCCAAGACACCAGTATAATAGTCTGCTTTTGATAACACAGCCGTTGCACTTTGTCCGATTTGTGTGCATTACAAATTCCCTGTAAAATGTTCTCATTAGGTAACTCTGAGCAAAACAACTCTGCAGAAAAACAGAAAAGGTCTTGGTGAATCTACAACAATGGAAACCCTCCTTAAAACCTCGTCTGTGACACAGAAAGCTCAGCGGGTTGGCCGTTGTTTGAGCTCACACGACTTTTAGTTTAAGTTCCAGTCGAGATCAAAAGGCTCCCAAAGATATCAAACAGCAGAATTCCATGGAAATGTGTGTCAAATGATGCAAAACACATCTAACAATTTCCATATGATGTCATACAACCATAAAAATGGCATCTCGGATTACTTCAATGTAAAACTTACACCATTAAACATTTCAGTGAAGTGCTGGCACGAGCAGATACAGAATATATGTGTGAAACTGTCTACGAGCGTGGAAAACTGTGTTTCAGCTGACATCGTTTAAACCTGCGTTAGCTGATTTTTTTAACTGACCAAAAAGTTGAAATGGCTAAACGTGTTTACAAAGAGCGGCACATTCACACACCAGCACGTATGAAGCAACATTAGCATTAACGAGTCGGTCCACCTGATGAGCGTAATGTCCAATAGTCACTCTAATTTTAGCTCTGTTGAAGTAAACGTCTATTTCTTTAGTTGCTAAATGCTTTGCTACATTCACTAGCAGGTCGCTAACCTTGCCTTATGGGCAGATGAAGGAGGGCTTTCTTTCTCTTTGTGCTTCAGCTCTATGTTAGCAGGCTAGCCTAGCCAACGTGACTGAACCAGACCCAAACCTGCACAATATTTCTAAATCTGTTTTCCAGACTGGCCCGATGAGTCTCGTCAGGCTCAGGTGGAGCATCCACAGGCTGTTCACCACAAGAGACACCTTTCACATAACACACAGTCATTTGATCCATTGTTCATGTAAAAACTATTAAATATGGCAGCTTTAAGGAGAAATTTAAGAAGAACACCAGGGGACGTTGAGGTTCATGTGTTTCCCGGGCCAAAATAAATGAATAGGTAGGAGATGTTTTATTGTTCATCTTTAAATGGTTTAAATTACACCCTCCAATCATATCAATTACCGCTCCTTCTATACATGTACAAGGTAGTGGTGCAACACAATAAATGATTTTTCTACAGTCATTTGTGTCTGTGCTGTCAAAGTTAATGCAGGTTTCATCAAACCGGGCCATAGATTTGTTATTATAATGCTTTTCAGATTAGTTTATGATGATGCCAGACCTTTCCCTTGGGCTGGTGGCTCAACAATACACTGGAAACTGATTATTTGCGGCTAAAAAAATACCAATCTCCAGCATACATATTTATTATGGGATGTAGCCGATACCTGCGATGGTTTGTCAATAAGCAAGGGCTGTGAATATATTGTGTCTGGACCCGTGACCCCGCCTGCCTGAATGTCAGATAACTTACACTATTACTGCCACAGCCCACCGACCATCTATCAAAACACAGCGAAACGTCAATATCAGAGGCTCGTCCCAAAACTCTTAAAATTACCCTGGTTAGAGGGAGGAAAATAAAAACCAATCAATGTGTGGTCTGAAAGGCAGGGCCAGTCCTTACTGTGCTGTATGAATTTTTGATGCCTCTGCTGCTTAAGCTCCAGACTATCAATTACGAGATAAACAGGGTCTAGGTGATTGTTGTCATGGTGCACAGGGCTGCCATCCAATTAGATCTCGCGCCGACTAATGTGTTAATATCTTACATAATTGGTGTTGGGGGCTATTTTTTCTCCCTCGCTCAAATGCCATGCTGATCCTTATAGAGACTAATATTACACCATTAGCGCAATCTTATCTGGGCAAAGTAATATGGATGAAATATATAGAAAAGTACTGTATAACTCAAAAACCCATTCCAGTGGCTTGACAGACTATCTCCTGCATGTTTCCTAATCATCACCTTTTTTAGGTCCGGCTTTCTTTCCTATTGTCAAGCCAAAAAAAAAAATAAAAAATCAATAAAAGAACATAATGTCCCTTCCTCAGATCACTTGATTGTTTTTGGGAAATACATTTTTATCCATTTTTTTCTCTCTCTTAGCTGTGAAAAGGCTTGTAGATAACACAACACCAGCTTTGTTGTGTTTTTTTTTTTTTAGGGGGGAGAGGCTGGGAGATAAAACCTATAGAGACCAAGGGAAAAAAGATTTGGGACAGAAATAAGGAATGAGAGACGGGAAAGTAAAGAAACAACAGAGCAGAGAATATTTGTAAAGAGCAAGAGAATAGTCAGAGAAGAAGAGGGATAAGGAAGAAAAAAGGGAGGAGAAAGAGAGAAGGGAGCAAGGGATGAGACGGCTGCCTGGAAAGACGATTAGTATTCATGCGGCGTGGCGCTCCAGAGAGGATTAATGGACTCTGATGCCTAATATCCTGGAGAACAATTAATTTGCCCACAGTTTTGTCATGGTTGAAAGTCAAATGCTGGAACAGATCGATGCGCACAGCCGCCAGTGAAATCGCGGCAGCCCCTTCTGCCGGGCGCAGAATTTTAATTTCATCATCATCATTTTCCCCGGCTGCCACCCTCGACGAAGCTGTCCCTGACATGGCTGAGAGGGCCGCCGCATCCCAACAGGCATGGTGCACAGAAAAAGCACAGTGAATACGCAAGCAAGCAGCAGAGGCTCACAGACACACACACACACACACTCAGCTGAGAGGAACTCAGACGTGTGCACGCACGCAAACACGCACAGACGACACAGACGAAAACCAGCACTCACACACACATGAATCCTATTCTGTGCACTTCTGCATCAATTAGTGACGCAGGATGTGTGGAGAGAAATACAGATATTCTGAATTCATCCTCCGTCCTCACTGCATGGCTGACCATACACACCTTATATCTTCACTATCATCATCCACAACACTCCATGACAGCTGAGAGTCTCACCACAGAGTGACTCACGCCACTCAGATCTTTTTCTATGGCTGGATATTAAGTGGCATACATTTGAGAACAGGCATAGAGAAAAGAAAATGATGATAAAATGGGCAAAAAATGCTTATAGGGAAAGAAATCTGCATAGATATTTCAGTTTGTATTGAAGCAAAGGCTGTGGCGTAAAGGTGCATTCAATGCAAAGGTGATATCATCTAACCACAAACCTAAGTCATGTTACACCTCTTCAATTCCTCAAGCCAAAAAAAAAAAAAAAAAAAAATGAAGAAATGAAGAAATGATCTTGGACAATCACGTTGCCAAACACAGATTTATCTTAAAAGCTGCACAAGTCTAGAGCTTCACCAGAAGCAGGTCTATGCTAATAACATCAATAACCCAATCACATGTCGGCATCACCATCGGCAACGCAGCGTCGATCGCCACGCATGGCTGCACCATCGTCAGAGGCGGTAAATATTTCATCAGGGATGCAGATGTGTCAATTAAAGATACGTAGAGACACAGCGAGATCCCTCGTCTGACTCCTCGCTTTATTTGTCTTTTAGCTCCTCTGCCTAGCTCAAGGATATTCTCATTAGCACATTAATGCAACACAAATGAGAGGGACACAGGAGACAGCCAGGAAGCCAAGTGGGGAAAAATAAAGATGTGCCTTTGGAGGATGTGCGTCACTTCATGAGGGCTAACATGGAGCTTTGTCCTAACTTTATGTGGGTAATTCAGCAGAGTTTCTGGTTAATACCTGACAAACCAACCAATAAATGACACCAAGAGCAATGACGATAAAACACATGTTGTTAAATTGCATAAGAAGAGCTTCAAAGTTAAAATATAGCGAAGTCACAATGTGCAGAGGAAAGGTGCCATCAAAATAACGCTTACATTTTTTCTGCATAACTCATGAATTCATTGACGCTGTCCTCATGACCAGCCACTTAGTTCAGTATTATCTTACAGTCCTCGCCTTCAGTTCTGCGGTTTTTTGTCATAGTTACCCTCTGCGGGGGAGAAAAAACGTAGACATCGTTCTATGAATTATTAAAGGCGCTGGTGCTAATTTATTTAATGAATTAAGAAGAGTCCAGTGGGGGGTATTTCAATAATGGAGCACTGTTAGTAGTGTTTTAATAAGGATGGCACACACTGATTGGGTAATTACATCTCAGCTCTCCCCATGCTGCTTCACTCTGGGGCCACAAGAGGAGGAAGCAATGTGACAGTGGAGAAGTTGTCTGGCTTCTATATTTATCATAAAACACACATCGCGACATGGAGTCTTACTCACCGGCCTCCCATTAGAGATCAAATTGGGTTGTGCCTCGCAGCAGTCAAATGAAAGGGTTATTGGATAAATGGGCGCAGTGCACAATCAATCAGCAAGCAAATGTTTGTGTACGTGAACCTGCATGTGTGTGGACATTGTATACACTTGCCTTCATTTGTGATAGATGAAGGTGTTGGGGTGAAATGGGTTTAAGTGTTATTTTTTTTCTCCTGTTATTACAGGAAAGCGAATATAGAAAAGTTTCAATGAGGATTTACATCCAATAAAGACATTCATATAGTCCTATAAGAACTCACAGTACTTATTGAAGCATTATGACTGTAGTTGTGAAACATTAGTGACGTATAATACAATGAATTTAAGCACCAGTGACTTCCTGTTCATGAATTTCATGACAATGATCAATGCAGCATCATAATTTGCTTTAGCAGGTGTTCAGTTGAACCGGACGGTCTTAAAGCTTTTTATGCTGGTGAAATAATACATTTTTTAAATAAAATTAAAAAGTCTAAAAGTCATCACTAATGAGTTAATGTGATGTCAGAACTATTTCAGGTAATTTTCGATGTTTAGTCGTATCATTCTGCAATCTAACAGATGAAATCGACCTTATTAAATATGCAGATTGACGACACATTAAAAGTATTTCCATTGTCAGAAGAGTGAGTAAATATTTTGTTCATTCATTTCACAGGTTACATCAGATAAACATGATGCTTCCACCTGAGTTCATGTGTGAGGACCTGTAAAGCATCATCTGTGGTTGGAGGTGGAAGAAGTGTTCAGAACTTTTACTGAAGTAGAAGTAGTAATGCAACAGTGTAGAAATACTGTTGCAAGTAAGTACTACATTTAAAATTTCACTTAAGTAAAAGTACAGAAGTATTAGCATCAAAATATACTTAAAGCACAAAACGTAAAAGCACTCCTTATGCAGAGTGTCGCATTTTAGAATATATATATTACTGAATGATAATTAATAGTAATTATGTGAATAGTAATAGTAATTAATAGTTTGTGAATTTTACCAAGGGATCAATAAAGTTTTATCTGTATCCATAACAATACATCAGAATTTATTTGTTGAGTATATTTTGTATTAATAATCAGAGAAACTAGTAACTAAAAGTTGTGGTAGAGTTGATGTGTAAAGTAGCAGAAAATGGAAATACTCATGAAAAGTACAAGTATCTCAAAATTGTACTCAAGGAAATGTACTTAGCGTGTCTGTAGTTTAGTTTTAGATGTTTACAGTGATTAATAATGTGTTTATATGATTATCAGATATTATTATCATAATTGGGTTATGTAATTAAATTACTAATTCAATGTATTTGTAATTCGTTAAATTGATTGAGAAACACCTGTATTTGAATTGCAGTTACTCATCAACATGTTGGTGATAACACAGAGGTTACATGTGAATATTCCCTCTTCTGTAAAAAGCTTTTACATGTAGACTGTAACATTCATCTTCTCGCCATGCAGGGATTCCTTCTTCTGGCACATTTCCAGACATCTTCATCAACCGTAGGATGGCTTAGAGGAGCTGCCTCTCATTCATTGGCCAGCGTGCACTCGCATCCTGAGCTTTGTGTTTGATTGGTTCCCCTGCTTGAATTTGCACCGCCTCCCGTCTGCCAATCAAGTGTAATCGGTCCTGCTGTGAGGTTTAAACACTGCCTGGTTTAAATTATGTTTTTAAGATTTTTCAGCCCGGTTTGAACATTTGTGAGAAAAGTAATCGATGTAATACGTTACATTACTTTGATGTGTATCTGCTAGATCTGCAGTGCATTTAAAAACCTGTCCAACACTGGGTATCATCAGGCTGTGCAGCATCACCTTTCAAACTACGCAATCATTTTCAGCCAAAACACCACCATAATTCACATTTCCAACACCAAACCACTGACTTTTCTGTGTGTTTTCACATGAAATCCTCTGAACTGCTACTGTAAACGTCCATTCTCAGCAGTCTGTGTGTCATCATCAAACTGAAGTACAAACAGGAGAAACGTTGAGAGGAATGCAGGAGAGGAGGAGAAGAAGTTCTTCAAGATGGAACAAATAGCAATGCCACCAACACCTGTGGATAAAGAGCCATAAAGCACAAAAAATCTATACATTTTAAATGAAAACGTGTTGCCCAATTGTCACATTTTGTTGCTGCACAAAAGCAGGAACGAAAATGAAACGATGCAGCCGTGCAAGTATGAAAATACACAAGCTGAAGGGTTACAGTGTCTAACCTCGCATAGGAGGAGAGAACTGATCAGTCCTGTTAGTGCTTGATTTTTAACACTCCTGCCACTTAAAAAAAAAAAAAATGAGAAGGACCATAAAGGAAAGTAGATTGGGGGGGAGGGAGGAAAATAATCATTCCTCAGCAAAAATGTCAGGCTTGGTTATGAATTTTTTAGAAAGCAATAAAGCCCACAAGCCTCGTCTGGCTCTTGTGTCACCGTTCAACACATCCAATAGCTCGCAGTGAGACATCGAGAGGGACAGACGGAGCGAGAGAGGAAGAAAGACAGAAACCAGGAGAGAGAGAGAGAGAGAGAGAGAGAGAGAGAGAGAGAGAGAGAGAGAGAGAAAAGACTGTCTATAATAGGGGGCTTCATTGGTCCAGGCTGGGCCTGTAATGGGACTGGATCCCGATCAATAGAGACGCTCCTCAGGCCATTCGTAGGCGTAATGACTTTAGGTTTCTCAATAATTAAGATATTGTCACTGTGCTGACTGCAGGGTCAGCCAATCATTAACCCCATGTTAAATATGCCTTTGTTTTAATTGCTTTGCCTTAACTCCTCCAGATACGCAGGGATGGAAATTAAAGGGACAGCAGCCCTTTTTTTCTGTACGCGTGTATGAGAGTCAGACGGGAGGTAGAAGCCCTGAGGCGCATGTATATGTGCTGTTGTGGTATCTGTTTTTAGCATGTAACCAACCTATTAACTGCCCTATTTTTAGCTTCGGGAGTATATTCTTTTTTTAACAAAGGCATCAACTGTGCGGTGGCATCATTTCCTCTTCTCTTTAAATATAAAGGTGTACTTCTGGAGGTGTGACATGAGAGGAACCAACCTATTTTCCTCCCTTTTGAACACTCAATCTATTGAGCAAATTCTTCCGGAGGCCTCGTCATCTGATTTTCATTTGGGTGTTTCAAAGGACTGTAAGCTCTGCTCGTTGTGTTTCAAAATTCTGGGCACAGAGGCTGAATGTGGAGCGAGTGGTGGTAAAAGAGGGGTGCTCGTCTCTTCTGTCACACAGCCGCCGTCCTCTCAGACGGTAATATTCCTACCTCACTTCCCCCATCCCAGCAATCACTCCCAGCCATTCCTGCCCCAGCTGGGTGATGAGAAACAATGAATTTATATCCGACGTGCTGCCATTCTTTTCTCTCTTCTACACCGAGTCCTGTGCTTCCCTCTCTCCCCTCCGCCGCCTTGCCATTGGCGGTTGGTAAATGGACTAAAGCGCCACTCAATAGGCCGATGCACTCCGTCAAGGCGAGGGGGCTTGACCTTTCCTGGCGTGGGGAAACGCAATTCATATCGGCCCCAGACCAGCTGCCCGCTAAACGAACATCTCATCCAATTTCCAGACGCTTGCAACACAAAAAACAGGAGTGGGGGGTGGGTGTGTGTTGGGTGGTGGGGTAGGTGGAGGGGTGCAGAGTGGGGCTGAGGGAGAGGGGCTTGTGGGCAGGGAAGTCCTGATGGATTTTAGATTGGTTTCTCAATTTCTCTTCACTCAGGGGAGGCGGGGGGAGAGATGAGACAAAGAGGAAAAACAAACACCAAATACGTGAATGCACGCACACACACACACACACACACACACACACACACACACACACACAAAACAGCCTGAAATAAGGTTGCTTAAACTGACCTCTTCATTTACTGATTATTTATTCACTTGTCAATGTGTTTATTGTGCCAAGTTGTTAAATGATTTTATGGGATTTCACTTGATATATCTGACTGCACCCCCCCCCCACCCCACCCTTTTTTTTTTTTTTTTTTTTTTGACTGAATCTAAATCATCAACACCAGACAGACTATTAATGACGGACCACCAAGAGAGACGGTTACTGTGGAGACCGCATTCCCCCAGGACTTACTCATGACAAACACACAAACAAGAATATAAACACACAAATGCACACACAGGGACCCACAACCACACACACACACACACACAGTCAACTCCACTCACTGCACGCACACACACTGATAGCTGGCCGCTCACAAACACACAGTACACACTCACAGGACCATTTGCTGTAACGGAAGGTGTTTTAGTGTGTGTGGTGGTTCATTCAACACTTGGCTGCTTTTAAAGCGCGATCATTTATTAAATAAAAGAAGTTGGTGCGCGCTGCAAAAAAGCAGAGTAAATTAAATGTGGGATTTGTCATCATATACACACGCGATGTAAGACAAGTCCATTCGGATGCAAGGCAAGCAAACTGTCTGAGAGAGAAATGAGGATCCGTCCCGAGCACGAGTATATTTTTGCATCTGTGGGTGTGTGTGGGTACAATGTGTGTGAAAGAGCGAAGGATCAAGAAACCAGAGACACACACACACACACACACACACACACACACACACACACACACACACACAGAAATTAAAAGAAAAGTGGCCTGTGCATCAAAGCAACACTGTGGCCTTCACACCACAATAAGTCCCCTCTCTGTCTTGAAGCTGGCTGCATTAATTGGACCGATGTCTATTACCATACGCTGTATATATAATACATTTTACACATATGTGTGCCTGTCTTCATGTTCCTTCCTTCTTCCCTTTCTGCTGTTTGAATAAATATTTGACGCATCATATATTATTTATCAGACACTAGCTTCATTTATCGAGTGGAAATAATATGGTATATATTTCAGTTTTGCTCTGGCTGATCTACATTTTACCATTTGCTGCAGGGGATGTCACAGACCTCGCTGGCTGAGCTGGAGAGGGGCTGCTACAGAGACGCCTATACTGTGGCATGCAGACAAATGCACTTACGCATAAACAGAGACACATAAGCGAGCACACAAACACACACAGGCACAAGGAGGTAAACAATTCCCACTTTTGAGAGCTAGATTTATGCCTTGGGCAACAAACCAATCATAGCTCTGCTGTATGAGCATGTTTTTTAGATAAACAACTGGTATTGGTAATTTGGCACCGCTCCCTTGGACACGGCAATGTGTAAGCAGTGTGTCCTTAAACTGTGAGTATACCAAATGAGCCACACAGCAGCTCAGAGTCAGAAGCAGGGACACGGTGCCTGAGGTCTCTTGGGTGTGCTGCTTTTCCCTGCAGTCCTGTGTCTGTCTGGTGATGTCTGCATGGCAGTATTAGGCCTGGCCCAATTAAACCTATTTAGAGAGCCTTCAGCCTTGAGCTCACCAGGGACTCAACATGTCATCCTACCTTCCACAGACATGTGACTTCCTGCCTGTAACAAAGACGGCTCATAAGGTATGATGTAACCGTTCAACATTTTACTGAAATATGCACTTTTCCACACTCGGGTTTAATGTTTGTTATTCTTATTACTCAAGTATCAGTGATACCTGTTTCGGGGCAACTGTCCTCGCAGCTCCCTTCGTTCTCAGTGGCGGTGATGGGAGGGATGTGGGATGTGGGTTGGCTACATGGATGGAGATCAGATTTCCTACACCCCACAAAAGCAAACACAGCTAGTCGGCAGTGTGTGCCGTGCATCCCCGGAGTCCAACTGCTGCTCTGAAACCAATTTAGCAGCCCATGCTGGAAGGAGTAAACCTCTGCCCCCTCCCTCTTTTCTTCTATCCATCCATCCCTCCCTCCCTTTCCTCTCCTCTCCCTTCTGTCTCTACTCAGTTCTCCTCTCCCTTAAGCGTTACTCTTTGGAAGACACAGCGAGACAGAGGGAGAGGGAGGGAGGAAAGGGTGGGAGAGTTTGGGCATGAGAAGCAGGGGGAAAGAGGGGAAAGGGTTCTCTTCTTTCTGAAATCATGCTCTG
Source organism: Chaetodon auriga (assembly GCF_051107435.1). Taxonomy (NCBI): domain Eukaryota; kingdom Metazoa; phylum Chordata; class Actinopteri; order Chaetodontiformes; family Chaetodontidae; genus Chaetodon; species Chaetodon auriga. Next base: position 22,815,941 of record NC_135078.1, on the reverse strand, counting down.
GATCAGTCTGGAGAGGCCTAGTGTGTTTGGATTGGCATGGCGGCTGGCAGACGACAGGGGGAGGTGGAGCTGGAAAAGAGTTATAAATAAACATTTCAACAGGGCTGGGGAGAGGTGTCGGCAGGCCTCAGGCCACGGACCTTCCCTGGGCTCGCTGGCGCCCCTCCAGGTCACATTACATGAGTAAACTGCTGCACGGCAACATTGTATGTGAGTATGTGTGTGTGTGAGAGAGGAGAGACCTGAGAAGGTGGAGTGTGTGTTGCTATAGCAGCAAACTCAATGAGGGCCTCACTATGCCAACCTCAATGCACAGAGAAAATTAGCATATTATTACATAAAGACAAAATGTTCCATTCACACTTCCCTCACTGAAGACGCGCAAAGAGTGTACAAGGAAAATCAGTCATTCATTCATTCCACTAAACATTAACAAAAGAAAAAAGAAGTGCTTCATGTTGCCTGTTCATATAATTACACAATTAAAGTCGTCTTAATATGGGATGTTTCCTTAAAACGAGAGTATAAAAGCACTGCGCTGCTGTCAGGTCAGAAACTTTGTTCATCCTCAGAGCCTTTGTGGAAATTTTTCTTCTGTTTGTAGCGAATGACAATAAATTATCAAGTTTATTGTTACATTTTGCAAATCCACTGCATCGCACCATCAAAAAGACTTGCATCTTTTAACTGTTTGCAGCTTCTTTTCTTCTAAGTGCATCAGATACAGACCCGCCCTGGGTGACCTCTGTGCCCCCACGCTGCATCTCGTCTCCTCCCTCCCCTCCAGTTGCTGTTTGATAATAATTACCATACTATATAATATGTATATATAATAACTACATTTATCACTTTTTATTAGTAGTAGTAATTAGTGACAAATTAATCCAATATTTTTAATTACGTTGATTGGCCAGAACCAGTCAGTGCAGACCCTCATAAGGCTGCGTGAGCGTGAGGGCGTAGGCAGCTACGACAGGTCGTCACAGGCTCACTGTGTAACTTTAGCTCTGTTGCTTTATTGATTAGGAGTGGGCATGTTTTGTTTGTTTCAAGGTGGTCTGTGCAGACGCATAGCTGCGTTTATTAAGTCCTATTAAATGCTTAAATCGCAGCATGCTACATGTTATTCTCATTATGGTCTTTCAGGAAGAACAGTGCCAGCTCAAGGTCGCCCATACTATTTTAAAACTGCAAAAATGTTACTTGGCTATTCCTTTCTTCTATTGTTATTACAGCTTTTATGTGTAAGGCCCCAAAAATCTAATGACCACCCACTTCCCAATAGTCCTGAGAAGATACTAGAAACAGCAAACACACTGCATGAAATATTAAAGAATAAATAAAGACAACATAGAAAAAGCAATGAACACGCACGCATATGCACATGCAACTGTCAGTAGCAATTTGCCCTTATCCACAACCACATCGAAGAGAAATAAGATGAAAACCGAAAATGTTTCACTTCTGCCAAGCACCTAACTGGCATTTTGAGAGAAGCCACAGGGGTAAAGTGCAATACAGAGAATCTAATCCTGGGAACGAGAACAGACACCCAGTACTCTGCCCTCCACTGCCCGGGCTGAAAGCTGCCGAGTTGGACACTGGACTAAGAAACCGTTGGCAGCAGCACCAGGACTCGGCACTACTTGTGTGTTTCAGAATGCCAAAAATGGATATCAGTGTAAGGTGTGGCCGGAGGAGAGGTTACGGGAATGTTATGTGCTGTGTCTCTATTTACAGAAAGCGCCCTGTATCTGATGTATGCCTCACAAAGCTGAAGATCCCTGGAAGAATCTGTGTGCAACTACATGCTGGGTTTTTGACTTCTTTGTCCAGTGTAAACCCACCTCCCAGATGGTTTTCCACCCAATCAGGCCTCAGCACTCCCCTCAGGTTCCCCGGTGTAAGTCAGGGTCACGGTTGATGGGGCAGATCCCACAGTTCCGCTATAGGAAAAGAGACATTTCGGTTTCATGGTTACTTATTGCAGGCAGATTTTTATGGTTGTATTTTGGCAAAGAGGACTGGTGCTTTTGGCTTGAGCTGTCCACATCTGTGCTCCACAGGGGTTATCTTGTGCCGTCACTACAGCCGCTGTATAAGAAAAACGGGGTACGGTGATCATATTTAACTGGATGCTGGAAGGTGTGGACAACAAGCGATAGAACTGTGCTGTAGGACAAAATGTCTCTGTACAAATTACTGTGCTTGAAGACAATTTTTGTGGCTGCAGCATTCTAGCAGCTAACTTTGGGACTGCTTGAGCACATTAAGGCTTTCATGAAAAATAAATCTTCCCAATAGAAAGCCGAAACAATAAAACACTGTTTTTAAAGGGCTAAAACAAAGAAAACTATGAGGAGGAATGGCGGATCCAGCTGTATTTTAAATTATGATGAAAGGGAAAAAGGGAAGGGAAAGAACTCTGCAGAAAAAAAGAACTCAAAGGGAAATGTAGACCACAAAATGCTATGAAGTCAGAGCAAGCCTATCTCTTTTTAGTCAATTGTGGTTTTGCTCCACGATTTACTATGAAAACCTGGCAGTGTCCATGGGGGCTAGTTAGCAAATCCCCCCGATATGACTGGAGCTGGGTGGCTTCACCACATGCTTGGCCGGGGGTGAAGTGACTCATAAACACTTGGAGGCTCGTTGGGGGGGCGGTGGTGTTCATCCACCTGTGGAGAGGCTACGCTGCCTGCAGTGCAGACACCGCTGACCCTCTGCTCACCGGTCAGACGACAGGAGGGTTTGACAAAATACTTTTATATGTTTCTTTTGTTTGTCTTGTTGTTTATTGAACTGACAACTGCTGCCGTACCCGAGTAAGAGCTAAATATGCTAAGTCTGCAATGATAAAACTTATGACCCTCAAACAACTTTCCGAACTGTCTCCACTGCCTAATAGCAAAAAAAACAATAAAATCGGACTTTTCCAAATCTCTGGTTGTGGAAACTACTGAGTAGACATACATCAAGCTCAAGATTTTTTTAAACAAAACAGTCTGACAACCGTAATTGATTGATTGTATAGTAGCATACACAGTGTAATTTTTTTTTCGACATGGATTTGAGGAAAGTGCAAAAACACAATGTGTACCTTCGGTTTATTTTATGGTCTAGGTCCCTTTTTCCACACATATATGTTATTACACATCTGTTTTTTCTCCTTTTTTGTTCATTCAGAGAGAGAGAAATGGGGATACAGATAGGGGGAGGAAAAGCAGTGCAATACTATTACCATTTCCTGTTTCTGTGGAGCCAGGGGTCTTCAGGGAGCGAGCTGAGAGGAGTCCTGGCCGCCAGCCGCCTCAGATGGGCCAAGACATACTGTGGAATGGGGAGAAAAATCATGAAACCTGCCTGCAGAGAAACCACTTTTAAATAATCCCAACACAAGGCTTGGAGCGCTCCTTCTACGCAGCCAGTGCCTAATGAGAAATTAACTTAAAATCAGATAAGCTCTAAAAACAATCACAGGAGTGGTTGCATATTGCGGTTCCTTAACTGTGGCCACATTTTCTATGAAAAATCTCTTTTCCCTGAATATTACCTCTCTGTGTTTTCTTTGTTGCACTTCTGGATAAAACTAGTCAACTCAAAAAACTTGCTCCAGGCATCTCATCTTTACAACAGCAAAGCAACTGTTTCTAATTAAATTTTAGTATCATTTTCCAAATAGTCTCTACCAAGAAAACATTCTTATAACTCTGAGTCTTTTACACTGTGGGTTTTCACTATAAACACTCATAATATTACACCACAACTTTATTGCCAAAAGAAAAAAAGAAAGGGAAACATTAGCAATGGAGTTCACATGGTGGAGGTTAGATGAAAATATGTACAGCATCTATTAACCAACATGCTCTGAGATACACTTCATAAACTTATCAAAAATCTCAATATTGGTACATTAATGTTGCAGCACTGGAGCTGTTTCAGTACAAAACAATAAATAATAAAACAACTCAGCTTCTTTGGGAGCAGAGTGAACAATGTAATTACTGGCGGAGAGACTATGATGACTATATTCTTAAAGATTTCATAGATTTCTTAAATGTATAATTCAAATTCAAATCCAAATTATTTGGCTATAATAAGAGAATCACACAGAAATAATTTCAAAGCTCTTCTTTCTAGCTATGGACTTGGGATTTTTACACTGAAGCATCAGGAACACATTTGAGCTAACCTGGAAATATGTCTAGCGAGGGATAAGCTAAGTAAACAAACATAGTCAAATAAGAGGTAAATGTTAAGGAGCCCCTGAAACCCTTGGCCCACCCTGTAGGAGCCCCCCTTTCTTCCCTAACGGTGCTACCAACACACTTCCAGCCCTGCCAGCATGCTGCTCTCCTGACAGGCTCAGCCTCTGAGGCCCAGAGAAAACAAACTGGCTCTGATTGTGAAAATAGTGCCGTAGGGCCCTCCCGGTGCCCGCTGCTTATCTCACACAAGGCAAGCTTTGTGTACTGTGGGGGCTCCTTGCTGGCCCTCAACCGCCCCACCAGGTGGAGACTTCCAGGGCCAAACTCTCTCCTTCATCACCCCCTCCCTCCATCACTTTCTCTCTCTGCCCTCATGCGTACCGTGCCGCCTCCAGTGAGACCACTGTGTATATTTTGAAAGGGGAGCATCAGGAAATTGATCCGCAGGCCCCACACTGGTCTGTGGGCAAAAGCAATTCCTCAACAGTTGGAGATGATGAGACTTCCCAACCATGAAATGCCAAACATTATTTCATATACAGTGTTTTGAATAAAATGTTCACATATACAGATGCCGTCTACATGGGCAATTATTTAAGCTGAGGGTAAACAGTGTTGGGGAGTGGTGGCACAACATGTAGTGCCGCAATGAGCAGAACTACGTTTCCCAACAGCTTTTGGGCTAGGTTCAAAACCATATACAGTTTCCTATGGCAGCACGACATTTTATTTTCTCTTGTGTGGAAATGTGCTGCAGATCGAGTCCCTGACAGCCTGATATACTTGTTTTCTTCCGATTACTGTATTATATTTCTGAACAGTAGATGTTTCTCGGTGTGAAATAGCTTCAGTGCACAAACCTTTTCTGAGTATCTTCAGCGTGTAGTGTTGCTTTCCCCTTCAACAAAAATAAAGCTACTGTGGCTGAACTTGTTTTCCAGTGAGGAGTATCGTGTAGCTTCGCAGGCAACACAGAAGAACTGCACCAACTGCAGCAGCAGTGGCTCACCTTACCCAGAATCTGAAGACAGGTTTGGCATCAAATGATTGATGGAAAGTTTGTGCAAGACTCTTTTGAATTATACTTGTATGTCTACTCATATTTATGCTTTAGTATTTTTGTTGTAACTAGGATATCATAACACATACATCACCGGTCATTTTGCTGTATATGTCCCTCATTTCCCTCCTGTGGGTATTTGCCTGAGGAAGACCTGCAACCAGCTGAAACGATGCTAATAAAATCAAGGGTTTCCAGAATGTGTGTAACCCCTTCTAGTACGAGTTTGGCATCAAAACCACTTTTGTGTCCACCATATAAAGATTAGCATTTATCTGTGCAAATGACAGATGACTAAAAACATCGAGAGCAGTAAATGGCTTGTAGATTCATAGAACCATCCCTGAGTTATGCTGCTGTAGGCCTAGACTGCCAGGGAGTCTCCCATGATGCACTGAGCTCCTCTCTGCTGCTCTTTCTTTCTGTCTGTATGCATTCTTATCCCATCTATGAATGTTACTATCATCTCCTTCTGTTGCTTTTTGCAGGTTTTTTTTGCCTCTGGGGCTACAGGGTCTGAATCAGTGATTGAAAGCTGCCTACTGCCCCCATGTTCCTGCTCAGCACTCACTGCCACACTGATTATTATTATTGTTATTATTGCTTTATATCTATGTGGATATGTGGAACTTGCATTGTGCTATTCGAGGTTTCTGCCTGTTAAAAGGGAGTTTTTCCCCTGTTGCCAAGTACTCGCTCATGGTGGGAATTGTTGGGTCTCTGTAAATCATACAAGCGCCCTCAGATAACCTCTGTTGTGATTCGGCGCTATATCAATAAAAATGAATTGAACTGAACTGAGCATGACTGAAAACAATTATGGATCAACATCATGGCAAAGTAGAGATTAAACTGAACTTTAAAGGTCTGCAGATGGAAGATTTTGTGTTCTTGAAAGTAATACCAAAGAATGCGCTTCTTCCTCCAGTTAACCCGTCCTCTCGTTTAGAGTAATGGAGTACTTTTGCACATGTCTTTATATGTAAGACAAAAGACAAGATGCCTCCTGATACCCTCTGGAAAACAGACAACACTGTGCTTTCTGCACGTGCTTCTGGAGTTCATCAGGTTACATTAATGTAGGAGGAAAACTGGTGGAAACCTGGAAAGAGATCGGTCATCTTTACAAGCTTTCATGAAGGTAATTATTTTTGATAACAAACACTGCAAATACATGTTGGCGCACACCCAAGACGGTAAAGCAGAGATGTTAGACCACTAATAGGACAGCATTGCCACTATGGTTGCTGGGCATGTCTATTGGAGTGATATTTAACAACAATCAAATGGCTGCCTGTCTGTCTGATGTTCAGCCAAGACAGATTGTCAGTATAAGAACAGATGCTTCAGTGCTGCTGGATTCAAAATAGCTGCAAACAATATTTGTATCGGCATCATTGGAAAGTCAATGATAACTCACCCACAGCTATGAGTGATGTTTTCCCTGAGGTCACGAGCCAAGTCAAACTTCCAGCTGTGCCAAGCTGGCTGTGTAATAAAGATAGTTACCGTAGGCTATTTACTGAGACCACAGCAAATATGTAACAACAGAGTTTGGTGCCAGAAACTGATTAGTGTTCATAAGTTAATTTACTTAGCATCCAGTTTAATTACAGCATCTATGATAAAGACGTGCCTCTGCTTTGTACAACAAGCTGACCTCTCCATTTGTGGTAATACAGTGGGTCCAGGTCAGTGACGTCAAGGAGCCTCAATTAAAGGTTCAGAGCAATAATTTGGAGTCAAGTGACGCGAGTTTAAACTTATGAATGTAGGTGTCACCCAAAAGGAATACTGTACATTCAGCCAGAACTGTGTAACTGTGTTGTTAAAGTAACATGTCAATTTTAGCATTATGCTAACTTATCATGTAATGGCTTGTATTGTAATGTTATTTCTGCTCAGTGTAAGAGCTGAGGCAAAAGCTGTAACAGTATTTTTTTAGCTATGCTAGCAGCAGGTGTTAGGAAAGGCGATGCTGGTCTGTCGGTCCGTCCACCACTGTGGTCCAGACTGAAATATCCCCACAACTATTCGATGAAATGCCATGAAGATTTGTTCAGACATTCATGGTCTCCAGAGGATGAAGTGTAATAACTTTGGTGACCACTGAGTTCTCATCTAGTGCCAGTGTCTGGTCAAAATTTCAATTTTTCCACATTTACATTTATGACCTACAGTAATACTTGCTAAGTGACACTGACATGAACCAGCTGTACTTTGAGTTTAGTACTGATTAGCAAATGTATGCTAACACTGTAAAATAAGACAAACATTACACATTAGATTAAATATTATACCAGAGCATGTTAGCATGCTGCTCAAAGCACAGCTGTGGCTCAGTCCAGCCTCACGGAGCCACTGGCTTGGCAGTAGACTGTTTGTCTTGTTAGGTGAAAAATAAGTTTGAATTTGAGAAAAATAAAGGAATATCCACGCCAATATGCAAAGCAAATAAACAACAACCAACCTGAAAACCACAGCAATGTGCCTAACACCTCTGTAGATTGGGTGCCAGGGACTTTCTGCCCTGAGTTCAGGCTCTCAGGCGGCATTGCCTTACAGCGGGTAGAAATCCACCTGGCTGACGTTAATGGCCAAAACCCACCAGTAACCTTAACCACTTGATTGATGGAGCTTGATGTGGGCTGCGCACAGCCTTTCGACTGGTTTACATGTGGGTGGACAGAGTGCTAATTGTTGTTGCCGGTTGAGAAAAAGTGAGTCGTCCCTTACGCAAATGTCTTACATAATGCACAACTGAGGCAGTTGTTGGTGAAGAAACTGGTGACTCGAGGATGTTTTCAATGAATTTCTGCTTGTGTGACTGCTGAACATCGAGGTAAGAATCATGAGTTCATAAAGAAGGCCATTCTTTTTGACTCCAAAACCTGATCACCACTTGTGATTTAGATGGCTGAACTTCTTCTCCTACCACATTCCACAGCTGTCAACAATTTTGGAATAATTTAGAATAATTTTGATGACTGTTTTTTCACAAGTAGACTCGTGCTAGTTTGCTTGCCAGTAACGCAGCAATCTTTTTATCATGCAGTCATTAGCTGATGCTAAGTAAATTGACAACAGCAGGCATCTCTAGTTGACAAAAATTATCTTGGAAATTTGAGACATGATTCAGGGAGATGTGTGCAATTGAGACCATAAGTTTGCTGACAATTACCAAAATTAAAATGAAAATTCTCCAGCATTCCTCTCGTTGATTAAAGCCCCTCTGAGCAACAGTTTTGACGTTACCTTTGAATCAAGGGTTGCTGGAGTTAATCCCTCTGAGAATCTCAATATTACTGACAGCTCTTATCAGCACCCAACATTCATAGTGAATATACAACAACTGACACAAACACACTATAAAACACTGCAATGCAGCACATCTTTGGACAGATACATGGGTTACGATCTCCCCCATATACAAACACCATGACTGAAGTTCCTTTATTAAGGTGTTTTCAGATGAAAAGGCTTCTCTACGTTAGCTGCACGCTGGCCTAACTGTGACTCTGGGTGCTTGTGTGTTGAGTTTCCTCAGCCTCTGACTGAACTCAGAACTCACCAGAAACTTTGGTTTTGCCTGTTATTTCCTCCAAAAGAGGAAACTAAGGGGATTATCTTGTTGCTCTGCATCTGCTTGATGTGTGTGTGATGTTCGCCAGTTGTTTGCTGACACAACGGCAGAACGTTGTGTTTCTTTTAACTATGAAAACAATCATTCCATGTAACCATGATCACACTCTTTCCCCAACGTTAACCAAGAGCTTAAACTGCTGAACCTTTACCACAGACTGTAGAAGGCTGATTGGAAAACACTGTGGCATTTCAGAAAACATTGGCAAATGACTTATTTTGTCATTTACATTTGAGCACTTCTACACATACATTCAAACTTTGTGTTCATACCACACACTGTAAAGCCAGCTCTTCTTTTTCTGCACACTGCTTTGCATTTAACTTACCATGCTGGTTTAAAGCAAAGCAAGCAACTAATGCTAATAATAATATAATCTTCTGAACAGTTTAAATGAAGTTCAACTTCTAATAGAAGTCTTGCTTCAACAAGATATGTTAAATGCAGGCATGAGCTTTGTCAACGAGGAGAAAAATCAGCCTGATAATTGAAATAGTCTAATAGCTGTGATTTAGCTCCGCTGGCAGCTGTGTACACACAGACATGGAGCACGACACAAAGTGCACCTTTCAGTCATTCATTCAACTGGCTGACGGTAGAGAAGTAAGAAAAATGGTAATGATGAAGTCTTACTTTATCCAAAATGGGCAGAAACTATGCAAAAAATAAGAGTGACACTTTTCTTTTCTTTTCCACTTCTGGTTAGTTTTTCCACCATATCCCCAAAAAATAAAATGCTCATGATCAAATTTGTACAATGGCATAAGGGGAAGCTAATATCTTCCATATGGAACATCAAAATGCTGAGCTCAAAAGCCTTGTTTGAGGTACAAGCTATTGCACCAACCATATTTCAGTTGGAATTCATTAGGAAGTTGGGGCTACATTTTTCTTATGGAAACCAAGAGAAATGAGAAATGTGGATGAGGCTGTTTTTTCCGAGGTCCTTGGAGAGTGTGTAAGTGATCTGAGACACTCGGGGTGGCGTCTGGATGAGCCTGGGTTTGGATCAGGACCCTGCATCTGGGGCACATGTGCCGTCAACAGGGACAGAAAGACGCGGATACCGAGCCAAAACTTCTCTTTCTCTCCGTCTATTTTTTCCTTTGTCAGAACTAAAAAATAAGAAGCAAATGGTTCCTCTGACCATGCCACTTCTAAGCCTTCGTAATGCAGTTCTTAAACGGCTCCCATGGAGATGAGGATGGTGAGTACAATAAAATTACAATTAAATGTGTTTATGAAACGACGCTTTCGACATGCCGAACTGAAAAACGATCTCTGCGAAGGCCGGATTTTCTCTGCGGTTAAATGTGTTTGGTGTCGCAGAGGAAACACAAACCAGCAACAGATCCACAAAACTACTCGAGACAAAAAGAGAAAAACAATAGGGGAGAGATAAACAAAGAGAAAGCTGTGGATGTTGTGGTTCCTTGGCTGAACAAGCGTCACCCAGTCCCCGTCGCAGTCTCTTGGCATCTCTCAGGCTAGCCCTCCATTAGCAGCATCAGGAAGCCCGGGGCAGCTGACAGGAGTGTGACCGGAGATTATTGTCCTGTGTGCTTGTTTGGGTTAAGGCTTTAGATGGGGAAATGGGATTAGGATAGGCCCGGCTGGAGAGACGCACACTAATGGGAAGCAGAGGAGCACTCGCCTGATCCTCCTCCACTCACAGAGAGCAACCCTGTTATCCCACCTGATTGGATTAGCCCCCTGTTAAATGTGCTATGATAAGAGAGGACCACTGCTGGGATTCTCCTCGGTGCTGCTGGGGTGGAGGCACACAGACACTGTACAGGGAGCAAATAGATTCCTGCACTCTGTTTTTATTGGGTGATATCTGGTTTGCGTTTGACACTGATTTGACTGATGGTGGTGTATACAGAGTGTTACTCCAATATATTATATGACACTGTCCACCACTGACATATTGAGATTTTTCTTATTTTTCTCAGCGTCCTTTCTGTCCACCTACGTCATCTTTCGTTCGACCTTAGCTCCTGTTGCAGACCACGGCCGCCTTAACAGTAACCCCACCTTGCTTCCCCGAGCTTTTTATATGTATGCAAATCTTCAAGACTCAAACTTGCTAATTGCAGCCGGTCTACCAATCAGACAGTAATTACTGGTATCCTGCCTGCCGTTCCTTCCAATGGCTGAGCAGCTAATTTGAGCCGTGGTTTAAACAGCTGGAAAACAGCATCCTGTGGCAAAACTGGAGGCCTGTGTTTGAGTGTGCGGGAATGCATGTGTGTTTGTGTGCGTCTGTTTCTACATTTATGATGTATGGCACTTTTTTGAAAATAGATTTTAAGGGATATTGGATTAAAATCTGTCTGCACCTATTCTGGGAAGATGTGGGTGAGGTAATATTTCTCCAGAATCTTCTCTGTAACTTCAGCATCTTCGAGAAAGTCGACGCCTCTATCGATACGTTAACTCTATCTGACCTACCTGTCATCTTGGTCCCCTTCTCTGTGATTGATTAACATTTTATTCCTGTTTCCATTTGCCGGTTCAGGTGATACAGCGTGACACGCAGCGCCTACTCTAGGTGATGATTGGATTAAAAAGGTTACTGATCCCATAATTGCTTTTAAATTACACTCCATGTGAGCGTGTGTCATTAATGTAATGATTATCCACATCACACCAATGTTACCTCAGTGAATCTTTAGCCATTTAGTCTTGATGAGGTGACATGTCATCGTGAGACAGACATTATCTGCTCAGACAAAAACATTTCCAGAAATCCATTCGAGAAAACATCAAATCAAACGTCCATAACAGTAAAAGCGGTGACTTGTGTTTTGCTTGGTCAGTTTCATTTCACCCACCTGCTGGTCATTTTGATTAAGGAATACGCGACAGCCAATTCCTTTCAGAACAGCAGGTAAAAGTACATGTAATCAATTAGACCAAAGGCAACACATGTCCAGCTGACAGTCACTTAAGGAATTAGCTCTTGGGAAACAAATCACTGTTGGCTAATTAACTAAATTGTTGTTAATGTGCAGCATGTACAAAGGCTACCACCCGCTAATGGTCAACCAGCCAGAAATGTTTCTGCTTGGCTGCTGCAAAACAGTCATAACCAAGCCTGTTTATTTAAGATGAAGAAGATGAGTGATGCAGGTTGATGAAAAACACATCCTCATGATTAAAACCTTTTTTTGTCAGTAACCGGCTGAAGAAACTGTCTGTTTTCATGAATCTACCTTTCAACCACTGACAAATGCTCATTTTGCTTTTGTATTATTTTATATCTCAAACGCTTTTCTCCTCCAGAGTCATTTTCACAATTGCACTACTTTTCATTTACAGGCGATTTCCTATTGTATGTTTTCATTTTTTGTCTCATCTCCTGCTCATTAGCTGCAGATCTGTGACTCCAGCAGAAACAGATTGAGAACGTAGCGCATTTTCCGATTTCCTTGTGATATTATTTTGTAAACAACAAAAGTGGAACATTTACAGCTGTCAACTGTAGTACAAACTATACCGTTTCCACACATGGATTACTGAGCGGCAGTAGCGTGGCTTGGCTGAAGCCCGTGCACCATGACTAGAAAGGGTTTGCTGTTAGTCAGCTATTAGAAAAGAGGCACACAAGCAGGACTATAGAAATGAAAGTGATGAGGGTTTTGCTGCTTGTTGGCTTGTGTCATGGAGTGGCCAGCACTGTGCAGACAAGAGGGCTCTCTGCACTCTTTTCTATTGCACTATATTTTCCACCAGTTTGTGTTTTGTTCATCCAGTAAATTCCTGGGATAAGAAGTGCTTCATGCTCATGCTACTGGTAATGAATGTGTCAGTAGAGTTTTTGGCTCAGGTAGGCACAAAAAATTTTGGCTCAGGGTCCAATTACCGTTTGTATAATGGCCCACTGACTGTTTCAGTGGTTGGGTTTGATGTAAACCTAACTTGAACCCAGAACACACTGACAGGTAGCTCCCTAGCTGAGTGGAACCTGAAAAGAACAATTAATCTCTTAGAGACTGGATATAAGATGGAAAAACAAAATTTATCCCTTCAGATCAAAACAGACATCTTGTATGTGTGCTGAGGACTAAGGCACTGATGGCAAAATGATCAGGATGTTTCTGTATTAACAGTTAACACTGATTCCTTTTGCATTACACAGTTGATGACAGTCAGTCTGAGAGACACCAGAGATACCAGTAGCCCTGGTATTTTCCTTCACCGATGACAGAAGACAGCAAACTCTTTTTGCCTTTTTCCTGCACAAAGAGCCTCAGTGGACATTTTTTCCACTGGAACTAACAGAGAACAGTTCTGTTTAGTCTGTGATTGTTTTCCTCTCTGTAGTTCTGTTATTATTCTGGATAGTTTCAGATGCAAATACTAAACTTTGCTGATGCTGACACAACAATGTGAGAGGGCACATGTAAGAATGTAAAATATTTACAGATGCTTTTAAGGCGTTTTATTTTGAAATCTGTACAGCGATTGTATGGACAAACAGTAACAGTAAAGTTCTCATATGGAAGGAAATGAAAGATGTGAGTCATGCTGTGACATGTGTGGGCAGAATGAATATAATGTGATTCTCTGTTTCTTAATTTAAATGTTGAATTACAGACTATAGTCGTAGTACAGTTCAGCATGTGTGCGAGTGTGTGCGTGCATTTTATGCAAATCTGGGTGTTTGTTTGTATGTCTGTGCCATGCATCATCTATATGCGTCTGTGTGCAAGCCTGCATCTATTCTTGTTGTATGTGCGTGCCTGTGTTTGACTGAGTGTGTGTGTGTGTGTGTGTGTGTGTGTGTGTGTGTGTGTGTGTGTGCGCACTATAGCCGTGTTTGTGTGTGCTTGTGGATGTCTGTGGGTCCTTCTCATCCAGAGCAAGTCGTGAAACCTAATTGCTTGCACATGTGGAGGATTTTCAAGTGTTTAGAATAAAGTTAGTTTCAAGTAGAAGCAAAAAAACTTGGGGGGGGGGGGGGGCTGAGCTGTCTGCAGCTAGAGACAGCCAGCCTGAACCCCTCCCTCTGCTGAAACCAATGCCTTTCTCTTTCTCTACTCACGGGAGTAAAGGTCAGAGGTCGCGGGGGAAGATCTCTGTGATTGGACACAGGCCCGTTGTATCAAAAGTGGAGGACACAGTAAAGCTATAGTGTGTAATGCGACACTCCCCTGCGTGTGATCAAAGTGATATCATAAATGAAAATAACATAACATCTACCTTGTAGTCACTAAATGTATAAGTAAATACAAAGCAAATGAGGAAAAAAAGAAAAGTCTGGCATACCACCCAAACCTCGCCTCACCCCTCCTCTCACCCCTCGGTCCTTCTTAGGGGGAGATAAAGTGTTCCAGAGACAGGGAACCAAGCACAATTCCAAAGATGTATCAGAGGGTAAAGATGGAAAAGTGCTTTTAATCTTGTGTAACCCTATAGGGCTCTAAATGGGAAGGGCTTCAGAGAAAGGATCCTTTAAAGAGGACATATAATCCTAATTAAAACACAGAACAGAACTACCACTTGATCTAAGGGGGGTTTAGCTCCACCATCATCTAGTTCAGGATCTTTTATTGCTGTTGAAGCCACACTAATGAAATAATGGTCACAGTCTAAAGAAGCAAATCAAGCGATCATTATTGCTATCCTACACCGCTCTAATGAATACCTGCACTCCATGGAAACCTGTATTTGCAGCACGTGGAGGCTTCAAAGGATACATGAAAACCACTACAATCTATCAGAAGGTCACTGCTGAATAAATAGTCTGAAAATAGACTTTATCTCTCGCTGATTTCCTTTAACGCTGCGGAAAATCTACTTTTTTGTCCAGCGTGATTAGAACCAATGCAAAACCACATTAGCATACAAAACAACACCTGTATAAAAATTTAATGAGGCAAACACCAAGATTAAGACACGGCGGTTCCTTCCTCATTTGATCTTCCCGTAACTTTGTCCCATTCTTAACAATCTCAGTTCTTTTTCTTTACAGTGGTGCGTAGCCCCCCCACTCCGCCCCACTGCCCCTGCTCACTCCAGCTCCCCCACCCGCCCTCCCTTCCATTGATCAGGGTAATTGAGAACAGCCATGTCCCCCCACTTCTCTGCCGTCCTCTCCCCCCGCCCCTCCCCAGCCTCATGAAAGCCCAGACATCTGGTCCGCATACACCCCAAGTCTTCATCCCCCAGTCACCTCCGAGCCCCTGTCCTTCTCGGGAATAACCAGATAGAGTCCCAAGACATTTGAGCGGTTGAAGAACAAGAAGATGGAGAAGAACAAGAAGAAGAAGAAAAACATAAATGCATAAATAAATTGAGAACACAACCAAAAAAAAAGCAATAAAAGTGAAGCTATGCAAAACAGTCTGTTCTCTTGTAGCGAACTGTGGAGCAAAACATGCAGTATTATAGAAAAAACATGCAGTATTTGTACTAGATTACGGATTTAACCTACAATAATTTGATATGTTTCATGAGGCATTTTGATTTTTATCACTTGCTTAATGGTGATGGGGTGCTCTTCACCTCTTCTTCATAGCATGGATTGGGAAACTATGAAAGGTGACTGTGAGGCCTGATTCTCCAGCAGTGGGATCATTAGCCTTTATGCATATAATATGGGCATAAAGTCGATGGTATTAGGTATTATGGTACTATAAAGAATTGGCAATATCACCTATGTGAAAATATATTATGCCACCCTGTATTGCCTTTATGTCAGGAAATGTGTTTCCTTTCCTGTCTGCAATGGAAGATGGGATGATAGAAATGGAGGTCTGGTATTTTAAGTTTTATGTATATGTGCATGTTTGTGTGTGTGTGTGTGTGTGTGTATGTGCGTGCGTGCATGTTCATCCAGCAGCAACAGCGGCGGCGGCAGCAGCGGCGGCGGCGGCGGTGTAAGTTACGTGTTTCAGATAGAGATCAGGCAGGGACAGATTTAATTAACAGATATCTCTCCTTAATGTAGATTCTTTTGGCTCCCTCAGATACATCCCCTTGTGCTTATCCAACCAGAAATAACTTATCTTGGCTCTGCACTAGTCGTAATGTATTTCGTACAGCGTTTAAGGGAACAGGGGTTTCGGCAGAGGGACTACACCTTCATGTTTACTCACAGCAAACAGGAGTCGACGAGATTAGCGCTCAGAGAATTGTCGCTAATATCTGCAGTATGTATTACACTCGCATACATTCTGTGCTCTGTGCAGCTTTCAACACATTGTCTTTGAGAACTGTGTGTGTTCATGCCCGCATGTGTGTGTATTCATTTGCTCGCCATAAACTAAAGCTAATAGAGATTTGCCCTTTTAACTATCTCTCAAGGTGACCAGATTACTGACATCAATTAAAGCAGGTCCTGTTGGCTGGATGCCCAAAGCACACGCTCACCCTGAGAGAAAAAGAAGGGATCATCATCCAATAAATCACCCAAGGAAAGGAGAGAAGGGGAGAGGGAAAAGGAGGAGAAAAAGTGAGTGGAACTGGAAAAAGCAGCACGGAGAGAAGGACTACAGTGTCTTCATAGAGGCTATTTGCCCTGCAGCAGATTACACACAGTGTTTCAACAACTCCAATAAAGTAAATAATGAAATAAAGTTTAATGCTTATAGCTTCTATACATGGATTCTACAGTAAGTACAGTCCTAGGTGCCACAGCTCAATGATCTGGAAAGAGTCAATGGGATGGAAGAAAGAGACGGAGAAATTAAAGAGAAGTTAAATAAGTTTAAAAAAAGAGGAGGTCAGCAGCACTTTCCCTTTTTACTGAACCGAAAAAATCCTCATGCAATTATTAACACAAGTTTCAATGCAACGAATGTTTGTTTTTGTTTGCACAACAGCATAATTCCTTACACCGTCCTGTTACACAGTGTGTAAGTGCACTGTTTATTTGTTGGCATGTGGACAAAGCGTGTGTGTTTGTGTATGCAGGCTTGTATGTGTATGTGTCAGTGCATGTGTGTGTCTGTCCATACATATGGTTACAATTCACATCTGTGTTTGTGTGCACATGCATATGTGTGTGTGTGTGTTTGCAACAGTTTGTATATTTTCAGTGCCTGTGTGTCTTTATTTTTGCATGTTTGCATGTGCACATGCAAACGTGTGTGTGAATTAATACGTGCGTGTGTGTCTCCCCCAGGTAATTGTCCATTAACACTTTACACTGATAGTCGTAAGCTAAAGTTGCATTAGTGTGAGTCAGACTCCCATATCTAAGTCCGCCGGCAGGCAGCCCACTCCACTCATACTTAACCTTGTGGATTCAAAGTAATACACATCATTAAAGAGGAATGTGAGGGCCTGTGGCTTGGTGGCTTGCTCAAGAGAGAGATCCACAAGTCGAGCTCCCGTATTTACCCCGAGTCTCCTCTTTTACAGTATTTCCCATTTGGCCTCTGGTGAACGGTTACTTGAAACCAAATCAGTGGCAAGTTTCTGGTGAATTCATTATGTAGGTGATGCAACATCAGCGCCTTTGTGTGGGTGGGATAACTGATAGTAATCATTCCCTCATGGGCACGAAGAGTACTACACGCAGCTACTGCTGCAAACATGGACGCTGTAGGGCTAACGCATTCATTCATCAAACACATCAAGGTTAAACGCTGTTGTGAGAAGCATGTCGGGCTGTGAGAGACAGCTGAATTCCAGCGGTATTTCAAGCATTAAAATCGGCGCGCATGCCTCGCATGTGTGCACCAATTGATTAATTGAAATGTGCAGGGCGCTCGCTCACACACACACACACACACACACACACACACACACACACACACACACACACACACACAATGAGTCTGTCATTAAAAGGACTAAAATACAATCCAATGACACATAGCACTCTGTTTAAAAGCATACTTTGAGGGGGGATGAGGAACTTTAATTAACCTGTGTTGCAGATAGGACGGACGGAGCAGTTATCCAGTGGCCTCTGGCATGCTGCCTGTCCAGCCCAGAGAGGTGAAATATATTCTTATGGATCTGAAGTCAGCACCATGCAATATTCTCTCCCTTCACATACACATTAACCTTGCAGGTGTGAACACGGACAAAGATTGGGACAGATGATAGTGAGAAGGGATACAAGAGATAAGGTGGCAGATGAGGGAGGGGGGAGAGAGGAAGAGCAGAGAGAGGGGAGAGAAACTGGCCAACCACATCACTGCACAGTCAGCAATGCTATCAAGGGCCTAACAAACACACTGTGATTCCTCTAACTGAACTGAACATTCAGTGACGTGTTTCTAATTCAAACCAAAGACTGTTTGTTGATGCTGCAGACAAAAATATGAATGAAAAAGTCAAGATTTAATTGATATTTTTAGTGATTAAGACATTTCTCTCGCTTCATTGAAACTGCACCCTTCAACGTGTCACTTCATAATGCACCACCTGCCCCTGTGGCCTATCCTGTCTCTGTGCCTCCCCCTTCCAAAGCCCCCTTGGGTTAGTGACTCCGTAGACCTTGGGTCCAGCTTTCCCAGACGGTGATTTAAAATAACAATTGCATGCATATCAGATTTCAGGCCTCTGAAATACATGTGAGATGAGGTAATGTGATCAGTCCAGAGCGCCATCCAACCCTCCCTTTACTCTCTCCCTTTGTGCATGTGCCTGCATGTGTGCATGTGTGTCTCTTAACTATGTTTTCATGTTTCAAGTTAAAGGTTAGCGAGAATTTACCTACGTGACATTGTGGAGTTGACATGTGCCTTTGTTTTCTGTCTATTTTACATGTATAATGTGGTGGTGGAAGAATAAATACACACAACTTTACAAAGAGCAAATCTCCGTCATATTGGACACTGTGTCAAGCATGAGAGCTTAGTGGCTGTTTTCAATTAGATCCCAAGTTAAGACGGCATTAAACTCTTGCATGGTTTCATTGAGTCAAAATTACAACTCAATTAATACCCCATAAAATGGTCACAGAGTTAACGATTGAGCAAAGAGACAGAGCCATAACGTTACCCATAACATTAAAATCAGAAGTCAGGGTTGCAGTGCCTCACTGCACATGGAGAGACACAGGACGCTTGGCGACCCAGTAAGTGCCAGTGAGTAAACACTAATAATAGCTTCCATAAAGCCACTCATATGGCACTGTGGGCCAGGCCTACGGGGACCATTAAAAATGCCTTGGCTCAGGGCATCCCTCGCAAGATCCCTGCAGAAGTGTTGTGGTTTTGCGTGACACCGGCGGATGGCGGCACTGTGAGGTGATAAGAGCAACTCGTGGAAACAAAGAGCCAGAGGGACAGATACGACAAGCAATTAGAGAGGAGAATAAAAGCAGCCATTATGCTGGAAAAGAAACTCCAGGTGAATGCTCCGCAGTGACGGAGCAGCGCTCTGATTAACAGTAATACCAGGAGAATTGGTTTTCTGATTAGCAGAGACCGCAGCTAAGCATGGCGTTTCTATTCTCTGTGATGATTTGTGGACTTCTCAACCAGCTCTGCATGAAGCGCTAACAAACCAGCTGAATACAGTACATAAATAAAATATTAGGGGAGCAAGAAAGGAGCAGGAAGTTATCCGGAGAAGTGAAGACGCACCGGCAGGCTCATATTTTTTCCTCTGTGCCGAGCGTAAAGCTTTCGCTTCGTCCACTGCCGACCCTTCAGTCTAGCTCTCTGTAATTCCCTTCCCTCATCTTTAAAATCCAACCCCTCCCTGCGTGGCTTTAATAAACACACTCCTGGTTTAATCTCACAGTAACACGTTCGTCTCACTGCTGAGACAGTACCGAAATCACTCACTCCAATCCTCCCCCACGTGCCCCCTCTATTCTCCGGGCCGCTTCCCTCCCATGACAGCTACCTTTCAATCGGGTAATCATTGGTTAAGTAGCCATTTTCCATTTCTTTCCCCTATTCAAGGCTGGCCATGTAGAAAAGGCAGGGCCTTGTAGGTATGGCTGCTAATGGGGTGGCAGACAAGGCCTCCCCATTCTGTCAGGGGGAGCTGAGAAGGAGAGCCTCTTATCAGCAAGCCACAGCCACCATTCCTCACCAAATTGGCTTCTCCCCCATTCTGCCAGTCTCTCTTTCTACTTGCCACCATTCCCACCTGCTTATCCACAGCTCCTACCCGCCCTTATAACTTTTAATAGAACTGAAGAAATCAAAGGTAGGTTTTCCACTCGTTCAGATCATTGCACCGTATGAGGAATGATGACAGGTTACTTCACTTACTTCACAGGTTGCTCAAAGTGCAACCTGCTATACTGGAGAAGGCCAAGAAGAGTCAAACCTTCATTCTGAGAACTGTAAAAAAAAAAAAAAAAAGAAGGAAGAAAAACCTCAGTTCTGTAATTTTCCATCGTCCTTTTTCTGTTTCTCATTTTTAATTTTTCCCCATTTTTCTCCCTCCATCTGATTCCAACTGCTAAGTGAAAACACTGAAACGACTTCTGCCATAATACGCAATCGACCATTACGCATGGCTCCCCTTTTCTCAGCGTTTTCCCAAATATCCCTACACATTCCCTTTTATCCCTGGATGTGCGCAATTAAAGTGCAATCTCCTCTCCTGCTCTCCCCTCAGTCCCATATGTTGTTGAGTGGTGAAGCTGTTGAGAAAGAGAAGTGTTAACCTCCTCTCCAAACCGCAGGCAGAAGGGCTGCATTCCTCCCCGAGTACTCAGCGTGCTGTTTATCTGCATCCATGCACTCTGTTACCATGGCAACCCCAACCAAATACACTGGCCTGTTCAACTCTGTTTAATTTTTTCCTCCCTTTTTTGATTTCATCACCGGGCTCCCATGCTCACTCTCACTAAGATAAACAGAGATGGAGCCCGTACTCAGCCAAACCTGTGTGAGTTTATTTTGAGTCTCCGCCCGGTTCGGTCCATGACGCTGTTTCGCCATCCCTCTCACTTTTCACAGCTTGAAAATTGGAAAATGCTCAGCGTTTGCGAGGCAGAGGAGACTGGAGCTGTGGTTTGAGTTGGCTCGGCTCATCTGAGACATAACGCCCCAAATAGTTTGAGAGCAGCGTGTTCATTGCATGGCTTACGACATGTCAAACTCAGAGATGAGACTCGTCTAAAAAAGTGTGGCCTCTGGGAGCAGTGAAGATTCATTATTTATCTGTTTACACACTGTCACCACCACCCGAAATAAACAAATTTTATCACTCTCTTTCATAAACAGAGCACACACACACACACACACACAAACACAGAGTCAAACACAACCCTATATTCATATTCAGGAAATCAGGGGATGCCAGTGAGATGAGCCCTAAAACTCGCATTAACGGACCAGCCCGTAAGACGACACTTTGTTCTCTTAATTAGCACTTCTTCTCCTCCATTCAGCCGGCGTTCCAATGGTTGACTATTCCTTTATTAGGCAGGATTCCATCTCCAGCTTTCCAATAGGCACTTAACTCCTGCCTAATAGAGGATTTTCCCACACTTCCTCTGACAAGCCATTCAACTGAGAAGAGTTAATTTGTTTCTAATGCTTGGCTAATGGAGGATCCTGATGGCAGGAATTGAGTGCTGGATTTTTTTGGGATTGACTTCTTCGCCACATCCTCGTATAAAATGAAGTCTATAAGATGAGGATTTTTTCTCCAATAAACCACAGAGTTGTGGCGAGAATCAGTTTACCTCGAGGTCTTAGGACCAAAAGAGGGGGCAGAATGGAAATGAAAACTTCAGGCTAAGTTACACTCTGCTTCACATAACGCTGAATTGAGTGTTGAGCCCTTACAGTCTAATCAGAAGACACAATTTGCACCCAGAGAGGACCTCTCTCATGCAACGGTGCACACAACGTTGCTTTTAATTATTCTTTTTTTTCCTCACTGTGGATGTCAGAGGGGGGCTCTTTGGGACTATCTCAGCCCTGCAGTGGCCAGTCAGTTAGCGTGTGAGTGACAGCCTGTGGCACTATCAGCTGTCCTGCTGCACAGCAGGAGTGTCAGGGAGAGAGAGCTGGGGGTGAGGGTGAGGACGAAAGCAGAGCCATGCCAGGCGAAGGGGATGCGGCTCACCGAGGGCTATCTGGAAATAGCACTGTGGCCCAAATATGGCTCCTCTAATCAATCTAATTCCGTCTGCAAGCTCTGGCCTTCTCTCTCAGACGTTTCACTGCGTCAAGATAACCTTATCTTAACCTGCCACATCCTTTACAATTAGCGCTCCCTCTATGGACACACACAATAGAGCAAACCGACGCAGTCAAACACACACACACACACACACACACACACACACACACACACATAGATGCGTGGTCTCATGTTTGCAGACACACGAATTTTACACTGGCCATGTGAATGCAGTGGAAACAGCTGTAGCAGCCTTCTAATAATTTCAACTGCTTTAAATTTAGCCCATCTGCATTTGAAAGACGCTTTAAGCGAGAATGTAAAACAAAAAGCTATTTACAACCCAGACAAACCACATGAAAGTCCTCTTTTTCCATCCTCTCCGCGGTTTCATATCTAATGTCCGTGGCAGTTGTCAAACATTTAGCCTGATCTGGGAAGTGAAGTGCATCCGCTGGGACGGTGCGTGACAACAGCGTGAAAAGGCGAGCGTTGCACGGCAGAGAAAGTTCTGCTCCACTCTGCTTCTACTTCACACCTGTGTTCTGGAAGAGCGAGCAAGCAGAAGTGGAGCGTCATACGCAAGTGACAGATGATCATCAGAGCATTTTGGCGTGGCTAGCGTTGGGGGGAGGGAAGGGTGGGCGAGTGGGGGTTTTTGAAAGTGCCTTGGGCTCTGTCACGTCATCTCAGATTGGCGGGGGTGGAAGGGTATGAAGATGAGACTTTAATGAGCGAGCCCTCAACATGAGGACACTCACCACACCTGATCAGCTACTGATCGCTATGGGAATCGTCCGTTCCCCAGCCCACGGGGAGGCAGAGCAGGGACAGAAAACCCTGATGGATCAAAGAGAATCTGCCAGAAATGAACATGTTTATGCTTGTGCGCATTAGCATAAGCGGAGGGAAGGGATTTCACTTGTATAATGATCAAGTGTTTGCGTGGCAGCTCTTCTTTTTTTCCGTTTTAAATTTGTTATCCTGACCGATCTGTGAAAACATCTCTGCAGAAGATAAATCTCAGCAAGGTCAACCTAACAAAGACTTTACCTCCTCCCCGTTTTCTCTTGCCTCTGATAACTCTTCGGATTTCAAATACCCTCTCTGCTGCCTTCCATGGAGTCAGGGACACAAGCTGGCTATTGATCGGTTGTGTCACCGTTTTATGTCTGTGCATTCAGTGTATGTTTGTGTCTCTGCCAAGAACAAAATGTGTGCGTGTGCTCCTGTGTGCTCTCTCTGCTTTGTTTGTGTCTGTAAAATCAAGATGGACACACACACACACACAGACACACGAGCCAGTGGTGACTTGTCAGGGTAATTAGGACTAGTAATGAGATGTGGTGGGTGGAGCTCATTTACCTCACCAAAGCTGATGACCAATGCCCTTGAAGTCCATCAGGGGGATGGAGGTGGAGAGATACAACCTGATCACCACACAGCCAGTCACACAGGAAAACAGCAACAATACCACCTTACACAGAGCGTGGAAGAGAAGTTGTCTGTTCTATCTTTTCTCCAGTGAATAATAAAAGGGAGTGATTGATTACATCCTACTCAGAACTAACAATAAATAAAGTTCTTGCCTATCGCTTTTGTACTGAAACACTGATAATCCCTGCCTGTTCTCCATTAATATTGTGACATGATTTAATAATAAAAAAAAAATCTTTGGAATCATATCTGATCTAGGCGGGAGATCATTTGGAGACTCTTTATCGGAGCACTGAGAACATTTAACCCAGAGCAGTTTGCTCCTCATTTGATACCACCCCCCCACACACACAAAAAAGATTAAAATAATTGATCAATTTACTCAGGGGCCAAACTGATCAATGAGATACATTATTAAAAGAAGGCTATTGATCAGGATGGAGGCACGCTGAGTAAAATGTTTACTGCAGCAGAGAGGCCGGGATCAATTGTGCTGCCAATGCAGTTGAATAGAGCCCCATATGGATCAATGTGTGATGGAGCAATAGGGCTTATGGATCTGCCCAGTGTCCACTGTTTCTTTGTAGCAGGCAGAGAATGAAAGATTGAAAGCCTGAGATACAGTGGAGATCAAGACTGAGGTGCGACAGGCGCTGCCATCTTTGTTACCATAACGGACCGTTTCATCCGCGAGAGCCTGGGAAGAGACGGGAGGCGGCCCCCCTTCAGTTTCATTGTGTATGTGGTGACTGTGTCCACATTATGGAGATTTGCGTCACTTTTTTAGCCGCTGACAATCCTGTTGATGTTGATATGTAAAAGTCAGCGCTCTTCAATCATTTCTCAGAACCCATCGGCTATCGTCTGAGGAGGATTTAGCGTCGGGGGCTTCTGGTGTAGCCAGCGGATATCCAGGCCGCGACTTCCTCCTCCGTGTGCCAGTCATTGTTTGTGTTCTGATTAGCAACTTGACTTTAAAACCCAAACTGTACATGAATGCAGATAAATTTAAAAAACAAAACTAAATCATCATCGGATGACGCCCAATGAGTTCTGAGACCAATGCATTCCACCTCTTTTGCTCTGCCTGCCAGCATGCAACCCGCTCAAACATGATTGGTCAATACTACTCGGACTACAAACTAAAACCAATCTTGCCCACAGATCGTGCCTTCATATGCAGATATCTGTTCACAGAGATCAGCTCATGGCTCACAGATCACCTCATCTTTATCGCCATGTGCATTTTTGCTTATTGTGTTTCTTGATTCTGCCACAACATACAGTGGCTTGTTACTGCAACACTGGTTAGCAGACAACCAGCATGTAAAGGCAACTTAAGCACATAGGCTTTTGAAATGAGTTGGCACTTCCCGTTGCACCACCACCTTGACTGATTTCCTGTGACAGTCAAGCTTCAAGTCTCTGCAAGTTGATCTCTGCACCGTACAAAGCGAATGGCCTGCTCAGAGGGTGGGAAAATCCCACTCAACAATCTGCGGCGATTGGATGCAAATGCTTGTAAAACATGCAAACACACCAGTTTGGTCTTTTGAGGAAAGATAGTTTCAGTAAGCCTCTTCATAAGCGTCTAAACACAAACGATCAAATGAATCAATAAATAGTCGTGTGTGTGTGTGTGTGTGTGTGTGTGTGTGTGTGTGTGTGTGTGTGTGTGTGTGTGTGCGCGCACTCCGGTGAATATGAGACAAAGCAAAGTGTGTGGATGTGTGCTCATATAGAGCTGAATAAATGCGTACGTGCTGCATACATGAGCTAGCTCAAGCATGCGCTCGTCCATACGTGTGAATATATGTGTGCACGCAGTACACGTATGTGTGCATGCGTGTGTGAATTTAGGGGCTATTGATTGCGGACAGGAACATTTTAAAAAAGTCAACACAGACCACTGCTCCGCCATCAGTTCAAGGAGCTATTTTCCACACAAAAGAAAGCTTTGAGCAGAGAAAAGAGAAGGGCAGAGAAAAGAAACAGATTTTAAAATGTGCTCTAAAGAAAAGCAGACTCAAGGCTCCTCTCTTCCCTCCCTTCTTTCTAGCTCCTTTCTTTGCAGCTATAGAAAGGAACAGAATGATTGTGGGGTGCAGTCGGGGGGGAGACGGGGGTTACTGAATAGACCTCAACGCTTTTACAGATTTCCTCTCTCCCCACCATGGAGGACATCTGACCTTTGAGGAGGGAGGATGAGGGAGACAGAGGGGAGACAGAGATAAAGAAGGAGGGGTAGTTGGGAGAGAGGGGAGGGAAATCATAATGAAAAGTGGTAATTCCTTAGAGGGGGAGTGAGAAAGAAATGTCTAAGGGCCAGTAATGAGATCGTCTGACTAGCGGGTTGCTATAGCAACCACCACAGTATTACTATACACTACACTGTATGAATGAGAGAAAGACCATCTATTGTTGCCACAAGTGGATGGGTCAGAGAGAAAAAGGAAGACTACGAGCATGAGGCGAGGAGAGGCGACTCAGTGTTAAACGGAGGATGCATTAAATGCCTTTAAATGAATTCCATATGGGGGGAAATTAATAGAGAAATATAAGGATACAGTGCAGTTTTTTCACAAGTAGAGACCACTATAATGTACTGTAAGCTCTCTTAGACTGGTCAGCCACTTTGAAGAAGATGAGTGCCAGGAGCTCCACCTCCTGGAAGGTCCAGGTTGAAGACGGTGGGTTGTTGGCTCACTGTCCGCAGTCTCTAATTGGCCAGCCAGGGATCCAGGTGGGGGGGAAGTTAACCCTGTGCAATTGGTTGGTTGGTTGGTTGGTTGGTCGGTAGGTCAGCGCTGGACTCCCCCAGCTCTGAGCTGAGCTGCAGATCTGATTACAGCGGTCTCTTTACAAAGCTTCCTTCCACCACCTGCTCCCACTCCACTCCTCCAGCCTCTGATAAACTATCATCACCGCAGATTGAGACAAATGATCTCCCTCTCCCTCGCAGTCCCACTGCCCGACTGTTTGTGCATGTGTCAGTGTGTATGTGTGTGTTCAAGAGAAGCACAGAGAGAGAGAGAAGGGGGAGGGAGATGGAGGGAAGTATGAGCTTTCAAGAGAGGGAGTTTTACCTAGTGATTACAAAATGTTGCTGAAGTGGATTACATTTATGCGTCTCTATGTGGACTTGGGATTGTTTGGATTCCTTGGTGAGCACAAAGATTTGCACGCTGCATTCCTGGATATCTTTGTGCTCAGCTTGCAGATGAATTTTGAAGTCAAAGTCGCCTTTTTGGGTCTGTACAGTGTGGTCGTGTGACACTGGCCCGTGGGTAACGAACGTTTCCTTCCTTGGAGGAAATACTGGTTCATGTGAGCCCCGGAGACAGGAGGCGGTGTGGGTCAGCGATAATCATTTTGAATGGACAATGCCGCAGATAGGTGTGGGCGAGCTAACACGCATGCCTGGTTGGACAGGGAGGGCCTGCAGGAACTGGCCGTGAATACACACTCACGCCACGGGGTCAACAACAAAACAAAACAGCCAGATAAGAAGCACAGGCATCCCACTTCCATATATATATTGTTTTTTTTTTCTGTTGGTTTGTGTGGCTATCGTGGAAAAGGCACAAAGACGTGGCATTTAGAAAAACTGAGCAGACATCCAGCACCATTCCTGTGCTTTGAGTTAGTGTGAGAGGGAGGTTAGGAAAGGGTGAAAGCTCATCCTGCTCACGTTGAGCAGATTAATATTCACATTAATGAGTTTAAAGAACTGGTTTCTCTCTTACAGAAAAGATAAATTTGTGTTTGGAGAAAGCCTTTGATCTCCTCCCCGCACAGACAAACTACCTTAAACATGTCAAGTTGGTTGGAAAGTCACACTCACCATATATGGGCTGAAACATAATAAGTCCTTTTTGGCATCACTGCATTTGAGGATAATATGAATTCACAGCATTAAGTCAACATCTGTGTGTATACTGAATGTTTTGAGTTTCCAAATTTTCATCCACAAGTGAGTTATTTGATGTTTGGATAATCAGTGCCAAAAGACAAGAGTTCCACAAGAATGTTTTACACTATTACTTGTGGTAGGAGACAGAGAGAGGTCAGTGGGGAAGGATGAAGGGAGGAGGAGGAAGGGAGGAAGGGTGGACCACTCACTGACACTCCATCAGATCTGCAGTCATACTTTCATATAAGAAGCCAAGTTATGTAATTATACAGTGCTGCTCAGTGGCCCTAAAAGAATAATTCATACGGTTTTAGGCAGCCGTGGAAGTCCTCAGGTCTCTTACTTAAGTGAAAATAGAAATACCACAGTGTGGAAACACTCCCGCATTCAAAAGTTTACTTACATCAAAATATGTTTAAAAAACCAAAGGTCAAAGTACTCATTATGCAGAATGGCCCATCTCAGATTAACGTATACCATCATTATTGTAGTGGACTTATCGATGTATTGCTGCTGCTGGTAAAGGTAGAGCTCGTTTTAATTACTGTGTATACTGCTGGGGAGCTTGTGAATTTCCCTCTGGTGACTGATAATATCTTATCCTATCTTAATCTATATTAACACATCATAATGTATTTGCTAATTATATTTTGTATTATCAAATAAATTATTAATGCAATGGAGTCGAGTTGTTACTTCCATCACTGGTGTCAGGCAGCATTTGAATAGTTCTGCCCTGTAAAGCCACCTTTGTTTGGTTTGCATATGGACAATTTATCCCCTCCTTGTGGAAAGAACAGAAACAGTACCTGACTGTAACTTTAATCTTCAACAGTGATGGTACATCTCCCTCTGGTTAGATGAATGGATCCCCCTGAATTTCTCCCATCTTTGTAAAACTGTCAATTATCTGCTGTTGAAAAAGCTCAATACGACACACTTCACTCTCTTGCACCCATGTTGAGTAACAACTATGATCATCTTTACGTTAACAGAGCAGTACGATGGCACCGGGGAGCCACTTGGTATTTTTAGCCTGTTTGTAAAAATGCCTTTACTGTACAGAAGTCACTGCACAGAAAGTGTCTAATGCCACCACGCTGGATTTACAATAATACAACCTGCCAAACAGGAGAAACATTTCTACAATCTTTCTGGATGTAATAAGCAGGAGATTTTTGTGGTACCCTACGTGAGGAAGTGCATCAACACAGCAGCAAATAAAGCAGTTAATCCACAGATCGTGTCAGATCAACATGATAAAAGTCCAAATTATGACTTTTATTACACTAATGCTGCAGGAAAAGGTGAATGAATACCTGCTGCAGTGCATTTATGCTTGATTCAGAAGGTAGAGTTCATTATGTTGGATAATGTTTAAATTCACACTGTTGTCAGACCACCAAATGTAAATTGAAACACAGACCATCCCAGGTGGAATGCTGTGAATGCAGCGTCAACAGGCAGGTGACAAAACCATTGAAGAATCAACAAACCTAAAACACAGAGGACGTCTGAGGACGGAGGAGGCAAAACGAGAGACAGAACCAGAGGAGAGACCAGACAGACGCCACGAGCTGGAGAAAACTGGGATGTTTTGGTAGGATATATTGCGTTTCCCACCCAGCGGACATGTTTACCTTCATGTCTCTGAAACAAAGGGGACATTTGGTGATAAAACCATAGTTGGACCCCTCGGACATGCGACATAACTTTGAAATGAAGGCTCTCACTTGCTATTTGCTCTTTAATGTTTAATGAAATGGGGAGCCAAGGCCACCTCGGGAAGTTCTTCCTTTTTTCCCCTAAAGCAGCGAGAAGGACATAAATGCCATTTCTATCTATGCTCTTATCAGCACTGGACCGGAGGACACAGGCTGCCCTTCCTTGTCCCTGTGACTACAGCCTCTTTAAGGAATCTGGGGCCACCGCGCACCATTGTGCTGTCCTACAGGAAGTTCGGTTCACTGCTCACTCCCAGCATTCACTGGGTTTCCTGTGTCAGGTTACCACGTCCTGTGTTTATTTTCTTTGGTTTTTGTCTGTATCCACCCTATAGGACTTTTCTAACATCCACCAAACCGTACAAAAGAGAGGATGGCACTATCTCAGCAGCTGGGAGGAGGTGTTCCACAGTGACGAATGCATCTTTATCTCTGCAGGGACATACTTCTCCCACCATGACGGATTCTGCCTTGTCTTACTGTGACCTGTCTTTTGGCATCGCTTTAAATTCCCGAGTCTCTATCAGGTCTGCGGAAAAGAGTTTTTCCCCACCTAAACCCGAAAGAACCTCAATCAATTTCAAATTAAGCAGTCCATTCAATGGACATTGTCTTTGACAGATAAGCTTGTTACACCTTGAGAAAAGGCTAAAGGAAAGACTTTAAAACAATCTCTTCAAAGTAATTATTGCTCTGCTCAGAGTTTTTTTTTTCTGTGCACTCCTCTAAAACAAACAGCTTTGGAAAACTTAGCAGGGTGTGATTGATAGAGAGCATGAATGATGTATAAAGTCTATTTTGCCCAGATCGATACTGAATTTCATTAGGACACACCTTGCACGCACTCACACACATACACCATCTTTACTGAGGACATTGCAGGGTTTTCGCTGTTACAAACCCTCAACTGGATTTCCACTGGCGAGCGTGCGTGTGGGTATGTGCCTGTTATCATTCCATATCTGAGCGTCTAAACAAGGTGCCCTGTCAAACGCTGACTCTCACACTCCAAGTTGCCTTGATATGGTTAGGCTCGCCACGTGCTTCCACAAAGAGTTCACCTGCATGCTAAGCACTGACCTCTCAACCAAAGCAACACAGCCCTTCTTCATTTACCCCGGCGAGATTCCCCCTGAGGATCGCTCACCTCCATTGTCCTTCCTCCCACTCCTCTGTATGCCCGCAGTGATGACCATCCTGCTCCCGCATTCACATCCAACATCCACCCGGGTGACTGCCATCCACCTTGACAGGGGGAGTGGAGCCTGAAAAGAGAGGGTGGATGTATACATGATCATACATTGCACCATTCTTTTTGAAGTCTCAGATATACACGTCTAAATCTTTTCTCTCCAGATGAGCAGAAAGTGTTAAACAAGAGAGAGACTAAACAAGTATGATGGAGAAAAAAGTGGGGTCTGGAAATCATTTCCTACTCAGTGTTTATATACACAGCCAGTGCTGGTCTTTAGATGGTGTTCAGACACAGCTCGGTGTTATGGGACTTCATACACCCTGGCCAGACACACCAGGGACAAAACTGGTGACAGATGAGGACATGAGAATAGACTCCTTTTTGACCCACTCAAATAGTTTTTGCTTTCTACAGAAAGTGCATTTCTGTACAATGGCTCATTTCCTCCCAGCTTATCCCGCAATACAGGACGGAGAGAACGATAGTCAATGCAAATCAGTGAGCTCAGCAAGAGAGAAACCAACTCGTGGCGCTGACTCTAAAATCTGTCCACACAAAAGTTTATCCATATAAAAAACACACAAGTACAAGCATTGGAAAAGTTTTTTTTTCCTTTTAAAGAAAAAAAAAAAAAAAAAAAAACATGCTTCAAGACCCCCCCTCAGTAATCTCCTGCAATATTTGACACACATGTGCTGGAGAGTAAATATTACCATTTGGAGGGATCCACTCAACAAAGAATATCAAACACATTCAGAAACAATCACACTCTGCAAAGCCCCACATGGGCACACGATGCACAGCGAGCTGCAGATCTGTGAACACACAGCGTCTGAGCATGCATCACACTTGGCGTTTTACGACGTAGGTCAATCACTGTGACCTCTGTGGGCTTGTATTTCATGGCAGCACTTGGTCAGTGGACCGTGAGGTGGTGGTGGAGGGGGGGGGGGGGGGGGGGTTTGGGATGTTACCGCTCAGGATCTCATCTCCTCGAGTCCCAGGGGGTGCCAAGCTCGGGCTTGTAATGAGAGGCTTTAACTTATTTTACTTCATACGTGGGTGTGCGGTGTGGGTGTATGTGCGTGGGTGGGGGGACGAGTGGGGGTCCTCAGGGCCAGGGAGGGTCCACACTGTTGGTAAAAATGAACCCCTTGAAAGAAAATTACGTTTTTCCTGCACTATAAATCCTACCTCTGCCCCTTGTTTTTGGTGGTATGTGACAAACTAGCGGATCACAGAGAAGGACGCGGGTTTTTCTTTCACCGATGGGAATCTCGTGCTCCTCAATTCAGCCCTCGTTAGGCAGCGCTGCTCACTAAAACATGCTCTCTATCCAAGCAGTGAAATGGTACCATGAATCAAATTTATTTACCCAGCATAGTTTTGTTAAAAGGCCTCAGTGTTTGTGTCAAGTGTAAAAGTTTTCACACATCTAACAGATCAGATAAAAATAGCCTCACTAAATTCACAGCTTCATAAGAAAAAAAGCACAGACACAGAGGGCAGAAATGCTGTAGGAGTCAGTAGAGAGCAGGCAAATGTTTCACTGGAAGAAAGGTGCCACTGCCACAGCAGTACGCTCCACTTACAGTCCTCCCATAATGCTCATTTGTTTCTGCCCAAGAGCAAAAGTCTTACTCCAAACCCGCGACTCCGGCTGTTATTATATCATGTCTGTTAAGTAGATACGCACAGAGGCGTGGGTTTATACACGTCTGCTCTTAGATCACTGCTCCACTTGTACTTTGTGCACCCCCCAACCCCCCAACAACCCCCCCCCACATCACCTCCCCGTTTTGTGGGAGTTACATTCCACGCATAAAATATGCAACCCAAAAGCCTCTGGGCCCCCCTAAGAAATAAAGAGGACAGTTACCATGGCAACCCCGAACAACAGCAGCACACAACATCCCGCTGATGGACAGCACGCTCCAGGAGGCCGGTGCACAGGTGCTATTTTCTTTCAAAACATAAAGAAAGACAGAAAAATGTGAACGCGCTAATGTTTTCAAATCTAAGGAAAATTACCTTTCCAAATGCTCATTTGTTTTCAGGGGCCTCTATGACTTTAGCAGCTCGGATGTCCTGTGTCCAGCGAACATTTGAGCTTCTTCAGGAAAAGAAATTACCATTTTCCTTATCACTGCCTTCAGACGTTCAGACGGTTTATACTCAGCAAAGCAATAGTTCGGGAGAAATTTTGAAGGCCGTACAGTGAACTCATTGTCGTCAGCGCATACACGTGAATTATTAGAAATGTTCACAGATCTGTGTGTCATTTACGAGCTGGAAAATCAGATTGGCCTGGGAATGCAGTGCACACGGGCAATTATTAGTCTGTTGATTATCCAAAGGAAACAAAAGCAGCATTAATGTGATATCTCGAAACTTTACAGGTAAAAACATCCCTTGGCAGAGCGTGAGGGAAAATGTAGCAAGCGTCTCTGATGTGATAATAAAAGGAGATAAAAGCGCCAAAGGAAACATGCGAAAGATAAATGGAGGCAGAGGGGGAGTGGGAGTCTTGCTTGAGGATGTGTTAGTGGCATGGAGCGTGGGTCCGGTTCCCACAAAACACTCGATCGGCCTAATTAAAAGAGCCTTGGCATGATACATCCTGAGCAGTGGGGACTCAGGCCACGTGCCAAGTCTGCACTCACCTCCTCTCTCCCACACACATCCAGACACTGCCATCAGCCACAACAACATGAGGAATAAAAGAGAGAAAGCAAATTCTGGGCAAATTCTCAAGACGTTCTGCTTTGTGATCCAGCAAAAACAAGGCAGGAAACTGTATTTGAAGCACAGCAGAGGCTCACGGTCAAAGATGTATCTGCTGTCACTGACCACTGGCTCTCCTGTTTGTTCCCTCGGTCTGAAAAGCGCATTCAGAGTCCCTTCGACAGAGTATCCTGAGTGCTAAAGTGAGTCATCTTTGGCAACTCCTGGAAAGAAAACCAGTCTTTTGGAGCACTACTGTACATATGAATCAAACTTATGTATGTGGAAGGACTGCCAGGACTTAATGCATTGCACATTGCTGGAGCATGCAAACACATATGCACCGTATCCTAGCGCGCACACACACACACATACATAGAGAAACTACACACACTCATACAAACAGCTATGCATGTTTATTTAAGAGTTTTTTTTTTCTTTTTTCTCCAAAATAGACACACCAGTGTTGCTACAACAGTAGGACACAATCTACAAAACAACCTAATTCAGTCGAAGAGTATCATCTTACACGGGCAAAAATTCTATATTTTTATTGGGTAAGAAACTGGAAAGTATTAGAGAGCACTCTGGACATCGATGTTCTTTTCTGAATTCAAAGCGAGAATCTTGGTTTTATTATTGTAAATTATAAAAAAAAAAAAAAAAAATTGCGTTTCTCTTCCATGAGAAATGATATTGAACACTATGCGTTGAAGAACTTTACTCTGGTAAACTACTGCAAGCTGTACGGCCATCTTTTGTCCTCACTGCAGACATCATGCGGCATGCACGTGTGTGTTTAAGGAATGAATTCTGATTAAGACTTTTAATGGCCACTGCAGCGTTTTTCAATCATTTAGACAGAATTCAAATGAATGTGTTCATTCACATGTTTTGTTTAGTTTTTTCCTCGATCGTTAATATGTCGAGCTTCTGGTGAGAAGTGCATCAGTGGTGCGCGCTGCATCACACACATGACCTCCATTAACTACACGCTCTACCTGCACTGTAAAATCTAACCACATTGTTGTGATGTGAATTGTAAGACAGCGATGTGTATCGTACCTGTGCATGTCAACTTGCCTACAGGACCACCTGTCCATTTAAAGCCCTGTTCTTCCACCGTGCTGCAGTGAGCAGACAGCAGAGGACAAGCAGGTAATGGGATTGCCACACCCTGTTTGGGTTCAAAGCCATAGCAGCTCTCAACTGTAGGACAGCACACTGGGATGTGTCTGGGGAGCATCACCTGGATGCTGGAATCGCTCAAGCTGCACAAGCTCATTGTTCAGCGCTGTCTCAATCCATGTAGGAAAGAAAAAAGAGAGGACGATGAAAAAAGTGCCCTCAAAAAGCAGTGTGTGTCAGTATGTGTGCATGCTGGCATGTGTGCACAGATATGCATGCATACGTGTGCCCAGGAGTGTCATGACATGGCCTTTTTTCCCCTGTGTCAACTCTCTGGATCTGCACCTCTGAGATAAAAGAGGGGAGAGGAAGCCTTGTTGCTTTTTCAGCCACTAATCCTTCACATTAACTATTTCTCCCCTTTCTCTCCTTAGTTTTCTCTATCTAGAGAACACAGGTTGACGCTGTTAACTTTTCAGTTTCCCCGCAGCACTGAAGACCCTCCAGAATTACCTATGCTCTAAGATTAGGAGGCTGTAATTCCTTTTGTTGTTGCGGCTGTAATGAATATCATAGGATGCTTATTTTGTGAGCATGGTGTCTGTATTTGAATGATGAGCATGTGCTCTGGGTGGCTTTTCCTCTTTTCAACCATGTGTGAGTCTCTGCCTTATACCCCAGCTTCCATACGGTGATAAATCCACCACCTCCACGCTGCATCCAGCATCGTTCTGCCCTCCTTCCCACCTTAACTAAAAAAAGAAAACTTTTCCATCTACCAAATCCCTTCATCCATGGCCTACA
This sequence comes from Chaetodon auriga, assembly GCF_051107435.1. Taxonomy (NCBI): domain Eukaryota; kingdom Metazoa; phylum Chordata; class Actinopteri; order Chaetodontiformes; family Chaetodontidae; genus Chaetodon; species Chaetodon auriga. Next base: position 22,781,043 of record NC_135078.1, on the reverse strand, counting down.
GGTTATCTCCCCCTACTCTAGACATAATCCTGGCCCCTCTGGCAGAGAAAAAGAGACAGAGAGAGAGAGAGAGAGAGAGAGAGAAAAAAAAACGAAGAGAAAGGACCATATAGAGACAGAAACAGAGAGAGGGGATAGAGAGATTCAGACAGACAGAGAGAGGGAGAAGTAGAACAGGGAGGAAACAGAGAGAGGTAAAGATACAGAGAGAAACAAGAAGCATGGAGACAAACAGCAATGCTGTTAAGTCAGTGGAGCAACAAGAAAACGTAAACACGTTCCCTTCTCCAACGGCCTTTAGCAGAGGGGGGAGCAGACCTGTCAACGATTGTTAACACATGTGTCCAGGCTTCCTCTAGGCCGTTTACTTGGAGACTGAAGGAGGCTCAGCACCAAAGATTTATGGCTCCCGGGGAAGAAAAGGAAGTGTGTTATTGATAAGTTGCAAAGAGAAGGTGAGGGCGCCCACTGCAGTAATTAGAGGATGAACTTGCAGCCCATTGATTGAATGGAGTCCAGAGCCACATCATACAGTACCACAGTCACAGTCTGACCTCACCGTGGACAGGTGACCTCACCTCTGGGCTGGAGAGGTGTGCTGTCATAGCAAAGGACTCAGACACACTTTGATGTGTTTAAGTGTTGAATTTGATCAACGAATCAGCCTCTACAGCTGGCGTTGCATCAGCACTCAGCAAAATATGAATCAGTGATGAGCAGCCGGGCTCAAATCTGTCTTTGAGCATGCTTTAGTGTCCGTGTGTGTGTCTGTGCATGCGCAGTGTGTCAGTGTGTGCATGTGGGTGGAGGGGGGGAAGAGTGCTGCTTCTGTTAAAGCCTAGTATTATCCCAGCATTCACCAGTGTTTCCAGTGACCACAGGCTTGGAGGCCGGCCCAGTCCTTCTAGACACTGCTTAGCAATGGGACCCACCATTGTTTGATTTGGCTGCATATTCCAGTGTTTTCAGCATTGCCTAAAAGAGGAGGGGTCAGTGGAAGCACTGAAGAAGTCTGGGCTGGAAGGAGGAGGAGAAGCGAGGCTGCAGTCGGCCTTCTTCCCATTCCCCAGCTTTCCTAGAACTTAGGAAAAAACAACAGATGCAGGGGCTAAGTTCAAGTTCTGTTTCTTTCATTTTTTCCCCCTGCCGTTTGGTACCAACAATAATTCTCAGCTTGTTTGAGTCGGCTGTTGCAGCACTTTACTCCATCAAGACGGCTAAGATGGTGATAGGTATCTTTAATCAAGGCAAAGTATGTTAAATACATTCCACAGTGTAGGCAGTCACTGGGTTGCGCACGTTTGACTGGTGCTTTCCTGTGTGTTGTTTCTGTCTTTGTGTCTGAAATTTGTGCGTGAATGTGTGTGCACGTGTCACTTGTTTAACCCAGCAAATGAAAACACCAGTAGTACCCATTTGTGAATCTTTTCCCATATCTGCATAGCCGATAGTGTCAAAACAAGAAGCACAAAACTCGTTATTTATAGCCTAGATTACAATGATCTTCATTGTAAGTGTTATGCATAAAGGTAAAATGTCCCAGCGCCTGGAGAGTGTTCAGTGTAAGCAGTCCATTATAACTAACGCTGAGGAACTTCCAGGACACAAGCCCACCTGAATCCCTTTGTTCCCCAGAGTCAACATTTTAACAGTGCAGAGCTCCCATGCGTAGCCAGGAGCTGGTCTGGAAATCTGAATCCCTCCATCTCATTAATAGTAGATGCCCTCCATCCAGGGCTGGAGATGCCTGAATAATCCTCTCCTGGGTTTTTGTCATTCAAATGTATTCCACCCAGTGAGACACCTGTTCTGCAACTTGGGTCTCCATGACTTCGCCGCGTGCTTTCCTCCTGCAGAGCCATGGTGACTGTTTTTCTCACTGAAGGACCGACAGAGGAGACGAACTTTCTAAGGGCACCTAAACACACCTAAATGTTAGTACAGACTGTCTCCTCTTCCTTCACAACCAGGAAGCATTCAGCATTCTGAGCAGCAGGCACCTCCAACAGGACAAAACCCACGAATCCACTCTGACTATGAAATAGATTTCATTAACTGCAGTAACTAGAGTGTACTCCTCTTCCTCTTACCGAGTACACCAACCCCCACTCTCTGCAACTCCCTCTCGCATGCGCCTTCCCCTCTCCTGCCCAGGTGAGTGTTGTTCAAGCTGCAGCAGCGGTGGAATTACACAGGCAAGACGAAGAAAGCGCACAATTATCTTCAATATCTGTCAGACACATGACAGCAACACCCCCCACCCCCCCCCACCCCCCATCCGCTTCCCACCCACCAACACACACACAGACACACACAATCCAAAGGAAAGTACAAAGAATGGGGGTGTGCTGCTCTTTTGATTGTTCAGAGGCATAGAAATTGTCTCTCTCTCTTTCTCTCTCTCTCTCTCTCTCTCTCTCTCTGTCTTTCCCTCCCTCTCTCTCTCTCCTACCCCCTCTTTCTCAATGCCTTTTTCTGCTCATTACCCACCACATTTGCATGCCGGCTGCCAAAGAGCAGGCAACGATGGGGAGGGAAATAAAATAAAAGGATTAGAACAATGGTAATCACTGCTGCTGTGTGTGTGCGTGTGTGTGTGTGTGTGTGTGTGTGTGTGTGTGTGTGTGTGTGTTTGTATATGCATGCATGCAAGTGTGACAGAAAGTGAAGTTCAGAAAAAGCATTCAATGTGAATTCATCTTAGACAGCATCTTAAAGAGCGATGGAGAGAAAAGATGAAAGGAGGCAGGTGTAATTAAAATCTGGGGTCAGCCCTTCTTTTTGTGTCAAAACAACTCTAACATGCATTATTTCCTCTAGCTCTAAAAACGAGGAAAATTGCGCTTTAGATGCGCCGCTTCAATCTGAAAACAAAAAAAAAAAAAACAAAATGGGAACACTTGAATGATTAACATGTGCATCTAACCTTTCAATGTATGTGTGAAGTGCAGACAAAAGTTTCCATTTTGAACCAAGCATAATTAGGAAAGAACTGCTTCTGAGCCTCCCAGAACTAAACTAAGAAAGTGCACTGAGTTGTAATAATTTCCAACTTTGCAGGATGTCTTTCGGGTCTTTACCTTCCAGAGTTGCCAACCAATGCCCTCTGGGTAGACAGGCTCCATAACTGACATGAGCTCAAGCATGCAGACAAGACCTAATAGAGCTGGGCCATATCAGCAGGTCTGGAGGGGGGTAAGGACTGGCCGTATCGCAGCCGTGGGTAAGACCTGCAGGAAAGACTCTTTCAGAGCAGGGAAGGTCGATGAAAGACCCCCATGTGCCGCAGAATGGATTATGTCTCCTTCCCTCTCAGGGCACTGATAACCACATCAGCTTGAAGGACCCCCTCAGGGCCAGTGCAGGTGAGGCTAGCTATCTCTCTCACTTACAATCATGAATCCTTGATGCATTAACTGCATTTCAGATGCATGTGAGTGTGGAGCGGTCGGAGCTAAAGCGAACAGATGGGGATAAAGGATGGAATGTGTTAGTGTGGAGGAAGTGGAAACAGGAGACCAATCAGCAGAAGCACAACAAAGCTAGGGAATGCTAACCTTTGAAGGACTAGCAGTTTGAAAGAGGAGGGTGAGTGGGGATCTGTGATAATAGCACACACTTGATCACGCCATTACCTCGAATTAGGGATAATTAGCCTCGGTAAACTGGGCACGAAACACGCCTATGATGTTGGGCCCAGAAGGCATGCTGTGGTACCTTTTACAGCCCGGTGGCTGATTTTGGGCACACACAACTGCTGCTCACAGCACGGCGAGGAAGCGATAAAGAGAGCGGGCCCGGCTGGCTGGTAGCAAACTGGGAGTAATTATCAAAGAGAGCTTATAATCAAACATCCGAATCGCAAACACGGACTATAAAACCCCTTTGGCTTACATCCAGGAGTCGTTTTATCCAATTAGGTAAATGGCTGTAATGTGGGGGATTGAGGTGGAGGTGAGGGGAGGGGGCTGAGGCAATAAACGAATGGGGCTCCACAATCATACATTGCAGGGGATATTTGTCAATATTTTTCTCTTTCAGTTATTATCCCATTGTTTTCCATTGAAATAGCCCCATAATCAGACAACTGAAAACCTGTTTGTTGGGTGCAAATTTTAGTCACTTCAAATCTGGCTGCTGCGCTGTTGGACAGCAACAATAGCTTTTGGCAGTGTTTTCCCATTACAATTAGCATTCACTGTATCTGCATTTAATTACCAAATGTTACAATAGAGGGAAAAGTAAATCAAATGTGTTGTTTACTTTAGAGAAAAGGTTTGGCTTTGCACAAAACAGGATTACACCTGATCAAGACCCACTAACCAGTGAGCAGGTGCTGGATGGTCTGAGCAGCCACATGATCTGCAGCCCCACTTAGTCTCCTTAAATACTATATGTACATACAAATCACCATCAGCCATTAAATAGCTGAGAACTGAGAGATAAACCAGTGACTCCAGCTTTCATTATGAAGAGTCCTGGTGGTTTTGACGTACCACAACCCTTGTCATTCCCTTTAAAGATCAGTATTTAAACACTGAATACGACAGCTCTCACTTTAAAGAGCTCTTGCCTCACTTACCTCTCTCTCTGTGTGAGTTAACTGGGAGCAGGATTGTTCAGTGGTGATGAAATCCAGATACAACCCAGTTTGTGTGTGCACCAACTCCCTACCTCCACCACACCAGAGAGGAATGTACCAGGCAGGGTAAAGAGAGGAAAGATGCTAAACTTGTGGCCTTCAGAGCTCCTAAAACCTGAAAGTCACATTCCACATGGTCTCGACACTTCATAGGCAACTGAACAATCTGGGGTTCCCTTTCTGTGAGTGACAAGCTTTGCACTGTGGGCTGTTGCCATGCACTTGTTAACCCTGCTCCTCTTCCCTCCTGCCATTCAAGGCACGGCTCGCACTACAGCAATACTATGTTAAGAGCTATGCAAATAGCAATTTCAGACACCACAAGCAAGAGCGGGATATTTATGGAGAAGTTGCAGAGGCACACAGGAAAACATGTGTGGTTAACTGGCTGACATCATGACACCAATCTGAAAGGGCAGTACAAGTGTGGGGAAGACTCTTTTCAACAATATAAAAAAAAAAAAGAGTCATAGCAAAATTTGATAAAGGAATATTCCAACATTTTGGGGGATTTGCTTTATTTGCAAGAAACGATTTTAGTGTTCAGCTCTGCCTTTAGCACAAAGACAAGCACACGGGATTGAGCATGTTCTTAAATAACCCCCTACAAAATGCATTCAACCCAAAGTAAACATGATACTGACAGGTTTCTGTTACATATCACCAAAACCGTCGATTATGCATGAAAGTAACGATATGTAGCCACTAACCCCAGGGATGAAAACAGACTGAGAAGCATTCTGCTAAACACAGGTGAGCAGTAACAAGAGAGCTCACGCAGGTGTGTCTGTTATTGTCTCTGCACATTTTTTTTTTTTTTTTTAGCCGTGCATAAGCATGTGTGTGTCTACGCATGCTGGTGTGTCAGAACGCTTGCGTGCATGTGTGTGTGTTCTTTTGTCAGGGAGTGAGGCAGACACTGACTCCTCCAGATGCGAACACCTACGCTGCACTCAGCCTCCAACTCCTCCACTAATAAACTCCAATATTAGTTACAGCCTCTAAACTCAGGAATGTGGCGGTTTAACTCTTTCCTGTCCGTACAGGCTGCACTCGGCAGCCCTCTCAGCCCAGGGCTTGCCAGCAGACTCACTCAGGCATGAGATGCTGGCTGTGCGTGCATGTACGGGGCATGTCCTACATGAGCAGACACATACAAGGCTGCTCGATAGTGAGGTGGCCTCTATCCCCGCGGGGCCTTAAGAGGAAAACACAAGAGCAACAGGGATGGTGTTTCCTGTAAACACCTTAGTGCTACAGTGCAGGTGTTACGCAGGAGGCAGAGCAGCACGAGAGTGTGTGTGTGTGTGTGTGTGTGTGTGTGTGTGTGTGTGTGTGTGTGTGTGTGTGTGAGGCTTGCTTTGAGGGAAATAAATGTTTTATTGAACGTTATAGACGTTTGAATCTATGAGACAACAGTTATATGTCAAAATAATTTCCTCCTGGCTCTGCTGTACTGTAAGGCTTGTAAAATTAACACAGCAACACCCGATCTCTTCTGGTCTCTCATACAGTAGTTTGCGGTCATCCAATCACATCATCATTCTCCACCCTAAATCATTTTGTCAGCTGATGAGGAGAAGAGACCCAAGTGGTGATTGATGTGATTTACTGCATAACCTCAGAATATTCAATCATTAGGCTCACTTCCCGCTTTAAAGGAACCCCAATCCTGTAGACTGGATAGCTACACTACTGTCTTTACAGGCGGTGTCTTTGGCATAACTGTGGGTACAGAACACAGAAAAAACATGCATTCATCATCTGTGCCATCACTCATAGGTTCCTGACGGGTTGTTTTCAAGCTTTGATTCGGGTTTACTGCTAGCCCCCGTCATCTTGGTGGAGCCACAAAATGCAATGTTGGTTGAGGAGGAGGAAGCCTTAGTGGAGGTGGAGGAGGGATAAGTGGCAGCCACCACAGCTGACTGTGACGGGGCTGAGACACCTGTCAATCAGGCACACACACTCCAAGACATAATTCTCTGTAAGCCCCAAAATGTCCTGAATGGAACAACTATTCTGAAAATCACTACCGAGCAAGAATTTTATATTTGAGATGAATATTTAGGAGTCAGTCAAGAAACCTCCACCAGGCAAACACACTTCTTTTCTTTTTGTGTACGGGTGTGTGTTTGTGTGTGTAAGACACCCCCAAACAGGGGCCTTAGTGTCCTTAATGAGTCATTAATCAGCAGACGAGCCACGCAGGCAACAGATGCAACCGCAGACAACTTCTATGATCGCTGCACAGGTGGGAGGGTGAGGCTGGGCCTGAGAGGTGGGGGGGGGGGGTAGAAAATTTAGGAACAAATGAGAAAAATATCATAAGGATTAGAGACTATATACATCCTCTGGTTATATGCAGTTGACATTATCTCAAGATGCACAGACAACAGCGGCGCTATGGGGAATTTGATCTGCAAAAGGTCAGACAGAAATTGCATATCACTTTTTTTTCCTGCTTGTATCATGCACATGTTTACACACATGCATCTGTCTCTCTCAGAAGCGTGCAAGCGTATCAGAACAGATTTGTGGGAGCATGAAGCAAACGTTCACAGTGTGTGTACTTGCACTTGCTATGTAGTGAGGACCGGAGGTTTTAACCAACAGAGTGAGGACATTTTTGGAAAGTGAGGACATTTTTGGTGAGTCTGTATGAATTTAAAGGGCTGTTGGAAGGTTAAGAGGTGGCTTTAAGGGTTCAGGTTAGGGTTAGACATTTAGTTGTGATGGTCAAGGCTCGCGTGAAGGGCCGGGGAATGCATTACGTCAACGCAGTTCACGTGTGCGTGTGTGTGTGTGTAAAACGCCGTTTCTGGTTGACATTCTCCAAATCAGCCAACTCCACCCTCAGGACCAGCAGAGGAAGGATGCTCGTGGACCTTTTGCGGCAGAAACAGTCATGTTATGATTCAGCTTTCACTCCCTCAGAGGCGTCAGCCAATCTGTGGGTTGGTGGCAGTGTGAATCAGGACTGTTGCAACTCCCACTCCCACACTTTGAGACTGAAAATGTGTCTTTTGGATAACAAGTAAGTGTGACTATCGAGGCTTGAGCTCCGAAGGAGAGTTTATCTCATGTGCCCCTAATGTGATAATACAAACACATTTCTGACAAACTGAGCACTTGTAAATAAACAGTGAAGTGATCAGAGGATGTGATAACATGTCTTAACTACCGTGGACATACACAAAGGAGCATTGTTCTCAAATTGGCAATTTAATTTAAGTGCCTTCTGTCTTTCACATTGGTAATTTTTCCTCTGTATTTACTGTTTATGCCACATGATTATCGAGATTCCAACACGCTGAAACATTACCGACTTCGGGGGTTTCTGTTCTGTAACCGAGCCCGCGCTTTAACCCAGCAAGTGAAGAAATAATGTCCCTACAGAGATCAATAGAGTTTTGTTATTGTAATATTAGAAATAGAATTGCTATAATTTAGGTAAACACTCCCATTTAGACTTTTGGAGCTTTTTCATGCTCTAAGGAGCACAGTGTGCATGTATGTGAGGTTAGTGGTGCTATTTAGGTGTCAGGTGGATTGAAAGTGTCCTTTGGAGCAGGCTAGCGGTGTTAAACTGCAGGGCTGCAGCAGGGCAAGCTGCAAGAGCATGACTGATCTATTGAGAGGAGCATCAGTGTGAATGCAGCCGTGGCTCCAATCAATATCGCCTTATTTGTTTGTGTGCACGCAAGTGTAAAATTGTGTGTTGTCTCTCTGTCTCTCTTTCAAGTTGTGTAAGTTAGGGCCTTGCATTTAGGGAGCGACGGCGAAGGCTGAGAGCAACGAGGGGTGGAATGGAGAGATAGTTGGCATTTCAATCCCACAGAGAGGCAAGCGAGGAGAGTATTCATAGAATGATCTCAGCCTCATTCACAAATACAAAAGCCACTTGCTCTTTCCTAGGTGACAAAGAGGCCAGCTCATTCTTTTGCATTTACCTGCTTTGCATCAGGCTCATATTCCTCTGGTTTTATTCAGTCGCTGATATCAAGTGGCCTCTCCTGTGCCTCTTGAAGACTGAGGCTTTGAATGGGGATGTGCAGTCAGCGTCCTGTAGCTGCTGCCGGGGGAACCTTAAGTTCTACATCTGACGAGAGGGGAACCCAACACGTCCTCGTACCTAAATGACTGAATAGGTTGATTGCAAATGAACTCCCAAAATGACATATATCACCGTTGGAGAGTATCAGTGACAACCCAGTTCATGAGGACGGACCTTAGTTGTACTGGACTCTCATCTTCACGTGGTCGTGAAATGGTCACAGTTTGCTTAGGTTTCAGCAACAACACTACTTGGTTAGGTTCAAACAATAAAGGTACCTGGTAGCTAAACGATCATGGCTTAATGTAACGTAAGTTTAAAACCGCTCAATGTGAACCTTCCTCCACATGCAGACTTTCTTGCTCTCTGGACTCCGTCACCTGACTTCCTCTTTTGCTCCCATCATAATTACTATGGCCACTTGAGGCCTCACAATAAAATGTAAATATGACTCATAATAATCCACAAAGTTGACCTATAGAGTCCTTTTTCTAGTGAGTCCAAACTCAGAAACTTGCATCAAATGGCCCAGAGTGACTACAGACAAGCTTAACTAAAGGTTTTCTTCAGGCCACTCTTCAACCATAAATTGGATTAGCACAAACACACACAACTTTGTAACATTAATTTTTGCTACAGTACACTGTTTTCTCTCATTTACTGTAACACAGACCCAGGGCCTCGTTTAAGTCCTCCCAAATGTGGAGAACTTCAAGGACTTGAATGAATCCTTCACTTTTGCCCCAGGCCCATGTCTAACAGACACTCATTCCTTGTAAGCAGCATGAATTCACTTGTTCAGATGAGGTCATTTAAAACAATGGTCTTTTCAAGGTCGCAGTACTTTTTCAATGAGGCACTGCATCCCAAGGCAAACCTAATCATTGATCACAGAAATGTGATTTGTGGTATCGACTTCATTATTACTGTGCAAAGTGGCATGCCAAGATAATTGCATGAAAGGTGAACATAGGGAATTATTAAACGAAAGAAATTTGATTAATCTAATCATTTTGATAAGAGATTAACTTCAGTCTATTTTATATTCTAAAAATTGAAAGTATACTTTTGATTCTTTATTTATTTATTTATAAGATTTGCCCTAAATATCACCTCAAAGCCTGCATGGGGTCTCTAAATAGAGGCTTTCCTACCGCTTTATCCAGACCACCGTTTAACAATCACTTACATTTTCTTGTACTTTAATGCTTATATTAATATTGAATCTTCAAATTAAACTTTCTCAGTTTTGGGAGGTTGGAGTGTGAAATTTTTAATCAAAACGTAAAAATGAACCAGAACTTGAATCTCTGCGATGTCACTGTCTGTTTCCTTAGAGAGAATCTAAACACATGAACTGCCAGCTGAACTGTAAGAAATGAATTCTTGCTGCTTATAACGTCTGCACACAGAAAAACACTCATCGCGAACACTTCTGCGCGCCACACACATAAACACACTCATACCAGGAGGACCGCTATTCCAGTAGATGTGCGACCCTGATGACAGCCCCATGATGAGAAAGGCTCAGTGCTGTAGAGCACATGACAGTCAAAGGTAGCGTCCTGTCAGTCAGTCAGTGTTACAGTGGGATGCCAGGGCTGGGAGATGGTAGCTGTTGAACTCTGGAAAATCATGCTGAAACCTGAACCAGACCCCCTGGAGAGAGGCCCGCTGAAAAAAAAAACAGGTGCCCTGCACATGATGTTAGCTTGGGGGGTGACAATCAACCCCGATCCTCCTCATCACGCAATGTCAGTTGGCTCGTGAGCCAGTGCCCCCTCAGGAATAGCTGTGTGTTGTTAGGACACAGTGTTCTGATGAAATAACACCATCTTATCAACTCCATGAACTCCAGTCCCAGTTATAGTGGCTAACTTTTTTTTAAAACGTAATTCCCAGAGCGTGTGCTGCTCCTGTAGCCTATTTTAGCATGTTACCTTACTTTTTAACACAACCTCCAAGCGAGCACAAATAAGAGAAAACAGCAGCACAGGAGGCCAAGGCAGTCAACAATGTGCCGTCAGCCCCTCCGCTGTTTTCAGGTCTCTGATTGAGAAGACAGGTCAAAGGTCAGGGCTGGGCACACACAGAGGAGATCTCCCTGACCTGTGCACACATGGCCCCTCACCTCATCCACGTCACAGTAACACAAACAGCACACATCCTTACTGAAACATTTAGTGGCTATGAGAGAACTATTTCTGAGAATGATGAGGAGCATCTATTATTGGGGTGGTGGTTTGACCTTGCACCTGTTCGGAGTGGCATTAATGGAATGGGGGGTAGCTGTTCATGTGAGCGCCTGGCTATGCAACCCTGTGCTTCTCCCTTTATATCCTTGTGTATTTCCCATCAGTGCATCTTGACATTGTATTTTTGTGTGCACTCATGTGGTACAGTACGATTTTTGTGCCTTCCTACTTAGGCGCTTGCATGTGTGGTCTTGTGAGAGAAATTTGTGCGTGTACTGCGTGTGTGTGTGTGTGTGTGTGTGTGTGGTGCTCCCCCATCGGTAAAGTTTCACACACCCCCCCACAGGGACAATGCAATCAGACGTCACCACAGGAACCTGATATAATGATCGCTGTGGAGTGTGCTAATTAACACTGAATAGAGCTCATAAGCGCGGTCCCTTTGCCAACAAATCAGCCGACAGCACAGCACACAGGCGTTTGTCAATGAGCCGAGCAGAGGCAGGGTCACACACTCGGCGCAAAATCCAGCTCGTTCCGAGGAAAGCGCAGTGGCACCTACAGACACATGTGCAGCACATTGAGAATAGATGCTCCTTTATTATGGGTGTAAACAGCCTGACAAAGCACAAGACTTTGAGGGAATCGTGTCCTTATTCAAGTGCCCTTAAGCTGTTTTCCCTCCCGCTGCAGTAAACAGTATCATTATTTATATCACCATTGCCTATGAGGGAGTGTACATACACTGAGAAAGCAAAACACTAGCTGCTAGCAGCACACAAATTTTAAACACACACTCATACACAACCGCTGGTCTCCTTTGAGATGTCAGCGATCTGCTCACGGTTTGGTGGAGCCATTGTTCAGAAGGGCTCATATTCTTTAACGGGGGGCCTTTTGTTGTTGTAAACAGCATGAATTTTTAATCCAGCCCAAGATTCTGGGCTGGTAATGAATGTGTCTCGGCAGCCAGCCTCTCTGGGGAGGGAGGCCCCTGGCTCCTGTTGCTAAGTTTCAGCAATGCCTGAGTTCTGGAGGAATCAGCCTGTTACGCCCCACCAATCTAGTGTATACACACACACACACACACACACACACACACACACACACACACAAATATATATGTGCATGTGGGCACAGATATGTACACACAAGTAGTCTCCTGCACGTAGGCAGTCGCCTTGGCACACAATCAAATTGTGCAAATATACAAAAGCCTTTAATATTACACACAAAGAGCTTGAATGTAACAAATGCAAAAGACAAAACACTGTATGCTACACGTGGTTTAGACGCTTATTTATATGAAAAAACATATGGACACACACAGGGCCACAGATGCCAAATGCTCACTCCTACCCAGGCATTCACAGAAAGACAGCAACATTTTCAATTAACTCACTCCCTTTCTATTAAGTCTCTTCCTCTAGCCAAGCGGATTTGAGGAGGGGCTCCACATTTTCCTTTTTCCAGCTTGCTTTTTTTCTCCTCAGAGGATCTATATATTCGATTCTGCACCAAGAGGCTGTCACTCATTTTATTAGTCTAAAGCTCGCTCGCTCAATAGTGTCAATTCCAAGCCTCGGACATTGACCTAAAGGAGTTCCTCCTCAACACCCAGCCTCAAATCAACCACATCCTCCACAGACATTTTCTTCCATCAAGCACTTTGACCACCACCACCGACAGTAAAACATCCTAAAACTCTCCCAAACAGATCTGACCTCACAGCTCCGGCTACAGGAATAAGGTGCTCATTTATCTGCATCTTCCAGTGAAGTTGCTGACACTCCCAGACTGCACATAATGACTGTGTGCAAGCTTTGACAAAAGCATGTGCATAGTTAAAAGCTGAAGCTCTACAGTGGAATTTCTCATTTATGCCTGACTCTATTCCTGACACATTAACCAAGTCTTATCTCAGATTGTAGAGTGAAACAGTGCATGTGTGATGTTGAGTCTGAAAATAGATCTGCTCCCATTGGAGCCTCTCCTGTCATAGAGAAAAGCTTCAATAAAGCTGAGAGATGTATACTGTGTGTCAAAGGGTTAAATCAAAGTGTTGCTTTTTTAAGTAAAAAAGCGGTGGAATTCTCCCGTCCCCCTTTTTCTGTCTTCCCCTCCCGAAGCGATTAAATTGCTGATTGATTTTTGTATCTCAGCTCGATTCCTTGCCCCTCGCGCTCCGTCTCTTGCCATTGATCCTCACAAGGCTGCTGACTCCAAAGTCAGAGGACCCATCCTCTCTGGCCTCCGGAAATGAACTTGTTAGATGGGCTGTGCGATTTATTGCTCATGAGGCTGGGGTGTCTCTGTGTGAATGTGTGTCTATAGGGGTTGTGTGTGTGTGTGTGTGTGTGTGTGTGTGTGTGTGTGTGTGTGTGTGTGTGTGTGTGTGTAGGGTGGGGATGAGCCAATGCTGCTTTCACAGGGTTTGAAATTTATTGCATGTCTGCATTTCTCTGAGCAGCAGTGCGTGTGCGCGTCCATGTGCGAGAGCAAAGTGCTGAATTTATACCAGCGTGTGTTCGTGTGTCTGCATGCGTGCGCGGTTATTATTCATCGTTGACAATGTTACATATCGTGCCACACAAGTTGGAGGTATTATCTTCTATTGCTAGCTCATGTCCTGTTTCACTTTCATCGTTACATTGATCTTGTGGAGCAGACTGGGCCGCAGTTCAGCGTCCAAATTCCAGAATTATTGATCACGTTGAGGTTTTGTTTGGCAGTTTTCTGCTGAGGTAGGATTTTGAGAATTCCTGGGTGTACTGCTCACTGATATGCCCCGTCCACCTGTGTGTGGCGTCAGACGCAGCCCTGTCCTCCACTGCAGCCTCCACTGACATATTGATTGGGTTCCATTTAAAAGCCCTGTTCTCCCACCGTTATTTACTCCAATAGTAAATCTTTACAATGCCGTAAAAGACTGTTTTACACACTTGGATTATACAATCTCCCCGCTGCAGCAGCCAGACAGGCGTGTGTCAGGAGAGGAGAGGAGAGGAGAAGAGGTGTGGGCTCCGTACCTCATCTCTCCCCTAGAGGCAGATGCAGTGCAGTGGCACCAGAAAGGGCCTTGGCACTACTTTAAAGGGTGCTCCAAGAGAATGAGCCTCCTGCTCGCCCTCAACTTCACTCTCTTCTCTCTAGTGTGCTTTGGCACTTCTCCATCCTTTTGTTTTAAGCTGTTGATTTTTTATTTTTTTTTTTTTTTGTGGCATTTAATTTGATGAGAGTGCCAGCTACCGTTATTAGTTTATAGTTCTGCAGAAAACGATCTTGCGTAACTGACCCGGCCCTCGAATCAAAGCATTGTCTTACATTATCCAACCAACTGAGGGCCTTTTGTGTGGCTTCAATCATCAGCTTGATGGGAATATTTTAGTGATGATGATTAATTTGAAGTGTGTACTGAAAGCGAAGAGGTATGAAAATTGTCAACGCTTGACAAGCAACACACCACGGAGGGGCTGAAGGATTAGTACCCATTAGGATATGTGAGCCAGGTAGAGAAGAAGTGACGCACGAGGTTTGACTCATGAATTCTCAGAGGTCACTATGCATCAGCGTAAATCATTCAGCTTGTACATAGCCGAGGTCTTTATTTCATTAGAGGACATATGCTCCACTTGTTCCCGCTGCCTCTCATCACTGCCGACCCCAGGCCTTCAGCCCTGCCCCGGCGCAGTGTTGCTATGGTCCACATGGCCTAGTCACACCAGAGGTAATAAGTACTTAATTTAGGAGCAGGGAGGCGGGCCATGCTTGGCGTTTATTGGTGTTGATGCCGAGCAGACTTCAAAAAGCCACTAGGCCCATAATTTATCTCTCTCCACGGACCCTGAGTGTTTCAGGAACAGAGCGAGGAAGACATAGAGAGTAAATGAGTGTGAGAGAGAGGAAGAGAGAGAGTATGTGTCTGCGTCTGTCTTTCAGTGGGTGTTTAATACTGCTTGGCTGTTGACTTTGGTGTACTTATTCTTTGATGTCAGTAACACGATCATCAAGGATCTTTTCCCCAACCCCCTGCAGTAGTTTTGCACCGGCAGCCGTGCATTCCCCCTCACAAACTCATCCAAGTTGAACTTGGCTGTCCAAATCATCTGCCGCTGGTAGCACTCACATGGGATACCCAAGCTGAAAGTGTACACTCGAAAAAAAGATCATTTGGAATAAACAATAAATAATTCAGCAGAGCGGTTAAATAAGTAATAGTGTGATATCTATTTCTTTGGTGGCGCTATTGCCTTTCTTTATTTATTAATGGGCTTAATAGACACCGTGTCTTGCCATGAAGAGCAGTCTTGTGAACTGAGTCCTTAAGGGAAAGAGAAAGTTATGGCTTTGTTTATCGTGTCTATCTCTCCATGTGCCTTTTTGACTTTTACTGTGAAGTGGCGAGACGCGCAGCGCAGTCTAGACTTTTTATTTTGTGGGGGATACGTGGGGGAAAGGGTCAAAGGAGTGACATGAGCCAGCTGTGGAATCCTGATCATAGTCATAGCGGCTCCCCCAATTCTTCCCCTCCTTCACACACACACACACACACACACACACACACACACACACACACACACACACACACACACACGCAGAGGCATATTCCCATCCCCAGGTCTCCTCTAATAGCCATAGATGTTCCAAAAATACCCTCCCCCACCCCATCCAGAGGAGGATATCCACCCTCCTCTGGGGAGATAGAATGTCTCTCTCCATATCTGGCAACCATGACCACAAATTAAGTGAGGGCTTCTGTGAAATATTTCCTTCGTGTGACTCTGGGTTTAAAAGCGCCAAGAAGGATACAGAATCTCCTCGGACTAGAAACAAGCATATGCGTGAACGCTTGAACATCGGTTCACAATGAAGTGATACAACAGCCCTCTCAAGCCTTTTCTAACTATAGGGCTTAGTGTTTCGAGCCACCCAGATTTGACTCCCAGAGTTGGGATAAGAACCTTTGGATGAATCCAGGTCACCATACAGTACGCCTCTAAAGCTGGGCAGATGTAAGGAAAACTATAGTTTCTGTAGCTGCATCCATGTGGCACATGACTTTTACTGCACCACCAAAGTACCAACTCTTAACAGTAAAAAGTGATGATTTTATGCGTTTTTCAAATTAGTTGAGCATAAATTAGCTAATTGAAAGCAAATCCATTAAAAGTTACCACAAACCACCAAAAGCAACTCTACCATTACCACCTATGCTAATGGGTTCACCCGCCTGTAATTCCTGATTTAATAAAGTTGAAAGTAAACTAAGGTGGGTGGGCTAACGGGCTGTTGTTCAAGTGTTGACACCTTCTAATATGTTGACAAATGTGTGCTTCACTGGCCAGTCAACGACTTGCTAAAATACGGCCACATCACTGTCTGAGCAGGACTGAGGCAGCGTGGAGCAAAGCTGAGGACTGTAAGTGTTTTAGCAGATAGGTGCACGAGAACACGCCGTCACCCTGAAACATGGCCGGCTGTAGCCAGAGGCTGTAAATCTAACAGCGTCAGAATGTCAGCTCTGGCTCAGGGTGACCAGGCACCTGCATTCTGCAGTCTGCAATGTAGACACTGGAGTGTTCGGTCCAAATACACGAGACAGATTAATTCATACAAGTATGCATGTTGCTACCGTATCATTGCTGTTGTTCATTCACAACAAGCTGTTGCAGTTTGTGGTCATTACACAACAAACAACATGCAAGTGTGAGCATGTGCATGTCTGCATTATGCATACAGGTACACGCATGCATTCACAATGCACACATCTGCACACACTCATACACACATCCCTCACCCGCTGAGGTTGCCCGGGGTGGAGAGAGGATAAGAAAACATAGCCAGGTCTGCCCCCTCTGGCCTATGGCTGTTGGGAGGAGAGGATGCCTCTCGCCTCCCATTTCCCCTTGTCCACAGGAGGCCCATCTCCACACAGCCACTGACCCATCTGTCCCGCATGGCTAACTGGGCTCCTGTGTATTCACCACAGCAGAGAAACACTGAGGGGAAGGAGGGGGAAGGAGGGGGACCTACAACATCTGGGAACCATCAAGCCCAAAGAGCCTTAGATCCTGAGATTCCAGTCTCCGACCCCTCTCCTCTCCTCAGCCCCCCCCACTCCCCTTGCCTCTACTCAACCCCTCCACCACCACCTTTCCTCTCCATCTGTCTCCCTCCTTCTCTCCTCTCCTCGCCTCTCCTCCTCCCCCCTCCTCTTCCTCTCCTCCCCTCGTCCCGGCTGCCCATCATTTCCATGTCTCTTCGGCAGTGGGCCTAATCCAAACAGATTGTCTAACTGTTTCAAAAACATACTCCCTTTCTCAGCCCCCTCTGCTCCCCCTCTCTGTCCTGTGTTCATCCTGGGGAACAGACACTCTCTTTCATAGTGGAGGAGGTGCCGGTGTCAGTCTGGCCTGGGTTAGCAGGTTACTGCTGCACAGAACCATTTCAGGAGGAATGAGCTAGCCAGGCCCCAAAGCACTTTGGCAGATCCCCATTTAATACTCAATCCTGACACATTACACGGCATCCAACCCTCTCCTCTCCCTCTTCCTCCACCTCCCTACTAAGTCTGTAGGAATGGCCACAGCTGGCCACATAGACACACACTGTGTGTGTGTGTGCATGTGTGCGTGTGTGTGTGCGTGTGTGCGTGTGTCCATGTGTGCGTGTGTGGTTCAAAGCCTATTGTTTCAGGCATATTGTCCAGCCCTGCCACCCTATTCCGTAGGCTAGTGCTGGGCCAAGGAGAGCCTTTGGGGGAGAGCCCCAGTAGGGGGCTCGGGAGCTGGGAGGTATCCCTGGAGACCACCAGGCCTCCCACTGGGCAGCCTGCCTACATCAGAGACTCCCCCTGCCACTGCCTGCTGAACTCCTGCATACTGTGTTTTGTTTAGAAGGAAGCTCGGTCCCTATTTACCATAATTGAATTAAAAGGATTAACATGGTTCCAGTGTTCCTCACATCTGTGTTCTCTATGATTCCACCTCTTTCCCTGTGTCTTGGATTCTTGAGGGAGGGGGACCGGGGATTTCGAGCTTCTTAGAAAACATTTTCTGTGAAATAAATGCAAGAATTTACATAATTAAATCCTATTTTACGATGTGCAAGAAAGACAAAGTAGGCTATAAAAAGTCGATTTTAGATTGTACTCCATTAAAATCTAAAGACACAAGCTGAATGTTCATTACAAGCTTCGTGAAACTGAATATAAAAAATGTTCTGAATATGGAGATTTTAAACCAAATACACGGTAACGTAAGATGATGTCGGAGAAATCCAGTGGAACTAGCAGGAGGATTCACTGTGTTGATTTTAGCCAAATCATGAAGCCGCTGTCCCAATTGGATTGTGACTGAGGGTCAGGGAAGTGGTGGCCTGCAGATCAGAGGCTGGATTAATTGTTGACACTCTCCCAGTCCAAACAGAACCTTTACTACCCCCATTACACACATACACATACACACCCACACCCTCCTACATCGAGGTCCTGACAGACACTTTGATTTATGTCTAGCCACTGACAAAAAAAGAGAACAAAATCAATTGGCTATTACCGCACTTAGCACTGGGCTGTCACCACCTGGGAGTAGGGTGTTGAAAATAAAAGACAGAGTCCATACAGCTCTTCCATACCACTCCATATACTCATTCCCACTGGGGAGACACAGATCAGTGCTCAATCTCCATATACACAGCTAGTCTCCAAACTGAGTGTCTGTAACACTTGTGCTCAGGGGCGGCGGTAGCCCAGAGGTCAGAGACGCTGGCTTGTGACTGAAGTGTTGATGGTTGGAATTGCCAGACTAGCTGGAGAGCTGTGGGTGGAGAAAGGAACAACCACTGCCACAACACCCCTGAGCAAGGCTCTGACTTCCATCTGGCCGACAGAGGAGTTCTGTGGTTGTACTGGGCTGCTTGCAGTTGTGACTGTTTGTAACTGTGAATGTGAAGCACCGCGTTGATGAAACAGATCAGACTTTCAGCATTAAATAAATGCAAAACTCGGTTTGACTGACTCTCAGCTGATTACTGGCTGTGAGTAAACTTAATCAGTGATGTCACAGAGCTCAGACTTAATCAGTCTGCAAGCTTTGAAGCGACCTCACCTCTGACTTTCAGAAATTTTCTTCTTTTTCTCTCACTGTCTTTGATCTGATTGAGATAATACATTCAATGCCAAGGGCACCACTTGTGCATCAACTCTTTTGCACACCAGTCCTGTTCCCTGACATAATACAACATAGTCAGCTGTGTAAGGTTGGCTGAAATACCATTTCTGTGATGTCAATGTACCCCTTCACCTTGCCCCGACCCCTCTGTCCTCCACTTGAAATTGTCCTTCTGTATAGGTCTTTTTATTCCCAGTGGAAGCTATTCCAGGCATGCATCATGCAAGCAATTGAGGGATATTTTTATGGTCAAGTTTCAGAGGGTGGGGTGTAAGGAGAAAGGGGGTTACAGCATGGAAAAGGCAGGAAGAATGATTTAGGGATCCATGACGCTGGACTGAGTCTGAAACATTCACTCGGATACAGCGGGTGACTGTAAGAAACAGAGAAATCACACACTGCACCGCCTTTTCTCTTTCCCTTTATAGGGGCGTGCCAAATGGAGTGCAGTTGTCAGAGGTAAAATGGGCCACATTGCATCACTCCCCCTCTCCATGTCATCTTGTCCCTCGCCAGCACGGGAACCATGTCTGACCCAACAACTGTGTGTCTGCCAACTGGAATGCGGGCCAGGGTCAGTGGCGGGGGCCTCATGGCCTCCTAGGGACTATTCTGAGAGCAGGAGCTCATCTCTGTTCTAACCCTATACTGGCGTCTTGTGACTGTGGTTAAAAATGGCCCAATGTGCTCACTGACTCTAAAACACAATCACTCTCTCCCTCTCTCATGCACACACTCACAGGCCTCCTTGGGGAGCTGCAAAGTGGAAACGAGGGGATGTGAAGCCACAGAAGCCTCATGTGGTCTTGTGTTCTCTAATTCAAGCTTATTTTACATTTCTGCAGAGTTAGTCACAGGCATCATTATAATCAGATGTTCACTGGGTACTCGGCATAATGATAAATGGGAAAAAAGATCATAAGAACACGCACGCTTGTCCAATCAAGCTCAGTCATGCTTTCAGTGTTAAGATAGTAATGCATTAGACACATCTGGACATACCTAAACTAGCGCAGTCGCACGAGGACATTACCTGAAAAGATTATGCTGATAAATACATTACAGTTACAATCTGCAAATCATCTTCGTGTCCATCTGCAGCTCGAGGTTCCAACCCGCTGACCATACACTGTAATCACTGTGTATTTAGCGTTATCTTTAGAGAGCTGGCCCGCGTGAGACCTCTTTATGACACTGTAAACTTTAACTGCCTGGGTCTTACTGCTTTAACTCCAGTCCAGCCACCCGAGGGAACCAGGGAGCTTATGGAGGGAGCTTACTGGATTGAATGGGAGAAAGCCACCGTTGTCCATTTCAGCAGCAGCAGCAGCAGCGTGACAGCCCGCAGCCAGCTGTTCTGGCACTGCCAACTAGCCATTTTGATGCTATATTTTGCAAGTTGTTCAATTGGTGTACCTGACAATATGCAATAGGGTACATGTGTTTTACTTATATTTAAAGACGCACAATATGGCCGTGGAGCGCCATATGGTCTAAACAAACGCATAGCTTGTTCTGCTCTAAACAGTCCGTGTGAAGTCAACCCACCTTGTACTGTACGCCGGACATGTTAACAAAAAAAAAAAAAAAAAAATCACTAACTATAATCTGTATATTCTATTTCACACATGGTGGGAGGATATGGATAAACTGACGCCCAATCCCCTAGACTGATAGCTTACTGCCTCTCCAACTTGAGTTGGCTTTTATCTCCAACTCTGCATGTGATGGAGAGGCTTCTTGCTGTTAAATCATCTATTTCATGAGTTGCTGGCACTCTGAAGGGAAAAAAAAATTCAAGGAGGCTATTAGAGCCTGGCTGTGTTAATGCAGCCACCCATTAAAAAATCCCCACAGAGCTGAGGAAAGTGGACTCATACACTTTAAGTATCTGAACACATACCAAGAGGCTTGCACTCACAGATAAATATGTAATCACAGACACAGACATGTGCACATGTATTATTTGATTTCTAAATACGTGGCATCTATTTCATCCTAATTTGCACTTAAGAAAATTCATTACGCAGCATTACATAGATTAAGATATTTAATTAAATATTTTAATGTTTTCTTGCATGTTATTCATTCAGGAATACTTGGGCATAAACAGAATCCAGAACAATGATACAGTACATATGTACAGAAGTTGTGCAACACATACCCAGAGAGACACCTGTCGTGACACTCAGATTGCTGCAGCCCCAAGATAGTCGGCCATCTCTGAGCGCTCGCTCACGTGAGCCCCTGTGGGTTGGGACAGAGCTGCCTTCTGGTGCAATACAAACAGGACTTTTATAGGCATGTTTACGAGCGGGTTGTCGTAGCCCCCGTTTTGGGACAGGCTGGGCTGAGCTAGACTGAGCCAAGCTGGGCAGGGGGGGTGGGCAAGGATTGATGTCAGGCAGGACAGTACAACCCTGTCTGGGCGTCTGGGTCATGTACCATGGCCTCTGCTCTCTCTGGTTTCAGCTCAGGTTGCTGTTTCATGTGGGCTCTCCTGCAGGGGGACACTAACTGTCAACATAGCTCCTCTGTGAACGGCATAGGTCAGTGCACGTATGTGGATGTAGGGTGTGTAGCTGGTGCTCACAATGGATCATGTAGAGAAAGCACCCCACTGTGAAAATGAACCCTATAAATAAGAGCTAAACATGCTGCTCTGCAAAAAATGCGATCCCCGTCAAACATGGTTTCATCGCTTGGGTCGATGCATTGATGTTACAGTCACATCAAAGTTTACATTTAAGGAGTGGGTGAGCATTTAGCCAAGGCATGGTTGCTTTATAAGCCTCTGTATTGTGTAGTATTACCACAGCTGTGCTAAAGGCCAGATGAGGCCCTGACTCCACGGGCTAAGGAATCATTATGGGCTCATAAAGGGCCCTGCGCCAAGCCTCCACTCAATAAACCTGGATCCACATGGAGCCAATGCAGCTGATTAATTAGTCAAGCAATCAATGAGCTGCGCCATCCATCCACTGATTTCCTGTAGTATTTTGCCCAGGTACTGCAGACATATACACACAAGCAACACATGCACACACACGCACACACACACATACGTACACATGCATACTGCATGCAAGAAAAAGCATACACACAGACACACAAATAGACAAGCCATCACACACTTATCCCTCCTTCACACTCACATACACTTGCCTACAAAATGATAATGAGATACAAAACAAAGAAAAACACTTTGAATTGGGGATAAGAGGCGACGAAGGAAAAAAAGCTGTGGGAATAAGTAAGAAAGTTCTCACCTTCAAAGCGGTAAGAGCAGGCTGGCTGTCAGTCAGGAGAGGGAGGTGCCATTTGAAGGATCAGTCATCCTTGACAGTGCTGTCATGGAGAGCCTTAATTAGCCAGGATTACTTCCTCACTTAATGAAGCATGCGCTTCTTCGTCTCGGACCGAATACTACTCTCCTCTCTCCCTATTTTCCCTCCCTCAGGTTTTCTCCTCCATCTATCTCCCTCACTCATTCTCTGTAGCTCTTTCCTGCTCTGTGTGCTTCTCTCCAGGCAGGCTGCTCAAATCGCTCTTCATATTGGAGACTTCTTGCATCCCCTATCATAGATGCTCTGTCACTTCCACTAACCCAAGTGGGTGTGTGGTTGCCCCCCCACCCCCCACCCCCCATTTCTTCTTCATGCATCCTCAATTGCAGCTTACTCTTTCACAGTTTTACTCAACCAGTGCTCAAGCACCGTGCTTGGTCAAGACCTGTTAATTTGCTGTTTGTCTATTTGACTGGCAGACCAACACACAGTCTGAATAACAAACATACCAAACAATTAATTGCTTGGTCCTTCCAAAGTCACATTGCCATGATGCTCCACATGAGCGTGGACTTTTGAGCTGATGAAAGAGGGTTGCTAGTCTATGTTTTTTGCAGCAGGTGCTGTCAGCATCCTTGGTCACTTTTCACTGTATTTTCACAAAGAATGTGCAAGTGCATTACAATATCTTCAAATCATATACAGTAAGTATTTTAAACCTGTTGAAGGCACTGCAGAAGAAGATGGAATAGCTGAGTGAGGCAGCGGGGATTGGGTAGGAAGGGAGAGGAGAGTGGTGATCGAGAGGGCTGACTAATAAAGTAGTGAGAGTATGGGCAGAGTATGAAGAGAGGAGGAGGAGGAGGAGGAGGAGGAGAAGGAGGAGGAGAGAAGTGAAGGAGAGGTATAGGCTCGGAGGAGCAAGGAGAGCAATTTGCCGCCACAGCGCACACAATGTCCCCTCCATGCCTGTGGGCCATGTGAAGACTGCTCCTTCAATTAAACTTCACACCGGTCAGGGAGAAAGAGATAGACGGGAAGAGACAGACAGACAGGGACGGTAAGAGATGGAGGGAGAGACAGAGACAGACAGAGGCACAGAGATCTCAATGTAGATATAGACAGCAAGCCTGGGTTACAGCGAACAGGCAAAAAGAGTGGACAGTAACTTCACGAGTCCGAATATAAAAAGGTAGAAATGTCTGGAAACTCAGATGATTACCGGCTTTTCATTCAGTGAGACTGTTCTGGAAAGAAAATGACATCATCCATCATTTGTTCAAATACCTGAAATGACCTATGTTTACATGTAAATGACTAGGACCTCTAGTGGCCATGCACGGTATGACTCGTGTTTGCAGGAACAGAGGCGGCCGTTTTTACACAGTCGCAAAACCTTGTAGGATGAAGGTTTAAAGGCGGGTCAGCATAGAGAACAGGATCCTGCTGTTTGTCACTGTTTCCTACCTACTGTGAAAGTTTTCCTTTAGCTTTGGCCACGACGTTTCCTAACCCTAACCAAGGAGGTTTTGGGCCTAAAGCTAACAGTGGCAGTGGAAGCTCAGAAAACAGTCAAATGAATCACTTCAGTTGTGGAAAATGTAACAGCTCTGGAGGCACCGACGAAAGCTGTCCTGCCAATGGGGGCATCAGATCAGGAAGTGCTCACATGTGTTGTTATGGAAGGCAATTACAAGCATGCACGGTTTTAAACGGTTTTTCAAATAATGACTGCACAATGATGGCAGCGCATCTTGTTTACAGAATAAATAACAAAACAACATTAAGACGATGAAGAGTCATCCATGACCGCGCAAACCCACTGGACATCTATTCGGACAGCGAGCCGACTGAGATGTTTCGCTTTGGCAGGCGAGCCCCAGCAAAACACGTTTCAGTGACGTTTCCAAATGTAAGTGCAATCTGTGGGCCTCTAAACTGTTACGCTCTCTTGACAACAAAGTACCCCGCAGATAACGTTAGTCGCGCAGCAGATCCAGGTTATTCCTCCTCGCTCCCTCCCTGAAACCGTGACGTTAATAAGATGGTGACGTTAATAGCTATTCAGTTTCTCCAGTCCACTAATTCTGTCCTGATATAGCCACATAATGCATCAGCTAGTATTTTTGTAAACAAAAGTTCAATTCTACCCTAAAGCCATGAAAGATTAGAGCTGCTCAGATTCTCTCCCCCTCTCTCTCACTCTCTCCCTCCCCATTCGTTTTGTTAACCAGATGCCTTATTTCATTACAGCACAGGTTTACATTATGTCAGCTTATGATATTATTAGTAGCAGTAGTATTTTAAAGTAGCCTCCCTTTTGGCAAAAAGCCTCATCAGATTTTAGAATGGCTTGCTATCGATTCACGACCACAAATACTTGCATTATTTATGATAATAAAGCTCAGGAACCTGAAGGTGGTAATACACATCCCTGCTTCGTCCAAAAATCACATTCACACTTACTCAGTAACGGTTCATGCTAGTCTCCTCACATTAAAAGAAGCCTGTAAATTAGCGTCATGTTGGTTTACCGTGGCAGGGATTGTCCAACACTTGGCAGTTTCTTCTGAGCAGGGGAACAAAATCCACGACCTCAGTGGTTTTAACCATGGTCAGAACCTGTTTTTTATTCTTTATCTCAAAATATCCAGGCTAATTGCCTTATTATGTCAGTATATGCTATAATATATGGTATATTATATAATTCAAATCAGTCATTCTGAGTGAATGTACAGGAGGATAGAACACAGGGCTTACATAAAGCGTTTTGTTTGGTGGTTTGCCCAGAGCATTTGACTATTTAAAAGCCTTAAGATTTAAAATGAGCCCACTTAACTATAAAGAGTATGCAGAAAAATAGACTG
Source organism: Chaetodon auriga (assembly GCF_051107435.1). Taxonomy (NCBI): domain Eukaryota; kingdom Metazoa; phylum Chordata; class Actinopteri; order Chaetodontiformes; family Chaetodontidae; genus Chaetodon; species Chaetodon auriga. Next base: position 22,755,824 of record NC_135078.1, on the reverse strand, counting down.
GCTATCAAAAGTTATGTGTATGCATGTAGTCTATCAATTTATGTTTTATGCTATTGTTAACAGAATATTAAATGGAGTGCATTTATATGGTGCTTTTCTGGTCCACCCACCACACAAAGTGCTTTACAACACATACCAGATGCAACCATTCACATGCAGGCTGGAGGAGCCGGGAACTGAACCACCGACCTTCAGCTCCTCGTTCCTGAGCCGGAGCTAACCCCATTAAAGCACATTAAAAAAAATAATACGCGCAGATGCATGCACATCAGCAGTGTGGCCACATCCAGATATCCTTTTCCCCCTCTGGGCCATCCAGTTAAAAACTGCTCTGAGAAAAAATGTGTAGTCTCCACTCAGTCCTGATAGCATCTTCAGGGTTATTTTCTTAACTAGACAAAGTTCCTCCAGAACCACAGAGGACACAGCTGTTCTCACAGCCTGAGGAGTAAACTGATCTTCATGTGTAAAATCAATGGAGTGCTCCTTTAAAACAATATCTGGGGTTTTCTACACAAATGTATCCTATTACTGCATTAATGAAAACGTGGCCACCGATGGTCCGATATGCTGCAGCATCATTCACGAGAGTCAAAAGGCTGGAGGAGAGTAAGACATCCAGTCCTCATTGGACAGGACAACAGGCACAGAGGGACCTCCAGCAGGCTGCTGTCAGCTGGCCAGATGAAGTGATAGAAGGACCACAGCCTGGTAGCTAACATGGCTAACAGATATGAAGCCAACAGAGTGGCTGAGCGAGGGTGACAGGAGGGCATGTTCTAATACAGGCCACAGTCAAGATGGAGGCTGGCTCCCCCCCCGCTTCCACCCCCACCTCAATACGTCTCCTCTCAAACATGCCCACTAGGCATGGGCCGGCTGCTGAAGAGGAGGAGGGAGGTAGAGGGCTGGAGGGATTGAGGGATGGAGGTGGAGGTTTGGGAGTATCAGGGGTGGAGGGGTAGGGGGTGTCTGTATCAATCCGTCACAAGCTGACAGCTGACTCCTGTGCCCGCCGTAGCCACGGGCAACTGACCAGAACCAGGCCAGTGCCGGCCAGCCGTGTGTGTGCGTGCACGTGTGTTTGTGTGTGCGCATCTCAACCCCGCAACCCCCCCCGACACACACGTATACACGTCTCATCTTCCATCCAGCAGTAGCCATATCCTTCTCGCCATCTCTCTGCCTCTCTCACTCTCCCTGCCTCCCCAGCCTGTCCATGACATCTTACAAGTCAATCAATCAGCTTCAGCGAGCTGGCATGAGAGCACTGCATTTATCCAGAGCACACCCTGCCTGTCATACTTGCTGAAGTATTTTTATTTAAACTGACCTTCAAACCAATCCACTTTTCTCCCTCTGTAGTGCCTCAGGTATGTGCAACAACATAAGAGAGTCTTCAGAGAGAAAGGAATGGCAGAGGGAAGGCAGGGAGCAACATCTGGTGTCTTTCAGTTCCACCCTCAGCAGCTTCTGCCTGGTATTCCAAAACCTCTGTCTCTGGCATGCCCTCAGAAAATAAAACAATTGTTTCATCTGCATCCATTTGTATGTGTGTCAGCTCTTGTGTGTGCGCTGGTGTTCACTCAAATGCGTTTTACAATATGGGCGTTTTACAATATGGGCTGTTGACCCAGTGCTGAATGTAAAGCATTACATTCAGCACACCATAAAGCATGTATGCAAAGTGACAGACACTGTGTGAAACTACAAAAATGTTGCTTGGGCTTTTTTTTTTTTTTTACTATTTTATTATGCAATATAATATTATGAATATACTGTACATATTAGATAATATGCAACTAGCTGTGTAAACAGTGACAGTTTAATTTATCTCCACCTTACTCCCACTTCCATTGAGATTCTTGTGCACCATATGCTTCTGTGTTTATTCTGCATTCTTTGCTCCAATTACACACACACACACACACACACACACACTCAGAAACATTTAGTTGCCTCCTTCCCCTCCTCCCCCCAGCACCGCCTCAAATTGAGGAGGACCCTGTGTTCCTCAAGTCTGTTTTTTCGGCCTGATTTTACCCCCCTCATCCCCCAACAAACCTCATCCCCCCTACCCCCCGGCCCCTCCCTGTCGTGCCCCTGCAAGCCTGCCCTCCACCACCGCCACCACCCCCTCCGGCTTCTGACAGTACCTCAGCGGGAGAGCGCAGCCCTGATGGATGCCACAGATGGGCCTTTCCCTTGGAGCTCCCAGCCTTGGCGCAGTGTGTGCTCGGCAGGGTCAGAAGCCAGGCCTCCCCATGAAATGCATGTTGTAACAGGAAACAAAAGAAGGGCCCCTGTCCCCACCAACAGCCACAGTACCCCCTCTAGCTCTCCACTCTCATCCCAAAAACAGGGGGGGGGGGGGACTGTGGAGCCAGCCAGGGAGGGTGAGTGCAAGCGAGGGCTGCTGGAGGGTTAAAAGTCGGAGGGGGTGGTGGGTCACAGAGAAGAGGGAGCAGTACTTCAGGAGGAAAACAAGGGAAGACGTGGAGGGACATTCTCAGCCGGGGTGTCAGATGGACGACGTCGCTCTCTCGCACAGGCCTTTGTCTTCTGCTCTTTGTTTCTGACACTGTGTGGGTGCGCAGCTTTCACACTAATGCGCACGAGGGCGTTTGTAGCCGGACGGCTCAGAGCATGTACATGTACGCTCGCTGTTTGTTGGATTGTGACATGTAGTCGTTCTGTTGGAAGTCCACCCACATCCCACCCAGTCCTCAGCAGCCCCATTGCATGTCAGTTTGCTGAATAGATATCTTGAGTGACATTGAGAGACAGGCCCTCAAAGTGCAGCTCCTTCAGTCTAAAAGAGAAAAGCCTTTGATGCTGCGGGTATCACCACCAGCATCACTTCACACTCACTGAAGGAAGCTGCTATCAGCTTGGACTGTTGGAGAGACCCTCTACAGGGTGTGACTAATTACATAATGGCTCATTACAAACTGATAACTGTAGATACATAGAACAGAATAGACAACAGCAGACTGATGGATGCATGTAGATGGATGTAATGCTCCAAGTCTTACACAACAGAAGTTTCTGGGGGACAATGAAAACCGATTAACACCCAAGTCATTAATAGAAGGGTAATCCCAAGTGTACAGCCAAAATTTCCATTAATATTGACTAAATACTGAATAAAATGAACAGCCAATGTATTCATTCCATCAATTATTGACAAGTGATTGACTCCATCTCTGGCATTTAATCAGTTTTTAGTGGTGAATGTTGTGTTGTAAGTCATTTCTGTGTGTTTTGTGTAGACGCCACGCATGAGTTCACAAACTGGTGAATACGGTTCTCGGTGTGCTTGTGTTGTAGTTGTGTGTTGTATGTGTTGTTAAAGTAGTGAAAGCAGTTTCTTCTTGTGTTTGTCCACTGGCATGTTTTCTGAAGGTGCAGTCTGTCCAGCTATCTCAGCCACTGTGATAAATCGATATATAGACAGATACATAGATAGACACAGTATATAAGTGAACCTCCCACCTTCTCTCTATCTCTCACTTGGTGGGTGCAGTGTGTGTGTGTGTGTGTGCGTGCGTGTGTGTGTGTGTGTGTGTGTGTGTGTGTGTGTGTGTGTGTGTGCATTAAGTTGAGCTAAGCTGATCCTAGTTAGATTCCAGCCTGTTGGAGCTGAGAGTCGCACCAGGCAGCATTGCCAGCCTCTGGCTATCCACTAAATTAAAGGCCTAATGCACAATCCTTCGTGCAGGCTGACAAACTAATGAAATGGAGAAGTAGGGGCCCCCGGGAGGATTGGGCGGCAGATGAAGACGCCTCCAATGAGGGATTCAACCCAGGAGCAACCTTCCCACCTTGTCTTTTCCATCCACATCTCCCTGTGTCTCTCTGGTTTTCTTGCTCCTTCTCTCCATTATTCTTTCTCTATCACTCACTTCCTCTTGCACTGCACAAAGCCAAGGGTGTCAACAGCATGTCTGAGTGTATGGGAAAGGTGCAACACAGCATGTAGCTGTGCGTCTGTGTGTGTGTGTGTGTGTGTGCGTGTGTGTGTGTACGGTTATGTGACTCTAGAGAGATGGAGAGGTGGGGCGGGTTTTTTGGCAGCGGTCTGTTTGTTGCCACCAAACATGACGGTCCCAACAGAGGACTGAACAGACTTAACCCACTAACCTTGAAAGAGGTGCTTTGTCTATAAATAACTCCCACCAATTAAAGCTGTTTTTCTGAGTCCTCCCCACTGAGCTTGGCACCTCGGAGTCCCCGACGACTCGTCTCTCGAGCAGCGCAGCGCAGGAGCCACAACCCTGCTAATTAGAGTTGCTATCATTCACCTGCCCCTATCTTGCTGCTTGGCCCTGCTGTCACACACAAACACACACACAGATACACACAACTACGTACACATGACATATAAATGCAAAATACCTATGTTCATCCATGAAAAATACTAAGACGATATCTTAAGCAGAGGATTAGCCCATAGGAGATGACTCAGTAATTCAGTTATTTGCCCACTTGTTCGACATGGGTGTTTTTTGAAAACTGCCAACAACAGGGTACATGAAGAAATTTAACATTAAAAAAGAGGATGCGTCACAACCCTCCAGCTTTTAGAGAGTGAGAAAAGGCAATTGGAGGCGAGGGAGAAAGAAGGCTACAGAGGGAAATGGGCTGAATTACACTTTAATTGCCATCGCTATTAATTAGAAGTCTTGGAAATCTGTTGCGGTTTGGGTCTTTTCCACCCTCCCTCCCTCCGGTTTGTCGTCCTTATGAAGCTATCTATTAACATCTTAATTGCCGCCCGGTCGGCTGTGTTGTGCTGTGGCAGCCACAGTGAGTTAAACACAGCCTCCCTGACATCCAGTTCTGGAGGCTGGCTGACTGGTTAGCTGGATGGCTGACTGGCTAGCTCGCCGAGGGAACCCTTTTGGCTAGATCATTAACACAAACAACAAAATATCCAATCAGCAGGCCTGCATGGTGCAGTGACAAATGCAAAGAGTCTCATGTTTGAGACAGTGAAACATAAATAGGATGTACTAAATGGCCTCTTTCATCCCTCTGCTGGTGTGTTTGTCATTGTCATGGGTGTGAAATTGGTCAGTCAGATGCTGATGATGAAGAGGGTAAAATGTAATGAATTCTATCTAGCCTGTAAGTGGTTGACCTAGGGTTGATCAGAGGTTAACACCACTTCACCCCAAAGACAGGTCCCATTAGCAATTATATTGTGCATTAACAATCACTATGGGTGGGTTAGTGGTAGCGTTTGTGCATTGTCTTACACTCTTACACTGTGTGTCCCTGTGTGTCATTTAGTCAGTATGTTATCACTGAATAACTAGAAAACTGCCTCTACGACTGAGCCTAAGCATGAAGAATGGCTCGTGTGTCATTGACACCCACAGACAGGCCACAGCCGGGGACTGTCAGTCAAACCCTATCTGTCTATCAGCGTCTACTAACCAGCCTGCAGTCGGATGTGTTGTGCTAAATGGCATTTTTACACATTAGTGCATTTGATTACACTGAGGGATGGACGGAGGGCTGTGGCAGCTATACAAGATACTCTTACCCCCCCGCACAAACACCATGCACCACACCCATGAACACACACACACACACTCTCACGTGCGCTAATAACCCTGGCTTTGACATTTGAAGTAACATTATTATAGGCCTCATTTGGAGCACAGGAGCCCCAGGCAGGAGGCTCTGTTAATCAGGTAGACCAGGGCTGCTTGAGACTAGAGGGTCAGGTAGAGTAGGGGGTGTAAAGCGGGGGGATTGGAAGGGCGGTGGGCGTCAGAGCCTCTGGGTTTGACATTCACAGCACAACAGACAGCAGAGATGGATGCTGGGTAACATTCCATCTATGCACGCATGACAGAGCCCCTCCCTGCACACAGCCGCTTTCAATCCCAGATATGACCTTTCAAGAAAACTGGGGTCAACTTCAGGGATATTTTTTTTTTTTTTTTGTGAGTGTTGCCGCAGCACCGACTCCAAAGGCGAGACAACAACATCGCAACTCGTTGTCAATTCATGTAGTCAGTTCTCCTTTCAGTGGGTCTTTTCTCCTTTGGCTCCACCCTGGATAGGTCTTGAGAGTGGGAGCAGCAGGCGTGTTGTCTGGATTAGTGCCAAGCTGCACACTACAGCACATCTAAAAAGTGGCAACAGGCTGGGTTGTGCGGATCAGGATCAGGGTAATCGCTTCGCTCTGGCTCCCTGTCCTTTGCCAGTCTTTAGCCTTTGGTCAGGGGTAGGGTTAGGTTTTCTGTGTGTGTGTGTGTGTGTGTGTGTGTGTGTGTGTGTGTGTGTGTGGACAAACTACACATTTGTGTTTTGTGTGGCTTCATACACACATGTTCTCCATTTTCATGTGTATACGAATGTGTGTTTGTGTGTCCCTGTGCAGGTGCATGTAGTAGATGTTTGTGTATGTGTGTGTGTGTGTGTGTTTGTGTATGTGTATGTGTGTGTGTGCGCAGGTTAGATGGGGCTCACAGGGTCAGGAGATGCTGCAGGGCTCTGCTGACGGCTGCAGGAAACCAATCAACCTTGTCTGTGTATTCCCCGACCCGTCGTTTTCTTAATGACCTGCCCTGACAGGCCTGCTGCAGCCCCGGCCAAACCTCCGTGCACCGCTCAATGGATGACCGGCCCCCATCAGCAACATGCTAATGACCCAAAGAGAGGGGGAAGCAGGGAGAAGGGAGGGATGGGGGGCAAGGAGAAATGGGTGGAGGCATGGAGAAAGAGAGTAAGAGACAGAAAAGAAAGGGCGAAACAGAATAGACCGTTTCCCGCTTTACAAACAACCGAGGCTATCGCAGCCCAGCTAGCAGCCAGACAATCAGGCAGAAAATGCTTTCTGCATGACACATATGGTTTCATGATATCCACCGCTCTAAGCATTTAAATACATCGCAACATACGAGAACAATACAAAATGTGAGGCCCAAGCAATATTATACTGTATATACTGTTAAATACAGTTTTGACCAACAGAAACGAGCTCAGAAACACTGAAGTATGAATCCTCCATCCAGTTCAACCTGTGTGACGATGATGCAGACCTGTGTAAAAGTTAAATCAGGGTTTTCTGCTGGCTTCCTTTCCTTCCTCCTTTTTATGCTCATCTTTCAATCATCCTCCTCTCAGTCCCTGTTGACAACATTCATCACCTCCATCACTTAAAACCAGTCTGTGTTCACCCATGTTTAGTCAAAGTGCATTCATCATGCACATCAAACCAATGTTTCAGCAAGAGCTTGCCCTGTTTTTTGTTTTGTTTTTTACTGATGGGGGTCTGTCTCCTAATGGGCAGGTCAAGCTTTATGAACAAAACCTGAGGCAAATCTGCACAAAATTGTGGACTACAAGATATGCTTTAAATGCTTATACATATATACGCATACGAGTAGCAAAAAATGATACATATATATGTTTCATGTTTTGTTCCACATGTTACATCTGTGAGGTCAGAACGACGCTCAAAGCTATCCATGTTTTTAATTGGTGTCTCTCTTGATGTTGTCAGGATGGCAGTATCCGCCATTGGCATCAAAACGTGGAGTCATCTCAGAAAACCGTCTTCTCTACATCCTCCTTAATCATTCTGATCAGCACGTCTACAAATAGCACAAAGCAAAAACATCGTTTAGGTGAACCTTGTCACGCTTCCACCGTAGATGTAATTATAGCCGAGCCCAGAGTACTTATTGTGACATTATACGTTGCCATCAGGGCCTTAAATATAACAGGACAAAATTAACAGCTTCACGTTTCTTAAAAAATTTTAACATTTTCCCTCCCAGCGAACACAAGCGAAATCACATAACTTTTCATGTATGCCATGTATGCGCAGAGACAAACACCCTCGTTAAATTACACTATCCTATCTCCCAAAGAAGTAACATAATGAGAAACTGGATGCAAAAATGCACCTGAGCTTATTCCATCCAGCTGAGCTCCTTTCCCAAACGTTATTTGGTTGCATTTAGCACCTCCTCTGACAGGCTAAAAACGGCTCACTCGTTCTATAGGTCTCTAAACTTTTCTCTCTGATCAGTTTGGAGGTTGAACAACAACCCCATCTGAGCTGGGGATCTGTCTCTCAAAGCCTTTGCAGTCCATTGTACTCTGCCATTGAGTTTTTCTGAGCCTGAACTCAAGTCGGAAGATGAGGGAGAGCAAATATTGCTCTGATCTGCACAACTGAACATCATGCCAACAAAATATGATGCTAAATTAATGAATTTGCAGTATAGAAAACAGGTCTAAGCGCACAAATACTGTGCAAATTCACAGCTTAGCAGCAACTATCTCCACAAAAAGGGCAGATGAAGGTGGAATGATCAGAGGCGAGGTTGGTATTTTAAATCACCTAAGAATTTGTGACGTAGCCGATTAACGTGTCGATATCATAAAGAAATAAACCTCTAATTCTGTTTACAGTTCTTCCTCTTCTGTTAAGTAAGTGGCCGTTTATACCTGTGTTGAAAGAAACTGTCTTGTCTGTCTGAACAAGGCCTGTACCGAAGCTGGGGGATGAAAAGATTCTGTGTTTAACTTATTTACTACAACTGCAGGAGGTTATTATGTCTGCATATTTCAGATATATTCCTTCCATTTCAGTGTCTTGTCTTTTACACCATTCCATTGGTCATTTTTATTTTATAGCCTCTTTTTCCAGTGCCTTTGCGATTAGCACAGGGTAATGCATACCGTTTCCCTGTCATATTCTCTCACCATAAACTGATGCTTTTGCAGTTCTGCCCTTTATTTGCCCAACTTGAAAAGCGTCATTTAAACTCCACCTGTCCATCCCCGCATTCAGGCATCCATCCAGCCACCAACCACGCTGGTGTTCCTTTCTCCACTTTCCATCCCTGCTCAGCGCTGCTGTCTGATCATTAAGGTCATTGACCTGAAATCTGATAGCAGTCAATGAGCTAACCAAATGAGCCACCGAATATCTGAATCCTGCTGCAAGCACGGACACTCTCAATAACGCTGTGTACATTAACGGCATTAACACAGAGAGGAGGAGAGCGCGTGGCTGGAGGGAGGGGAGGGAGGGAGGGAGAGGGAGGCGGCAAGACTGAGAATGAAAGAAAATAAGAAAACCTTATCTATCATTGAACACTGAGATTTTTTTTTTCCTGTTATACGAGACACAGCTGCGCATGCAATTCATCATCTTTTATTTAGAGGATGTACAGAGACCCATAAAGCCTACCAGGATGAAATATGTCTCTTGAATAAATTGTGAATATTCTGTGTTTTCTCTCTGTGATGGAACTGTATTTCAATCCCTGTCATTACGATGCTGCCAGAATCCCCTGGCAGGCACGAGGAGGTTTGGGACTTTTAAGCCGTTTGTTTCATCTCAGGTATTAACCCCAATTTTATACCTACGCAGTGAGATAATCGTGGTTTCAAGCTGTTAGTGTTTTCTTCACTCACCAAATCTGCACACTTTTAATCCCTGGAAACTAATTAAGATTTATATAATTATCATTTTTGCCAGTTTAGTTTAGTCTTAAATTGTGTGTGTGTGTGTGTTTCTGTGTGTGTGAGAGAGAAGACTGAAGGAGCGAGGAGTAAGAGACAAACCATAGAAGAAGAAACTGGAGAAAACCATGTGAAAAACCTGACGTCTTTAAGCGAATGAAGGTAGAGTGTCAGACAAGGCTTCCTTTATGAGTGTTGGGAGGCATCACGCTGCTGCAGTGCTTTGGGTGGGCACTGACTGACCACCCTCCTGAACCCCCTCATCACACACTCACACACACACACTCACACACTCACACACTCCCCTGTCAGACCCTGGAAATACCTCACATTCCTTCCACTTCACTGACTGCTTTACAGCCAAGGAGAGATAACAAAGGAATGGGCAGGCATTGAATACCAGCGTGCAGTGTGGACTCAGAAACCTTTTCTTCTCTCATTGGAACCACTGGACACCACACCTTATCTCGCCCATCCCACACAGAGATGTCTCTGAGTGTTCTGCTAATGAGATGGAGTGTACTGTACTTCTAAATGAGCCGCCATCCTGGCTCACCTGTTAATCCCATTCAAGTGAAACCTCATCCTACTGTCTGAGCAGCGTGTTGGCTCGTCCTCGTACCTGGGCCCCGACTCGTACCCTGGCCAACTCCAGCTCTACCACTCTCCCCTGGGATGAGGTTTTCTCTTTCTCCTGGGCTCAAGTTGCCGGCTCAGGTGTCCTGGATTCCCTGGGTCTCTCTCCTCCTGTTTCACCTCCTGTAACATGCCTCTTTTCCTTTTGCCCTGCTCAGGTCATCTATACTATTCACCCCTCGAGTCTTCATCAGGACGACAAAGAGGGATGGCTAACAGATGCAGTGCTACTCATTCACTTGTATGTTTTGGTCCAGTGATGCACAATCAAGATCAAGTAGATGATATTGCTTGAACAGGAGACAGCAGATTGATTTCCAGGGTCAGTTCATTATAGTGTAAGGGGAGAGCTTCACAGTCAGGTGATGTTCCAGCTGAAGTCTCTCAAAACCTCTGCTGTATGTTGGCCAGAAAACAGGACTGACAGTGGAGGAGCATGTAGCATGGAAGCGCACTTCCCAACGAGACTGGCAGGTGGAAATATACCGTGATTCAACGCTGCCCAGCTCAAACTGTCTCTCATTCTTACGCCATCGTTACCTCTCAGCTCGCACACACAAATTACAGAATAAATATATTTACAAAGGTCTTCCCCAAAGATTCACTTCTCCTAAATGTGTAATCTGTCTGACCAAAATGGTTTCTTAATACTCTTTGTTTTTCTCCTTTGAACATTCATTTTAAAAAAAATTGAAAGTTTAGCCATTTTAATCAGTCTTCAGTGTTTCAGTGTTTTCACTGTTCCGTCAAAGTCAGCGTGGAGGTTTTACTCAAAAACAATCTGAGATCTCAGGAAAAAAGTGCAAATAAAATTGAATTCTCCTCAGTTTGATTTGGTCGCAGATAAGATGAAGCTCCACGCTGTGGTGGAAAGAATTGCCCCTCATCAAAAACCGAACACTGCACACAAGTGTGCAGAACAGCTATCATTTAAGATAAGACAAGACTTTATAGATCCCACACCGGAGAAATTAAGTCATTACAGCCAGCAAGTATCATAAAAAGCAAAGACCGTGGCACAAAAGGGTCAGGATTAAAAAAAAGTGTACAGGATACAGAATAGAAAAACTACTATGTACATTATGTACAGATTATAAGAAAACTAAATGCCATAAAAATACTACTGCCAGAAAAAGTACTATTGCCATTATTCTTATGAGAAACTACTAATGTCATATGTGGTATTGCAGTTGAGAAATACTACGTCTATGTATATGCACAGTATATACAGTTATATACAGTATAGAAATATACAACAACTTAGAAATTGCACAACATGTATAATGGTATTGCACCAGATGAAAATGGATAATGTGAGCATGGATTAGCATTGACAACAGTAATGCAAAACAAAAGTGGGTTTATGATGTAGAACTGGAAAAGACAGCGTCAACACAGCGCTACATTAAGCTGTCTTTAAACAGTCTGATTTAGTCCAACTTTTCAGTTTCATGGTTCATCATATTAGAATTCACACATTAACCACAACTCAAATACACTCAATTCACCCCGTGTGCTTTAGCTAAAGCTACAGCAGCAGCTAATCATGTAGCACTTAGCTCAGCTTCTAGGCCGCAATTTAGACAACAGATGAGCAACTCATGACAAACAACCACTCCTTCACAAAAACACTGGATCCGGACAGGATTTGTTTCACAGTGTTTTTCAAAGTCAAATAAAACACAATTTAGCTTTTTTTAAATGAAAACTTCAAGCTAACCAGCTAACTATGGGTAGCTAACTGACCAAAACATGTAATCCACTTAATTCGAAGGAAACACACAAACAGTTTCTCCCAGCAATCATTTCTATTTCATCAGCCTACATCTTAACCAATTTCTTTCTCTGGTGGTACTCAATCAGTTTCAACTCCACATATCTCACATTAGTCAGTAATTAGTTTTAGACGGCCTGCCCGTCTATCGACACAAACACTACCTTTACGTCTGTCATCATGTCAGACATCGTTGGACAGCTAACATTCTTGTGAATCCATTAATGCTAACCATTGCAGCATACAAACACAGCAGCAGGTACAATCAACATCAGCAACAAACAAACAATTTATTATAAAATGGAGGACACTCACCGATGAAGTCTCACAGTAATCCAACAACCAATACCACTCCGACGAAAACAGTCTGGTTACACTGGAAAACATCCATTCGATCCAATCCAGTAAAACATTGAGTCTAAAACATTCTAACAATCCACAGAAAGATGTTTTATCATTTCAAATCAGCCGGCAGACGTGCTCCTCTTCCACATTTTCTGTTGTAACTCCAGTAAACATGTTGGTCTCAAGATGGCCGCTGCACTTAGACCTCATGATTGACACCTCATTTGACCAATTAGGATTATCAGTTTCATCTATACAGGTGGCAACAGCAACCAGTGTCCATGCTGACAGGAAGTGCCTTCTTCTCTTCTTTCCTGTAAAGATCCAGCCAATTGCAGCCGACTGGGCACATGACTGGCGCCTTTTATAGCCAATGAAACTCAGAATATGAGGAAATGCTGCTTCAGAGGGTAATTTAAAGCTATATCAACATAGTCAGTACAGATAGAGATATTTATCAGGATTTCATATGATAAATATAGTAAACGGCCTTAATATAAAGATAAATAGCTCTAATAGGGGAAAATATACCAAAATATGAATGTAGATGGCCCAAATAAGATAAGATAAGATAAAACTTAAGTGATCCCACACCAGGGAATATATATATATATATATATATGTGTGTGTGTGTGTGTGTGTGTGTGTGTGTGTACACAATATACAAAAGAATATGAAAATAATTTTGCTTTGAAAAGAATTTCTCAGTTTCACAATCAAAAACTTTGAATTGCACATGAGATTTTATGAGAAATACATGAGCTTCACATTACATTACATGAGAAATATAGATTACCTGAATATGAGATATGATATGATATGATAGAAATATTTATCTAGATATATATATAATGAATGGCCTTGCCATACTGTTACAAAACATATGTAAAATATTCATTTTCTGTGGTATCATTATCAGTTTTTATTGAACTCAGAGGATGAGACTTTAGGCTGTGGTCCCATCGTGTTCTCCAGCTAATAATGCCTACATATAGTCATCTGCAGGCATCTATTTGCAAAATGTATATACAGTACATGTCTGGTGGGGATAAAACTTCAGTGTTATCTTTCAAAAGAGGCCATGCATGTATTTCAAATGGTTCAAAAACAGCTTTCAGTTTACTTTGGGTATTCCTTGGAAAGCTGTTTTAGGCTAATTTCACAGAAATGGCACAATATGCTCTATAAATACACATTGTCTTTATAGTGGAGAGTGAGATTAGGAGTTTGATACCACTCTCATGTCTCTATGGTAAATATGATGCTAAACAGAAGTGTTAGAACAATAATTTATGTTGTTTTCCCCCTGTTTCTGTCATTATGTCAAGATAAGCTAACAGGTAGGAAGGAAAAAGCTCTATTCTACACAATTTTTTCAATATTTCTGTAATCTGTGTTTGTTTTTTTTCTTGTGAGTAACCTTTAAAATTAATTTGCAATAAAACAATGCAAAGAACTCTCCCTCTAATCAACCTGGTCATATCTGATATATATCATTTTTTTAATCATTTTTATATAATTTTAAGGGGCCACAAGCTAAAAAGGTCGAGAATCACTGTTCTATGATATGCTGTGGCTGTAAATGCATCAAATGTAATGGAAATGAAATCTGAACAAAACCTACTATACAATGAAAGCACTAGTATCAAACCAAGGCGATAAATACCACAAATAATTTCTTTGTGTGCATGAAAATGTCATTTCTCAGTGTTATTCATGAGATTTGAGGAGACAGACACAAAGGAGGAGTCACTCAGATTTGGGTGAATTTTGGAGGCGTACGAAAAAATTGGGAGGGGTTAGCACTTCGGGTGGAGGCTGAGCTGTGAGCCCAGCAGGAGGCCATGTCCCCCTAGGGAGGGGTTTCCAACCGTGGCACACCCCAGGGGCAAGACAGACAGACAGAGCCACATAAGGTTAACATGATGGTAACAGTGGCAGGCGTGAGCATCGCCTGCTCTCATTGCCATGTCCTTGTAGAAATGCCAGACCTTTGGGTGTGGTGGGAGTGGTGTTTTGGGTATGTAGTGTGGTGCTAACGTGGTCCAGTGGTAATCCCACATGGCACAGGCAAAGCCCCAGGTAGTGTTTTAGGAGAGCAGTGGCAGCTCTGTGTCATGGCTCGCTATGGCTAACGTGTCAGCTGGGTGTTTCCCCAAATCAGCTTCGTCCTACACCAGGACAGCCCTCAACCACAACGGGCTGCTGAAGATGACATATGCTGAAGGCAGAGACTGGCTATGTTTGTATGTGTGTAATGTGTAATTTGTGTCACTTAACACACACACACACACACACGCCTGCATGACTTGTTTTCTCCCATAAACATACGCATGTATTCATGAAGGTGCGTGTCTGTGTGTAAGCATCTGCCTGCCTGTCAGTACATGTCTGAGGGTATATAGTGCACACGTATGACTGAGCCTGTGTGTGTGGTGGTGGGGGTCTTATTGATGTTGATGCAGTCCAGACATCTTTATTTAAAGCTGATGTGGTTAAAGTAGCCTCTTAAGCCGCCCTCTCCACGCCTCTGTGGTCTAAGCCAGTGTGAAGAGGTGTGCTAATCGCTCTTCCATGTTTGTGTGCGCAACGAGCAGCAGCGCTCCCTGTAGCCCGGCTATTTGATCACAGCTGATTAGAGACGCGCCCATTGCCCACAAGGCAAACAGGTAGAGGGCAGATTAGCGCTGAAAAGTATATGAGAATAGAGCATTAGCTGTTAGCTCAAAGGCAATAAAGTATCTTAAAAGATACAACAGTATGAAGTGGCAGTCTGAGCCATGCTCAGAGCTGCAGTTTGTGTCAACGAGTATAGCAGACATCCAGTGGGAAATCTGTGGAAGGTTGACTCCGAACAGCAGCAGCAGCAGCAGCAGCAGATCCTTCCCCTGCTCGCCTGCTCCTCTCCTGACAGAACTGCTGCTGATCGTGCTGCCTCAGGCCTGTTGTGACTGGATGCTGCAGCCCAAGCCTGCATGTCAGTGTGAGACAGGCTCTCCCTGACCTCTCTAGTGCTGGGGGCCTCCCAGCCCCAAGGAGGGGCCCCCCGCTCCATCACATCCCTTCCAATTACTGACATCCTGCCGCCTTTGAACACACAGGAATCATAGTGAAGAATAGCAGAGGTCAGACTGCAGATGGAGAGGGGTGGAAACAGCAGAGTCTAAGTAAGAGGGAAAGAAAGAGAAAAGGGGGGAAGAAGAGTGAAAAGCTATTTGTGTCATTGATGCCTCTGTAGCCCCTCCACCAACCCTCCATCCTTTTCAAGGCTTCTGACTGAACCCTAATCAGGAGCAACTGTTTCAACAACAAAGACGGAGGGGCAGTGAGAGTTAAAAATGGCCGTCCCATCAGTTAAAACAGAGAAAACAAAGCAAAAAAATTCCCTTTCCCTCGTGAAAAAGAGCAGTTTGGGTCAGGTTAAATGTTTAAAACATCTGCAATGTTAAAACAAAAGGAAGGCAAAAATGAGAATTTACTATATTTCTTCTCTTCATTACTATTCAGAACAATATTCATTAACACAATCAAAAGGCCTTCCTAAGAGAAAAAATCCCATTTTTAAGGATTAATTCATATGAAATGACATTTTACAAATTAGTAACAGATCACAGGACTTTTTGAGTTGCAGACATGTACAGTAAAAACACAATCTGGTTACGGGAATGACATGAGACATGCAAGCTGCAACTGGTTCCAATGTACAGTGTGTTTGATAGCTGAAGTCACTGATGAATGAATGACTGTGCTCAGGGAAGGGAATGGAGGGGGCTACATGTTTGCGCATGTGTGAATGTAGGCTGTGGTTGTCCTATAACGAATGGCATATGAGATTGGTTGGTGCGCCTGGCAAGGGCCCAGTGCCCTTAAACCCAAATTAGCCTTTCCAAACCCATATCCCCCTGGCACAATGAAAAATCCCACACGTACAAACAAGCCCACACACTCACAAATACAAACACACACATGCATACACACTGACAAAAAAAAAACCCACCAGTGACCTCACTCTCCCAAACTGTGGTGAACACTGCCAGGCCAGAAATCCCTCTAAGGCCTCCCTTTCAGACTGTAAGCACTGTACTGCTGAGTAGCCATATCAAGGGTCATTATAGGGTCAGAATGGGCTTCTATTAGACTCAAGCAATCCCTGCAATTCAAGCATATAAAATGTGCATCGCATTTGTGGTAATAGCATTACATCAAACCAGCTTTGACGTGTTCACTGTAGTGTGGAAGGTATAAAAATAGCTTCCCTATATGAAATAAACCTGAACATTTATGCTTTTCTGTATTTTTGCTTAAGCAAATGAGTTTTCATTCTCTCTCCATTTCACTGAAATACATGATGTGTGTGCGTGTGTGTGCGTGTGTGTGTGTGTGTGTGTGTGTGTGCGTGCGTGCGTGCGTGCGTGTGTGTGTGAAAGTAGAGTTTAAAGGGTGTTGAAAACTATTAGCCTGCTGCGGAGAGGTACTGTGCAGAGAATGAGTGATGAATTATTGAAGTGGCTCTTTGGTGTGAATGAAGTGTTGAAAATGTCCACTGCCACGGAGCGCTCTGACGTTCCTTTCAACAGTGTGTGCTAAAATGCATGTGTTGGTTCAGACAACTACTGTTCCACACCTATTTCTTTGGAACCATTAACAAATGCAAAAAAGTGGGTGCCTACTGTTCCCCTCTTTTATTAATCTGCACTTATCTCTCTTCCTGTCAAAACATTTCACTTCCTTCTGTTACCGTTTCTTCCTCTTTTTCCTCTACTCGCTGTCTCTTTTCTATCTTTTTCTCACTTCCCCCTGTTCTCTTCCAACAGGATCCTCAGAATTTCCTCTTGTTACAGCACATCCAGTGATCAGTCACTGTGATTCAACTCTTTCAAGTCTTCCCTGTTTCAAAGAGCCATGGCCGTTGGGGGGAGAGTGAACAGGAATCTGAACCAATGCTTTTCGACAGCAGGGCCTCTCCTGCACGTTACACCCCAACAGCACCAGCGGAGAAGGGCGGGAGGGGGAGCGCAGGAGAACGGGGGGGAGGAGGAGGAGGAAGAGGAGGGCTCTCAAATACACATCACACATGAAAGTCACCTCACTCCAACCGGGAGAAATCACGGGCCCTGACGGAAAGGTAACAGCCGGCCGCAGGCACTGGGCGAGTTGCTAGGAGACAGGGAAGCACAGTATGGTCGATGGACGAGCGGATGGCTGGTGTGTTCGCTCAGATGGAGCTCACTGACACGTACAGACACACTGACAACATACAGCTAAACGTAAACACACTGAGACATGAAGTGAAGAGGCATATAACAGAAAAAAGAATATGACATGACTGCATGGACAAAAAAAAAAAAAGGAAAATGGTCTTTTTTTTAGTCAGAGTTGACAATGGGATTATGTTCCCCAATTTTCACAACAAGGACAACATATTTTATATTACAGCTCCAATCAGTTCCGCCTGATAATACGCATATGAAATAATCACAAATAGACCACAAAGTGTTGATGTTGAGTCCTCAGAGCTGCATGGATGCACACATACAGCAGTCCTCTTTCCAGTAGTAAGGTGTTTTATGGTTGTGGGTAATAAGATGGCCGCTCGCCTCTCTCCTTGACCCGCTGCTGAACCTGCCATAGTTGACGCGACAACACTGGAGAGATGGGAGATGGAAAGAGCCGAGCAACTATACCTGAGTGTTCAGTAAACAAGAAAGCCACAGCTCCTGGCTCATTCAACCTCTTAATTTCAATCTCTCCTTCTGACCCAGAATTCCTTCCCCGCAATCCGGCAGGTTAGTTCCTGTGAGGAGAGCATCCTGGGGATTAGACATGACGTGATGTGTTTCCAGTGATTTAGCTCCCTCACTATGTGGTGAGAGATGCTCTGTGGAATGAGCCAGCCTGCCCACAGATAGGGGTTTTTGGATGGAGCGGGCGGGAGGCTAACTCGACTTATCTAAAGTATTTGGAGGGGAGGACATGGACGCCTTCCCTTCCATTATATCATTATGTAAACACAGGCCTGTGCTACAGGTTGACGGGCTCCATTTCATAAATCGGTGGAGAACAAGCCTGTCTTGATTAAGGCGTGCTTACATCATTGTGAGAGATCAATCTGTTTAATTGGTCGGCTTTTGTCAAATATATTAGCTTAGGACCTGTATGAGACCATTATATTGAAGAGTGTAAATGAATATGCTTTCAGCTGTTAAGATTCACTGAGCTTGTTGTGATGATTTATTGTGCTTACTAAACATGTTTTCCCTCACTTGACCACGCTGAGGCTGATGGAGGAAGAAAAGATGAGGAAAAAAAGGTGTAAGGGCCGGTGCAACTCATCTTCAAAGTGGTTCATTTCATGATTGCCGTCATAATGATGCAAGATCAACTCAGTGTGGCAACACTGGATGAACTGCATATGAAAGCTTTTTTAAAAAAAAGTCAAAAGTCTATTGTGCAAAGCTGCAAAAGACCCGTGTTTGACGCACATATCTACCTGACCTGCTCTGCATATGATCTTTTTTTCAACAAAGCGGGGCTGGTTTTATCTTCCTCTCCACTGTTTTTAAGTCACGTCAACCGTTTTAGCATTCATGGCGAGCCACAGCAAGGCACAATAACAAGTGGTCTATTCAAATTAAATCAGTAATGGCATTGTCCATATTTCAGGCAGGTCATGCGTTTTTATTTATTCAAAGAATGAAGACAGGTCGGTTCCTCTCACAATTATCTCTTTTCATTTAAAGAATGAATGTGCATGTCAGGGCTTCTTTTACTCTCTTTCTTTCTATTCTAAGTTCCCCCCATCCTCGCTGCCCCCGCCATCACTGGGCGACAGTAGAGGTCGTTAGTGGAAGAGGGATGATGCCAAACTTGACTGGAGTCGGGCCTTATCTCTATTCTTTACACTCTCGCTTTTGTTTCAAGGGCTTTGTTTACACACGCCCCATTAATCACCTTCTGCCTTCCCACAATCCCACAGCATTTAAAGTGGGTGCTAGTCTTGGGGACAATGTGCAGCACAGGTGACGGTGTAAATCTCTCTTTCTCCTCCTCTTAAGAAAAGGAAACGAAGATTCCCAGACCTCTGGTCACCCTGTCCTCTCAGGTTTCTCTATTATCTCTTCTTTACTCTGCCCTTGGCCTTGATCGCTATCTCGACGTATCACTCCAACTTGGCCCCAGAGAGCTCTGATTACCAAACATTCACACACCGCACACCTGGGCACGAGTCTGCCTGGCCCACCAACGCCACCCTATGTCGTTTTATCCAGTCCCGACAGCTGACTGACACTGCCCTCATGTCTTGACAGCCAAGTGTGAGTGTATGCAGACAGGATGTTGTTGAGCAAACATTAATCACACCGCAGGAAGCCACAGACTGAGAGCAAGATGGAGGACTGAGGAGAAACCGCCCGCCAAAGACTCCAAGGACTGCAGGGTCACCTCTAGAAGGACACCTTCCATAAAGTGCCGTAAACCCCAAATGGTAGGTAGACAGTCCTCCATCTGCCTCGCGGTAGGATGGAGGCCACAACACTGTCACCTGGGTTCTGAAGTGTCCACATTTACTCCTTGTCCTTTCAGATTTGGGAATTAGACGTACTCATACCCCTGCATTCATTCCTGCAATGACTTTGACACTCAGAATATCAATGAACGTGTGAAAATAGGCAAAAAGGGGAAGCTATGTTATGCCATAATGAGGATAGAACATGTGAAAATGTGTGAATTATTTTCCTGCGTGTGCTTCTCTGCAGATCCATGGCTGCATTTGAATATTGGTCTAAGAGGGTATATATGTGCAGTGCATGTACGGGAGCTCAGTGGGAGCGCTTTAATGCATAGCCCTGTTTAATTGCATAGTCAATGCATTCATCATTCAGAATGCAGAGCCTGGCTAAAATGAATTGAATTATCTGGCGGGGAGAACAAAGAGATGTACATTGAGTTTGTGCGTAATTTATTGTTGCAGAGTGAAGCGAGCGGGGAGCAAGAGAGGCTGGGAGAATTAGAGGCAGAGAGGGAAGATAGAGAGACCTGGAGGAGGACAGGGAAGGGGAAAAAAGAAAGACGGAGGGGGAGGCGAGAGAGGCCGACACAAAAAGATGAGGGAGGAGAGGGAAAATAGAGAGGTCTGGGGGAGGAGAAAAGAGAGGCAGGGAGTGAGAGAAATGAGTAGGAGAGGAGATAGGGAGGCCAGCAGAAGTGGAGGGGAAAGAGAGAGAGGAAGACAGGGAGGATGAGGAAGGAGAGAGATAATAGTGAAGCCTGGAGGAGGAAGAGGAGGAGATGGAGGGAATGAGAGAGAGACGGAGAGGGAGGAGAGGGAAGCTTGTGAGCAGAGCCAGAGATAGACCAGAGACAGACCTGACACCTTCCTCCAGATTCCTGAGGGGATAAAACACAAGCAGTGTGTGTGTGTGTGTGTGTGTGTGTGTGTGTGTGTGTGTGTGTGTGTGTGTGTGTGTGTGTGTGTGTGTGTGTGTCCATTTCCACATGCCTGCACAAGTATGGAATTTGACAACAGAGGTTTCTGGGAGATTTCTTGTGTTGTTATACATGTAAATGTTGAATGAGGGGTCCCCACCTTTCCCAGGGTGAACACCTGGACATGGACACCTACACAACCACCTACGTTAAATCACCCCACAGTCCTACTCACAGGCGCGCACACACACACACACACACACACACACACGCAGACACACATTTACTCTGCAAGTCTCCATCTCTCTCCGTCGACTGTGAAGTAATTGCAGTGAGTATTGAAGAGAAAGCTTGTGGAGCCCTCAGTGGTGAAGCGGGGCGGGGGGGGGGGGGGGGGGGGGGCGCACTGAGGAAAATCTATTTCCCAATACTATCTAACTGCAGCTTTCCTCCAATGGACTTGCATTCCTGGTACTGGCTGTGTCCCATTGATTCCTTCCCAACATCATCTGAAAATCTATGAGCATAAAGGGCAGCTCCGCGAAGTACAAAGCGCATAAGTGCACATCATGTTCTATACGGCCACTGTAGGAGGAAACTCTCGCTCTCACCTTCTCTCGTTCAGGTCGTCTGTGTTCTTCCTGCCACTTCTTCTCATTATTCTCGCCCCCGTCCTCAAACAGCAGGGGGTGGGAAGGATAGATCCAGACAGACGAGGGGAAGAGAGGTGGAGGTGAATAAGAGGGAGAGGAGCAGAGGAGAGGCACCGGGGATAGGCCATATGGATTATTCTGCGCAGGTTGTGACATCTCCTGACCGTGCATTATACAGCAGGGAGCTAAGCAATGCATGTCCAGCTCCTGTTTCTGTGGAATAACTGAGTCCAGGGAACCTAGCTAGGAACAATATCACATTTTTGGCTTCCAGACTTGCTGATTGCTCTGTATTTCACTTCAACAAATCTCTTGTATTTCATTGTCTTCTTCTCTGTATACACATTTCCTGAGGAATGACACTAAACACAATGGGCATCTCTTAAAGCAGATGTGTGTGTGCTTATTTAACGTTAAGACACCATGTCTAGACCTAAGCCCTTAGAATATGATCATGGCATCAGTACAACATTCCTTGGATGGATCCATACTGTCCTACACACATTCAAGCAGATGGAGTCTGTGCCAAACAGCTCAGTGCTTAGACTGGGAGTCGGCTACCCAGTTCCTCCCACTCCAAAGGCTTGCCAAGGAATTAAAATTAGACTGTGAAAGAAATTCACATTGTACTGTATGTTTCAGAGCTATAGCTGAACATAATGCAACCTTTTGATAACACGGTTGAAGCAAATATTCAATATGAAGATAGGAAGAGAGGGGCCGAGAGTGAGGGGGCGCATTCAAAATTCCTGGAAAATTGTCAACACTGAGAAAGTGTTTCAAGGGACTTTAAAAACACATGTCCATAGCAGGCGAAGCTATTGATTGTCTATACTATGTGCCACCTAGTGATGATTATTTCCTGACTGCAGGCTCCCTCTGAGGCAATATAGGGGAAATATAAAGAGCACTTAAATATTTATTAGTTAGGTTGGTGGTGCTGGAGTATCTCAGCTATAGTCATGAAATATGCTTATTTGCTTTCTTGCCAAGAGGTAGATGAGGAGATCGATATCACTCTGATGTCTGCACTGTCAATTTGTAGCCGGAGCTAGCAACCGGTTATCTTAGCTTAGCATGAACGATGGATGCAGGGGGAAACAGCTCGCCATGTTTTGTCTAAAGGTCACCAGTGCCTCTGAAGCTCTATTCCCTGGTTAAGAGTAATTGCCAGGCAGTCATCAGTGATGCTAGAGAAGTCACTGCACTCAGCCAAGGAATAGTCTGGGACTTGACCACCCTGTAAAACAATGACTTGATCATTTACACCCTCTGATGTGCAGAATTAATCACGCCAAATCATCTCCATCATTACCACCATTTTAAGGTCATGCTAATAAGCCTGTATGGATATACAGAGGCAAGCAGAGGAGTGAAATTTAAGTATCACTTGCTGTTTAAGTCTTACAAGCAGAGTAATTAAAGGCAAACAACAGTACACACACCAGCCTTACACTGGCTCACCTGTGCGTGGTGCCTATTAGCCTATCTAACCCCAAAGGGACAATTGTGCCTCATCACAGAAGGGGAGGGAATACCCAGAGGTCATTTGATGTACAAAGTGAGATTAAGATGTATTAGCGTTGAAAGCCACAGTTGAATGGTTGACAGGTCAGAATTTGTCAGCAACGCAGGTGTCCGTGAGTCAATGGAGTCAGGAGCGGCAGTACAGGTGAGGTCACATTCCCCTCCATCACAAGCTCCTCTGTTATCAGCCTGAGGTAAATCAGTGAGTTACAGCCGAACATAACCCTCTGTAACATGTGAGTGATCCATTTTTAAACCCCGGCACACGAGAACATGTGACTTAACGAGTTGTGACACACCCAACATGCCTACAAAATAACTATCATGCCCGATAGAATAATTACGTTGCTTTGCCTCACACATAGGCACAAATAAACAACACGCAACACGATCAAACTGCCCCGTGGT
The DNA here is from genome assembly GCF_051107435.1 of Chaetodon auriga. Lineage (NCBI taxonomy): Eukaryota > Metazoa > Chordata > Actinopteri > Chaetodontiformes > Chaetodontidae > Chaetodon > Chaetodon auriga. The sequence continues at coordinate 22,732,559 of NC_135078.1, read as the reverse complement.
GAAGGAGCAGGCACAGAGCCACAGCTGTGTCCTGCACCATCACGTTGGCCAGAGGCCTCAAAGACAATGTGTCTGCGTCAAAAAAATGACACAGCAGTGCCATACATGGCTACACGCTGGAGTGAGGAGATAGGAGAATCATGAGCGATGTTAAAGTGACTTAAAGTCGGAGATAGAGAGCGAAATGGAGTGGAGAGGTCAGCGGGGGACATAACAACCACTGGCCCTGTCATAAGAGTTTAGTCAGACAACAGAGATCACACAGCACATTTAGGTTAGCTGGATTTGGCTCACTGCTCGTGCAACTTTACAGACACAACTATCCTGCGGTTTTCGCTCAAGGAAAGCTGGTGTTTTCAGAGAGGCTTAGATGAGAAGATGAATGGAGAGAGAAAGGGGCCAGAGAGGATCTTGGGCCCAGAGGAGGAATGCATAGAAAGGATGAGTCCTTTCTAAGAAGATGGGGGACAGCCAGAGCCGGGCGCAAAAAGAAGATCCTGTTTGCTGTCCCTTGATACAGTATACACACTAAATAGTCTTTGCAGCAGATTTCAGAGACAGACCCTTGTCTTTGTTCGGCTAATAGGCAGACCACTCTAAATGGGCTGTTTTTCAACCCTCTGACACAAAGACACTTTTTCATGACTCCTCAGTGCCATCGTTTTCCTGCTCCTCTTCTTCAGATATCTGGAACAGAGCGCTCTCTGTGTCTTGATGTGTCGCTCCCACAGCACAGGAGCTCCGAGCAAACTCTCTCACACTGCTCCCCATTGCCCGGCTCACATCCCCAGTAAAACTACACTGCACAACAGACACAGGCCAGGAGTGAGTAACTACAGGCTCCCTCAGAGGGTCCCATAGAGTGAATCTGTGGGCCATTAAATGACCAAAATGGTCAGTCGTAATACCCAATGGCTGAAATCAACATTTTACTGCAGCTCATAAAGTTTTTGCCCATAAAGATGGAATCAATAGTAGAGAATGACATCCCTATGACAGCCTCATACGGATTTGCACCATTTATACAGCAGTTCCATGACTGAATCATCACTCTGTACAATCATGATATACATTTTAATGAGGGAAGTTGCCCTTTTCCAACATGGTCTGTACTTGTTGTCAGCTGCACTGTATACCCAGGAGTTGTTGTTACTTGACTGCTCTGAACCCTCAGGCTGTTTGGCACCTGGTGGAGGTGAACTGAGTTCATTATCTAATAGCAATTTCCACTGTTTTCCGCCTGTATTCCTCCATGCAAACAGTAAACAAACGGCCAAAGAATGCCGGCACAGAAAAGGACAGATTACCTGCATCGAGATTTTTGATCTTCACTAGCACGCCAACTACTATTAGCTCACTGCTGTGAGGTATAAGAATTGCCAATCTGTGTGGGTCTCTTTTTTTTTCAATTTCAACTTGGGATTTGGGTGGATTTCATGGTCCCCAGAGTCATGGAACATGCTCCACGTGTAATGAACCGTGTAAATATTCAGCGAGGGTGAAATGCATAAAACTCACCGAAAGTAAAGTTACGAGGAATTTATCCGACAACAGCTTCCTCTTCAAAACTTTCCCTTAAGTTTACTCTTGTTAGATTAACGACTTCTTTAATCCATAATTAAACATTAAATGTTTTTGCCCTTAAAAGTTTGAGATGTTTTCTGATATCATCACAACTGCACTGATCCAGTTTATTTCTGTTTAATTAAATAAATTATTAATTGGCAAACAAGACGAATTAATATCTCTCCTCGTGGCAAAGAAAACAGGAAAAATCCTCTCTAAATGGCTGCAAACATTTATTTTCCGTGTTGCTTTTCACACTTTGCTTTATAAATTCTTTAACCATCAGTTTGCTGTTTTCGTGAGTTCGGCATCAAATGTCACATAGGCCGTCTGTGGACTTTGATGGATCAATCTCTCTCCCACCAGCCATCCCCGGGGCTTTCATCTGCTTATCTCTGACCACTGTCTGTCTGACTGACCGCCTCACTGCTCATTCACACTCCGAGGCTTCCGCACAGCCCTGCAGCTCTCGCTCCAAAAACCCCTCCACACATACCAAACTCAGTGACCACAACCATTAGCGGAGGCGGGTTTGCAAGCGAAACATTCTCCCCCGCCCAATCTTCGCACTGTTTTTGTGTGCAACCTATGTGGTATGAAGACAAATACGTAAGCATGCCCCCCCTCCCCCTCCCAGCCCTTTACTCACTACAGTTGTTGGGCCTCCCTCAAGCCCGTTCATGTCCTGAACTGGAGTCATACATGTATAAGCAATTTATCATCCCTCTGCGGATATTGGGTGGATTCCATGCTCCCGGGCCTGCAGGGCTCATGGGCACACATCCATTATTTGTGGCATCTTTATGACTTTAATCTGCACTTATCAAGTTGTAAGCATGTTTGTTTCATCTCTAATTTGTTTCTCTAAGTTTGTTCACAGTTTTATCTTGTTCCTGCTCCTTCTGTGATCCACTTAAAGGCAACGCTCTACAACTTTAAAGTGCCTGACCTCCCTGCCTGTCACACACACACACATTCATACTGGCACTCCATCTTTCTCTCTTTTATTAGAAGTTCTCATATAGGCTTATTTACATATGCTACAGAGGCATATTCTCAATGTGACTGCTGCTGGAGGCTTTCCCGCCCTCTCCAGAGGGTCTTTTCAGCCCCGGGGCTGCTGTAGTGATGGGATTAGGGGAGGCCTGGAGCGTGTCCACGTCTGGAGCTGAGCAGGACCGTGCTCCTACGACCCACCAACCTCACAGCTATTGTCCTGCTTCCCAGCGACCCGCTCCAGGTGCCAGGCAATGGAGAAGATGCTCCAAACTTTCCCAGGAATGAGGTGGATTGACTAAAATAGTTCATTTAGCACCCCAACCTTTGCTGCACCCCCACCTCCTTCGTTTCTACCACCACCACCAATCGCTTCAACCACTGAGAGTCTGAAAAGGAAACTATCATCAAAACAGAGGAGGAAGGGATGTCTTTCTTGCTCTTTTGCTTTCTTCTCCTGTTGCCTTGCTCACTCTTTTAAATCTAAATTCCCCTTTTTTTTTTTGGTTGGGTGTGGGGGCCAGTGGGAGGACAGTTGTTTTGTCTTCCTCCATTGGCTGATTTACATCTCCACAGCTTCTCTATCAAAGTGGCCATTGTCAGTTCTGACCTATGAAAATTACAGAGGACACTGGGGGCCTTTCTCCTTTGACAGACTCCCTAGCACACAGACAAGTGTGCACGCGCGCGCACACACACACACACACACACACACACACACACACACACACAGGAACACTCACAAACACATACATAAAACACAAACAGTATAAACACACACCCACAAGATACACCCTCCACTATTTTATTTGTTCAGATTTTACACAGATGCTCAGCCAATAGCCCTTTTTCTCAACATCCTGAGACTGCAGAAAGGAGGGATGGAGGGAGAGGATGGAGGAGAGGATGGAGGAGTGAGGGGCGGTTCATCCAGGAATAAGGGAGAGGCATCCATTTGCACACCAATTGTTTTTCCTTTTCCCTGAGCCAGGGAGAAGAGAAAGACCACCTCTCTCCCTCTGAGACCACCGTCCCTCCTCCTCCTCCTCCTCCTCCTCCTCCTCCTCCTCCTCCTCCTCCCTCCACCTCCCCCCTCCCTCCCTCCCTCCTCTGTGAAAGCAGCGTGAATGGAGAGCCACATTCAGTGGGGATGAATGGGATGGGGTGGAAATGGGTAGGGGGTAACTCTGACCACCACAGCCCTCCAATGCCAGAGCCACATGTGCAGCATATTAACATATGAAGCCTTGTCACTGCTGTGTCAACCCTCCCAACTGACCTCATTCACATTCACTCCAACACACACACATGCAAACACACACACACACACACAAACACATGGAGTGTTTGGGTCAGGTGCGATGCCGTTTTATCACCAGAAATCTCTGAGCGGCTTACTGGGATTGTGCACCAACAGCGGGGTGAACTTATGGGCAACAAGGACATAAGAGTGGCAGAGGGTGAGTGGGGCCAGGGGCAGGCAAGTGGGACTCTGGCCAAAAACATAGATTCAAAAAAACACACACACAGAGAATGAGCCCCACAGTGGCAATAAAAGAAAACGCTTCCACCACCGGAATTAAAAGAGGAGCCGTGCAGCAATCTGCAAATCCGAAAACCATTGAACTGTAGTTAAGCAAATTGGAAAAACAAGTGCAAAAAATGTGAGGAGAGGGCCAAAAAAAACGTACCTTGGGCCCTCGCTGCACAGGGACCTTTTTTAGACTGCCTTTCCTGTTAGACTTTCCCTCATCGAGACAGTGCGTCACACACAGGGAGTCTGCGAGCCCAACAGATGTTAACCCTTTGCAAGCTAAACAGCAGCCTTTTCCTGAGGAGAGCTCCACAGGGCCTGTTCGCACACTGTCTGCTGAGTCCGGTATGTTTGGACTGAGCCTCTTACTACTCCACCGTCCTCCCCTCAGGCTCTAATCTGTTTTACAGCACGGAGGATTTAATGATCATATTACAGCTTCTACCTCTCAGGACTGCTTGTCTACTGTTTAAAAAAAAAAAACAGCTTTGGTTTGCAGCCAACTGGCACATGTTGAGTGGTCACAGCCTTAAACAGTTGCATGGTAATATCATAATGTGAAAAAAGCAACACCTCTCACCTTTGTGCATGCACACTGTGTGTGTATGTGTGTGAGTCTGCGTGTGTGCTGGTAGGGGGCTAGTTATTAATCACTGCCTGAGAGCTGACATCAGGCAGCCAGTAAACGTTAATTAGGACCACCCAATGGCCAGGCCAGTGTCATTAGCTAATTGAGTTTGTTTATGTGTTTGTGTTTGCGGGGACAGAATAAAAAAGAAAAAAAAAAAGAAAGAGAGAGGAAGTTGGGAGGGAGGGGGAGATGTGGGCTTGTCTCATCCAGTGCCCTGTTGTGGTGACATGTCCTTCAGCTCAATCCATAGGGAGAAAGAGGGAGGAGAGAGGGATGGAGCAATGGAGAGGAAGACAGGATAGAAATACAGCCCCCCACCCCACACACCCACCACCACTCTGTCTCAGGAACCTGAGGCCTCAGCCACGGCCGGAAACTTTCCCCACAGGCCAGCCATGGAAAGAAAGACATAAAAAAGGCACGACAACATGCTCTGTTCCTCCACAACTCCTGATTTCCACACGCATGCACGTATGTGGAAATCAAATACATTCACGGACACACAGTTAACACACACACACACACATTAACACGCACATATGTGATCTCATGCTCCCTCCAGCCTTCCCCTGGTGTGTGTTTCACACGCCACCTCTGCAGCCTCCCCCGGGGTGCTTGGAGTGATGCTGTGTGCAGAGAGCAGCCATGCCTCAGCGCTGCATGGTCTCAGATGGCCTGGTGTGGCTGGCTGTGGTTACGCCTGTTGAGTCCGCCTGACCACCACATGATGAATCACATCCCCGCTCCATCCAAAACGGCGCACACACAGGCCGAACCCACCAGATCTCAGCGCAGCTCGGAGCGGTCCGGGCAAGAGAAACAACTGTCCTCTTCCCTCGTCGTGCATGGAGATTAATTTTAACAAGCCAACGGAGCTCTCAACAGCAGTCCAGAGAGCAGGAAAAGCAGAAAATCCACCAAGGAGCAAAGGGGAGGAGGGAGAAAGCTGAGCTGCAGCCCTCTGCTGTCAGGGTCTCTCTTCTTCTCTCTCTGTGATTTGTGCCCTCGGCCAGGTCCGATTCATGTCCCACAGATAGCTCAGCTCATGCCCCAGTAGGCTTGTTAGAGCAGTTGAATGAACGCCTACATGTAAGGATTTGGCCCAAAAGCTAGGACAAAAACAACAACAAGAAAGCAAATCCAGGCGGACAGACGACAAAGTGAGACATTGCCCAGTTTGTTTTGTAACTTTCTGCTGCTGCTTTTTATAGGCAGCACAGCGGTCATTGAGATCATTGTTGTCTGCTGGTAAAACACTTCCAATTTCAATTACAGTTTGTGATACAAAAGAACAGCTATGGCATAAAAGAAACTCAATTCGAGGAAAGCATAACATTTACTCGGCTCATTTTTCCACTCTTTTTCCTCCCCGCTTTGAGGGACGTAGCCTTTCTGTGTTCGCTAGCATCAAACACACAACAACAAAACTCATTGAAAGAATACGTTTGCCTCCCTCCATGTGTATTACAACAAATCTAAAGTGAAAAATCTGGGCCAAATATTGTTCTTCATCAAACAAAATCCAAGCTCTCAGTTCAAGCTGAGACACTGTGACCTCCTCCAAAATTCCTCACACGGATCTAAATCAGCAGCGCAGACTGTTTTTAGAAACCAGTGTTGTGTTTTATGTGCAGAGTTCAGTCTGAGTTAACAAAGATTCCGTGTTGAAAAGTCATTTTTAGTAATTGACAACTTGCCACATTTGCCACAGACACAAAGGGAATTTCTGAAAGGACAATGAACAAAATTAACTAATGAAATAGTTTACAGTTGTGCTGGAAACAGTGATTCCAGGAAAATCACAGAGCCCCTTTTCCCACATTAATCATTCACCAGAATTCCACACAAGGTAATATGACATAACAGCACCTTTCCCAGTAAAACTACCCCAGTTAGGACACATTTAATGCAGACACTCATGCATGTGTGTAAATTGCGTTCTGGGTGTGTGCTTGTGCAGCTGTCTGTGTCCCATTTCAGTTCGCCTGACAGAAAGCTGCCTCCAACTCCGTTCACCACACTATTTGGTGGAGTGTCTAACTGCTAATAGACCACCAGGGATTGTACTTAGCCAATCACCTGCGAGCTCACACTCCTGAGTGGAGAACAGCACTCTTCCAGTGAATAGGGTGAACGGCAGAGAGGGGGAAAAAAAAACAAAAACAACGGAAAAGGAGTGAGAAAATCACCCATCAGAGAGGTAGATTCCTGTTACCATGGCACCTTGGTATGGTTAAAGAGCATAGAGCTCTGAGCTAACCTGCCTCCACCCCCACCTCCCCAAATGCTCCACCTTCCCTCCCCTCCAGCACACCTTTTACATGCCCTGGAGGAGCGATGGAGCGCTCGGTGGAGCACATCCATGAGAGATGCTACTCAGCCAGGCAGGGGTGGAGAGACACCTCCAGCTGGATGCTGGGATCCAGGGAAGAAGCTCTAAAATTAGCCCCAGCATGGGGTGCGGGAACAGGGAAGTGGGGGCAGGGTTGAGGGAGGGAGCGTGGAAGAGAAGAGAGAATGAGGGTGGGAGACTTGTGGAGGAGAAGGAATGCTGGGAGGCAGAGGGGAGCAGAGAGGGTGGTGACAGCACACATCCACTGAGACGCCTCTCTGCACATTCACTAGGCTGTGGCAAATTAAATGTCTGAAGTAGCACTTCATAAATACACAGGCATACACACACCTCTCCGCACACAATTATGCATGTTCATAACACCGGCTCTCACACATCCACACGTGTTACACACATACAGTGCGCACACACAGGAGGAAAGCGCACAAATACCACATCATTAAATGATTTGCTCATTGTGAGATCACTGGGTGGCTACGCCGGGGCTTAAGCTCCATGAATGGTGCGGTGTCAATGGGCATCTGTGTCCCCATGTCCCACTTAGTCCCCTGCCGAGGAGCCCAACCTGCCGCTCAGTGTGGGAGAGCAGAGGGCAGATGGGTAGAGTCCGATTATAGAGTTGTCTGACCTCTCTCACAGGAGGCTCACTGTGCTCTACGCCCAGGGCCGGCACAGAAAGAGTGTTTGTTGTTGGTATTAGGAGCTAAACGGCTTAACGGTTAGCAGACGTGCTTCTAGAGGGTCGAGCGCATAGTTTTGACTTGCTGCCAGACTCTGAGAAGAGAACCAATTCAGTGGCACTCCTGCAGCTATGAGGGGAAAAGGAAAAGGAGACAGAGAAGGAGAGGTGGGTGGAAGAAGGACTTAACTACAATTAAGAAGCGCAGGTGTGCGCAAATTGGATCCTGCGCTTCAGCAAGGAAGAAGAAACACTTTTTTTATCTTCAATTATAATCATGCAACTCACCGACTGCTGCTTACTTGTTCCCAGTTTTGTTATGACCAAATGTCCAACAACTTTTATCGCCTGTGTGTCACTGCAACGTGAACTTCGACACTCTCTGGTGCTGCTGAGTGGCAAACTTTTTGCTGGGCCTGCCTGTCATTCAATGCACTGACTTCCTGTTAGGGCTCTCCACTTCCTGTGTGTGCTTGATGTCTCTACAGAGGCAGCACAGATGTTGACAGAAAGTAGCAAATACTTGTCAACGTTTCCTTCAGCTAAGCCATTCAATCACAAGAGTGCTGCGTGTGGTTTATTAATGTATGTGATGTATGTGGATAGTACATGCTCGAATCACACCAAACTGACATCTTCTGTTATTTCTGTGGATTTTGCTACAACTGAGTCTATGTACAAACCGTGGCTAACATAAGTACACAAACTAAAAAGTAAACTGTGCACAGATTAAGTTGAAGTACTGCTAACAGACTGTGTCAACTGTGAGCGCAGCCCGAGATGAAAAGGGCTACAGTAATCCCCTCCAGCCTGTCGATTTCCCTAATCTCCTCCTTTTGTTGTTGCTGGAGCCCAGAGGAGGGTGTGACAGGGTCAGGGGTGAAAGTTAAGAGCCTAGATGGATGCAGGAGGAGGGGACAGATGAGGTTTCACGCCCTGAGAAGACTCCATGCCTTTGGCTGAAACCACCGCTTCTCCTGCGACCCTCCCTCCCTCCACCAGGCCGGAGATAAGAGCAAAGGAGGAGGTCTTTTTTGGAAACACAAACAGGTTTCTGACTCACAAGGGTCAAGGGTCAATGGGAGAACTTCCAGCAGTGAACACCTATTCCTATCATACATCTCATCGCACGTAGTCACATACGTGCACATACATGTCGTCTGACTAAAGCGGGCTTTTGTCATTTCTTGCGTTTTGTCCACATTTTTGCCGACAGAGAGCAGAACGTCCCCCACAGAGGAATTCCTCTTCTTAGATGTTTTACTTTTCTGTTGTTTTGTCAAACTACTTTCAAACTTGTTTTGACAACTGTAGAGGCAGCACAGTCACAAGGCAAAGCCCCAGAAACAGAGCGACTGTGTTAACCGTTGAACTACCTCATAGAAAATATCTCCTGAATGTAGACGAACAGGAAAAAAAGAACACGGCTCAACGTGAAAGACAGAGAGGATGACGTCTTGGCTTACACACCCGCAAGAATGCCCACACTCTTCTTGTCCTCCACCATTTTGACAAAGGTGTGAAGGTCCCTCCCTCCAGCCAAATACCTGTGGGATTATTACCGTGCAGCCTGAAACACGCCTGGCCAAAAGACCTACCCACAATCTGGGTAAAAACAACATCCGAGCCGGGGCGCTGGAGAAATCCCCGGCCTTTATGTGAGAGGTGACTGGAGGAGATGAGGTTGCACTAGCATGTCTTCTCCTCTGTGACCCCAGGGGGTGATAGGTTGAGAACAGTGGCTTGCATTGTTTGCCTGTGCTACCCCCCTACTCCTCCACCCTGCCTCCTCTTCGCCGTGTACCCCACCCAGCTGAAGATCGAGTTAACTCTTGCCTGCGGTCACTCCACCTCGCAGGAACTCAATCCTGCAGTGCTCTGTATGTCTCTCCTGGGCCAGCCGGTGAGAGGTTAAAGCTTCAGCCCCTTTTTTCATATGATTCATTACCAGCAGAGCCTGGCTGAGGAGAATGAAGGCCAGAAGTGAGAGCTGCTGCACCACTGCAGGCAGATATCAATCAGCCGGCGTGCTCAGACTGTGCACTTTGTCCTCCCTTGAGAACAAACGTGCAAATGTATTCCTTGAGCCTTGTAAAATTATCAGTTTGTGTGTCAATGCTTCAGAGTTTGCACTCTGATAATACACACCTACTTGCACATGTGTCATGTATGAGTACAGCAAAAAAAAGTACTGCACTTAAGTACAAATTTGAGATACTTATACAGTACTTCTTTTCTTTTCATGACACTTTATGCTTGTATCCACTACGTTTCAGGAATACACAAATCATGATTTGACAAAACAAATAGAGAACCTCTAAAATCTGAGGCTTTGTTCAATCGTCTATATAAGCACAGCTGAAACTATCAGTTAATTAATCGATTAGTCCATTGATAGGATTTTGATTAATTAGCAATTATTTTGACATTTTTTTCATTCATAGATGGCAAACATTTCATGGTTTCAGCTTCTAAGTTGTGAGGTTTTCAGGATGTTCCCTTAATTATTGATATTATTTTTAGTAATTTTGAGGTTTTGACAATTGGTTGGGCAAAACAAAGCATTGTGAAGATGTCACTTTGGGTTCTGGTTAATTGTGACAGAATTAAATCTTTTCAGCATTTTTACAAACCAAACAGAGTCAAGAAAAGAGCCTGCAGATTAATCTATAATGAAAATCATCGTTATACAAAATTGTTTATAATTGAACTACAAGAGTAAAATCCTGCTTTTACACCAATGCATGAGAAAAATGGTGCAATGATATAATACATAATAGTATAATAGTCAGAGGGCTGTTAAGTATATTTCAATGCAGGACTTTTTTTACAGTGTGGTATTTTTTACTCAAATAAAGGATCTCCAGCACCGGGCATGAGTGTGTGTGATATCTGTAGAGAGGGAAGAGGTTCCTTTGTCTTGTTCCCAATGCTAAGGGGCAGAGCAAGGGAGCAGGGCTGGGCCAGCAACTCATAAATCACAGGAGAGGATAGAGAGTAACAGCTCAAATTAAGATAAAACCCCCTTAATTATCAGCTAAACAGCCTGGTGTCCCCTCTCTCCCTGGGCTATCTGTCACCCAGCAAGCAGGCCCAGTCACCAGGGGACAGGCTTTACTGCTCCTCACAGACACACACTGGAGCTGCTGACACACACACACACAACACACACTATCTCTCTTACTCCCTCTCTATCACCAGCCATCTTTCTCTTTTTCATATACGTTCAAAATGAGCAAGGACTCGTCCAAAGGTGCATCTACATTCACCCATATCGTCATGCAATGTGGCTGCCAATCAAATTAACTTGTAACGTATCGCCTCTTTGCATCTGTTAACCCCCCTCACACACACACGCATACACACATGCACATACTCTCCTCCCCCTTTTCTCTCTTTGCTTATTCACCGCGCCAATTATCATTACCCTAATGACTTCTCAATGGTGCTCTTCAAAGGCTATCTGTACCATGTCCTCCTCCTCTCTCTCAATTTGTGGCCCAATGAGATGTCCTGACATTCTTGTGTGCTTGCAGAGACACACACACACACACACACATACATGCACACACACGTGCACACACACACACACACACACACGTGTAGCTCCTCTTGGCCTCCCTAGAGATGCATTGTGAGGCGGTAGGTGGGGAAGTTCGGAGGTCCGGCTCTCCTCAAAGGTGGAGAGTGTGGTTGAAGCACACCGAAGCTGTGTGTGTGTGTGTGTGTGTGTGTGTGTGTGTGTGTGTGTGTGTGTGTGTGTGAGTGTGTGTCTGTGCACATATTTGTGTCAGAGGAAAGGAAAGAGTGAGAGAATGAGAGAGAGAGAGAAGAGAGAGATGGTGAGGGGAAAAAAGGAGAGACCAAAGAACTCTATTTTGGCATTCGTGGTGTCTGAGTGTTCTTTTTTTCACCAACTCCTCTTCTTTTTTTTTCTCCCCCCCTTCAGTTCTCTTGGAGGCAGCGTATTGATTTTATATTAGGCCTGAGCTACCATCTGGCTGCTTTTCATTCCTCTGTTTTTATAAAGCAAGGAGAACAGAGAGACAGAGAGAGAGAGATCGAAAGAGACCAGGCACAAAATTCATTATGCGTTAAATAAAGACAGTGAGAGAAAGAGGAGCATACAGAGTAGTGTGTGTGTGTGTGTGTGTGCGTGTGTGACAGAGACAGAGTGTGTCTGTGCTTCAGCGCATATGCTTATGTTTCTGAGCATTATGTGCGTGTTATGTGTTACATTCGTGCATGTGGTCAAAGAAGGGATGGTGGCAAACAGACGGCCAAGCTACCTGATGAAGTACAAAGGCTTCAGTTTGACAGCGCTTCCCTCCATTTTCACAGAGGGATCTCTTCACACACCCACCCCCGACTCCCCTCATCCTCTTCCTCATGGCTGTCCCCTTCTACAAAAAAAAAAAAAAAAAGAAGAAGAAGAAGAAGAAAAAAACAGATAGCCCCCAAGAGAAACGTCTCAGCCCCTGAGAGCCACAAATCTCCATCTCCCTCCATCTTTCCTCCTCTTTCCCCTCCCCATCCCTTAGGAGCTAGGTAAGCAAGCACACGCCTTGTCTCATTCCCTCCTATCACCCATCGATTTGTTTCATCAATGTGTGATTGTCTGATGACAAATATTTAACATCCTGCCACAGTATTGACCTGAACACTCTGAGCAAAAAGGGAATTGAGGATGTTTTTCTCTCACAAGGTCAGGCTCGTATTTGCCCTCTGTCTGAATTCTGCAAAATGCATTTAATGTTTCCGTGTCTTCCCGGTAAAGCATTGTCTGGATGGGCTGCAAAGTTCATCGAAAGCTGTGACATGGTACATCAATTTAGAATTTCATATCTAGTCTAGCTGTCAGGGGAATTGTTTTTAGGCTACAGAGTTTTTTTCAGAACCTGGAAGTCCGAAAAAGCGTAGGAAACCTTTACAAAGTGGCCGTAAAGTTAATGATATGAGTTGAAAATGTACTCATACGTGTCCAAAGACAATGAAATTGAAAGCAGAATAGGTGTATTCATATCTGATTGACTCATCTGATGACACTTCTGGATAAAGTAATTAGTGATGTATCTGCACAATGAGCCAAGCCATTGATGACCAAGACTTCATGAGACACACACAGACCGAACAGGCTGAATCTTCTGCAGCTGTGTTGAACTTTATACGGCTGCCAACACGCGGATGCTGAGCAAGTTGTCAGTGAGTGCGACTGTGGCTGAGTACCGCCTGCGCCGGGATCCAGGACTGTTCTGTGATTAATGGTAGGGGACGCGCCCCACTAATTGTGGTTCCTGACACAGGCACACGTCCCCAGACAAAGCAGGACAGGGCTGGAGCAGGGTGCCATGCTCAATCACCTTCCAGCAGAAAGCCCGAGTGCTGCTATGGGGGTTCGGAGGAAAGAGAGGTCACAGGATATCTGGTGATGACAGTAGAGGAGAGCTCAGGAGACACTCGAGCATCCAGCCAACTGTGGGAAGAAGAGGGAACGTCGGAGGTTTGGCCATACGGCTGGGACGGGGATTTACAAGAGACAAACACGGACGACAGAGTAACAGAAACTAGAGAGGTAGACTGTCCCGACATGGAAGGGAGAGATTTACTAGGCCTTACTTTATCCTCACTGGATTATCCTCATTGGATTTGAATTTAAGTCTGCTTCTGGTCTGTGTAACTACATGCACCTGTTGCAGCAATATCATTACAACCACAATGTTTAATTGCATACTGGTGCTATTTGGAATTAGGAAAGCATCTATATGGAATTTATCACAAAACAAATGAAAAGATTCCTCTCTGCTGTAAAACATGCAGGTCCCAGATCCATTTCATTATCAGCACTTTTTTAATATATTTAAACTCTGTAAGTTTCCAACATGAGTAAACATTTCACTCAACTGATCCGCAGACTCTATAAAGGCAGAATAAAAGGCCCCAACATGCAAATGCTTTGTGCTTCTCTTCCACCTGCCGGCATCTTTTGAGAGAGAGGACAGATGGAAGTCATGAATTGGCTGCAGCGAGGGACTCCAGACAGTCAGCTCTATCAAGAAATCCCTTTACAGGGGGAGGGAGGCCGACTGTTTTCATATTGTTTCTATCGGCAAAGAGTGTAGTACAATGTGCTAGTCCTCAGAAATTCCACAGTTCTGTTGTGGTCACTGTTTACTTCACTAACCTTAGATTAATGCTTTAATATTTGTGCAGGCAGTAAGGTTAAACTGATATTCATGTGTGTTTACATGTGTTTACCTGTTTGCAGGCGTTTGTGTGGATGCATGTCTATGTATGTATATGCGTGTATGTATTTCTTAATTGTACCTTCGCCACTCTACCGTCCTGCCTCCAAGTCATTCAGGCAGAGCCCCCCTTGGTCCCTCTTTGGCCTCCTAGGCCCCCCAGGCCCCCATGAGCTTCCCACAAAAAGTCCACAATGCTATTCAAACAATAGGCCAAGGGACAAAGAGCACATTTACACAAGTGGAGCTTTCTTTGAAAGCAAAAAGGCACTGTTTGGAAGATTTCCAAACCTCTCTCCCCCAAAAAAACGAGAGCCCCCTTTGCCCCTCCACACCCCACCTCTCAATTCCCCAGCTTAAAAAAAGTTCACCATTCCAGTGATGGAGACGTGGGAGCCAAATATACTACACCAAGCCCAATCCCACCCGCCAATCCACAAGCACCCCCAATTTAGCCAAACCCCCTCTTTACAGGACAAAAGCCCTTTAGAGGCCGAGTGTATGTGAGGGCTCTGGTGGATACCATAGTGGCTTAAAGACCGTGGAGGCCTCTAAGAGACACTTCTTTTACTCCCAGTCTCCCTTCATTCCTCTTTCCTTCGCTCTCTCCCTTTCTCTTTCTCTCTCTCAGGCAGTGAAAGGTTCAGCAAGGGGTAGAAAGAGTTTGGAGAGAGGGGAGGGGGCAGTAAAGGAGGAGGAGGGGGTGTAGAGGGTGCTCTTATGTCAACATTGTGGTATTTTCCCAAAGATGCATATCGCCTCTATACAAATAGGAGATGTATTTATAGGAGTACATAGAAAGCTGCATGAGAGGAGAGTGTTTGGCCGAGCTTCCTGGCCACGGCCCCCATGGCTCCATGGATGGTCTTCATGGCTAGTGAAATTGTTATTCTTTAGATGCGCGTTGGCTGGGAAACACATAAGTTCTCAGGCGACCACACAGTACTCTCCCTCCCAATATGGCTGCCACGCAGAGGAGCCCATTGAAGGAAGAGGTCCAGCACCATACATCTTGACCGGAGCCAACATCCCAAGGCCCCTTTGTCACTGTGTCCCACACAGCGCCACGCTGGCTGTGGCTAAGCAGCAGGCATGTTCGGGAAAACAGGGTAATTCTTATTTTTCCACTTCTGCTGGTTTGGATCGAAAATCATCGTTGCACTCAGATCCATTCCAGCCTTACTGAGGTGGATAATGCACGTCATTTTAGACTGCAATTCATTCTGGTGTTTAACCTCCAGGAAGCCAAAACCAGTCACCAGAGCTTCAGGTACATAACAACAACCTGGAATTCAACTGACAGAAACCTGTGAGCACAAGCCCTTGTCCTGCCATAAAACAGGTCAGCCAAACCAGACAGGCAGGTAACGAGTCACACAGACTGGTGACTCTTGAAGGAAATCTTGAATCTCGGTGAGACCAAATACAAAGCACAAAGCTCACCTCGACGTGTAGTCAACAATAGAGAAGCACGTTTTGAGCCGTACGCGGTCACCTGACCCATCCACGAACAAGACGTCCCTTTTGATCCATTAAACATATGCTCAGTCGTGTCGGAACAGCTGCCAAACACGAGTCAAACCAGTGTGATCAATGAATGTGAACTTGTACAATATGTCCCTGTGAACAATAGAAAGGTGACAAATCAAATTACTGTGCGCAATTGTGACCAATTGAATTACGTGTTTACTGGGATTAAGTGCTTAAAATATTTAGTAAATAAATTGCCATACAAAGAAAGTGTGCACACACAAAAGCAGAAAATGCCTTGAGGATTCATACAATATTTTCCCGATTCAGTGACTAAACCTAACAGAGACTCTCCAGCTTCAGTTTCACAGTGAGCAGTGTAATCAGCATTTATTCCCCAGCCGTCTCCCACTTTCTCCCCCATTCTCCCTCCCTTAACAGGCCCTCCCAGGTGACATGACAGTCTCTCACATAACCAGTCTCTGCTGTTTGCTAACGCTGCAGCTCTCTGTGCATCACATTCACAACAGGCTCTGCAATCCTACACAGCGGGCGGCGGGTACAGCAGCGAGCACAAACACACCTGAATAACACAGACAGGGTCCTGCAGGGAGCTCCGGTTTGTGTGTGTGTGTGTGTGTGTGTGTGTGTGTGTGTGTGTGTGTGTGTGTGTGTGCGTGCGTGTGTGTAGCCTAGACAACAGCGGTGCGGGTTGATCACTGGCCCTGTTAGGTAGCATTGACGTCTCCACCTCAGAGCTGGCACACAGGGGAGTTATTGATTAGCATTAAGCATCCATGCAGATGGCCAATAAAGAGCAGGTGAGCCAAAGAGGGCCTGGGGAGCAGGAAGAGGGGAGGTGTGTGCGTGTGTGTGTGTGTGTGTGTGTGCGTGTGTGTGTGTGCCTGCAGGGGGAGGAAGGGAGACTAAGATGGTGTAGGATCGCCAAAAACAGCTGATGAGGAAAACAGGAAAATAAAGAAGTCTTGATACTGGAAAAAATAAACTGCTGCAGAATGTTTGCAAAGATAACGATCTGGACTTTCGGTTACATGCAGCGTTCTTGGATTAATATTCCGACGCTTATTCTGGAGGTACTCTGTTTATTTGTCATTGCTGATTTATTAGCCGTACGAAGGATTGGAGCAAGATGTCAGGAATGATGGGTGGATAAAATGCAGCACAGGTTGTGAGCAGGTGTACATGGAATTAATCGTCTTGGCTTCCTAATCCACCAGGAAGCTACATTTTAGTATTCCTGATGTTGCTGCTTCTGGCTTTAATATGGCGTAGCTTCCTGCGTGCTTGTCAGGTATTGTGCATCAGTCCACAACTTCCCTGTCATATCTGTCACTTGGAATATACTGTAGACACCTCTGCAATTCACCGATGATCCTCAGGTTTCACACACACTGTTCGACTGTGTACAATAGCCCTTGTTTAGAAGCTGTGTGTGCATGCACTTCCCAATTATACACTTATTTTATATTTAATGCTGTGGGGAGTTTTAACTGCCAAAGGAAACACAAATTCCACCTTTAACGTCATATTTATTGTTATTTAGTTACTCAATAAAACATATACAGATATATACAATATGCAGGAAAACAGACGACTGCACTTTACATATTATTAAAAAAAGAAAACAAAAAAAACAAAAATCAGTTCGTAAATTGCCGTCACAGTCCTCCATCTATTGTTTCAGAAATTCAAATTCAACAGAAGCTTTATTTAAAGATTACAAGATTGCCTAACACACAGCAAATTTTCTCTTATTATACATGTGCAATACCAATAGTCTTTTTTTTCTCAATTCCCTTATTAAACAATCCCTTGACCTCTGTTTTCAGTTCCCATTGGCTGATTTGTATACGAGTGGCTGAGCTCATAAGGTGGACAGCAGAGAAGAGAAGAAGACGAGAAGAAGAAGAAGAAGAAGAAGAGAAAGAGAAGAAGACGAAGAGAAGAAGGAGGAGGAGGGAAGGATATTCTCACCAGTATAAAGAACAGAGAAGTACAACAAATCTTAAATGATAAAGCAGCGAATGATAAAGGTTAAAGTTTGCTTTGACAAAGAGGGAAAAAGTTGTTGAGTTACATTCATGCATAATCACCCCTTTTCCCATCTTCCTCTAGTTCTGCTTCTCAGCGTTCAGGCCACTTCTGATGAAACAGTCGGCTTCATTCGAGCGAGGTGGGAAAAAAAATCTCTATTTCTGTCGACATTAGGAGACTGTGAATTTGGGGTAAACTTCAGGCTGCAAACAGTAAAGTTGCCTTGATTGGAGGGATAAAGTACACATTAGAGCTGTAAGCATAACTGAGGTGAGAGCAGGCCGGCTAATGAGCAGAAGTCATGAGATCACGTTCGCGTCACAAGACTCAACACTGGTATACAATCAAAGCCAATGACAACAGAATTTCTCTTCTTCTGCTTCTTCTTGTTTTGTATTCTCCTCCTTTGACATTTCTTTATTTTTCTTCAACAAAGAAAATTAAACAAAAAAAAAAATATTGACTTGAGGTTTTCCAGATGTGGGCGTCGTTGAGTAGAGCCCGCGCTGTATTGTCCAGCAGTGTGTGAGGGGGGGGGTCCTAAAGTGTGGCTGCATGTATCAGAAAAAAGGTGGTATTTGTGTGTGTTTGTGTGTGTGTGTGTGTGTGTGTGTGTGTGTGTGTCTCTCTCTCTCTCTGTGTCTGTGTGTGTGTCTGTGTGTGTGTACATGTGTGTGAGAGTGAGTGAGTGAGTGTGGTCATGTTTGCATTTATGAGTGTAAATGTCTTTCTGTCCCTGAACAGGCAGGAGCTGCTCGCTGTTGCCTCGTCGACACTTTATCATCATCATCCTCATCATCATTATTTGTCTCTGACAAATCGTCTTAACTTGCGATGTTCTTCCCTTCGTCCCGCTGCGCCTGCTTTTCGCTCAAGTCAGTGCCGCCACGAACGTCCCAAATCGGTTGGAGATATCAGAATGGAGAGAGCGCCAGGACGAGACGGGCCCCCCTCGGCCCTTGCTGTCCCCCAGCTCGTCTGTGCAGTGGACGGACAGGCACTGCAGGTGGTTCCCTCCGCTGCTCCCGCCTCCTCCTCCTCCTCCTCCGGCTCCTGGGGCCCCGGCTCCAGCCTTACTCTGGGACAGCTCTGATTCTGCAGACAGGCACAGAGAGGAGAAGGTTAATTACGACTGTGCAAACATGAAAAACAACTTGGAGCAATTGGCATTCTCTGATACAGATGAACCATTTAAAATACACACTTTTAATTAAACCAGTGTCATTTTCACATCCCACTCTAAATCTGCACTGTGAAATTAATTCAACACTATTCCACCCCCCCATCAATATGACCCGAAAAGGAGGCTGTAAGCAAAGCTTCCTCTGCTCACACTCCTCCTCATGTCTGATGCACACACGCGAAAACACACAAACATCCACGCATTCATTTGCTCCCAGTCAGCCGTGCAGATCTGGAGCGCTCCTGCATGACCTCCGGTCAGAAGGTCAAAGGGCAGAGAGAATGCTGGCCTTTAACCCTGTTTGACCCAATTTACTGGTATAATGACCGTGCCACAGTATCGACCCTGTGTCACCAAGGTGTGGAGCCTCATATTAAACGGTTGCACCAAGCGTCCGGAAAATCCATATGCAGGTTGATTACAAGTCATATTAAAAAAAAGAAATCAGCTGTGCCACAGAGTTAATGCTGACGCCTCAGATGCATGCCTCACATATGGAGAAAAATCACTTTGTGCCGTGTAACAAAAAAATTAGTCAAGGGGAAGATTGACGAGGACAGGAAGTGCTTGGCTAAACTATACATAAAAGCGCAGCGTCACACCTCATCTGCTGAGATACAGACTGCAGCATGCTGAGGGAGAAGAGGGCAGAAATGAAGAAAAGTTTTGAAGGGGAAAGAGAAACGCAGCAACTAGGAGAGAGGTAATGGCGGGGCTGCGTGTTATGACACTCGTGTTGCATCGTGTGCTTTGGGTTTTGCCTCCAAGGAAGCCCAAAGCACAGAGAAAAGGGTGTGTGAAGATGTTATGAAGCCTTCCCTAAAATCAGTCCGATGACTCTCCCATCTCCTCGCCACACAAAACACACCACTGCCTCGCTCCGTGCGGATGGTGAACGGATCAGTGTGCTGCACAAAGGCACAGAGCTTTAAGGTGCAGGGACAACTAGGCGTCTGAGTGTAGAGACAGGCAGAAAACAGCCCTGACAAGCTGAGTTACATGTGTCAGAGAAGGGAGAGGCTGTGATAGACGACACAGTCGACGGCACAGAGGCTGCAGATCACAACACTCCAGTCAGTCTGCTGCTCACCTGAGAGAAAAGAGGAGCGCGGCGAAGAGACCTCCATATCACCCACAACCCTGTTTCCCCTTTTTTAGCTCATCTTTCTCTGCTACTCAAACGCTTTTTATCTTGTTTTGCTTACTGTTTTCATCCCCGGCCCTCTCTGCTTTCACAAACCCTGAGGCGGCAGTGACACAGTGTTAACAAAACACGGCCAGGGAAGGGGACGCCAGACCAGGCAGCGAGGACAACCAAGAGAGGCAGGCAGGCAGGCAGGCAGGCAGGCAGTGAGGCAGGCTTGCCCCCCAGCCTGTCTGGGCTGCGACCACTGGAATGGAAAAGTGGGGGGATTTGGTAAAAGGTCAGGCAGCCAAGCCTCCCGTTGTTCCCTGTTTCGTTGTCTCTGTGACTGCCGGTCCCTATGAATTTCTCCATCTCCCTCCCAAGGACTAGAGACGTGGTGTAAGTAGGGGCTGAGGGTGCGGGGGGTAAGAGAGAAACGAGGATTTAGAGCAGTGTTGGTGGTGGCGATGACAAGATCTAACATTTGCCAGAGGGTCCAGTCATACACCTCAGCATGGCAGATCCCCACCCCCTGCCAGGATCAGCCCCCCTCTCTCCACCCCACCTCACCCCTCCACCCACTCACACTCCCTCTTCCCGAGCGCTGTGCCCTCCAGCACCCGCCAGCAGCTCATGCTAGCTGGGCACAGCAGGGTCCGCACCGGCCTGAATAGGCAGCCAAGCGTTCCCCTGGCTCACTGCTGACACACAGCAAACTGACAACACACACAGCCAAAAACACACAACACGCCAACCGCTGCCGCCGCCACCGCCACCGCCATGCCCACACCAGCCCTCAGCTGCTGCTCCACACACACGCACACGGCTGCATGCATATGGACGTGCATTCAGCAACGCACACACAAAGCCAGCGAGGCGCATCACTCAGCTTCAATGCAAGGACAAGAGTGGAGAATACACAGAGAGAAAAAATACACACCGCTCAAATTACAAACATGATAACACACACGTTCATCACTTAATCCCAGGATTCATGTTCAGGTATGAGCTCATGCAAAAAAGGATTTATTCTTATTCATCTATAAACACAGTTTAAAAAAATGCCGTCAAAAGAAGAAAAATATGTTTGGTTTTTTTCCAGGTGATTTTCTTTATCATCCCTTCATGTTAAGGACCTGCAGGCCCCTCTGAATGGGCTGATTGCTATTTCTTACAATTCACTTTTCAATTAACGGCGTGTGCAAAATCCACTACTTGTAAAATAAGCCAAACCCTTGACCACCACCGGATTAAATTATCACCCAGCATTACAGGGTAGCCAGAGGGGATTCAAGGGATGTAATTTTTATGGAAAAATCAAGACACTACCCTTAAATGTAAGCATTATCCATGGCGGCGTGTTCGTTCAAAAGTGGAAAAGGCGGTGTGAAATTCTACATCACACAAGTCTAAATCCCAAATCACCATGACATTTTACGAGCGGGGAAATCTTTAGATATATTTATATAATAAGATCCATCTTGTTATGGCTGTTCATTGACTAATGTAGAATTCATATCCACGGTAATATCTCAATAATAGCCTATTCATCTGAGGGGAACAAGTGCTTAGCATCAACAAGCGAGGGGGAAAATACCTAATAAAAAGGGAACAGTAACAGCACAAGCAGCTGCGCTGAGCCACAAATACACCCAAATATCCTTAACCACATTACAGCCAGAAAAGATTACCACAGCGATGTGTTAAGTAAATACGGAATTTAATGTGATGCACTTATATCGCTATATCTCCCGCCCCAAGTGCTGTACTTTGTTATTTAGTGCCTGGTGATGATGCGCGCTCTCTCTCTCTCACACACACACATACACACACACGCACATAGCAGCGGGGGTTTGGAGCCGTCTCACAGACACAGCCAGAGACGATTTACAGAGATGAGTAGAGCTTCGAATGCCATGAAGGCTGGGAGCACAGCGCACAGCTCTGGTTGTCTGGATGACACCAATGTGTCTGGGAGCTGACGGCCTGACACGGGTTTACATGTCACACCACACACACTCAGCTCACTCGAAGCAACGCAGGGAAGTCAACAATGGCTGCTTGGAGACTGTATTTTCTAGCAATTTGGTAAGAACTGTTTAGGGGAACAATTATTTTTTCAATTAATCGCAAAAAAGCAACAGCTCAGTTAAAAATAATGGCGGTAACCTTTGAGGCTGTCGCAGATATTGTGAGTATTTGTAAAATAAGTGGGGCAGAATACAATCTGAATGAAATGCATTTCTTCAATAACAGAAGAAGAGTAGAAAGTGTGTGTGTGCGAGGGTTTGAATCCACAAAGCTCCTTTTTGGTGCAAGTTCCTCAGAGCCGTCACATTGATTTCCCAGGCCCCAGAATCCCATGCGGCAGGCCTCTGCCCTTTCTATCCCAAGGTCTATACTTCCATGACGACACTTCACCTTTAACCTCGTGCTCCCGAGGCCGCGACCCCATCCTCTCTGAACACAAACCAGCCCAATCAGAAGGCTCCGCTCGCTGACAAAAACACCCAAAGGCCTGCGCTCCTATGACAGTGTGTGACATCAGGTCAGATTCCTTTAGCATAACAACTACCGCTACGGCCTTGTGTGAGGATTCTGTCTTTGTCAGCACAAAACAGCCATCACAACCCGCAGAGAAAAAGTTGGAGTTGGAAAAAAAAAAAAAAAGGGCGAGAAAAGGTCTGATTTTCACCAGGAGATCTACAAAAAAAAAAGTCTTGTTTTCAAGCCGGCTAAAATGTGACAACTTGAGGTTGTCTCATCTCTGTTTGAGACAGGAGACGCAGGTCGCTCCGAATAATTAAGACGCCCAGGAAACCAAATAAAATCCCTCATATGCAGCTATGTTCAGGAACGCCTTCATGATGTGCATATATAGGGGCTAACAGAAGTATTGTCAAAAGTATCCCCTTCCCAAAGGTGGGCAGGGGGCTTGAGAGGCTTCCTGCAACCCCTCCACCCCAAAGTCCACCCAACTGTCTTAGTGTGACCTTTCCCTCAGAGCAGGGAGGATATCTGGAGGGAGCGGGGGGCACATTTCTCAGGCAAGGGCACAGGGGTTATTTTGGTTTGAATTTCCTCTCTGTTCTCCGGCCTGCAAAATAAAGGGAAAAAAAAAAAAAAAAAAAAACGTGCCCAGGCAGGCGTTGCCCCCAGCATTCGTTACCTCCTCTCCAGCAACACACCCATTCCCATCCCCTCAAATGCATACCCCCACGCACACACACTCACTCACACACACACACACACACACACACACACACACACACACACACACACACACACACACACACACACACACACCTCCCCCTCTGGCCACAAGAAGTGCTTAGGAAACCAGACACAAATCAGAACATGGGAAGTGATTTAGTGCCTCCTTCATAACTCACAAGCATGTCCAGGACCTGTCCAGCATGTCATCCAAGTCAGTGACATATTGATCTACTTCGCTGTCTCTATTTTGTTTCAGCACAGCGCTGCACGCCTTGTTTTCTGTGTTTTCACCTTTTTTGGAAAAAGGTCAGCCACACATGAAAACACAGATGAATTTTGAGACTAGAAGCAGCTGCATGACTGAGACTTTTACTTTGAATAGAAATGTCTGAATTCCATTGCAGTAATTTCAAAAAAAAAAAAAAAAAAAAACGCAAAGCATGGTCGTTCTCAGATGGCAGATGATTTTAATCTGTGTAATTAAACGGGTCAAATTTAAAATAGTCTGTTCGGTCTTTTGCTGTCGTTACATTATTATGGAGGACATATTAAATAGATAAACATGCTCTTAAAACTCCAACATACAGACGAAAATGAACAATAGTCATGGAGCGTGAAAGTGATGGAAAAAAAATGTTTGACGCTGAATTGAATTATTTTCTCTTCCATAAATGCAAATGGTAGCTATTATCCAGCCACTCGCCTCATGAACGAAAGTACAGATGTTCCCTGAAAAAAAAAAAAAACATCTCTCTATCTCTCTTACTTTCTCTTTCACTCCATCAGTCTCTACTTCTGTCTCCCAGGAGAAACTGCTGCAATGTCATAACTCATTTGTCAATTCCTCAATACAAATTAAAGGCGCCTGACGAGTACCTGTGTGGCTAATAACATAACCGCTGCTGGCAGCGTGACAACATCTACACCTCTGAGAGGCTGAAAACACACACACACACACACACACACACCTTTTAAAACCCGTACCTGTATCCCAGGCAACATATGAACCCAGGACACTTTTCAGGAGCTTCTTATCAAACTGATGCCTTTCTTCTTCTTTCAGCCTGGCACTCATTGAAAAACACAGTGGACATTTGGAGGCATGTCACATACGGCCGATCGAAGGTTTCAAACTCCTCATTCTGTGCATCTCGCCAGATAAATTCAGCTTTCCATTCCCTGCTGCATCCAAGGAGAACATTTACCACATGCTGAGACAAGTTTTATTTTATTCTAACACCCTTCCCCGGGGAAAACAAAACACCGGATGAGCTGCTATTTTGAAGAGTTGAAAATCCAGCAAAGCAAAAGACCTGACACCTTTGTTCATCTTTTTCTCTCTTCATCAGCCACAAGCACGCTTCTTTAACAGGCTTCCTTTGACTGTCACTGGTGCTCAGTGTCTTGCAAAAGCCCAGGAACGCAGACACGCATACGTGCACGCACGCACGCACGCACGCACACGCAGCACATAAACAAACACAATTGCACGCACGCTCACAAACGCAGCATTAAATATCACACACTTCCCGTGCATGCTAGGTGTGTTTCAGTCCTGCGCTAATTACAAGTCAAGTAAATACTCTTAAACATTTTCATCACATTAGAATTAAGAGAGCGTGTTCCACCAAGCGAGACACCTGAGATGGGGGGGCTGAAGCCGTGAGCCCGACACCAAGTCTAAATAAATCAAACTTTATGTCTACAGCTGACAATTCCACACTATCAAGTTGCAGTTTCTACAAACCTGCCCTTCGTCACACGCTCGCACGCCAGGGCGCGCTCACACACACGCGCACAAGCAGATGCAATCACAAGGAAAAATAGCCCAAAAGTACAAGACGATAAGCGCTAATGTCTTTGTCCACATCAGGGATGATTTTGTCCATGAGGATGTCTGTTTCTAACACGCTGCTCTGTCATTACAGTCATGTATTTATGGTGCAGAAATCAGCACTACAGACATGAGCTGGCTGCTTCTTGCAGCCCTGATGGACCTGTCAATAACCAAGTCAACTTCCAGAGGTTGCCTGAGGATGAATTGTGACTTTTAGAAACAATATTACCAAGGCTAATTGCTATGATTATCATAATGATTATCATTACTGCAGTACAGGAGCGTGCAGGAGGCTTGGATGTGTGTTGTTGATGAAGTCAATATGAAACACCTTGTAATGACAGGTAAAGAACATAGACTGCCCCGAGCTGTTTTTTTCCACATTCAAGCACATGCCAATCACCGTCTTCTTTTTTTAGAAAAAGGAAATAGAAATTACTGGTGTGATTTGTGGGGTTGTTGTCGTACTGAAATGTCAAAGGCAGGCAGTCTCACAGGATTGTTCTCCGTGGTGAAATATCAATACGGCTCTTTCTGTGGATTTAAGTGCTTTCTAGTAGGTGTGATAAGATGCAAGTTCCCTCTTTTCAAACCTGTCAAAGTCAGAGTGAAAGAGATTTGATCATTATTAGAGCTGTTTATGGGCTGATTACTGAGAGTGAGGAGTGAAGCTATTCCACAGGGTCAACTGTGAAGTGTTTTAACTGCGCTGATAACAAAAAAAAAAAAAAAGTGTGTGTGGAAAAAACAGTGAAAAGTAAAAATAAAAATAACTGAATCACTTCCTTTGCCTGCTGGTTGCCTGTTATCAAGACTATGCACGAGTTCTCAAATAAACGGCCAGCTTCTGGCTAAGATACACAGAGGACAAGGGAAGAGGAAGAGCGTAAAATACTTTTTTTTTTCTTTGCAAAAAAAAAAAAAGGGGAAATAATGTTAACTGACACCATACAAGGAAAGCTGCTTATGTACACCTCCATTCCTTGCCTCCATGGGAGCATAAGATGCCGTGTAGCGCACAAGAATCTGCAGGCCGCGAGCTTCCAGCGGCAGGTATGACTGTGCCTTAGTGAAAAACTTGAGTTCTGCGCTGTCACAAGGAGAGAGGAGGCCAAATATGGGGTCCAAAGGGGGCCATTACTGCAGCACCATCCCTTTAAACAGGCCCACAGGGACCACAGAGAGGGTGAGCTGGGTGAACAGCCATCAGCCCTGAGAGCACAACTCCTCTACAAATAAGTGCAGCTGAACTTTTATTGGCTGCTCGTCTGCACATTGAAACGTTCAGAGGAAGTTAGCAAAGGAATAAGTGGAGCTGCTGCACCGTGTCCTCTTCGAATCATGACAACATGTGAGGCCGCTGATTCTCCCTCGCTCAGCGCGCTAATACAAACACACCTGGCAACAAAATGATCCGGAGCGCCTCTGAAGTCTCAAACAGCTTCACACACTCACTCAGTGAAGCTGCACTGAGCGATGGGAACGCTCACCTTATGCAACCAAACCAACCCTTGACCCCCAGCTCTTTGCTTTCACTGCAGTCAACTCATCTGAAGCAAACTCTCTGCATCAGCAAAGCACACACAACATCATAATTCACCTGTTTAAATTCTCAAGACGTTAAAGTTAACTTCTGAAAAAACACTAACTCAGAGCTCTCAAGGCCAAATCCTAAACTGATGATCCCATATTTACCCATATCTGGGTAAAGCTGAACGACTGACAACTAAACTCACAACTTTTTAACAAACATAAATAAGAAATCACTCAAAGTTCTGCTTATAATTGCGAGGGATGAAATTTAAAGGCATTTTCAATTACACTGTCATTTTTATTAGGTTTTTAAAATAAGGCATTTGTGCGTAAATCAAACAGTTATTTACTGTTTGACATTATTGAACTTAATAACCTGATAGAATGCTAATTGAGTGCAATCTATGCATAATTCAACAAAACTCCTGAGAGCAAAATAAGGCATATTTATGGAAATGAAGCGATGATGACAAAAAAGGAGTTTTTTTTTAAATGGACAGATAGAAAAAAAACATATCACATTAGCAAACTTAGAAATTTCTCAGGCTGTTTTTCAGACTTGAATATATCTGTTCAGAATATTTACACTGCAAAAAAGTTATGTCGTCTTGTGCTGAAGATTAAAATGTTATAAGTGGGGAAAAAAAACTCTTTCCACTGTCAGTGGAAATACATAAATTAATTTCATCCTGATGAAAGTGATCATCCTTTTAGGATTTTCTTGACCAAGTCACATTTACTTCGTGGTAATGGACTAATGAACTGGCCTGATTTATTTCAAACCAGTGTCACTGACATTATGGCAGAATTTTGATCATAGACTGAGGAGTGGACTGACTGCTCCAGGTGGATATTTTTTGCAGTGTGAAAAGCCTGTGGGATGTTGGCTCTTATGGATCTACACTGTGGGCTATGACTTATCTTAAATTATTATGTTATTTTGCTCCCTTCTGTGTAGCCTGAGCATCAGATTCAATCTCAAAATCCCCCTCCCCTCCCAAATACACCTCCACCCTTTTCTTCATCTTTGCTGTCTGAAGCACTCAAATGAGAAACTGTCAGGAGCTGTGATTTGTGCTAACTAGCTATCGATCGCTCCAGAGCTGCATGCCTCGTGTCCATGCAGGGAGGGCTGAAAGAGGAGAGGAGAGGAGAGCAGAGGAGAGCAGAGGAGGAGAGGAGAGGAGGAGAGCAGAGCAGAGGAGAGCAGAGCAGAGGAGAGCAGAGGAGGCTGGAGGATTCTGCTTTTAAATACCTACTGAATTTATAATGTTAAATGTGCCATCAGCCCATTGAAAATTAAAACAGTGAGAGCAACAGGGTGAGAGTGGCTGACCTCTGATCAGTGACAGGTTTCCAGCTCAGAAGAAAACTCATTAATCAATATATCAAAAGTGATGCTGTTGTTGTTTCTTTTTCTTTTTCTTTTTTTTTTAATAAATTAGTAGAACTCAGTTCCCTCCTTTGTCTAAATGTTCATGCGAAGAAATAATGGGAACAGAAAGCCACAATGTTCAATGAACTTGTCATTTGTTCACTAATTCAACTGAGGACCAGCGGAGAGAAACGTTAATTACGAGGAAAACAAATAGCAGGACGAGCTGAAATCTGCTAGTTTTGATCATTGTGCCTCAAATTAATTTGCTCTCTGCTTGTTATTTCGCTGCTGATTTATAACTGTGGTGAGTCGTGATGTTAGCCCGCTGCATCAGTCCGAATGGTAAGTTGCAGTGCTCCTTCGAAGTAATGCCATTAGCGTTACCACCCGACAGCCTGCGCTCAGCCGCATATAAACAATGCGCCTGGACTCCAGACTCCGCGCGATGCGCGCCCCCGCGCCTCTCTGCACCCGCACCGATCAGAACAAAGAGGCGCTGCAGACGCGCTCGGCGCTCCCCACAAATACTCTCCATCCACATTTTTCTACACCCATACATCCACAGGCCCTCCGTGGCTTCACCCTGACGGTGATTACACTTTTTGATATGGCAACCATCTTTATCCACTAAAAATATTTTTGAACGAGCCAACGTAATTACAATAATAATAATAATTATTATTATTATAATAAAGGAGAATAAACGTACACAATAAATACATTGATAAATAAATAGAACCAAGATATTCCTTTACATACAACTTGCCCAATTTTCAGTTATACTGCATATTAATACAGACAATTTGATTTCTTTCACGATTAAAGTACAAACAATAATATTAATAAAACAACCTAATCAGAATTAAGTAACTATAATTTAAATAAAACCAACATTCATTATTATTATTATTATTATTATTATTATTATTACAATTTAATATCATTATTAAATTATAGGAAGAAGAATTCGGAGAACAGGAAACAGCTGAATAAGGTAACAGTAATTATGAGGGATAGTTATCTGCATTTTGATTTAGAGCCACCATAAAAACATGAAGATAAAATTATCTGGAAACCGTGAACATACATCTGCACACTGTAATATCTCTGTCTCGCTGAAAAACTGTTTCTGTGCCTTTAGGCCAGAAGATTTTCCGATTTCCTTGAGAAACTTTTCATTGGAAAAGATAAAACTACTTCCAAAAATATTCTACACTAACTGGGGTATGAAATAATAATAATATTAATATTAATAATAATAATAATAATAATAATAATAATAATAATAATAATAATTCATTTTAAAGTAACAAAAACAAACAGGCGAATAACAAATTATTTAACAATTTTAAACTAAATTCTAGCTGGCACAGGGATTTCTAAATTAACCATTTCAAAATAAAATGCAAACTAAATGGCTGTATTAAATTCACCATGATATCTAACCCCTGAAATCCTGTCCTGTCAATCTAAAATCAATCCACTTTGAGCAGCTCTGTATTATCCCATGGTAATAACAAAAACAAACACGTAACCAGGCAAGGGAAACCCCGCTGCGCAAACGCATATCCTCAAAAAGCTATTAATCTTCTCAATGTAGTTGTTCACCCTGAAAACCGAGATAAAGAACCACAGGAAATGTTTACTTTTCTTGAGCTGCTCTTTTGAAGTGCCTCTACAATGAAGAAGCGTGTAAAAATACATTGCAGAAAAGGTACAAGGTTTACTTTGTGCAGTCAGCTGCCATTTAAAACTGCTCCATTCTGATAATCACTTTCTACATTCTTTAGTACAGACCCAATTTAACAAGAAAAATACCACATAAATCGTCTTTTTTTTTCTTTGTAAGGACTTGAATGGCGCGACCATTAAATTTATTATCTCCATGGCTGAACCTCTAAAATTCAAAGACTCTAGTTAAACAGAGACGGCTGCTTTCTGGCCGCACAATATGGACAAAAGGTCCTCTATTACCAGCGTCACCACAGCATTTTACCCATAATATATGTGATGTTACACTGCATTTCAGATCAAATAAATAGCATTTTAAGGAAGGAAATATACTGATACTGTGAGCAAAAACTGATCAGTTAGTGTTAGATGTGTGAAAGTGACACAGTGGGTGAGAGAAAGAGAGAAGAGAAAGTGGGTAAAATATAACCAAAGGAGTTAAGATGATTCATTTACCTTCTTTACTGTTGTTTTGGCTCTTATTTTTTTCCCATGGTCCCATGGCCTTGTCATCCTCTGACCCGTCCATCATGGCCTTGTCACTCGGCACGTACCAGGTGGCGTGCTGCTCTGCCATGAGGGTGTCAAGGTCAATAGTGCCCATTGAGCCCTTCCCAGCATCCGGGCTGCAGCTTGCCAGCTCATTGTCTCCGTTCTGTGAGGGACAGTCACCATTCTTTTTGCCATTCTTCATGGCCAGGGGCTGGTCCTCAGAGATACTGAACTGCTGCCGCTGTAGCTGGATCTGGGCCTGCAGAATCTCCAGAGGATGGATTTCTTCCTGGCCAGAGGTGCTGGACGGCGTGCGTACCTGCTCCACCCCAGGGGTGCCCGGGTGGCTCACCCCACTGGCCCCTGTGCCCCCACCAGCATTCAGTCCATAGCTGTCTGGTGTCGAGGTAGTATGATTGTTAATGCCCATGCCAAGGGGCTTCTGTCCATTTATCAGCCCATGGTCACTCCTCTGCATTTTGGGTGAGCCGGTGATCATAGGGCTGCGGTTAGGCTTTGTGGCCGAGGCCCCTCCTGCATCTGAGCTGGAGGACACCTCATCCTCGTTGCCATAGTGGGTGCTGACATCGTCAGGAAAGTCCACTCGTGGTGAGCTACTGTCAGACTTGGCGACACTTTGAATGCCACTGTCCAAAGAAGACATCAGGTCGGCCTGGTCCCCCAACATTAGGTCACCTCCTTTTCCCCAAGAGGGTGATTGGAGGTGTTTCTCATGGGGCGTACCCCCACCCCTCTCCCCAACGCCAGCCGAGGGGGTCTGCTGGCCTGGACTTACAACAGGGTTACCATTGTCAGAGGAAAAAAAAATTCCAGGGCTCACATGTCCACTGTCTCTTTTTCTCCTCCCTCTCCCTCTCCCACTCCCTGTTGTTGCCTTCCCCTCACTGCACGGGGTAGCGTCCATGTTGTAATTTGGGGAGAGGGCACTGGCTTCCCCCTGCACCGTCTGGCTTTGACTTGCAGGCTTAGAGTTGCTATTCCCGGTGCCAGGCATCTGGCTGTTCTGGGAAGTGCTGCTCTGAAAATATTCAGGACCAGCACTGCCAGTCCCATTAGATGTGCTGCTATTAATGTCCTGCTCTGTCTGACTCAGTTTTCGCTTGCCCTCATTTTGGTTCTTCTTGTTGAATGTTACGTTCAGATTGGGGGCCCCTAGGCTAGCGATCATGTTCTGGCAGGCCGTGGAAAGGGCCGCCAGGCAGCTCTGGCCGAAAACACTGTCTTTAGCACTGGTTTTGCTGAAGTTCCCGAGGGACAGAGCTCCAAGCTTACTAACAGACGACCGCTGGCCTGAGGGGAACTCAGGCTGAGGAGGGTAGGTCCCTGGTGAGGTGCTCACCCCCTGGGGAGCACTGTGGGCTGGCCCCTGACGGTTAGCCCCCCCATAGGGAAATGTTGGCTGTGCTCCCATTGGAGGTGCAGGGAAGTCAGCTGGCCGCCTCTCTGCTGGTGCATTCGGATGCCCTGTTCCTGCTCCTGGAGACTGCATTTGTGAGAGGTTGCCCATGTTACCGCTGAATTGTGAGTGCATTCCCGGGGAATGGAGAGCCTGCACATGCCCGTCTCCTGGTATTCTCATGGGCTCCTGCATGCCCATGCCTGGCCTAAACATCATCCCAGCCCCGTTCTGCTGTAGCCCCATATCATGGGGCCCTGATTCATTGCCCGCTCCACCCATACGTCGTGACATCATCTCCCCTGGTGGGT
Organism: Chaetodon auriga; assembly: GCF_051107435.1. Lineage (NCBI taxonomy): Eukaryota > Metazoa > Chordata > Actinopteri > Chaetodontiformes > Chaetodontidae > Chaetodon > Chaetodon auriga. The sequence goes on along the minus strand of NC_135078.1, from coordinate 22,700,809 downwards.
GGGACCCTTGGAACCAGGAGTTCTCCTGAGTTACATGAGGATTTTGTCCATCAATGTTGGGCATCCTGCCACCATTCTCCCTGTCAAAGTTGGGCTGAGGCATGCTCCCAACCGGGCCTCCGTGAGCCATCGGGCCAGGAGGTACATCGCCGTGGTGACCCAGCTGCTGCAGACTGGGCTGCCTCATCCTTTGCTGCTGGTTGCGGGAGGCCATCTGTTTTATCATCATGGCTGCATTCTGGCGCTGCTGCAGAGACTGCTGTTCAGGCCCTGGATGCTGCAGGGGACCCGGTGGGAAACCTTCACTCACAGGTGGGGTGAACTCTCCAGGCAGGCCTGGATAGGCAGTGGGAGAGAGGTGGTTATCCATACCACCACACCAGCCTTCACCACCATGTGCATTTGGAAAGTCAAATCTAGGCCTTTTTGCCATGTTCATGTAAGGAGAGTCAAAGTGTTGCAGCCTCTGATTCGGGGGCTGTTGGGAGGGAGGAGGAGCTGGCTGTTGCATATTAAACATGGGGTCCCCATAGGGGTGCAGACCCCTATTTTCCAGTCTGTGAATGGGATATTCAAACTGGTTGTGTTGGCCAGGCATCATGACCCCTCCGTCCAGAATGTTAGGGTTAGTAGAGCCAGGCTCAGCCTGAGGGGGTCTGGGGAGGCCAGGGGGGCATGAGTTCTGTCTGGCTATCAAGCCAGCCTGTTGTTGTTGCTGCATGAGAGGATGTCTTGCATTGACCCCCGGCTCCATTCCCACGGGCACCTTCCGGCCATTTCCAAAACGTTCAAAAAACACTCCATGCTGAGGCTGCTGGGGCTGTGGTGGCGGCTGGTGTCCCTTAGACATGCCCTGCATACCTGGTGTCCGTGGCATGCCAGGGTTCCCTGGGAAATTACCACTGGGAACTGGCCTTCCTGGCCCAAAATGGGGTAACTGAGATTCTGACTCTGATGGGGAAAATACATGTACATCAAAATGTCCAGATGGAGGCTCACTTGGGAAGTTATACTCTAATCCCTCTACAGCTCCCTGGTTGGGCAGCCGTCGAGGCTCCAGGCCGTGAGACTCAGAGGAGGAGGATGAGGAGGAAGGGAGACCATGGAAGGATGCTGCTCTGTTAGGTGACTGGTCCAGGGGTAGACAGGGGGCAGGGACAGCATGGCTGCCACTGGGAGGCCCGTGATGTTGAAAGTCAGGCATGTTACCAGGCCGCTGCTGTTGCTGCTGCTGCTGGGGAAAGCCATCCCCTGCCTGTCCCTCAGCAAGAGGATCAAATCCTTCTCCAAAGCCCTGCTGTGGTCCCATGCCATTGTTGTTGTAGCCCATTAGCCTGCCACCGTGCAGGCATGATGACCCTGGCTCTGGGCCTCCAAAATTCCCACTGAAATGAGGGTGAGGTTGGTGGGGGTGAGGTTGATGGCCGTGAGGATGTCCTTGGTGAGGTTGCTGGTTGTTAAAAAATCCATGCATGGGTCCTTGCTGCTGCTGCTGCTGCTGCTGCTGAAGTCCGCCGCCTGCATGCATGTCCGAGTGGCCCCGCGGGTGAAAGCCCCCGTACTGCTCACCGTTCATGTTCATGTTGAGCCCGAGCATTTGCGGCTCACTCAGAGGGCCCATGCCGGGTTCCACGGCTCCCGGCGGGCCTCCAGCGTGAAAACCTGGGCTTTTATAATGGGAGCCCATGTTCAGTCTCGGTTGGTTTATGTTTCTCTCTGACTGGCCAGGGTTTCTGCTATTAATCTGAGAACCAAACTGCTCCAGCCCAAACATACTCCCCTGCAATCAATCCCACATGACGGCCAGTTCGCCAGACATCGGCACACTGTCTGTTTTTCCGTGTGTCCCCAGAAGCAAAAAGAAAAAAGAAAAAAGAAAAAAAGATATACAAAAAATATTCAAACGTTTGTATCACAATACTGAGCAAACTGCTTTATCTACTTTAAATGGTAAAACTCACCAAATAAGTTCTCATTGCTGCGGATCAATTGTTTTTGTTTTTCAACTTCTACAAGGACGCGGAGGAGAGAGGGGACAGACAGTGTCCAAATACGCACTTCAACTGTGTCCCTGTTCCCGGATTTATGAGCGCGCTCGACTGCTCTTCTTTTTGTCTTTGACTAAGCAAACAAATATAAGACACTGCTATTTAACTTGCTGCACGAATGACCTATAATAATCCAAAGTTTTTCCGTGCGCATTTCTTCAGGGCGAACATGACACAAAAACATCTCGCAAACTAAAAGGAGAGCGCACTGGAACTGGAGCGATCGAACAGGGAATATGGCAATTTCTGTCAGCTAATTCATTATTCCAGTCCAATGTCAAATGTCCCAGAGCGACTTTTTGTATAAGGTCCCATACTGGAAACAAGCAAAAAGTCCAATTGGAGCCGTCTAGTTAAAACTGCCTCTGCGGCTTTGAGGGAAAAAACCTCTCTTTGAATAAATACTGCCCACCGATGTCATTCAAAATCTCGCCAACTGCTGAGCCGGCATGTAGCCAAAAGTCCAGTGTGATGGAAAGTCCACAAACACGGATCTCCAACCCAGGCACAAGAGAACCGGAGCGTCCGTTTGCGCGACCCGAACCCGGAGCAGCGCGGCGTGCACTAGCCGCACTCCACAACTACGGAGCGGCTTGACAGCATCCTCCACCCGCTGCCGGTCATGCGCCTTGCAGAGAAGCGCCTTGCCTTAAGTCCTTTCGATGCGTTTCGTTCCTGAGGCGTGCGTCCCTCCGTTTACCGAGGTTGTCTGGTGTGGTCTGAGCGCGCTGGGGAGCGATTCACAGATACACTCACACTCCGCTCTGCCGCTTGGCGCTGTGTGAGATCAACGCGTCCGGAGGAACCAGCAACAAGTTTTGCATTTCTACAGCCGCTTCCAACCATGAGGTCTCAGCCAATCAGAACGAGCAAAGGCAGCTTCGGGGGGCGGGACAAATACTTTTAAGGTGGCCCACGGAGTCAATGAGATTGTAAACGCCTGTGTGTAAATCACATCTTAGAAATGGCTTTCACTTAAAATGTGATGTTTTGACCAGAACATCGAGCGCAGCGTTTTCACGTTAAAAGCATCCGCTGGTTTGGACTGGAAGCAGTCTCGCGGATAATAATGGGTTTCCCAAAGGAATCCAATCATCTTTCTTTGTTCATTATATCACAGAACTGTAGTCTACAACAGCTGAGGTGAGGAAACACAGCTGCAACTCTGTGCGCCGCAGTAACAGTGCTGGAAGTGGACATCTGCACACTGCTCCTCTGCATGCTGCCTCAGACCTCTTCACCTATGAACAAAGCAGTTTGAGCTCTTGCGTTGATGGACGCAGTGACCAGCGCCTCAGAGGACCTGTATCATCTCCACTGCAACATGTTTTCAACAACATACAAGGCAATAAGTGATCATTTGATGGCTGCACCAGTAACAAGCTGCTTTTGCGCGACTACACGCGCAGCCAGTTGTTCACTAACTTACACACAATCAGTTCAGATGAGTCGGCATCAGTCACTAATACTGAGGTCACAAGCTGGATGTTAAATATGATCTCACGTGAAGGCAAAATCTGACTGAAAATCTGTGTTGAACAATGAAATAATGCAACACTGGCCTCAGATTGATTTATAGCAGGTGCTGGCGGAGAAATGATGAACTCTCAGAAATGTCGCCTGAGTGTCTGAGCTGACATTAGTGTTGGGATAAAGGTATGAATTCGGCTAATATTATAAAGTGACTCCCTCTCAGCCCTGAGACAAACCAAACTCGCCTCAGCCGTGTGTGAATCTGTCCCAAAGGCTTCAAAAAATCCTCCTTAAAAGACCCTCTGAGCTGAATCATGTGGGTGATATTGGGCTTCGGTTCCGATAATCAATAGCATTCTCTGAGTATGATAGTCTGTAACATACAAGACCGAATTAATGTGATTTATCTCACAGGTTAATTAGCTGGAGGTCTGCAATAGACGAGGTTATCTGTGGAAGGTGAAGTCGGGCAATAAGCGAAGATAAGACGTGAAATCATTGCAAATAAATCTTCATGTTCATGTGAGACAAAAGTCCCAAGACAAGAAAGTCAGCCTGAATAATGTGTGTGGCCCTAATTACATTTTAATAAGACAAATAACCCACTGTCTTAAATATTGTAATTGTTTTGCACAGGCGTGTCAAATGTTTTATTCTCTGTTATGTAATTTAGGATGTGCATTAATGTCTGTGGCTCATTCATCTGTTTGTCTTTAAGAGATTTATTGAGTCACTGGTGAAGTTTTGGGGATTCTTTGGATGTTGTTCTGGTGAATGTTCATTTCATTTTCAGATTTCTCTTAACATAAACAAAGCTGCATTGTAAAATATCTGAAGTGCATGTGTGCACATGGGGGGAGCCTCCCCCCCTTAAGATAAAATAATGCTGTAATTATTTCAAATAAAGGAGACAAGTGGGAACGCTGAACAAAATGTATTTCAACTCCATCACGGATATTTTCTTTGGTGAGAGGAAAGCACCATATTATCCTTTTAGACTATGTGTACAGTGGGCATTTGGAGAATTTGGTGTCAGGCAGCTCTGCACCTTTGGGGGGAACCGAGGACTTTTACCAAACGGACACAGTGCCACCTAGCGGCTGGCGCCAGAGAGAGGGCAGGATAATTGCTCACTTTCATGCTAAAGCATCCAAAAAACAATTATAGATATAATGAGGCGAGCGCATTTAAACTGGTGTCTACTGTAAATGCAGTTTTTAGGTTTAAATATGAATCTATGGCAAGCAAATATGACATATTTGCTTTATAAATCATGTGAAATCATATAAAATATTTGAATAAGAGCATAAAGATCCATGATCACTGTGGAATCTGTTATTTCTCATGTTTTGAAGGAGTGCAGTGTTTTACTTTGAAATCTGATAAAAAAAAAAAAAAAAAAGCTTTTTTTTAAGTCTCTCCAGTCCAGCTGAGTTCTGTTATTTTAAGGGAACCCTAAGAATTTAGTGAAAGCCAAGCAGTCCAGTCCAAAAATGATTAAAAACTCAGGTCAGCATGTGTAATTTTCTTCTGAAACAACCCTAGCTGAAAGAATATAATGTCTCTGTGTGATATTTCAGAACAAATGTCTTAGATTTAAAAATCAGATGCAATACACGAGTCAGATAAGCAGGCTATATGCTGAGAGAAGGCTGGATGTGAGGACTGAGGCTGCAGACAGGTCAGGACAAGGCACTGAAAGGTACTGGGAAGGAGTGTGTGTGTATTTTTGGAATTTTTGGGGGTGTGGATATGCAGAGAGAGGTCAAAGCAAGGAGGCAGGAATAGATGGCGGCTGTGTATTGAAGGAGGGGAGGTGTAACGTACCCGTCTTGTAGTGCAGGAAGGAGAAGCATGTTGAGATGCTCTGGAGGTGCTGTGCTGATAAACACTTGTTTTTCTTCTCTGTATCGCATTGCAAGAGGACTGCCTTCACATCTGAGAGGCAGCTGGATGTCGCCTCATTTGACTTTTACCCAGACAAACACAAAGTGTGTGCATATCAAACTGTTCTTGCAGTGGCTGCCATCACAGCTCTGTGCAAAAAAAAAAAAAAAACAGGATTCATGTTCATTTCTCAACTGATAAAAGCCCGGAGAATCACAAAACCCCATTTACAACACTGGAAACAAGTATTCTGCAGCTGCAACAGCAGGGGGGGAGAAAAAAAAATCAAGATATCGTTCTATCTGACTGTAATACTAACACCCCAGTGATACAGTTCCTACTAGCTCTGTCTGCAGCCTTCTCAGATGGAGACAGACAAGTTAAGTATGACAAACCGACGGCATGGTCTCTTTCCCCTCCAAGTCCCCAGTGATGATAAATGCAGCTCAGAGCTGCTGCCGAGGCGACTTCATGACAATGGACAGTCTACGGGCTTTTAAGAATTGTCACAATACCGCTCTTCTCTGCAGTGATTTAGTGCTCAATTTGTCTTAATATTTTACTCAATTGGACAAGATAGCAGAAGTGGCTGCCCCTCTCTACCCTTAATTCATAGTGTTAAGCTTTTCCTCAGATGGACATATATTACCGTGGGGGTTTCCCAAAGAGACAGTTCCTTCCCTTGTTGGGGGGGACGGCGTCCTGTGCAGTTCGGAGCCTCAGTGCGTCCTCTATGGGCCTGTCACTCAGCTGAGCCATCACAACTCCCTGGGTCAGGGTGGGTTAAGTAGCATCTGTCATCCAGAGAAGCACCATTGTATTAAGGGGAGGGATGCGACAGAGAACCCCCCCCACCCCGCCCATCTCTCCACATCGGTTGGCTCCACACCTCTTCCACCTCTCCCAGAACAACAGGAAAACTCAGGAGAATCTCTGGGGCGACGCTTGACCCGAGCCCGGACGATGAGGAAGCACTCGTGACATCACTGCCAACCGGTGCGAGCCAAAAATAACTTTCCTCTCCAAGAAAACCTGCAGCCCCTGAGCAGACCCGGCCCCGGGGGAAGGTCGCATACTGTACACAAACATGGTCGGGGTGGACCGAACTTGGAGCTAAATTTTCACTTCAAGCTCTCATCCCAGTTTGTCATCTTGTAGCAGGAATGAATGCAGCCATGTGGTGCGATAAACAAGCTTTTTTTTTTCTCAGTGTTGGAGGCAAATACAATTCATTCTGACACATTTAAGAATATTGTTACTCCTGTGTACGTACTGAAGCAATAAGCTGCTCGCTCTGGCTATCACAAAGTGTTTTTATCTCTGGACACTGAGTCTTTCTTCGGCAGCGTGCCTGGACGTCCTGCTATGTCAAATCTTGAGTCTCCCTTTGAGATTCATTTCATCTTGTCATCTGTTGCCTCATCTATTTAAATGACAGGGGTTCACTCATGACATGTACCTTCATCTTCTTTAGGAGGGAGACACATGGATGGATGGATGCCTGCCTACTGTAGACTACTGTGAGCTGCCACTTAACAGGAGGTGTGTGGGCGAGTCTGCCCATCTCCGCTTTTAGAAACAGCATTATTTGCTTGTTCTGGGGCAGATATGACTGGTTTCCTTGCAGCAGGCACATGTGACCATTCCTCCACAAACAATAAAAAAGGCGGATATCTCAGCCAGCAGACTGGCGGCTCTTCCTGCTCTTTAGCACGAATTCCGCTGTTATTGTGCGACTCTTCTGACCTGCAGGTCACTCAAAGTCTTGTCCACGCTGGAGTCACTGAAAACTTTTCTGAAGGGATGTTTATCTTATCCGATGTGCATTTTACAGTAGAGAACGAATACCTTTAGTCAAGCCGCAGACCTGGTCACACTGCTTGAATGAAGCTTTACTGACATCCTCAAAATCTGCTGTAATACTGAGTTAGTAAAAAGTGTATATGTTTAGGAGACAGCTTTCCAAGCTAGTATGCACATCTATGGGCTTGCTATTGGCATCAGCTTGGAAGAAACCGGTCACTGAGTCTGACCACATCCCCTGTTCTTTAGCCTTCAAACGACCACCATACGGTCAAACATCAGAAGCACAACCTGAAATTAATTTCCAGACAAAAATTTATTTGATATTTAGGTACAATACGTAGACTTAATGGCACACAAAAAGATTGACAGAAAGAAAAGGCACAAAATGTCGTACATTCACTACCATGTCCCCTGAATTTCAAAAGCTGATCAGAAACACTTAAAAGCAAGCAGTTCAGAAATTAAACAGTTGTAGATTCCATAAATTAGATAAGACAGTACAGCTGCTTTGTGAATACTTCCTCTCCCCCATATCGCGGTCGTGACAGATGGTAAACCATTGATTTAGGTTGTTCTTTTTAGCCACTGGGTCCTCCAGTCAACAGACAGCAGGAATCATTAAGATAGACTTGGGAACATTGATTAAGCTGAAGAGCAATTGTTTCACACTTTCCACTCTTTGAGACAGAAGCATGCCACCTCAGTGCAGCAACAAAGACTAACTGGTTGTCTCAAACACTGTGACAGAACAGGCTACGTTACAACCACTTTCAATCATGCTGAAACTGTAACAGCGTGGCTCCCACAGAAGAGGATATGGTAGAGTGAAAGGAAGTCAACTGCTCGAGGCAACTGATGAGTAACAATATGAAAAAGATCCTCGTGTCGTATTGTTGGCCTGAGAAGATTTAGCTATGAAAAGTGTTGCCTCTAACAACTGCCTCCAAATTTTCCTATATTACCGTTGCTGAACTCATGTAAACACAATTGAAATCCATTCACACTCTTTGGACAAGCCAATAACCCATTACTGAGGAAGTGATCACATTCCCTCATACAGTTTACAGAAAATAAAAACACCAGGATCTTTGAACCCAGAGTATTGAATTACATCTACGTCTTGAAAGGAAAATATGGAAAACAGATCTCTAAAAACAAACCCCACAATTCCTGTTGCACAATTTAAGACACTGACACAAAACACACAAAAACTGAAATAAGGAAGCCACTTGTACTATAGATGCATGTAACACTAGTGAGTAACACTGTAGGCAGTGCCACATGATTCTGAAGCCTAAGGCGAGAAAGTGCACTATGGAGTTGAAAAGTCATCAATATGGCATGTCCATCAAACAGCTGATCTGAGGCAAAGATGTAAATCTGCAGCCCTTTGCAGGAACAACAGTGTACAGCCTGTTCCGGCTGCGACTTACACACATTTTTGCTTGCTGAACGAATTGCACTTGCTCAGGCACTGTGACAAATATCAGGAAACATGAAAGGAATCACATGCGAAGAAGAAATGAAGCGTCATCACAGACAACTTTGCTCATAAAGCTCTGTCCACCGTCATTTACCCCACACAAGTAGCAGCTAATGGCTAGTGCTAACTGTTAGGTGTCAGGAAAATTGCCAGTCAGAAACAAGGGAGGTAGCTAGAGCAAGAGCTGGCAGCAGAGGTACGACAGGTAGAATAGGTCCGATAGGTACAAAGGTCCGGAGATTAAGGCGAGCAGTGTGTGGTGCTGGTGTCGACTGGGCACTGAGAAAACACACCGAGAGTGACGCAGAAGAAGAGGCCTTTCAGAGAGCGTCCACCTCAGAGGACCAGATGAGTGAGACGGGCCTCTGGGGTGGGCTGGGTGAGGCTGGGTGAGGTGGGGCGAGCAGTGCGGTGCAGTTTGGCTTGTGACAGAGGCTGGAGGGGTGTAGCACCATCTGTGGCTGTTTTTCAGTGCAGTTTCTCTCTGGGGACATCTGTTAGGGAGGTGAATGCTGTTTTGCATGTTACGTGTGAATGTCTTCAGAATAGGGAGTGTGTGGATGGGTGAAAGAAGGGGGGGTAAAAAAAAAAAAAAAAAAAAAAAATCAGAGCTGTAAACACCAAAGTAACATCCTTTCACTGAACAAGCTTGCATGGATCTGCCCAGCTCGAGCTTTTAAGAGATCAGTCAGCGCAAAGGCATCCACACCTGTGAGCGCATGTATGTGTGAGAATGATTTCACATGTTTATCCTCATGTGCACAATATATATGTGGCACATGCACTTGTGTGAGCGGTTTCTATTAAATCTGTATGAGTGAGAGTGAATACCTGTACGGGCACGATTGTCAGTGTTAATAAGATGCAGTGCTTTGGGTAAGGTGGGGTCATGGGGGAAGGATTACAGCGGGCCAAGGCGCCAAGGCTGTTAGTAATCTCTTAATGGAGGCTGTGGCAGGAAGGAACATGAGTATGACAAACAGACAGACTCATGCCAGGGAATGCAAACCACAGAGCCACAGTGTGTACAGTTAAAACTGAGGAGGAGACAAAGGGAGGTCAGGCAGGGCATCTCGAGAGGAATATTTTGGAGATAACATGAACAAGAAGGAAAATCAGAATAACGGAGTAAATATTTGGTCCAACACCTGCCACTGTGAAATCAAGCCAATGAATTTGCTTTTCTAAGGGAAAAAAAAAAATCTGTCTACTGCAAGCAGCTCCTCGTCACATCTCTGCAGAAGGCTAGGTCTCGTCAATAACATGATGCTGATAGGTAGCCTTCCTCTGCCCAGGAGATCAAAATTAACCAGAGTCTTATCAGCTAGGATCGTGTCGGTTTCTAGAAATCAATTCCTCAGTGTATAGAATGTCTATGATTGGGTGCAAGTCAGGGATTGGCTCTATTGATTGCAGGCAGCAGAGCTCCCTCCTCCACAGCCCGGATCAGCTCAGGTAAAAAGTGGCACCAAAGGAGCCCTCTGAACAGTCTCCATCGCTGCCGTCATCATGGGTGTTTAAAATCCTTTGCCTTTTCATTCGTCTGGAGCGCGGGTTCCCCGTATTTCACCCTGTTTGCGCAGCTGTGGGGAAACGAGGGGAAAATAAACACCACGTTAGAGTTATGTAAGCTAAACAGGTGAGAGCAGGTTTAGTGGATGCTTGCATTCAGTGGAACCCTTCATGAATGGCTGCTGGTTCACTTTCATTCCTTCTGGTTGACTTTGGGTTTCACTCCTTCCATCAAAACTAAAATACAGCAGATTTCCTTTTGCAATCTAATCTTTAGCCTTTCCTTAAAAATCTGCTCCAACAATTCTTATCAAGCTCCTTGTTTGTCTTCCAGGCAGATAAAAGCATCACTTTCAAATTCTTCCACCCTGAGGCTGATGGCTTTAGAAAGTCAATTAGTGTTAGAATCTGATAGCCGAACACCTTAATGGAACAGTTCAAACCAACAGTGGCTGTAAACAGAGGAATAGACAGATCTGATGAAATGGCATGAGGATTCACCCTCCCACTCCTCCGTCCTCCCTCCCCCTTTTCTCAATCACAGCACAGACTTCTTCTCAACTGCAGAATTCCATTTGTATGTTAATGAGGAAAAAGGAGCCATCTTGAAGACACCCCCCCCCTCTGATTCTTGCCCTTTCCTTCCCCCTTCTCCACCGACAGCACCCGGCCAGTATACACACAGGCAGAGTTGTGGACCAGGACACCGGTGCCGTCCTGGCAAGAACCTGAATTACAATATCTGTATGTCGGTAGGTGTTGGCTGCCATCACACCGCGCTGTCCCACACAGTCCAACTGTGACCCTGCTGACCCCTGAGCCAGCGGTTCAGGCCTCATCGGCCTCCTCACCACAGCCCTCTTTGATGGCACCCGCCTGTTTACTTACTCCAAGGGAAAATGGGAAACACATGCTGAATTGGGCGAGATATGTGTGTATGCGTGTGTGTTTTTTTGGGGGGTGTTAAGCACAAAATGCTGTATGTTGGTAGTAAGCCAGGAATGTTTGAGTCTGGCCCGCTTTGGCCAGTCCAGCCTGGATTCCTCCTTTTTTCTCCTTGTACGGCCAAGAGCTCCCAGACTGATATTTAGAGGAGTTCCAAGAGCGAACCAGCGGTAAGGTTTTACAGAGAATGTGATTCACAGAAATTAAAGCCTGTGATTTGAAAAGAGGACTGTTTTTCTTCTCTGCCTGGTGTCCCTCTATGGGGAGGCTCTGGATTGCAGGTACTAAGTCTTGAGCAGGCCTTCTGTGGATGTTTTTAACTGCTGGCCACCTCTTAAAAAATAGCATGTGTGATTCTGAGAAAAGTTTGCGCAGATGTCTGGATATATCCACCGGACAAGGCACTTGCATACACAAGTGAGCACATACACAGGACACACTCATGCAAAGCGTGGTGCATTTTCACTGGGTCAGCAAACAGCCAACGACCTAGCACACACGTCATATTTCTCTGAAATCTGGTGTTATTGATTAACCACCTCAGAGTGAGCTACGGAGTTGCATGTGAAAGCACACACACGCACACACACGCGCACACACGTGCACAATTAGTAGTGAACACACAGCCTTTTCACAACCCCAAACAGTGAAGAGTGAGTCCAGAAAACCACAGTGAGCAGAGAAGCATCTGAGAAACTGGCCTCTACCAGTGAGACTTACACAGCAACGCTCAGACCTACACCAGGCCTGGCTACTCGTCTGCAGCCTTTGTACCGCGCACAGAGCCCTTCTTACGCATCTAGACAAAAATGAAAACGCAGTAAAATCACAGAAAGAGGGATTAGGAAGCCTGTGAGGGCAGCTGGACTGGATAACCATGGAAAAGGTTTAGAAAATGTTGAGTTTGTTGCTAATTATTCATCCCAAAATTTCTTCTGAAATACAATCAGGGTAAAGGAAATCGTTTGTACCGCAACATGTCAACGGAAAGAAAAGCACGCCAAAATGTTCTGGTCTGGGAAGCCAGAGATACAGTGATGTTCATCTGGAAACTGGTAGTTGTCGATATCAAAATCTGTTTCATTTCAGTACTGTGAATAGTCCATATTTCATCAGTGCAGTCTTTATCACGATATCAGGACATGAAAAAAACAGACAAAAGCACGTTTCAGACCAAGAAAAACACTTTCTGCTTCCCTCCAAATGTTTTCACTCGGGTTAAAGTGTAAAATAAATAAATCCATTGGTAAATAAAGACAATTCTTATTGGCAGTACAAGCATGGTAAATGCAAAGTTATGGTTTACCCCATAACTTCCATACATTTTCAATGCAGAGAATATAATGAGGATTGTGGGGAAAACGGCTAAAATGAATATTCATACTATAAAACAGCAAACACCTGACCGGTGTTCTGAGCTCTCAGTCATCTAATAGGACTGCTAGCTGCACGCTTAACTGAGCTAGCTAGCTAACGGCAGCTGCAAAAAACACTAATTGTTCTAGAACTTTGCTTTAAGGTATTTAGAAGCATTTAACAGTGTAGTAATATTTAATGACATTTTAATGATAGGTCTGTAGTCGTGGTCAAGGAAATTATATCGAAATACATAGAAATTATCTAGGACACAATAATAATGGTGTCATGATGGCTAAAATCAAACACACATGACAGGTTAATGTAATGTTAACACATAAAGCTAAACAGTTTGATAATCAGGCATGCTATGGCATGTTTACGACAGGTTATGGCGTCTTGGTTAATGTCAAGTTGTCATAACACATACATCTCAAACAATGTCATCTCTGCATTAAAAATGACATAACTGACTGAAGACACTTAAAGAGAACAGTCAAACACACAAAGACTCTCATGTTCATGTCACAGTCATGACGCCGCCACGTCAGTCTCATGCACACCCTTAATGCACTCACCTCGTCGAGCTCCTTCTGTGTCTCTGCCTCCATCTGCCGGATATCATCCATGGTCAGCTCCACCCATCTATCAATCCAACAGAAGAGCTGGCGGTGGAAGTTGGTGAAGATCCTCTTCTCTTGCTGAGGGAGACAGCGGGAGTCTTGATTAGGACTGCGTCACATGGTTGAAATCAATATCTTTTTCTGCTTTTTGTTTTTTGATATTGTTATTGCTTTTATTTCACTTAGTTTTGTTTATTTTTTTCTGATCCTGTGCTGTTGAGCACTTGCTGCATCTTTGCATGAAAGGTCATTGTTATTATTATTTTAGAGATGTACATTCACAATACGGAAAATGAATGTAAAATTTCATAACACAAATGTTTATTTATGCTATAACTTACAATTTGCATGTACTCGTTAAAGATTTGTAAATCAAAAAACACAGTATCACCATATCAAGATACATTTGCAAAATCAATAGTACTGAATTATCACCCAGAGTTGGTGTTTGTTAATCAGACAGTCAAGGGGAACAGTTTGCCTCTGCAAACTGGAAGAGCCTAAAAACAGCTCTGACTTTAATGCAGTAAACGTGCCACTCTAACCTCATGGATCAAGTTCTCCACTTTGGTCTGCAGGCCCCACCACTTGAACTTGACTGTGACCAGTTTGTAGGCGCACATCCTTGGGCAGTCAGTCTTTCTAGCCAGCTCTTTCTGTTAGAAGAACAACAAAAGAATGACAAAGATATAGAAGCGCAGTATCGGAATAAATAACATAGCAAAAACTTCCCAATGAGAAAATAATCGTAAAAACAGCAGAAGGCTGAGAGAATATTATTTTAGACTAATCTTGACTGCATTCAAAGCTAAAAAAAAAAATCATTAATACATAATGCTTTGGGTACGGAGCTTGCTGAAATAATTATCAATATGAAGATGTGCTGTGCACAGATAAAAGTGCCCTAATCTACAACACACTTTCTAAATCCATCCGCTGCTTGCACTCTGCCTCCCTCAGAAGAAGAGAAGAAAAGGAGGAAGGGGGGGTTGGGGCAGAGCAAAGTGGATAAACTCCAGATGAAGGGACCATTTCTCTGCCTCCGCCCTGACAGCGACACCGTTCCCGACAGGCATGCCTTTGTGGCCACGGAAGGCAGATAAAACGGCGCTCGTGAAGCGATAAGGGCGTCGCGGTGCAAAGCTGGTTACATTATTAACACCTAGGACCTGCTCGCCCCCAGAACACACACACTCTCCCTCCGAGAACACCTGTTTAATTAATCACTTCATTCTGGCTCGGCATTCCAAGAGAAAATGCCACAGACCCGCCTCAATCACCCTCATCCCACTGCCGTTTGATGCCACGATCATGGAGGAGAGCGAGAGAGGGGAAATGAGAAACATTTCTAAATTTGCAGTGGGTTTAGAAAAGTTGTCATCGCTAAAGGAGAACTTCACATGAAACGGATTCTACATCAAAACACTTACGGTGACATTTCTTCTCTCCCTCTCTGTGCCCCACTCAAAGGAGCAGAAGTTTTCAGAAATACAAAGGGTACCGATATGCAAGCATGTGTGCATGCAGAGATAGACAAGAGTTTTATTGCTCTGAGAAGCTGGCAGAAATTGTGCCTCTGTTGTCACATAACTACTTTTTTTTTCACCTTTTCAAAAACAGTCTTTTTCCATGTCCACAGCGGACGGGAAAGTGATCTAATTAAAAACACAAAATAAAAAGTTGTGCTTCTTTATTCATACTTTTTAAAGCTGTTTGGCTGCCTTTGTTCTGTGAAAATTCTTGAAGTAGAGGAAAGTTTCCCATGGTGAACTTTGAGGACTCCACAGCAGAATAGAAATCCTCAGCGCTCTAACAGCGAGCAGGACCCGTTTGTGAGGCTGCGGGGTACGGCAGGGTTTAGAGGGGAAAGCAACAGAACTCCTGACAAAGTTTCTCTGTGTGGATGAGCTACATCTGATAGACTCATTACTTACTATCAAAAGCAAATCCATCTTTATACAGAATTGCTGCTTGTCATATTCAGAATCAGTGTCCATTCGCAGCCTCTTTCCCATTTCTGTCGTCGTCTTATGACGCAAAGTCTGACAGACAGAGCTCAGAGTAGGACCCTTCACTGACATGGGGACTAGAAATTTCTATTACATCCAATTAGCGCTGAGAAAGAGGTGATTTGTCTTCATCAAATTGCAGCCTTGTAGTTCTGCAGACCCCACTCTAGCTTTCCTCCAGCCCTGTGCTCTCCTGATTATCGCAGGCAGTGTGGTGCTGGTGTGGAAAAATAAAAATATAAAAACAAACTAATTTTATGTCAAACGTAGAAATGATATATTCATTTCAAGTCTACAGACTCGCACATCTTGACACTGCAATTTCTCTGCATTCTTCTGCTCATGCGCTGTCAAACTGCACAGGGACAATGATTGAAAAGCATTTCTCAGGTCCAGCCACAACTTCTTGATTGGATTGAGGTCTGGACTGTGACTCTGCAAATCTAGGACATCAACACTGTTGTTTTTAGGCATTTCCAGAGCAGCTTTGGCTGTATTTTTGGGGTTGTTGCCTTGCTGGAAAATAAATCTTCTCCAAAGTAGCGGTTCTCTTGCAGACTGCAGCAGGCTTTCTGTCTTTGGCTGCATTCGTTTTACTCTCTCTTATCTTCATAAGCTTTTTAAGACCTGCTGCAGAGGAGCATCTTGACAGCATGATGGTGCCACCACCTAACACCACACATAAAAAGCTCAATCTGAGCACTGAACTGTCTTCCACTATGTTTGAGTCTCCCACATACATTCTGGCAACACTGGCCAAAATGTAATGTGTTTTGTTTTCAATCGTGGCTTTTTGTTTGTTGTGGGTTTCTCCAATAACGGCTTTATGCATAGTGTCTCTCCTTCCAGCCAGTGCAACCTGCAGCTTCTTCAGAGTTGGCATAGGCCTCTCTGTGGGGAGGACACTCTGCTCTAGACAGATTTACAGATGTTCCATATTCTTTCCATTTTATTATGACCGACCTTACTTTATTTAGTGCCTTGGAAAGTTTCTGCAGACAATTATTTAAGGTCTTGTGCAATCATAGCAGCAAAAAATGTGAAACTACAGCTGTGGACTTGGGTCCTGTGAATGCCAAGGACCAGGTATTTACCCTCCTTAAAAACAGTCTGGTATACAGGGTCAAACATGGTTGAATCTTTGTTTAGTCTCCTGTGACATTAATTGCCATTTGTCTGTGATTGTGATTTATCTCATTTCCAGAGCATTACCTTCCAGGCTGGCCCAAGGGGTCCTCTGCCGGTCTTAGTTGACTTGAACATGGCAGGGTCCTCATCTGGCTTGTAGTCCTACAATGAGAACAATTCATATAATTAACACAATACATAGCACATTATATTTAGCATCAACAAGCTGAGGTAATCTGGATGACTAATTTAAATGTTTAAACACGTAAACTCCAACAGTATGAATTAAATATGTCTTAAATCTGTGTTTTGACCTTTTTTAGAAAAAAGGAAAGCATGTTAATATACTGACAATTTTTATTCAAATTTTCAAAAACAAAGCATGAAACAAAAGCAAGTTTGATTTCATTATGGCATTCAGTAGGCTACAGATTGGGCGGTCTTTGTTCTACACTACTGTTCACTCCCTGTGCTCTAAACCGAGCAGCACAGCAGTCACTGCCACCAAAAGGCCAAAGAGTACCGCACTCATTCTCTAAAACCCGCCACCCCCCGGAGATAATGTCATGCAGCAAGACCGGAACACAACTCAGCTTTAAGTGGCTGGGAGATAAAAGACCATCTATGGGGTGTTGATGCCACCAGAAACATCTGTTTAATTAGGGTGACAATGGTGCCAGTTCATGTAAGTGAACGTGCATGCATCTACCTGCATGTGTGCCGATGAAAACTTGTGTTGCTGCACTTCCCCTGTGTGTATGTGTGTGTGTGTGTGTGTGCGTGTGTGTGTGTGTGTGTGTGCGCATGTATGTGTGTGTGTCCAAGTACAGCTGCTCTAACTGCGACAGCACTCCAAACACACAGAAAAATACTGAGCACACATGCCAAGCACATGAGCACATGACAAACATGACAAAGTTGACTCCATAAAACAGGCCAGAAAAAAAATAGAAATACAAATAAATGAAATGGCTTTCAAATTACCAACAGCTCAAGGGCCCAGCAATTTTAAATAAATCATGATGCGCCTGCAGCTAAAAGCTACTTTTCAGGGCTATCGGCCAACAGGAGGGTGCCAAACGTGTGGAAAGAGATAGAAACCCCCACCCCAACACACACAAACACACACACTATAATCTGGCTGTTTTAATGCTGAGAGCTCCGTCACTATAACAATACACTGTGCTGCACTAATGAGGTCTGTGAATCGATATGCCGTGGTACACGAAAAGGACCGACTCCTCAAGTAAGAGAGTGTGTGTTAGAGTGCGAGTGTGTTTGTGTCATGTGTGTATTTGTCTAGTTCCGGCATATGAAGCACTGTGAGCCTTAATTACACTAACAAACTCATCTGTGCTGGCGGTACGCCCCAGGCCCTGCAGCCATGCCTGAGGCTGAGGGCTGATAGGGTCCTCAGACACAACACACTCCTCCTGCTAGGCAAACACCTCCGCCTCGTTAACCAACCACCGCAAACAAACACGTACACACACACACACACACACACACACACACACACACGTACACGTACACACACACACACACACACACACCAAGGCTTCTCAGCCAAATAGCCACACATACACACGCACAAACAGAGCCACAGTGAAATGAGGCAATGTGATGTCAAATAAGAGCAATAATGTGTAACATCTTCAAGTAAGATTTCAGAGATTCCAAATGTAGTATTAAAAACTGATTTTTATATTTTGACATATTACTGAGGCAATCTTAGGATTCTCAAATGGTGTGTACACGTTGTGGTGCTGGTGATGCTTAATGTCAACTGGAGACCAAATGTTAGATAATTCACATTTATTCAAAACACAATGAAAGGATTAAATGAATCCACACTTAACCGTCTAATTTTCTGCCAGCTCTTGCCATCTACTGTCAGCTAAAAAGGTACGCGTTTCATCCTCTGCTAATACAGTTTATTTAAACTCATTTCCAGTTTTGCATCCACTAGTTTCACCGGATATATAAGAAGTACCTACAAGTGTTCCTGCACTGTTCAATAGGTGGGTTCAAAGGCCAGATAAAAATCATTCCACATTGCTTAGCAAGTTCATTTTGCTCAGTTCTTTTTTGTTCTAGTGCAGCAAAAGGTGGATTAACCAATCAGTCAATCAACAGCAAACTGCAGAAACTGAAATACTGCCAACTTTGTGAAGTAATCTGTCAAATAAAAATGTCAAACATTAGTGGATTCAAGCCTTCTCTATGTGTTGATTTGCAGGTTTTTCCTTTTCAAATCATTAGAAATAAAATCAGCGTGGGCTTTTTAAATGTTGAAGGACAAGGCTCTGGGAAATTCTGACAGGCTTCAGTTCTTATTTTCTGAGCTATAGATGACAATGATGTGCTGAAAACACAAATTTAAAATGTGACAATATTTATGTTTATCAGTAATTTGGTACGGATATACTGATAATCAAATTTCTTATTGTCCCAGAAGCTTCTGAAATTAACCAACACCAAAATGAAGAAGTTTCTGAGTCTGTAAGGAATTTTTTTTCTTTTAAATGCTCAAAAGTAAATTAAATGATTAGACCACTGCTCGTCAAAAATAAGCCAATATGACCAATTTGAACATCCCTTAGGTAAAGTGAACTGGGTTTGGCTGACTGCTTGCTAATTATCAGGCTTGTCCACATGAAGGCGCCAAACTGTGTTTTTATCTTCCACCCGAAACGTGCCGGTCCGAGTTTCTACTTACAGCAGCGGACACGTGACTTCTGTCTGCGATGTCAATGGGCACAACATTTACACTCTGCCACATGTAGCTGTCTAGTTTGTGCACCTGAACAACCAAGCAAACAGAAAAACTGTCAGAAAAGCACACAAACTCAAATCTGATGTTCAAACTGGATATTTTCTCGATAAGATACTGAGGAACTCACATTTTCTTGTGTTCCAAGGTCCGGTTTGTGCCACGTCTCAATCTTAATGAAGAAATCATCTTTCATGTATTCATTCTTGAGAGGAGAGCACAAAAGGATATTACAGAACTGTATGTATAGAAAGTAAACTGAATATAAGAAAAGACCTTAAATGTGCTGAAAGGAATATTTTGACAATTGTAGAAACACAACAAAACAAAAGTCATTTCAGGCAACTTACCGTCACAACTGAATCAAGGTCAGGCATGAAGAGAAAAGGGGGGAAAAAAATAGACAATTATGTTTCAAATAAGACAAACATAAGCGTATATAACCATGGAGAGGGGTAAGGGATTCAGGGTAAAGCAAAGGTAAAGTGACATGGGGAGGGAGACTCACTGGTTTTGCAGTAGGGGTAGGCATTCCAGGCTTTTTCATGGAATACAAGGGAGCCCTCAGGGGCAAGTATCTTGACATACCTTGGGACTTTACTATTGGGGGGGTTGGTAGATGTAAGAGGAGAAAGACAGAGGGAAGACATACTGCATTAAAGGTTCCAGAGGAAAGGCTTCAGGAGGAAAATGAGCAACACTCCACAACAAAACTAAGCCAATGCTGCCACCGTCTGGTAGCACTGTGCTATTACACTTTCACATGGCCTGACTGAAAAAGGCCCATACCTCGTTAGGTGGTAGATTTTGTGCGTATACTGTCCCTTCTCGCCATCTTCTTCGTAGGGCTCATTCTTGAGCACCTCAATGCCCTCACCACCGCCCGTCTCATTTTTACTTGCTTCAGCCACTGAGAACAGCTGTCCCACTTGATACTGGAACACAGGAACACATCAGTCACTTACAGTATCTCCAAAAAAAATAGACTAAAACTGGTCTAACTAAAGCTTGCTGATGCTACAGACTCTGTGACACATACAATATGTCTTCATTACTTCTAATATGTCCTGAAATAAGAAACAGCTATAAATAGTGTTTGCATTTCAGCAAATTTTAATATTTTTTTATTACAAGTTGCATGTGGATCATAAAAAAGAATTATCTCTTCTTTGCATTTTATCTTTGTCTTCAGCTTTTTAGGACAGTGGTTCTCAACATTTCTTGATTTATAACCCCTTTAAATGAACCAACATCTGCATATATGACATGTGAGCAGTTCAGCAAAAATAAAATAAATAAAGGTGTTTCCTTTTCAAACTGTATCATTTGAAGAATTTTTAGAGACCTAAAGGGTCAGAGTGAGTAATTACAGACATGGTAATTATCACTTGCTTTGTGGTTTAAAGTTGAGCGACATAAATTCAGCAAACTGTGTGATGACCTCCTAACAACTATACACATATCTGCATATGAATGCAGATTCTGGAGGCAGGGGACAAGATTTTGGTATTGGAAGTGCTCTGGTCTCCATTAATAGTCTGAGCGGTATTGACCAATTTGAGCGGGCTTTGGTTGCATGCAGGTAAACAGTCAGTGCAGAGAGCAAATGAGGTCGAACGCACTGGTCGAAACACAGCCACAGAACCCATTTTGTTGAATTTATCAGCATACATATGCAGATATTAGCCAAAATGTCATCTGGACGTAAAACTCGAAACATAAACAGCAACCAGTGCACAGATGTGGAAGTCTAGGCCCAGATATCCGTTATCCCGATATCCGCGGGCTACACCAGAAGCTCCGAAACACTGGCTGTTGCCCCCAGAAGCTAGATCATCATCAGATGTTAGCTGATGGATGCTGAGATTGCCGTCCCGCTGTCACTCTAATATGCTGCAGATCTATATAGCATGCCAAGAAAAACTACTGCAGAAGGCATCAAATAAGCCTGTATCAGACCTGTGGTGTGGGAGCAAGGGTCCTTTTTTTCCCCAATCATGCTGCTGCATTTTCAAATCAAAATCTAATGAAAGAGCATAATCTGGACAGTCTATTTACATTTCAAACTTTAAGTCTTTCCCACATGCTGCAGGCCAAATGAACTCCTATCTTCTGTTACGATGTTTGAACAGACGGTGCAACAGAAGCTTGAATGCGGTGTGTATTTTAGCTACCAGAGCTCTTATTAGTGTTTCTCCCCTAAAGAGAACACTTGTTTTTTTTTAACTATTTGGAATGAGCTTTAAAATGGGCCACTAATTGCCAAAAGATTTTATCACCATACAAGGCAGCAGGGTGAGACTCTGGAATTGATGACATAAACCTTTATAAACACAGGGAACAAATCCTACTCTTGTAAAACAATCACAAGATTTACAAATTGTGCTCTTTGGGAGAAGATTGCATTGTCCTAACTTGTAACCAGAAGCTTGGAAGCAGAGACGCTGGAAATGATAAGATGGTGGCGCATTCATTATTCACTGCCTTGACTCTTTGAGAGGATAACCCCTTTATTTAAGAGAGGGGCATTATAGAGCCTTGTGATTATTATAAACCAACACTTTGTGACACATTTTGAGTCCAAATAAGAGATTCAGGCTCTATTCCATGGGCTTCAAGTGTAAAAGGTCTGTGAATACTATGGTGGAACTGGAACAAATAAAACAATGAATGAACCAATTCGTTCATATGCATTTCTTCATTTAAAGGTGACTGTTGACCAGTTGTAAGTCTGCAACGGAAATGTAGGAGAGAAAAAGGGCAAGTATTTCACATCCTCTGCGTTTACTGGCATAGATGGTCCCTGTGACTACACTCGAGCTGTTTGTTGTCATTCATAATGAGGAAGGACAGGCAAAAAGTACAAGAAACTCTACAATGAAAATAAACATACAGTTATTTACAGCATGACTCGTTTTATCAGTATAATAATATGGAAGACTAAAACTGATTACTCACCTCCTCAACACTACAGGGTAAAACCACACGACTGCAAAAGAGAGAGAAGTGTGGTAATATTAGCACATTTGTTTCTTAAAGACACTGCTCAATAAGCCACAAGCACTACAATTTTACTTCAACAGCAGAAACATACGATTGACTCTTAGTTTGGACCGAAATTAATTAAATCTCCATACGTGGAGCACTGCAGAAGAAGCAGTAATGCCACAGTCCCACATTACATTAGAAATAAACTAAACAATGCACAGTAACCCTCTCACTGCACAAGAACAGGAAGCTGGTTGTGGCCACTCTTCCTGAGATAAAAAACTATTACAGCCCAGTCTGACACTCTGCTGACTTCAGCACGATGAGAGGAACCCATCACTACACCAGAAGTGGAATAGACAGAGCTGAGAAAAGCTGAGATTGGATACGGTCAAGAGATGAAGAAAAACTCAGATGAAAAGGGGAGCGAGGGGAAGAGCAGAGGAGGCTAGCAGTGAGCCATTTTTGGCCAAAAACATTGCATATAATAATAAATGTGCTGCACAGACCAGTGACAGAAGGTACAGCTGTTTGAAGAAGAAAAATCAAGTATCAGAATAATTATTACATAAAACATCCACACTTTAAAGCCAGTATTTACTTTTTGCAAGGTGAAAGTAGACTACAACTTTTTTTCTTCATGTCTCAACAGACTTCTTCAGGGTGTGGTATGCTTTGCCCAAACCAACTGCATCATTTATCCCGATGAGCATGAAGCTTCAGTCTACGACCACTAACCACAGAGCGCAAGGGGGAAAAAAAGGAGGGAGAGAGTTTTCTCAAAGCATAAATCTAAAGCAAGGCTGAATTCTATCCTGACATGTTAATATTTGGTGCAGCATTTTTTCTTATCATCATTATTATTTCTGACTGCACTCTTCCTGCCCATGTGCTCTTCAATGGTGAGGACCTGTGGGAAAAACCATAATAAAAATGTGCATTTTATCCAGAATTAACACTGTAGTATATACTTGTGTTGAAATGAGGTTATCTTTATGGGACAGGTTATATTTTCTCTCCAGGCTGCTATGACAAGGCCAGAAACAAATCTAAAGCAAGGCTTTGTAATGATCGATGTTGACTTTCAGCACAATCAAGGGCACAGGCCAAGTCTCAATAATGAACTGGACAGGGGCTTAGTCTTTAAATGAAGAGCAATGGTTTTAAAAAGAACGCATGGCATTTGCTACAGCAATGAAGCACACTACATGGATGTGGATACATGTTTATCTTATACTATTTACTTAATTTATTTCTCAGGGACAGTGTACATTACTGGAAATACGCCAGAACTAGCCACAAGGCTAGATCTCATATGTAGTCCCTGGCCAGAAATGGCAACTTAAAAGCAACTTCAAAAACCAAATTTAAAACAGTAATCATGATGTGAAAGTCTGTGAAATAGACATGTAGACACAATCTGCCATCAATAAGTACCAGCTATGTGAGTGACCCAACAACTAACTCTTGCATTAGAGCAGGTTATGCTAACTTCTGTCTACCACACAGGTGCTTTGATGGGGTTGAGGCCATGCTGTGCTCAAGTGCATGTGTGTTTTTTAACTTGTTAAAAGTAATCCAGTAAAACTTTCACGGAATTAAACTGTGGCAGAATGGTTTTATAACTCTAGTATCTATCTTGCTAGAGATTCTAAATTTTCCATGCATGTACTCCTAATATCCAACTGAACAACAAGTATGTTCAGAGCTTAGTTCATGGACTTAAATACTCGATTGTGAGTGCAAATAAGTGTCTGCAATATGCATAAACACAGGACTAATATGGACTGAACACTAATCTTTCTAACATTCAGCCAAACAAAATGAAGGGCATTAACCAAATCTGGGACTTGTTATAAGACTTTGCTGATGTGCTTAAGAAAGTTTGCTGCTGTTTGTCTACATTACACTCTAGCATTCAAGCTTATTGTTTACCGAAATTAAAAACTAGCATCCTTAACGACTCATATCCCACCAAGCACCAAGTTTTCTTAACTGTTAATGGCTTTAATTTCAACATGAGCATCTTTTGATCCAACTTCATGACTCAGACAGCTAACATCAATGTTGCTAGCTAGCGTAAACTCGTAACTACTGCCGCTAGCAAGTTAGCTAGTTGTTTGAAACCGCTTGGTTTGACACAAAAGAGAGGAAAAAAACAGTGAATTCACCATTTACTCAAAGCTGCTTATCTTGGTTAAGGTTAGCTGGCGCCGCCACGAGTTTATGTGTCAATGTTGCTAAGATAACATTAGCAACGCTCGGTGATTTCCCATTCGTGTTATACACTCACGTTAACTAGCATTAGCAAGTCGTGACTTAATTCGTGACTCATTTTACGGCTTAAAAGTAGAAATAGCGGAACTCGTATCCTTTAAACGCATAACTCATGGACTGAAGTGTTTAGCGGCCAACTGCTTAATGTGAACACATGAGAAACTGTAGAACAACAGCAGCTGTCAGAGTGCTACTACGCTGTCAAAGCCGGCAATTTAGGCCTGGGCTGCTCTTAAGCAATCCCACCCTTCCCTCGTGCGTCGGACACAGACACCGAAGCAAGATGAAAAGTTTTCAGTAGTGTTCAAACAACGAAAAAACTGCCCCGTATAACCGGAGCCGTTATTTAAGTATGCACTGGCTTGAGAATTTTAAAAAACGAGGAGTTTAGGCAGAAACATCACACTTACTACTCCTTGATGAGGACCATGGTTGCTTGTTCCTCTCGATGCCACCGCTCCTGCCCAGCCCCAGCTACCGTTAAGTGCTGATGACGTCTTGAGCTGCTGAGGGCGGTGCCCAGTCCCTCCCTCGAGAGCAGTGATTTGCAGAACGAGGCATGCTAATTGGTATGAACCAACAGAATCTCGTTCTGGCGGATTGAACCCGCCTCTTGTACATATGGTTTTATCAAGCAGCATCAGTGATTCAGTGCATCATGTAATTAAAAGGACGTGAGCTGTTCAGGTGCAGCATCATTTTAGATTTATTCACGAAAATCCCTTTCATTATAAGGATTGTGAACATGCAGTTTTGTTATCTGCTCCATGGCCTGAAGCCGACTTGCTTAGTTTCATAATGACGTGTGCTTAGACCTGGTGCCTGGCATTGGGTGCATCTCTTATAGCAGTGGTTCCCAACATTTTTTGCTACTATCCCCTTAAAAATGGAGCTAGATCCACTTGCGGCCTCTCATAACATTAATTGTGAGAAGGTCAACCAAAGAGTGACTTTTTTTCCTCCTCGGAGCTATCTATATAAAGGTCAGGAATACAAGAAAGCAAACATGATGTTTTTTTTATTGAAACAGTTTACTGATAAATGACAGATGGTTGTCATGAAACCTTCATGTTTAATCTCAAAAAATCATGGGCTAAAAAGTCATACATGGTACTTAACATTGAATAGCAAGAGAATCCATGCTTCAGAGCAGACACTCAATTCACAAAGAAATCAGGCAAAATGCCCTTTTGATTTCAATAAAAAATATTAAATCTTTTTTTTCCCACTCTATCCATCTTTACATGGTACAGGTTTGTTCACTTTTAATAATATAAAAACGCTTAATACTGATTGTGAAACACTGGAATTAATTTACAAAACATAATAATAATTATTATAATATTAATAACAATAACAAACAATAATAACAATAACCATTAAATTTAAAAACAAAAAAAACAGAATGGAGGAAATCAGTCATAGCTGTTGCATCTTGGCCCACACAAACAGCAAAGTTTTGGGGGAAAAAATACCAAATGGCATTTACATCTACCTGACACACAGTTACACACAAACACAGTATCAGGTCGTTGAGTATTTCTCATTGCCATTTACAGTGTTATGGGCACAAAGACAAGACATTCTCTAAAGCCTTCACGTGCCTCTGCAGGATCACACTCGCTGACCAATCAAATCCTTTTCACTGTCACTCAAGCTCGGTGGACCAATAGTGGTCCTCAAAAAGTGCCCTACTCCTCCAGCACACAGGATAGTAAATGATAGATTAAAGTATAGGACCGTTTTAAATGTCTCAGCATTTAGAGGAAGGGAAAAATCTTCCGGGCGACAGGAATTTGTATCCATTGCCAGCAGGTAGTCGGATAGAACGAGCACCAGGGCTACTGCTTGTGGAAATAGTAGGTGACGGGGCCACTTTTCTGGGGTTGGAGCAGTGGTGTCCATTGGAAGAGTTCTTGCTGCCCCTGTCTAGTGACTGCAGCCCCAGCTCCCGCAGCTCCAGGCTGTCTTGGGTATCGTTAGGGGAGCAATGGCGTGGGGAGAGGTTCAGAAGGCTCAGTACATCTCTACTGGCAGAAGCAAGGGGTCCAGGAGGGCCGTGGATAGCTCTGACGGGACCTAGATGTTGCTGTTGCTGGGCTGCAGCATTAGCCCAAAAGGTCTTCAGATTGTGGATAGCTTGGACTTTTTCATCAATGACCCCTCTTCTTAGGCGGTCCAAGTCTGGGGCATCAGCCGATGTGGAGCAGGCAGAGCCTGTAGAGGAGTAGGACAGGGCAGGGGACGGAGCACTGCCAGCCGGGGACTGGTGGCCAGAACTGGGAGACACATTACTTGGGGAACGGGAGATGTGACCACTGTATGGGGAGCTTGGGTACTTTAATTTGAACTGTGCGTGGCTGTCCAGAGTGGGCGAAGGATGACTGCCCTCCTTCTGGGAAGACTCAGAGACTGCAGGACTATTGTAGCCAGAGCTTATCTTCTGCAGTGAAGAGGAACGAGAGGGAGGTTTGGGTCTCGGGGAAGACTGAGCTCGGCCACTTGCACTGCTGTTAGGACGGCTGAACGCGCTCGTTTCGGAAGATCGGAAGGTGCTGCTCCTGGCTGAGGTTCCTCCTGTTGTCCCACCCTCTGCGCCAGCCCGCTGAAGACTGCCCACTGCCCGTAGATGGCTCTGAGTCTCCTCCAGAATCTTCTGGGCCAGCTCCTGAGGATCCAGAGGGGCAGTCTTTTCTTCCTGAGACTTGACAGTACTGTCCGTCTCTGTACTGGACTGGTCAGATTCACCTGTGTCCGAGCTGCTCACCTTACCCACCTTTTGGAATGGTGAGTTTGGGCTGGGCACCAGGCTTGTTTTGACAGGGGATGTTGGGGTGCTGACACTACCCCTTGATGATACTGATACACTGTAGCCTCTCCCTGCTCCTGTGCTGGACCCACCAACAACCCCCCTGCCTCCACGGTGGTGGCGCTGGCTGTGGCCTGGCGGCAGAGGCAGAGAGTCACAGTGACTTCCCAGCGGTTCGCTGCTGATGATAGAAAAACCCTCATACTCTTCCTCATCCCCGCGGGCTCCTGCCACTGCAGCAGCTGCCCCATGAGGAGAGGAGCGACTACGGGGCACATGAGGGTGTTTGTGGATAGAATAGTGTGCCGTGGCCCCACTGCGTTGTCGATGACCGAGGAAATCACAGTCTGACTTGGAAGCAAAGCTCATGGAGGAAGCAACAGAGCTGAGACTATAGACAGAGATGGCATCGGATGCCTGATTGTCCAGGCAAGGAGGTGAGAAGGGGAGGCTTGAGTATCCCATGGGCAGGGGGTTGGATACAGACTGGGCTGAAGCTAGAGACTCCAGGGAAGATGAGCTGTCCAGACTGAGACGCTTGGGCAGTTCTGTGGAGTCTGAAGAAAGAGAACAAAAGGGAAAAAAATTGACACCTGATCAAAACAAACAGTGTTGCTAAAAAAGGTTAAATGCACAATCTAGATGATTCCAGTGTGCAGTCCAGTGACTGAAAATATTATGAAGAATAGAAATGATACAATAAGTACACTCACCAAACAGTGCCAGCAGAGACTGGAGAGCAAAGTGCAAGGTGCGGCGGTTGGCTAGCTTGCCTGTCTTAAGCACCACTTCTTCTTGGCCGACCTCACACAAGTCAAATCCTGCACATACACAAAAAGACAGCTGTTATAAGTCACAAATCTAACATTGGGTCTGTGACCCCACAGGGATGCATGGACACAGGGTGGACGGGAAGTAGGATGGGAGAGGGATCAGCAGTTTTCTTAGGTAGGTCAGGTGACTCACCAAGAGCAGCCAGAAATTCATGGCATCCTGGCAGTCTCCAGAGCTGCACACTAATAGACACCTGAATGGGCAGGAGAGAGAAATCCTGTTCCTTCTCTCCTGTCTGGAGTTGGACTAGCACCTGGTGGAGCTGGAAATGAAGCGGGAGAGGACAAACAGGTCGAAGAGGTGGTGGTTAGGAATAAGTCAAAGTAGAATCAACTAGTGAATTCTACAGGAGTGATTTTAGTAAAAATCTGTGTGATTAAACAATTTCTCTTCTATTAAGAATTTAAATCATCCAAGTGCAAATATATAGTTTCCTGCTCTCAATGAATATTTCCTTCTCATCTACTAAAGCTGACTGATATAATGGCACCCAAACTGTTGAACTACTGTAAAAAGATTTCATCAAGTGCGTATGAATCTGTTCGAATGAATGTTTGAGCCCTATGCATGAGTTCTCAGGGCAACTGAACATCTGCAGGGAAGCAGAGCTGAAAGGGTTTCAGCTTCGTGGGAGCGACACGTGCCCTGGAAGCACACTTGCCTGTTTTGTTTGGGGATTACTTGGCTTGGAACAGAGACACCTTTGTCAACTTGATGTAACTGTGCAGGAAATAGAACCATGCCTCGTCTCCTCACTTCACTCGTCATGATTATGAGAGGTTTGTTTTTACATGGTGGCTTTATCCGTTCTACCACTGTGAAATATTCCTCTGACCTGTAATGAACCAGGTTTGTAAACCTTTAAATACCCAAAATCCCTACAATCTGACTGCAGGAACCAGCCATGGAAAACAGACAACGCAGTAAGTGTTTGCTCAGCTACACTTTGTGCATGCAAATGCTAAACAGCATGAAAACAACAAAACTGATTATCAAATTATCATGCAGCTTCTACAGAAGGAAGCGGAGTTTAAGAATGTTTAGCAGGACAGAAAGTGGATGAACAGGGCAGAATGGGATAGAGGGCAGGTAGGTGAAGGCACACTTACCATTGCCACCATATTTTTAACAGCCTTCAGACCGCACATTAGGGGCAGAGGAGAGACAATAGGTTTTTAATTGCATGCACACAGGCCATTCACAAAGGGTACAAGGGTTCAGTTCAACAAGAAGCTTAACAGCAACAAGTAACAGAAGTGTTTAATATGTTATTGAGTTCAGTGCAGCAGTAGGCATACATAAGATTAGGTTGAACAAGTTCCATGTTCTGTGCATTGAGAACAGTATTTGCAGTATGAGGCAACAAAAAGTGCTAATCGCCAACTAACTGGATAGTCTTTCATTGTTAGCATGTGACAGCCACATGTTACACGTAAACAGGGATAAACCTCTGCAGTGTAAGATTAATTCTCCAGTGTCACGAGCTTTGGTGCAAGAGAACAGGACTCAGACTGAAGTCAAGACTTTGTACTTGAGGGACTGCTAGTTAGGCTTCTACGCAGCGTTTCAATGCAGATTAAGCTGCAGCTTGAGTTGCCAGTGCATTAGTGTGTATCCACTGACGCAACTACGTTACGCAATGATATATCCCTAATATTCTCTTCTAGCAAGAACCTCATGGTACAAAGGCGTCCAGAAGTTTCAGAGAAAGAGAGAGAGACTGCCTCAGTTGTTCTTCACACTAAATAAAGGTATTTGTTATTTAAGACAAAGACCAATTTCTATGTGGTGCTTTCGATTAAAAAAATCCATCAGCATTTGTTCAGAGCTGCAGGGGCCTACCCGGTTGATGAGCTGCTCCCCTGCCTCTGAAGCTGTGATGAGTTTGCACAAAGCCTGAAGAGCTGGCGGCGGCAGACCTGAGGGATGGGATCAAAGGAAGTTCTTCATTATTCATACACAAGACACGTTCTTTATACCCCGAACTAAGTAACACTGTGACTAAACAGGTGATATATGGAGTGATATGAAATTTTACAAACACAAACGACAGAACTGGCTGTGCTGTTTGTGGAAAACAATGTAAAAAAAAATACATAACTGCAAATCAATAAAACACTTCAGAGATTCTGAGTCTTATTTAACTGATGTAGAGCTTGTTGAGCTCAAGTGCATACCCAGTAGTGATTGTAAAGTGGTGCTGCACTGCTGGAGCCTGTCTCCTGGATCAGCAGTGGGAAAGAAGACAGCAGCAGGGATACCAGGACCTGCAGAGTCAAGACGGAAGCCCACAGCTGTCAGCAGGGCCTGCCAGCCAGGGACACCCCCCACCTTGTTCTCCACACTTTGCTGCGATGTATACATGGAGTTACGCTGGCCGTTCTGTATCCTCTGAAGAGACTTCTCCACCTGCAAGGACAATGGAAGTGTCAGTATTTTGGCTGTCTTTGGTTGTATGTGTGTGTGTGTGTGTGTGTGTGTGTGTGTGTGTGTGTGTGTGTGTGTGTGTGTCCAAGCCTCACCAGGTGGAGTAAAACCCTCAGAGCATCGCGCGCTCGATCTGGATACTGTAGAATCTCTGCCAGAGCTTGGCCAATGAGGGAAGATGGACTGTTGAGCTTGACATCATTGCCAATCAGCATGTATCCTGGACACAAATGCAATAAAAAGAGCTCCATTACAAGGTCATCTTTTTTTAATTATGGGAATGCAGAATTACCACAGAGGTGAATAACATCCCTAACCTGCCCAGTTGGAGGGGTGTGAGTACTGCTTGCTGCTCTGGACAGTCTTCATGGCATCTGCCAGTGCTGCACTGGCCTTGGTCCCATTCAGCAGGGCAGTGTAGAAAGCATGGACAAAAACTTTGGAGGCTGCAACAGGGACAGGCCACAAGGACACAAGAGTACACTGAGCCCCAGCAGCTAGGAAGGCCCTGGTCAACCCCACGACACCGTCTGCTGTCACTTTGCTGCTGGACTCCTGGTACGACCTGTAGCCACAATGACAGACAAGCGTATCATTGAATTAGGAAGCTATAAAGGATTTAATAGCATAATATTTCAAGCATTATTTGCTTTTACTACCTTTCTAGGCTGAGCTATCTCAATCTCATCAGTTACATTACAATTTCTTTTTTTTTTAGTACTAATGTCTTTTATGTATATAACTCAAGCCTTAATCCACATCCACGAGCACAGTGTGATTAATATGGTCCTAGTTTTTTATATAAAAATACCTAATTGCTGCCCTGCAACTTTGAAAAATGCCATTAAATAAAATATCATTACCTAAATCGACATAAAGTCCCCTATTCAAATTTGTTCTCATTAACCAAACCTACCCCAGGACCACCAGCTTGAGAGGCAACCTCAGGTCCAATATGTCAGCAGCTGTGAGCAGGAACTCCTGGAGAGGCGGACTGTCACAGATGCTCTCCACGTCACTGCTGTCATCCTGCATGTGGAGAGACTCTGGGATGGTGTAGCCGCTTCCAATGGAGCCCTTCCTGCCTCGACCACTGCTGCCCCTCCTCCCCCCTGCTCCTCTTCCCACTGTTCCAACTCCCACACCGGCACTTGCCCCACCGGGCACACTCTCAGGGTTTGGGGTGAGCACCAGAGCTGCCAATTTCCAGGAAATGTGGGTGGCAAAGTGGGCACACTCAGCCTGTGTCAGGGCACTCATCACCCTTTCCTTGGTGGCAGCAGAGCCGGCCAGGGGTTGGCAGCCCAGCAGCTCAGCCACCATTATGGCCTCCTCCTCTGCAGAAGACATGGGACCCCACAGCCAGCGGTCCATCACGGGTGAGGGCAGTCTTGGGTTCCCCACCACTGCTGCCATTGAGACCCCACCACATGGAGCTGGTCCGGGGCGCCGGGAGTGAGCCTGGGAGCACAACAACAAAGGTTAAGTTAAAGCTGGACAGTCTGAGAACAGGACATCAGTAATGTGTTAAAAATAACTTCACTGGATCTTGATCTCGGACATAAAAGTGTTCCTGAGTGTGATTCAAAAAGTAGTCTGACATTATTTTTCAGTCATGAATGAGAAGCTGAACCTTTGCATTGGATCCAAGGCCGTGGATGGAGGGAACAGCAATGAGGCTGAAGCGCTCATACAGGTACTCATTAGAAGAGCTTCCTTTCAGCAGGGCGAAGGGGATGAGGTATAGCTCTCCCTCCAGCACCATCACCAACTGTCTGTGTCTGCCAACAGGCCCACTGGAGTGCATCAAGCCCTGCCAGACACAAAGATCAGTATCAAAATGTACAAATGCAAAATAACATTCAGTCTCTGGTGCTTTGATATCTATTTCTCACATGTACATTTTCTGCTATGCTCTTCTCTCTACCCCACTGCTACATCAACAGACAGGCAATGACCCACAGAGGCACCACTCACCCCCTCCATAGGTGCGATGAGCAAATCATAAAGTGCTCGGAGAGGAGGCTTTCCGAGGCTGCTGGAGCGACGAGGCAGGGAAGAGTTACCATCTTTGGCAGGTGACATGGTGTTACTGAACAGGCTGGTCATGCTCTGGCAACTCCTGCACAATCACAACACAAAATAATGCTGTTTTCATTTTGTACATTACACTTTCATGCTGCAGATCTGTGACAGTTTTAGGCCATTTGCCACATCATGCGTTTACAGTAAGCTCCAAAAATACACTGCATGCATGGACAAAACACTTTCTTCTGTTTTCTTTATGTTACAAAATGATTGCTGTAACAGTAAACAGTGTGTAAACAGGGATTTCATGTATCTTCTATTCTTTCACATCAAACCATCCTGCTGAAGCTAATGAGCTCTGCAGATGTGTTGGGAATGTGGCCGACGAGGCTCCATGTCTAACTCGCAGCATAGTGTTACATCAGATACGGCTCGAGCAGGACGCGAACTCAGCCTCTGTAGTCTGTGTAGTTTGTGTGTGGTAGCAGCACAAAGCTGCGGCAGAGCAGAGGAGAGTGATCCAGCGCTCTCCATCACAGAGGCCCATCTTTCTTTTCCTAACACGCTTACTGTCAGATTAAGTCACACGGAGTAAGAGGCAGATGAAGGCAGGCCATGCTCGATCTCCATTATGATGTGCTCTAATCCCTCAGTGAACATACATATATAATTTCACATGACAAGAGGCAATACCACTGAGAATATAATGCTATTATGTAACGCTCCTCTAGATGGCAATATTGCACTGCAGTAGTGTAGAGCTTGAAGAAACATGAAGTGGGGTTGCATGTGATCAGCTTGCCAGAATCACCAGGAGAGCAGGGCTCATCCCATCTTTGCAGGGACCTACTCTACATCCAGTCAAAACTGAGAGCTTCCAGCTGACGAAAGATGAGACTGTGAGTGCTTTCAATGCACTATTTCACAGGACAATGAGTCTCTGAAGCGAACAGAAAGAAGGTGTGTGTCTCAGGCAGGAGTGACAGCTCATGCACAGACACACAACACGCTGAGAACTGTGCTAATGGTGGCCATGGGGTTCGACGCCTTTGGTGCTGTAGGCACACAGGGCCGAGCTTTATGACTGCACTTGTCACTACTCTCCATCTGTTCCACCAGCCAGAGTTTCTTCCGGGCCCCAGCCAGCAGACATGTATCCTGCCCTTCTGGTAGCCCCAGGCCACTGGCTTCCCTCCAGCCTCCCAGCACTCTGTCTCTCTCCCAGGCCTTGGCATGAGCCTCCATGGGAAAGCAAACAATCGTTTGTTAGCCTGACAGGAAGAATGAGAGAGTAGGCAAGGGATAAGCCAAGCGAAGGTGAGTGTCGAGTGTGGAGGGAAACAGTAAAGGAGAAGACTAAAAGCAGTGAGGCTGAGGATGAAGACTGCATTCAGTGGTTGCTTACAGTGTGATCTGAGAGGTGACGCAAAAGCAGACAAGACAGTCTCCATAACACCTAAATTCTAGCTGTGATATAAATTATTGTTTCACTTCGTGGCCACTCTGCCCTTTCGATGCAGGTGCCCTCTTCTATCAGTGTTAACTGCCTCTTTACAGACAACTTGATCGAGATCCTCAAACAATCTCATTATGCTATCACTGTGCATAAAAACGTATTCAATTAGACAGTGAGGGGATTAGACACGAGGAGACTTTCATTATCACCTTCCCATAGTAATCCTTCCAAGCTCCCCGGAGAAGATTAGATCTCTGTGTTAAAATAGGGCAATCGATGATAATACTGAATGAAGATATCACACCAAGAAGCACAGGTCTTTTCATGTCAAGCGTATTGTTCTTGTACCAATTTTGATTTAAATGTCGTTGAATTCGTTTATTATATTTTGAAGTGATTGTGGAAATAGTGCATGTTAGGGGAAAATGATAGCAGGAGGTGAAGGTGAAGGGAGCCCAATAATGTCATCAAACCCCAAGATGTGTGAAATTTCTTCATTTTCTCCTGCTTTAACATCGTGATAGACGATAGGCTCCTAAGCATGAGGAGCTTTATAATTCAGACTTTTTTGAGGCCTGAAAGAATGAGCGGATTATTACCGGCAGCCCATTAAAGGGGCTTAATGAGCACCGAGACTCAATTAAAGCTGGAATTACCCTCTCATCAAAGAGCAGCTCAACTGTGGACGAGGACAGGGAAATATGACCCAGACACACACATCTGCGCACGCATGCACACGTCCAATTGTTATACGTTACCAATCAGCACAATGTAAATGACTACTTTGCAGAGTAGTCTTAAACAATACTGTGAACGAGCCACTGGCACTCACTGAAAAATCCACAGTGATAAATCTGCACAACAAACACAAACAGGGCCAACATCTTAAAACCACAGCGGTGTCTGTGTCTGGCATACACGCGCACACACGCGCACACACACGCACACACACGCACACACACAGCCCCATCAGAGCAGGCAGTTGATAAGGGCTTTAGCAGCTTGGCTTTACTCAGTCTATTTAATAAGACGGATTCACATGCTGCCTCTGCGCTGGCTAAACAATGGAGAAAAGACTCCTTTCACAGATGAGCCACAATACCCATGAATCTCCTTACCCAAGCAGATATTTTTAATCTTTTTGCATGTGTGGAAAAATGGGTCTAAGTAGCGCTTGTTGATCACGTCTCTCAGCGAGAGCTCAGGAGCATCGAGGTGATTCGCAAAAATCTCCTACCTGTTGAACAGGTTGTTTCTGGACACCATGCGCAGGAAGCCTGTTGGATCAGTGACTGAGTTAAGCTTGTTGTTGAGTTCCTCAAATTGTTGGTCCAACAAATCTCCTGCCTCGCTCTCCGTCTCACTGCTCGAACACCCTCTGAAAGAGCCAGAGAGAGAGAGAGAGAGAGATGGAGTGAGACATGAACTGAAATGCTGGCAAGAAAAAGGCACTTCAGCAAAGTAGACAATACGCAGACTTACATTGTTTCTCTGCGGATTAATCAACTACACACACTCCTGATCTGTCCAAAACACACACTGTTCAACCCACACACACTTGGCCTCATTTCCCAGACTTGGTCCAACACCCTGATGGTAAGCAGAGTTAAATCCTTTCATTATAATGCTGGTGATGCTGATCCAGTCAGTGGGGAGTCAACCACCCCCACCCCACAATCGCTACCTCACCCCCACTCTCTCGCTTCATGCCTGAACATCTCCTCTGATGCACCCATATCATGTAACTCTTATGTCAGCTTCTTGCTCTTGCAGTAGCTGAGTGTGAACTTGCACCATGGGATCTCTCATACTCTTATGCTCCCACCAGCACCACCTTTTTTTTTTTTTTTTTTTTTTTTAATCCTTGTGGTATGTGTCTCATTTCAAATTCGCTCTCCTGGGGTGTACACACTAACAGTGGACTGAAGAAATGTTGGATGCAGAGTACAGTTTTAAAAGATGAAAACTCCACATTTTAAAACAGATTTCTACTGTCCCAAAGGCATCATCCTCCCCTCTCTACATCATCCTTTCTTTCCCACACGCGTACAATATGCTCTCCTCATTCTTCTCCATCCCATTCATTTTCCCTCTCCACTCATTTCAGAGTGCTGCCTCCCTTTCTCTCCACTCTGGAGAATGAATGGGCTGGTAAGTGGTGCCATATTGTGCCCATCCAGGCGCAGTGGCGTGTGTGCAGCTTCCCATTGGAGTAGTAAATGAGCTGGTAATGGGGCAGGAGGGCCAGACTGCGAGGGTGGCGGAGGCTGGCACTGGGCGGACCAGCTGGGCACTATGGATCAAACACCAACTAGAGAAACGATGCTAACGTCAAACGTGGTGTAGACCCATTGATGTCAATGGGAGATTTTAGCTGTCAATGCACCCCTCCACATCCACTCCTGCAGAGGCCCTCTGGCTACATTCCCTGTTGTCTTTAACCACCGGCCTCTGCTTTTTTGACTTTTACTCCATTGATTTCAGCATTGCATCTTAACCTTCCTCCTGATGCTCTCAGTACAGCCCGTTCTCTCTCTCTTTAGTTGTCAGGTTCTGTGTTTGTTAGGTGGGTTCAACAGTCTGGCTACACAAAGAGCCATTATTCCGTCTCATTTATTCCCACTGGGGAGAGAGCGGAGTGCTTTAGGAAGGTAGTGGAGGTCTGTCATCATTGGGAGCAATGGGGCAGAATAACACTCTTTACACACAAACACACACACACACACACACACACACACACACACACACACACACACATACACAGCAGAATGATAAAATAACCCTTCCTGAGCTAACTGACAGGATAAAAGTGCCGAGCGTTTTGTGTTTAGGCTACGTTTTTGAAGATATGTTTTGAAGATATCTTCCTTCTAATGATTCAAACAGTGCGGTCTGCCTTTCCTTTTTTGTCAGTAAAGATTTTTGGGGTGTGTTCTGTCTGCCTGCTCAGCTATACTCGCTATCCCTGCTCAGGAAAAACAGCAAAGAGGTTGGTTGCAGACTAAATGGCTACTGGGTTATATAAATCAGTGATGGCATAAATCACTTGCTGATGTTGCGGCACTGCTCTCTTTGATGACAAAACACCTGAGTGAAAATTAGAGGTGAACTTGAAAAATTATTTGGGCACTTAACGTCTATTGAGTCATATTTTCTCGGTTAATGTTTCATTCATATTTTTACGATTATCAGCTTATCGTAGATTTGAACCAGGACCTCCAGCAGCTCGTGAAAAATGAGGTGTGTCAAACACACAAGGCCACACATGTTGTTTCAATGTGTTTCATATAGGTAATATATAAAAGCCAAATGTTGAGTTTGATCATGAAGTGCTCAAAAGCAGATGTCAGGAGGAGTGGAGTAATATGAAAAGATATGAGGCCTCTTAGGACTGAACACCTAAAAAATACACAAAAAAGAAGGAAAAAACATATCATGGCATCCTGCTAGATAGACAAATATTGAATTACGTGATTAATATTGCATAAGGGGCAAAGGAGGGATTGTTAAGTCAGTGGTGGCATTACAGCTGGGAATCTTATTATTACTGCTGTGTGCAACAACATGATCCATGAAGTTACTTATTCGATACAGAACTAACAGCAACAAGTTTGTGCAAACATTCAAGCAATTACCTCTAAATAAGTATGTGATGAGCTAACAAACATCTCACCTGCTGTAATAAGACTCCACTCCCAGAGCTTCACGGGCACTGCCAATGTACTGCTCCAACGAGGAGCCGCCCACCACGCCACTGCCGCTTCCCTCCTGGAACTCTGAGCCTCCCTCCGACACGCCCTCGCCCAGGTACACCTCATGAAACTTCAGGATGCCTGTGGAGAGACAGGGGGGAGGGCGTAACATGAGCGGCCGCTTTAATGTGCTCATGAAAGAACGCTCAAAAACAAACGTCTGATATGTGTGCACTGCACGCACGAGACAGGACAGAATATTGGACGGTTTCAGCCGAAAGCTGCGAGCGGGGCCACGTGCGGTAGTGCATCTGTGGAGCGAAATGAATAAAACAAATAATGTTCAATAAAAGATAAGAGTAAGCTGCCTGTGCCATCTGCTGCACGCCACGAGAGCTCAGCTGAGTTTCGAGCAGGAACATCAGAGGGGGGCGGGGAAGAGCACACTGGGAGATGGAGTACAGGCTGTGTGTGTGTGTGTGTGTGTGTGTGTGTGTGTGTGTGTGTGTGTGTGTGAACGGGTGTTGCATGTATGTTTTGTATTAACTGCATTTGAATAGACATTAAACGTGATTTCAGTGTGTGTGTGAGTGTGTGTGTGCACATTTGGGTCCATAAAATGTCACAGAATTTACACTACTGAAGTAATTAGGACCTTAGTAGCCCTTTTTAGTGATGGCAGACTCTTTAGAGGCGGCCATGTTTGTGTGCCAGCTGGATGCCAGGGAATGCCAGGAAGTGACAGACAGGCGATTAGTGAGCAAGTGGCTCCCTCTTAGCCCGGGGCAGTATTCAGCGCTTTGAAGATCTCCACTGGTCCCTGTAGTGTTCCTCCCCTCCGTATGACTAGTGCTGGGGGGGTCAAGTTCATCTGCTTGCCTGGGAGCTGGGTCACGGCTCTCATTTCCTCTCTTTACAGCAGAGAGCAGAGGAGAGCCAAAGAGCTGCTAACAGTGTGGCAGCCACAGGAGCCGCGTGTCACCTGCAGCTTTGCCTGTTCTCTTTGTGAAACTAGAATTTCACATGTCACACAAACGAGCCGCATCGTCATCCCTCTGCCTGCGCCGGTGCTACTCAGTGCGTCAACAAAAGAGGCAGAAATGGAGGAGAACACAAAGAGGAGTAAATGTGCAGCAACACCACAGGAAAAGAAAAAACAAAGACAGAACCAAAAAACAAAGGAAGAAATGAGACAGACGGATTATGCTCCGACTTGGTGCAACAGCTGAGTGTTTTTCCTGTTGGCATGTGTGAAGATGTTGCCGATGTTGTTTGGCTGTGTCACTTCCAATTAGCGTGGTTCGCTGGAAGATGCCTTCTGGGGTGAGAAACATGGCAGGGGGGCAAATCCGAACAGCAGAGTGGCAGGTGGCACTGCTGCTGGGGTGTTAACGCTGGCCTTCTTACCCCTGCAGCTGAAAACAAGCTACAGCCTCAAGACCTTTTATCCGCTTTGATTTGAACAAGCACGTGTGTGTGTGTGTTCTTTCACCTGTGTAGCTTCAATACAGACAGCAAAGACCTGTAATTATGTGTTTCATTTTAGCGAATAATTTGGTCCATTGCTGCAATTTCTTGACATTCAATTGTTTTAGCATCATCATTCATCAAGGGAACGACTGAGTTCATTTTGTGTTTGAATATGTAAGTTAATTCGTGCATTACAAGAAGACTATTGTGGGCAGTATTTCACAGGGAGGAAATAGCACAACAATGAAAGAGAAATAAAAAAATAAGCTTTGCATATGACTAAAACGGAAAGAATCTTTGTCTGTCTGTCCTGACAACTGCTCAGCCGACTGACTTCCCCCCACGGGACATCATTATGAGTAGTTACCACCGCCAGAAGTGCACAGTGTGTAGTGTATGAGAGAGGACCCCTATTAACTGTCACACCGTTGATGGCATGCTGGGTGCAGCTCACGCTCTGTCAGTACATTCAACACATGAAGAAAGAGAGATCTGAGAAGTCTTGTAAGTTTGCCATTTGCTTCGCTAAAGTCAAACATTTCACGCTTCAGCTATGTATCTTCTGGAATGAATACTTTTGTTCCAGTGAATAGCCTGACCCCAAATA
Organism: Chaetodon auriga; assembly: GCF_051107435.1. NCBI lineage: Eukaryota > Metazoa > Chordata > Actinopteri > Chaetodontiformes > Chaetodontidae > Chaetodon > Chaetodon auriga. The sequence goes on along the minus strand of NC_135078.1, from coordinate 22,661,178 downwards.
GCTGCAGTGAACAGCTTGGTCCTAAGTGGCTAACTGTTAGCATTGACAGCAGCCAGATGATTATCTCACGCTTGCTATTAAGTTGAACGCCCTTTTTACTTGAAGTGCCTGCGTCCCAGAGGGTCGGCTGTGCTTTGGATTTATGGCCACACCTGGAGGACATGCAACAGTTCTGGAGATCTGTCATCTTGACGATACTCTGCGGATACAGCTCCGGGGAACAACATCACCTCAAGACTCACTAATGAAGGATGTAAAATCTGGGGCTTATCCATAGACATTGAATGGGGCTTCGACTTCACTGCCATTCATTCATGTCGTGTTTATTGCTCAGGACCCAAGGACGCGCAGTGTCGAGGGTGAAGTTGTCTGCATGAGCGGTTCATGAGAAAGCTGCAAGCAGCAGTTCTGGAGACCAAGTAATTGGCCTGTTCTGAACAAGCACGTTTTAAACAGGCACTGCACAAGTAAAACTGAAAATTGCAGAAAGTTAAGAAAATTGAATGTGTTTAAGGAAGGATTATGAGAAAAGGTTCAGGAGCGAATGGTCAAAGTGCAAAGTTGCCAGTCATTGGTATCACCATCTGGCCAGCTGGTATAATTTATTTTACCTGAGCAGAAGGGGGGATTTGAAACTTATCCACCAAATTTGATTGTGCAGGCACAAAGGCCTCTGACAGCAGAAAGAATACTTGAAGGCAAGAAACTATAACAAGAAGACAAACAGACATGACAGGATTTCGGCACCCAAAGCAGTAACCCAAGCAGAGAGTCAGTCCTTACCTGCTCCTGGAGCCAGCAGCCAGCTGTACAGGTAACCAGCAGCCATGGAGAAATAAAGTACCAAGGCCCTCTGGCTGTTGACGGTGTCCAGGATGTGCTCCACTGTCACGGGGGTGTAGGGGTCTGCGTCCTGCTGGCCTGTCTGCCTCTCCACCAAGAGGTCCGCGAAGGCTCGTGTACGACCCCGCTCTGCTACTGCCAGAGCCTCGTCATGGTGGCCTGTGGTAAGCAGAGGTCACAGATAAATGCTAACGCCTCATCTTTAAAATACTGTAAAGACAAAGTGGAACCCGACAGCATCAAGCAGTGAGGATATGAGAAGTGTCTATGGGCATACCCAGGCTGACAAGGACCCTTTGGAGTGCCTGGTAGCAGGAGGTTTGCAGGTCAAAGAGCGAGAGTTTATAGTCGGTGCTGTGCTGGGCTTCATGGCGGATGGTCTCAAACAGTGCAGATGCTCGGTAGAGCTGAAGATAAACGACAACAATCGCATATTAGTACAACTATAAGATACATCACACCTTTATTCAGTGAAGAATACAGAATGGACCTCAACAGGTTGAGCATCACAGTCTTTTTGACAAGTTTGAGTCCTGTTGGGGTAACTCGTGCTAAAATGTCACTATGGATAACAACGTCCACCACATCATGTACCACTGTGTCTGAATGATTACACCGCTGTAGAAAGAGTATGATTGTGGCCACTAGATGGTAGCATCCCACCTCACTGCTCATCAGCAATGAGCTCTGCTGGCGTCTAATTCTGCTTCCCTCTCTACAGAGGAAAGTACTGTAATGTAGCTTGATGAATCACCAACCAACCCTAAACTAAACCTCTCTTCAGTCCTTGTTTGCCTGGACATGGGAAAGGCCAATGAGAAGCTAAACCATTACCTGGGCATCTTGGACAGACGGCATCCAAGGAAATAGATGCTTTGTGAACTCAATAGGCCTGTCTGTGTTATTGGACCTTTCTATTCAGTGCCAGACATTGGATTGAGAGAGGGAGAGAGACAATGGAGAGGTGGGGCGGCATGCGGTGCTGCACATTGGCCAAGCGGAGCTAGCCAGGAGTGCTGATTCATGGGAGCCTTTATTGATTTCCTATTTCTGCGCCTATGGTAGCCCTGTAGGATGACTGGGACTGCTATAGAGCCACTCTCCAGGAGTCTGGGGCCAGCAGAGAGGGTAAAGCACACTGCTCACAATGCTTGACCGTAGTTCATATAAGACAAAGAGAAAAGGTTGTTGGTATGGACGAAAAAGGATTGTGCGGGAAAGAAAGAGAGAGAGAGAACGTGTGTTTCTTGCGAGCGCACATATATGCATACGCTGTAGCTCGTCTGGCATATCCCAAGGTCATGCAGGAAAAGTGTGTCAGAGGGAGTGAAGGGGGAGAGTAGAGATCAGCAGAGAATCTGTGAGCTCTGCTGCATTAGTGCTAGTAGACGGAGCAGCTAGTCTCGCTGATTTCGCTGATAGGGCCACAGGAGGACTGCTGCAGTGCTAGTTTAATCTGTTAGGCTTGCAGACATCCCTTTAAGAGTGAAACTAATTTCTCACAGTGCCTTTCCTCCGGCCTGACCCCTCCTGTCACAGACGAAGGGGAAACAATCCCAAATGTGCTGCGTCCGCAGCGGCTTGCTTGGCAGCGATATGGGGAAAATCTGCTACATTCTTCAGCTGCTATGCATTCAGAGAGCCCTCTCATGTTTTACCATCACTGACACTAACATGGCTTTTATCTGACATGTTAAGCGAATGTCAATGTCACAGTGAATCAGGAACGAGAGCCGAGCTTGATACACACACCTCTAATGATTTTTGTAAAATAAGCTCTCCGGGGAACTCTCATGTGACGGATGATATCACAGGAAAAAGAAAGCTTAATCTACAATAGACCACCGATATTTAAGTAAACATGAATTTATTGATCCATGTTCTCCTTAGATATGAATGTGAGCGCCTCTCAGAGGGAGCATGCGCTGCTTAGATAGCTGATTAGAATCAAGATATGTCAATCTGTGAGTCACCGTGAACATCAGGACCACAGCAAGGGTGTTAAACTACTCTGGGTTTAAATACACAGAGAATGAGGAACATGAGGTCAAGTGCTCTGATTCCACAGCCCTGGACGCTTTATGAATTTCAATACAAGCCTATACAAATGAGGTTTGAAGTGGGTCAGGGTATTTAGGTCATCTGTAACAACAGGCTCATGAATAACTATTTGATCTATACTCTGAGGACAACGGTGTCCTTTCCCACCACTAATTCACCCTGGGGGTTACAAGCTGATGGGGGGGGGGTGTTGTGGATCCCAGTAAGTTGCAACAAGGACAAGGCAATGTTAACATGCACTACTTAAGGTCTTAAGGTCAGGCGTGGAAAGCACACGTGCAGCGGAAAATATGCTGCATTGGCTTGTTTGAATAATATTTTGCTTTAATTGAACACAAATTCCTCAATATGACTCACGGGCCTCTGCTCTAGTCGCCACCTTGGTTCAGTTTTTTTTTTCTTCCCAACTCTTGTTACAGATAATTGCAAACAGACAAAGTAACTTTTTGAAAAGTATGATGCAGGACAGAAAAACAAAGCTATCTGGGTCACATAGATGTACCTAGTGTGCGCGTATCAAAACAGAAATGTTTTGGACTAGATTTTGAAAAGGGAAAGCAGCTGAATAACATCCCAACAGACACACGTGACAGCCACTGCTGTTGGCTGACTGTTCACAGACTTGCATGCGGATACACAAGCTAAGAAAATCTTGAGCGGTGGTGTGTGGACAGACTGTAAAGAGAGATGTTAAGGGGATATTCCATGCTTGCCAGGTGGGCAGTGGGCTGAAGAGGACTGAGCGCGTGTGAGATGCAGAAACTTGGGACTCCTGAGACCATGCACACAGATATGAAACAGCTTCAGTCATCTGTCGCCTGTCTGCTGAGATGACAGCATTTACCAGCTCGACAGACTCTCCAGCATATTGCCAGCAGCCGTGTTCAAGCTCTATAGCCACTTCTTCTTTCTCTTCTCCTGTTGCTCTCTCTCCTCTGGGCTCCTTCTTTCACCATAAGGGCATTAGCGAAAACTTAGATTTCACACTCCACATCTTTGGACATCTACTTCCCCCTCTCATTTGTAATCTTTGCCGACCGACAGATGTGTGCTTATTAGAGGTCAGTTTTAACTACAAGAGAGTCCAGATGGAGGAGTGGAGCGGAGAGGAGAGGACAGGAGAGGAGAACTGAGTCAAGGTGAGTGGAGGCAAGAAGAGGGGGGAAGAGGAGATACTTCACCTGATGTTGGGCCTCCTCCAGATTCCCACTGGCCCACAGAGAGAGCCCCAGACGATGGCGGATCTTCGCCTCGTCCTCACGCCGAGCCAGCTGCTCCGCAAGCCGCAGGCCTGTCAGAAGGGGAGGAAGCGCGAGCAGATGAGAGAGAGGGGAGAGTAAAAATTATTCAGAGCAGGCAGACTCTCAGGTATCTTTCAGAGTAACAGATGTAAGCCTAGCGTGGTACTGATGTTCTGACAGCGAACAGGTTTGGATATTTGGCCTCAGTTGTAAGATACTGCTCACACTGGGACAAAAACACACAGACACACACTTCTGCCATAGAGGGAGGCTGTTAGAGCACTAATCGGACTGCATAGTAATCAATACAGAGGATTGACTGGCTGAGCAAACACAAACACGTGCTTAGCACTTGCATAAAAGAAGCCACACAACATCACGAAGACGTCTGCAAATATTTGCAAACACACTGATGAGCTAATAATAGACTGTATGCAAACTCAGTGCAGGCGGCTTTGTGATATTTAGTTTGAGAGACTTTCAGAGTCATTTGTTAAGCCTGGGGAGGTTTGAACGTGCACGTGTGTGTGTGTGTGTGTGTCAGGGTGTGTATGTTCGGTAAGTGTGTCTGTGTCAGATCACCTGGCCAGCACGCAGTTTGTTTTTCATTTCCAATCCCTCAAGCAGCGAGGCGTATGTCACATCTTTGCATGTGTCCTCAGTCTGCCTGCAGAGTGCTCGGTTCTGCCCAATTACTGAGATGAAAATGCCACTCCACAGAGGACAATGATGAAAAAAAAAACGACAGCTGCTGGGCCACATATCACCCACAAGGTGCTAAATGCACAGCGCGCAGTCTGCAGTTTGCAATAGGCTATTACTCATGCGCAGTCTCACTCAACGCGGGCTCTGTACTTGTCTATTCTGTCCACTCACTTCTGTGACGGAGGGGTCTAAACATGCTTTTGGTCAAAGGGAGTAGAAAATGGGCCAAGCCACCCTCGTCCCAGTCTGCTTTTCTCGGCATTCCTGGAAAACAGTCTGTGGCTGGACCAGATAAGCCAAGAACAGAGAGCGTGACCCGAAACAGCAAGCCTATTCCGCAAGACCCAGCACACCACGCAACCATAGACTTCATGGCTCCTCCATGGCCACGCTCGCCGGCAGCCTTTGAAGCCTGCAACAGTCTCCCCTCTCGCCTTATCTTTCCACACACCCTCCCTCTGCCTGCCTGCCCTCTTCCCCCATGCATCTGCTGTGCTCCTCTCTGCCTCCACCTCCCCATGTTCATTTTCTCATCCCTGTGCCCGTGTCTCTGGCCCCCCTCCGCTCTCTCTACCTGTTTCATCTTGACTGTGGTGGCACTGCTTGCGGGGACTCGGCACTGCTTAGGGCTCATTAGGCACCGGAGCAAGAGAGAGGAAACAGATCTAAATTATCCTTTTCATTCTCTGACAGCCTCAACCCTCACTCATCTCAACTCCAGCTCTGAGCCTTTCATCTGCGCACGCACACACACACACACACACACACACACACACACACACACACACACACACACACACACACACACACACCACCTTTCTTTCTCTGAGCTGCTGTGTGATAGTTCTTTATGATCAAGCCTGAATGTCAACCAACTCTATGTTTTCTTTATTCTCCAGTTGACAGTGAAATAATACATGTGAATTATGACTCACGCCGATTTCGGTCTTTCCCCTCAGCTCGCCTGCCATTCTCTTTCTTTCCCTCCATCCCTCCTTTCTTCCTCAACTCTCTCCTCCCCTCTGTTCTCTCGCTCTGTATCATTCAGTGTCTGTCACTGTCACCGTGCGTGCCTTTGGTGCGCCCTGCAGGCACAGTCACGTAGCAGTGGCTGACATGAGGATGTGGCCGTGGCTGGCTGCACCCTGAAGAGCAACTAGAGAACACTTTAAAGGCTGCTTGACAGCTGGGTGAGAGATCCTCTGCAGCCCCTGAGGCCCACGCACCTCTGGCTTCAGACACAAGCTTTACGTGCAGACACCACATGCACGTGCGTTGGAACACGGCACGAAATCTCATGCACCGTCGAACCGCAAGCGCATTCTGCCACAAAGAAAATATCCTGCATATATGCGCTTATGACACATGACAACACAGTACGCTTTGATCATGACCACATGTGGAAAAGAAGAGTGTGTCATATACAGTAAGCGCACCATAAACAATTTCTGAAGGAGAAAAAAATCCCAGAGACATTTTCCGGATACAGACTCTCACTTCTGTGTCTCCCTCTTCTCAACCATGAGGTTAACCTCCAAATCTGTCTGTTTTGTATTCCACAGACCTCTGGCATGTACAACCCAGATTCCAAAAAAGCTGGAACGCTGTGTGAATAAAAACAGAATGCAACCATTTGCAAACAAACTGTGTTTACCAAGTGTTCTCGAGCCCCTGTCGTAATACCCTCTATCCAATCATGTGTTCACAAAGTGGTGAACCTCGCTCCATCCTCACTTGTGAACGACTGAGCCTTTCCAGGATGCCCCTTTCATACCCAATCATGATACTCTCACCTGTTACCAATCAACCTGTTTACCTGTTCCAAACAGGTGTTTTTGGAGCATTTCACAACTTTCCCAGTCTTTGAAATGTGTTGCTGCATCTTTCAGAATTCAGCAGATATTTACAAAAATCAATGAAGCTGATGAGGTCAAACATTAAATGTATTGATTTTGTACTGTTTTAAATTGAATAGATGTCAAAAAGGGATTAGCAAATATTTCTATTTCAATTATGTATTACACAACGAATCTAACGCTTTGGAATCAGGGTTAAGAATCATCTAAATATTGAGGATGACGGGGATTATGACACCCACATCAATTTAATCCTGCATAAACACATCTCTACAATTATGCACACTGCTACTAAGACCGTATCGACATTTGCAGGAAGTTGAGAACTTAATATTGGTATTTGTGAAAGCTCGTGTAATAATTTATGAGATAAGGGAAGGCTAATTAGTTTTCCACTTTTAAGGGTTAATCACTCGAATGCACGTTGAGGTGAAAGATTTCATCTGTTCTGAGCCTCAGAAGCAGAGAATAAAATAGCCACAAAGATCTACAACAGTTGAAAGCAAAAAAACAATATCAGTTGTCACCTCACTGCCACTTTAAGAGCAAATGACATTCAAGATTTCTAGCATACAAATAGGTCCACTGAAAACTGTGAGGGGTCCACATGTGATGATAAAGGTCCACACATTTCACGCTGAGACACACACGAATCATCCAGTTGCATTGAGTTTTATCTGCCTCCGGATAAGCTGTTCAAACACCTGCAAACATGAATGTGTTTTAATGGAATACCTGAGTCAGTTCTGCAGTGATTAACATATACAGAAATTATAACACTGCAGAAAATCATGTTATAAAATCCACCATCTACACTGCATAATCTGCATATGAATTTACAATGTTTGTCTATGTTGTCTTACATGTGGTTACGGCACCGTTAACAGATTTCATACAATTTTATGCTTGTACTATACATACGTGCTTTGTGGTGTAGATGAGAGCTTATGATCCCATGTATTTTGTAATATACTGTATAGAATTTTGTCTAAAATCGTTATGAAAGCAGCAGTAAACATAATACAAAAACATATATATATATTTTCTTTACATTTACAATTTGCGTAAATCAATATAACACCTCATTTAATTTCCAAATTCAAACATTAAGCGTCAGGTGCATTTCTCCCAAAAACTGCCTTCGCAGGTTAATATCATTCCATTAGTTGTTGTTCCATAAACGAAGCGTGAAGAAACTGCAATACCTCCATTAGTCGCTACAATGACGGCATTGATTTAATGACACTGTTCTGTTAATCGTTGAAAAGTGCATCTTGGTGTGAAATGCCTCCTTTGTTTAAGATTGAGACGGCGATGTGCAGTGTCCTTTAATGTGAAATTACAGAGGAATAACTCGGGGAGCAGTGTGAACACTTGAAGTGACAGAAATTATGTTTGCCTATCAGCAGTTAATTGGCAGCTCCATGTGTCTTGTTTTCCACTGTAGCCTCGCCATTCTGTATTACTGTACAACACAGAATAACCATCAGACACACAAACACGCACACACACACACACATGCATATAAATACACACGCGCTGATTTGGAGATCACATGTTGTCAACAGTATCTGCACTAGTTTGGAGCAGCCTTTCCATCCCTCCTTCCAATTAATCTTTTTCGGCGAACAAAAACAAAAAACAAGCAATGCAGCATGAAGAATAATAAAAAAAAAGCAGTAGGAGTAGAAAAAAATAGAAAATCTGAAGAAAGAAAAAACCTCGCCAACTTTTCGGTCTGGGTAGGTTGGCCAGAAATAATTGGCTGTCAAGGATAGTGAAGGCACTGTTCTTTTTCACAGCCAGACTGAGGAACAATACAAGGACAGTGTGGGGGACAACAAGAGGACAGGGTGGAGACAGAATGGCCTGTCGCCTTTGTTTCCATTAAAGCTCAACAAGCAGGCCTGCAGAGGGTGTATGGGTCACCGCAGGCCCGGCTAGCTCTAATAAAGCAGACAGAGGAGAGATAGAGGAGATATATTCCTGGATCCTTGCATTCACTCCCTGCAGGGTGAAATATACAACTGTCCTCTTACACCGGCTGCAATTTTCTTGGATTCAAACAGAGTTGGGTCGTAACACGGTGGGTGTGCCTGAGCAAGGAGTCTGTCAATTGGCACGGGTGAGGGTGGCGGTGTGGACATTCAGCTCAAATCCATAGATGCTTCCACTTATCGCATCCTCTGTGACAAACTCTCACTGCGCTGTCACTGACATAATGAATTTTCGAGGGGCCAGGCTGCAGGTTTTTATTTCACCATAATCTGTAGGGGACAATGAAGCGTGAGAGGCAGGAGTCTGTCAGCCACTGTGTGAAAAGATCCTTTGGCAGCTCGCAGCAAAGAACCCTCTGAGAAAAGTAGATATAGAGGTGTGAAGAACAGCTAGCAGTAAACAGGAGAAATGCTTTGGCGTGCATCCTGATAGGTTTGCACAGACATACACACACAAATGCTGGTATACCTATACAGCACAGAAGCCAACACAGACGCATAATACGCACACAAAATCCCCCTGTGCACTTATAACACATAAGCACAAAAGCCCAAACACACACACGCACATGCACACACACGGTGCACACAGCCTAATAAAAATGTGGCAAAGGCTTAGCAACAAATAGGCTCTGAATTTCATATTCATGAATTCACAAACTCTAAGCCTATCAGCCCAGGCAACAAAGGCAATCCTCTCTCCCGTTCCCCCTGACTCACTCACCTTCCTGCAGGTACATGACAGCCTGTGAGTAGTTCTGCAGTGCGTGGTGTGTTCTCCCGAGGCTGCCATAGGCCAGCGTCTTGGCAGCCAAGTCATTAGTCTGAGCCGCCACACTTAGGTGCTGTTCCTGGAACACGACCGCCCGCTCGTAGTTTCCAAGAGACTCGTAGGTGAGGCCCAAGTTCCCGTAGGCGCGGGCCTGGCGTGCGGGGCTGCCCGTTTCCTCTGCAATCTCCAGGTCACTTTGGTGGCATCGCAGCGCCGTCTCATACTCTCCCATAGCTTGGTATACAGCGCCCAAACCGCAGCTGGCGTCGCCCTCCAGTAGTCTGTCCTGGGTGTCACGGGCAATGGCCAGCTGACGCTCCAGACAGGAGATGGCCTGCTCGTAATTGCCCAGCTGGCTGTGCAGTGCGCCCAGTTCACCGTAGGCCTGAGCCTTGCCTCCACACTCCCCCAGCTCGTGAGCCACCACTAACCGCTTCTCAAAACACACGAGCGACTGCTGTAGGTTCCCCATGGCCCTGCAGGTAAAGACAGAAAACCCATGAGCGTCAGAGTCAAGCCGATTAGGAGATATATGAGATAACAAACCAACAAGACAACTGCTCAAACTGAACAATTTCTGAGATATCGCTCATGCCCACAGCGCTCAAAATAAATCTATCGAGCTCGGTGCTTATCTCATATCCAGGGAAAACTATATTCTTGATTCATCCAGATACATTTCTATTCTCTTCGAACGAAGCACTATTAGAACGCACTCACGTAGGAACTTTTTCATTTGCAAAGCATCAGATAATTTCAGTTTCGGTGTAGATGAAATATAGATTTAGATGTCAAACGCGCTGCTGATAGTTGCTGACATGGACAGACTGAAGTGTGTGTGTGGAAGGCTATATGAGAAATGTCTGAGCTGTGATGTGAAATTTAAAATTTAAGCTGTGTTTGAAGGGTAACACTGTTTACCATCCTTTAATACGAGATGGGTCATCTGTCAGTGGATCCCTGCTGCCATCCTCTTGTGAATGTGTTGACAGAGTGGCTTTCATCCCGTCTCAGCGTTTTATTCGCTTTCACAGCCTTCAAACAGACTTTATTCACATTCACGGGCACACCAACAATTGCCGGATGCCGGTTCAAATGGAGCATTAAAAGAATAAAAGCCTTCAGCTTAATTAATGTTGTGTGATAATGTATGGGCTAGACTAAGAGCTGTTAGACGACGAGAGGGGTTTGTGTCTGATGTCTATTATTCCCCTCTGAACTCATGCATGGCTAATACTGCTGCGTCTGATTGCTGCGGTGCCATGCTTATGACGCACAATAAGGAGAAAATCATCTCCGAAATGAGGATTTCTGCAAGTCTTTCGTGTTTTATTTTGCAGTGCAGTCTCCGAGGATGCTATCAGCTCGTTGACGCATAAGGAGAAATAGAAGAGAGAAGAGACACAAGATGTAAGGGGTTGCCTCGAAATAACTGCTTCCCTCAGTTTCAGACGTCTGTGTGCCAAAGCCTCTTTGCATACAGATAAGGCCAGGGCCACTAGGCTGCTGCTGAGACAGCTAGCGCCAGGCTCACATCCGAGCCTTCCTCACCAGCAAGGTGTCTCAAAACTACGGTGGTCCTTGATAGTGAGCGCAAGAAGCAAAAATAATATGCAAAGCAGGATTACTGTGATTAACAGTAAAAGCCAGTCAATACAATTATCTGCTACTGCTCGGGAAACTGACACTGGTGCGTTATACAGAGACTGAAAAGTACTTTTCTAGCAATGTGAAATACTGCCTTTGAAATAGGATGCCTTTTTAAAGCTGACCCACCTGTGCCCATTGCCCAAGCCCCTGTAAGCCTTCTCCTGGTCCTGCATGCGGTTGAGGCTCTGGGCCACCGACAGATACTGGTCATAGTACTTGATGGCTTCCTCAAAGTCTCCCAGAGCCTCATAGCAGTCTCCCAGGTTCCCATAGGCCCTACCCCTGTCCATTAACGCCTCGTTGCCACTCAGCTGCTGCAAAGTGGCCAGCTGCTGCTCCAGGTAACCGATAGCTTCCTCCATCACGCCTACATTCATTTTAGTGATGCCCATGTTTCCGTACACCTGAGCCTCCACGACAGGATCCTTCAGCCTCCGACCTAGCTCCAGCTGTTCTTCGTAGCTCTTGAAGGCCATGGCGTACTTCCCCAGGGCCATGTAGACAGCTGCCAGGTGACCGTGAGCTTTGCACTCTCCTGACACGTCGCCTAGCTCTTGATACACCTCCAGCTCCTGGGTGTGGTAGCCCAGGGCTTTGTCATATTTCTGCACAAGTCTGTAGGTGGCCCCGAGGGCGGCGTAGGCACAGGCCTCCATCCTGCGCTCCTTAACCTGAAACGAGAGAGTATTTCATAATAGCATCATGAGGGAGGTGAGTGAATGATATCAAAATTACAATCCGCATGACATTTTCTATTTATATGATGAACTGTTCGGGTATATGTTGTATTACATTCATCATGTGTGGCCATACCTGGTGAGCTAAGGCCAGCTGCTGCTCGTAAAACTGAATGGCTCCAGCCACATCTTTTTTACAGACAAATATGTCCCCGAGGTTCCCCAGAGCTCTGAAGCGGGCCTGTGCATTGTTCAGGGACTGGGCCAGTGAGAGCAAATATTTCTGACACTCCTCTGCCTTGGTGAAGTCTCCCAAGGCCTTGAATGCCAAACCGAGGTTACAGTAGGCCTTGGCCTGGCTCAGTTTGTCATGAAGGTCCTTGGCCAGAGCTAAGTCCTGCTCATAGTATTTGACGGCATCCTGGTAGTTGCCCAGACAGTAGTGGGCATAACCCAGATTGTGGCAAACCTTTCCTTCACTCTCCATGTCCTGGAGGTCAGGTGACAGGCGGAGGTACTGCTCATAGTAGGGCACGGCCTGAGGGAACTCTCCTCGAGAGCAGTGGAAGTTGCCGAGGTTGCCCAGAGCCCGCGCCTCGCTCTGGACATCTCTGAGCTCACGAGCAATGTTGAGGTGGTTCTGGTAATGTTGCAGAGCGCGGTCATGGGCTCCAAGGGCTTGGTAAGCCACGGCCAGGTTTCCATGAGTGGAGGCCTGCGAGGCCCGGTCATTGACCTCCATGGAGATCTGCAACTCCTGGCGGTGGTAGCGAACAGCCTGGTCAAAGGCTCCCAGGGCATTGTAAGCATTACCCATGTTCCCATAGGCCCGGCCCTGAGCAGCATAGTCATTCAGCTCCTGAGCAATGGCCAGGTGTGTTTTGTGGAGTTTCAGTGCAGTCTCGTAGTCCCCCTTCATCTGGTGGATGATGCCTGTGGAGAGAGGAGAGGGAGAAGAGGATGAAGTTAAAGACCTATTCAGGGAAAATTGTAATTGAGTAAATTTCAAGTGCCTCGTCAGCTCTTCATGTACAACACAAGTCATTTGGTTGTTAAAATATGCTCTCTGAGCCATCTGTTCTCTGCTTACACAACACACTCTCCCACAGAATTATGGTCATTAAAATGTAGTGCAATCAAACAGAGTTATTACAACACCAAAATAGAATCTTTTGATTGTCTAAGCTGTCTTTGATGATTGTGTCTTAGAGGGATTTTACCAAAATCAACAACTTTTTCCACAGGGTTGGAAATGGTTATGAGTGAACAAGAAAGCAAGACAGAGGGAGCAAAAGTGGGGGAGAGTGTGAAGAGTTGATGGAAAGCTCAGCAAACAACTTTAGAAAAATGAGATAAGTGTGGAGAAACAATAAATAATGGAGAACCCGGTGCATTGAGCGTATTATCTCTGATAAAATACCATCCTCTGAAAAATAATAGCTTTACCCCACAGCCAGGCAGCCATCTGGCACACGCACGCACGCATGCACGCATGCACGCATGCACGCACGCACGCACGCACGCACGCACGCACGCACGCACGCACGCACGCACGCACGCACACACGCACACACACAACATGCAAACAAATGTGCACCTACACCCACATACTCATACACACTGAAAAATACACAGCGGAGAGTAAAGAGACATCACAGCACATCCACCGTAGCTCTCCTCCTTCCCTCTGAGACTCACTATTAATCTCTGGCTCTCTCTTTCTGCATTGTCACCCAGCTTTCAATAATAATAACCGCACTGTTAATATTAAAGCTCAATGAGAGAGAAGACGGGATGGCTGCAGGCTGGCAGATGGAGACGGAGAAACCAGCTGCAAGGCAAATAACTCAGTCCTTCACCCACCGTACAGCGTGGCCATCATTGCTTTGCTGCATCAGCATGGAGACTAATGGGCTACTAGGACGGGGGTACAGCCACTGATGGGACACCAGGGATGGAAACGGTTCTGGAGCCAGAGTGGGTGGGAACCAGGGAAGGAGAGGGGCTCTGTGGCTTGTGGTGAGCATGTGATGGTGCCGTTGGGATTAGTTACCGCCATGTGTGTTTTCCCATTTATTTCATCCGAAACCTGCCACATTATGGGCCCGAACACAGGCTACATAAACAGAGGGATTGAAGCTAAACAGAAGGCTAAAACGACGGTGGAGGTTATGTGATAGATGTGGAGAGGCATTCAGATGTTGGCTCAATTAAAAAGCAGCACATTAGGCCAATGAGAATGGAAAAAAAGCTTTGGCACCTTTACAGTATGAGCCACTGGGCTGCACAGGGGTTTGACACATTACCAAGTATGTATATTATATACACACATGAAGCACATACATACTTTTATAGGTTGGTGGACATGGAAGAAATTCAATATTTCACTCTAAATCAAGTTTAAATGAGGAGATTAGTTTCAAACTAAATCTGCCTGAATTGGGTGTGCGAAAATTAAGCACACACACACACACACACACACACACACACACACACACACAAAGAAATCCAACATCTTTTTCTGCAGACAGATCAGATTTTTCAGGGAAAACATCATCAAAGATCCTCTGTCTACTTAATTCAGACCATGATTCAGCATGCAGCCGACACTTACTGACAAATCAGAGCAGATTTGCTGTTTGTTTGCTGGCTTGTGTTCTCAGGTTAAAGTGATACAACCTGAACTGACCCTGTAAGCATCAGGTCACCGCCCTGAGGAGTTGGTATGCTGGACGTATCACAGAGCAGAACACGGACGGAAGCCGTGCTGCCAAATAATACAGGAAGACATCGCATTGCAAATGGCATAATTTAACAATGAAGACTTTGAACATTTGAGACTCAGAACCTTGTGGATTTTCAGGTTCCACTGGCACTGACATTTGCTGCTCCCGGGCCAAACCCCTCAGGTTTGCCTTTCCTGGGAGTCCCTCCTAAGAGTGGAAGCACGTTAAGATTCACAGCAGGCTACATGGAAGAGCACTGACAGCCCTCACCACAAAGTCACTCCCAAGGTTATGCATGCCCCAATGGAGGCTGATCTTTTTGAGGATATAATGCCTACTGATGTATTACCAGCAAACATGTTCCATGCTGCAGGCTAAAAATGGATCTGGGGCTCGGCGATGGACAGAGGGGTAGCAGAGACAGCTGGGACAGGGGCTGGGGGTGTATGGCTACGTTTGAGGTTGGGCTTGCAAGCTGCAGCCAAAATTGCCATAAGCCTTAGGCTATGCTTGCAGCCACACTTGAAGCAAGAAAATATTTTCTGCCCCCACCCATATGGTAAGAGGATTATGGAAGCCTTTGGGAATAGTATCCAACAGGATAGTAAATAAAACCACACCAAACGTGCTGGTAAATACTGCTGAAACACCAAAAAAATTTGAATTAATGGGGGGTGTGGGGTCGAGCTGAAGTGGTCACTGTGGCATGTTGTCCAAATCAAAATGACCCCAACAAAGTATCAGCCTTGGGATTCAATTTAACCTCAAATGTTAACAACATCGTAAGTCTGAGGTGCATGCTAAATGCACTTGACTGTAACATATTGAATAATATGGCTCAATTATTTCTCTTTTGAGCACAGCTTGAGACAATGACTGTGAAAAAACAGGATAAAGCGCACACCACATCAGTCAAATACTCTGCATCCCCCCATAACCAAAGACATTAAAAGCATGGCAATGTGTTGTCACTTTTCATTACACAGCTGGCTGTACATGGAGGGATATGGCGCAGTGATGACTTTGAGGGATGGTGTCATGTTCTGAGTAAATCACTGTATCATTCTCACAGGAGCTGCGGAGGTCCGAAGCGCTGCTGCCTACAGTTAGCTAAGAGGATTTTAACCAACAATGGTGCTCCTGCCACTGTGCTGGATGATGCTACAAATAGAGTAGAGATGACCAGCCGGAGCCCAAAATAATGACTTGGGCGTGTTCCTCAATTACATTTCAGAATGAGGTCAACATTATAATTTCCCTTCATGTTTGGGAAGTAAAAACCAGAACAGGATGCTGGATTGTGGTGCTTGTGGAAATGTGGATGCCTCTTCAGGTCTCAGCTGAAGGAGAAAGGCATGCGTAAAATACCAAGAGAGTCTCTGAAGGAAATTCCAATGAGTGTATTCACTGCCAGGCCTTGAAAACACTGTTCAGTACCTCTTAATATCTTTTAGATTTTTGTAATTTCTAGATAGTTTTGTCACCATGAAAGTACACAGTAAGCTGCTTGCAGCAACTTTTGCTGAAAGAAACAAGTTGAGGGTTGTGACTAATGGATGAAGTGTTTCTGTCTGGCATATCAAGGCTGTGTCATACATTACAGCCTTTTAACATGCAGACAAAAATAATATAGTTGAAAACCACAATTGAAGAGACGCACTAAAGGGCAAAAGCAGAACATCCTTCATGATGCTTTCTTGAGCAGATGTGCTATAATCATAATACAGTGAATCTATAGAATAATGTAATTACTCGGCTGTTCCCCGACACAGGGCTGAAAATTATAAATGACAAATGAGACTCCGTGTCTCAACACATTTTTCTAGTTTAGTGTTCTAGTGTGAAGAAAAAAAATCTGTGAATTACAGCAGCATAATTTCAGTCACGATCAATCACAGCGAAAGAAAACCACACTGAAAAAGTTCGTACTGAGTCTGTGCAACATCCCACGATGATATATGGATGATGGATCATAATATGCAGGATTACTCTCATAGAGACTTCTATTCCAATGATAGTAGGCTCGCATGCAAAGTGCCTTAAATGAGTCGTATGAGTTGTACAATTTATAATAGTGTATGTTATGATCTGTGGGGGGAAGCAGTGAGCTGAGGCAGACTCTCGATCCTGCTGGGGTCTGCAGGAGTAGTGAAGGGGTGGAGCTGGGCGTCTGGGTTTAAGGTATAAAAATCCTCAGCCGCAGACACAGACATCTCGTACAGTCTGACTGTCAGACAGGAAGGAGGGAGATAAAGAAAGGACAGGGTGGATGGATGGATGGGTGCATCCTGAGCGGGTGGTCTGCCAACAGAATCCCACAGCCGCTTTCCTCCTGCTGACCCCGACTCCCAGTCCAGACTGCCGCAAACTGTCCGCACACACGACATCTGATTCCTCCTCACGCTTAAACCAACAGTGTTCGCTCTCAACTCGACTTGTTTTTTGCGGTCCATGATCGCCTCTCCGTTTAGGAGCAGATCACATTTCATGCTGAATGAGCAGATGTGCTGAAAAAAGGGCACAGTTGCTTAATGCTAAAGAATGCCACAGCTCTTTTGTTTCATTTAATAGCTGCACAGTGAGTGGAATAATAACTGCGGAGCGTGAGCTAAACTTTAGTGTAAGCACAAAGACGAGGAGAGAGTGCTTTGCAGGGCCTCTAGTCCGGTTTCTGGCATGGTCCTGTGTCGGGAGATTGAAGGGGGCCGTTCAGGGGGAGGCAGGGAGCATCTGCTGCTTTTCTAACAAACAGAAATTTGGGGCCAGGCTGCAAAGATCAGCTAGCTAGCAAAGATCTCTGCAGGAGAGTAACATAAGACTGGTATCCTAAAAATCCCACCACCACTTCACCTCTTCCTCGACTCCTTTTCCCATCTTCCCATCTCTCCGTCTGCAGGCCTGCTAATATTCACTCAAGGCATTCACCCGGTCACGAGCTGAAGAAGTCACCAATCCCAGACAAGTGCACTTTTTATGTATTTGCTGGGCTCTTTGCCTGTCTTCCTCCTTACAGCTTTCTTTCATTCATCCTGTCTGGACCATTAGGCTTGCTAAATTCCTATGTAAATTCAGCACTCTGCCGCTCGCCTTCCTGGTCAGACTAATAATATACCTACAATCAGTGCTGTTTCCGAAGGCTTATAGGCACAAAACTGAATCATCTCAATGCCTCAGTGCCTCAGGCCAGTCTGGTCCCTGTCTGTAGTTTGTTCCTTCTGTGAGCAGCCTGAAATCAGATCTCAGACGGTGCCAGATTTATGCTCATGCAAACATTGTTATTGTTATAATAATGATGCACAAGCTGTACAATCATGCCATGATAACGATATCTATCTTGTCTACTCATCATTTGATCATTTTTTTCTATTTGCATCTCATTCATTTAAAAGCCTGTGCTCATACTTTCATGATTAGATGCTGAAGAGCTCTCAATCTCAGGGTCAGTGTCACAACACTTCAACACAACTGGCAACAAACACGTATTAAAAACACAAATCATGATGCCGAGTCTCCTCATGTGACATTGTTGCTGTCAGACATTTTACAAAACCTGGTAATCAGATGTCTGGACAAAGCAGATTTTCCACAACTGATTTTCTGGAATGTGGATTCCAGCGCTCGCTCTTACATGACCCTTAAATGGAAAAAGCTGTAAGTGAGAAAGGGCTTAAGCGTAAAAGGTCTGAAACTCATTCAGCACAGGAGTTATATCCTGTTGTTTTTAGATACAGCTGATGAGATTTGAATCCAGCGCTTCCCAGTGCACATTTTCTGATTCTGTGTTGTTCTGTGAACTCTTCTTCCTGTTGTTTTCCTCTTTCTGTTGCTTTGTTTTTGTGAGCATCAGCAGAAAGTATTCCCCGGGGATGCTGGATGAAAAGAACGGAGGGGAAAAAAAGCTTAATTAGGACTGTTACTTTCAGCTCTTCTAACTAATGGAGCCGACATTTCAAGTGACTTCTTTGAGACATATGGTCAAACGGGGAGGTGTGAACTGAGCACTGCGCACAACAAAGACCGGGCGAAAACACGAATGCTATCAAAGAAACTTATTCAAAGTCTCTTTGAAGTGAAAAGCAAGGGGAAATAATACAATTTAGATTCTGTTTCATGAATACCAGAAATGTGAAGTACATGGGAACCCACCATTTTAGTCCTCTCTCAGATATTAAATATTGCTGACTAGGGGGTAAGTTAGCCAATTAATGAATAATAAATGGGCTGGAATGCAACATTTTCATATCCTTTATAGGTCAGAGTGTGCTGAGCCAGGGCTGCCGGTACCGCTGGGCATCATGGTTGGATATTAAAGCATGGCGATCTCTATACAACTGTACCTCAGAGCCATGTCAGCGGCTGCTCCACCCACACTACACGCAACATTAACGACAGGCTGAGAGGGCATAATAAAAGTTTGCTCTTTCTTGCTTCTGCAACTTCTTCTTCTCATCTCTCATGAAGTGTTTTTGGCTTTTATCGCTGCTCGTTAATCTTCGCTCGATCATCCTTCCCCACTTTGTGTGGCATCTTCTGAAGTCTGAAACAACACCCTGTTAGTTTTGGCCCCTATCTTCTCGTGCGAAGCAGGTTTGCGGGCGCTGATGACGGAACAACAACGCACACCCCGCTGCCACAAACAAAAAGAACAACAACAACAACAATGGGGCAATTACAGACTGATGCTTCACAACCTGCACTTCATTCTCTGTTATCTTCATTATTCAGCTCCTCTTGAATCAGCTATTAAAGGTAATTAAGCGATTCATCAAGTCAGTTTCAATTACTGGGAGCTTGACAGCTGCAGATTACAATCAGTAGGGGTGAGGAGAGAGACGGAGAGGGTGAGAGAGGGAGGCATCAAAAACAGGAGAAAGGAGGAGAAGAAGAAAAGAGAGGAGTACCGACAGACCAGGCAGCACCGAGATGGGCAGGAAGCCTCGCCAGGTGTCAAGAGGTACCGTATCCACATGATGCCCCAGCTTGTCCAGGCCGTCTCCATGGAGCAACAGGCTCCATCACCACCACCCACTCATTTAGCTTCTGCTCCGTCTCCAGCTGGAGGTCTTTGACACCACATCAGCTACAATATCATTACTCTGTCACTGAACTGCAGTGTTGCAGCTAATAATGAATAAGCGTGCTCTTGCCATCGTAATGGAAACCGTACGACACGTAGGAATACATTTGCTGCCTGACGTGTTGAGCCGACTCATAATAAAGCTCACATGTACTGTAGCATCATAAAAAAATGCTCTCACTCCTAATTTATGACGACCAGTCATCAGCTCACTTTTAAAATCAGGTGCGTGTTGGTGCTAAGAGCTGTCCAGGACGTGCGGCCATTAGGCCGGTCAAAGGACGGGTTCAATTTATGTTTGGCTGATTAACCTCACTCTCTGCTTGCACACTTTTACGCATTAGGTTCAAGAATAATTCATCTGGGAGGAACTATTATGCCGCTTAGTTGTCCATTAGAGTCAGGTTTACTACGGTCTTGATGGCCATCATAAGTCACCCAACGTAGGTTGTAATTGCTGGACTAAATACAGGAGAATTGGCCATAACGTGCATCTCATGGGGTGTTGAATATCCCAAAGGGACATCTTTATCCCTAAGGTTCCTTTCATCATTATGTTATCAGGCTCCACAAGGTTACCTTTCTAATAATTTCATTTCAGCAGGATGTGGCTGTAAAACACTGGCTTGTAAAGGGAACAATAATTACATTCTAAGTTTCAATCAAAAGACCTGATCGTATATTTAATTTCTTCCATCTCGTTTTTATTTATCTTCACACCACTTTTCATTTCAAGATGTGATTAAGTCCAAGCCAGTGTGAAGGTGAGAGCAGTGCAGATTAATGTGAAGAGATTTCCCATGAAAAATTATACATATTTATGGGGTTTATTTATACTCTGACAGTGTACTTTATATGTTGGCATTCTATCACCACAGAACTTCCTGGACCCACAAATTACTGTTGGCTCTAATGTGCACCATCTTTTTGCAGAAGTCCTGCACTCCACTGCTTAATGCTGAGATAATCTACTGTGTACAATTTACTGTGGAGCATAATGCAACTCTTAAATATTGCATCGAAAAACAACTTTACATAAAATAATGATAATACACTAATATGTTGCTGGCCTTTGCCTGAAAGTAACAAAAATAGGTCTTACTAAGCATAAATATAATTGAAAACAACAATAAGTAAACAGCTCATTTAAATGAAGACAAACAAAGGGATGTAGCCGGCAGCACAGTGGAACCAAGAGCAGGAAATGGAAGCTCGAATACTGAATCCCCAAAACAATAACAGGTCAGCCAGGACACCTTTCACACTCATTTTCAGTGGGCTTCACCAGCAGCTAAAGAAGCTCTCATAAATCCCCATGTTGAAGCAAACAATCAGTAAACACTTACCCAATTCCAGTCAGATTACTTACTGACATCTCTTCTGAATATATAATGGAAGTGTAAGGAAATACAGACTTTGATTGTGAAAATTAATATTCGACTGTGGAAAGAAAAGCTGCACTCACTGGATGATGGGAAACACGGTCTCCATTTGTCACTGGAGCCAAAAACATGGGAAAACAGGGTCCAGCGTCAGATAATATGGGACCAGAAGTTCTCCCATTTGTCCGGGACATTGAAATCTTCCAGGACTCGTGGACCAGCACCAACTGGAAACTCACTTTCATCGATTGATGATGAAATGTGGGTCAAGCTGATCTGAGCGAATAATTCAACAAGACGGTATAGGTTTAACGTTTGATGTGTATTTTTAGAAGAAATAATCAAACGTCTCTTGTAATGTGCGAAGACGTAGATTTATTGTACGGTATGTGCTGCTGGACACTAACCTTTACACTGTCCTCAAATGAAAGGCCCACAGAGGACTGTCAAAGAAGACGTACCCTCACTGGGCACTGTACGCACTGTGAGCGGATCTGAGGTGATGAGATGATACCCAGATCCTTGTAAAAGGAATTGCAGTATTTTGGGGGATCCCACTAATCAATTCAAGGGATCACACTAATACCAAAGTCAGTCAAGCGTCCCTGGGAGATTCAGTCCAGTGATTAGTGCTCATGCTCATCATCACAGTCCTCAACTAGCACACTGAGGCTGTGCTCAGACCAGCAGTCGAGGGCTCCAGCGGAAAAAAACGCTGTCTGAAAAAGTTGGCTCAACTTTTGCCACAAGACAACACATCCAGCAAGGTCCAACAGGCGTCCAGTTAATGTTCTGGTCATTCTCACAAAGGATAAAATGATTGTTGCAATAATAACTTTCTGGAGTTGTAAAATGACATCTCATAGCATCATAAAGCCCCGTGCAGTGTCTCAGTGTCTGAAAACTTATGGATTTCATCATCTCACTGGCAACTGACGCACCCACAGGACTGAACACAGTCGGATTTTTGGTCCCGCCGACCAAACTCATTGTATGATAATCCAAAAACACTACTGTTTACGACGACTACTACTAATACTCTCTAAAATAGAATGTATTTGCAACATATTTTGGATTACAATTTTGAATTTATCTTGTAAACTATGACTGCTTATGATTTCCTCAACTTTGAGATAGTGACACATATTATTCAGTAAAACTGTACATTAAATGGTCTACCAGGAAAATATGGAAGACTCTGGTGTTCATGTCATCGTTGCGTCACAGCTAAATTATCTTTGCATACATACCCAGATTGGAGGAGGCCCTTCCCTCTGCTGCCCTGTCCTTCAAACCCTCCGCTATGGACAGCTGCTGTTCGTGGTACTGCTTGGCCCTCTCCAAGTCCTGCATGCAGCGAGCAGCATGACCCAGTCCTGCGTAGGCTCTCATCTCAATGGACTTTTCCTCCAGCTCTTGGGCGAGCTCCAAAACGTGAGTGTGGTAGGACATGGCCTTGTCAAAATTACGGTGGTAGTGGTAGGCACTGCCCAGGTTACTATAGGCGCGAGCTTCCTCTCGTTTATTTTCCAGAGCCTTGGCGATGCCCAGATGCTGCTCATGGCACTGGACGGCATTTTCAAAGTCTCCCATGGCGATGTAGACGGCCCCCATGTTTCCCAGCTCGCGGGCCTCGGACAGCTGATCCTTGGACTGCTTGGCCAGCAGGACACACTGCTTGTGGCTTGCTAGGGCGTTTGGATAGTCTCCTATGGCTGTATATACATGGCCCAAGCTGCTCAGCGCCATCGAAGCAGCCTGTGGAGAAAGAGACAGACAGAAAGATAGACAGCAAGTAAGGAAAACAGCAAGGTAATAAACTGTAGGCAGATGAAAAGAAACTCAAACAGCCCCATTAATTATACCCACACTCTATCAACTGTGAGTAATTTTGTTGCCTTTGCATCACAGATTCCTCGCTCATACTTAAACGTCCCTTTAGCCTGAAGTACTGTACATGCAATGAAAAAAAAAAAAAAAAAAGAAGGAAAAAGATCTAAATTCCCAAACCTCTGAGGAGACTTGGAGCTCAGAGACCAAACAACAAACAAAACCTGATTTGATTTCATCTCTGCTAAGTAACGAGGGGGGTAAAGTGTGATGCAGATCAGCACAGCGGCAGGCTTGTTTTAAAGCCGTCAGTTTGCCCACTGCAATCACGCTTCATGGCGTGCCACCACCAACGGAACAAAGACACTGCTAATCAGAGGGGGAGGAGTGGGGGCTTTAGCTTCACACCAGAGCCATGGGGGGCAACTGGCTGGCTGGCTGACTGCTGGCAAGACCTCTCCGGCTAAAAAGAGTGAACAATATTCTGCATGTTCTCTCCCACTCCATCATCCATTTTCTCCAGCAGTTTCCACCTGTGACCATACACCCGACGCGAGTGCAGAAGGAAGAGGTTCAGCAGTAAAATGGAGAGATTTCTCCAAATGCAGTTTTGACCTCCTATGTGACACCTTCACTGCAGGCTTATTAACTGTTTATACAGAGGGTAAACAGCTGGGAATTGGGGTCAGCTGTCTTTGTGTGAACAGATGTTCAATTAATCATGCAGGGCCAGCTAATAAAGCATCTCCTTCCTGAGGTCCCACTCCGCATCCTCCAGCCAGGATGGGGGCTGGACGCAGGCCAGCAGAGAGGACAGACACCCTGACAGTGAAGACCTAGCTTGGAGCATCAGCAACAGGGATGACCTCGGCCATCTTTGGGGGGCATTTAGAGCCAAAAGTCAAAAGTCAGTAAAGAAGGATGAACTATTCACTGTAGCTCCCTGCGTAAGAAGTTTGTGTAAGCAGTTTTCGTAGCCATATGTTACAAAACTGGCCACTGATGCACAGATGCATGATGCTTTAGAGGAGAAATGAGTGCCACCTTTTCAATTAAAATGTATTATTCCACAAATACATCAAGATGTCATTTAACGAACTGTGCCTGCAGAGAGCGCAAGATATTTTTACTGTAGCGCCACATAATGAAGCTATTGAACCCTCTGAATAAATGAAGAGCAAAGCACATTGTTGAGAAAAAAATCAATACAAGAGAAGACTTCTGAAGACGCCCATAAAGACACTTTCCTTTGAATCTTTCATACGTTCTTTTTCTAAACACACACATACACCCCACCTACCTATCTTTCCTTCATTTCACATAGTTGCTGATGCCTGGAACCAATTACCTGCTGACATAAGGACTTCCAGCAGTTTGCTCAAGTTTAAAGACTCGACAAGGCATTATACAGGCCCAGGGAGGCAATTACCCTCCGTCACAACTGTTGCTGTTTCATGTTCCCAGATAGCCTATCTAGGGCTGCTCAATTACATGTGCCTTTTGAAGCTTCGCTCCATCTCTCCGACTCAAACTTCCACTTTTCTGAGGCGAAAACACAGAGGATTCCTCATCTCTGTCTGTCTTCAACGGAGTGCAGTGGGAGACATGGGGAGAGAAAGCGAGACGGGGGAGAGTGCAATCTTTCTCCAGTTGAGATGAGTTGCTCTTGTGATCAGTGTCCCTCTAAAGTGAGACTGCAACGCTGCATTTTCTCCTCAGATGGAAGCCAAGATAGGCAGATAATGAGGAGCCAGCCTTGCCAGCCACAGAGGATGCACTGTGTTTGGCTCAGGGACAGACACTGGGACCATATCTCCCTCACTTCTGACTGCAGCCCTCTTCCACCACTGCTCATTTCAACTCCCCACCGGTATCGCAAAATAACATTCCGTCTGGGAGAGAAATAATTGCCCGAAATACATAATTTCTGCCAAATTGACTTCGTTCTAATTTGATTCCATTTCTTTTCTGCACTTATCTTCCCTCCCTCCCTGTTCTTACTCTCTCTCCCCCACTCCTCTCCAACCGTCTGCAGAGTCAGATCTGATTGTGTTTACAGAGTCCAGCCCTTCTCCGGATGTGTGCTGATTTCATTAATCCTAACGCCATGCTTTATAAACTGTTGATAAACCGCTGGCTCTTATCAGCAAACACATTTTGCACCAAGGGTCTCCTAATGAAAGGTAAACTAGTTCTGCCTGGGAGAGGAGGTAAGAGGAGAAGGGAGGCAGCAGGGGAGGGCCGGGATGACATGTTAATCAGAAATGCTTTGCTCCAACAACATTATTCCATTTCCTTCCTCTGACAAGGACAGTGGTCGCGGATTCCTTGCTGATTCTCCTCTGTCAGCCTCCTTGACTAAGTATCTTTATATTCTGCAGCACATTAGAGAAATGGCTGCTTTCATAGCACATGCTGAGGTAATGTATTGTACTTAACATAATTAGCCCCTTATGTCATGCAGCAGAGCAGCTTTCGATGGCTGGGCTCGATGCTGTTGAAGATCTGTGACTCTGCGCCCCTGGTGCGTTTTATTTCTTAACCTAGAACAGCCGAGTCCAGCCCACCACTTCGCTGCCGCGTTGAGCTGTGTGGTTATGCCTCGCCTCGCAGATGTGTGAACATGCCTTTGAAAATCGAAAACCTCGTTTCACTTTGGACCCACGAGCTCCGATGTACTCAAAACAACCAAGGCTATCATCACAGACCGGGAGAGTTTATGGGACGAGCCTGCTTGTCATGGAGATGCAAATGGCTGGATTAGGGCCTACCAGGCCTCATCCAAGAGACTACCAGGACTACGCTCATAAACACAGGTGTGGAATCTCCTCCTGGGAGGACAGAAGTAGAGACACTGGCCTGATGTCAAGCACCTTCATGAAACATTATTTACCTGTTGCTTCCTATACTTCATTAGCGTGACGTGTCTCAACTCACATGGCTTTACTGATTCTACCTGAACAGACACCACCAAGGTAGAACATGGTGAAACCCAATGTTAGATTATTCTGTAATACATGCAAGCACACAGAGTCCCTGAAGGTCACACAGAGAGCGAGATGAAATCATTGCAGAGAGCCCAGAATATATTTCTGATACATAAACAGAGCGTGAGAAAGGAAGAAGGAGACAGCAGAAATGAGCATGAGAGCGAGAGAGAGAGGCAGGCTTGGGAGGCGTGAGGTGTTAAAGAGCCACAGTTTGCCCTCTGTCCAAACGGCATGTCCTGCAGGAGGGCAGGGCAGCCGCTACTTCGCTGAAGTGCTGCTAATGGGATTACATGGGAGCGGAGAGGAGTCACTCTCTCTTGACAAGAGGGGATGGAGAACAGGCTTGATTCCATTACCACAGAGGTGGGAACAAACCCGTCTTTCACTGCACCAGTACAGATGTTTGAGTGTTCGTCTGGAAAAAACACTGCTAACTGCATTCACGGGAATAAAGATATGCATGAGGTTACGTTTCTTTGAAATACGTTAATTACCATAGTTAAGAAAGGAGTCACATTACATTTGCCAATACTATGCAACTATATGCGGTTTTACAAAGCACGACAAATAAACAGTATTAAAATGTGTAAGGCTTTTATTCATTATTCTGTTTTTCATTAATTGTTGAATCAATAAAGTGTCAGAAAACAGTGAAAAAATGTCCATTAGAATATATCACCTTGTGCTTTGGGAAGCTCCAACGGGCATTTAATTTACAACTTAATTTACAGTCGAACTAATAGAGAGAAAAGCAGCAAATCTTCATTTTAAGAAGCTGGAACGAGCAAATGTTTGCCAATAATTGACGAAAACAATTAATCACTTGATCGGTTACCCAAATTGTTTTCTGGAGACTGACCATTTTATTAATCAACTGTTTCAGCAGTGAACTGATCAAAGAAAAGGTAAAATATTTGTGCGTCCAGCAGCTACAGACAGTAAGCAGTGAGGGCACACTGCTGTTTAATACCAGGGATGAACATCAGAGGAACACACAAGCCTCTGTGATACCGATCACTTCAAAAAGATGACTCATGTGACTGAAAACACACACACACACACACGCACACACACACACACGCACACACACACACACACACACACACACACACACACACACACAAACAGCTGTCTAATTAAAAGGCAGTGCAGAGGGAAGGTGAGGAAGACCATGCACCAGTGTTTCCCTTAACGAGCTGGGCTCAGGCAGCAACAGGAGCTGGCTGGCAGAGAACAGAACTGCACACTGGAGGGAGCGGGGCGTGGGGGAGTGCAGGGCGGGAGGAGGTGGGGGGCAGATAAAAGCCTACGAGAGAGATTGTGTTTGAAGGATGAGAGAAGAGAACGCCGGAGACATCCCCAGGGCGAGGATGTCTTTAGATCTGAATACACCTGCAGAGATGCATTTTGACAAAAAAAGGAAACATCTCAACTGTAATAAACCCAGAGATGGAACAGACCAGGCAGAGAGGCTCTCAAAGACGCCTCAGAGATGCTTTCTGGAGGTGCATGTTCTTGTTTGTGCGAGCATGTGCAAAAAAAAAAAACATGTATGTGCATGTGTGCATAAATGAGAGAACCGGGGGAGTACAGGGGAGGCATGCTGGTGATGTCAGTGCAGAGGCTGGGGGCGGGGAGGGAGCCGGTTTTATGGGTGTATACTCCATTCTCTCTCCTCGCTCGGTGTTTGCACACAGATATGGATCCTGTGGGAGCCACCATTAGATCAGCCAAATGACTGCCTCTCTGCCATATCAAAACCTTCTGCTTTTTTAAGCAGGCAAATGCGGTGCTCTGCCAAGCGAGGGCAGGTACAGCTGTGCCTGACTGCGCGCTTTCGTAAACACACACTCATATGCACACACACGCACGCACACGCACGCACACACGCGCACACAGAAAGATTCAGCAGTCCACTGCGGCTGATAAGCCCAACACAGGCCAAGCTGAATTCAACTTTGGTTTCTCTGGAGCCAAATTACGGACCCCTTTCTCTTTACCTTTCCAAGTTCTGAAATATATTCATGAAAGTCCCAACCTTGTTGTTTCCAGAATCACAAATACAAAACACTCCGTGCACTCAAGTATATTATTTTGGCTCTGGTTATTTGTTTCAGAAGAAAACAAACACAGACATCATTTGTCTCATCAATCATCACAGCTAATCTGATCTATTAACAGTGCTGAGATACCAGTGGAGCCACTTGTTTCTCTACGACCTGTGTGACCTCCAGCGTGGAGATAAATGACGCCAGACGGCCTGTAGGCTTGATAATTCCTTTAGCCTTCACAGGACACGTTCACAAAGGATTGATTGTCACTAAAGGTCAAGCTACGGCTAAGGGCACTCATAACAGCGACTACACTGTCTGCTCGACTGTACGCTGCTCAAACGGTCACATGCTCACACATCCAAACATACTGCAGACTCAGAAACAAGCGTACAGACACACTAACACCCATGCAGCATTACATGAAGTGAGCTAAAGATATAGACAAGCTGAAGCAGTCTGTGCAGTGGTGCCAGGCAAATGGCGGATCGTTTGTGGTTACCCCAGAGACCCAGTATACATTCTCTCACACATCCTTGCACAGAGACACAAAATAATACACAAATAAACCAAATACATCCCAGAGCTTTGTGGTTTCTGTGTGTGTGTGTGTGTGTGTGTGTGGCCACATTTTTGCATATGCATGTATTTGTGCATTTACACTAGGGCATCTACGTTCTAGTACTGTATGTGCCTGTGTGTTTGTCTGAGGCTACACTGTGCAAGTTGGTAGCGAGCAGGCAGCCAAGAGGAAGAAACACAAGAGGCACCGAATAAAATTGGATCTGACAGTCTCCATTGGTGTTGGTGGAAAATTTGACTGTTCCCTTCAAGTGGTGTGGGGGTTTGATATTTCAAGCTCCCTCTCTCTGACAATACGCTAGACAAAACAAGGTTTACAGAAATCGGCAAATGTTAAGTGAGGAAAAAGGGAGGGAGGGCGGCACTGTAACCGAGCAGGAGCCCGGCTCCACCTTTCCAGCCCCCGCAACCCCTCCCTCAGCCCAGCGCCTGTCCCCTGTGACAGGATGTCAGCATTGTTCAAATGCAAAAACAGCC
Source organism: Chaetodon auriga (assembly GCF_051107435.1). Taxonomy (NCBI): domain Eukaryota; kingdom Metazoa; phylum Chordata; class Actinopteri; order Chaetodontiformes; family Chaetodontidae; genus Chaetodon; species Chaetodon auriga. The sequence goes on along the minus strand of NC_135078.1, from coordinate 22,632,261 downwards.
CTCCTGCCTTCTGATATAAACACATGAATCTTAAATCTGGTTGAGGAGGAAATTGAAGAAGTGGCACACCGGGGAAGCGGGGCACTGTGAATGAATCTTAATGTACTCTAAATCAGAGCAAAGCCTTGAAGGGCTGCACAGGGCTGCTGTTTATTTCTGTACTAAAGTCAAATCTCCACGGGCATAGCTGTGCAATGCCTGCTGGTGCAGGGAATCAATTCTTGAGAGACCTTGTGGTGACAGAAGGGGAAATCACAGTGGTGTTTGAAAGACATTCCAGGAGGGGTTTGAGGTAAACATCAAGGTTCGCCACTTTGCAAGGCCTCAAGCAAGGGACAAAGCACAGAGAGACGTACAACGCTGAGAAGAGTGGATAACTCCTTCTTTTAACACTAATAGAGATTAGGAGCAGTTAAAGCGACGCCGCTGAATGTGATCAGAAATGACTGTACTGATCCAAAAAATCCAGAAAACCAGAAACAAATAGAGCGATCCAAAGTTTCCACAGGTGAGATAAGCCACGCACCAAGACTCTCGAGTTAGATTAAAAGGGATGCTGCATCTGATAATACAACGTCATTTTCAAAGTCTATCCATTATAAGCTAATTTGCTGGTGTTATGGCTTCCCGCTGGGTCTGAGGACACGGTGCCAAATATAGCATGGCTTGCAGGCCCCTACTCGCATCTGAGAGCATTCAGCAGGAAGCCAGGCAGTCAATCCAAGGACGCAGGACTCCAGGGTTATTCAAGGGCGTTTTGGAGGCCCGGGGATGGGAGGTGCTGTCCCTGTCAGCCCACACAGCTGGACAAATCAGGCCTGACATATCGGACTACATGGTCCAATCCCTTTTCAGTGGTACACAAAAAATTTCATTAGCTAGGTGGCAGAGGAGAGGAGAGGAGAGGAGAGAAGAGGAGAGAAGAGGAGAGGAGAGATAAGAGAACACAGGTTAAGGACTGAGGACCCAGATCAATATGAGCTGGCCGGAGCTGTTGCCTGGAGCAGCCTGACACAATGAAAGAAATGAAGAGTGACAACCAAATGTCCAGACCCTCAGCACCTCGCCCTACTCTTTGAGAGGGGAGACAGAGCTTTTGTGCCGCTCTCCTCTAATCCGTCTGTAGCAGCAGGTAACTCACGCCTAATGGGTTTAGACCAAATCAGATTTCTGTGAAATAGAAGGATGCATGGCTGCTTTCAATTGCTTTGTTTTAAAAGCGCGTTTTCTTTTGTGATATGTTGAGGTGAGCTTCACAAAATGACTGCAGACCTAAAGTAGATCAATGTGGAAAGTAAAGGGAGAGAATTGGGACAGCAGACAAGTTGTAAGTGTTGATAATTTGGCTGAATCTGTATGTTTCATAAACCTCTGGCACCTTCACAGTTCTTCTTTTGATATCTAAGAAAAGTCCAGACCTGCAGGCATCAGTGTGTGCGTGGTTTTGGAGCTGCTGCGCATCTTATCTGAGTCAGACTGAGCTCTTCTCACCTCGGCCATCTCAGTATCAGGCCAACAGCCATGAAACAGAGGTGAGGAGACTGTCCTGGTTCCAGGTTAACATAATAAACAGGTGACTGCCACCAAGGCTCAAGTCTCTTGCTTTAATTATGAATTAGAAACAAACTGGATAAACGAACAGTGTGACCATGTGACCCATGACAGCCTTTGCACCGTACATGAGAGAAGGAAACCCAAATATGCAACATCCAGTTTCTGTCAAAGTTCTTAAAGCTACACAAACAAACTTCTGATAAATCCAGTGTACAAATCAATACAGTAGGGGATTTTTTCGGGAGTTGGTGGTGACTGTGACAGAGCTAAAAGGCTCTGTGAATATTGGACTTACATTTGTCAGGTCGCCAGAAGCACAACTCCAAATGAATAACACGCAACTGCTCCCTAACTCACATGTCAGATGTTAGGTTTTTAGCTTCTTCCTCTGCCCCCATGTGGCCAAAAAAACTTTCATTGTTAATCTGGGAAGCTTGACTTATTAAAGGACAAGTGTGTACGATTTAGTGGCATCTAGCGGTGAGGTTGCAGACTGCGACCAAATGAATACTTGCTTTACTTCCTCCTACGGGGGTGGTTTAAAACGCAAAAACCACAAAATGCGCCCTTTCACTGGGGTTTGAGTCCTGTGCATGTGTAAAACCAGCCTTTTTTTAGACTTAAATGAGTTTTTATTTTCAGGTTTCAGTTGCAGTTGCAGTTTAGACAACAAAACTACTTGGTTAGACTCAGGAAACAATCATGTTTGGGTGCAAATAGCTTTTTTGGCTGTGAACACCGAGGTGCTAGTAGCACACAAAAAACATAACCCCCATCAAACAACCTCTCATCTCTCACCTGTGAGTTAAACAGGGAGCTCAATCATGCCTTACACTGACTCTTGTCATCATGCTCTTAAGGGTTCGGCGAATAAATCTGCAATGACATGCAGCTGAGAGAGCCAAAGGGCCTCATTCTACCTCCAGCCCAGCACACAAACCATTTAAGTCCCTTCCTCCCTCTGTGCTTTTCTTCCCCAAATGTAATTACAAGCCTGGTGAGGGTGGCAACTGTGGCCTGGGCAGCCTGCAGAACACGGCATCAACACCAGCACTCGGCGGCATCAAAAAACCGGGCTTCCCCTCCAAAGCACCTCCACACCTCACTGCACCGTAGACTGTGGCTCCTCCAAGCTGCACCAGACTAACCCCATGCTTTCAGCACCGCTGGATCCTTCGCTTTAGCCCCAGGCGGACAGAACTGGTCTGACTGATAAAGACGAAAAAGAGGATCTCACTACTGGGCTGTATTATTACATCCATGAACATGCACATATGCACACATGTACAAAAACACATGTGTGCACATGCTGCTTCCCACTGTGACAGAGATTTAAGACCATGAGGATGTTAAGCTCCCTTAGTGCAGCATGATGGAAACCAAATCCCAGGAACATTCCTTTCCATGTCCCATACAAGACACATCTGCCTTCTGGCGGGGGCTGTGTCCCTATTTTGAATGTGTGTGTGTGTGTGTGCATGTGTGTGTGTGTGTGTGTGTGTGTGTGTGTGTGTGTGTGTGTGTGTGTACAAAGGCAGTAGGATCAAAATGATAATTTCCTAATTAGTTTCCTTAAGTCCAATATTTCGCAGGAATTTACAGCAGAGATCCACCGATGCCAATCATTTGCAGGTAATATAGACCACAGAGAACCACGCAGACAGGAAGATAAAGATGGAGGCTGATGAGAGATCAAGGGCGGGTCGAGACGTAGTTTGGGATGTGGTGCGGATGAGACAGGAAGGGACGATCGGGAAATAATCGTTGCTTTTAAGGCTTCTTTTCGGGGAGATGCTGGGCCACCTGCCAGTGAAGCCTCCAGCTGTGAGCACCCGCCACGGGACTCTGATTGACAGGGAGGGTAAATAGTTGCTAGCAGGGGCCCTGATTGTATCTCTCACCTCTGGCAGAATAGAAGCCACAGTGGAAGGGTGATTGGGTTTTGTTACAGCCCTTCAGCCACAAATTAAGTCGGCACCTCAGCAGAGCCATCCAAGATTTATGTTTGCTTAGAGCTGCTTTCTGCTCCTACAACCCGGCCGGTGCCCACAAAAAACACACAAACACACATCTGTCTCTGCTACTTTAACATAGGCCTTCTGAGGAAGAAATAACAACACATCTTAATGGATGGAGATACATGGAGGGAAAAGAGGTGCTCAAGTAATATGGAGGTAGAGCTAGAAAGAGAGAGGAGAGAGGGGAATATGTTTACCAAACACTGTGCTGGGACTGTATTGGAATTTGAAGGCCTGATTTTTCTGGAATGCCTGTTGTGTTCAGGTCACGCAATGTAAGAAGGGGGATTTGCCAGCGTAGGAGGAATACTTGGCTGTGCTTAACTCTCCCCACTGAGGACAAGCTGAAGCTAAAAGAAGGTGCACAAGGTGGGGGGGGAACTTAGCATGCTGAGCAAGAGCTGAAGAGCGTCAGCTGACTCAAAGCAGACACATAAGCACCAATCGAATTCTACTTCCACCAGTCAAGTGCAAGAATGATAGGAAAAACATCACTGTGGCTTCAAACAAAGTGGATTTCTGTCTGCGTTAGATTGGCCTCTTCACACTGGAGTGATGGAGCAATCTCAGGCCACTTTTTGCACTGCCATTAAGTGACAGGACGCAGACTTCACAGCCATAACGTATGCCTGACTGCTGCTTTACAAAGGCGAGCGGGCTAGTTTGGAGGACCTGGGAAAAAAAAGCGAGCGAGGAAAGGGGCGGAAATGAGAAAGGAAGGGTGAGAAGGAGGAGGGGGTTAGAAGTACAGCTGAGCCAACACCAACAACTATTACATGACTCATCCCACATCTGCAGCCATGAATGGCTCAGGCCTAAACTGAGGTGGACTGTAACCAGAGCCGAGCAAGAGTCCACGGAGCAGACCAACCAATAGACGTACTGCTCCAGTCCACTGGAGCCTACATCAGACCAGACTCTTTACATAACAACTCCTGCATGCTGCATTACTCGTATACCTGTTCAAAAAGCTCTGACAATGCGCTCTTTGGATTTCGTTTCTGTTTGTAATAAGTCTTCCTGTAAATTTGGGTACTAGAAAGAGGCAGCCTGGTTTAATGACACACTGACCCAGACATAAAATCCTATTTGTGCAGTCTCCTCTGTTCAGTGTCTGCCTGCAACTACATCAGTGTGTACATGTGGTATGCAATAAACAAGCCGAGTGCACACTGGAGACAAGCCCATACGACACTCATCATCTGTGGGAACGCGAGATTCCAGCACAGCCTGGATAATAACCATAAAGCGATTTTTCTCTCGCGCGTCTCTTCAGAACTGCAGGCGTACATGTGCAAACACACAAACTGCACGCACATGCAAAGACAATACTGAAAAGGTCCCTTTTGTCTGCTCAACACTGATGAAAAGCTACCCACTGCGAACTTCAATCACATTTGAAAATGAGTTGGAGACGTGCTGTAACCCCGACAGTGTCATTAAGCCTGTCAGTCAGTCCCCTGGAGTTTGGGGAGGGGGAAACCGCCTTCGGCCTTCCTCAATGTGCTGTGTAGCCCTGAACTACACCCGGAGGTACCGAGTGCCCCTCCTGTGCTGGATCTATGTCTGACACCGGCATAATGAAGCTATATCATTATAAATTCTGCTTTGCTTGTCCATAAACCCCCAAATGTCAAACATCCAGACAAAGGAATCATGCATATTCTAATGGAGTTCAGAGTAGATGATAACAAACATTATCATGTGAGAAATGATAGCTGAAATCCCATCATATATGTTCCCACGTATTAAAACCTATGCAGAGCACACACACACACACACACACACACACACACACACAGACACGCACAATACATAGAGCAAGATAAGCCTCCGCATGCTGTCAGAGGCTGGCGTGTGATTGGCCTCTGCGGAGCCACTGCTTCTCTCATCATTAACTCTTCAGAGGATCACACTACTCTAATCACGCTAAGCCTCTCTGAATGGCGATGAAGTCAAAAAACGTGCCCATGCACATATTCACAGATGCCCAACTCATTACACACACACACGCTTTCTTCATCACCAAAATCACAAAACATAACACACACGAGCAGCTGTGTGCAGTCTGTAGAAGCAAATCTGATACCAAACACTGTAAGAGCCAGGAATATTATAAAATAAAGAACGGTTCAATGGTCAATTTCAAGTTTGGGAAGGATGTGTCATCTTACTGTCCAGCTAAAATTCATAAAAATCCCAGATCCACTTGGTCAAAATGTTTATGTGCTCATGAGTCACCTTCAATTTTTACCATGTACTCACAGCAAAAGGCTTTATGAGCAGCACATTTTTCAAACCTGGCTTTTTCTCTCTTGAGCAACATATCTTATTACTGGAGGTTGTTGGGGTTTTATGTAGCATGAGAGGAAGACCGCAGGCACAAGTCAGGGTTGAAAAAAAGCGCCAGCACCTCCTCTGGACGAGGTACGCTTTTATTTCAAGCACAATTCTCCTAAAAAGATGCTAGAATTGAAAATCAATCAAAAATAAGATAGTTAAGCTCAGCGTTCCTTGAAATAAAGCTGACAATACAACATTATTTGTCATTGTAGGAAAGTAAACATGGATTTAAGGTGGATTAGCGTATTAATAATGCAGTAATTTACACAGCATTTCTAAATGAGAAACCTGCACCCTTGTCCATGGTCAGTGAACGGCACTAATTTCATAGAAGTGTGTGTAATTTTGGACGTGTGTGCGCATGTGGCACCACAATGAACGACGTCCCTCCAACCTGAGACATCCACACCTTGCCCCAAGCAAAAGTCAATGGCTGCAATTATATCAGCTGACAGCACCGGCATTAGCTACTAACTTTTCAGGATTGAGTCTGGCTACAATAAAAAAAAAAACAGAGCAGTCTGTACCTCTGGGCCCTCTACTGAATATTTTACAACCTTGATTCAACTTGGTCCCTTTCTCGATTTAAGACGGCGCATTCAAGAGCTTTTTCTGAGGTTGATGTGTAGCCAGCTAAGGCCTGTCTCGACTGTTATTTAGAGACCATACTGTGTGCGCTACAAGGTCAAGTATAAGCAGAACCCGTAGGCCTCCGTCCCCTCCTAAGATGGAGTGCTTTCATTTCACTCACTTGGGGCCTCGTATTTTCTCTCCATTTTATTGCTTTCTCTGAGAGCTTTCCACAAAGACACATTCCACCTCCTCATACAGACACAGGGCTCCCGTCCAAGAGAGAGTGGGGAAGGTCTGGATACTGTGCCACAGGGACAAGAATGCTGACACTGCTGTAACTCGGGACAAAAGCTAAAGATGAGAGTGGAGAGAGAAAGAGAGCGAGAGCAAGTTTCAGTGTAAAGAAGTTGTTCGGGGGCCAGAGCCGAGCCGAACTGAGGAGCTATAATCCGCGTATTTGGCGTGATGTCAGGGAGCCTTGCAGAAGACCATTTCCTCACGCTGCAAAAAATGCTGTCTCCTACATCCCAGTGTGTGCCGCAGCCATATATAATGCAAACATCAAACGCTTGTATCCGCGCTGACCTCTCTCTCCCTGCGAGACCCCTTGTTCCCTCATAATACAGAAACCATTCCACAAACGCACACACAGACTGGTTCGAAACTCCACAGCACCATCTGAGTTTCATCTTATCTCTAAGAACAAGCTCATCTCTATTTTACAGACGGGCGAGCGGTGAGGGCTAATCCGCTTCCGATCTTTGGCTTCACTCTTTAAAGATCCGAGAAAGACGGAGCACAGATGGTGGAGGGGCATTTCTTTACAACGCATCCTGTTTCAGGGACGGGGGGAAGGGGAGGGAGAACAGAATATACTGCACCATGAGAATGAACTTACAGTAGTTCCTTTCTTTGTTATCGTGATGTAAGTATCTCATGTATTAGCAACAGGAATCCGGATACAAAGCCAATCAACTGGACACATATTCAATGCATGATCATCTCAGGAACGGCACACATTGCTGATTCATTATTTATTACTTTTGATTGAACTATTTTTCTGGACAACTTCAGAAGCCACTGAAAGGAAATCAATATATTTCTTCATGGTATAATCAGAGAAAGCTAACACAATGGTCAGCCGCTCAGGTCACACAGCAGCACACTGGCCTGCTCTTTAAAGCTCCACTGTGTCTAATTTTGGGGATCAACTGGCAGAAATTGAATGTAATATTCATAACTGTGTTGTCATTAGTCACTCATGCTTTTGTTTCCTTAGAATGAGCTCTTTACATCTGCAGAGGACGTGGGTCATCTTCCACCACAGGTTCTCCTACATGCTTGGAAGGGGAGAGTGAGGCACTGGTATTCAGGTGGCTGCAATCTGCAACCTCACCACTAGATGCCACTAAATCCTTCACAGTGGTCCCTTAAAAACAGAGGGACAGAAAGCAGTAAGAAGACAGTCAAGAGTGATTAATAGAGGCCATTAAATGTAGCTTCTTCTACAACACTCATCTTTACCTCCACCAAGGAGGTCGTGTTTTTGGTCTGGAGTGTCGTTTTTTGTCAAAAGCTAGTTGCCTGATTTTCATGAACCTTGGTGGGAGGGTGTAGCGTGGACCGAGGAAGAACGCATTAAAATTCGGAGCAGATTTGAATCACAAGGGGGGACACATAAATAATTTCTCACTTTTGATGATGGCAGTAAAGTTTAATTGTGACAAACAAGCCAATTGTAAAAATACGATGACTCCATGTCACACGATCCACTGGGACAGCCGACACGTGCAGCTGCTCAACCCTCATGCAGAAAGCAGTCGTGATGGAGCACTCAGGGGCAGTGGTTTCATGGAGGAACTGGTCCAGTTGTACCGCTCTACAAGTGAGGCTTTGGAGTGTAAATGCACACATGCCTTTATGCTTCGTGAGAACAAGCAATAATATGGAGCGTGAAGTTTGCGCTTGCAGATTTGCATATCACAGAAAAGTGGGCTATCGGCCTTGGCAGAGGTACGCGCTCTCTGAGCACCCTTCCAGTTATATAAAGTGTTTTATTTCAGGTCCCTGGATCAGTTTTGTCTTTTATCTGTTTGGATGTCGGTGGTTTTATCGGGTACTGAGCACTCTTGATGGGCAAAGCTCTGACTGAGTAGAGTAGGTGTTTGGCTATATGCATAAATCGACAATCATTTCCATAGTCGCACCGACTAATCAGCACTAGTAATTGCTCCAGTGAGTGAAAACAGGATTCGGCTGGGCCATTGCCCAAAGGAAATTGTTGGCCTACACCGCTGGCTGTGCCTAACCTGTGACCTCAGCTCCTAATCACCAATTATCATGCAGCCTTTTCTGCATATTGATGTAAAGCAAAGGGTGTTAGCTCAGAATGCCAATTAAAAAGGCTGAAAACAAAACTACAACATCAACAAAATTAAATGTCTGCTCCAGAGGACGCCTTCTAAGTGCAAATGCACGGAAATCTTTTGAAGCGAGCCAGTGTGCTGGTTGAGGGCAGTTGTGGAGGGAGTTCCCTCAGATGTGTAGCTCTCCCCTGTCACAACAATATCTTTTTACCACAGAGCTGCTGACATGATTCATGAGCCAGAGGACTTGATGTGGTGTTGGTGTGCAGGCCAGATGAAATCCCCTCAGTCCACTAATATAGGTTTCTGTGTTGGGGTGTACTTTACAAGTTACTGTAGCTAAGGAGCCATTTCACACTGCTGAGCTAGAAATAGGTCTTACTGTAGCTAAATCAACCCGGTCCACCCCTCCCCAACCCTTGTCACTGGAGACAGTGTTACACACATAATTCTACACACATGCTCAATAAACACATACACGCATTCCTTCGTTGCCTCTCTCTTTCCTTTTCTCTCTCCCTCTTCCTTCCTTCCCTTCATAACTACCTTTGGTGGCTCTCCCCCTCTCCTTCTACTCCCCCTTTATCCAAGTACCTCTCTTTCCCTTGCTCCTTCGCCTTCTCCTTCATTAAAATGGACTTCCTAAAGCCCCCATTCGTCTTGCTGACAGCTCCACTATCGATCGGACTGGAGAAAGGGATGCAGTTCCAGAGCTTTAAATGGCTCTCTGGTCAGCGTGGATGAAGGCTGGGCTGGACTGAGGCTGGAGGCGAAGAAGAGGAGGGAGTGCCAGGTTTAACTGGGAGGTCTGCTCCAAGTCTGGACTCGGATGCATCTTTGGTCACCAGTGAATAACACCTAGATTGCCCTGATGGCAGGAATCCAAATTTACATGAAAATGTCTCACCCCCTCTGTAATAAGGATTACTGAGATCAGATAATGAATTAATCATGCACGTTGAAAGCCAGCACATTAACCAGCCTCTTCGGGCTACTTGCAGTCTTTCCAGAAAATGAGAACTTTTCTGGGACCTCTCAAAACACTGGGAGGAAATGGAGGTGGGAGCGTTTCAGTTGGCTACACTGACATGCAATTCGTTTCAATCAAAGCAATGTGGACTAACGTTCCGCCGGCTGACGCCTTTAATCGGGCTCCATCCCTTATCGTCAGCCATTATTGAGGGAAGATGAGTTGGCACATTCCGTCTTCATCCCTCTTGCCGTGCGACATCAAATCCCTCTGCCAGGATTAATGATCGGACGTTTGATTTTCATAATGATTAAAAGCTCTACGGCGTACTCTGTGTCCTGTGGTGCAGTGGAAACCCCAAGGAGCCGGCTGGCTTCCCTCCTCCCTCTGATGAGCACCATCTATGCGTCCATTGGTTGTCATCTATAATCATATTGTGCGCCCAAACAGCGTATCAGAGAGCGAGAGACTCTCCTGTGACCATGTCACTGTTTATTTGTGATCTAATCTGTCCCTCTGTGTTGCCCTTGATTGGAGCAGCAAGGGAGAAAAAGATAGACAAGGTGTAATATTCCAGACAAATTACTCAACTTCCCGACTGTGAGCAGTTCAATCTACAAAGGGCACTGCAGTGTTTAGATTAAGGTCTTGTTAGAGCAGCATTAGCAGCAGGGCTTGTGATGCTTGTGTATTGACGCTTTAATCAGTAAATGTAGGAACCCATACAGCATTCAGCTCTGTAGAGCCAATCTGAAAATCCAAACCCCTGATGGCAAAGAATCCTTTAAAAGTGGATTGTGTCTGCTCTTTCTAAAGGCCACTCCGCCACATAATAACGGTGACATGGTCTGAGGTTCTGGAAAATGGAGAAAGGATAGGACAAACAGGGACACAGAGGAGAAAAATGAGATGAAGAGAGGGTAAAAGGAGGTGTGGAGAAGGAGCGAGATGGAAGAAAAGTAAAGGAAGGAAGCGGAGGTGATGTGGAAGGGTGGAGGGAAGGAGAAGTGGAGCATGGGGCACTAAGGAAGGAGAGAGGGAGGAGGCGGCGGAGAGGCAGAGAGCAGTAGTCGATATAACAGCAGTCATTCATCTCTCTGACAATCTTCCAAACGCTCCACTGGGGGAGACACAAAGCTGCGTCACCTCCAATGCAGCAAACGTGCAGCACACACACACACGTTTGCATACATGTGCATACACACACAGAGAAAGCACATGTTTATGAACCTTGATTTTGCTGTGCGTGCACACATGGAGTGCCATGTTCTGGGTCAGCGCTACGTTGCGGGGCATACATACACCATTACACTGCAACCTGTACAAGCACAAATCATAGCCACGGGCATCGCATTCAAAAACGCTTTCTCTCGCTCACATGCGCGCGCACACACACACACACACACATGTTTCTGCTGATTTGTGAAAATGATGCATGTGTGCTGCAACAATCCAATCAGCAGCAGATCTCAAAGACAGTTCAAAGAAAGCCTTTAAGGTAGAAAAGCATCTCACATTTTACACACAAAAAAATGTTTCACGATCCGAAAATCTCCTTCTTAGTCTTTCTTTGCAAACACACCAACGCGTTCCAAGACAAACACACACATGAACAGGACATGACACATTCACGTACCATTGGAAGAGGGGAACACAGATGTGCGCTCCTATTAATACACATACACACACACACACACACACACACACACACACACACACACACACACACACACACACACACACACACAAATCCTTGTTTCCCAGTTCTGGTCATGGCCCATTGGCTGATGCTCGCCGTCCATCTCTCATGATTCATGGCTAAGCGAGCTGCTGTAGAGCAGTTCTAAACCAGTGGGCCGAGGAGAGCCTGTGTGTCATTAAGGCACAGCGGGCTGGACATGCTGTTAGAGCCGCTGCACCATGGCGAGCTCTGTGCCTCAGTCTAGCACAACAGGAGGTGAGGAAGCAGGTACTTCTGTATGTGGTGGTACTGCTCACAGTGGCTTTACTGGAAAAGTAATATCAACAGCTGAGTGCACTCACAGACTACCTTCCCCTATGAAGTGTGCACAGCGAACAAGACAAGTGTTGTCTTTTATTTAGACAGACACCGTTCTCCTCCTGTCCCCACCCAGCATTTCAGCTAAATTAGCCCATCTAATCATCCCCAAATCCTCCTTCTTAATCAGCAAAGCAGCAGAGGCTAAAGAAAAGAGACAGGGGTGCCAAGTCCCCCCCCCCCCGCCATCCTCCATTAACGTGGGGCCTCAAGAAAGGCGGCGGAGGCACACGTTCATGCCCTAATGACTCCTTAATGATCCCCTCCTCTGCTAGAGTGCTGACAAACACTGACAAACCCTGACCCTGACAAGAGGAACACCCACACTTAGGCCTCTTCCTCACCCCGTATTTAGAGGCTCATCTCTCAGCCGCTTTATAGGAACGAGGGTCCAGACCGGCGGGATCCGCACGGCCCCGAACTCGCAGCAAGATAAACAGCCATGATGAAATAGTCCGTGTCACTTCCAGAGTGAGGGGCAAAGTTTGGGTAAATTCCTCTGGGCAGATGGAGCGAGAGGGAGAGCGAGCACGGATAAACAAAGAATGAGTTAAAGAAGAGAATGGCGGGAGGACACAGAGCTGAACTGCGGAGTGTGTGGAAAAAAAACATTGTTAGTATCCTTTTTACTTTTCCCCGATCGTGATTTCCATTTCAACTTGGGGTTGGGGGAGTCAGCAGCGGAGACTCTTTTCAACATCACACAAGACATAATTACAGAGTGCACCACTGCCAGCCCGCCTCAGCTTCTCCTAAATACTCACACCCCAAATTAGGGGTTACCTCCTTCTAGTTAAACCTACTATTTAAGATGAAAACGTCACAGACAAACAGAGGGGACGAGAAAGGGAGTTTGGAGAGGAAAGACCTAGTTTAACAGCTCTGTTTCACAACACTGGAGAAGGCCTTTGTTAAAGATGGTTACTGGCAGGCCGTGGATAAAGCCAGGTGTGGAAACTGGGACAAAAACAAAAGTTGGAAAAGACACACACAGCTAAAACGACCAGGGAGTGTGTTTATGTTCTATCTGCAGTATATATGACAGCTGAAAATCTGCTAAGGATATTTCCAAAAGGCAGCGAGCTTAAGAAAAACACTAACTTCACGCTAGCCTATGACCTCACTGGTTTGGACTGCAGCTCCCAGTCCCAGTCGCGGATGACAGAGCGCTCACTCTTTGAGCCTTTCCCCAGCTCGGCCATCTTTTCTGTTTTGTTTTCTTTTTTTCCCCCAGCTCTCTGACTTTATAGATGAGCATCCTGGTCAGATTCAGGACGATTTATTAGTGTCACAGAGTCCGCCGGTCAGCTACAGGCAAGTGGCCAACACTCGGCTGGCTTTTTTTTTTGCTGCCTTGAGCCCTAAAGAGTCACAAAAGAGATTTTCTTCCCTGGTTATTAGAGGATGAAAAGAGTTCCCATGCATGGCTCCTTTACTGATATAACAGGACCAAGGTACAGTGCTGTCTCCTGATTTATAGAGAACACTCATGTGGGATCTCTGTTTTTTGTCTCTCTCTTCTCCTTCATCACACACAGGCCACTGTTCGCCCTGTAGTACAGACTAGTAGCTGAAGTGTTGTGGTAAACCAGAGCTTCGAGTTACGCAACTACTTAACATTAGCTGTGGCATATAAGTATTAACAGACATACACAGAAGGCTGAGACGTTGCTTGGGTACAAACTGTATATCGTACTGCCACCTTTAAGGGAAAATTACTTAAACAGTAATTCCAGTAATTGCTGAGATTAGGGACGCAAATCATTAACCACAGAGAATATTTCTGACTGGTTATGAATGTCAGTCCATAAGTCAATTTGCACACACTCGTTAGCGTGCTAAAATAAGGAGAGCAGCCCCTACATTTCCCATTATTTTGCATTTTATCTTCAAAATTAACCGGTTAGTTTCCATTTAATGAATGTCGGGCTACTGAAATTAACCAAAACTAACCCTTGTTGAGATGTGGGAACATGGTGATAATGCTGCAATGAAGCCCAATGTGTCAAGAAACACACGACACAGGTTGTAAACAAGCCGCGAGATCATGTCTAAAAAAAAAAAATGCCTGTGTGTGCAGCTATGGTGAGAACCGCAGGTCAAAGCCGGACCAGGAAGTCAGACCACTCGTCCAATGATATCACTGCATGCCCACATCTCAGCAGTTTAACTTGATAAGTACAGTCTCATTATAACTCATAGGAGTGGCGGCCAAAAAACAAAAATCTGAGTTGCAATAATCCTTTAAAGGATTTTCCTTTAAATGTGGCAGTCTGTCACCAGACACAAAAAACGACACACACACAAACACACACACACACACACACACACACACACACACACAAACTGTAAGAAGTTCACAGAGTTCATTTAAATGCGTCTGTTATCATCTTTCAAGCTTTTTACCCACATGATCAAAACCTGAAGCACACCAGAATCAAAAGCCACATCCCCGTCATATCAAAGCCACATGGTCCACCAGGTCCTTTTATCACATCAAACATCTTACTGTATATGATTTCACTAAAGTCTCCAGGAAATTCAAGCAACTGCAAAGCACTCTAATTAAAGTCATTTCGATTCACATATGGCACATATTCCTTTATCACTGAGGATTGGAATCGATGCCATACAGTTCATTCTAAGTCTCTTCTTCGCGCTCCCAGACTGCAGGCCGAACGCTGGAAATCAAGTCAGAAACAACATCCTGTCCCCAGCCTCTAGGAAGTGACCTCAGCTTCAGAAAGGCCAGATAAAACGTCCACATCAGAAACAAAAACAACAGGCCGGCCGTAATGAGCTATCCGCCAGGCCCCAGTGTGTTCTGAGGGAGACCAGGTGGTGTGACACACATATGACTCTGATTAGGGGGCCTTCAGAGGAACAAGAGCAGAGTGGGGGGGGGGGGCAGTGGGGTGGGCCATGCCGGGCCAATCGGGACATTTTGCATATGATGCAACTATTCGTGGTGTTCAATGACCTCCAGCAGGCTCCAGGACACTCATGAGGGGTCCATTTCCCGTTTGCGTGTAAGCGTGGGGGGAGCAGTTTGGGTACTGTTTTCCTCTAAGAAGCAACATGTGAGCAGCTCAGGCCTCAGCGGCCTGATAATGTGGTGCAATATGGATTCCAGCAGCTTGATAGTGATATACCGCACTGCCAGGTCTTTAAATGTCAGTAGGAGCTCTAACAGTACTTGTCTGAACATTTGATACTGGGTGGGAATAAACACACTCGCACAAAACACAAAAACACACAAATACATTTGGTCGGCCAAATGACTGCGACAGCCAACCATGTGCAGAGCAGTCAAACCCTCAGAGCAGACACTGAGGACCGTGCATGTGTCCTCTATGTCTCTCACCCATCTCTCTCTCTAACCTCATTACATGACAGAGGGTTTTGGCACTGACGTCTGTAGACTCATAATCATACTTCTGCTCTGCACACATCCTCAAACTGTGGGAGGGAGAGATGTCAGAGGGACCTCTGGCCTCATTCTTCAGCCGTTAGTTTCATCCTGGTGCATTGTGCTGCTTCTGACTGGACTGTTTAAATGTCTCCTGATATCAGGGAACACAAACAAGCAGGCCTGCCGGCCTGGTGGGGAGGATAAGGACTGAAGGGGAAACGAAGGCCATTCTTCTCCTCGTGTGACGGGAATTGTGTTGGAACAAGCACCTGTCAACCCCCCCCCCCCCAACAATGACCACAGAGGAGAGAGAAGTGGGAGCGAAGAGAGAATGAGGGCACCGAACAGTCAAGAAAAGTGGATCAGTCTGTCGAACTAATTTCCCTCCGTCTCCTTCATGTTCTTCTTTCCCTCCCACTCTTTCTTTTCTCTCTCTGCCCCATATTCAAACAACTTAATCTGTGTAAATTACATTCCAAAACAGGCGTATGTTTCAAAGCCCCAGACTTAACGCTACACGGACCAGATAAACATCTGCATAATATCTGCATAAATGGTCTGCATTGATAATAAGGCGAGCCAGCTGCTGAGGCGATCCTGCTGGCCTTTTCTCCGACTGCCTCGCTCTCTCCACCCCCATCACCTTCATCTGTTCTCCACACCAACTTGACACTGGTGTTTTTAAATAGACAAAAAGCAGCAGCATCTCTGTGTCCTTCAGACTCCTCCTTCAGATACCCTCTGAACAGCCCGAATAGAGGAATGCTGGCCACAGCACAATCCCACACCTACGACATGATAAGAGACTCAGAGAAAAAAAAAAAACTTTTTAACCTTGATTCTTTGTCCTCTGCAATGACAGCTAGCCTCCTCTATCCGTTTCTGACTGCTGCAACTGCCTTTGAACCCACAAAGCGCGCTTCTTACCTCTCTGTCCTTCAGCTTCATGGCCAGAACCAGCTGGTTGCGATGGTTGGTGAGCGCTTCGCGGTAGTTCCCCTTGGAGAAGAATGCCGAGCCCAGATTCCCATGAGCACGGCATTCCCCTGTTTGGTCACCTGAAGAGGGAAAAGGCAAAGAGATGAGGGGGGACACGAAAAGAGCCAATGAAGCATATTTGCAGCGCGGCCTACGTGATTACAAAGCAACCAGTGTTTATTTCACATCATCCCACTGCCACCGTTGAACAGCGACGTGATGAACCACATCTATGCCACCGACATGCCACTGCACCCTTAAAAGGGAAAGTGGCCGTTATAAGTTCTCCACAGTAGAGCAGCTTCCCTGACAGCTGGTGGTGTTGATCTCAATGCTCCAGAGGGTGAGAGGGGAAAGCCTTATTATTTCTGCCTGACAGAGAGGCCCCACAGACAGGGCCAAAGTACAGCCCAAGTCTCTGTGCTCCACCTGAGAACCACAGCTCCTTATCTTCAGCTGCTCTGCCCAGTCATGTGTCAAACTGTGTGGGGGTGAGAAGAGTGGAGCCAGTCTGTGCTACTCTCTGTTTTCAGTTTTTTTTTTCAATCTTACAACCACCTGAAGTTTTTTTTTTTCCTCTTTCCCTTACTGTCTTTCTCTCAAACTTTCTCTCCTCTCCCTGTATTAACACCCACACAGCGTATCCATACTCACTGAAAGTAACATCTATTTTTGAGTGAGGAAATGGGTCAAATCCTGTCAGTTTCTCACAGATCTGACTTACCTTACATTTTGGTGCGAGATGCTCAAATGAGTGAAAACACAAAGGGACAAAAAAAAATAGGCACCAGATAAAAAAAAGAAAGTCTTCACTGCAAAGCTAGACATTTAAAAACATGAAAGAAATATACTGCTATTCTACTTTCATTAAGATACACAAGAAAAAGAGTCTGCAGCCGCGCTAGCTGCTCTGTGAGGCACGCACAGTGGTGCTTAGAGCTAAGTGCTAATGTTAGCATGCTAATATGCTCATAAATATAATGTTAACATGCTGATATTTAGCTAATTGTTTGCTAATTAGCTTTTAACACAGAGTACAGCTGGGGCTGCTGGGAATGTCACTAGTTTGCTGGTATTTAGTCATAAACTGAACAAAATATTGGACAAATTAGCTCAAACTTTGAT
Source organism: Chaetodon auriga (assembly GCF_051107435.1). NCBI lineage: Eukaryota > Metazoa > Chordata > Actinopteri > Chaetodontiformes > Chaetodontidae > Chaetodon > Chaetodon auriga. The sequence continues at coordinate 22,614,863 of NC_135078.1, read as the reverse complement.
CTGACTGGATGAAAAGTCACTAAAGACAGTAAGATTCATCCTCTGGGGACCATGAATGTCTGCACAGGATGTGATAGAATAAATAATTCATTACTTGTTAAAGCAATTTATCGAGCAAAATTGCCATAGCTACTTTTCTCTTTTTTTATATCACTCTAAATTGAATATATACTTTTCATTTTTTGACTATTAATTGGACAAAACTAACAAATCTATTGCTTAGACTCTGGGACACAGTGTTCTACATATGTCACTTTCAGACAAAATGATTAATTAATTGAGAAGATAATCACCCAGGCTAATCGCTAAAGGAAAACTGAAGCCCTTTTTGAACTTCTCATCCCTTCCTGCCCGGCTCAGGCCTCTTACCTAAGGTCTTGGCCACCTCCAGGTCCTGCTGCATGTAGCCAGTGCTCTTCTCGGTGTTGCCCAGGGACCAGTGGGCGCTGCTGAGGGCCGAGAAGACGGAGCCGCGTAGCTTGAGGCTGCAAGTGCCGATCTTCAAAGCGGCTTCCAGCACCACAACAGAGGCTGTGTGGTGGCTCGCTGTCAGCAGCTCCTGGCCAATCACAGACACCACCACAAAGGGACTTTTGTCCAGCTTCATCTTTTGCAGCTGCTGATAGGTGGGCTCGAGAGACTCTGTGTGGAAAGGACATGAGTAAGACAGAGATTAGATACAGACTCCATAGCATAGCCTTGTGCTAACATGGTGACTGACAACAATATCTGAGTGTGATTGCAGAAACAGTGTTATGTGTTTACCAACCAGACAAACGTGACTGCTGCCTGAATTCAGATTGTGCTTTTCCCTGCTAGTGGTTGTGTTTTGTCTGCCTGGATAAGCATAGCCTGCAGCTCGGCTGAGTGACGGCTTTCACTGACAATTTGACAATAAGTCAACATGTGAACCATTTTTCTGTTCCCTCCGCTCCGACTGGGGTAATCTCAGGCAATTTCCAACAGCTCTGCATAAAAATGGCACGAGTTTACAGCATTGTGGGTAACTGTCTTTACAACCCGCACGGTGAAATTATATTTCTGCCTTCTCTTCGTGTCAGTTGATACGGTTGCTTGGGAGAATGCAGGAGGCTGAATAGGTTTTGAGATCGAGTTTTAAGGAGTGATGGGGAAACTAATGCAGCTAATGCACAACAGTAGCAGCAGCAGCAGCAGATGAATGCAGAGCAAAGGAGACACACAAGGTGACCTTTGAAGAGGCTGAAAACGCACACAATGACATAAATCAATGGTGGGCCGCCCGGGATTCGGGATCCACAGCCCCTCCAGATTACAAAGCCCTCTGGCAGACACCAACATCGAACAACAGGAAGGGGGGCAAGGGGGGCACGCCCAAGTGTGTGCGCGTTTTTGTGTCTATTGATGAATTTGTGTGTGTCGGTGCATATTTGCATTCATGTATAGGAGTGTGTCTGGGGGATGCTTAATTCTCATGGCCCTGTATTTGCAAATATTTTGAGCACAGTAGCTACTAATTAGGTCAAAGCGCTTTACAGAGGAGTGCGTGGCGTTATGGTGCCTGCACAAACTGGAGATGTGTGGCTGTGAGTGTAGTCTACATTTCAGCATCCGGCACGAGCTTTCATAAACTACTCCTTTCATTTGTTTAGACAAACATTTAGTGTACAGTCACAATATCTGAACAAACTCGGTAGTTCTACGAAACACACACAGACATTAATTCACTCCGACGCACGCACGCACACACGCGCGCACACACAATATGCGATGCTTCCCCACACAAGCACTCAAAAGCATAACTGATGATGCTCTTTCAAGAGCATTGCTTCTGTTCCAGCACTTGGCAGAATGTCGTGCTTACAGAGACAGTGCGTGCATATAATATCCATTCATAGCTTGTAATTGCCTTCAGAGTGACACCGAGAGCTGAGTCATAAATCAAACACAGAGAGAATCATTTTTTAAAAAGGTGTCATGGCTGCTGCATTCATAAACAGGTAGTTATGACAACACTCGAGTGTGCTGCTTCACACACACACACACACTCTGGCACACACACACACACTGGAAAATGCTAAAACTGGGGTGTTTACTGAGCCTTGTATCGAGATATGAAGAAGAATTACAACCTGTGCCTCACTGACATGCACGCAGCTGATGCAGAATCATAACAGAGAGTCATTTCTCCCCTTTTGTCTTGTAAGAGCCTTTTTAAGTTTGTGTTTGCAGCCAGGGTCACACCTTCCTATCATGACATGTAGGCAGAAATACATTTGTGCAATGCACCGAAGAGTTATTCTGCCAAACACCTCATGTGAATAAAGACCCTCCCTCCTGTGTTTGAGGATGATTCTTAGCATAACGAAAGCTACAACAACCAAACGAGAACACTGGAAAAAAAGAGTGCTACCATCCAATCTGATTACATTTATCAGAAAAGTCTGTAACCAGTGTGGTTTCATGTGTTGATGTGCAGTTATGACAAGATAAACTTTCTAAACCCCATGTGTTGGTCTGACTTTCCAACCAATTCTCTTCGTGGTACTCAGCGGCAAGTCCACTAATTCCTACTGAAGACATACATTTATAACAAATTACAAATACGAACTTTCATTTTCAAATTAAGGTTTGATCAGTTGGGAGATTTGGTAATGATTTGGTTTGCTGCAGCAGCAGGCCGGTGCATGTGGAACCATCTTAAAATAAACTACACTGCCCATGTTGACTGTAATGAAGGAGCCCAGTGCGACAGTGTGGCCCATTGATGCATTTTTAATAGCTGTGGACTTTTGAGCTTTACAGCACAAAGGAATAAGCGACGTATATCAGGCTGTGGCCACACATGCATCTTGTTAGGAGGGCCGCTTGTTAGGAGGGGTTTGGTCTTTTCATTGGAAATAATGTAAGAAATAATGTGACACTTTATTGATCTCTGTCGAAATAATCTCCCCTTTCTTCTCCTCTCCAGGGAGGTCGGATGTCAGGGTAAGTTACACAGCGACTCCTATGGTGCTCGTAGCATTCAGGAATCAAAAGCACTTTGCTCAAAGGCTCCTCAGCAGGACAGATGCTAATGAACACAGGCTCCAAATCCTTCAGTTAAAGGAGAAGCTTTTCAACGGCCAATGATCCAGCCTGGGTCAATACCTGCCACACTGTGCAACCATCTCCTCCACTGTTTATCTGCAGGGATCGTCAAGTGAAAAACCCCTTTTTAGTCACCATATGTGGAAAACAGTCCAATAATTAACAGCTAATGGACCCTTTGCGCTCTCTCTGGCCCCAAGCAGCTGAATGAGAGACAGAAGTGGAGCAGGACGAACAGTAAGAATAATACGCGTGTGATTACTGTACATACATACTAAAACACAGCCTCCAATAGATAAAACCATGAGAGGGTGATTTCCCACAGCTCGTTCAATGCTACAGATGGACAAGGCTGATAGCGGAGGAAAAATTGCTGCCAGGATGATCGGAAGTGGCAGACGGGGAGAGATAGATACAGCAAGAAGAGGGAGGTGAGATTGCACCAGTTTCCACTTGTGTGAGAGCCCTTTGTTGTGGGAAATACAGTATGAGTCACATGAGAGCACAACAGCTGCTAGACTCTAGAATAATGAGAAGAAACCTTGATCTATGCGAGGAGGAGTGGGAGTGTGTGTGCCACGGAGACAGGGCTGAATTGCATATGACACACTCAGAATTGGGGTGTTACACATATAATAATAAATTTATCGCCGAAACAAAGCAAGCTTTGATGAATTCACTACACTGTGTCCTTGAAGACATACGCCTTGATATTGTTCTCTGAGGTTCATTATTTGTCTTCCTCTATCCTAATGTATTTATTTTGGTATGAATGTCATCAGACGGATCTCTTTGCTCTGTGGCAAAAAACAAACATAAAGGTGCTCTGGGAGGACTGTAAACATCACAGTGTGTCGAGATGTCTGTGGTAAGATAAATGACTGAGATAAGTGAACACTGCAAACACGGCGAGATACAATCAACTCTTTCTTGGCAACATGGCAGCAACGTTGAGTTTATGCACAGGAGGGGATGATGTCATGTTGACAGAGCTGCTATGAGAGATTTAAGTGTAATTACAGAAGGATTACGCCTTTTTAGTGTAATTACAATGTAGTTAGGACCCAAAACAAGCAGGTAGAAAACCCGCTGAGTACAGTGAGTTCGTGTATAGGATTGTAGCAGCTTGAAAAGCCAAATTTGTGGCTCGAGGGGTTGAAGAAAATGTCCTAAAACCCCAGTTTCTTCTCAACTGCATGTAAACTGGTGGATGAGTAATGAACGAGCTGAATCCTGGGATGAGTGTGCAACGGGGTGAATAAACATGGCTGCCAGGAGCGTGGCGCTCTTCCTCCTCGGCCTCTTTCACTCATGCAGTCTATCCCTGCACGGGGTCATGTGAATGGGAAATCTCTACCGCCGGTTTCCGACCTCAAGACCTCGTAACATTTGAGGAAAAATGCTGATACAGCTGTGCGTGAATGAAAGAAGTAACATCGCAGGGACAAGCACATAATGGCTTACGCATGTCTGATGAAAGCCGCTTTCACTTGGAGCCAGCAAACCAATCACAGCTCTGCTGACCTTTTTCGGCTGCCTTGCAATACAAGTTCTTTTGTTTCCATCTTCCTGAAAATAATACAACATCTCCCCCCGCATGCATGGACATCAGGCCTTACTCCATCTTCTTCTTCCTCTGTTGGCATACATGAGTGCTGCATTACGTCCGTTTGCCGGACTGTCCCTTTACGCGTGTGTGATGGCGGCGTTCCTGAACGTAGCTGCATGCGTTAACAGTAAAATCACGAGCGTTGCCTGAAAGCTGATCCCAGTAATTTACAAGGAACTATGTGTGAAAAGCCTGCTTGAAGGAGAGAAAGCAACGCTCGCCCACCTTTCACTTATCAGGGGACTTTGGCTGAGTAACACTGATTATCCTCCCCGTTTGCTGGCGTAGCATTGATTATCGTCCCCCAGTGCCAGGAGCCCCTCTGAGAGGATCATTGCTCCTAATCCTTTGACCTAGCTACCTCTCCTAAACACACCTTGGATTAGGTCCTCTGCTGGTTGCCTGGCACTGTGGGAAATAGGGTAAACAATTAAGAGATTTATGGCTTGGGCTAAATGTTGGTCTTCCCCTACTGAGAGTACCAATTCTGGTCCATGATGCTCAAGTCTGGGCTCGCACCCAAAGCCCTTTCTTGTTTTGGCTCCAGCGACAGGCTCATATACTCAATGTCGCTCAGATGGGCTCTCCATTCTTTATTCTCTTTGCAATCTTCTCTTTCTTCTGCATTTGCACACGAATATTCAGAAGAGCACTGTATTCAATCAAAGAAAAGCTGATTCCTCGCCGAACAAAGCCCCTCAGAGCTGCTGATCTCATTGTACAGTTCAGTAAATTTTGGATTATAAAACAAGGCCACATTTATTCACAGGCACAGTTTTCAGCACCGTTTGGAAAAGAGCTGATGACAAAGCAAGACTGCAGCATGACTCAGTCTATGTTGGCAGTCGGTGCCATCCAGATCTGAAGAATATTAAATCCTCTGCAGTGGTCATCTGAGGGGAAATTGCTGCCAGGTTTGTTTTGAGGCTCATTAGGCTGGCCCACACTGATTACTCATGGACAATCAGGTCACTGCAGTTGGCTGATACAACAGATAATAATGCACAACAGAAACAACACATTTTAGTAACAATCTAGGCTTGAATACTCTACTTATAAATCCACTCAGCTTTAGGAAAAAGGCTTACACAGGGCCAGACACAGACAATGGCATTAGTGTTGGATGCTCATTAAGATAACGGGATATCTGCATGTGTGATCAGCCCGACTGACAATAAGATATGCTGAAGCTGCAGGCGTCCGGCCTCGGAGTCCGGAGGTAAGTATTTGACACCAGCAGTCAGTCACAAAGACAGAAAGATGGACGGATAGAGAGATGGCCTGCCCGGCGAGTAAGAAACTGACAGGTAAAGTCAGCCCGACACACTTATTGACTGACGGAGCGTGAGGATTATCTCAGAGAGAGGCTCCCAAGCGGTTGTAGGACAAAACACGCCGGCAGAGAGTGACACTCAAAGCACACATATGAGCGGATTCTCAACTTCTTACCTCGCAATGGCGACTTCATGGCGGCTTCTACCATGCCCACCAGCAGCTGCAGGCTCTTGGGGTCTTGGGCCAGCCCGGAGGCGAAGGCGGCCAGTGCGTCGGCATGGCGACCAAGGTACTGAAGGGCAACACCCTGTCGGAAGTATGCCTGCAGAGGGAGAGAGGTGAGAGACGTCAGGGCTCCAGTCGAGGTGCACCGGCGCAGGGTTTATACAAACACATTACCAGACACACTCATTTCACGCCGTTTGAGATTTTTTTTCCACATGAGCAGTTTTCTGAACATGGCACCTCTCTTCCTTTGTATTCCCATAATAGAGTGATCACTGGGTTTTTTGTACTTGTTAATTGGATTATAAGTTTTACATAAATGCACATGTTACACTCTAGCTGGCTGCCTTCTCAGGAGCAACTATTGTTTTTCCACTCGGTGTTTTTTCCTTCTGTTAGCTGTGGGAGAGAACTGCACACAAGTACAGCACTGGGATTTCTCTTTGGCTGTGTTTGAAAATAACAAGAGAGGAAGAAAAAGGAGAATGAGGGAGAGCTACTTAGTCAAGCCGGTCTGCAGCCCAATAAAAGAACAACAATAAATACTTCAGATTGTGCATTCCCTTTGTCAGGACGCAGTTATAAAACAATAACTGGCCGGAGTCTGTTTTTGCCATATTTTTACGTCAGATGTGTGCCTGTGTCATGTTTTTGAGACAGACAGAGATAGATACTTTAGTTGTCCCCGTGGGGAAATTGGCTTGCGGCACAATAACACGGCATTTGGGATACGTGGCTGGTTCTTCAAACAGGCAAAAATTAACTGCATTTGTCATCCAAGTCACATTGTTGGGAGTATAATAATTCAGCACCACTGAGACATAAACTGCATGCGACTGCTGACATACTGTATCTTTCTGTGAGAGACTAAAATGTTTTGGAACATTCTTCAGATTGAAAACTAAAACAGACGCTGTCTCTGGGATCCAAAGCCCCATCAATAAGTCGCTTTTTTTCTTCAGCGTGTCTGCTTGGACTCACCAGACAGAAGAGATGTTTTATCCAAGCAAGTTTGTAACTCAGTATGTTTGTGTCTAAGGCCTGATCAGACAGTAATCCTGGTGAGTAGTTAAACCTGACTCTGGTCCAGTCTAACAACAGCAGCAAAGAGAGCTGGAACCAGATCCGGCTAGTTACTCACCATCCAAACCACTAAATCCCCCCAAGAGAAAGCAAACTGTCTCTCAGAATAGTCGTATCTGGGCTCGTGTGTCAGAAACACACAATTACAGCAGAGAAATGAGGGATAAGCATTGTGTGAGGCAAATAAACAACAGAACCTGTCTAAAATTAAAACTATCTGTCATGTTTAGAGAGCTAACCTTGCCCTCTACATCATTTTCGTGTGTGTGTGTGTGTTGGGCAGCAGCAGTCCAGGCCGCTGTCTGGCCACCTCCTCAGTGAACAGGCAGTCACTCCGCTCACAGCTTCCAAAAGTGACACGAAGGCTAATTTGCCATTAGCATCTAAGAGGCCTTTTCATTAGTCTTCCCAAGCTTCTCTGTAAGCACTGCTCGGAAGTGAAAAAGGCGGGGAGGATTAGAGAAAATGAGACATGACATAGAATTTATAGAGACCAGTAATTAATTTTGCTTCTGTCCGAGCCCTGAAACGACTACCAACGTCTCTCCAGACCTGCTGCCCCCCCTCAACGTCTCTACCTCCCTTCGCATGCATCACAACTGCATTGAAAATGACGAGGACACAGATTAGATTCAAAGCATTAACCTTTGTTCCAACACTGTTATTATATGAGGGGAGTGCAGGCCGTGGTATCCGCTCAATATTAATTGCATCTAGTGGCGGTGGAGTTTGGGCAGGACGCACTGGCGAGAGTGGAGAAGCCCACAAACGTCTCGCCCCGGGGAGCAAAAGACATTTAAAAGCACTTCTCCCTTTGATTAGATTTAGCCTACAATGCGGAGGCTCACCCGGAGATCTCCCTGACTGAGACGACCAGGGGAAAGAGGACGAGAACAAAGATGAATAAAACAAGGCTCGCTTCGAACAAAAATTGCCATCTTCTTTAATCCGTCCATTTTACTCCATCCTGTCCTACATAAGGCTGAAAGACCAGACTGAGCAGAGAGTGCATTAAAATGTTGCAGCACGAGAACAAATGCATAAACGAGAATCCACCAAAATGACAGAATCAATGCGCAGCACAGTCTTATAGGATTTTTTTCTGCCATTAATCTCTCGCTGCCTTCAAAAGACACCATGTAGCTGCACAAAGACATGCACACATGATATAACCTCAGCCTCTGCATAATCCAACAAGTCAATTCAACCAGTGCTGCTCATGAAACAGACGGCTCGTTTCAATTTACATTACAGTGGCTGAATACTACAGCAGGGCAGCACCAAATAGTGCAAAAGAGGACAAAGCTGCGGAAATAACACCAACAGGTTGGCTATGCTGTTGGCACGAAGCGTGATGGGAGAGGGGAGAGCAAGATTTTACCCCTACACAACATTTTTTAAATTCACGCTTAACAGGATCTTTTCTAAAAACACAGCAGCATCTGCTTAGAGCTGCTGCTACAGTGATTAGCACAGCCTCTAGCCCTTAGCCAGACAGAGAGAGAGAGAGAAATTGAGAGAGGGAGATAGAGAGACGTGGAGTATCGGGGGAAGAGAAAGAGGGAGTATCACAGGAAAAGAGAGGGCTCCACAGATTAACTTTGCCCTGTCAACATAAAGCATTACATACACAACAGAACGCTACGAGTCAGAGCTTAATCTTTCAGCCAAAATCCATCTCCCCAAACAGGATGCATATTAGAGAGGATGACTCCTCCGAAGGCAAAGTTCTCACAGAACTCAGGCCCTCCTGAAATGTGATGCATCTGTTAGGTGTCTTGTACAACATGACATCCACACGCAGAGGCTTCTAATGCCGTGTTTTGCCTGAATTCAATCCAGGCTAAATTATTGAACCTTCCTGCATCTTCGCCTCCTCTATTTAATGCAGCAATGTGCTGATACCACAGAAGAGTGGATCGAGTGGGAAGGCTTGTCGTTCTTACCCGTGGGTAAGTGCGGAGTGCTGATGCGCATGCGTGCCAGTACATGTGTGTGTACGTGTGTGTGTGCGAGCAAAAGAGAGAGAGAGGCAGGAAAACACATATGAATAAGAGAGAGGATAAAAGCTTTTCTTGTTTCTCGAGCATTTTAATATTTCATGAATGTGTTTGATGTAGTTTTAAATATTCATGTTTTTATGCTTAGGAGGAAGAGGGAAATGATGCAAAAAAAAAAAAAGTTATTCACTCTGGTACACTGTGCTACATGCTGTGGGGAACCAACATTCTCCGCACACATATGCACAAACAAGCTCACGCACACCACGGTTGCATAAGATGACTTTCTCCCTAACGAGACACTTGAAATGAACACAAAATCACAATGAAACGTGGACAATTTTCTTTCAGTGGCAGCTCTGTTGTTCACAATGAGGCCCACAGTCAGAGCAGCTGAACAGAAAGTTGACACGATTAAGATTGGGAGTTTGGCGCAAGACCAGCTGTTCGAGGCTCTTTTTCTATTAGCAGATTAATGCCTCAGCATATGTCCTTGCCCCCTTCTTCGACTCCCCTGTAACCCCCGGGGTGCTGTCAGCCCCTGGGAGCTCGTCTGTGTTTGCGCTTGTCTATCCTGCTTCAAGATCTGGGCCTAACAGGCTTAAAGGAAGAATATATGTCGGCTCACTGTGCCAAATGGGCACATACAATGAGCAACAGGAGGATGATTTGGCCTAAAGTAAAGGTGGACATGCTGCATGTACACACTCAGGATGCAACTTCCTTCTTAAAATAGGATGAATGCTGACAAAAACATACCATATGCCACAGATATATGTATGTATCCTACACTTAAGAGCTTTGTTCCAGCTCTGGGACAGTTCTCGCATATGCCCATTCGTTTGTGTTCATGGGGCAACATTTACAAGTTGTAAACAAATGCCATGCACAAGCAAGATATTCTGTCATTGGTCAGAAATATTATGGGGAAGATTTGCCTCAAAATGCTTCCTCCTCTTCCTCCTTTGTCTTCTTCTTTATTGCTTTTGTTGCATTTGTGTGGTTAATGTACCAGAGATCATCAAATGAAGAAAATATCCAGTCACAGCGAGCGTCTAGACTGAAGTAGACGACTAGAACTAGAAAGCAATGAATCCTGATGCATCTTATTAGAAGAGGTGCCGCCTCAAGAGTTCGCAGTCAGAGATGGGCTCTGATGGGTGCACATTGGCATGACAACTGTTTTTCAGATGGCGCATCAGGTAAACTTGAGTAGATTATCTTTAATCATCAGGAAATGACTGAGCCGGTTGCTTTGGATGGTGGGGTCAAGAGCAAACCAACACCACCCTCAGTAAGCAATCACGGCCTGCTTGTTTTGCACCACAACCAAGTCCGATTGTTGTGTTCACATATGCACAAACAAGCCAAACTGAAACAACTGGTCTAAAATGAGCTAGGTGTGCATACACCCAAAGTTAATTTCCCCAGGTTGCACTGCGAGATTCATGTAGCGCTTCCAAGACAAAATGCTTACCAAAGACTGCCAAATCTATTTGTTTACCCTATCCTGAATCTGTCATTTAAAGCAAGAAATCAAATTGCCAAGGTAATTTGTAAATGCTCTGCATCAAGGGCGCTGGAGCTGGAAACCCGCCTGCAGTCAGGTAATTTAGACAGTTGCAGCCGTATTCTGACACACATTCACGCGAGCTGTAAAATCTCAACCACAATGATGTCTCTCTAAACAAACAGCATAACTCCTCGCCCAGGCAGGCAGCCTGTCATTGAGCCAACTGCTCCAGCTGTGCTCCAGTAGCCCAAGGCCTTGTGCGGCTTGCTGTGGCCTGATCGGTGATCAGCAATAATAGAGATGCTCTCAAATGTGGAAATCAATAGAAGGCATGAAAGCTCAGTTTAGAGCGTGCCACACCCTTCGCTGCTGTGGTGCGTTTAGGATACGCCTGCTGCAGATGGTTTCTGATCACCCACAGGGCAGTTGGTGCCAATGCGACGACTCTGAACAGAACCCCCGCTGGTGACATAATGGAACCCAAATCAGACCATCAAATAGGGACAGCAGGCTGCAAATACACTGCACACACACATAAATACAAACTGAAGAAAAATACATCAATAGCTCCTCAAGAAAACCATCCATCTGTCTCCAGCAAACATGTATTACTAGAAATCAGCTTTCCACAAAGGCCAGGACACTGGGAACAGATTAACGCTAATGGTGTGACAGGAACAAAGGGATTTCTGCCTTTCTTCCCTGTTTCTACGCTCTTTAACTATAGGTGTCGTTGCCTGGTTTCCAAAGTGACCCAGAAATGTCATGTGTCGGCCGTGGTTTCAGACATGTGCCTCAGCCATGGCGTGCAAATCTCTGCCACCACACTTTCAAGGTGACACAGTCGATTCACAGGGTACACAAAATGTCAACTGCTTAATTTAATATCCAGGGATAACTGTCGGCCATGACAAATTAGCTGGGAGAACAGCTAAAAAAGTGAAATGGAATGATTGCTGCTTTGGGCCTTCTGCCCTTCAACTTGACAGGCTGAAACCCACAGTACAGCACAATGGACGCTGCACTTAATTAAATCTGTTAAATCTGAAGGCAAGTCAGTGTGTTTCTACCCATCTTCCTGTGTCTCGCTGCAGGTACAGATCTCTTCCCCCAGGACAGGAAAGGTCTGAGGTCAGTCCTCATAGAGGTGGTGGTGGGGGGGCATTACAACCATCGCCTCAGGCCAAACATAAACCTCTGCCCTTGGGGTCACAGGGATAGAATCATGACACAGCTGCCTGTCTATTACCATCTCCCCAATCTAATAAGACTGAACCCTAAACCAGCAACCACCCCTGACCCACATTGATCGAAGTGTGCTATTATTTGTGTGCATGTGTTGTGTCAGTGAGAAAAAACGGTGACAGACTCATTTTTCCTCACGCTGAGTGAAAGGTTTCTGCATAAATCTGGCTAATCGATGAAAAACGTTGCTTTTTGTTTCGTCCTATATGCTGACTTAGTGGGCTTTTGTAGAACAACCCTTGTCAAGTCTACAGCGATTTTATGTTAACAACGTAAGCCACATCAAAGGTGCATGTTAAGCACTTATGCAAGTCAAATTGAGGCACCTTACAATCTGCATGTAGGTAGACGCAGTAAAATATTTATGATGCATTGATGTATTCCTCCCTAAGGGGGATGTAGACTCTGGTGATTGCTGCTCCATCCAAAGCCCTTAATTAGCCCATTAGATTAGATGGCTTTAATGAGAGCAAATTAAACTGATCATTCTTTGTGGAGCCGGCAATTAAAGGGTAAATGTTTCATTATTCAGTGAGTGGCGACAATAAGGCCCAGGTAAAATCCAGCTTGCCTCGAGGCTTCAGTGTGAGAGACATTGTAGTACTCTCTCATGGCTGTAAGGAATCGATTAGCCAGCTCACATCAAACTGGCAGCCAGCGCAGGACTTCAGATTGGAAAAGGTCATAGTCAGGTGTGTGGAATCAATGCTGAGCTCTCTGTATTCACTGTGTCTCGCATTATCTGGCTGGGGGATGGTTTAACGTTTTCTAAAAACAATTACCAAAAGACAAAGAGAGCCTTCAGTAAAGAAGGTCAGGGCTTCTGATGGCGGAGGTGTCATGTGGTGCACATCCATTGTGACAGTCAAAGTGATACAGAGGGGGAAAGCTGATATTGCTCATTTATCACAAACAGATGAAACAGCACAATAGTGGCAAACTGTGGGGTTGAGCAGTGACATGCTGTCACAATACTCTGTTTGGCAGAGGGAATTCAATTTTCTTTCCGCTACGTGCATGTCCACCACAACTGACGGTTTCCACAAAGGAAACAGACCAATGGAAAGTGATAAACCAGCAGATAAGATGGCAATATGCGTGTCGCTGATTCCAAGCACGTTAATTCCAATGTTAGAAAAGCCATGTCACACTCTACCGCTATGATTTATAGCCCGATTTGTCACATGGATGCAGCTAGCATACTTGCATTCTTATTAGCATCTTAAGAGTCTCGAGATGTGAGGCTGAGAGGGTCAGGGTGCTAAACAGATTTCCGTGCCCCTCTCAACTAGATCCTTGGCTCTGCTCTGCCTGAGCGTTGCGCACGAACCCCACAGCCACAGGGGCTGACTCTCAATTAAAGCAGGCATTAATTACTTAAAGGAGCTTTAATCAATCAAGGCCAGATGGTGAACCTGAAAAAGAGAGCAAACTCTGGACTGCAGAAGTGCTTTCCACCCCGACTTGACTAGAAGTGACCATAAAAGGCTTTACTACAAAATACCTGCAAGGTTTACATATAGAGTTTATTTTTTGCAGCCAAAAAGGGATAAAAGCTGCGTCCTCCGCTGAATCTTGCACGTGACTGTCACAAAGGAAATTCTTACCAGTCATTAAAGCACCTCTCCAAATCATAAAGGCAACAAATAAGCTCACGAACTAAAACTTGCTTTTTGTAATACTAATTATGGGTACAGATTATACAAAGCTGATGCCAACTGAACAAGCAGCACTGACCATATGTGTCCCTGATGTGTTCAGGCCCACAGTGCCGACAGAAGAGGCTACTTGGCCCTCGTTCTGTACTCTCCTGGCCCGAGGCACCACGTCCTCCATCTTCATTTGTACTCCCTTAATTGGCTTTGACAGTGAACTCAAGCATGGCTGAAAAATATCCTCCTCTTAGTAAACACTGGCTGAGAGACACATGTTCTCAACATGAGAAACCAGGCATCTCCATTAGCCATTAGGATGGGCAGTCATGTCCAGCTGCCCCTCTCTCAACACCTCTTCAAAGCGTGACAGTCCGAGCGTCACATCTCAAACGCCGTGTCAACTAATGTACTGAATTTCTGTGGGAGACAAAGGTTGATGTAGTACAAAACGCATCGTGTTCACAAGCTGTTGAAACCAGCATTTTCTGAGGTGTGAAAAATCGGCTGCCAAGCAAAAGAAGTATTTCTGAGCCCGAGGTGTCTTATGGTTTTGGTTATCGTATCAAGTTTGAAGATCCCAAAGAGAGGCAAAGTCCACCAAGTCATTACCCCCCTCACACAGTCACACAGCAGGCACAGCTCCTTGTCAGTGTCAGCACTTGTGTTGGGTTCATTAGGTTGCTCAGGCCTTAGTGGGAAGTTGCTTCATCAAACAAGAGTCAGCAGCACAGGCTGCCTGACAGTGTGGCTTCTCCAGAGCTGCCCTGCAACACTTCAAAAGGCTCACAGTCAGCCTTTATGGAAAGCTCTAATGAAAAGCATGGCATGAGCCCCACTGCTTTTGATTCTGCTGGTAAGGAGTCATACATGATTGAGTAAAGGCAAGCTGAATCACAGATAAGGCGCTGAGAGGCTGAGAGGACTCAGGGAAAGACGAGGGCAGGGCGAGGAAAGACAATGGCGATGTAGCCCAAAGGGTTAGACGTATACTTAAAATAAGGAGGAGGTGGAATGACAGAGGAAGAGGGTGAGAGCGAGGGATAAAGGTTAGCACATGAAGGAGACACAGATGCCTCTTGTTATTCCATCCTAGTGTATTGTGCATGTCTACTGCCATCCAGGCTATCAGAGCTCTTTATTGTGTATGACCTGTTTCTCCTTCCCATCTCCCAGTGCAGCAGCAGCATCCGCAAACTGGGCTGTTGTAGCTGCTGCACCACTGCTCTGCCATGCTTGTGCACACGGCGATCTCCCCAGCGATTACCAGATAAATGCACTTTAATTCACAACACATGCGACCGGGGTTTATATATAGACTCGCTAATTCCCCCACGGCCACACTGCAATATGAACTCCATGCTGCACCAATTTAAGTGTGTGATGAGTCCCGGGCGGACAGGCTCCTCTACTTATCATATATATGACATGCTCCAGCACATTGCTGGGCTGGGGAAAATTTCAGAAGCTGAAAAAAAGTAAGATTATGGTTGGACCAGCGTGGATTTTTCATTATTAATGAGGAGAGTCCTTTTCAGGCCCGCTCGCCTATTGAGAATTATCAGTCAATCCCACATGTAGTTGAGCTGAACAGCAGTACCATTTTCACGGGAAGTGTCACAGCTGCAGAGGAAGAAAACCTGCATTTTAACAAGCAGAATGCTGCTAATGCACATTTAAGCAACAAGTACTCACTATTTTAGACCGAAATCCTGACAGTCAACTCCCATAACGGGGCTAATTGGCAGAGTTCTACTGAAAGGAGGTGTCTGCCTCTGATAACACTGAGTGGTCCTGTAACACATCTGCACAGTCTGTGTTAGCTCATTAAACAGCAAGTTCCCTCAGCGTTCTTTGGCCATCACCATGCATCATTAATTGTGTCCGCCTGCTAATCACGTTAGCTGTACTTCCCTGGCTTTGATATCTATCTCCACGCATGCTGCGTGACTCAATGGCCACGATGAAGTGAACAGGTTTCCTTGCCACCTGTGGACACTTTATGCATTCAGGAAAAAAAAAAGTAAATACATCCACTGAAACTCCTCTGGCACCCGGTCTAAACATAAAAGTGATCCACCGCCAGAAAACACACACGGACACACACACGCACACAGCAAGCCAAATAAAAACACTTGCTCAGAGCTATGAGTCATACTGTGGATGCCAACAATCAATGGGGCTCACCGCACCCAGCTGGCTGTAGTAGCAGAATGTATTAATTTTCTCATTTAGAAACAAATATATACTACAAATAGATTAATGGTGTTTGATCAGCTTGGCAGAGCGATGCCAATTAGTATGCATGGATGGAAAGAGACATGATGCTTGATTTTCGTAAGTGCTGCTCTAAAAGCATATGGAAGCCACTAAATCCACAGTAAAATGAGATGACTCCCCAGCTCACAGCGACATTCAAAAGCACTGCAGCTCCCAAGTAGGGGGGCTGCATTACAAGGAAAAAAGGTGGAGATACAGAGGAGGAGGAAATAAGAGGAGGAAGAGGACAGCGGAGACATGGGAGCCGGGAGAGCGGGCGCACAAGCGGAGAAAATTGAGGCTATGGTTAGCTTAGGACCAGGGAGAGGTGAAAGTGGCCCTCATTTCATACTACACAGAGTTTGGCAATTACTGGTGACAGCGCCTCGCACCAAGACGGGGAAAAAGATTGATCCGGACAAGCAAGACCCTGTTTGCTTTGTTAAAAGTAATTAATCACTGTGGCCACGGAGGAATGGTGCCTTGAGTGCTATGTAGTTCTGCCGAGTGTGTTGGCCTGTCTGTGTGTGTGTGAGCGTGAGTACACACACGCTGCACGCATGTCCGAAACGGCTTAAGTGAGAGAAAAGGATGGAGCAGGGTGGCAAGGGGAACTTTGGGAAAAAAGCGAGAAAAAAAAAAAAAACTGAGATTGAGGAAAAAGGGAAGGAAGGGGGGAACATGCGCACACTGCACCCATTTATTCACATGCATGCACTCAAGAGGACCAGGAGTGCAATCCATCATAAGAGTCCTGTCCACACCCACTGAGCAGAGAACTTCAGCAAAGGGGAACAGTGGATAAAGGAGGCAGAAATGGGGTGAAATAAGGAAGGATTCTCCTTCTGTCACCTTTACTCTGAGTGAAATGGTGGCGTTACATCTTCTGCTGTTGAATGCTAACTCCTCCGTCATGTGAAATAAACAACGTTCGCTGTGTTTCATCGTGACCGTTCCCTCCCTCTCTGCATCAATTTTCTCTGTGAAAAGAGAACTGGGGTGTTTCAGCAGTGCCATTAAAACCAATTTCACATCCATCATATTTTAATTGCTCATACAAACAGTTTTTAATTGAAAGAGGAATCTGAACGTGGTCTTGTTTTATCACATTAGACACCCTAGCTCTGCTCGTGATTACAGTGATTCCAGAGATCCTTTGTATACTCACTGTTAATGCCTCCTGTACTCCATTGTTACCTTTCCCCTGCTGGATGGTTATCTAGCTGTTAGACCAAATAGGCTGAAATTACGGTGAGAACAATTCTGTAAATGATCGTGCTTGTTGCAAATATAAAGGCAAGAAAAGAAGCTCAAAGTGAAAACACACTGTGCTGTAAATCCCATTAGATCACAAAAATACACACCCACACACACCCACACACACACACACACACACACACACAATCCCTCCTCCCCACCCTTCACACTGCAGTGATAACAACAGCAGGAGCCCAAAGCCACAGGGACACAACCATGATCAATAAGAGAACACACACACACACACACACACACACAGGGGAGTCCAGTGATCCTGCAGTAGCTGGGGGTCTTAGGGGAATGGGCGTCACTGGCCGATGGAAAAATTGGATGTGAAATCGTGAGCGGAGTGGAGAAGAAAGGACAGCGGGGTGAGGGCATGAGAATACTATGGGTGTTCTCTGGTGTCATATTTCTATCCTTAAGCTACAGAGTTAGAAGGGCAGCAGCTGCAGCAGAGAAATGGCCACACGTCGAGAAAGCACTCACTGAAGTGTTGTCTGTGCAGCCGCAGGCCTGGACACTAATAGAAACAGAAGCCAGGGACGCCTCTATGTCAGCGCCACAGCTGAGCGGAATACTAAATTCTCCTCTCGTGCTAATGATTACCCCGAGCAAGGTGCAGGTCCGCAACATCGCTTCGCAAATGAACATCAGCAAACCTGCAAATTCAAATTAGCACATTGTCCGGACCCGCCGGTCTGCACTCACAGCTCTGTGGTGCAATACCTGGAGGACACGGTTTGACTAATAAGAGGAGTGATTCTCTGGCTAAAACTAAACACTGAAGGCTTTGTATCTCTGCACTGCTCGCCTCTCTTTATTAATGCAACAGTTTGCCTGAGCGCCAACCGATAGGGTTGGGGGGTTTTAGGAATAGATATGTGTGATAAATGGTGAGAAGGCTCTGACCCCCTCTGTGTAGCAAAGGTGTATAAATTACCTATCAGGCTACCCAGGGAGTGATGACCCCAGTCGATGTAGCCAACCCCTCCGCCATCACTTACTGAGCTGCTAGCCCCTGTTTGAGACCCTGCCATAACTTACACACACACACAACCTCTGGACCATTTAAGGAGGACTCACTCTCATAACTTATCATTAGATGGCAGTGCGTGTGAGTGATGTTCTATTACTTAACTACAATACAGATATTGAAGCATATTATATCATGCTTACTGAGGTAATTAGAAAGGATGAGCAGAGGGTCCCATGCTGTCACGTCAGCTTCGTCTAATACTGTGTTTACCTGCAGTTTGCAAGCCCGTATTCATCTTTATGTGTCAGCACACAGTATGAGCACACGGTTTCATTTTTTGCTTACAGTACGTTCTCTTTTCTGCAAAATATGTTACTGCTCTCTGTGCTGGAAAATATGTTACAACATATTTCCTAACTAGTTCCTAACACTATCCTCCCTGCATCATTTATCATGTTGTGGCATTAAGATAACATCCTGCACTAAGCCATCTTCCACTGCTACTCTATGAATAAACTTCCTAATATCAGCCAGTGATGGCTCATTATGCTAGCCTATCATGCTGGGCCTCTTTTAAAGCGTTTTCTCTCTTGGGTAAAAAAAAAAAAACTCCATGTGCTACTACTCCTGCTTTTTCTGTGCTGCTGGATTAAGCATCCTGTTTTAAACATTTTTTCTGCAGCTTTTTTCCCCGGAGCCTGTGGAGATGAAGAGAGCTTTGGAGTGTTCAGAGAGAATTTCATTCAACCTGTAGTGCTTCATGTTCCCCCAAGGGAGTTTCCTTTCCACTGTCAGGGGTCTGAAAGCTAAACAACCCCGAGGAGAAGGCCAGGGAACCACTCATCTACTGTACAAACATGGTAAGCACAGACATGGTGGAGCGGCTGTCTGTTTACAAGGCTAACGGAGCAGATGGATCACCCCCGATCACTCTAAGAGAGGTCCTCTGAAGAGGTCACGTCGAGGTACGTTCATGGACGGTAATAATTACAGTATACTGCAGATACACTGAGACGCTGGAAGCCCTGCAGATCTGAGCTGGGGACCACAGGTTAACTGTGACAGATAGCTGTTTAAATGAACTTTCCTTTGAGGTTTTACGTTGTTTTTTTCCACTCGGTGGAAATGAAAACCAACACTTCAGCTTCACGCTCACTCTAAAGCAGTGGTGAGAAAAAAAAATCAGTCCAATTGAAAATTCACATCTGCTGAAATCCTCTCCTTCAAATACAAAAACACACACGGATATTAACAAACAATATGTGACCATGAGCACAACGATCTACATGCACGTCGTTAAATGCCTGTGTGCGGTGCGTGCACGTGTCGGCGCGTGTGTGCTCGCCTTCTATCACTGAATCGTCTTATTAAACCCGTTGCCTTGAGAGACCAGAGCAATTACTCACTCCCTCACAGCACCTTTTGGACTTTGGGCCACATTCGATGTGCTGCTCCAAATGTCACACACCTTAGCTGGCAATTAAACACCACTCTCCCTCAGCGCCTGTTTTAATGGGCTTCCTCGACTAAAAATAAAAGCTGCAAGGTATTCTCATAACACATTACAAAAAAGGGTATTGTGTTTTTATGGAGGATAATTTCTATATAATTTGCCAATTCTCAAGTTATTAAGCTCAATTAGAGCGACATGATATCTTTGTATTGTATCAGTGATGATGAAAACACTGACCAGGAGATACTGCAGCCCATTATATTTTCTACTTGACTGACATATATAACCTTCAACGCTTTCTGTTGCTGAATGGATGTGGTTTTCTTTTGTCCTGCATTTTCAGTCTCATCTAATTAAAGCTGCAGGAGGCAAACCCAGGAGTTTGAATGGCTGCAGAAGAATCGACTGTCCCTCGAAACCTCACGCCTCTGAGCCTCGCCAAGACGCTGGTCCTTCTCGCCCTGACTCGTCTTCTGAAAGACGGTTCTTCAAAACTTCAAGGCCAAAACCAGAGCGCCCCAGTCTTCGGAGGCCGCTGCGATGGTGTCTAACAGTGGGATGAGAGGCTAGTACAACACACACACACCCTCAAAAGTCATTCCCCACTGTTTGTCATTATGCCTCTTTGCTAGAGCAGCCGGCGTCGAACATTGAACCCGAAGGTTTGCGTGTCACAGACATGTTTTCAGTATACGCTGCTGGAGGCGAAGGACATATTGGAAACTTATCACAAGTTCCAGGATTTTCCGCCTCTGAATCAGGTTTTCTCCAGCACTAAAACAAAGTGTGGAGACGGGTCTGGCTATGTGAGACTCGGCTTTCACCATCAGAAGGGACGTGCACAAACACCTGAAGACGTGATTTGTGAGAACAACCAATAGGAAGGCACTTTCTCGGATGTGACCTGTGATATGCTGAATAGTTATTAAAGAAATTTGTGCCCAATGACGCCAAAAATAACCTGCCTACCACAGCTTCAATGTTGTCCTGTAAAGCAGAAATATGTTCAAAATTTAGAATTTAGTTTTCTTTAATTGAGGAAAAAACATTTTTCTAGCTTACACAACTGCAGTGGGTTATTATGTCAGTCAGGACACTGCTTCATATTTGACCCCCGACTTTGCATATTCTCCTTGTCACGAGTGCAGAAACATTAGGCAATAATTGCCTACAACAAATCAAAACACAAGGTCAGAGAGCGGCCACGCTTAATGCATGCACCAGCCAGGTCAAAGTTTGACAACACCCTCTTGTCAGGGCTCATTCAGTGAGGCCGAGGCACATCCACCGTTCTCCATCTATTCTCTTCACCCCGGTGTCACTCTGCAATGCGTAAAGTCCAATTAATAGACCAGTATCTATGCATGCGTGTCACAATGGCAGCTGCCTTACCCCCTCCTTCTTCCTGGGCACAGCTACAACGGGTGCTCAGTGTTTATGTCACCTCTTAATTGCATTTTTCCCCCATGGTAGAGGTATGGCTTTGTGCAGACGCCCCAAGGAAGAAAAAGAAGGTCAGGCTGCCAATTTGGAGCTGGCAGGTCGTGAGTAGCGGCAGCACTTAGTTTCGCTCGAGAAGAGAATGGAGGGCTGCTGCTCATCTATGGAAACCAGGACAAACAAAAGAGATAAGTGAAGGGGAAAGGAAGACAAATCCCTCTCCTCTCTTCGCAGGCTTGAGACTCTGGGAGAGTGACACCAGGTTTACAGAGAAGTCCCGTGTTGCACGGCTACCTGTGATTGAACAGGGACAACACAGAGCAGGAGGGATGGATTTTCAGGAGGACATTTTAATGTTCTGTGCCACTGAGAATATGCAAAGCAAACACGCAAGAACATCTCTTGTAAGCATTTACATAAAGTCTGCCCATGTTGTTCCAAATATGAGCACAATTAAGCAAACACACTGAGTTACTCCCCACTGTGTGAAGCCAATGAGCTCTGACCTCATTTAAAGAATTTAAAGATGATGTTGACATTAACAGAAAAGTGAGGCATTAATGACAGCTTTTATTCTATGACCCGTCCGTGGAAGACCTTAAACAGACGTTCAAAGTCACTTAAAGAACAAACAGAGAAGTTGAAGTAAATCATAAACGGCACCTCATGGTAAAATGTCATGTAGCCCTGAGGCATTTTGATCCGCCTCTGGTGATTAATGGATTTCAGTGGTCTGGTTCTGTTCAATCTGGTGATGCCCTGTAACCTTAAATAGATCGTTTGCAGAGGAAATAAATTCCCCGAACATCGCAAAGTCAGAAGGAGGTCTTAAATAAGCTAAAATAAGGAATAAAGCATATGAATGCAGAGCCCCCACCCCCCTCATTGTTCAAGGGGAAGAAAGTGCTACGGTCATAAAAGACTCCAGTGCGAGCAAAAGAAAAGCAGTGCTTACACTGCCTTAATAACAAATGGCCTTTCAGCAAAGTTAAGAAATGTGTGCCCCAGTTGCTACTATGCCTCCTCTGACTCGAACAGATACGGTTTGACAAAGAGCCAGTGAACCCTGGACTTTCCGTTTCTTTCCATTTCTGAATAATTTCCATTAAACCATCTCAATGTGGCGGTAGTGGGGGTGAGGGAGAAGGGGAGGAGAGAGGGAGAGAGAGGTTGAGGGTGAGAGAGAATGAAAAGATAAGGGGCAAAGGTAGTTAAGAGGCAGCCGGTTTAGGACTGCATACACACAAAAAAAGAGGATAAGATTAGGGCCAACAGTATATCTTTCACCGCTGCACTCCGTTTGAGCCCCGCCAAAGGAAGTGCCAAAAAAACTACCAAAAAAGAAAGAAAATAATTTGCTTGTGACGACAAATCAGTTCCAGTGAAACTACATTTTGCAACATGAAAAGGAAAAAGGCACCTATCTCTTTGACCAGGCCTCTCTCGCGGGGGTTGACTTGCACACTAAAGGACCAAGGCTATTTAAAAAAGCAGGCAGTATAATCTCTATAGATCCCCCTATTTGCATTCCAGTGTGTCTGGGTCAGACTGTCACGTCTGTCTCTCGCTCTCGCTGTCTGTCGGTCACAATCCAGAGTGTCACTGCACCGAGTCAGGAGGACATGGCAGCTCTGGTCAGGAGTTCATCATGGGTCAACAACCGGGTCCCACCCAAGGGGACGGCAGCTATTGTTTACGGGAGAGGATCTTTTCTGCAGGCAGTCAGCCATGAAGGTCTGGTCTTATTAATGCAGATATATCTGCATTACACAGAGCGGAGGTGGCGGACTAATTGGCGACTGATACGATTAAACCATCGTACTTCTTCTTCTCTCGGGGAAGCACAGCGATGCATCATGGTCAGTCGAGAACAAGAGTGAAGGATGGAAGAGTGAGGCGGCAGGTGAAAGGGTGAGAAAGTTAGGTCACCCATCAAAAACACACCCATCACTCGAGTGGTGACCCATCTGACACCCTCCCCTCGACACCACACACACACACACACACACACACACACACACACACACACACACACACACACACACACACACACACACACAGGAACAGTTACACAACAGCAAAAGCTGCCACACAGTTGTTGCAGCTGTCTCTGCCCTTCAGCCATAAACCAACATTCACTGAATCCAGACAAACAAAAGTGAGTGGTTTCTGACACCCCGGTCAATTACAGAGGTGTATCTATCACAGCCTCCAGACAGCGCTCGCGGAGAGAGGCTCAGTCTGCACCACCACGACTATCTCCTGGCTGCAGATGTGAATATGGCTATTACAGGCTAGTTATCCTCAAACAGCACCGTCCAAAACCCCTCGTCCTCCCATGACCCAAGCATCTCTCATGACCCAGCACCGCAAAGGATACGGCCACTACTGCGAATCACCCTAAACACTCGGCTTTCAAGCGGGCTGGAAACTGGAGGAGCCTTTGAACATCTTGCCGCATGCTGAAAAAGAGCCTCAGCGCTGGCCCTGGGGGACGCTGAGCCTTGGCCTCGCTCTCTCATGTTTTTCAATACACAACCATTGACACAAATGAAAAGAAAATAAATTTGAGGGAAGAAAAAAAGATTGCCGAGAGGGAAAGGACGTGGCAGTTAAGGGGCAGGAGATTTCAATGCCCCAAAGGACCTCAGGAAGACATCTGAGGTAATTTCTCCACAAATATAAAAGTTATTAACACAAAATGAATAAATGCCTTTTCCTGCCTCGCTCTCCTCCTCCCATGAAGCATTTCTTTCCTTTTGGGAGTGAATCCCTTTCAGAAGTGCTCGTTTTGATGGTGCTGACTCTTCTCGGTCTCTGAGGAGCAATTACAGCTGGCCTGTCAAATACCACAACGCTCCAAAGGACCAGTTCACCGCCTGAGGGGCCCTCTCATACCCCTTGAAACCCCCAATTTCAACCCCTGTGAAAGTTGGTGCACACCAACCCTTGAACTCTAATGAACACAGCTCAAGACAAGACCAGAACAATAATGAAAATAGCATCCTAGTCAACAGTGGGATCCACCTCTATACCTCAACCTATCAACCCCTTACAAAACCCCAAGCCCCCTCAAAGCCCCTACAGGCACACCTTTCAAAGACAACCTCCATCCATTTTTTGACTCCCTGGTGAACAAACCCTTATTAGTGGAGGAAATCCAATTCTCTTTCCAAGGCAGACCTTGAGGTCCCCAGTAGCCCACCCACATCTGAGGAAGAGGTTGCCATCGGTGATGACTCTATTCAATCAGCTCCATGGCCAAGAGGTGAGAGAGCGCAGGCGGCTGGACGGGGGGTATCTAAACGCTCCTCATCATCACCTCCGTGTGTGGTTTTTGTAGGTGCGATCATCTGGCTGGCCCTCAGCCTTAATTAATCACCCCCTGAGGTCAGAGTGGCACAACAGCAAAGGGTCCGCAGTCAGCCCACCGAACACCACAGCTCCCCGAAGGAGGTGAGAGGTGACAAATGTAAAGCAGCACAGCGCCTATGCTAATGACGGGGTAAGCAGGTGGCACGCTCCGAGACCGAAACCTTCGGCCAATTAGGTACACCCACAGACAGGACTGCCACATAGCGCTTGTTGCGTGAACGCCACACCACCATTGCCTGTCTGGTGCATGTCGTTAGGTAAGATTGGCAAGTGGGCCATCACCTGCTTACCTCAGGAGTTTGACAGGCTGCCTGATAGCAGGTAGCTATTATAGCATCCTTCCAGAGGTGATATCATCATACTTTTTCTTGCAGCACTGCAGTGATGGAGCTAATTATCAGGGCTGAAGAAAGACTGTGCTGGATAATGTAAATGTCAGTGCTATGAGAGAGAGGCTCTGAGCTCTCATCAGAATTGCTTTGAATCTTGCTTCAGTGATCAAAGGCATGCAGACGTAGAGAGAGGAGCGCAGAGCCAAGGCCAGTTAAATGAAGGTTAGATTATTTCATACATTGAGAGAGCTAAAACATTTATACCACCATCATCCACAATAACGACTTTTTTGTCCAGATTCAGCAGCTTCTAAGGCTTCACCTTTAATTTGGGGGGTTTTTACTCATGTTTCTTGCCTCAAATAGGAAATAATAAAGCCAAACAGAGATTTACAGATAACATAAATTAGCATGTCATGTAGCAAGAGCACAATGCAAGAGGAATGTCTGTGTTGCTGTTATTCCTCTATTCTCTTCAATATCAATAAATGATCCCAATCAATGTCTTACAGCAAACCAAACACAGTCTGAATGGCAAGCTAATGCTTTTTTAATTACAAGCCGTGCAGTTCGCTCGCCATGTCAATGTACTTTAATGTTTCTGGCCTTGGCAAAGTAGCACTGCACAGCAACATGTAGGTGGTTGACACACACAATGCAGTGGACCCTCCTCCCACCATGATGGAGAACCCATGTGTCTGTTTTCTGTTTCTGTTTTTCGGGTATTATCTGGGAGAATATACAGGCCAAGAGTAGATTTATAAAGTGTGCATGTGGGGGGTGAGTAAATGTAGCCCCTGTGCTGTGTGTTTCAATCAGATTGAGCGGGCTGCAAGCGCAGCACATTATTCTCCCCCTGCTCTGCATAGCGCTGTGCTAGGCTATGTCCTCCTGCTGTATTAGTGTGATGTATGACCCAAACGCTGCGCTGCGCCACACCACAGCGCACACACTCCTACCACACTGCTCCAAACACCCTCTGCGGCTTTTTCATTCCACCTGTCAAACTGTTATTCATCTCTCCCTCTCTCCTCTCTCCCCCCCTCCCTCCCTCACACTTGCTTTATCTTTTCACCCACCCCTACATCTCTGCGCCTTATTGTATCCATCACTTTACTTTGTCTTCATGAGCATTCCTACAGCTTTGTTTTCCTCAAAAAGAACACAATATTGCACACAGCTCCCTGTGAATGCTGTACATGCATCAGGATACGAAATCCTGGCTGCATCAATGCCAGTCAAGACTTTGGGTGCATATTATGAATTACTGTTAGAAGCGAGGTGAGTGGCAGAGATGTGCAATTCAAAGAGGATCAAAGCACCAAAGGTGTTTGTCACATCTGTCCACTGAGCAGGGCTGCTCTGACAGCGAGTGACGACTCTTTCCATCAGCGCCACTGGAGTGTATGACAACCAGTCAAAGAAATAGGAGAGAAAGTGCCTCTTAAGTTCTACAAAGTAACAGTGCATCTGAATAACACGACGTGTCAGCTCAATGCCGTCTTGCTTCAGAGAACTTAAGAGGAGGAGGGAATGAGGTGCAAAGGTTGGAAATGTAATCTGAGAAAGACAATTACCGTCACTTATGGTGTCTTTTGTGAAGCAGCCCTGTTTTTATCAGTGACACTAATTTATCTCAATGGTATTTACAGAGGACCAAGAGGATGGTGCTGCGGGAGGGAGAAACACAGAGAAAAGGCTGTCAAACCAATTCCCACCAACCCCCGCTTCCTTCATTATCTATGACTGCTAGCTACAGAAATACTTAATTAGGTGGCTGGTGGTGTGTTATTGCTTCGTCTGCCTCCTTTGTTCTTTAAATGTATATGCACTTTATCATTAAAACACAAATACAGAAGAAATGATGGCTGATTTATACTAAAGACGTGAGAATGAAAAAAGAGGGTACTGATCTTTTTTATGTGAAAAGTACATACAGTCAACTGAAAGATTTATGTTTCATATTATAAGACAATACGGACGTAATTACTTCATTACTTGAATGGTTGTGTCACTGGTTCAAAGACGTCTTCCATATTAAAAATACTATACAAGAGCACAAGAAGTATTTCCCTCCGAACTGAACCTGCAGCCGTCAGGGCTCCGACTGAGCGGCTTTGATCATGCGTGTTTGAGCGTAGGCAGGTGCTCCAGGCATCCCGTGAGCACGGGCCGAGACCTCTCCGCTGAACTCCGCCAAACCTGGACGACTCAGCCAAAGATGGAGCGCCAGCGCAGCCTCGCGCAGGACACCCAGGCCACCAGCTCCACTTTCTTAATCACACTGTGGAACTGATTCAATTCATTTGGCCTGGGAGCAGATATGGAGCCATTACGTCCTTATTAACAGAGTGCGGAGGAGGAGCCACACCTGAATGCTCTGGAAATGGGCAGAGCGCTCAGCTGATTCCACTGCAGGAGGATCGCTGTGGAGGAAGGGGGGGCGGGGGGGGGGGCGCTGCTATTTAAAGACGTGGGGGCTAAATTTGATTAATCCATAAACTGATTTACTACATCTGATAATGTGGTGGTAACACATCCACACAGGGACTGCTATGATTATATCAGTTATGGTTCATGGCCATCTAAGATGAGGTTAAGCTCGGGGCTCAGAGGAGGGAAGGGGCATAATTGAGTTAGCATTAGGGCAACACCATGCTATGATTCCTACCAACGTATATAAAGTGTGACACGTAGCTTCAGGATGCTTGGCATTGGGTGGTTAGCCCATTACCTCATTTTTATGCAATCTAAGCCCAATTGGACGTGTGGTTATCATTTAATTAACAGAAACCTGACTGTGCAGTAATCATCTGATGTAATGTTTTTGCTTTAACAGCAATGTTTTTCATACAGTAAAAGCCACATATTAGAGCAAACCTGATAAAACTGAAACGCACAACTCCATGTATCCTCTTTTTTGGGTGTAAAAAATCTTGATCTATACTATAAAGCATCTGTCCTCCTTTAAGGCTGGACTAGAATACAATGGTGCAACTTTTCAGCCATTTTAATGGAATACAGCACCAACCCTGCCCGCCCATAAATACATGCATGATCACAGGGAATCAAAAGTCCAATGTGATATGAAGCTGCTGGTGTTACAATGCGATAAAACAACACAAACTGCTCCCTCCATAGAAAGAAACCCATGGATTGTATATATCGAGTGACAGCTGTAAATGAGACAAGACTAGAAAAGTGTGAGCAGATGGATGGAGCACAAAGTGCCAGCTGATCGCTCCATAAGGGAACTGCACACACATCACAAGAGACCTCAAGAGGAGGAGGAGCAGGAAGCCACTCCTCGACTTGGTGGCCAAAGACGGATCGCCAGGATGGTATTTCCGGAATGTTTAACCAAAGCCTTGGGAAGCTCGAGGGATGCTGAAATTATACACCCCCGCTCGCAGGCTGTGCAAGTCTGCGAGCTGTTACTCACAGCTCAGAAGAATGCAATTTATGCGCCTGTTTACTAACACAAGCACTTTGTTCTAAACCCCAGGAGGGTCACGTTCCTGCGCCAAGTCAGCTTCAATTCCCCATCAAGGTAAATACTGTGTGAAAGTGCTCCCACACACCGTACGATGGAAGCTGGTTTGAGTTTTCCAGACTGATCAAAGCGAGAGTTTGAGCGCAGAGTTCTCTTCTGTTCCTGAGCTCACATGATGCGCAGGGCTTCACGGTTCACGGCGCTCCACACGCTGACGTCAGAGGAGCCTCGACACACGGGGCAGAAGGGACTCGTAAAAACAACACGGGCGTTACGTCAACAGCCGCAGAACAGACACACTCGGCGGCACATGTGTTTACCTGAATAGCTGCAGCGTCGCAGAACCGGGGGGACTCTTCTGTGCTCTGCTGCGTTCAAAAGCGTTTGTGTTGACTTCAAAATAAAATCTTCTGTAAAACTCTTTGTGTAAGAGGAACTGAAGAGACCGAACTTCAAGTGCAGCGAGGTCTGTGAGAGCCAACTAATAATTACAAGTTGTGAGATAAGAAGAGAGAAGAAAGGGAACAAAATCCATCTTTGAGTGTGAAAGGCAGCAACCCCACCAGCATCACCACCCACCACCCCCCCGGGCCTCCCTCTCAGACACATGTGTCATTAGCCATCCTTTCTCTCAGGCTTGATTGATGTTCCCTCTCCTCACACAGCCATGCGTCACTAATCATTTCATATGAGACGACGCACGTTCTTGACTAACCATTAAGAAACCATTTATTGCCGAAGGACGGCATTAACTGGCTGACGTTGATTGGTGCTTTCATTTCAAGTTCTCCCTCATCTATGGCCAAGGAGCAGCGAGGGTGTTAACGTGCGCCCTGTTTATTTGGCAGAGAAATGTAGAAATACCTCAATTTATTGCACTGGAGACACTTTTGTCTGCTGCAGTTGGCTTTTCACTGCAGGAGGAGGCTTTTCAGGTGCTTGACTCCTATTAGCAGGCCGCTGCTGATGAACGCATTTTTCTCCTCCTTTTCATTGTCTGTGCTGTTCACTGTTTGGTCAACTGGCAGACATAATGTGGACCCGTGCTGAGACAGTGCACTCGCTTTCCAGTGGAGTTGCTGAATGTGCGCGGGAATGATAAGCCCAGACTAGGGGAATCCTGGGAAGGCTATGAGGCATTTTGTGAGTAATCTGACCCAGAGGGCAGGCTTAGGCCGAGCCATGTAGTAAAGGACAATGAGCCAGAGCAGTGGAGAAACTCATACACACAGCGGCTTCCCCCCAAATGACTTTAGACACGCTTCCGTCCGCAGAAACAGATTATGGCTGTTTATCCTCTTTTCATTCTGAATTTTTACATGTGTGAATTGCAGTCTTTGGCCTGATAATGGCAGTTCTCCACACCTCCCTCTCAGCTATCGGCGGTCCAGGCGCTCCAATGTGTACTTTTAAAAAATCAATTGCTACAGCTGTGAGATGAGAGTGTAATACTGAATACATTTTGTGTTTCCCCCTCTAATCTTCTCCCTCAACATGTCAGACAAATTGTGCTGCCTCTGCCAAATCTAATAGAACTGCCCCCCTTCTCTCCACAATGTGTGCATACATGCACACACACAAACTAGCCCAACACACATACACACATACAGGAGGGCAGACGGGAAGTGGTGAGAAATGGAGATTGACAATGTGGCGAGTGGTAATCACAGCCAGGAGAGGATCAAATATGGATGAAAATGCCGTGTTACGGGAAAAACAGAGTAGTCTTCCCACCCTGGAGGATAGACCACGCATGTAATCTGCACGCTGTCTGTCCCCGGGCTTCTGTGTTCCTGCTCTTCAATCTCATTCACCCAGACCAGAATTATTTGTGTTTTTGTATTGAAAGATAACAACTGCCCACAATCCATTCAGGATTCAACCATTCAAAGCCCCTGCTTCCCCTGTGTCATGGTTAAGTCCCCTCTACCACTTCCCATCACATTTCCCAGTTGCTTATCGTCTCTCCCCTTGAAACGCCTGCACCTCCCTTTTCCGCAAAACTGCAATTCCACCACTCCGGGTAATTTTATGCAGCGATTTATCACGCCACATCTCGTGACCACCTGTCGTGAGGAGATAGCATTCTTGGTACTATTTAGCTAATGCAATTACCAGACAGGGGGTCTCTGGTTCAGTCAGCATCTTAACACATAGCAGATTTCCACCTTATGACTGTGGAAGCTGCTCTTATAAGCAGGTCTGCTGGAGACCAGAGCAGTGGAGCAAGAGCTCTGAGACGTACAGGCGCAGGCGTGGAGCTCGAGTGTCTGAGGCGGGATCGGGGGGAAAAGGGTTGAGGAAAATGAGCCATCATCAAAGCATGTGTGAAGGCTGCCCGTGCTGCAGACGGCCCTGGAAAGGCAGAGTGTCGCCATCTTTCTAATGACAGCCAATTTAATTGAAAATCCACTTCTTTGTCTGAGAGCAAACAATCCAGCGTAGAGGGGCTGGGGCACTATTCCCCGGCTCGGTAGTTAACAGTGAAACAGCAGAGAGGGGGAAGGAGAGAGGGAGAGGAGAGGGAGAGAAAGGCTGAAAGATGAGAGAAAATAGCAACAGAGCAGGAGGAATAAAAAGTAAGCTAAGAGAAGGAAAGTAAAAAAAGAGGGCACAGATATGGATAGAGGAAGGGGGGATTACAGATTGGACTGAGATAAAGAGGCAAAATGATATGAGGGTGGGAGGAAGAAGGGCGAGAGATAGAGGGAAGGAGTGAAGAAAGCGGGGAGGGGAAGGGGAGCAGACTAAAATCCAAGCTCAGCAGTCTTCCTCGGGCTCAATTTCCAGGACATGATTAGTTTGGAGTGATGACACGTAATGGGTGCAATAAAAAAAAAAGGCTGCTTCTCCTACTCTCAAAGAATCATTCTTCCCAAAATAGAAGCCTGCACTAAAGCTTAAAAACTCTGGGGACCAGTAGCCTTCATCTCTCCTTTTGTTCCACAACTGCCATGCTTGTAAACCGCCACTAAAACAACCCACTAAGTATCTGTCAGTATCTCTGTGTCTTCACTGCAAAGCAGCCTTGGGTAGCTCCAGCCAAGTGGCTATCACTTCTTAATTCGTAACTCAAGAGCTGCTCTTAAAAACACTGCTCACTGGCTGCTTTTGCCAGGAAATGATGGCCACTTGTTTTCACCCTGCAGCAGTAGTCATGTTGCTGCCGGTGGCACCAGCCTGGCGACGACCTCATGCCTCCCGTTTGCTCTTGTCTGCTCTGAAAGCTGGTTCGTATCGATCTGTGTGGATCCTGATGAGCAATAATCACACTAGTCTGGCTTGTCTGACCTCAGCAAGACTCATTTGTTAGCATTTAGACAACAATAAGAGAAGTTGTTATTGTAAAGGGCAGGTTTTAGAGCCAGCATTATCACTGCCTTCAATAGGGACAGGGATAGCAGAGCGTTTTAAGGGGAAAAAATGAAATGGAAAAACAGTGTTGTCACAACTTTTGGCTGAATTGTGCATCTGTAATGGTTGAAAATGTCGCCTTGAAAGCGCGCTGTACATATTTTCAAGTGCAGAATGCAGGGAGAAACAGATATCTGAGAAAGACAGAGAGGAAAAGAAAGATCTGGCCACTTCTGCAGGGAATGTGATGGTTGGTTGACACAAACACAAGCCTCGCCTAGCAAAACACTGCAACCAGCCCCCTGCGGAGAGCTTGGGACTGTGATAACCGAGCAAGAGAACGGAGAACAAAGGGAAGTGAAAAAGCATGAATATATCAGGAAGAAAGCTAATTGACTCCAAAACACTTGTAAGGGGTTTTGGGTTTGTGAGCTCCTCTCGCACACCCTCCCTCCTCTCACTGTGCCTGCATTCCTCAACTTATAACCTCCTACTCTTCCTCTCCTTTTATGCTCCTGCCATACTCCCTTTTTTCACCTCTGCAGGGTAGCACCACAGTTCAATGTCTAATTTTTGCTGCCTGTTTTGATTTTGTCCTCCTGACGTTTCCACTAAACCCACCTGCGCTACTGACCTCCTCAACTTTAGCCACACATGCAGACAGACTGGACTCTGGCCTCACCCAGACCCCCTGCTGCTGCACAGTCCCAGACAGGGTGTCCTGGCCTGGCTCTACCCCAGTGAGCAACAACCTGGTCTCAGCCCTGCACACCAGATTGACTCCGTCTGCGTTAGAACCCTGGTGGCCAATGCAAATACAGTCCATCTGCTAATTCTAATCCATTCACCCTCCACTGATGCACAGGCACAGACACATTTGCGTACGTGTGGCATAAACAAACTTCTGAGGGATGAGATCACATCCTGTCTGACGGGGCACAATACTGTAAATGTGATTAATTGATACCATCACTGTTGTTACAAAGCCTTTGTGTGTCCTATCACCTGATGATCAATAATGATAACAATTAAATGGCAAGCTGCTGTTGCAGAATCCCTAAACATACTCTTCTCCCGCGGGACACACACACACACACGCACGCACACCCACACCAACATCCTCTGAGATAACAGCATCCACTGGAGTTAAATTGCATCACAGAGCAGACCCGTACACATATGCGAGCGCACGTAGGCAAACATGTAACACACATGCATGCCCTCAGCCACCACAGTACCTCGTATCCATAACATGAGAAAACATCCACACATGCACGCTCACAGAGCCTTGAGGAAAAACATGGAAAGAGATCGACTTCAAGTGTAAACATGGAGAGGGAGGATCATGAGAACTCTGCAGTTTGGGGATGCTGGGAGATTAGCTGCGCTTAAACGGAGCAGATACATGTACTAAATATGCTGCAGAGTAGTTAAGCTAATCGCACACTTCCTGGGGATTAGCCCATATACTCGTGTTAGGGGAACCCAAGCAAGCCAACGCAGTAAACACAATAGTGGGCAGAAAACAGAGACTCAAACAGGAGACGCACTGTCAACACACACACACACACACACACACACACACACACACACACAAAAGAAAATCATCAACTCTGCTTATAAGGATGCACCAAATTAAAAGGAATGGGCCTACGGATACAGACCAAACGTGTACTGTATGTGTGCATGTACGTTTTCATGTGTAAGTGTGCCCTTAATTTTTGCGTCTTTTTGTGTTGGTGCTTAAGCGAATGCAAAATAGCTTACGCTGCATAAGCAGGCGTGCGTATGTGTAAGAGAGAGTGTAGCCGGTCTGTGCCGAGCCCCTGACTTTGCACATCTCACGCATGCTGGATGAGTTCTTTCCCTATAATCTCATTTAAACCCCCTTCACACACCATAATTCAATTCTCTTTTCTAGACAATGACCATGTCATCTTAATCTGGCAGGTAGATTATACTGCATCCCACACAAGACTGCTAATGCTGAGGAAACGGCTCGGGCTATTGTAAGCTCCTTCAAGGTTGGATGGGCTGCTATAGATTGCTTTAGAGGATTGCTTCTGCCACTCATGTTTTCCACCACTGGTTTCTTGCCTTTAATCTGAAGAAGTATTTTCCTTCCTTTTACCATTGGGGAATCCCGCTCATGTTTTCTGTGGGTTTGATTGGTTAAACTTCAACAACCCCAATGACATGCTGCTCTGAATGCTTTACTCTGCTCATCTGTTTCCTTACATGCCACGCAGCTTCTGAATATTCATCAGCTCTCTTCAGCAAGAGCCACCAACGCGTGGGCCCCGGGAAGGCATCTTGTTGTAACCCTACAACACTACACGATGGCACTGACCAAGAGGCAGACCTGCTGTAAACACTTGCAGGTGTTAAGGCGGGCAGCCGTGGTGAGCTGCCGGAGATATCGAGCTGGCAGAGCTCACATCTAGCTTACGAGCTACAGCTCCCACGAGAGGTAAGTGGGTAATTGAGCCAAAACAAAACCAGCTAATAATCTGTATTTCTACAAATCCTGCTTGATAGTGAATCGGATATAATTAGAATTTTTAATTACTGTCAGTAATCAACCAGAACATTGAGATGCAATGGAGTGGCAGGTGTGAGCAAACTGGTTGTCTGGCTGTGAGGACCTGATGCCGCCCACATCAAGTCTCCCCAGCGTGCTCAATCGGATTAGAGCTAAACCATCCAGCCATAACAGGGCCTATAAGGCCTCCTTCATACCTTAACCACTTATCCTGCCTTGATCCACCCAGCAAGGTTCCCTAAACACTGGGCACAACATTCCTGTTTGCCTTGAGGGGTGCATGCGTGTGTGTATGCGTGTGCAGAGGAAATTTTAAGTATGAACACAGAAAAATAAAGCCAACTTAGCGGTGTATTAGACATGAAATTGGAGAAATTAAAAGATTATCGTCCTATGTGTAAACGAATCAGTCATGTGGACACATTAGCATACTAACAAGCAGCTCTTGAGAGAATCTGCTTCTGCCATCCAGTCCTGCGTGCCGCTGACCTCAGCCCAAATGCCGCAGCCGGAGCCTCAGGAGCACAGAAACACTAATGAACTGTGATGCACGCCAGCGTTACGAGAGAGATGCACGAATGGATTACAACAGCCTTCATGATTGTACCCCTCTCACCCCTCCTTAAATCATGGGTCAGATTCTCCTGACGCAGTCCAGCTAATGAAAAGCAGAGACACAACAACATTCCTGAGAAGAATGGTACAACAAACAAACAGATACCAGTGCAAACAAAGAACCACACAATGAAAATAGCATTATAGTCCAACCACAAACCTCTGAATTATTGCAAAGAATAGACAGTGGGTGCAGACAGTCATGAAATTTGCTTATTTTGTGTGAGACCACAACAAGTCACACTTTAAATCATTAGTTTAGCTCTCACAGAGTTCTAAAGCTTTTTTCTATCAACACATAAAAGCCACATCTGCTCTATGGTCGTCAGAGAGTTTGGCTGCTTTGATTGTTACAGTGCAGCATTGGGAGCCTCTCAATAGCTCCATGAACTGTTGAGCTATCATTTAAGGTGTGACCAGCTAACGCGAGCACCAGCCAACCACAGCTGAAGTGGAGTCTGTTGAGAATATGCCAAATTGAGATCCAAGCGTCTACGCACATCATGTGGCACGATGGAGCTCAGGCCGCGATCACATCAATGGAGTCTTCTTTCATCCTGTGAGCGTTTCTCTCTTCAGAAGTACATTTGACTGCGGAGCAGAAGGTTCCTCCTGCCTCCAGGCGGTTCCTGTGGAGGTCTTCTCCTCCTCTGATCAGTCTCCTGCGTCCCTTTGTGGGTCGTCCAACAGGCCGGCCAAGCAGACAGGCTAAGTCAGACATGCTTTGCGCTTACTTTCGTCTCCCTCTGTTGACCAGAGGGGATGTTCTCCAGCTGGAATAAGTTTGCCTTCCTTCTCTTTATCTCTGCCGCTGCAGACTGCAGTTGTTTTGGGTGACACACTACTGGATTGTCTTTGCACTGTGGATGTGAATATGGATGTGTGCGAGCACCAGTGTGTTCAGTACATCGTAAACCTCAGAGGAATGCATCATGTCTCTCTGCAGAGGAGGTCTCTGTGTGCACGTCTCCATTGTGAGCTTCTCAGAACAATGCAGCCAGTGTGAGCCAGCACTGTAAAGTGGTCCGTGGCGCGACCAGGTGTCTCCTGAGTTGATCCCAGGGGTCCCATGTCAAGATATGCTTCTGATATCCTAACACCTCTCTTCCAAGAAAGGAGGATATGGTAAGCAGGGGCCAGAACGGGCGACTTGAGAGGCCCCTGAAGATCACATCTCACCTCAGAAGCACGCTTAACACACAGAACGACACTGTGGAGTCAAAGTATCCACAGAAGCACATATTCTAGGCAGTTAGATACAGAGTGCAGCAGCAGTCGTAGTACATTTGTCTTTTGTTGCACAAAACACTATTTCTAAAGACATATTTACTCATTTGCATTGTCTACTGCGATCTGTTCAGTAGATTATATCAAAATAAGTTATTTCTTTTTATGATTACACTGATTGTTCTGCCATCTTATAATAAACCTCAGTGACTTTATATATTGTACATGCTGTTTCATGTTCTGTTGCCAGTGTTAGAAAGCCAAATAGCGTGATTCATTACTGAATTCTCCACATTAGAAATGAAAGTTCTTGATCTATCAAGCAGCCAGAGACCTGAAAATGCATCTGAATAAATTCCACATTCATTCATTCATATACCAAACAGTTTCTGTCAGCATCACTATAAAGAATTATCAGCACCCCAAAAAAAGTACCGCTGCTTTGCCAGTCTTTCCCACTTTGACTGTGGACAAAGACGTCAGGTAAAAGGATCATGCCATTTGGTGCGCGAGCGGCTCTTTGATTTTAAGATTTTAATCCAAGCCTGTCTTTGTACTCGTGCTTTGCTGGCTTTTCCAGATGGAAACTGAAACAACCTCAATCTCTTTCCTTTGGAGAACTTTAACTGGAGTCTGAAACACTATTTTTTAGCTAATGTATACTCCATTTCACAGTGTTCTTAAATTGGCACCATTTGCCGTCTCCATCAAGTTAAACTAAGAAATACATGGCTCACAGTTGTCTGCAGACAACTAGACTAGGTCGGTATGCCAACCCAAGCTGCCAGGTTTTATCCTCATGGTGTGTCCCCTATATTTAAAAGGACAAAGCAAGGTTCTCATACAGAGGCAGGGGGGTGCTGTATAGAGAGGAAGCAGGGCTGCGTTTGGAAGGACATGGCTAAATATAACCTCCCCTCTCACCTCCCATTCTGTGTCTGCCACCAGTTTTACTCAGCCGAGGTCCCAGTTGCACCCGAGTCATAACCAAATAGACAGCTGCCTGGCAGTCAGTTATGTTCCCACACTTCCCACATGAACAGGGTCCCTCAGCACTTAGCAATGTCAAATGCACCATTCAGATACCCCTAAATATTTAATCAGGACAAGTAAAAGGCAATCTTCTACATCCACTGGCATTAAACATTTAATACCCGACTGACATGATATCTAGTCAGCCGAGACGTAGTCGAGAGACACGTGTGATGGAGAGCTGCAGACACTGGTTCTCTTCCTGGTTAAATTACACAAAGACAACTCCCACGGCGAAAAACACACGACATACAACACTCTGCCAAGCTTAGGTCAAATTCAAGGATCTGACACACCCCCACACAAACAGGCACACTCAAAACACACACACACACAGGCAAAGGTAAGTTTCTATACAAGCATATATCATCTGTGAGAGGTGAAGCACGGAGGAGCCTAGTGAATCCCATCAGTCATGGCTTTAGTCTAAGGTTAAAAGCAGGACAGGGCAGCCACTGTCAGCGCACACAAACCAGCCAAGGACAGAGAGGGAGGGCTGAGGGCGATATGCTGTGCGCCGTAAAGATGTAACATCACAAATCCAGCAGGGGCACAGGTTGTTATGACACTGTTACATTACTGTGGCTCATACAACAGACCACGATGAGTTTACAGGTCTTGGGCAGCACCACGAGCCACGCAAAGAAAAAAATCTGAAAAATCTGGGCGTGCGGAGTTTGAAAGACGTGAGGTTAGCAGACCTCATCTCTGCTTGAGGCTAGCAGCTTGAGGCTGCATTAGCAGCAACTATCATAACTCATCATCTCCGACCAAACTGTTGGCAGCCCAGTTGCATAGTCGGTAATGTAGGTGTCAGGTTTTAGGAAGGAAGAAGAATGCATGGAATAAAAAAGATGATATCTTTAGTTCTGCCGCATTGTTGGTTTTTTTTTATGATCTTTCTTTATGTTAGAAGTATAAATTTATTATCAACTGAGGATGTGAGTCGAGTTGCTTGCAGTCAGTTTGGTGGTTAGTGGACAGAAGAGCAGGGACATGGTGGTGAAGAGGTGTCAGAGGGCAGTGGTTGCAAATTTGTTCAATAAAATCAATGAATGGGAACTCGCTGAAAATATTCAGTGCATGAAGTCGACTAATTATCAGGCTCCTAATGTTGCACATGAACATGAGAGTGACATGAGTTCACTCGGTGGTCATCGCATGTCGGCAGTGTCTGGAGGAAGATGGTGTGTGTGGTCCAAGTCAACAGTATCATGTGGTGTTGTGCAAACACACATATACAGTATATACAATCCATACACACACACGCAAACAGATACAGATGCAGATACTGGAGGTGACCCAGCGCAGTGACAGGGTGGGACGTGACTTGATTAAGAATGGCGAGGTAAGAGTGATAAAGTACCATCTAAATCCACCCACATCCTGTGACCCTGCAATAAGTCAAACACCGTCGACAGCCACGCACACCATAAATAACGCTGTGTGATGTCAGGCTGAGCAGCCCTCCCTCTGCTCAGGTTTAGATTCGTTGTTTGACTAAATGTAAGACTAAAAGTGGAAAACTTTGCTTTCGGGAAAACACACAAAGCAGACATACCCCACATACCAACTAACACGATGCTAACGGCGGCTAAATCTAACTTTCTGTTCTCTATTTTCATGCTCTCCTGGGCCACTTGCACAGACACTGAGGCGAACACAAATAGCACAAACACCAAATTCTGTCTTGTACTTGTGATAATTCATACAATCACACCCAAACACATGAACACATCATGTGGGGTTAATAGAGCAGGTGTCGACTGCAGAGCTCTCCTCGCACCCTTGGCTCCCGAGCCAATATTCTGGGCTAATTTGAATAAAAAAATCGGCAAACATTTGCTGGACCATTCAGGCTAATGTTCAATCTGCTGCTCTTTGACACAGTGCCACCAGGCAGCTCATTTCCATTCCTGAAGCCAGCATTGCAGTGTCATGTGGTGGGACTAGAGAGGCGAAATGAGTAAAACTGGGCGAAGAGGAAAAGGAGCGGGGATGGGGATGATGTGTTTTTATTCCTGTTTGAGCATTCAGCTTGAAAAATATTGTGACTCGTACACACAAATGTGTCAGCGGAACATCATCAAGGTCAAGGTAGAAAATAGAATTCTGTTGCTCTTTAAACAAACCGGCACAGGTGCAGGAAAGTGCAGAAGAAAGCACAAATATTTGACAGAGAAATAATGGTGTGGAAAATACATGAAATTGTAGGCAGAGTCTTGCGTTTTGGGTAAACACTCACCACAGGCTCTGGCTTTCTCAAGATGCTCCGAGAGAAACACACACACACACACACACACACACACACACACACACACATATATATATATATATATATATATATATATCTCCATCTCAGCTGATGTGTAAAGCTTTTACACACACATCAGCTCACATCTCTCAACCTGCCAGCACATACAAAGTGACACACAGACGCAAACAGACAACAGTGGGATCATCTCTTTTGGAAAAGTAGTAAATGAGAAAAGAGGATGGAGGCATGAAAACATGCTCCTATGATGATATGCCGCTTGCTTTTATGTATAGCAAGAGTTTCCACTCAATTTCCTCCTCTTATTTCAGCACCATCCTGAAGATAATATCTCCCTCTGTCTCTTTCTCTGTTCCAAAGGCATGATGAGGGTTGCATAAAATTAGCTGCTTGACAGGGGGAACGTGTCTAGGGGCAACATGGAGGACCTTGTTTCCAAAGAGTCTCGACACACTCTGCTCAACCCCCCATATCCCCGAGTAACAACACAAGATCAGATAGAGAAGGGGAGAGGCCTGTTTAAAATAGCACCCCACAGACACTCTTCTGAAGATTTGAACTACCAGCAAAAAAATACAGAGCGGAAAATTATGAACTCGGCGCTGACATTTTGGATATGTTCTTGTAGGTTTCTCCCACCCAAAATGAATTATGGATTAATGTTGTGGACGTATGTTGTTTATGGCAGTTAAAGGAATCAGCAGCTCTTGTCAAAAAAAAGAAAAAAAAAAAAAAGCCAGTGGTGAATCTGTCATCTCGCGCTCTGAAAACAGACAGGTCGGAGCCTTAAATGCTTCATCCACTCGCTGGTATCCCCGTCCAATTACAACTCGTCCCATCAAGCCCTTTCTTTCCACACTCTCACGGGCTGTCAGATTCCGATACGGGGGGCGTTGCAATTTTGAAGGTCGGTCAGTCTGCGCACTTAACCTCATTTCCCAACACTCTGCCTTTCCCAGAAGAGCCTTTTGATTGGTGTCCATTTGAAAAGCGGGCTTTGGGTTTGACGGGAGGGGTACGGAGGGTAGGGGAGATCAGCGTAGCCTGAGAAAGGAGCTTTTTGGAGCACGACTCCTGACTGCAGTCAGTTATAATGGTTTTCAATTAACCAAGGGAAAAGACTGAGAGCTAATCTGAGCTAGCACAGGAGAACCAGTCATGCAATATTCATGTACACAAACTAATGAAAGCCCAGATTAGCCTACATATTTACATGGGGTCGGTGCTGTGTCGTCCACACATTAAAGGAACGTGGTGCCAAGAGGAGAGAAGGAAAAAGACAGAAAGTGGAGGATGGCACGCTGGGAAAAGGAATGAGACTTGAAGTGATAATGAAGAGTAGAAAGGAGATCAAGAGAGAAGGAAATCAAGGGGGAAAAATGAGAGGTCAACGGGACACCGGAAAGACCTTGAACGGAAAGGAAATGGGATCATGAGATAAAGAGGTGAAGAAAAGCAAGAGGAGGTGCGACTCCTCAAAAGAGATTAAGGATCATCTGCATTTTGCCTTTTCATCTGCCATGGCTGTAATCATTCCTCACTAAAGGCAGACACCAGCCCCCACTCAAAATGACACCAATCTGAATGAGTGATCTTGACAAATTGGGCTGCTGGAGAAAAGGGATGCTCTTTTGACTGAGGAGAGGGGCTGCAGACAGTGGGGAGTCTACGGCAGGACAAAGATATAACTGTAATTGGCTGCTACACTCTCCTTCCCCTAATCTCCGACCACAGAGAGCGGCGGCTGCAGAAAATGGGACAGCGAGCACGAACAGATTGCCACAACAGCAAAACGCTCAGCAACCGCGAATTTCAATAACGTCTGAGATGTTATGTGCATGCATCAGAACAATATGGGAAATTCATCTGTAATCCTTAGTAGGTCACAAAAGACTTAAAAGACTTCAAAGCTGGATTAATGTGTGACTGGACATACCAATTCCACACTGGGTAACTTCTTACCAAGCATTAACATTGTATGTCAAACAAGAAGCTAATCGTGGGTTTAGTTAGAAAATATCCTTTGACCTTTTGTAGAGGTCTCAGAATTAATTTTATGCTCCACAGATATCTAATTTTATGCTTTTACGGACTTACACATTTGCAGAATAATGGAAATGTCCTGATATTTTTCTTCACTTAGGAATCAACTGAGCCTGGTGTGCTGCTGTGTTAAGTGTCTGCTTCTGTTTCACTTCACGACTCGTATGTAACAGGCTTGTGTACGTACGCTGATGGGCTTACACTGAAAGGCGATACAGAAACAACCAGCTTATCCTCACCAGGAAAACTGACAGTGTAAGTCGTCTGTGCAAGTAGGTTATCACCACAAACTCTATAAAACAAGGACTTTGCTGCCAAAATGTAATTTGAATGATTGAGTATATAAAAAAAAATCACCACCTGTACAGTGTGAACATGTTTATTTCTGTTGTAAAGTTTTAAGATGGAGGTCTATGGGGATTGACACACTTTTGGAGGCAGCCTCAAGGGGCCATTTGAGGAACTGCAGTTTTTGGCTCTTTGCATTGGCTTCATTTTTCAGCCCCGGAGGCCGCCACTTGATTGCAAGGAGCAAAGTCAGGTAACATGGTATAAAGAACAGGAAAGTGCCTGGGGCCTAAACTTAAGGTGAATGCAACCATTTCACAACATTAACCACGTGAAGATCCGGTATGCCTGTCGCTGGTACTCTCCAACACTCATATTTATCGTTTTGGGGGTGATTGGCAATCAACCGATTCAGTCATTCAGGTATGAGGACGTGTTAGAAAGAGCACAATTTCTGGCTGATTTGAGGAAAACTCTCATTCTCTTGTTTCAACAACCCAAGGAGACTAATGAATTCACCAATGTGCTGGGCTAGCAGGTTCTCCCCCCACTCGTCTGTACCTGCCTCAACTTCGGGAAATGAAATGTGAGAAATGGGCCAATTTACAGCTAAAGGCTGTTTCTTCCTCAGAGACACCAACATAAAGATGGAGTACAGATGATATGCAGACGTAGATGGGGAGAGATGAGGGGTTTGAATTTAGACAGAGAGAAAAAAGGAGGAAAGAGATGTGAGACAGGAAAGCAAGACGTTGGCACTAATATGAGTGTCATCTCTGAGGGTAGACAGAAGTGCTTGAATTGCATTTTTGGCCTTTAACTTCTCTTATACAAAGAGACTGCAGCTGAAGAGCGGCTCTTGATCTTTCCAATCAGCTACCATGACAAGAGCTGCTCAGATATTCAACAAGCAGAAACAAAAGAGGATGTCAGCATGAAGAAGTTCGCTGCACTCAGAGAAGTTTGAAAGAAAGACAAAGAAGTTGGAAGACGCAGGCAGAACAAAGGAAGGACGACAGAAACGAATCTGAGAGGTCCTCACCATCTGTTCGTAATTATGTGAGGGGTCCATGCTCAAATACTCCATAGCCCACCATTTCTTACAGTACTGCCACAGCTCTGTTACAATATCTAATCACAACGCTCTCACCATCAAGGCAATCTGTGTTCAACTCGTCTCATGTACGAAGTGTCCTCTGCAGACAGCAGCAT
Source organism: Chaetodon auriga (assembly GCF_051107435.1). NCBI lineage: Eukaryota > Metazoa > Chordata > Actinopteri > Chaetodontiformes > Chaetodontidae > Chaetodon > Chaetodon auriga. Next base: position 22,572,016 of record NC_135078.1, on the reverse strand, counting down.
AACGTGGAGGTGTTAGCTGTCTGAATACGTGTGGAAACCAGGTCATTGTTTTCTGCATTTCCATCCTAAATTCCTTAAATAATGAGACACCGACAGCGTTTCTGACACGGTGGCAGTTTCTGCTTGGTGGAATAAACTAAGCGCTGCAGACTGCTGGAGACAAAGCTTTCTGATTGCTCTGACATCACAGCTGTTAACTCCTCAGCATAGCTTTGAAAGGACGAGACCAGGAGGTGGGTGGGCTGCTGGGAGGGGTATCATTTCTCGCCTCTACACCCAACCGCCCCCTCCTCCCTTCCTCACGGGACCAGTTACATTTTCATTTGATAGGAACTGGAAAACCACCATCTGTAATTAGATTACAAACAGATAGAAGGAATGAGAAAAAAATGCTTAGTTAATTAACTCAAACCATATTCTAATCAGGTTTCATAACTCCCCCTCCTCTCAACAACCTCCGATCTGAATCCTCTCACAAATCCCCCGGGACCCACCATCACACAAGCCAAGAAGAGACGGGCACTCAAACAAGATCATTTGACGCTAATTTCCCAAACAGGAAAGCACTTAAAGACGCGCTCTGATTGAGACAACTGAGCACGTGCATCAATAGCTGATGAGGAAAATGCAACAGAACGCGTGTTGGATGAAAGGTCGAAAAACATCTTTCTGTCTCGCCTTGTTTTGTGTACGTTTCCCGAGATGAGCAGTTCCTGTGCCAGGGCGGCAGTTTCCGTCATCGCAGGAAACGAGGACAGGGAATTAAATGAGTATCTCTTTATGAGAATGGGGACAAGTGGTTGTGATAACAGTCAAAGAGGTGTCGCAGAAGGAGTGTCGCCCGCCACATTCGCATCTCCATTATCTGTCAACCTGCCAGTCCATCTGTCTGTTTGCCACACAGTGCTCAGAAGACTGACAAACTCCATTTACAAAGGAAACATGTGTCACATGTGCTGTGCAATGAGGACAAGCGGCACCATACATGTGGCACACCGATCAGCAGTTTCGCTATTGTTCACCATTTTTCATCAGTGTCTAATTATTACTCCTGTAGTAGAAATAAAGAATCCCAAAGCATTTTATCAAAGCTGTCTCGCAGACAGCCATCAGATTGACAGCTCAATCATGCAGCCATTACATTTGTCTCTCACTTTGATTAGAAATCCATTTCAAATGTCAAGTCAATTTTTATTTTCCAGAACAAAGCACAGCACAGGAACAAAATAAAAAGGAGAGAGGACAGACACCGCTGAAACAAGAGGAGCAAGAGATTACATGTCAAACAGTGTCTCCGCACTGTTTCTTCAGCATTAAGATATCCCAAGTTTCTCTCCCCAGGAAAGCGTCACAGGGCCTCTTCCAACAGCTCCTGACATTTTCTCTACGAGCAAGGTTATTGTTTATCTTACAAAAACGACAAATCTAAGCTGCAAGATTTGGTACGTTTCTATTGATTAAGGCCTTGGACCATGTAATTTCATCATCTGCAGAATCACAGCAACAGGGACAAACCAACTTATTAAATTAGCGTTTTAACACAGTCTCTCGAAAAGACACACTTCAAAACACCAACTGGCAGAGAAACACCCAACATTGTCAACAGATTTGAATTGTTCATTTGGGACCAGCAGCACGTTGGCACATGGATGACTGCTTTAATTTCTAAACACCTGCTCACTCTCTACTTAGACCACAAAATACAACCGGCACAGAGATTTTCCTCCTCTCCAGCAAACAATCCCGGTCTGCCATTTCACTGAGAGCGGTACCACAGCCAACCCGTCTCCCCCGAGTGTAGCCATGCATGTGTGTGTGCGTCAGAAGAGCCACCATCACAGCAGCCTGCACCTGCTCTGCCTGAGGCCCTGCTCTGTTAGCTCGGAGCAGCAGCACTATGCATAGATGGAGGAATGAGGGGATGGAGTGACAGAAAGCTGGGGGAAACAGATCTGTTGGCGTAAATGTCAACAGCTTACCTCAAACCGAGTGTAGAGCATTTGAGGACCTAATATGAATTCACATGAATTTCAAGCTGATAGCGCTTGAGCTTGTGTGCACTGCAACGCTATAAATAATACAACGTCCCAGTTGTCTGGAAGAAAATAAAACCCAGTGCTTCCAGGTAAGAAGTCTGTGCAAGTTCAGCTGTGCAGCCTTCCAGGGACCACTGAAGGCAGGCAGCTTAGCCTGTTCGAGGGTTTCTGCTGCCGGTCAGAGCCTGATGGACACGTGCAGTCGTGCTCACTGACAGACTCAGGCATGGACAGTTTCACATGTCCAACTGCCAGCCAGCATGGCTATGTTACAATAATGTCCCCAGGGCACTGTTGGAAAACTGTGCACTGCCCAGCGGCAACAAACGAGAAGCATTCAGTGTCTGTAAAGTATAATATATCCATTCATTATAACACAAGGCTCAGCAGCTTGAGTCAGCACCTGAGCTGTACCTTCACTTCATCCAGACATAATGGGGCAGCTGTACTGTACTATTGCAGCAAAATGGCAAATGCTGTTACAGCAGTTGCAGTCTTCCGAATAAGACAACACTGTTCGTAGGAAGTTGCGGTCTTTTGTTCCAATGACTGATGATGTATCTTTTTTTACAGCTCTCATTGGAGCAGCTGGAATGAATGTATATACCAGCTTTTACTGCAGAAGACAGAGTAGCATTCAGAGCACTAAACATGCTCCGTGCAGCGTGATTTCATCATGCAGAACACCCAGACAGGTGGCGAAGGCAGCAAACACATTTTACATGTCCATAAAGGCAGGCATTACTTAAAACAACGTAACGTCACACCATAGACAGACATGTGCTGTCTGGCCGGCCCCTGTAGAGGCGTTCAGCCTTGTACAGTATATTTAAACAGCTAAGAAGCTGCTGATGCTTGAGATTTCACAGTGGTAACTGGAGCACTCTCCAGACTGCTGAACAATACATGCTGTAATGTGGCCTCTGACCCCAGTCGCAGGAATATAGATCAAGAGAGAGGACTGGAAGGTGGGGGTGGGGGGGTGGGGGGGCAGGGGGGACGGGGGGGACAGGGGGGCAGGCTCGAAGAGAGAGGGAGAAGGTAAAGTATGTCAGTATCTCTGATGGATGGTAATATTGCAGTTTCCATAAATCATATCTTATCTGACACAAGGATATCGCTCACTTGTCAAGACAACCATTTTCCAAAAGACTTCAAGACGAATGCAAAAAAAGCAGTTTAAAATGCACAAATACAGACAGTTTGTGGGATAAACAAGCTGACACATACATTCACGGACACACAAACAGATCTTCCACATCTTTTTTTTATAAGCAGCTCCTTTAAAGGAAGGTGGCAATGCAATTTACTGGAGCCGGGAGGGTGGGGTGCGCATTAAGGTTCAAGTCACATCCACAAATGTAGGCTGCAGGGAGTGGCAGCAAGAAATAAACAAAACACTTTCAGGTTTTAGACAGCCACGAGAACACGCACAACAGGAGGTAACACCGCTGGGGTGAACGCAGAGGGGGCAGAGACGAGCCGTAGTGAGGGGGGAGGAGGCAACGACAGAATTAGACTATGAGTAGCTATGACTCTATTAGACTGCAACAGATCATGTAGTTAAATATATAAAATCTATGAGGCATGAGATCATTTGAGATGGTGAAGCATGGGGGGGTGGACCACAGAGGTTTGTTCTGTCGTCCTCATTACTGAAGCTACCTCAGTGCGCCTGTCAGTCACCACCTGTCTGTCTGCCTTGTTAAGGGGGCTGGAATCATGAACCTCCCTTAGGAGACAAGCCTACGGAGTATGTGGAAGTGCTCCTGGCTCACATAACTTAGCAACTCTAAACATATGCCTGACATTAGCATCCCAGTACAACTCTCATATAAATAAATCCAAACTTACAAGAGAGAACAGCAGCGAAACCAAGGCCCAAGAGACAGAGATGGAAAAGGCTCAGTGGGTCCTGCTCGCCACCATTTCTCCTTCCTTCCTGTACGATTTTACAGCCAGCAGTAAAAACCTTTCTTAGCTACCCTCGCCACTTTCATCGCGGCAGGAAAAGTAAGGAGGCAGGGCCAGACAGGCCAGAGTGACGGCGAGGGGAACTAAAACAATCTGCTCTGGGCCTTGTTGTTTCTGTGACCCCTGGAGAAGCACTCTGCTGAGGCCGTTTGTGTGTGTCTCTGCTACACTGTTAGACTGCAAAAACACTGCACAGCACCTCCTCTTTGAAGACCGAAGGGAAGAAGGAGACTCGGACTAATCCCGTTCGCTTCACTCTTTTACCATGTGCCATTCATCCAAGTGGGCAGTGGTCCCGAATATTCAGGGGTTAATTGACTCTGTTTTTTTTTTTCCATGGTCAATAATCATCAATAATCTACTCAAGAACGAGATACTGACCACTCAGGTGCCAGATCAGGCCATCAATCTAAGGAATGGAATGTCTAGTCCTGGCTACATGAAGGCTACAGCTAAGCCATGGACACACTCCTGTAAAATTGAGCCTTCAAAGAAGGGCTTATGAATCCCATCTCTGACAAAAGAAGAGATGGAATTAGTGGGATTTAGGGGCGTCAGCATGAGGCAGGGTGGTATTAAGGATGCTCTTCACACGTCTCCATCCAGGCTGGATCGCAGGCCCTCTTTAGAACACACTAGCAGCGAATGTCTGTCACAACATACAGCACCGGGCAGGATGGAGACAGCTGCAGAGCCTAAAGGCTGAGCTGATACTACGCCCGGCCCCACTGGAACCAGTCCAGTGTGGAGTTATACAGGAATGTAGGAACCGCGGTTTTGGCAGCTGTACTCTGATAAATGTTGTGAAACAGAGAAAAGTATGCATGTTTTCCAGACCATATGCTGAAGAGATGTGTCCCCGGTGCCATTGAGAGCCCTTATTCAAAACATGCTTCAGCCAGCTTATATCTGAAACATTGGCTCTCTTCAGTATATGCAATACTGAGGACATAATACGGAAGCTTAACCGATGAAAAGAATGAAAAGAATAGAGCTTAAGTCCTGCAGAGGACTGTTCCACCTCATAGAACAAGGAAATGTGTTCCTATTGATGTGGTCCATCAAGTCAGGTCCGCTTTATTCCCGGTGGAGGCACCCAGAGGCAGGCACCTCCTGAGCCCTGAGAGCAGCTGACCACACCCCTGGAACAATGACCTCAATAAACTCAAACACAGTTCCATTTGCTCAAACAGAAGCACTGGGGGGTAGAGGAAAGCTGTAGCAAATCAGAAATGAGTGCTCTGAGGCTTGGAGGGAAACATTACAAATGGACTGCTCTACACATAAATCAATTTTTGCATTTACTACTTGCTATCCAAAAATCCATCTCCACACTCACAGTGGAATGTGCACGTCCCACGAATGAGGATTAATGAGAGCAGGATGGCCCAGTCACGACCGTCTCTATTGTTTCTCCTGTTGTATTTTGACAGCGGACTCCCAAGAGTGCCTTACAGGGCACATGCCTGCAGCTTGAGGGTACTGCAGACCACTGCATCACAATACGAGCAGGGGAGGCCTTCCATTCCAGGAAGCTCCTCGTTCTGTCCTCCATCTCTGTCCAGTTTTCCCATTGGGAGGCGGTGGACTGGGATTAACAGAGCGAGTACAGCACATAAATTTCAGCTGTATTGCTGAGTCGCTGTTCCCCACGCAACCCCTCCTTACCTGACCCAATCCCCCCGCCCCCCACCCCTATCCATCCCAGGAGGATGGGCCAGGAGGCTGGCCACGCAGCCGCATCCCGTTCCACTCGGCATGCTGGGCCGTAAATACTGCGCAGCATCAGGAACAGCAGGTGCTATCACTCCCTATCATTAATTATCCCTGCTGCATCACTCCAGGGCCCCTCACTCCTAAACTCCAAACCTCTACCTCCTGCACCATCTTATTCTCCAGCCTCAAACCCCTTTCCCATTTTCTCTCACTTTCCTGAATTCCAACCATCTCAAATGTATCTTCTATCAATGTGGACAGCTTTTCTTCTCCTCAAAATCCACCCATCTATCTCCTTATTTCCTACAATCCTACAATCTAGCTCCCATTCATTTGCTCCCTGATGTATCTCAATCTTTGTCCAGCACTCTCAGCTTCTCCCAAGTGATTCCTCCCCCCCGGCAGCCTCGCCCACTTTCTTCCCCCCTCAGATGTGTGTCTTGGAGTGCTTCTCTTCTCTCATTCTGACGGGTTTTCCCTTCCTGTAAATGTATTCCAAAACTGCTGTGCTGCTGCCAGCCAGGAGACGTCACATGGACTGATGGAGCGCTGGGGGGAGAGATAGCCCGTTCCCCCCACCGGAGAGCTCATAAATAATATCGAATCAAAGAGGAAAAGCAGCATGAGAAACTCCCCGAGGTGAAAAGCCAATGAACGTGGTCAGAGATGTAAGAGTGCGCCTGCTGATGGTAAAAGTCCGAGCTCCCAGTGTGTCTGGCCACAGAAACATGAGCAGGGCATCCTGTCCCTCTCAGGTGAGAAGGCTTCATGTCGACTGTGTGGAACCCACAGACACATCTGGCACAACCACAAAAACAAACAGTCGCTTCCTTCTGACTTGGTCACACTGCCACAAGGCATAGTGTGGACTCGAGATGCAGAGCCCGGCTTCGTAATATGAGACCATCCAACACATTACCAGGTTGTGAGCAATTCTGCTCAAGATAACATGGGGTGATGATGACTTAAAAACACATCTGGCAGCAAAAAAAAGAACCACAGAATGTTTTTCAGCTCTCCCAAAAGAAATTCATGGACTTGGAAAAACCACAGTCAAACTCAAATATCTCATACGGGAGCCCAGGTCGTCTGTACGAGGGGATTATTACGGCCCATATTTACCTCTATTGTTAGGCTACGACCTCTAGTGGTATTTAGGACAGGAGCAACGGAGGAAGTCAGGTGTACAAAGAGCAAGAAAGTCCACATTTGGAGGAGGTGGGTTGGATGGAGGGGTCAAACAAACACTCTCACCCAGGAGACCACGGCGAAACCAAAAGTAAACTGGACCCGTTTCACAATGTTAACCACGTGATGATGCGGCCACGGTACAACAATGGTGGAGTACGCCCATCGCTGGTGCTCTGCAGTGGTCATGTTGTTTTGGGAGTCAAAATGTTGGATGCAGACAGGTATACCGCACAAAGAACTGTGCCAAGCAACTGGAGTCAAACATACAAAGACAGAAACAACAATGTTTCTGTTACCCAGCGACCCCACAGGTTCTTCCTTCTCTGAACTTGGTGGCTTACATTCATTTCAGCACACCTTCAGGCACACTGCCATCTCTTTCCTGACTCAATCAGCCAACTTTCCCTGAGGACAGGCACTGTCCATGCTTCTTAAGGCTTCCTTTCCTCTAATACAACACAACCACAGAGGACTGCAGTGACCGCTGCTGTACACCCACCCTTCCCCATTCATGCTATCAGGCAGAGCAAGAGCCATGTTAGCATTCCTGAGCTTCACAAACACAAAAAGTGTCTCTTTACTTTAAAAGGAAAGGAGAGGCTACCTGTGGATCATCGCACTTGACTTCTAAGTCCATCTAAAAAGCTACGTCTACAGACAACATTGATTGTCACTGGGCAGACTTACTCTTATCTAACCATTATCAGACACCATGTCCGTGGCAGCCTTTAGTCACATGTCTCCCAGTCCACATTTTGTGTAATAGACTCTCTCTGAATCGGCTCAGGCGGTCAAAGCAACTCCACCAAAATTGCAGGAAAAGAAAGTTAATCACACAAATCCCCTGTGAAAGAAAAAAAAAAGAAAAAGATTTCACTCGCTTTCTCTTTCCAGAACAGATAAGCTATCTGCCAGCAGCATTAAGGGAATTGCTCTCGCTTCTCTTCAACATCACACATTTGGAATTTTGACTCATTAGTGTAATCCATTATGAAGAGGCGGACAGGACACTCAGCCCGAATCAATTTGATTCTCCTACACTTTCTATTGATTCCCATCGGACTAGAAGTGGAGTAAAGCGACAGATTGAATAGCAGATAAACAAGAAGCCAGAGTGGGAAAATTCAAGGATCTTTTGTGACATTACTGCGTGTGCACTTTCTAAAGAGAGCACTGCATTCTATAGAAATCACTTTCTTTACAATGTGCAGCACAATAGCTGCTTTTACTCCAGCGTCCTGCCTGCAAAGTTCAATATCTCAGTATAACAGAGGGCATCACTGGCAATGAACCAGAGTTCAGGGTGAAGGGACAATGTCAGAAACACACACGTGTACAGTGATTCAAAACACTGTACACTGCTCTGTTTTCTCCTCTAGGTGCTTGTGTTCATGGTTTTGCATCAAGCAGGTTCATTAATCAGCATCACATGAAACAGATTAACCATTTTCCTCTTTGATGAGAATTAGCGCTCCGGTGTGCTCGCCTTAATAAAATATATAATGAAAAGAGTATTTACATATGAAGGACAGTTTTACTCTTATGATTATTTCAGGTTGAGCACATGTGACTGCAGTGTGGCTGGGAATCAATTCCTGCAGTGAGGAAAGGCTTTTAGTCCTCAAAGGGGGGTCTCGTGGATGATTCTGGCAGATACACTGCACAGCTGTAGAAATCATTAAGGCGTGCTCACAGCTTTTATTTTCTCTGCTGATAATTCAACATTAAGAAGCTTGGTTTCGATCATTTACTTTCATCTCATCTTACAGGATGAGATTATCCACATTAATGACACTTGGTGTGGAACAAACGACGTGCAGAAATTAATTTAGGCAGGGAGATGGCAAGTTATTAAGATCAAACACACTAGAGCGGGTTTCCACTACCACCAGTGCCAGTAGTAGTGGTTACACTGCTTGGGGTGCTGGTAAGCCATGCTCTTTATACTGGGTGGTTATAAAAACAGAACATCATCATCATCATGTCTCAGCTGAGAAGGCAGAAATATCTGGGCCAGAAGGAAAAAAAATCCTGCGAATGTTTATGCAGCAGCTCAACAAAGCCTTTTTTGGGGGGAGAAAGTTTAGAATGATGCAAAACAGTTGACAGAGGAGAGAAAATAGTTGCTCATCCTTTCATTTTTCTGTCTTTGACTCTAGACCAGTGTAAGGCCCACTTCTGCAAAGGAGGGCTGCTTCTTGTCAGACAAGTGCCCCCTGCTGGTAAAAATCCGAACCAAAGGCAGTATAGTGCTACCAATTTTTTATAGACCCCAGATGATTTTCAGACATTTTCCATGTTGTAATACTCCAAGGCTACGAAAATGGAGCAACAAGAGAATGCATGCAGAATACAAATTTGTCTACAAAACGCTATGTTGAGTGGTGGAAAAAAGAAACCAAGACACATGATTTAGTCTTCTTAAATGATCCTCCTGAAGGTTTTGAAGGATGGGGTGCCAGTTCAGTGTGAAACTTTCAGGTGTAAATCGTGCTGAGGTGCAACGTTTCACTTTCTAGGTTCTTAAAAGGTTCAATTTTGAACAGGACGCAGGATTAAACACTGTTTGTGGCCACAGCTCACAACAAGGAGACTAATCACTGATGTCTTGATTAGTCCAGAGCATACAAACACACGCAGAGTGTTAAGGATTAACATAACAACACATTCATACCCCCTGTTGTGCACTATTAGCAGCCTGTATTATAGGTGGTATACAGTACAGTGCACGACAGCTGAGTGCTGTCTCACAATCGTTTGGACAGAGTGGGAGAGAACGTATAAATAGATCCAAGTGAAAAGGTAATAGAAACTCTTCTTTGGTTACAGTTCAGTGCTGTTGTGGTTATTACTATGTACGGGTTCTATCTATCATTTGCAGTAAGCGAATAGGAAGAGCAGCAGTCTGTGACCGAGCCCCTCTTTCCAACTTGTGATCCGGCAGAAAAACGTTATTTATCGCTATAATTGACAAATACATAAACATAAGACAGACTCACCTTCTTCCGGGGCTGCCATTTCATCATATTTGTAAACCAAAATTGAACAGCATTAAGATATTATATGAGAATGGAATGTAGATTCAAAGAAATCCAGAGCGCAAGTCATGCTGCCTCTCGACTTCCCTCAATTTTGCAGCAGATTTTCTCCAAGAAGCGATGCATGATGATGTGCGACTCTCAGCTTTGCGGCAATTTTGGGGGAGACAGCACAGTCAACACAAATCATACACCGGTTAAATCCACAGTGGAGCCCGGAGAATAAATCAGAGACACATGGTGTCGACTGACAACGTTTGGGGGAAAGGTTCCTGTGCGTAAATCCAAAGTATGAGTCCGTTATGAAGCAACTCCCTCCTCAGTCGGCACGCAGGGATCGGCGCCCCTAGGACCAATCCGGACTGTGTATGAGGAAAAATTTATTCTTAAACTTTTTCCAAACGAAGTCGTCCTGTAAGTAGGCTACAGCATAGGTCCAGCGCTGCTCGATCCAGAGCAAACGATCGGACGACGGAATGTGTGCCAAAATACAGAAATATTCATCACAGTGGTCAAATCCCGTTTTCCAGCGACCGAAACACACTTTTGGAAGTATTCATGGAGAAACAGTCCAACACAGCCCGGCGGAGACAGCGCGACAAGCAGGGAGATCACTTTCAGGGGAGGAGGGGGTACAAGCACCAAAAGGAAAAAAGAGAAAAAAAATCCCTGGAATTTCTGTGAGGAGCTGGAAGGATATCCTGATTCCTGCTACAGCAACAAACTGGACTACGGCTCTCAGATGACTTCCTTGCCTGCGCTCCTGCAGCTTTGCAGTTAGCAGACTTGGAGCAGTGGAGCTGAGCAGGCAGAAGGCAGCAGGGTCATAGCGCCGCCGGACGCACATTCGCCAAAGAAAGTGCGCTTTACAGTTACGCACGAAGCTGACGCTGCCGCGCGCGCAGGACGCAGGCGGTGGTTCGGCGTGTGCTCATGGGAACTTTTCCAGCTAACAGCCGCATGCAACCCTGCTGTGTCCGTCCAGCATGCTGTATATACAGCGCAGGATACTGACGTATGATTTGGTAATCTGCGTCCTGGTGTCAAAATGTAGTTACAAAGTGAAAGTTGTCTGTATGCTTTAACTGTATTTCCAACAGAATTCAATAAACATAATGCACAATGTAAAGGGACCTATAATAAGGGTTCAGTAGTTCCAATACAGTCATCACAGAGTAAAATTTCCTGTAAGGATTTAATGTTTTGCTAAAAAAAAAATAAAAAAAAAAAAACTCCAAAAGGATCTCTAAAGATCTTTACTGCAGTCTGTTAAACTACAAACTGGCACATGCAGAAAGGTGCAGCAGGTGCTCAGCAGGTTTGTGTGTATCTCTGCAAGGCTACACAAACTCATCACAGTTTAAAGTGGTATTAATGAGCTGTGGAGATTCAAATAACGTCACACTCCACTGCTGCGGTGGCTTTCTGCCTTCATCAGTAGAGACTTCTGTCCTTATTTTTGTGAGAACAGCAAATTGAATTCTTGCATAAAAGGCACGTTTCAGAGGATGTTGAGCCTTGGGCGATGGAGACAACCAAAGCCCTGTTTGTGTACACTTTCCCTGTTTCCTTCTTCTGAGAGCAGCTGTCACATATAGTATACTGAGCAATATTTTACTGCACGCAGCCATCAGACGCATAATGTCGTTTGGCTGGAGTGAGAAACTATTTGCAGCCTCCCCATGTATAAAAACTGACTTTTTATCATTAATTGTGGAAGTGGGTTGAAATAAAATTCAAAACAGAGGACATGGTAATTCTGGTAAGAAACCTCTCACCACAATCGCTGCCACAGTCACAGAACGAAAACAGTTTTAAAACAGAGCAGATATCAACAGTCAAAACAGATCTACTGGTGCTGAACCCAGATGCTGCGGCACAAAACCATAATATTCATCAGTGCATATGTCACGGCGTTAATACAGTAACACGGATAAAAGAACAATAAAAGAAAGGTGAATTTGAAAAAAAAAAGGTCAATACTGACGGTGAAATTTAAATTGGTTTAGGTAATGGACTCCATGGAGCTGCGAGTTGGTCAATAAGCTGGTGTCTGTTAGGGTCAGCGGGGTCCCAGTACACCCAAGGGTCACTCAGATAACAAAAGACAAGTAGGAGGAGGGGGACAAGCTGGCATATGGCCTTATGGACGCACTCCTGCTGTGCACTGGAGCTCATGAGACACTTGGTAATCCACATGGATGAGCATGAACAAAATGCACTACCTCCGCAGTCACAGCTGGAACCCAAACAGAATGACACTCTGTGGTCAAGCACTGAGATCAAAGCGCGCGTCTGGAGTCAAGGAGGAGCGAGGCGGCTTGTGTGTTACAGTATCTACATTCAATTTACTTGATAACACATCACTTTTACTCCTACAGCCGGCAGCTCCATCCAGTCCAGAAAGCAGCACGTAAAACACTGTTTACATCTATGTTCTCTTTCAATCGCACGCTCGCACTCAGACACTGAAGTCCCACCATCTAAAACAGGTTTACACAAGAGACTGCTTCATAGAAGGTATGTTTGATGATCAATCAAAGGCCACTTCAGTGTGCTGTTCAGCAACAGCGTGTTCGGAGTGAAGCCTGTCATCTGGCATCTCCATACAGAAGCAGGCTCCCTGTGCGTGCCTCTGCTTTCCCAATCAGAGCCGCACAGGAAATCAGACTCCAGCCTTCAGAGGGAAACGAAAACCCCCTCTTTCATTTTCCACAACTTGGAGCCGTTTAAAAGTTTGTGCTTCCTTTTCTTGTTCTTGCCAATCATGCCCTCAAAAATGTCTCCACTGTATGTTGTGATTGGGGGGCTGATTTCATAAAGACGAGTGATGCTGCTCTATAGATGCGAGTTAAAGCAAATGTGAGTCGGACAGCTGCACGACAACAAAGATGGACTCCTGTTAGGTGTAAAAAGTTCATCACCTTACCGGAGGCTGCATCAGAGCTGAGAGCTGTGTTTCCAACATGACAGTCAGTGTCAGTGTTTTTTTCTTCGGGCTGACACAAAGAGGAAAACATGGTTTATTTGGTGGTTTGCTAACAATATTCATGACTGAGCAATGTGAAGAGAAGTAGTTTTTAGAGCTACCGCTAACCCATTAGGAATTGTTTCTAGTAAAACGTCCGTTAACCGTTTTATTTTTTCCACAAGGCCCACATTCTCTGCTGGTTGGGCTGAGGTTTTTTAGCTCGAAGTTACAGCTCAGTCTGACACATTTTCAGCTTAAAGAGTCTTAATTTGCAGCACACAGCGCACCAGTTCCAAAATTAGACAGTTTTGTGGAACCAGAGAAGTTTCATGTCTGACTGAAATCTACCTTCACCAAACCGTCCTGTCTGATCCGGGCTAATACAGATTTGTACACAGCTCAGTTTGTCTGCGTCTCTCTGCCGGCGTGCCTGTTTATTAGTCCACATGATGTAAAAAGTGCATCACCCACACGAAGGGAACATGAAAAAAATGAAACCTGACAGAGAGGTTTTTGAAAAACCCCACGGAGGAGCAACACTCCAGAAGCTCTCTTGAATGTCTGAGGGTAATTTATTTTCACAGTCTGGCTCTTAAGTCACGACACTGGAGTGTTGCTGTGCGCTATCTGTCCCCCGTTTGAATAAACAGCGGCCTTTTAATTACAAGGGCTGGAGTTTCAAGGCAATAAATTCCACAGCGAGAACCCAGAGATGTGTACCCTAATGTCACACGCACAGACACGCGTGCGCAACGAAATGCAAGCACCTGTGACAATATGCATACAACACTGAAGAACAGCTAATATTGTTGTATTAATAATATTATATTTCTATTCACAAAGGCAAAGGCCTTGAGAGCCAATTCATCACATTTCCAGCACAGAAATTTATAACATAAGAATACAATTTAGTGTTTGACAGATTGCTTCCCCTGTAAGACATGGCAGATGGATGAATCTGTTTTGAAATGCTTAACAACATTATAATAATAAAAGTGTTAAACAGCAGTGACACCCACCCACTCTGTTGTGCTGTACATCACTGAAAACAAATAACCCTCATCAGCATTCATTCATTCACCTCTTTTACTGTGCTCCATTCTTGGATGATGTTGTGTCAGAATTTAGCCTGCTGTGGGCCATGTGAGATGGCAGCGCACAAGGGTGTGTGCACGTGCATGCGTGTGTGTGTGCATGTGTGTGTGAAGTACATGCATGCGTGTGTCTTACTTGGAGCTCGGTGTTGATTAAGTGTCTGGAGCCTGAGGGGGGATAATGAGAGCCTCTAATTAATGAGCCTGTGCATATCTCAGAGTCACAGGGTCCTATCTGCAGAGAACAACTCCACACACACCCATAGCAGCAAGACACACACGCACGCACACACGCGCACACACACACACACACACACACACACACACACACACACACACACACACACACACACACACACACACCTCAGTGCACCGTGGGGATCTTTCCCCACACTGCACAGCATTTTCTCCAGGGAAGCCCAGCTGGGAGTGTGTCACTCTGGCTGCTGTCCCTGATAAGTGTCCTCTAATAGGGATGGATGGGGGTTAGGGAGCCCCGCTATGAGAAGGTCACTGCACTGACCACCCAACGTGCCCCAAGCAAAGGCTGATGTTACAGGCCCTGAAAACCATTCCAAATCTTATTTGTTTGCTGGGTTCTGTCGACGGGGAGCGGGGCGGTTCATCTCGAGAGCAGACTCATGGCAGAGCAGAGTGAAGGCAGAACACTTGCTCGCTCACACCAGGATGAATCAGTCCGGTCTGCGTTCAGCTGGATGCAACCACTACTCACTCTGCAGTTTAATAAACAGTTCAAAGAGGGTGGTGATTTGGTCTTGAATGACAAAAGCGGTTTTCTAGAGAGTAAAGACAACAGATTCTTTCTTTTTTTTCAATGCCCTCAATTTAGCGTGCGCTGGTCAGCAGGTTGCATGTGCAGTGATGTGTGCAGCGGGCAGATCATCTCATTTCGATGTCACATCACACTCAACAACACTGAGGTCGTCTAGAATCACCAGTTCACGTGAAGCCGGGCTGCAGTGGGGGGGCACAGGGGGAACAGGGGCAAAACATTCACTCAGCAACATAGAGACCAGGGTTCACTCCCGCCGGTGGCCAGCAAATACAGGTTTTTTTGTTAGTGGGAAGTTGCTGCACCAGCAATTTCTACTAGTTGGAAAGGTGTAAATGCTCATTAAAATGAGTGTCTGAATGTGTATCAAAGGAGGCAGCAGTGCAGGAGAGCTGCTCGTACTACACTGCCAAGAAAAGAGGGGAAAGAAGATTATGTTAAAAAATGTAAACTAGCATTAACAAATAACTGCCAAGGACTGCAGTCACACTCAGTTCTACCAGGTTTGCTGAGCTTAGCAATGAGCAAGAGGTACAAACAAGGACTAATGCCACAAAATAAGTACGTTGCACATGTTATGATAACTGTATTTAAAACACAGGAAGAAATCGATGGATTTTGGCTCATGCGACCTGGGGCTCGAGGTATAAAGATTGCTTACATCTGCATAAACGAACCTTCGTGCATACACTTCACAAGCTTTTCCACTGAGGCCCCTGGGGTGTAAATGTATTCATTGTGTCCTGATGTACCCAAAAGCTCATCTTTAGTTCCACAGAGAAAACATAAACACCCTTATCTGCATGCTGTAAAGTGTGTGATAATGAAAGTGCAATTGAAAGCTCTCTTTCTTCTGAGACATTACAGTGTTTAATCAATGATTCTTCACACAGCGTGATAAAGACATATGATTATGATCTTTTTATTCTCTAAGTCCCATCCCCTAATTTTCTCTTCTGTCTTTTTCTTCTCCCTATTACGCTAATGAAGAAGGGCTTGTTTATACCCTGGAGTCGCTCAACAGTAGATCTGTGTGAAGACATTACGCAAAGAGAAGGACCTTTGCTTTGGAGATGTGTTTAATAATTCAGTGGTCTTGGACATGGATGAAACAGGCTCCAGCATATTGTTTAAATCAGGCCGGCAGTTAAATAGGCGCTGGGGTTTGACGTCTGTGGCAGGATCAATAATCACAGCGTTGCCACATACTCCGACGCATGAGACAGAGATCCTGTGTGGTCCTCCTCAGTCTATATACTAAACATAGAGATGGAGCAGGACAATGAATCCAAATGTGTTTGTGTCTATCTGCTTCCACGAATACAAATACACACACGCACATAAAAACACACAAAACCATGCTGTGGTCAGACCCACCCATCTCCAGTCCCTCATTTAGAAAACCCCAAAACCAAACTCATGCCTCTCTTTTTCAATTACCTTTCTTCCCACCATCGTCACCACACCGAATCTATCTAAATTCTCCCACAGTCTCTTTTTTTCCTTTCTCTCTCTCATATCAAATGTATCCATGTGTTACCATCGCAAACACACACCCACACACATGCACACTCAGTCACACACCACAATCTGGTAATCATAATAAGCACATTAAAGCATTAAAGCCACAATTTATGACTGATGATGTCTTGAACAGACTACAATTAATAGCAAATAACTGCGCAAATATTTAACTGCTTCTCAGATCCTCTGTAGCTTTTCGTTTGGTTGCTGTGGTTGTTAAAATGCAGATTTATAAGAGTGAAGTGTGGCTGAGGCAAAGCCAGACGAGATACTGTGGCTTTTTCTTCAACAAAACACTTTTTTCCTTCCATGATCAGGCTTTAATACATTAATACTCAGGGCTTATTATGCCAATGACAGCTCTTCCTTCCCTTACTAATCTAACCCTGTGAGAGTGCATCAATTGTGAATTAACCCTTGTGAAGTGAAGAAGGGGAGTGATGCACAAAAGGATTCAGTAATGACTCCATCCCTCTGCAGAGGAAGAAAAGTGAAGTAAATGAACACAAAAGTTGTGGTGTTGAGTACAGTAAATACTGCAGCACGGAGCGCGCTGCTCCACCGGGTACCTGTAGTTTCTGGTCACTGCTGTGAAGGGATTAGGCCAGTCCACTCCTTAAATCAGTCTGACTTCAGATCAAAGGGGTTAAAGCAGGATTAGGATTAATCTGCCTTGGTAGAACAGGTGTTAATCCCTTAAATTAGCCATGTAGCACAGGCAGGCCTCTCTTTCATCTCAACACCTGACGTACGGGCTGGAATACAGAGGGCTCAGTTACAGGAACGTAGCGCTGCTGTTGCCCCACCAGAATTAGTTGTCCTCCCTCACCCTGACCGCTCTGATAACAGGCCCCGCTCTCATGCATCAGCAAGATGGCTTCATTTGCATGCAGGCGGTGTTTTGAGAGCGGCTGAGTCAAACAGCTGTGCTCTCCGCTTCCTTTGAAACGAGGGTTACGTAAAGCATACTTTATGATTTGCGATACTAACGGGTGGCTTACAGGATATCCTCGGGCAAGGTGCATCGAATACTCCGGCAGAAATAAGACAGGCCGTGCTTCTGATAGGCATCGTGTAGCGGCTCAGGAGCTGATGTAGCAGAAGAAGGGAGTCGTAGGGGGTTTGACTCCGCTCCAAGGACAGCACCGCTCCAGTCCTTTCCTATCACACCCTTCAACACATGCCTCTCACCCCCACCGGCTTCCTCCCCTGCTGTCAAACCTCCTTGTCATCGGTTTGACTTTTCTACTCCAATCATCTTCATCCCACTCCAGCTCGGCCTCCTGTCAGCTGAGAGCCTGCGCTGGAACAAAAAGTACACCTGTGACTCCAAATCTACGCCGAAGCTACAGCACAAACTCAAGACCATCACCTGTCTGCACGCTAAACGCAGCTAATTAGCATTTGTTGGAGAGAGTTGCAGTGGCGGCGAAGCTGCTTCCCACAGAGCTACTGTCTGCCGCCACAGCCACCAGTTCAGCCAGTGGGTTTGCCACAGTCTCCAGTCCCAGGCTGGACCCTGCCATCTGGCTGGCCTGGTAACAGCCGGCCCCTCTCCCCCGCTGGCCCCGCTGAAGACAGGAAGACAACGCAAGGAAGGTCACTAGGATGGACAGGAAGAAAGAGAGAGAGAGTGGTGGATGTGCTGGGGAGGGAAGAGGAGTGACAGATAAACTAATAGATGAGAGAAAGTAAGAGAGAGACCATAAGAGACAGAAAGGACACTGCTTCCTTTAAGCCGCCACCCTCAGCGTGACTCAATGACTGATGAGTCCTTCTGTCTCCACGGTGTGTGTGTGTGTGTGTGTGTGTGTGTGTGTGTGTGTGTGTGTGTGTGAGGGAGTGTGAGCATGTGTGCACGCATGAATACAATCCCGCTTTTCTCAAACACATCATGACAGCTCACAGCCGGAACGAAAGCTTCATTTACCCACAATTCAGCAGTAATTCGCAGATCCCCAGCAGGACTTCCAGTATAGATGACCATTTGGAAGGTCATTAGAAATGCAGTTAAAAAAGCTCACAGGAGAGGTTTCTATTCCAGGCTGCAGTGTGAACACTGGAGTCATTATGTTTACGTGACTGTGACACTGGAAGGATATGCCTGTGCTCGATCTAAGAATACTGCAGGCATGAGGTGAGGAAATGTGGATGATGCCACCTCGAGTTTGTTCTGTCCCAGCATGATATGAGTTCCAGTTCTGTTGCTCATTCATGGAAAAGCGAGAGGCACACTGTAATGGATTCATCTGGGGCTGGATGAGATATATATGCTTTCTTTGTGTGTTAAATACTGTGTGAAAACGGTGCTTTCTGGCCTTTGAAACTGCGTTAGTCTTAACATCCAGTATTTCGCCTGGCAGGTCGAATATCTCATCACAAATGGTGATAATATTAAAAGTGTAGAGTGTCTGGAGCCCCGTTCTTTCACAGTAATGCACAGAAAGTTTAATTGTTCCACTTTGATCAGGGCGAAAAGATTTAATATTCCTACAAATACTTACGAGACGTCTCTGAGGCGGAGAATCAAATGCAGCCTTGATCCAAGCCTTAAATATTTAGCTAAAAAAATAGTATTTCAATAGACGTTTTTCTCAAATTAACTTTATTAAAGCTGAAAACTGTAAAAGAACATCTGAATCTTGAGTCACAAAAGGTCTGAAATCACTTCTTCAAAGTGCCTCTTAAAATCTACTTTGCGATGACGAGTCTTACAAAGGGCGTCGTGCTGACAGGGCGCCTCCAAAACATCGATGAATTTCCACCATATTCTGAGGTTAGATCGATACAGTCTTGCAGGCAGTCTCACGATTTTCATTATTGTAAAAAAATGTGATTTTTTTAGCCATTGTGAGAAAGAAACCTCCAAATCTTAAGGGAATGTGTTTACTTACTCTTAAAAAGCTATTAAGGTAAAAAGTTATTAATAGCTATTAATGAATAATTCCAGCGTCTTCTTCATTGTCACGCTGACCTTCACGGGTCTGACAGCCGAGGAAGAATACTTACCTGATACACTTACCTGATATTGTGTGAGTGAATGCAAATTTAAGCCCCAGTGCAGCTCTGAGGAGCAAACATCAGCAGTTTTCAGAGTCGGTTCGTCTCTCTCTGACCCTCATCCTTTCTCCACTCTCAGTCTCTCCATCTCTGTCTCAGTCTCCTTCCTCCTCCCCGGGCCGGCCAGGACTTCTCTGTCCTTCATCCTCATTCTATTTCATGCCTCGTCCTTCCCTCGCTCTATCCTCATCCATCACCACCCGCACCCTGCGCCGCACACCCCCGCCCCCGCCACCGCCACCGCTTCCAGTATCCAGCCTGGCTCGATACAGATACAGCCTTCACTGGGCCTCAGTGCTGACACACTCCTCTGTGACTCATCACTTCATTGGACCCCATTTGGCATTCGTCACTTCACAACATCTCTATCACCCTCCGACGGAGACACATCAGAAAACAGTGCATCCAATCAACCGTATTTTACTTCATAACTATGCCATGGCCCTTTTTCAGAGCACTTAATAAAAATCTGTGGTAACTCATAACTAAAAGCTTCGTGATATTAAGATGCATGCAGCGGGACTTACTGTGACAGTGGCTTATTTGCTGGATTTATTGTTAGCTTTGAATTGAATTACTTCACGGGACGTGGACTTGAATCATGATTAAGTGACTACTCACAACTGACAGAGTTTAACGGGGACCATAAACATCTTAGCAAGTGTTCAGAATGAAATCAGCTCTGAAGAAACACGAAGGTGGCGCTGAGGGTTCAGTAAGCTCGAAGCAGGTCGTAAGACGTGTCGTCCGGACACGTTTGAAGACCACGGCCACACAATGAACCACACAAACAGGGATCAGGTCTCTTCTCAGAGGTATGAAAAGCTTTCAGACCCTTTCAGATGATCCAACAGTATGTTTGAAGCTCTTCACTGTCGGGCTGTTGCTACAGGTTCTGGTGAAATGATAAAATACACTCCAGGAGCTCTGGTTTCAGTAATACATCAATGACTTTAAAGACTTATTAGACCTCAAAATACTGCATAGTGTTTTATAATACAATACGGGAAGGATTGCGCAACTCTGCAAAGCTATCACAGCAATAATCATTTCATGCTCCATTTCGATGATCACAAAGCGTGTAATTACGCCATTTATGCTATAAAGCAATATAGAATATGCTCACATTTGACTGGACACTTCAGCACATAGCAGGATAACATTGCATTGCGCTGAGGCAAGAGTTGAGGCAGCTTCAACTGTTTGTTTGCAGAAGCCCTTTTAGTCAGGCCAACGCAGCAGAACCATTGAAATGAAGACAGAACAGTTATTCAACTCCACAACACTGTCAACAAGTTCTCACTCTGCATTTAACGAACTAGTCGCAGCTCAGCGTCCTTCAACTTGAATCATCACATTTATTTTGGGGCCGGATTTGAGTTCACAGGTGCCAGGAAACATGAGGACCGGGAGACCAGGTTTCAGGGCAACCAAAAGCCCAGCGGAGCCCATCTACTGCCCTACCCTGTAAACAGGCCTCGCCTCAGGACCGTTTGATGTGGTCGCAGAAAAAGGCCGAGGGATGATGTAATGCTGGTGAAAGCTGAGTTTGAGAGTTGCGGAGTTTCCACGTCGTGTCCCAACTGCAGCTTCCCACACCCCAGCACCTCTCAAAGGGGCTGGGCATCCCTCAAAACTCCCCCTGAGGAGCACAACAGATGTGTGGATGCTCTGTGTGCATCAATCATCCATTGTCTTTCATCACACTCACTGCACACAGTGTGTGGTCCGTGCGGAGATAAGCAAAATGACGTAAGGCGCAAGAGCTAACAACTATAATCCCATACTGTGTAAACTACATGTGTACTATATATAGCTAGAACACAGTCACAAAAACACCGAAAACTA
The DNA here is from genome assembly GCF_051107435.1 of Chaetodon auriga. NCBI lineage: Eukaryota > Metazoa > Chordata > Actinopteri > Chaetodontiformes > Chaetodontidae > Chaetodon > Chaetodon auriga. Next base: position 22,550,771 of record NC_135078.1, on the reverse strand, counting down.
CAAAGAACGCCCTCAAAGGACCATCTGTGAAAGTTTCTTGTTTGATGAAAGAAGGCATGAATAATGAATAAAAGAGAAAAAAAATCCATAAGATCAGAAAAGCTACCTCTAGGTACCAGCGTAGGTCTGATAATGTGCAGGAAGCTGTAGTTTAGCATCGGGATTTGAGCATCTTTGATCAATCAGACTCCCTGAGTAAAACCACCAGCTGTACAACAGTGTGGGCTTCACAAGCCACACTGACTAAAATAAGAAAAGCACACGTGAGCAGACTGCATTAAGAGTGAATTATCTGCTCATTAACATCCACACAAAATTTATTAACACTCATGAATGAAATCAGAGGTAAGATAACCGGCCTCGCAGCTTCAATCAAGAGGTGCGATGTTCATTTTCACCTTCCACTTAGGAAGAGTGCTCCACAACAGGCGGAGCACAAGTGGTGCTTGAGGCGCGATTACTACAGTAAATGGCACCTCAACAAGAAGTGGATTTAGGGATAAAAAAGTGGATTTTCTCATCAACTGCATTCGCTATTCAGGCGTTTCTGTTCAGCTGGCTTTATCAGAAACCCTCTGAACCGGAGAGGAATGCGAGGCGGAGGGGTGGGGGGGGGCGAGCTGGTGCTTTCACACCAACACTCAAACTGACTGTCAGACGCTGATATCAGAGAATGCAAACTTGCATTACACTTCTCAGATCTGACAAGTGAGTCCTGGCTGTAAAAGCTTTCAGTGTGAAATGTTTAGTCTTCATCCGTCTGGAGCGATTATTACCGAGGCGTAAAGGGCTGCTTCTGAGCATGAAAGTTGTGACTGCCTGGGTGACTCTTTGGGAACAGCCTGGTCACCCCGGACATGACTGCACTGATGTGGAGGCTGAAGGTGAGGAAGAAATCTGTGAGACTCTTCTTAAGCTGTTTAAATGAGAAACTACCTTCTGGACCTCAGGGTGAATAGTTAATGCATTCCCAAAGTCCCCACTTCTGCACATTCGGTGAACACTCTGCCAGGCTACATTTGTGCCTGTGTGGATGTGCCAGTGAGCATACGGCTGAATGTCCATTCACACTGATGTATGTGTAACAAAAAGGTAAAGGAGGAGAGCTGTAATGTCACCTGAAGTTTGGTTGCAGCGCGCCAGAGGCAGAGCCGCCTCGGAGGCTTCTTGCTATGCAGATCCACACAGTTCTCCAAAGAGGATAACTGGCTTTGCAGCACTATCAGCCCATCCAGATGGTATACAGGGCAGCTTTGACAGTCCAGAACAAGCTCTCCAGCTGCTCTGCCACCCCCAAATCTCCCTGACCTAAATCTGCTTCTCCCAAGCAGAGAAGAGAGCTGAGGAGTGGACACCTTCAAATTTCACATTTTACACAGTGTAATTAATTCTCTCTCCGGCCGAGCTGGAACCCAGAACTGCACGAAACAATCAGAAATGATCCTGATGCTGCAGCGCCGCGCTGCAACGCGGATGACTGTATTAGACTGTACTATAAATAATTACCCTAAATTTCACTGATAATACGAGTGAAGGCTCCTTCCTCCGTGCAGTGTGAGCTCCTCGCTGTTGGCCGATGTGCGGTCCTGCTGCAGCAGTCTGAGGTGATTTACTAAAAACTTTGATGATACTATCATCCAGTTCATAAAACCTCACCTTCGGGGTTTTGGAGCACTTCATAAACACCTTCTTCATCATCCTCTTCAAACATCTGGCTGACTGAATGCACTGCGCCAAAGCTGCCCTCCACAAGAGGGGAAGAGGCAAAATATATACACCATAATAAACTGAGAGCATGAATTAGTCATTTGTGGGTGCAAATTATTAAACTGTGAGCATGAATTATCAAATCATCCACACACTGTATTTCTTTTCTCCATCACACGTCTCAGGCTAACGTCTCTGTCCACAGTCGGTGTCTAATCATCAAAAAACTGCATTCATTTTCCGAAAGGTAAATAAGTTCAGGGCTTGATTTTGTACAGGATACAAAGGACACCATATTAACCCAGCTAGCTATGAAGTTCAAGGTCTATTACAGGTCAAATGCTCAGTGAAATTCAATTCTTTAAAGAGAGCTGCCTCCCGGTGTGACACCACTGAGTTTGTGCTCAAGGGGCAGCATTTTAATTTGAGTTGTGATGAATGTAGATACAAATTAGAATGTGCCAAGGTTTCAAAATACTACAAATGACCCAGTCGGGGAGAACGCAGAGCGAATGTGTCAAGATATATTAGAAGCCTCCATCTTACCAGCACTGCCATCTGACAAACACATGCCTGGCATGGAGCCCAGAGGAGAAGGAAAGACAACAGATGCCATCCAAAGCACACCATCCCTCCTCTGTGAGCCCGGCTAGGCGACATGCACAGAGAACAAACCTGAGCCATGCTTCACCTAGACAGCCACGGTTTAACCAAAGCTCTGCACACACACCCGAACACTTACTGTACACAAGGCTTTTCAGCGCCGGTTTCATCTCACATGCGGGAAGGCGTTTGGTCACCTGCCTCCTCGTCCACAGAGCCAAAAGAAGGTTTCTGAGAGCATTATTAAGAGGGACTACAAGGGAACTTCAAAGCTGCTTTTCAGCACAGTTTGGTGGGCGGAGATTGTGTAAATTAAACCTTATGTTGCTGTTATGGCACTACGCAAAGTTCAAAAGGTAAAAACATACTCGTGGTGATGCTGCTCATAGCATCATTTACAAGTTAAGTCCAATATTTGAGCAGAAAAAAAGGCCAATCAAGCAGAGATGCATGAGATTGGCAAAAATTCCACTGAGAGAGATGATACGCTGCCTTGATTGTTATTCTGCACACTTAATTAATTGCTTCTTCATATGTGGTCTCATTTTTCCCCTCAGAATTTTCTGGTCTTGCAACAAAAACAGTATAATGGAATGCCAGCTCCAGCACCTCCATCAGAAAATAGGCACTCTTCATGTATAAAACACAAACGTCATCTTGGCTGCTGGGAATCATTTTGACGCTCACCCCCCACTGAAATGTGGAGTACTTTCAAATTAGAAATAGTGAGAAACACAACAGCTTCATTCAGCTGCTGCAATCCTGTGCAAATTAGGAGAAGTGGTGATGTGTAATTACCACCCCAATAGCCAGTTCAATAGCCACAACCGCACAATCCAGGCTGTCACTTCTCAACAGAAGCTGCCGATGGAGGTCCACATCTGCAAAGACAGGACGCGCCGAGCGAGGACGGTAATTTTTAAAAGCCCCGTGGGCTGACATAAGGTTGTTATGCACAGCGGGGGATAAAAACCACCGTTGGAGAAACTCTATTGATGTGTTTGACAGTGGCATCTGGGCTAATATTGATCAGGTATTGACTGCAGCGTTTTTTTTCCACAGCCGTTCAAAGCGCTGGGTATAATTGCACGCACACAGAGGAGAACAATACAAGGCATACTGACAACTCAAAAGCACGAGTTCTCAGCAAACACGCAGACACACAAATACAAACTGCGCTTATCAAGCTGCAGCAGTGTATAACGAGGAGAATGAAAGCAATGTGTCGACAGCAGTGACAGCAGCAGCGGCTCTCTTACCACTGCGTCACCATCATCAGTGCTTCACATCAACCGGTCCATCTACAAAACCTTCTCAAAGCACATGGAGAAGCAGTAGGCACACTGTACTGCAAATAAAGCGCTTTCTCAGTGGATGGTTGAAAGCACACACACACAGTGCCTCCTGCTGGGTAGCAGCTGAAACCCCTCCCCGGTGTGCCAGCCTCACAGAACAGAGAGAAAGACAGAGCTACCCAGGGACAAGCATGCCTTTCACATTACCATTCATGTATGTATTCTGCAAGTTAATACTGTGCACCGAGAAGGAAATATAATGTAGCTACAGCAGGCACTGGCCCACATATCTCCCGCTCCGTCTCACTCAATCTTGTCCCCTTCCTCTCCATCAGGACCCTCACATACGTACATCGCAGCTTTTACACTTTGCTGTCGGTGCACTCACTGCTCACCTCTCAAGCACGAGCTTTTTCAAGAGGAGAGCGAAGCTCACCAAATGGCGCGTGAAATAAAATAGTGACACACGCCCCAATGAAACCTAATAAGACATCACATTACAGAGATGAGAAACTATATCATTACCATGGCAACTGTGAGGCGCACAGCCAGAGGGCTGGCTGGGTGACAGCAAAAGAAAGGGTGGAGGAGAAAAGGATGGAGAAAGGAGAACAGGAAACAGGAGAATTGTAAAGAAAAATGTATGAATGAAGAAAAAGACAGAATGGGGAGGGAAGATCTTATAGCCCCCCCCCCGAAGTGACAGGTGTGTAAAAGACGCATTAACAGCCAGTCTCCCTTGTCCAGGCTGTCACATGATAACGCTCCAGTTCACTATTTCTCCTTGACACTGTCGATGCTAACTACTAATTAGCACAGAGCATAATTCCACATAAACCACTGCCATTCTCAGGCAAGCTCCTGATGAGTGGCAGGATTAATTGGCGTGCTAAGCTCAGATGACCCCACCCCCACCCCCCCCCACCCAGTGGAGCTCTCCCTGGACCAAAAGCTCGGACTTCACATGCGAGGAAATGTCACAGAGAAAAGTGACGGATCCTTTACATCTTATCTGTGTTTCAGTAATTGGACCGTGTTCATGAGGCACTGAAACATTAAAAACTCCCATCTGTGCTCCAGCATTTGCTTCGTTCATTATCTTATTGAAATGGCTCAAGAACAGCCTTTTAAAGCAGAGAGCTGAGCACGATTCTGCTGTGCTAAAAGTGCAGTAATGTGGTAGAAATTTGTGCACGCCGCCCGTGAAGAAACGCCGACTGAGCTGTATGAAATCCCAGCCTTTCAGTGGCAGCTGCGAGCGGTCCGGGGGAGCGAGGGGGCTGCAGTGTGGACGGCGTAATTTTGAGCATCTGGAGCAGCAGGCAGTGCTACGCCGCCTACGACCCACCAGATCAGAGTGGCACTGCCAACACAGAAACCACCACCCTGTTTATTTCTAAACCAGCTGGTAAAGGAACGGGAGGCTGGGCGGGGTAGCCAAGTCATTCACAAGCCGAACAATAAGTGGAAAAGGGAAGGAAGGTGAGACTCGGTGTGAAACCAACACGTGAAAGAGAGTGAGAAAGGCTGAGCGCGGAGCCGGCAGCAAACGCGCCGAGGTCCGTCCATCCAGTCACAGGAAGCTAAAAACAATGAGCAAGTTTGTGCTGGAGGAGGAAATGAAAGAGCGTGTGTGGAGCACTGTATCCTGAAGCTGGGCAGACTCGAGGAGAAGTGGAGGTCTGGATAATTTACTGCCGTCATACAGGCTAATGTGACTAATCAAAACACTGTAGCACCACACAGTCTGTGGGGCAGAGAGGCCAATACATTACATCACTGACCAATAAAAATCACGAGTTGGATAATAAAAGCACAGCTACTATTTAATTCATCGATATTTTGAATAATTAAGCAGACTTTCTGGCGTTACACCGCTTCAGGGCGGCAGCACGACGGGGGAGCAGGACATGACACTTTCGCCTCCATGAAAGAGATGCAAAGCGTCAGCATTTAAAGCCGTTAACATGACAGACGGATGGATGCGGCGGGGCTGGCAGGCGCGCGGGGGACTCTGTCTCCATGTGCAATGCATTACCCCACGTCGACAGTCTCTCAGGCTAAAACAAATATGAGGCACATGCAAATGAAGCAAGAAGGACCTGAGGTAGGCAGCACGCTGTTTGGTGCAAAAGAGTTTAATATGTATGCAAAAAAAATGTTTACTGTGCAGATAATGAATTTCAGATGAGGTCACAACGAGTTACTGCGAAATGCATTATTGGCAGAGTAATGAAATTCAATTAAGAATATGAATGGCACAAATGTGGTAAGTGAGAAAATGTGATTCCATTATTTTCATATGAATGTTATGAGACCACGTTGACCTCAGTGTGCACCAAAACTCAGTTAAGGCAGTTCTATAGATAACTCCTGACTTCACCTCTATACCTGCAAAGTCTCATCGACAACGAAATATTACTGTTCGAATAAATACTGAATCTGCTAAATGAATATTTATTTAGGAAATTCTGTTACAAATGTGCAAATGATGCACGTGCACAGTGGACAGAATGATGAACGATGATGATCTCAACACGAGAGAAAAAAAGATCTTCTCTGCCGAGTGTAAACTTATTGCTGAAACAATTCTCACGTTGCATCATCAAGTGAGCAAAATTGTCCGTGGTGATATCAGCCGCGGAGAATTATTCCCTTACTGTACGGCTCTTTCAGTGCCTCTAAATTACAATCCGCGTTTGCATCAGCTTTTTGATCATCCGTCTCAGCGTGTTGTCATCTCCTTGTGCATGAATCTGCTTCCAGCATAAGACGGCAGAAGTTTAGGACACATAACAAGATGCTATTGTGAAACTCAGGGAACATCCTGTCAGGAATACTGTACATAAACGGTTAAGCATCTCTGAAGATGGAGAGTCATTTAACCTCAGCCGTTACAAAAATGAGAATCATCGCATAAATCACCCGTTTAAGACGAGCGGGTTTGCTGCAGAAGTTTGAAAGCAGCAGTTCTGGATGCTGCATGTGGAACGTTTGAGACCGTTTTTTTGAGAAATTCAAAATAGATTTTTCCTGTTCTCTTGGTATTTGTTGCTGCTACTTACTGGGAGCCCTTCATGTCTAAACTGTGTTTTGTTTGTGTGTGCTGGAGCTGTTTTCATCTTTATTTTTGAGTCCGACTCTTTCTGCATTCAGAATGAAATTAATTTCAACTGAATCGCTGCAACGAAATTAAAAAAGCTTTCTCCCAGCGTTAACAGCCACATGCAAGATTTCACTGTGGCCGTTTCTAAGACTTACGAGTCTGTGACTGCTGACCACGACAATGACACAGCGTTTGAACATTTTACTTTCTAAGCTGTGCAAATGACAGTATGTGTTGTGTAGCTGAGACCAGGCATTTTTGCATTTTAACAGAACGTTTTATGATAAAAAGTTGTGCAACACAATTTCTGCTGCAAAAACATTTGTCAGAAGTCAGTCTCACAGCAGTCAAGGCCAAAGTCCTCTTACAGGTCTGACTTAAAGGTGCCCTGTGGACTATTCTTGTAAATAAACAAAGTTTCTGTTTACACTCAGTGTTACTCAACGATACCAAAACACATTGTGTGTGTCCTTGAGGTCTCACAAACATGTTGACTGTTTCCTTCCTCCTACTGTAAAACATTTACAAAGAAAAGTTTGAAACCTCCGTGTTTACTCGCCAGCAGTCTTCTTCTTCTCTACCTTTACTGACACATTGGCGCGTTACCGCCACCTGTGGATCAGTGGGATAACTTGATGCCATTGGCAGGAACGTGCATCACGTCATCTGTGTGCTCACGTGCATGCACAAACAAATGTACACACATACATGAAACATGGCTCCAAAGCACACGCTGTAGACATACACGTGTGTGTGTGTGTGTGTGTGTGTGTGTGTGTGTGTGTGTGTGTGTGTGTGTGTGTGTGTGTGTACTACTACTAACAGGCCTGCCTGCACTAGACTCAAGAGCAGTTTAAAATGAGATGCAATCCACTACGGGGACTCTATATCTGCATCCCTCAGAAAAGCAAGAACCAAGTACACATACTGCAGATGAGCTCTCCAAGTTCATACACACACACACACACACACACACACACACACACACACACACACACACACACACACACACACACACAAACAGAGTAAGGAAGCAGCCCTGCAACTGAGAGCTTTAAGTAAGGGAATCAAGATGGGTTTCCTGAAAAAAGGTCCCGCACTCCATCTATAATTCATAGGCTTGGTTATTTACTTTTGCTGGGGTGCTAAAACCAGTTCATCGTTCCTACAGAAACGGCTACGGCTGTGTTTAAAGGAAAGAGGGGAGGAAGAAAAAGCATAGGCGCTGTGCTAGCTGAATAAGAATAAGACGATGACCATTTCCAAGACAAAATACTGTTTTTAATCACTGTAGAGGATCACTGAAGCACTAATTCTTCCGAGCAGACTCAAGCTGCTCGCCTGTTCCCACCCTGGGGCCAAGCGTGCTATTTCCTGATATATGTACTAAGAAATTATGAGGTCCATACGCCATAATGCGATGCATGATGCTGTCACTCAGAAGACATATTACGTGTCCTGCTCCACTGTGAAGTGTAGTGGCAGAAGAGAGATGTGACATGGACAGAAGCCACGACAGTATATTGAAAAGGCAGGTGGGAGAGCGAGCAGCGTGGGGGTGATTCATTCCTCCAGCGGGCTGAGATGGAGTAGGAAAAGCTTTTTTTAAACACTTGACTGGAGCCGAGTGTGGGGTGCCATGTTTAAGGGTCATCGCAACCAGACCCCTCCTTTGTTCTGGTGTCATCACTCTCCATTTCACACTGCCTGTCATTCTGGCGTGCTGTGCCTCAGTGTTTGAACAACATGGAGGCTCGTGATCTGACTGGCTGAACATGATGTTCTCGTGCATGACCGGATATACAGAGAGTCACAGAGCTTAATGCGTGTCCAATGTGCACATGCACCTGCATTTATTTGTGCTTTACATGCAGGAAGAACTTTACAATTAGAGGGTCGGTGAGCTCTGTTTCCACGCTGGCATGAGGCAGGTTGATTCCTGCCAGTTGTGTCGGGAACAAGGCTTTTCTTTTGTTGGCCTGCACCTTCGGGTGAAGTGGCACCGCTGCGGATGTATTTATGCACTGCGTTTGGCAAAGTGCAATTCTGGATGACAGTTTGGCATTAAATTGTACCTACATTTCCATTCACAAAGACCATCTCATCCAACTCTAGGACTAACAGCAGCATCTATCCATCCAAGCCTGACGCTACTTCACTGCATCATCAAGCTGCATCTTTTGTTTTCCAACCCTCATCTTTAGTTACCAGCTTTGGATAGAGACTGAAAGAGTGAGGTCACACAGAGAGGCAGGATGATATTTCTGCAGGGTGGCTCGTCTAGATATTCATAACAGAATTGGAAGCTCAAGATTTTGGAGGACCATCAAATTGGCTGCCGCTACTTCTCATTGACAGAAGTCAGCTGAGGTGATGTGGGCAACAAGTAAGACTGCCTTTTGGCTGCCTCCCTTCACAACGGAGATCCCAGAGTAGATCCAGGACACGCTGATTTTGGGATTCTCCCCAAGAGGAACTGGAGGAAGTTGCCCCTTTGCTTCATCGACCATATCCAGAACAAGCGATCTGAAAATGCTTGGATGGATCGTACGGCCATTAGTGAAATGTTGATGTTTTTGCATGTGGGCTGGAGGAGGGCCATCCAGAGCAAGAAGCAGTCAGGACTGACTGGTGATACTTAAACTCCCTTTAATAGAATGGGCAGTGAATGGGACTTCTGTCACACAGCACAGCTCTAATCTAATCTTCCACTCCCATGAGCTGTGCTCCACCAACAACCTGCACAGAAATATGCAGCACTGCCGGCTGCCGACATCCTCCGGTCTGCCATTCAAATAAATACATAAGAAGAGAGAAAACCAATCGGATCTGACTTTGCTTACAGGAGATGCTCAGTGATTACACCCATTAATGGCTGGCAAAATCACTTAACAATGCTGTATTAATACACAATCATGAAGTGAATGACTGTGAAGAAACAGCACACAGGTTGTATTCACAGTAATGCGCTGTACGTGCCTATGACCTAATGTGCCTTAACTGCCATTCCTCCACTGTGAGGAACTTCATTATGACTGGAAACAATTAGTGAGAGCAACGTATGTAATGGGCTCTCAGCTTCCAACAGCACAGTCAATAGCCTGGAAATGGAAACTCTGCTCTAATCACTAATGAGAAAATTGTGGAGGGGCAAGAGGGAGGGAGCGAGTCGCTGGGGAGTGGGGATAAGACGAAAAGGCAGCTCGACACCAGTACAGTGAGCTGTATGATAAAGGTAGTGCAGCGTTAGACTATGAAATAAGAGCTAAATCTCACTTTCATCGTCACAACATAGATCCAGATCGTAATCTGATTCACGGCTTATCAAAAAGGTAATCATCTGACTTATTACTCTTCATCTGATCATGAGCTCCCCATGAATAACTGATGCATTTACTGCCTGCTTCGTAATTGACCCAAGCCCGAGGAAGGGTGTGACAGAAATCACACTGGCAATCAGCACGGTAATGGATTAAGCCTATATCCATAACAGGGACCAGCTCCTAGCAGGGAAAATGAGCAGACAAACACACAAGAGGGAGTGCTTCATAAAGCCCACTCGGCACCTGCGGTACAGGCTACAAAAGCTGCAGCTAATGTGTGCCGTTCCTCTGTGTTTCTGTTTTAATGATAGCCTAAACTCTATTTCCCCCTCTCCCATCACAGCAAAAATCAATGTTAAGGAAACACTCAAGTTTCCACCGAGCAATAGCAATTTCTGTCCAGACGGCTACGCAGCGAAGAGGTGTTTTATGGTGGTAATGCCACTGCACCACAGGCTATGATTGGATATTTAATAAGCAGGCCCGGGCTCCCTATACCTTTGTCTTCCTCTCTCAACTATGGGGTTTATAAAACCAGAAACCCACCACTAAATTAAACTCTCTGCTTGTGGGACGCAAGATGAAAAAACAGCGTCTTTGAAATCAATGCAATTATTAAGCATTTTTATGGGTTCAATACATTTATATCTCTGTGAAATGCTCTGAAAATAAATGGCGGAGCTCGGGTCTGCTTCATTTGCACGGTGCTTGGAGAGATGTGTTATTCGTATTGGTCTGACTCCCCTATACCTTCACATCCTGTTTCCCTAGCAATACCATTGTGAATTATTGATGTTACCACCATGTCTCCCTCCCTCCCTCCCTCCCCCAGTGCCTTACACACCAGCCCTCTGCAGGCATCTCCAAGCTTGACTGAGTCTCCGAAGAACAGGCTGCACACAATCCCAGTGACAATATCCAATAAAGCATAGCAGGGGGGAGGGGCAAGATGCACCCTGACATTTAAATCAATTGCTTTCTTACAACAACTCTATGATTTTTAATCCATCTTTATTACCATCGTCACTGCAAAGCCGAAAGCAGCACACCGCTTTCTATCACAGCAGACAGAACTAACTGAATCTCTTCATGTCTGTTTCTGGTATTTCAGTCCAGATGGCAAAAATGGCGTCTTAATATTAATATAGCTTAATGCGGTAATGCTCCTTGTGTTGAAACTCAAACGAGGAGATCTAGCTGTGGGTGTCACTTGTTTGTTAATGTTTCATCCCGAGATCTCTTTCTGCAAACAGTGTGTTTAACAGTGTGTGCAAAAGAAAATGCACAGATGTGTTTGAATTCCCAAGGTCTCTGAATGCATGTTTTATCACTCTGCCTCAGAGAGGTTGTGGGGGGGGGGGGGGGGGGGGTCCTGCCACCCTGAGTAGAAAACGACAGTAGCTGCCGCTGCTCCTTCATGCAGTGGAGAGAAAATCTACAACAGAAACATCACAACCACATGATTTATGCCGTATATGTGCTGCAGCTCCAAGTGCTTCACATTACAATACATTCTCTCTCTCGTCAGTTAATTAAATGTATCCAAATGGAATCTGTGTTCACCGTGGATTACTGACGCGTCGGCTAATCCCAGCAGATCAAGCAACATAAACCAGTTTGATCTTTCACGTTCAGATCCACACAGAGCGGTGACACATGACTGGTTTGTCTACATGTGTGTTTGGAAGCCAGTCCAGTAACCTCGGTTTGGATTAACAGATGTATCAGTATAACTTTCAATCCTGAAATACAGGTAGGACTGTACTCCTAATAATATTGACAACAGTATTATACAAAAATAAATATTTCTTTTAAGGCATATAAGCAAAGAGGAGAACAAATCTGTGTGTTTAGCAAAGCGTAGTGTCCTATTCACTGGTCTATGCAGGGCAACTGGGACGTTCAATCACAGGGATCAAAATCTTGTGCAAACAGCTTAACCTGATTACCACTCTTATTGAAATACAGCCAATTGTCAGGTTACGCCATGCGTGTAAATGGAAGCAGTGAGAGATGAAGAGTCCAAACCAAAGCCATTGTCTATCGCTGTTACCATTTATTATTCATATTTCTCTCTTTATGATGCCGTTAGCCGAGGCAGTGAACAAAACATGGCCGGCGTGTACACAGAAATAACTCACGTCTGTGCTTTAATATTTGAAGAGGCTGAGACAAATAGTTCCCCTGTGTGAAAACCAATAAACAACATTAAGTAGTCCGCTAACAAAAAAGCTGAAACGTTCTAATGGATGTGTTTTGTTATTGGTAAGCGGCAGCTGATTTATGCTGACAACTCTTGTCCGGGGCATATCGGCATCTATTCCCAGGTGGATCTCTGTCTCTATAACCTCTCAGGCAACCGGGCACTTAAACCAAATTGCTCAAGTAAATATCCAACAATATATATTGATCACACATAAAAAATGTGGACCAATTAAGTAACACAAGCTTCTGCCTAAAAAAAAGACAAAAACAATGTTCAATGCTTAACAAAAATGCATAAAAACAGCATCAAATGCTGCTGACATCTGTGGTGGAAATTATTATCTTTATTATGAACCTTGCTCAGCAGAGTGCAGAACTTAATCCTGTGCTTGAATCCTCGCACACAGCTTGCTAAGTTCTCTCAGGTATCGGAAAATGCCTGGAGCGCATCACCGGCAAGACACGGAAGCCAGTTAACATTAAAACAGGTAAAGCACAGAGGGAAAATCAAAAGGCTTTATGTGCTGAAGCCCCTCGGCTGTCGAGGAAGAACCAGCCTGCAGCCTGGAAAGACAAAATTAATAAATGGACTTAAAGTTACAATCAGCGGGAGGGGTTAGCGCTGCGGTGACAGCCCCCGAAAGTGAGACAAAGAGGGGGAAGGTGAGATAAAGGAAGAGCAGAAAAGCGCTGAAATGTCTGCAGCGCATTAATTGTTCATGAGAAGGTGCATACAAGCAAACAAAGCTGTGATGAATGGTCTCATTTGTGCAATGAGAAAGGCCCCGCCCGGCTCGTCTGCGATCCAGCTCCAGTCTCCTCTTTACTCAGGCTTATGCAAATATGGACCTCCATTAGCTGTGTTAACAGGTAACTGCTCCAAAGTGACCCCCATTGACCGGGCCGCCACAGCGAGGTGATGGATAGTCCACCAATACTGATTCAGTGTCACTCAGGGCAGAGGGAGGTGACTTCATCCCTCTGAAAAATATGATAAACAATCAGGAACACTTCGATTTATCTTTGGACTTTTACTGTGTCGCTACCTCACAGAATTATATACATGCAGAGCAGAATATTTACAATCCACATCAACTTGCAGGCAAACTGGAAGCATGATTAAGCTATGAAACATTAATGATGATGCCCCAGTCTCTTCCCCTGTCCTCATACAGCAACATCTCTGCAGGGCAAATTAGGGCTTCCTAATACTCCAGACGTAGCGCTTCAGCACCAGACGTGACCACATTAATAAGGAGAAATTAGACAAACACAGAGAGATGTTTATTCGGGAAAAACATGCCCCGTGAGACCTCACTAGGGGAATAATAGGGCCAGGACAGTCGGCATAATGAGACGGAGAGACAGACAGACAGAGAGGTGTAGGAGACATAACATAGCGTGTGAAAAGGCACACAGAAAGACTCAAAATGATGGCGCTTTTACTTTTATTCCCCGCTATTCACTCCACTACAAAAAAAAGCAATTATAGAGAAAATGAAAGGTAACTGGGCGGCCAGCTGTAGCACTGATGACCACTGCTCTCAGTGGGAGTTCTTTAAATGGGAAACTACAGCAGTGAAATACAGCCGGGGCCCTGTCCCGCGTCTACCTCTGAATCTACTGATTAAACTGCTTTAACAGATAAATATGCTTAATTACGTACCAGAATGTACTCGCGTTGGAGTACGGGAAAGAATGTAATCAATTCGGGACAGAAATGAGGTCCAAACAACAGCAAAAATATGAGAAAGCTCCTAATCCCCAGGCATCTGTTTGCACAGCTACCTCCATGCATACCACTACAGGCCAGCGCAACGCCATGAGTGGGCGCCGGTTTGTGGCGGAGCTCGCCGTCGTGTGAGCCGGTGTCGCCAAGGGTCATATTGACACCTGTGTTGTGAATAATGCATGACCGCATAACGGCTTTTTTTTTTTTTTTTTTGCTTTAATAAAAAGGCCGCAGAGGGAACAGCCGGAATGAAAATGCCACAAAAGCTGCAGAAAGGTCCTAATTAGTGCAACCCCCTATATGCCTCTATCCCCCACAACAACAACAGCATTCACACCACAGGAACCAGATATGGAACATGAATCACCGCCTCCACGCAGGACTGAGGTGTGCAATCTATGGCAATAAAAATGCGTGTTGCATAGCCGCGGCGCTAACAAGCCACGTGTGCCTCACCTAATACATGTACAGTATGTGCACACACAGCTCATAACAAAGCAGACAAAATGCGGCTTAATGCTGCACAAGATTCATTTACTTTTTATCATAAGGAAAATTACCCCAGTGGTCAACTGAGGCTCCAGTTGTTTACCCAGTATCATATTTCCCATTGCCACCAGACTGATTGGATTTACTGAAAGCAATATGACAGCTTGATATCCTGTCATAAATAAATCGAATGCGCATGTATGAGCAGTAAACATTAACACAGAAGTCAAGCTTTGAGTGGCGCTGGATAACACATCAACCCGCAGTGTGGGAGTCAACAAACACCCTCTTGCTTTTGGTGATTTGACTCAAATATGATACAGAGCACATTATCTGCATAAAACAACAGAACACAGTCTGAGTCTGCTCACATTTCACTGGTGTCGTGTCAGCGCCACGTCGGCCTGTAACATCTGGCGGTTTGTTCCATCTTCTAATAATGTGTCATGTGAAGAAATGAAATCTTTCTAACGGTGCGGTATCTCTTTCATCATCACCCCTGGACCTCGTGTGCGTCTCACATCCTCCTCAGACGCTTTCAGGACAGGAAGTGTTTCTCTGTGAGTGACAGGAACACGGCGTTGAGATGCTGTAATCCCGGTCCAGTTCTCCCCTCCATCCCCTGAGGATTTGTAGAATATGAGGCAGAGCCCAAAAGACGAACAACCACACTCTCTCTCGCACACACACACACACAAAAACCCATCCCTCCTCATCTATACCCTTATCACCAGCTTTGACCTCTCACCTCAACTCCAAAGTGAGACTCTTTATTAGTCTGCCACATCCAATAAACCCTGCCTTATAAGAGAATGAAAGCCGGCCTCCCTTCCTGCTGTTGAGGGATCAGAGCAGAGGTTGAGACAGCTGTATCAGACGTTCTTCAGCCATATCACAGCCAATCAGGACATACTGATTAAGGTAACCAGCCAATCACCCAGCCAGTAACCACAGATGCTCCGACGACCCTGGATGTAATCAATTCTCAAACTGAGGCAATATTTCCATACAGCGATCATCTTTATCTGCCCAAAACAGTGTTATTCTAGAGAGGAAGAGCTTAATGTGCAACACCAAACAAAGTTACAACAAACATGCATGGTTTTGGATTCGAGAGCAGAATTAGAGATGGTGCATAAATATTAAAACTATATTAGCAAATACAAAAAAATAAGAATTTTACTTTTACTTACCAAATTATCAGTATAAACCATGCTAGCATGCAACAGCCATGCTAGCAGCTCTGAGTAGCTGTACACAATATGCTTTGCACTAAATGCTAATGCTGGTATGGAAACATGTTCACAATGACAACGCTAACATGCTGATGTTTAGCAGGCATAATGTTTCCCATGGTCACCATTTTAGTTTAAGGTGTTAGCATGCTCACATTTGCTATTTGGCGCACAGCTGAGGCTAGTTTGGGATGCATTTGGTCAACAAAGTTACTGTGTGTGCACCAAATTTCATGGCAATCCATCCAATAGTTGTCTAGATATTTCACCTAAAACCGCAAAGGTCAACCTCTTGGTGGCGCTAGAGGAAAAGTGAGATTATGGAGGGAAAGGAGGGCTGTTATACTCCAATTGAAGCTCAGTCTGTTTGTTTCATGTCTGCATGGGTAACACTCAACATTCCCGGACACACACAAAGACACACATACACACACACACACACACACACACACACACACACACACACACACACACAAAGATGGATTACATTTCGCTCGTCATAATGGAACCATCTCTGTGAAATGGCACCAAGCGGTCCAGCATATTGACCATAACTGAGCAGCGGAGATAAAGATGAGAAGCGGCAGAGCAATCAAACAATGAGCTACGATCCATCAGGGCAGCAGATCAACAACGATCAGAATGAGAGCAGTGTGACCGGAGCCTTTATCCCGCTCATTGTCAGCATTGGCGGAAAACTAGCTCTTTAGCGATAGCAAAGCTGTTAGATTCAATTAAATCCGCATCAGTTTACCCACATCAGGATATCACAAAGACGAACGCTTCAGCCTGACAAGCAGGTCTGAAAAGAGCTTTTTAATTAAACGTGCAAGAAAGAAAGCGAGTCCTACGACACAGAAACTTCAAAACACATCTGACATAAATTCAGAACACTTCCGCTTGTAATTAGGTGTCAGGTGATGTAGGGTCTGAGCCACCGGCGAAGAAGACAGTTCCATTTCGGTATGGAACACAGAAGAGTTAAGGCATTTTCCTTCCACTGTATTAACATATTCTCTCAGCTCTGGAGTTCTTTGTGGAGTGAATGGTAGTGAAATGAAAGAGCAGACTCTCTGAACATAACCTCCAGTGAATTATCAGCGCTACGCCTTGCATCGCTCTCAGGCTGTCTTCAGGGTTTAAGGCCACACAGCGGAAAACCTTTGACAATTCACAAAGGATGCTTTTACAAATGAACACGGCTTACATTATAGCCAGGCGTATATTAGAGCTTCTATAATAATACAACACAGAGAGGGTAAAAACAATGAGGCACAGTGTTTGACGGCGGATTCCGCTTCTACTGTCCGACCGTGAGGATGTTTTAACCTCTGCAGACCAAACACTGTCCTCCCCCCCCCCTCTCCAATTGGCCGAACATTTCTATTTATTAATCAAACATGTCAGACAAAAGAGATTTTTAATTCCCCTGAGGGCTCTGCAGCCACAAAGGCATCTTATTTAATCACGCATGGGCTTAATGTATACTGTGCTCAGAATCTACAGAGGAATTAAAACACGTCTTTATTTCAGGAGCCAGGCGGCAGGCTGCCAGGTGTGGCGCAAAAACACGTAAATGCATAAAAATAAATCACATGAAATGCACATTAGCACATATCTGCTTTAATGTTTAACCACAGTGCTGATGTAGCAGCGTGATGCATCACATTATGGAGCGTGATAGAGTGCTTTTCATATTTCATATTTCATTTGTTGCCTTATTTTTCCCAGAATGAAAACCGAATGTTTCCACAAACCCACCCCAATAATGTAATAATGTTTAACCACAGACTTTGTAACGGCAAACTCCCACGTGGCATGAATGAACGCCTTGTGCCATAAGTGTTGCTCGGGGAAATGAGAGCTGTGGTGGTCCTGCAGATGCAAATGTGCAATTACACGAAGTACACAGATGAAACTGAAAGGAGACTGCATCATAAATAAACATGCCAATGCTTAGGGTAAATGTGTAATTTATTCTATTTATGAGTCAATGAAAACTGTGGAAGTAATTAGAAACATTCTGATCTTGATACATCAATATTTCATTATGATACTGGAAGCAAAGTTTTGGAAAGGCCGGGATATAAACTGTAGTAATATCAGATAAACAGTTTTACATTCCAGTGTGAATATCGACTTTACAGTCAAACCATGTCAGCCTTTAAGAGGGATCAGTGTACAGCGTTTTACAGCCAGATGGGCTGTAATATCTCCCATTACAGAGTTCTATATGTCACATGTGGACAGTGTGCGTCATTTGACAGAGAGGACGAACGACTGTTCTTGTGTGGTGGCAGATACTCTCTTTGTTTACATCCGTCTGGACCCAACAGGTGAAAAGTAAAAACTTCCTCAGCGTTTTCCATTGCTGGACCCGCCGCGACCCTGACGAACGAAAGAGGTCGTTTCCGAGCTTTGTTGACAAACTTCCCAACCTGCTTCCTGTTTTCAGCTCATTGTTAGATATGATTTCCCAAGGCCACGACCACGACTCTGACCTCACTTCCAGACGGGTCGTTTCCCACGTGACGTAACGCAGGACAGAGTTTATGCGGCTGCATCTCATCGGACCAGAATGAAGTTCAACAAGAAGAGAGACGCAGTCATGGCAGAGCACGCACACGCTGATGAGAGCGTCGCATCACCTGAGGCTTTTGTGTGCTGTGACAGATGGAGAACAGTGTTGCAGAACAATGTTTTCTGGACGTGTGATTGGAAGGGCAGTGGGTAAAATCCACACTGCTGCACAGTCACAATTAGAGTGATTGATTAGACTGCTTCACCTCTTCTCTGGCCGAACGAGAATAACTGCATTGCACTGGTTTTCTCCCAATAAGCTGAAAGGTGGGTTGTTTTCCCGGACAAAGATTTCAGCGGCTGTAGATATTTACCATTCACTAGAGCACAGCCTGATCACAACTGGTCAAAGCTTCTGATTGATCCTGCAATTCATGCAAGCGAGCGCACACTGGCGACACTCCAGTTCCATCTGTATGGGGGATTTACGCAGCTACAAAGACTTGAACAAGCAAATCATCTCACTTTAATAATATTCTTTTACAGCTTTCAGATTGTCTTTCACGAGCTTGCATCATTTAGCCAACATCGTTAGGTGCCAAGCACTAATTAGGCAGCATTAATCAATAATAAACACCAACGCTGGAGCACTGCAGACCTCAATTATGGATGTAACAATCCTCAGAGCTTAATTTGACACATTTATTCCTGCAGGTTTTCAGATTAAGCAGTGACAAGCTTTGAATGAAATCTATATCAATCACAAGTTAATCTGCTTTTGCTTTAACTGATGACTTAAGTAAGTATGAAATAGTATAATGTTAAAGAGTTTAGAAGGTGAAGGCGGGCACTCTGGAGCTGCACAAGGCAAAGCAGCTGCTTACAAGCTTGTGTGCGGATTAAATGGCACTTCAGTACTTTAAGACTATAAATATGACATACAGATGGACAGTGCAGACGTTTCTAGGGACTGTTTGATATTCAAAAGTCAGATTTAATGAGACTGACGCTCCGCTGCACCTGCAGGATGCCACCTGTCCAGATGTGGGTGAACACACCAGCATCATTATCCTCCTCCCCGTCCTCTCAATAAGTGTTTCAGTGTTCGTCGTAATGACATAATGCGGTTTTGTAAGGTAAAATAGCATCGGTGCAACATGACATTTGCTGATTGCACTGTTGACTCACCACCTGCTGCAGCGCTCCAGGAAGGAAACACTGTAAGAGTTAGATGCGTGAAGACGACACAGTGTTGAGTCCTTCGATAGTGATACGTAACCTTACATTTCTCTCAGCCGTGACTGACGCATGGTGTTTATGTGTGGAGTGAGGCAGGAGAAACGCTGACAGACTCACTAAATAATGACACCACTAAGTCATGTTTATTGGCTGTCTGGTCCGGTTTGGTTCTCTTGCTCACAGGTGCACATAAAATAAGTGACTCAGCCTCTCTAATTAAGCAACATAATATAATGTGATGGACAGATTTATGCACTCTAATTTAAGACTACTCATTTGCAAGGTAATTATTATTAGGGTTAATTATAATAACCTCCTGAAGAGCCGTTTTCGATCTGGATTTGCGGTAAACGAGGAGGATAACAGGGATTTTGTATAAGAATGTTCAAATGTTTTACCATCAGCCATCTTTTCTCATTTATCCATCTAGTTATTTATTTGGCTTTCATAATCTGAGCTCCTCGCAGCCATCTTCTCTTAAGCAGGGATATGGATTATTCAATTATGTTTTAGGATTGCTTTTTTGTTTTTTGCTGTTTTTACTTTATGACTTAACAGTTTCGCTCTTATTTGCCAAAGTGGAAGATTACATCCAAACGACAGAGCACACAGAATTTTTCAGCGCAAAAAAGTGGTTGCCAGTAGGGGCAATCAGGCCAAATGAGGCGGCAGACAGTGGTCCAAATGTGGTTACCCAGGGCACCTGGACAATCGTTAGGGACGAGGATTGGAAAATTGTTACGTAAGGAGCTATTGTGACTCAGTGGTTAGTTAGTAACAATCCACTGAATTACGGTGGATAAACAGTGAGTTCATTTGTTTGTGGCGCCTTCTTGATGCCATTTGAGTATAAGAGGAACACCCTGCCAACCGAGCGCCTGGATCTGCTTTGTTAGATACCAAGAGCGTGTGAGAAAATATGTTTTATAGCAATCTGGGTGAAGCGACCCTTCGAGGCCAGCCCTGGCATTAGTAGTATAGTCAGAGAAAGTAGATCCTGTGTGAAAATCACAAGGCCAAAAGAGGAGCAAAGACGAACCGGAGCGCACTGCACCTCGAAGACCAGCAGGGGAACAACAATGTTCTTTACATCTCACTAAAACACCACAGCAGGATTTATACACCTCGAGTCAACAAGGCAGCTATTTAGACAAGCGAACAGGTAGAAAGAGGTGCATCGCATGAGGACTGAAACTCATGAATGACAAAGAAAAGCATCAGATCCTCACACCTGAGAAGCAGGAACCAGAGACTGAAATGATTAATCGAATAGCCGCAGATTAATTTTCTGCAAAAGGTTTTTTCGTTTCCTTCTGCGACACTCGGTCTTACACAAATGCAAAGAAGCCGGAGGAGTGGCACTTACCATTTGCATATGCATCGCCACATAAACAGATGCACACAGCAGCAACTCCAATTCCGCGCTTGCTTTGCATGTGAAAGGGTTAACAAACACGGGCTTAAATCATAATTTAACTGTCGCTTCTCAAAGGCAGAAATCTTAAAGCAGAACACAAAACACTTCGGCGACGAGGCTCCTGGTAGATGAATGTGGGGGACGTCAGGTGGTCTGTTCGAGTCAAAGCACAATGCACGGCACTCGTGTGTGAGACGACCGGGACGGGTACGTCTCTTCGCTGAGAATCAGGTAGACTGTCTGGTCCAACCGATCCCTCTTGGAGGACTCAGGGTGTAAACCTCAGGGATCGATGGGTTTGTTGTGCACACCTGTACAAACGTTTGAGGGCAGTGAAACCCTCATGGTCCCTTGATGATGGCACTTTCAGCAAGATTGTGTCCTTGTCAAGGTGCAAGAATCACCCCGAACGGTTTGAGGAGGTTCAAGTGAAATGACGTTAATGATCCAGCCACCAGAGTCCATTGATATCAAGCCCACTGAACGCCTCGGAGGTGAATTCAGAGGAAATATGCACTAAAATGAGAGCAAAGCACCGACGTCTGCTTAGATTCAACACAGACCGCCTCACGAGGGAAGCTGCAGGTCTGTCTGCCACGTGTTCCGGCTAACATCAGGGTCAAAGGTGCTTCAGTGAGCATCTGAACAGAGATTGATGTTTCTCTGGTCACTGAGTGTGTCTGATTGTCCGGCTCATTAAAACAACAACACACTGGAGTTCTGTTTGAGGACACGTGTGTGTGATTTTTAACGCCTGACTGGAAGAGCTCAGCCTCTGGTCAAATCCTGAGATCGCATCCATAACCACGGAAGTCATTTGTCAGCTTCGCACACGTAAAAACACCACCTGCATTCCATGTTTTTTAGCTAATACATCTCCCCAGGCATTTCCATTTTGCTGCTCCTGTTGTTGTTGCTGGTGCATTTCCCTGTAAAACTCATTACAGAGAGAACGAATTAGAGGGAAGTATCTAGGTAAGACACAACAGCGCAGGCACTCGAACAGCTAATTGTAATAACCTGACACAAGTGAGTAATTTAGCTGCCTAAAAACGAGCCCTGAGATCTAGAAGGAGCACTTTAGAAGAATGGATTAGGCTGGAGGCCATTACACACCAAGACATTTACACAGAAAAAGAAGATCCATCTTTCACTGGGCTGGATTTGAATATTAAACGGCCCTGCTTTCCATTTTAGGAAAAAATCTGAGATTATCACACAAGACGTTAACATAATATTGTCCATATTGCAGTCTTTGTTCCAGACTGCCCTAAAAACATCCATTATTTATCAGAAATCTTCGACCATTAATCATATACGACGTGCCAGTTAAGTCAGTAATTACGGAGAAATTGTGATCGTGCAGCACTCGCTTAATGGGCAAAAATTAGGTCATACTTTAAGTAAAGCTTGATTACATTTCATGTTCCGGTTCCACACGAGCAACGCCGACAAATAGACTTTGTTTTCTGCTGATGCATCAATTGAAACAGTGATAGATTTTAAGTGACATATTACTGAACAAATGTGCTCTATTAATGTGCAGTGACATTTTTCACTGCTCTACGCTGTGATTTACACACTGATGTGGCCTGTTTCTATTGGCAATAATGAGGAAAGATGTCCCGACAGCTATCATTTCACTTAGCCTGCAGAGTTTTGACCACTGACGGCGCTGTGGAGCAACGTGGCTCCACGTGCTGTAAATGTGCTCTTTCTAGCATAACTTCAGGGCTTTTATTTTGGTAAAACTATGACTGTTTATTACATACATTACAGCTGGACAGCAGAGGAGACAATTATGCTGCAGAAGTCGTCTGAGAAGTTTCTTTTTCTCTTGTTAAAACTTCACTCCGGCGTTATAATACACAGGAACTGACTGAATTCAAGCCGACCACGGCTTCTGTTTTCCATCAGTGAGAAAACTACTAATTCTTACAGCCACATTTCAAGCCTGCAGGGGTGCCTGCCTTATTTCAGGCCACTTAAATTGTATAAAAAAAAACATACAATGCAAAAAAGATTAATATTTCTCCTGTTTTAGCCGTATTCAATAAAGACTCATGTAACTGATTGGATGACAGTACATTCAGAAAAGGGCTTGCGTCACACCCAAACTCAGGTCTCGACCCACTTCTTTCATTTATTTCAAGTACAAACCAATTAGACGCTGATTTTCCTGAACTGCCGCTGTACTTCTCTCCAAAAAAAGCAAGACAGCCACCTGGAAACAGAATTAGTGGCACCTTTATCCCCACCGATTTATTTCCCTGGGAGGAACCAGGGCACATGACTCATTCTGGGAAGGAGGTTACATCATGAAAAGGTGCCGAATGAAACAGACCACACGCTAAGAGACGAAGGCTTTCCACCATGAGCTATGCACAGACCAAAGCTTGCACCTCCTTAAAGAGGTGAAAGATACAACAATACATCTGTGATAGTATGCATCAGCCGAATGACTTTTCTTTCTTCTAGTCTAGTGGCGTAATGTTGGTATGCATCTGACACAGCTGCTGGCACTGACGCACCAGAAAATGAGAAGGCACTAGTCACCAAAAGTTCAGAGGTGAAGAGAACGGGCTGAGGAAGCTGATCAGAGCGGCAAGAAAACCCAGCTCCGCTATTCATCTTGCCATGCTTATGCAGTGTGTACTAATGGGCTTCCTGCAGGTTGCTCTCTGCTCTACCCCATTTCCCCAATGGAGCGCTCCCTCCCTGCAGCAGAGCCAGGCTGTGCTAATTCTGGAGACATCCAGGACTCAAGGCCCGAGCCCCGTCGACTCCCAGGTGGGAGGGGGCTGCACAATATGAAGGTGACAGCGAGATGAACCCCTGCACGAAAAAAAAAAAACAGAGCATCTGTATAACCCAAGGGGTTATGTGCTTGGAGCAGGGTGCAATTGTTTTCCTCATTTCCTCAGGCTTGTAAAGCTGATCCACTATCAGCGGCGGGCTGGTATGCCACGAGCATGGCAATGAGCTTGCTTTCTCTGGGCCTTTTGACATTTCTTGCCATGTAATAGCAAGCAAAAAGCTATTAAACTGGTAATCAATTGATGTATCTGGAGGGAAAAAACATTCTGAGGGCGCAGACATTCTCCAACGTGATTGAAAGTTTCTTGTTTAAGGTGCTTACCAAAGTGTCGACACAGTTTATTTCTTTTGGGACGCAGAGGCCGCTGCGTTTAATTTTCTGAATAGCTTATCTGCAAAATGGCATAGAAGAAAAAAAAAACAAAAGACACATTTGTGGAAAACTAAAACACACTGACCGAATTAGCCACAACTCAACTGGCCACACACCACACAGACGCACACACTGAATTTGGGTCCAATATTTGTGTGAAGATGGTCGAAAATCACATGAGCTGCCAGTAGGTGTTGATAGGCCTGACAGATTGTAATCGGGGTGACATCAGCTCCCGGCTCTGACTCATCCA
The DNA here is from genome assembly GCF_051107435.1 of Chaetodon auriga. Classification (NCBI taxonomy): domain Eukaryota; kingdom Metazoa; phylum Chordata; class Actinopteri; order Chaetodontiformes; family Chaetodontidae; genus Chaetodon; species Chaetodon auriga. The sequence continues at coordinate 22,526,457 of NC_135078.1, read as the reverse complement.
GGCCCTCAGGACGGCGTGGAGACAGACAGCAGCGAGGTGACGGGGAGGTCATCACACACACGTCAAACCACATTACATCATCCGACACTGAAAACCTATTCTTTGTGAACTTTGTGGGATCCGGCAGAGCATCGAAGATATATACTGTACAGAGCTTATGGTTGCTGTAAAAAAGAAAAGATGGGCCAATTTTCTTTTTTTTTCTACGTGTGCGCGCCTGGTGTTTCTTGAAAGCAGATTAAATTTTACTAAACACTACAATTTGGTGGGGCGCCTGGGTGGCAGAGAGGAAAACCACTTGGCCACCATCACAGCGACCCGGGTAAGCAGGATTTGGAATCCGCTGCTCCAAAATGTAAGAAAAAAGGAAAAGACAGCGAACACATCAACAGTGTATTGAGATAGTAAACTGAAAACAGCAGCACAGCCCTGGATTCACATTCTATCAGTGATATTACTGCCGTGACACTGTGCCTGAATGTATTACTCAGACTTATTTGACTTAAAGAAGGGGATGTGATTGAGGATGCAAATTGCATCCATCAGATTCATCGCAATGCCACAGCTCAGATGCATTTCACACTGAAAACTGTTACATGAGATACAAAACAGGCAGCAAAAGCATCTCATGTCCACAAAGAAGCAAAAGTCTGTTGTGGATACAGACGCGGCGCTGCTTACCAAACTGTCGCCCGGGATTAGTTTCATCTCGTCTGCGTAAAGAATGACACAGCTGCCAAGGAAGCGCTGCTGAAATCAAACTCGTGTGCGTGCGTGTGTGTGTGTGTGTGTGTGTGTGTGGTCACTTTCCCTCCATCATGGCTCGTACATACGTGCGGCACAGCTCAGCCGCAACGGCCTTCTAAAGGAAAAAGACAGAATTGAACTGCTCCCGCTTATTTCACAGATTTTCCAGACAAATAATTTCAGGTTTGTGCCCGCTAGCGCCAACCCTCTGTCCGTCCCGCTCTCCCTGGCCTATAATTACATGCCATTCATTTGATTTGTTCATTAGTTCGAGCCTCGGCTGGGTAGAAGCAAAACGGAACCCACTTATTAGTGGTTCATGACTCTGCTCTCTCCATGGTGAGCTCTAAAGCTTCGGTGGAAAACAGCAGCGGAGCGGTGGAAGAGGGGAAACTGGCGGGAAGACCTTATTCTAACCCAAAGCACACGACGTCATGAGGAGAGACAGCAGGGGAAGCGTGCTGTCATAATAAGCGCATATCCATAAAACCTTGCACGTAAAAACACTGGCAGGGTGTTCAGGAGGCCGACGAGGCAACCAACAAGTTTTTGCGAAGACGCATTTTTTCTTTCTTCTCCTGCATCGTTTTCCATCGTACAGCATGTGGTGCTTTTGAGACAATTTAATCAAATCAAAGTTAATTTAATCCACTGAGCGTACGTCATATTATCGTGCACTGCAGCTATTTTAATACCTGAATGTGACAAGATCTAGATCTGATTAATTTTGGTCTTTTCAGCTCATTTCAAGCGCTCAGCCGAGTCATTTTTCCAGTTTCTAACACGTGTGGACCTCTCCTCTCTCTGACAGCCCCGCCACTCACTTTTAAATAGTTTGAGCTCTTACGAAATCTTCAGAAAGTCATCGGTAATGACTTCTGACAGTGACAATCGCAAAATCCGCCTTCGTCTGTGTCGTCTTGTTGAAGGAAGTGCAGCTGCAGATGAGCTGCTGCGCCCCATTTTCCACCATAAGCTGATCATTTGCAAGCACGAAAAGGCGAGAAGCAATACATCTGATTTAAGAATGCGACGCGCTGAGCAACTTTCTCTGCACGGTCTTATAATGAGCCTCTGCCGTCTATCCATATTCTCATGACTAACTCCAGGCATTCATATTTTATAACTATTTATTCATAACTACGGGCAGGTATGCAGGTTGATGTCAGCTGCACTCTTTCAAATCAAATCATGCTAATCATAAATATGCATCAAGGGGTTTTATAAATATTCACTGATACATAGCGTGGCCTCAATATACATATAGAGTTCAGAATTCAGCATTTATTTTTTATTGTGTTTATTAATTTATATTTAATTTTCCTGTTTTAAATTTTCAAGTAGCTGGTGATGAATATATGTGCTGTAACCAGTCAGCAGTGAGATCTAAAAGTGCACAGGAGAGACCGGGAACAGCCAGGCACAGCGGCTTCAAGCTAAATGCTAATGTCAGCAGGCTAACAAGCTTCAAATGATAACACCGACACGTGGATGCTGATCACACAGCTGAGGCTGCTGGGAATGCCGTTTGGTTTATGACCAAAAAATACCTGCTGGACAAACTAAAAAATCTGACCTGAAGACAGCTTTAAGAAAAGATACTTTCTGGAAACATGAACGTCCACAGAGCTACACACTGCTAGCATGGCTAACAGCTGCTCGTCAGGATGGTTGACAGCTTCAGCTTTGCAAAACGTTTGATTTCAGGGAAAATAATGTAAAATAATGCACAAATAATCGTAGCACTCGGCGACATCGTGACCACCTGATACACGTTCTCTGCAGCACAAACACGCGCGGTTTAGCCCACTTACTGTGGCTTCACTGTGAGGTTTTCATGTCGTCATTCAGCATGTATCAAAATAATAGAACAGATCACCAAGACGTTATGAGATAAATATTTCAGATGGTGCGAATAAAAGCGAGAAGAAAGGAACAAGAGCCGTAACCACTCTCCACGTGAGATCAAAAGCCAGGTTCTTTATTCTCAACACACACCGAGATCAGATGAGAGCTGCTTTAACGGACTGTCATAGCGACAGGGGAGCATTACACCCCAGCGGTTTTCATCCACATGAAAAGCAGAGCGGCAAAGCATGAGGTCTTCAAACCACACAGCCGATTCTTTTTCTTCCTTACAGTAACGGCAGCAGACAGTGTCATCACCCAGCACTGCGGGAGAAAGAAGCTTTATGCCTCATCAGGGTGTCACCATCCAATCCTCACACAATTACTGGATATGCTGCCGCTGTAATTAAAGTCTCCTTTCAGCACTCCACACAGCGTGACCTTTTCCAATGCAAACACTCATTGTCCCGGTTAAACCCAGAGTCCCTCCACTGGGATGTAAACGGACATTTTAATGTTGGCGAAAAAGAAAAAAGTACGCGCTGAAAAAAATGGGAGCTTCATCTGGGAAACAAGGCTTGAAGGGTTTCAACCATCATTTAAAGATAAGGCAGCAACTTCGGCAACAAACGCTCGAGGAGACAGAATACCCTTGATAGGCACCATCATAACCTATAATCAGAAGATATGCAAATGATAGAGACGTTTCCCCTGACGGCGCGGTGCCAGTCATCTTTTGGTTCCCGGGGAGCTCTCCTGTCAGCGCTCACGCCGGAGAACGGCAGCGATAGCAGAAAGGACTGTTTGTTTAACATGTCACTGGAGGAGCCGTGAGGAGAGGGAGGAACCAGAAGGAGCAGCAGGATCCGTCTAGAGAGGGTACGGTCCTCTCTGTCGCTCCTGTGGGCCTGGAAAAGCACAGAATCGCAAAATCCTCGCAGGAGATAGACGCTAACACGTTTTCTATCTTACACAGCCGTGTCTTTAAATGTTAAAGAGTTAGCTGCAGTGTCGTTTGAAAGAGTCCATATATGAGGTTTTCCAGCCACTAGGTGTCGCACCAGAGCACCAGCAGGCGCCACCTCCCCGCTTCCTTCATGTTCTCAGCAAGAAAAGACGCTGAACACAAAGCGAGACAAAATAAAGTTCTCTGGACGAGAACAAGTGGCGAGGAACGCAGGAGGAAGCGCATCTTTACTGCTGCTAACAATCCAGTTAATTTAGTGACATTAGGAGCAAATTCAGCTTTCATCTGCCAACTGAGCTAAACCTCTGGAATGAAATTATTAGCATGCTTGCTATCCTGCTAACGCTAGCTGCCTAAAACATGCAGTAAAACGTTCTTCAGGTCGCTGACGTTTGACTGCTTCAGCTGTACGTTCTGTCCTCCACCGTATCTTTACACACTAAATGTGTGTTTGCTGCGATATTAAGGCTCAAAATCTCACATGCTGAACCTCTGAAGATTAATCACGCACATGAAAAGAAGCTTGATTATACATCGCACATTTTCTCCCAGCTTCCCTCCCAGAGACAAAGCGTGAACACACACACACACAAGCGTTGGCCCTGTTCTGTGAAATGACACCCTATTTTGTTCTCATTTAAGCTTTTTACATTCAGTAAGAGGGTGAGGTACAAAGGGCCTAAAGCTGTCTTGGGTCATTAAACCACACATTTTCCTTCTTCTTTCAGAATGTGTTTTCTGGCACTTACAGCAGAGAAAGCTGACAGATTAGACAGGGGGCTCCTTCACAGGCCGGCTGTGGGCTTCAGCGGGGTGGGCTGCTCGCCGGCGCTCGGGGCAGCGAAACCACGCCTGTCACTGTTTGACGGGCCAATCCAGAAGTGCAGTCGCAGGGAGGTAAGATTGATGATATTATGTACTCATGCGGGATCTGAATGCCAGCACACTCCTGTGATTTAATCCCTGTTCCTTCATCAAACATCCAGGCGCAGCAGATGGACTGTACAGCGCCAAAGCTCTCCTTCCCCGAGGCCGACGCCATAAGTGTCAAGACCACCGTCACTAATCAATTCTTAGAGGCAGCGACTAAATGAATAGAGGACCTGTAAGACGTTATCAGCGTTCATTCATTCCCACTCTGATATAAAAAAAAAAAACTCAGAGTCTCAGAAGAAGATCAGAGTTTAGACCAAACGTATTTCTTTTCTGACACATCAGAGAAAAAAACTGGAAGATGGATTTGTCGTGACCTTGACCTCCACCTGTACATTAATGAAGCACAAAAAAAACACCTCCCGTGAAATCCTCCGTGGTGGCTGCACTGATATATGTCTGCGTACATTTCTACACTCAGATGAAAGCCGGTCACGATGAACATTTTGCTTCCCTTGAACCCACTAAATGAAAAAAACATCTCGGAAATGAAATGGCTTGGATGCTGTTTTTGGTCCTGCACAAGCAGAACGCTTCCTGTTTGACGTGACTGACCCCTAGTGGTGATCGAAGAAACTTCATTTAAAACATGAACATGCACCCCTCTGTACAATTGTCAATACGGCAGACATATTAATCCCCTTGTCTCCTGTTACAAAGTAAAACACAGGGGTCAGGCTATACATTGACTCAGTCTGCTAACGCAAACTTGAGCACGAGAGTCAAAGCTGTCAGGCAATAAATCCAAGAATAAGCAGAGCTACACAGCCTAGATTAAGCCAACCATCCCCCAGTCAGACCACAAAGAATTCATTGTACTTGGACAGCATATAAAGAGGAGAAAGGAGAATGATTTTGGCAGCGATTTTCAATTACAGTTTGGTCTCACTGGCCTCAGCGGGTTACGAGGTCTCTCCCGAATGAGCGCGATGTGCCCTATGCTAATGCTACAAAGTGAGAGGCGACACTACTGCTGCAGAGGTGGTCATCACATAGAAGAAACACGGGACTGGAACACATCTGGACAGCAACTGCATATTCAAAACAAAAATGTGAAGGGCTGTCATCATCAGCACGAGCCAGAAGGACGGCAGGCGCTCATCAATGAGAGCTTTACTTCTCTCTCTGCTTACTTCTGTTTTTCTTCTGTGCCGTCAGTAGTGAAAATGTATGAACGTGTACTGAAAGACGTCTAAAACAGCTGGACAGCAACTGGATAATCACAACAGAAATGTGAACAGCGAGTGCTCGAAGGTCTGCATTCATCAGTGAGAGCTTTACTCTTTTTTTTGCTCTTTTTTCTCTTACAAGGTCGGCACTGGGGCTAACTGATGTCACAGGCTTTGTCCTTGTCCACTTCAGCTCCGTCTTTAGTCTGCGTTCTTTCTTAAAATACGTATTTCTTCTTTTTTTTCTCTCTCTCTCTCTCGTTTTCCTTTATTTTCTTTTGTATTGCCTGCAGCACAAATGTATAAATGTGTACTGAAAAACTGAAACAGCTGCACAGCATCTGTATATTCATATAAATGTGAACAATAAGTGCTCAAAGGACTGCATTCATTGTCTCTATTCAAATGTCCACACACACACGGCACACGACATTATCTGTGTAATGAAAAGTGACAGTCCTCTGTGCAGTGACTCATCTCTACGGTGGAGGAAACCTACCTGAGCATCCGAAGACACACGACCTCACATCAAACAAGAGGTGGCCACTGATGCATCATTGGTAGCGACAAATCATCATCAATACCACTCTACCACATTATCATCAATCTCTCCCTCTCCAAAGACCGAAGTATCTCTCCATGCTAAATCCTGAAATCAATGCATTTCTATCACTGGGAGGAATTGGTCTCCCAGTGATCTCTGCGGCTGAGTAATGTGAAATCTATCGCAGGTTAGTCCACGTGGCCTGGACAAGATCAAAGACAAGACCCCAGAAAAACTTTGTATTGATCAGCGGCCACAAGAATGCGACCGAGGAGCGAAGGTGTGAGTGGAATTTGAAACGCCTCCAACTGGAGATAAATCATCTGATTTCTGTGAGAAAAAAGCAACGGTGCTAAATTTCTTATTAAATTTCTTATGAACTGTTCGATTATCACCTTCTGTACTGACTAAATGTCATTTTTGACAGCACAATTCGGATTAAACTTGCAGACCCTTTCAGTCTGTGCAGCTACGTCCTGATACTTACATTTCAAATTGGCAGTGATTTGAACATCAGAGCCCCAGAATTAGATTTGATATGATGAGACTCACACTGTTTGACAATGACACTCTGCTGGTGGACAAGGCAACGATTTCTGTTTTACAGGGCGAAAACTCTTCCCTTCATGTCGCCCCACAGAGGCTCTACAGTGTTGGTGTACCCATCGTTCAAGCTGTCGCCGCACGCTTACCTTGGGCCACTTGGGATTGAGCTCACAAGCCTTCTCAGCATCATCCAGCGCCGCCTGGTGTTGTCCCAGTTTGAGGAGCGCCGCCGAGCGGTTGCTGTACAGGATGCAGTTCTGGGGGTCGGCTTGTAGGGCGTTGGTGTACAAATGAACGGCCGCCTGAAAGTCACCGCGCTGACACGCCTCATTGCTCTGCTGCACTTTCTCCATGAACTCCGCTTTGCTGAGACCATACCTGACGCCGCCGTCTCCAGAAACACAGCGGAGAGGTCGGCCCGCCGTCCGAGAGCCGAAGATTGAAAACTGCAGAAATAGAGAGGAGGGAGATGAATCCAACACTTGACTGACAGGAGTGCCCCTGAGCAAGACCCTCAATAACATACACACAGTATAGTAGTTGCTCAAGGAAAAGTACAAATATACAAAACTATTAGCATCAAAATATACTTGAAGCAGTAAAAGTTCTAATTATGCAGAATGGCCCATTTCATAACATACTTTACACTATTGGATCTATTTATTGATGCATTAATAAGTTCATCACTTTAAATGTTGCAGCTGTTAAAAGAGGAGCTCATTTCAATGACTGTCAATTATCATTTGTGTTAATAATCCAGATCTGCAAAGCAACCAGCAACTAAAGCTTTTAAATGAATGTGTAGGACTAAAAAGTACAATGTGTGCCTCTCTAATGAAAGTATAAAGCAGCAGAAAATGGCAATACTCAAGTAAAGTACAAGCCAACGTTAATGTCTGCTGTGAACAGCACAGTATAAAAACCAGGAGCGACATGATCCATAATCCGATACGTCTCCAGTGACTTTAATTCAGCTCCGATGGAAAATGACACAGTTGCAGCGAGACTGAGAGCATACGAAGAACTCTGACGTCCCACTGTGAAATCTAAATAATAACACGACTGCACGAAGCATCAGTGTGTCTGTGGGGGTGTACTGTGGCATGACCTAAAATTAAAAACAAGGCTTCCAAAACAAGAAGTTATTGTTCTGTCAGCAGTGTTTTAACCCGGATAAAGACCATCTGCACAGCACATGTAACTTTCATTTATTGTTAAAGTCCAAGGCTCATTCAATAATAAGGACTGGTTCATCAGAGTTAATAAATGTGGGTCTTTAGCTCAGCAACTTTTATCCTTCACGTCCTGCTCCTTCAAAATAAAGCCTGAATCTGTCCTGACGTTGATGACCTGTTCTTCCTCTCTCGTGCTCATTCCACACACCAATCTCCTTCTGCGCTCAGATAATACCTGGCTGAGCGCGAGGCCATCGGCACTGACGTGGGACTGAATCCGTTTCTGCTCCCATTCAAACTCAACTTGTTAACCTCCTCAACCAACTGGCAGCCAAACCATCTGAATGTGAGAGCAATTATCATATTGACTCACGTCTTACTGGAACTTCATCCAACCAATACAGTCTGATTGATTAAGTAGATGAGTGCCGCATCCATTTAACGGCGACGGTTTGCTGAGTGTTACTGAATCATGAAATTCATCTCGGGTTGCATGTTTTTAGGGCCAACTTCCATTATACCTCTTTCTCACCACACCTCCTCAGACTGAATTCTGGGATAGGGCAGGCCGGGTAATTACTTCCAGAGGCCCAGGGAGTCGAAGCAGCCGACATGAGGGCTTTGGGTATCAAGCAGATTTAACATCAAGTTACAGCGCTCTACCAATCAGACGCTTTCTTGCAGCCTTCATCTTTTCCACCTTTTCTTGCATGATGGCCAGTAAATGATCATTTCCATCACATGACAGCATGGAAAAGGATCGACTTCCTGCTTCTCTCTGGCACGACTTCACTTGGTTAAAAGATCAATTACGCTGCATTATCACCAGTAAACCAGTGGGATTTGTGCACCGGGGGGGTTAAAAACAAGACTTCACTTTTGGGGTTTGAGGCTACCCACCCTTCAGAAAGAGTGACCCCCACTTCACCACTGACAGCACAGTCACGCATGCTGCTGACATTCAAAGGCTCTGCTCCCACAGAAATGTCAGGAGAAGCATCTATTATAGATTAGTGCTTCCAGAGCTGGAGAGCATGCAGATCTCCCCTTGAAACAAACCCTCCAGCGGCTGACTTCAGCTGATCTGCACCAGAGAGAGGGGTGATTCTGCAGGAGGGTCAGCTGGTGCAACACACCGGGGGCTGCCTGCTGTATGTGGCAGGAAGGGTGGAGAGGGAGAGATAATGAGAGCCTGCACACAGGACACCCCACCAACTTCATCATGACGAGACAAAGAGACAGCGACGAGCCCAAAATGCAAACACAGTCTGGACTGCGCAGAGTTCCAGTTTTGTTGGGAATTATGAGGATTTGTTCATGGCAATAAACGCAAACTTACTGCCACTGGGGGATCCTGGCAGCGCGAGCTTCTCTGCGCATGCAGTGACAAAATAAGCGCGGTTTGGGTTTATTTTGCAATCTGTGCGCTCTTGCATTGACATTTTAAATCCCATTTCTGTTGGCTATTGTCTGCGCCAGGAGAGCCCGCACGTCCACCGTGCAGCTCAGTACAGTATGCATGACTGGAAAATCGATAGAGGTCTTTTACGAGGTTTGCGCAGGAATGGCCATTTGGTATTTCCTGTCCAGGACGCGAGGTAAAAAGTGTTATTCAGCGGGGAAATAAAGTGCCAGCGAGTAGAAAAATGGCAGCTCGCACGGCAGTGCACAAAGCAGCACTTTTTGAACGTGTTTACCTTTTCTTTCAGAGTCGCTTGCTTCTCCATCCTGTCTGACTGCTCTGGTTTGTGAGACGGGTTATCGCTCTCATCCCATCACACTCCTTCTTCGCTTTTTTTGTCGACCGTTTCTGCGTCCAGAGGTGTCCAAAAGTCAGCCAACAAGTCCACGCTGAGCCGCGAGGGTCGACGAGGAAATTCCACAAACACTGAGCCGAGTGGCGTCCAGGAGAAACTTTTCTCAAGGAAAGAAGTGCGCCATGTTGTCAAATCTTTTCCTTTTCCTTTTTTTTTTTTTTTTTTTTTTTTTTTTTTTTCGTGTCTTTTTCCCCTGTTGCCATAGCGGGTTTGGAGCGCTGTGCGGAGGGAGGCATGGAGGTCAGAGGGAGCCGCAGCCAGCTGTAGAAACGCGCCATTAATCAATGTATCAGTCGGTTATGCTTTGATTGGTTTCTACAGTTAGTGTTTGCTGTTACAAACCATTTATTTCAGGGGATTTCAAAGCAAATGGGAGCGAACTTTCAGGTCAGAGGCGTTCAAAGACTCAGTGAGGGCAGGGGGGAGATGAAAAGGGGGCACCTCTCCCAGCCTGCCGGTGCCCCACACCGGCGCCTCGTATTGTAGGTAAAAACATGTGTCTAAATGTGCAAGAATACATGATAAAGTGTCCTCAATGATCAGCGGCGCACATGCAAAAACCAGACGTCATGTTTCAAAAAGCACTTTTGCTATCGAGCAGCAACTGTCGTTACTGTCATCAATACACATTTCTCATCTGCAGACTTTCTTGTCAACACATTTGAACCAATGATGTAACTTACTGTGAGCAGTAATTCACCATTTTTCAGATCTACTTGAATTACTAACATTACAGTATCTTAGATTTTATTGCATTGTTCCTACATTCCCGTGTTTACATTTTTTTAATTAAGCTAGTAAATAATCCTGTCAGTCACTACACAGCATATGTGATGTTTCCATACTTCATCACACCCTCAAAAAGTAGTTACATGCATAAGAAAACATGCACATTCAAAAATATGCTTCTAACTGTGCAAGTAGCCAAACAAACTTTAGGACAGTGGAGTGGCATATGGGGTGACCAATCAGATTTCAGGGGTGGCCAGTGCCACTCACCTGGACACGCCTGGTGTGAGATGTTCAAAAGACAACAGATGAAAAACAACATTTTGCTGTTTCTTCAGTGTTGCACCATCTGAAAACTGTAGCTGAGCAGGAGAAAATACTTTGAAAATTTAGCTGAGATGAAATTCGGTGTTCAATGTCATTCACATCCACATCGAACAGACAAAGCAGATGCACTTTAAACAGGCTCAAACAGCGCCAGTCATTATTCGATAAACACAGAAAGAGTGAGGAGCACTCTGACATTTCTTCAGCATTAAACATAATGAGAGCTTCACTGTCAGGCATAAACGTAGATCCAAGCACTGTGCTGACATCTCATTAGGAAAATAGAAGTTGTCATTGCGTTCGTCGGGCCAGCACCATGTGGTTGTGAACAGTTCGGCCTGAGGTCGGCGTCAGAGGGAAACTTAATCAAAGCGGTTTATTTTCTGGTGAGAATGAAATTGTTCAGAGATTTGGATACATGAGTTCACATCAAGGGCCAATGAACAGTTAACCAGCAAACAGAAACAGCTGGATGACGGTTGTATGACGAGTGGTAGACCCAGAGAGTAAACAGGTGCTAAAGGGTTTGAAAGGGTCACAGGCGGGGGTCCTCAAATGAAAATGAATACTGCTTCTGCATGTGTGTTATTACTGAGTGACCTGTACACTGACATTCCACCTGCCTAATGAATGCTTTCACTTTTGATACCTGAAGTGCACTTTGCTGGTAATACCTTCAGTAAGTGCAACACAAAGTTTCACTTTAATCGAGTATTTTTACTCTGTGGTGTTGCTTCTTTGTGAATACTGACAACCAATCACAACCCGTGCAGGTGAGAGGCCCTGCAGGTATTTCAACTCTTTTTTTGTTCGGTGTTTCTGGAGCATTTTCCTGAATCTCTCACATCCTCCAAAGTTACTACAGATATATATTAATACATAACTGTTTCTAGCCCTTCAGACTAGGACTGCAGAATGATTTTAATGAGATTTTAGGCAAGAAGTCTGTGTAATAAAACCAGGAGCTGAAGCAGACTGCTCTAAGATAAAACATATTTTTTGTATGTGCAGTTCCTCACCAGCAGATGGTGTAACAATCCTTTACTGAGTAGCTTTCGGCCTTGACACCAGCTGTCGTGTAATTCCCTGCAAACTGAGGCAAAGTAACAGAAGTCCTGCAATAAGCCTTTTTTCACAGCAAACGTTGTGGCATGTCAGAGCAGGCAGGAAAAGCACACGTGTAATTAACAGCACTGATGATGGCTGCTTTGCATTTAGCTGTTTCCACTTTGGGGCCACTGGTATTGTCATGCTGGGTCACTGGCATGGCTTTCACTGGGACGTTGATAATGTAGCAGGCTCCACCTGTGCTGCTCCTACTCTGACATGTCAAAATGTCTCCGAGAACAAAGGCCGCCGTTTAAACTTTCCTGTGCACTTTCTATGAAAACGCGTCTTGCTTTCAGTTTGGCTGCTGCATATTTTTGAGAACACCCAATGGTTATATTTAGATTTACATCCACAGAAGCATTGAAATGAAGTTGGAGCTTTAAAATGGGTGGAGCGGGAAATGCTTTGCACTCCTGGGTTAAAGGTTTAAAATTATCCAGTAGGCTTTGTGCAAAATATGATATTAATAACATGGAAATGCAGCTTGTTTGTGTCACCATGTGAGCTTTCAACATGTAACACTGATCGCAAAGATAAAATGTAAATACCTTAAATGACAAACTGAGACAGTTGCTCTCATTTTAACTTTTTATTTAAAGCTCTGTTTGTGCATCACGTGGTCATGCCAAAAATCACTGCCAAACAAGGGAGTGACTTGACTGTAGCCTCCGTCGTGTCGTTTCTGGACTTTCTGCAGTTCTTCGCTGTGAAAGAGCAAACATGAAAAATTTAGGCCCACATTTTGTTCTGTTATTATGTTCATTTTACCATGAATTCATCTTCATGGACGCTTTCTTCGTGTAGTTTGGTAGCAAATATAGTGAGTGAGTGATTATGGATAAATGTGTATCTAACTGTGGACTGCTGCTACAGGTGCATTAAGTAATAGTCCATAAAATAAAAGAACACCCATGTGAACAGATGATTGAGCATTAAATGCATTGTGATAATAACATAAAATAAATAGATTTTTACTTTTACTGTGAGAGAGTTAAAGCTTCATTTCTCCACTAAATGACTGTTGAAAGAGGTTTTTTTGGCAGTATTTTCTGTTTTGTTGATGACTGTATGAAGAGATTTGGAAACTTGTTTTGATGTTTGTGTCTCCTTTTCTTTTTTTTCTGTTTATGCATCCAAACTTGAAGATCAAGCCCATATTTAACTATGACGTTATCCATGCCGAGCGCTGACAGATGCACTGTGCTCCCCAGACTTCCCTGCCTGCTATAAAGCTTGGTTTCAGTATTTCTACTGATGTAGCAGCTCCTGATGGGTATGGTTAAATATACAGGCCAAATAACCTGCAGGTTACTTAGTGCATAGACCAGGGAGACCCAAACTTTTTCCCTTGAGGGGCCAAAGCTGAAACTTAATGGAGGCAAGCACTTATTGTATTGTGTTGTATTGTTAAGATGAAGAGTGGGATCCGCGGTTCTCTGACTGACTTCCTGCATAAAGTGTCTCTCTCCCTGCTGTCTTCAAATTATGAAAAATGAAATATTTAAAGAGCATTTTTACTTGAGCCAGCTCATTTAATCAGCTGCTTTTTCTCACCTGACAGACTGACCAACGTTCAGTGACAGTGAAGAAGTACTCAAGTAAAATGGAGAGATACTCTATTACAAGTAAAAGTCCTGAATACAAACTCATTCAAGCCTTTTTAAAAAGTAATTATTCAGTATTTTTTTTATATTTGAAGGTGGTGGTGGGGCTCATTTTGATGACTTTATACATTCTGTAACGAGTCGTCATATTTAATAAATGAATAATGTGAGTTTTCCATTAAAATCCGCTCATAGCGTAAAAAGTCCACCTCCAGTATTTCTCATGAAGAATCAGAAACAGTACTCACTGACCTTCCTTTGAGTAACGAGGTACTCAGTTACATTCCACCACTTACATGTTATTTAAGGCCATTTGGTGGCTCATTTTGAGCATTTTTCCTCTTCCTCTGTCAGTCTGGAGCCTGATCTAAAGGCGCTGTGCTCCTCTTGGTTTGAGGCAGCTCTCAGCGCCGGGACTCCGGATCGTGCAGGTTTGAACCGTCCGCACGGAGGCCGCTCTCAGCCCGCTTTTGGTATTTGACCATCGGGGCGAAAATAGGAGCGACTCTTTTGGTAATGCCAGCGGGGCACGCAACTCCTTTAGAGGGGAGAGGAACACGCGAAGGACAGCGTGTAAAAATGTCATTGGGGTCACAACGGAGGCGAGAAGAGGGCGAAATTATGTAATGATGACCGGGGAGACATGTGTTTACACGCTTTCTATTCTGCACAATCAGATGAAAATATTCCTTCTTTATTACAACAGCAGCAGCTGGAAATCTTGTTTTTTTATTTTCTCATTCTTTTTCCCATTTAGCTCCCAGTCCTTCCAGTCACACCAGTGCAGACTGTTTGAGGAGCCCAGTTCACATCAGACCCTGACTCATCCTTGAAAAGTGTTTGTTGTTGAAGAAAGTGGGCTGAAATTCAATGGGGGCGATTTCGTTCATCCTCAGCCTGCTTCTGACTCCCTGTCACTGGGAGGGTCTGCTGCCTGAAGGCCTGGTGCTGATTGGTCGACAAGTGGGCCTCCTTTGACAAGCCCACAGCACAAGTAGGTATATATGCCCTTCACATGCAATACAAGAGAAATAAGGAAGTTTGGGATCATCCATAACCGGAGCAGCTCATCCTGTCATCATCTGAGACGTCTGGTAAGCCGAAGCATAAAGTCATCTATGACCTCCGAGGAAAGAGGAAACAGCCCCTTAACGTTTCTTTACTGGTGTTCCACAGCGATATGAAGACCCAGCAGCCTCTCCATGTGGCCACTCCAGTGAGGCAGAGCCTCGCCCTGACTAAAGTAGCTGGGACCTCCGTTTACCTCAAGCTGGATTCATCGCAGCCCACGGGATCCTTTAAGATCCGGGGCATCGGACACCTCTGTAAAACTGTGAGTGATCCTCTCCTCTCCTGTCCTGGGATGATGTGTCAGCCCTGTTTGGCAGAGTGTGGACCAGTTGAAGTGTGTCAGATCCGGTCTTGCTGGACTCTGCAACACTCTTGGCTGTAATGTCTCTTTCTCCTTGCAGTGGGCAGAGCGAGGATGTGAGCGCTTTGTGTGCTGTTCAGGTGAGCGCTGGAGCAAAATACCTCTGTTTAAGGCTTGTCTTTGGCTCTGTTGGTGTGTTTGAGTGTGTAATCTTTGACACTATTGGCCCACAGGTGGAAACGCTGGTATGGCCGCAGCTTACTCTGCCCGTCAGCTTGGGGTACCTGCAACCATAGTAGTTCCAAGTGTGACACCGAACCCAACAGTGGACAGGCTGAAGGACGAAGGCGCCACCGTGGTTATTCATGGGAAGGTTGGTTCATTTCACGTGTTGTTTTCTACGCTCTTTACACCAAACTTTTTCTTTTTTTTCCAGAATAGATGCTAATAAATGTAAGTAATGGTGGATTCTGGTTCAATTTTGTGCACCATTATTATTACTCTTTTATTTTTCTTCACCCAGTTGTGATACTTTTGACCCACTGTGAATGCAAAATGATGAGACGACACCAGCAGACAAATGAATTCAAATGGTTTTATTGATTCATGCACTGATGCAGAAATCTAATCAAAGTGGAGAATAAATGTTGAGTAAAGCTCCATGATGTGCTGAGAAGAGACACTGCAGCAAAGACATGCACAACATGTTCTGACGGCTGTTGTTGCTTCAGCTCATCAGATTAAATGAAGCCGCGTCTGATCTTTTTCAGGCTCTAAATGAAAGCATTGAATACGGACAGCAGCTTGTGGCAAACAACCCCGGCTGGATCTTCATCTCCCCCTTTGATGATCCCCTCATCTGGTAAGAGACACAGCCCGTCTGGCCTTCAAGGAGAGTGGCAGCAGTGACGTTAGTATGTAGGCTACTCTGTGCAGAAAGACTTGCATTGTGGTCTATCATCAGGAGACAGAGAGCGAGGGCGATAAGACTCCTCCTAAAGGAAATCAAATTGTTTTCAATTTCAAAGTGACTGATAGCAACACCTGTGTTATCATGTCCTGTCAGTCATGCTCATGCTTGGAGCCGTTCAGGGGCTGGACGAGTTGTTGCGTCAGAAACACGCTATCTTAGAACTCTGAGAAGGTGTCAGACAATTCATTTACACGTTGAGCGTCACAGTCGAGGTGTTAAACACAGCCATAAATCACTGACATCATCAGCTACTTGTGATATGATCAGCATTTTAGAACAGACTCACATTTATGGGAGATTTATTGCCTCAAAATTTGCTTTTTCACATTATGCTGAAATCAATGAATTTCCAGGAAACTGACAGTGTGTGTGTGTGTGTGTGTGCAGGGAAGGCCACACATCTCTGGTGAAGGAGCTGGAGCAAGACCTGAGGGAGAAGCCAGGAGCGGTAGTGTTGTCGGTGGGAGGTGGAGGCCTGCTGAACGGGGTGGTGGAGGGTCTGCGTCGTGCCGACTGGGCTGATGTGCCCATCGTAGCGATGGAAACCTTGGGAGCGCACAGCCTCAGTGCAGCGATGAAGGCCGGGGAGCTGGTCACTCTACCTGAAATCACCAGGTAAAAAAACCTAATGACGGATATTAGACTCAGGTAACATGACCCCACATTTTTCTCTAGACTGGCTTTTCTTTTTGCTCTCCAGTGTTGCGACCACACTGGGCCTGACAAGAGTGTCTGCGCAGACTCTCAAACTGGTGAACGAGCACACGGTTTTCTCACAAGTCGTCACAGACCAGGAGGCCGTAAAAGCTGTGGAACGCTTTGTAGGTGAGTACGACCTGAGCACACTCACAGCAGCTCCAAAATGGCACCAAACCAGCCGTGAGACGGATCTGTCCTCTTTGTGCAGATGATGAGAAGGTCCTGGTGGAGCCTGCCTGCGGCGCTGCCCTGGCAGCCGTGTACAGCGGCGTTATCAAAAGGCTGCAGGACGAGGGCAAGCTGGCGCAGCGCCTGGGCCCCGTGGTCATCGTGGTGTGCGGCGGCAACAACATCAGCATGGAGCAGCTATGGAGGCTGAAAAAGCAGCTTGGTATTATCTAGCGCTGGCGGCCACCTCACGTCTGCCTGACCTTTCCTGCATTCCTCCATCAGCTGGTCTCAATCCGTGAACCCCGTCATTCATGTGCTCCAGAGATCGAATCATTCCAGACCGAAACTCTCCCGAGCACTGAGACGAAAGTGGGACGGAGCTGCTGGAGGGACTTTTTTTTTTCTGCTGAAAATGTGATTGTGACGCTGCTCTGGTAGAGGTAGTTTCTGACTTGTTTTTGCATTTGCTTGCTTTGTAAAAGTACTTGTATGTTGTTCCTCTGCTTTTGTACTTTGGAATGTATTTAAGAATGAATAAAGTATATTTCTGAATATTCTGCCTGAAGAATTACTTCCCTGCTTTGACAGTTTCTTATTCCTGGCTGCAGGTGGGATGTAAAATAAAGATTGATCCACTTCCTCACAGCATAAGCTTTAACCAGCAGGTAAATAATACATGAATGGACTTATGGCCAATATTAGCTTATTGCAGGTAAATTTTTATTGCTGTATCAGTATCAGACGAGTGTATCAGTCAAAAATCCAGCCTTAGTTGGGCTCTTTATACTCTACAGAATATCCTTAATGACTGAACATGTCATGTTTTTAATTGTACTCTTCAAAACATGCCTCCAAAGTAAAAGTACTTCACTATATGCGTATACTGAATGTCTACATGCTGTATATTGTGTTTGCTATGTGCAAACAATGCAAATGTAAAGTTATTATTTGGGCTGAGGCTTCATTACAGTCTCTCCACTGCCATTAAACTATTCATTGTGCAACAATTCATTATTAGCCCTGCAGTCTCAGTAGCTTACTTTCTAATTAAGCTCCTCTCTCCTCAATGAGTGCTTTGGAAAGACGCATTCAGGATCACATCCTTCACAATCCCTCATGAATGAGTGAGTCAGCCATGAAGTTTTAAATTTGACCTACAACTCAAGGCTGTAAGTGAGTTGGCTCGACACAGAAAAACATGTTTTCATGTCCTGCACACTTCGCAGAGGGAGGATTTTAATTGAGTTCATGCAGCAGTGGTTTCCAGGCAGGTCAAGCAGCCTCAGAGGTCTTTAGGTCAGCCGGCTGTCGCATGACCACAGCAGATGTCTCCACGCCTTTTGAATACACTCAGCCTCCCGGCGTTCAATTGGCCGGATTGCTGGGGGATGTGGCACTTTTCCTTGCTGCTCATTGGTCAGGGGAGAGTCATTAAAACAAGGGCGGAGGGTCATTATGTCAGAGAGAAGGGGGACAGCTGATTGGTTCCTTTGAAACCAAAGCAGTCAACATGCTGCAGACATTCCTAGAATTCCTCCTGGGTAACCTTGTGGTTTCTTGAATGAAAGATGGGAAATTTTACTTAAAAACATGAGGAAAAGTCAGCCGATAAAGGTGTTAGCTCAGCTGTGGGAGTTACACATAAATAATACAAGACTCCTATTAACTGAATTTGCAATGTAACGCAGAAATAAATACAATTACTTCAGACCATTTTTTTGCCTCTATAGATGCAAATGGTCCCTTTTGAACATAGCATACAATGAGGTTGAAGGGACAGTGTCAGTCACTAGAGATCCAGTTGGAACTGGTCTGGCCCAGCACTCACTGCTTTGAAAAGGTGTCTGGTTTACGGGCTGTGGTGACATAACCAGTTGGTCGCGAGGCCTCGCATGAAAAGCATGTCCTAACGGAGGCAAAAAAAAATAGAAGAGGCTTCACCAGCATCATTCATCACCATCAACAGCCATCATCATGTAGCACGCATGTCTGCTTCACCACATCAACCCCGTTCAGTCAGTTCAAGCATGCAAATGAGCCACTTTCAGGGGATTTGGCAATAGAAAACATCCATTTACAAAACATGTTTTCCCAACCAGTGTTTATCTGAGCAACATCGTAAAGGAAGATGAACTAAAACACAGAAAATGAACACGTAAAAGACAAACGATCAAACTGTTTGTACATGAAGACATTTCTTTATTGTGACACAGAAATCTCAAATGCCATCTGATTCTTTACATCTGTATAATCCATTTTAGATATGTTAAGTTTCTGATGTGCAGAGGTAAGACAGTAAAAGTTAAGTTAATGCAACCATAAATAATTGTAATAAATATCAAGTAAATGTACAGCACACATTTTATCGCAACACCTCTTTGTATGGATATGTCCTTTTTATAACCTTATCTACTCCCCCGGAGGAGCAGGAAGTCGAAGAGAGAGCGTCCCTGTTAGCAGCGGTATAATCACCCTTCAAAAGAACTGAACCGAAACTCGCAAGCAATTCAACAATCCAATATGCGTCAAATATCAATTCTGTTGTGTTTTTCAGTTCTATCCAAGTAAAATGGCGATTTTACTCACACAAGAAAACATGTTTCACCATGAGTAGAAGAATCCATCTGAGTACAAGACAAAGGTGATAAGATTACTGGTATTTCCAAAATTCATAAAAAATAACAACACAACAAACCGGATATCCAACAGACATCGCCTAGTTTGCTCATTTTTAGAATCTTTTCTTGGAAGAGTAGTGCAAACCGAAAACAAAAATTATAAGGTGAAGTGAATTAGCAATTAATAAAAACTGCCGTCAAACATAAAGTCAGTTATTTACACTTTTTTTTCCTATTTGATTTTTACATAGCTAAACATTTGGTTATGGGTAAAATGAACAAAACAAAACAAAAAAAACAGCAGAATTCTGATCTTCTCTCATTAAAGAAAACTATGAAAAGGCAGAACTCAAGATAATCCGCCGCCCCTCCCCCTG
The DNA here is from genome assembly GCF_051107435.1 of Chaetodon auriga. Classification (NCBI taxonomy): domain Eukaryota; kingdom Metazoa; phylum Chordata; class Actinopteri; order Chaetodontiformes; family Chaetodontidae; genus Chaetodon; species Chaetodon auriga. The sequence goes on along the minus strand of NC_135078.1, from coordinate 22,506,731 downwards.
TGTGTGTGTGTGTGTGTGTGTGTGTGTGTATATGTGTGTGTAGATTGTGTATGTTGGGGAGCGAGGGGGGGGGGGTGTTGCACATTCAGTAGCAGTAGCACACAAACAATGCGGGAGAGCAGAACATCGTCTCCTTCCCGTTTTCACAAAGCAACACGGGTTTCACCTTTCAAACCTGAAATGCACTAAATCAGAACCTCAGACCTTCCAGGCCGCCAAAGCTACTCGGATATTCCAAAAACCAAAGAGCAATTTCATAAACTAATAGATTAATATGACTTTTTACACGACTTAAATACCTTCTCTTCGGAGACTCGGATAAAATGTATGGAGTTTATATAGCCATAAGTTAGTTTGTCCATTAGCAGTTCATATTTTTGAAACAGGCAGTAAACTACATAATATCCTGTACAGCACTTGTTCACATTTTCTGCCTGCTCATAGCTGACGTGGTCAAAAATAGGCAGCATCACACGTTTCCTTTTTCTGGTCGTAGTCGTACCTTCGCCTCAAGTCTATGAAAATCATTTGGGCTTTCTTTGAACACACAACCAGCAGGCTCCTACAGCAAAGGCATGTTTCAGACCATCACCCCCACAGAGGGGAGGCAGAGGGAGGCAGCTAGGTTAAGCATTAGGACAGTAACAGCTTGTTTCCTTCACAGATATGCAAAGTTCAGCAACTCTGAGCAGAGCTCGTGCTGCTGAGACCAATGCGTTCAATACTTAAGCGTTACCGCAGACAGAGTGTTCAGACATCGTGAACTGAACTCGCGACCGTAAAGTGCTGATCTGAAGTCATCCCATTAAGTTGTTAGCTTCACAGAACTCGACTGAACCGCATCAAACCCTCAGTTAGAGGTGGGAGAAGGGAAAAGGAAACAGTCACAGTTGTTTCACTTCAGCCAGAACAGACACTCGTTGCCGGTGTCGGTGCTAGTTCAGATTATCTTCCCTGAATTCCTCACAGAAATATGCATCAAACAGTAATGAAGTAATGAAGTACTGGTGTAAACTGTGATACCAAAAGCAGGGATAAACATGCAAAGCAGTAATAGCCACCCAAAATCAAATCTAATGTAGTTTATGGTTTGGTTGGAGCAGGAGAGCATGAAGGACTGTGGTCTGTCTCAGAGGAAGGTCCAGGAGTGTCGGGGGGGTGCAGGGAGGCTGGGGTCAAAAGTAAAACTGGCAAGGGTGGGGTGGGGGGTGGGGGGGTTGCGGGTGTATGTGCTCGGGAGCGTTGGGTTGTCAAGACTTCTCAGCCGCTGAGAGGGTCCTCACGGTAGTGGATGGCGTATCGCAGTTTCTCCAGCATCACATCCAAAGAGGTGTACTGGGGCAGTTTCACCATGAACATGCAGGTCTCCACACGAATGTAGCGCGAGTCTGGCTGACCTGGAGACGAGAAAGACAGGACGGAGTATTAGAACAACATCACACACAGCGTCTCTCACATAATGAGTCTTGTTATGCAGGTTTGCCACAGCAGCTTTTCATGGAACTGCGGAAGGCCAGCGAGCTGCTGTGAAGCGTGAGCGACAATGAGCTCGGAGATAAAAGTGAGTGTTCGTCTTATCTGTGATAAACACGAGCACACTGTTTGTTTTAGCCTGTGATTTGACAGATCCCACACACATCAGAGTCAGCGTGTCACCTGACATGGAACTGCTTCATATGTCCACTACACTAACCATTTCATTTACAAGCACAATCATCTACGTCAACATGGTGAAAGTCTGTCTGAGGTCGCAACACAGGACGAGCTGCTTTGGTCATCAGCAGTGTCTGCACTGACAGCACTAAGAAGACCGTCACACAGAGACAGCAGCCCCGGCGTCTGATCCCGGCCCCGATGAAAACCTTGTTAGCCATTACCTGCAGCTCCGTCGGGAGGGGCGATCTTCATGGGGTACGGGGGAACGTGGGCGGTGTCGGGCCCCCCGTCCTTGCAGGGGCAGGTGAACGGTATGCGCTCCTGGTTGCAGGCGAACTTGATGAACTTACAGAGCTCCTCTTGAGTGAACATCTCCAGGGCGGTCCAGAAGAACTCGATGTGCTGGTCTGTCTCCATCAGACCCACCTGGTACATGGTGTGAGCCTACAGAGGGAGAGCAGAGCAGAAACGATTGGATCTGATTAATACTAATCTGTAGGAACAGAAGGCGTTTCGCATGCAAACTTTACAGATCTGAGTCAGACAGACTGTGTAATGTTGGAGCAGCCTCATAATGTATCTCTCTAATTCTTATACCAACAGTGACGGCACTGATGAGCCAGAAGGAGGTGCTACAGTTGCAGCTGACGCTGGCATATGTGGGGGTGGGAAATGTTTACACTAGCTTTGTAATGTAGCATAAACAGATTTCAACGTGCTCTTCCACACAAACACATTCATCACCTTAAGGAACTCCAGGTTGATGTAAGGCAGGCCGCAGGTGCGCAGCTCCATCTCGAGGGGGATGAGCATGGTGAGCAGTTGCAGGGGAATGATGGAGCCGAGCCCTGCACGCACCGCCGTCATACACTCCACGTTCTGCAGCTCCCTCAGACGAAGGCTCCTCACCGCCCGCGCATACACATCCTTATTCTCCCAGCTTAACACACAAACAAGCACACAATATATAACCGAGGTAGACCTCAGACCATACTGAGCTGGGTATTAAGTACATAAATGACTGCAGTTTGAAAGAGTAAATATCGACAAGAAAAGCCTCACTGTTCGGAGACGTCTTCAAGTTTGCTGTACCTGACAGTGAGGCTGCGCCCTCCCGAACAAAGCTCCACCTCCTCGCCTGTCATAGTGACGTAAGTGAAGGTGCAGCAGGGCCGGCTGGGGGAGTCGGGGCTTTCTCCCGAGTGGTGCTGGGAGGAGATCTCAGCACACAGGGCCTCCAGCTCCGTCTCATCACTCACCTGCAGGGTCACAGAACAGAGGGCATGTTAAGGCCAGTAGGAACTTGGTGTTAACAGATAAAGACATGAGATACAGACTGCAGGTCACTTGCATTTTCAAACTTCTTGACATAGTTGTAGGTGAGCACATCAGCTTCCTGCAGGTCCTGCTCTGGGTCGAGGGGCTCGCCCACCAGACCCTTCCAAAAGGAGCCCAGTAGGTCCAAAGGAAGCGGCACATCTGCGCGGATGGCAATGCCGAGAAGCTGACCGAAGAAGTGCAACAACTGCTCCTCTGCATAGCTGATAGGGCAGGGAGTCAGGATGTACTTCCCCTGAGGAAAGCAACAAACATCAATGATTCATGTGACACCATCTGTGACTAACTTTGCTGTGCCAGATATGATTCTCAGAGCCAATCCAGACTACGATAAATATGCCTTGCTGGGAAGAGAAAGAGTGTCAAAAACAGGACATACTGAGATCATGTCAGATACTGAGAAACCTTACCTTGTTACGATTGGCTGCAGCACTGGGACAAGGGAGCAGCAGGGAGAGAGCAGAGCTCTGTAACTCCTTACACACCTGCCATAAGAAATGTCTGAAGGAGCCGCCTGGAGACAGATTTAACAGAGCTACAGTTAGCTTCGAAAAAAAAAAAAAAAATCTTGACAAGTCTTGACAAGACTACAAGGCAGCACAGAAAAAGATGTGAAGGAGAGAGTCTAACTTGTGCCATGAACTTCCTCTCCAGTGAAGCGGATGTTGAAGGCATAGGTCGGGTCTCCTCCGCTGGCCAGTTTCACACAGAGCTGAGACGACGGCACGGACGACAGCTGACGGGCAGCCTGGCAGAAATATGTGTTCTCTGATGACCTGATCTCACCTGAGGGCCAAACCCACAGACAAAGAAAGACTGTGTGCAAAGATCCAGTGTAGAGCAGATTTATTTATGTTAAAAAAATTAAGGTCTGAAAGTTTTGAGATTCAAAGCATCACTCTTTCATTATAAGCCTTCCAGACCTCTGCAGCTGATTTACGAGCAAACAATAAACACGCGAACAAGTGAAACGACTGCATACCTCCCACAATCTCAAGAGGGTCCAGTGTAATCTCTGGAGCAGCATGATCAGCTGTCCGCTGTACTGTGGCGTTCAGCACTCTGTTCATTACAGTGACCTTAGTGTCGTAGAAGATCAGACCTGTAACCAGCAGGGAGAGAAGATGAAGCGATGAGTGAGGAAAAAGAAGATCTGATTCACTGACACAGTCATGACTGGCTTTGTCCCCTTGACATGGGTCTGGATCTGGATCTGTGATCCCCACCTTTGGCTTCACATAACAGCGCTGCTATGCTGTTCTGATAGGTCTGTGTCTGCCTCAGCTCCACCAGCGGCAGGAAGAAGCTCTCCAGGGTGTTGTTGAGGGACTGAAGCAGAGCAAAGCGCAAACGCAGGCTCTCCACGGGCACACCTAAAAACAAATACAGTTTAATATAACAGATGACAAAACAACCAGGCAAGTGTGACTGACAGCATGTAACTGCATGTTACATTATAGATGACAATATGTGCACTGGATTCAGACAATTAGACCCTCTTTACAGCACAGACAGTAACAAAGGTTTGCTTACTGAGCAGACAGGCCACACGAGGGTCAGCGGTATCACTGGAGTCCAGGTACACCTCATGGGGGTGTAGCCTCGCTGGGGTGATGGCTAGGTGACGGCAGAGCCTGTTGATGTACTGGACCAACGCCACGTCCATTTCCAAGCTCCACTTCCTACAGGCCTTCTGGGCGTGACGAGTGTCTATGCAGGTGCACCTGGTACAGAGGACAGCTGCTGTTAAATAGAGACCTCCCAAAAATCTGAGAAACTGTAGAGAACTCAGTGATAGATTGTGGGTTGGTCTTTTTTATGAAGTACAGAAAATGGCAAAAATAAGCAGACGTCATGCTGCATTGCGATAAGATGAGCAGTGTGAAAATGAACAAAACTGCATTCTGCGCTTGGCAAATGTGATGAATCACAAGTGACATGTTATTTTAGAATAATTCCAACAACTTAATTTAATAAAGGTTTGACGAGAACACGCTTTGTCACAGCAGGAGAACATGTTTAGCTCCTGGAGAGCTCGTGTGTGTGACACTGTTAGAGTTACACCACTCTGAGTGCTGGTTATTGGGCTTTGACCCCCAAGTCTCACCTTTCAAAGTGCAGATCATATCCACAAGCCAAAATCGCCCTCCAGACGCTGCGGATGTCCTGCTTGGCACGGTCAACAGCAAATTTATGGAAGCCTTCCAGCGTCAGGTACTTCTCCTCTGGGACTAAAGAAAACAGAGAGGTGTGTGAGACAGCTCCTGGTTACAAAACAGGCAGTAGGGCAGTAGAGCATCATAGCAGAGCCACAAGTCACCAGAGTGGTATCTTCAAAAGGCTAACTTTGTCTGGATAATGGTAACAACATACCTAGATTCATTACAGTTATATGAACACAAGCAGGAAATCATCACTTTTCTGTCAGTTTCATTATTAAATCCACATTTAAGCAAGTGGAGGAGAGCACAGTCACTTTTCCACACATCTAATGGTATGAAGCAAAAATGTAATTGTGCTGATGTAACCGCTGTCCATGACTTTGAACCATCCATCAACTCATATATTCAGCCATGTGTGCAGTCAAAGTGTGTCTGTGGTTCCTGCTAACCTTCAGTTTTCTTCGCAGGAGATTTCTCCACATCTTTCTCATCAGGCCTGGATTTCTCAGGAGACTTTGGCTTCAGAACTGTCTTCTTCTCACTCAGTGCAGTCCTGGTGGAGAGAGCAGACCAGTGAGTTTAATTTAATTAGGTTCAAAGTGTAAATGTGCTTAAACGTGTGCTTGCACAGACAGTGTTGTGTGAGAACTTACCTGACGCTGTTGAGCACAGACTTTTCCTTGGTGGGAGGTTTGGTGATGGGCCTCTTGGTGCTCACAACTTTGCCTTGGTGCTGCTCTTTTCCTGCTTTGCTGTATTTGTTCTTATTGGGCTTGGGAGTGCCATATTTTCTTAGAATCTGATACAAACAGATCATGTGAATGCACATACATTATAAAGATTTAACAATTCCTTTGTGTATCATTGAATGAAACAATGAACGCAGTTAAATCACTGCATTTTTCAACATCTCCTGCTCACGCCTTACATACCTGAGTAAGCTGGTCCTCGAGTACTTTCTTTGGAGGCCTAACATTGGTGAAGAAAGTATGCAGTAGGTTTCCAGGAGTCTGAGCGTTGATCTGCTCCTTGCTGAGGTAAATGTCAGACACTTTCACAGGCTTGGCCGGTGTGAGGCTGAGCATCTGCTCGGAGTGCACACAGCTCTTAAAAATATCTGTGAGGACATCTCGCGCTCCAGGTACAAGCTTGTCACCTTTAAACATGGAGAGATAAGATTTCATACTGCCAGAACTAAAGTCATGGTGTAAATGCTGAAGATATCTAACCAGTCAAATACTAACCTCGGACGGACTTGTCCAGGAAGTAGTCTTCAAGGGCGGAGCTTCCTTGTGTGTCAAACAGGCTTTGATTAACACTGGAGGCTGTGAGGATCTCCTCATTGGTCAACTCCATTAGCTCCTCTTCACCTTCCAGACTGGATAAGCCAATCAGGTCACTGCTGTTGAAAAGACTGGCACGGATTTTTTCCACTTTGGCCCGAGATCGAACCTACAATTAACCAAAGACAGACACGCATTTTTCCTCAGAACCAAACAAAATCAAACAGTGTAGATCTGTTATGGTGCTCTTCATCAACCCACCTCGATGACAGCATAACCCTTGATGGGTCTGGCCATGACTGCATTGCTCTCCAGCGAGGTGACTGTGTGCACAGAGCCCCCATCTGACACCGACGGAGTTTCTGCACTGTCGAGAGGCTCCCCCAAGCTGCCAAGACTTCCCAGGCTTCCTGTGCTGCACAGGGAGGTATCTAGACTCTCCTGACTAGAAACAGTCTGGGCGTCTTGGGGGCCCTGCTGCGGGTACGTAACAGCCGAAGCTGCAGCAGCAGGTGTGAGAGGTGGAACAGCTAACAGCTCCTGATCAACAGAAAGTTCACTGGCAGTGCGGGAGACGCCCTGAGAGGAGCTGCAGATTGATGTCTGACTGGTAGAAGCTGAAGCGCTCACGCTCATCGCTGGAGTCACACTGCTGGAGCTGTCAGGGCTCTCAGGACCTCCGCTGTTGGGGAATTGTCGCTCAGGTTCAGGGCCCACTTTGCCATCCTGAGGGCTAGAAACCCCAGCTCCCGCTTTTGGCTTCTTGGGGTCCTCTTCCTGCAGAGGGATGAAGACTTCATCTTTGAAGAGGCCTCCATGTGCGTTGCAAGCCCTGCGGATAGCATTTCGAACCACGGCCTCCTCCAGGTGCGTGGGGATACCTGAGAGCACCAGCAGGCGACTGTGGGCAGTGGGGCCCACCAAGGCCTGGCAGGCATCTGTCACTGCATCACTGGTCACACTTAACCCCTGCGGGTCTTTGTTGGCAAGGTGTCGCAGGATCATCAGGAGAGTGAGGCAGCGGTGGAACCACAGCATGTCCTCAGGTTTACTGCCAGCCATGTTCAGCAGGGCACTGTCACTCTCTGACAACCGTGCTCCTCCACTGCCTCGCTTCCCAGAGACCGCTGCCGCCACTGCAGCCGCTGCTCTCTCACGCTTCATCTTCACCTTCTTACGTTTGGATAGCAGACTGGGGCTCTGTGGCGTCTGGCCCGGGGATGATGATGAAGATGAAGAGGAGTCACTAAGGTTAGGGGCGCTGGTGGAGGACAGAGCTCCCACTGAAGAGCCGCCAACGTTTAGGGGAAGTGTCACCTCTGCCACAGCCAGACACACCTCCATCAGAGCATGGAAGTAAGTGGAGAACCGGCTCTGCTCTGCCCCCAGAGCCAACGCGATGCCTCCAGATGATGACCCCCCGGCTCCAGCACCCCCAGCAGTCCATCCCTGAGTCTCCCGGTCATACAGCTTTCGCAGTTCAGTCTGCAGGGCCATGAGCACTGCGAGGCAGGGGTTAAGCAGCAGAGCAATGGAGCTGGAGAGACCAGCAGGGCTCTTCCGCTGCTCCAAGTGGTGGATCTTCCGCAAAAGCTCAGCCAGCAAATGAAAGATGAGCTCTTTGATGGAGGCAGCCAGATCAGTGGTCCAAAGCAAACCACCTAAAACAATAAGAACAACGACATAGAAAAACTAAAACACTGAAAGTTGGGATTTTGGGAAATCTATACTCCTGTTTGGTATGATTTATCTTGCAAGTTCTTCTATGATTTATGAAGCTAGTAGTGAAGAATAATGTATGTTTACGTTTAACTAGCTCATAAACTCTGATATTTTATGACCTTGTGAGTAGTGTACATGCATCTTTCAGAGTGGTGAGCAGTTCTGAAAACTTGAAAGACTTGAAGTCCAACATCGAAAGAGTCAATATATCTCTATGACTTTCCTTCTGTGTTTTTTAACAAATGAACTAAGCATTAAATAATATCTAAAAATAATCAAACAAATCAGGAACAAAATGTCAAACAGAATGTTAAACAACAAACACATAAGTAAAATCTACCTTTGAGCTTGTTTTGACTGTGGGGGAGGATTTTACTTGGGTTGCATTTAGCATGTGTGAATGTGCACAGCATGAACCGGGCTCATCAAAGTGTTTTTAACTGGTGCTCAACCTACCCAGGAGTTCAACCACCTGCAGCAGCACAGACGAGGGCACTGTGTCCAGCTCATCCTCTGATCGCTCATTGCTTTCTCCCAGCTTCCACGTCAACAGCTGTTCAGCAAACGCCATGGCCAGAGGAAACTCCAGTGGCAAGGAGTGCAGCACCAGTACAGCACCAGGAGGGGGCGACACCCCTACAGTCAAGACAATGGGATATTTGATTCCATTTCATCCTAAAACAGACGTCCTTTTTCTGAAAAGTTTCAAAAGCCTGTATGAATTTACTTTTGGGAGTTAGATACTCACCCAGTCTGATGTGGACCTTATCAGTGGGTATGATAACAGAGGGATACTGGTTGGTGGTGGGAGGGGGAGTAAGGCCTGTGTTGGTAGGTGAGGCATCCAGTGGATAGCACACTGCCTCCATTAGATTTAGCTGTCCATTTCTACGCACTTTGTGGCCGAGGCCATACACCATGACTCGAGCCCAGGGAGCCTTGTAGAGGCTGGAGCTACAGGAGTGGAAAAGACAGGAGCCAATTTTAAATATTCAACAGGAGATGGATGGCAAGAAATTTGGGTTCATTACAAATTGCTGATGTTGAGCACTTCTGAGGAACTCACTCTTTGCGGCAGCCTAGCTGGCTCTCCTTGCAGGATACGATCACAAATGCAGCGCCCGGAAAGCTGACGTCCATGCTAACCTTTGACTCTGTCACAGGAAACTCCTCAGATGTAAACTGCTCTGGTGCATTCTGTCAAAGTAAACACAATTATAAGAGAAGATTAGCAACTTCACAAACTGGGTTTGTCTCCAGAGACAAGTTTATAAAGACCAGCACTGATTGGCAGAGCTGACCTGCAGGAAGCAGCAGATCTGCTTTGTGAGCTCCAGCAGGCTTTCCTCTCCTTGATGCAAGGCACGGGTGATGGCCACTGTCAGCCACTCCCGGATGGGCTGAGCGTTGCCCTGGTAGAATAGTTCTGAGGGAGAGCAGCTTTGGCCCTGGAGGTTGTGAAGCACCGACTGGGCCAGTAGGATAGAACTAGAACTAATAGTGCCATCTGCAGGAAGAACAGCATCAGAGCCATCAGCACACACTTACACAGAGGGTCATTAACGCCACACTGACAGATCCAGTTATTCACAGCAACCATTAATACTCACCAGGGAGGGGTGGAGCCAGCAGCTGATTAGACAGCAGCTGCAGGTGTTCTAAGGTGATGTCACGGATTGCAGGTATGTGGAAGAGACGAGTGAAGGTGTGGGGATTCTTGGGAGCGAAGATGTTGAGCAGGGCCATACGGCAGTATAACCGAGCCAGTGCGCTCTCGCAGCGAAGCAGCTCCCTACAGAACAGAATTTCATTTTGAGCACTGGTGTAAGACGCATTCACATTACGTGGATCTCCATTAGGTTCATACATTACCTATGAATCTGAATGTTGCTGCTGTCCAATGAGACTAAGCCATTCGCCGCAGTACGTCGAGATCCAGCAGGCGGGCGCTCCAGCATCTCAATGGGGTACCAATATCTCACCAGCACCCCCTCGCTGCGCAGGTAGGTCTCCACCTGTACCAGCTCATTCACCTGGAGGAGAGGAACATGACAATGGCACACAAATATCTGAGCCCCGGCTAACAAATATGTATTGCCAGTTTTGTAAATGTGGGTTTTGACAAAGAAGCCTCTACGTCACAGAATATTTTAAGACTTAAGGCAGAAGGTGCTTAATTTGTGTAAATGTTACTAGAAAAACAAGATTTGGAGTAAAAGAAAGTTGTGCATTTATTGTGAATCTAAATAGGTTTTTACTGAAATTTATGTTCTTTTAATTTAGAGGATTTATGCGTAGAAGAGTGTCTCATTTGTGGACAAGAGACAATTAAAGTGGTTTCTTGTTTAAGGAATGCATGGGAGTTCGGGAACAGAGCCCTGAGTCAGTGATGAGTGGGTGATGATGACGATGATGATGATTCATCCGTGTTTGTAGGTATTTCTTTTCTTTTGTTGGAACGACTGTTTGAACTAATCTGTGATCGTGCTGGAAGATATTTCTTTGTGGGAGGGAGTCTGTGTTTTCTTAATGTTTGATGTCAAGGTGTTTTATCATCCCATGAGGGATACTTACTAAAATGTAATTAAATTCACACTCAAACCAGTAAGAGTTTATCGATTACATCTCAAATAATGGCTCAAATCACTAAAGCATCAAGTCTTGTACTTACAGAGTCCACATCCAGCACTACGCCATGCAAGCCAAAGGTCTTCAACATGCCCCGGATGGCAAACTTCGGCAGGGCTGTCCCCCCCGTCGTGGTGTTGGTATTGTTGCTGTCCGGACAGCGGATGACTACAGTCAAGCCTGTGTTGAGTCAGCAAATTATCATACGGGTCAATTGTTTTATAGAAGTCCACTGGCAAGTCTGAGGTGCAGAGGACAATATGTCAAATCAACAGTTTTAATACTGTACTTATTTACAACGCACCCTGAAGTTGGCTCATTTTAACTTTAAATGTGTGCCATTTATAGTGATGTAGGTGAACGCTACCTTTGCGAACTTTGTCAATGGTGAACTTGTTGGCCTCATCCTTGATATCCTCAATGGTTGGCAGGTAGAGGTCACGAGGAATGCCGCCGTTCTCTTCATACAGGAACTCCACCGTCTGTCTTGCAATGTCAACCATGCCTGTTGTCAACAAAATACACCACAGAGATGAACAGTGTCAAAGCTGTCCTCATTTAAACTGGATTTACCAAATTCGTCCAAAACTTCAAAGCCCAATATTAACATAATCATCAACAGTCAGTCAGATTTAACTGTATTACTATGCACTCATGGTTAAGCATTAAACTGCTTTCACAACATTTTGCTGAATCAATTTTAATCACGTTATTATATCCAAATGTTTGAGCCTCTTCTAATGTTTATACATTGGAGAGCAGTATTCAGTCTCCTATGCTTGTTCATGACCCCTGTGCATATTTTAAACGACGCAACTTTTAACTGACATCTATTGACCTGTAGTGAACAGGTCGTCTCGATCAAATGACGCTGAATGGGTTAAAGTGTTTTATGTTATGGTGCTTTGCTATGTGTACCATAACTGGACTTGAGGTTTTGTATTACTGACACTCTTTCACTCTTTACCTAGCTGCAGAGCTCCTTTGATTTGGTCCAGGCCAGATTTCCTCTCAGCCTCATTACGGAAGCGCCTTCGAATGGTGGGGAACACTTTGGTCTCCCAGGCCTTTACCAGCAAGGCATAATGATCCTCCTGACACAGTCAAACAAACATAAAATAAAGTCAGCACAAACTGATATTTCATTTGGAAGTCATTATTGGAAGATGAGAAGTGGGGGCTTCACTCACTCTTGGGACATCATCATCATCCTCATCATCACTCTCATCATCTGCGATAGGAGGAGGATGAGGATCAGGTCCAGAGGTGACCAGGTTCTCATAGCTCAGCTCCACTTTGTAATGGCACGACAGGTCACTGTTGTACTCTGTTCCAACAGGAAAGAACAAGCCGAAAATGCAAGTTTACCAAATGTTGTTGAGTGGGAGGCAAAATGAATCCTTGTATCAGTGTTGTTCACTCCCTGCATGTCATGGCTGAAAAGAAGGTGATAAACATACGTTGTTGGGCGACTGCCACAGCTGCAATCCGACAAGGGGGTCCATGGGAGCCAGAATCAGAGGTCACACTTGCACCTGCATCGTTATCACTGTCTGAGGCCATAGCAAAGGGCAGTGCTTCAAAATTTGCACTTATTTCCTCTGCCAGGTCCACACACAAGTCAGCCGCATTTCTGTGTGCTTGGCCTTCAGCGTATGCAAATGGCCGGCTTCCAAAGTTGGCACGGATCTTTGAGTTCTGAAAAAAGAAAATTAAATAATAAAGGAGAGCATTAATCCTGAGCCGAAACAGCAATGAAATGGATGCATATTACAATTAATGTGTAATAAAGGTCACTCGTGAACCACATTATAGCTTATCAACAGTTCAAATATAAACATTTCAAGGTCACTTCAGTCAACAGAATCCTACCTTCTTCTGAATGTGGACCAGAGGCCACATCCCACCAGCAACATCCTCCAGGATGGGGCCGAGCCGCTGGCCGCAGTAGGTAAAGTAGACCCTGCCTTTAGGGGCCTGACCAGGGGGTGGAGGAGTGCCCTCCGAACGCTCCCAGCCTATTCCAGCCACATCGCCTGCGTTTATACAAACGTAAGGTCACATTCTTAGTCATGACTCAAAGCTAACTGGTAATGACACATTTCAAAACATGCTAACACTAGATACAGCTTGAGTTAAAGAAGCAAGACGTGCTTGCAAAATAGCTTTTTTGAAAGAGCAGGCAGATAAGATACAATGCTTTTAAGGAGTTTAGTACAAATCCATACCACACACTGCTGTATGGATTTCTAAGCTGACTAAATCAAACAAAAGAGACGGTAGATTGTATGCGAAGAAAAACATGTTTGTCTCCTGTCTCACCAGGAAGTAGAGCCACATCCAGCCTGACACTCTTCCACTGCAGCAGACTGGAGCCATTATAATGCACTGCCCTACCATTACTGACACATACAGACAGACAGGAGACAGACGCACAGAGGAACGACACAAACAAGAAGGATAGCAGTCAGCACTCAAGTCAGAGACAGAGCAGTGGGAAAAGAGTCTATCTGAGTTAATATGCAGGTGAACATACTTATGAAACAGGCATGTGCCAACAGGGTTGGTCCACGCTCCGTCTCTCTTCTCTGCCTCAGTGGCAAAGCCAAAGGACACAATGGGGCCACTGTCCTCCTCAGAGTCTCCATAGGAGACAATTTCTATCTCCCAGTAAAAAGATGGGGCCTGCAGGGACAAAGGGAAGTAAATGGAAGGCTGCAAGCGGGCTGCAGTATCAGTGCATTATTGTCTCTCACTACAAACAAACTGAGATGGTAAAACATTGCACTGTGATGTGCCCACCTGGATTGGTACAGGACAGGTGGCGTAGATGAAGGTGCCTCTCGGCAGTCCTCCTCCAGCGCTCGGATCAGCCAGGAAGGTGACAGAGGTCAGACGGGATGAGAACATGCAGGCACGGACTGGAGGAAACACTCTGGATGGACACCAGGTGATCTCCTTGGGCTGATGAGACAAGCACAAGAAAGCGACAAGGAGAAAATTGGGGCTGACCAATCTGACTGCTTAACTTATCAAACTGTCTTTGAAGAGTTGTTTTTTTAGTGCGTTATGATTTGACGCTTGCAGCCATATATGAATTTCTGACCCAAATTATCTTGCCTTCAGCTAAAATATGTTCAGATTTTAACAGCTTTCCATCAACACTTTTTAAAGACTGAAGTTGATAAATGTGTATTTTCAGCTGCATCCGGGCCACATGTATGTTACAAAAAAAGGGGATCGCTTATGTCTGTTGTTGGTTACTGCAAAAATGAAAGTGATAAAAACAAAAATTTGAAATTTGGTAACTCCTACCTGCCGTCTGTCTGTCTGCAGTGGTGGAGGAGGAGGCCGAGCGCAGTCCCGGTAAAGCATTCTCACTCTTTCACACTGAGCTTCAACCATGCCGAGACGCTCCCCTGCAAGGGACGACACAACTTGTGACATGATTGACAAAGGTGATTGGTGTCTCACAACCACATTGTAAATACAAGTTTTTGGGGGCTCAAATGATCTGACATGCTGGTGTGTACAGTATGCTCACCTGGGCTGCATTCCTGGGCAACCAGGTTGAGAACCTCAACAGCAGCAGGACACTGCTGGATGAACTCCTCGCAAAAGGAGCTGTCCTCTAGCAGCTGTGCCATCACCAGGCACGCCCTGAAAACCATTAACAACCTTGTAATTTTTGTCCAATCTCTGATTTTGATGTCAACTTCCACTGCATTGTAAATAAAGCAGATTAAACACACATCTCAACTTTTGACCATCAATGAAAACAAGTTCAAACTGATGAAAACTTGGAGATGTTCACAGAAAGGCTGACCCTTTCAGAAGCATAAGCGTTCGTTTACATGAAAGTTTGCTAACCTGGTCCTGATTTCAGCCAGCAAGCGTACTGCAGCCATTACCGGGCTGGAGCCGTCTCCTGTAGCTGGTAGAGAAGTGTGAATGGACAGACTGCCCTCCTGTGGCAGAAGCATGGACTGCACTGCTTGTACCACCTTTTCTGTGATTGAGAGTTTGTAAAGGGGAAGAGCCTGTTGGGGGTGAGGAAAAGGTAGAGGGAAGACACAAGTGAGATTAAAGCTGATATTTTTAAAAACAAGGACTATGTTGCATTTGATTCTGAAACTTGTACCTCAGATCTGGGTGTGCAGAGGCGTGATATAGGTACTGTGAGGATGTCTGAGGCTTTGCAAGCTCTCCTGTACTCGCAAGACGGGAACTTGACTGTCGCGATGCCCTCCTGCTCATTGATGGACATAACTATGCCCACGCTACCCAGCACTCCTTTACCTACCACCTGCACAGCAAAGGAATCACAGGATGTGATGTGAAAATGCCAACATTTAACATTTTAAAGCTCCAGAGGGCAAAGGTGTTGCTTTTTGAATGGGTGGTAATGACAGACAGAGCTGAAAGTACAGAATTTTCACTGATTCTGCTCCCTTAACTAACCTGGACCTCAGAGCCGATCTTAATAGTTTCTTTGAAGCCCCCGAGGGCGCAGAGTGCAGCAACAGCTTGTCTGCCGATGGCCTGCAGCTTAGCCAGTTTTCTGCCACTGCTGCTCCCATTCTCCAGAATACTCTCAGCATACTTCCCCAGCTGAGGGATAAACATCAGGGCCCGGGAGAGGACCTACCACAAACCCCACAGGAGAAAGAATTAGCTTCAACACAAGCAGCATCACACAGAATCACCTCCATGTCAGTCCAAAAAGATTCTCAACGCAGACAGTCAGCAACAAGGAACAATCTGTTACGAGCATAAACATTGTGATTTAGTCAGACACATTAGATTCTTTTACTTTTTCAGCAGTGCTGGTCCAGATCTGAGCGGTGTTGGACTCGGGGGCAGTGAGCAGGCTATGCAGCAGAGCAATAACCTCAGCAGCCATACTGTTGGCAACATGGCCACTGATGAACGGCCTGACAGGGTCTGACCTGTTCCAGACAAATTTAGAAGTCAGAACAAGTCTGTCACAAATAGTTTGACCAGATAAACACACACGTGATGAAGAAATCATATATACAGGAACTAATCTGATAATCACAGCACTTGTTTGTTGTTTCTTTACCTGGCCAGCTCAGCGTTCCTGTCCCTACAAACAGCCGTCTGAGCAGTTTTCTTCTTGTCACCACTGGTGATGCCTCCAGCAGCCTCTTGGGCTAAAGTCTCTACAGGGGGACCAACACTCACTATCAGACCAGACTGGGCCCACTTGTTGGCCTTCCTCAGGGCAGCAGATGCCTCTTCTGTGATCACCTCGCAGCTGCCGCTCTAGGGAAGGTTTAAAATAGGACAGCAGAGTTAAGGATGGTGCTTGTATAAAGCTACAGAAACACAAGTTGTCATATGGTGAGTACACGCTTTTAAGATTTTGGAAAATTGGATTTCCTTTCAGTTAAACCCAGTTAAACTTACTGTACCTTCGTCATGTCTCTGTCCATCTTCACCACCTTTTCCATGTTCGCTCCAGTGCCGAGCCGAAAAGGACGTCCTTCTGAGCTGCTGCATTTTGGAGTAGATGGAAGAACACTCATGTCAGAAACCCAGACAAAGTATGCTGATGTGAAATAAAAAGAAAGGTATCAGGGGCAACCTCACCTGAGAAGTGGTTGTAGAACTTCATGAGATGACTGGTCCTCTCTCTTGTGGATAAAGATTGATAGCTTGCCGTCAACCGCCTCTCCCTCCTCCCCAACGTCATCAGACTTCAGAGCTCCTTTGGAACTGGCACGGGACAGAGAAGTGTCTGGCTCAGAGGAGCTGGGGGACAGCAGGGTCTGACAGCCTGGTGAGGTGTAAATATTGAGAATTAGCATTAGAAAGTACAAGGGGGGCCGCCCGCTCCTACACAAAAATATTTAGGACTTCAAGCTAAGAGAGACTAACCTGGTACTACATAGTCTGCCAACTTGGCAAGCAACAAGGCAGCAATACGTGAGGCAGGGTCATTCGCATCTTGTTGTTCAGCATCTAGAGTGTTAATAGAGTAGCTCCACGAGGGCAGGGCCACGTTACCACAGTCCTCCACACTCATGAGAGGCAGCGCAGCTCGGCATAGCTGCAGGATGATGAGTACCAGCTTTGGAGAAGGTCTCTGGTCAAGCAGCAGAGACAAGAGCTTAGAAACACAAGCTGGCTGGCTCAGGATAGCTTTGCCTATGTGGCTCCTGGAATACAAAACAGAAGACCATATACAAATATTGTATAAATACACACACATATATATACAAATACATTAAAATATACATACATAATGTAAAAGAAAAAAAGATCATGTACAGATATGACAAAAAAAATGTACCTAGAAAGGTCATTGAGCAGACTGAGCACATCCTGTAAGGCATCATTGCCAGCTGCCTGATTCCCACAGCACTCTGTGGCTCTCGCCAGGTGATTGGTCAACAGGCTGGACACCTGCCGTGCTAGACCAGAGTGCACTGCATCTGTAGAACCACCTTCAAAGGAGAAAAGAATGATTGCCGACCATTACAGCACACTGCTAACTTTCTTTTGCGCCACCATTTAGTCTGACCACGTGAAAAAAGCATTTAACAATCCTAATGTGCCTGTCCAGCATATGAGCAGCTTTTCTCGACTAACGCGAACAGACCGAGCTTGATGGCTGTCAACAGATGATCAGAAGAAGCAACTATTAGCGTAACATACCTTCCACCTTCTCCCACTCGATGCAGCGGTTAGCCAGCACCTGGAAAGCAGCCCAGGCCATGGTGGCCACCTTCTGCTTTTTGGTCTGCTTCTCGTTTGAGCTGCATTCCCTTTGACCACTTAAACTACACAAGCTGTCCATGAGCTGGACCAGACCGCTCCGAACTAGGCACTGCTCCTCACTCCTGTCACAACACAGATAAGTAATGAGAATAAGGAATTTGACAGTTTAGTAGTCCAGAGTAAAATCAGGAGAGAGATAATTCAAGATGAATTCTCTTGCCTGGTGTAGGGGATTGTGCAAAGCAAGCCAATACTGTTGGCACAAGCAATGGGGTAGCGAGCACATAGTGACACTACAGACGTCATGGTCTCCCCAAAGGCCTCCTGCACCTGCTCTACCATTCCACCACAGGTCAGCTCCTCAATCCTGCACAGATAGCACACAAACACAGATGTATAGAGATGTGTTTGTGTGCGGAGTGGGCTTGGATTGTTGTGTTTATAGCCTGGTTCTCTTACCTCGGACCACCTTGTAGTACCATAGTGACGGGCCCCACCAGGTGGGTGACGCCACCAACTCTGACGGCAGCAGTGAGCAACTCCCTCATATGAACAAGTGCCTGCTTCCGCGTGCTGCCGCGTCTCCAACGTGTCTGCGCGGCAGACAGGAAACTGCTGCTTGACACCTACAGAAATTACCAGTAAAGACCTCGATGTCAGACCAGAACTCATTGACTGATTCTCATGCAGGTATGGCAACAAACAAGTCAATCCAAAAAAAAAAAGGACACCTACAGCCTGATCAGGTGTAGTTCCAATAAAGGCGAAGAGCTGTCCCAGCAGCACACTGTAGGTTGGTTTGTCACGGCTGTCCTCTATGGCCAGAGACTGCAGCAGGGTAAACGAGCTGCTGCGGTGACTCGTAGGGTGGTGCCGCCTCCTACAGGTAAAACAACAAGAAAAAGAATACATTCATCTCTACGTCATTTATATGATTCTTGAACATTAAATGTATCAAACAAAAATAGACACATACCTTTGGGGCGCGTGTGTAAACTCCAAGTCCTGGTTAGCTATCATCTCCAAGTCAGACGGTGCAGACATGCTGCGGAGGAAGACTGGCTGCTTCACCATGGGGATCACTGTCTTGGCATCTGACACCGATTTAGAGGCTAGCACAGAAAATCAACAAGAATTAGATGAGAATCAAACTCACTGACATTTTGTCTGAAACATCATGCAGCAATGAAAACAATTAATTCAGAGAAATAAGGCTGAGATACAATTTATTCTTCAGTCAGACTCCTGGGTAAGTCACACAGCTGCACACAGATTTAATAAGGATGGCTTGAAAGAACAAATCTTTGATCCCAGCCCTGCTGCCCAGCAAGGTTTCACTTAGCAGCTAATCAATGACTTAAGAGGCGCATAAAAACATATGTACCTGGACCTGGTGTGCCTGCAGGTGTGGTGGTTAGGCTTCTGCAATGTGGAGCAATGGTAACATGGAGCAGCAGCTCAGTGCGGTTCATCAGACTCTTCACCAGCGCCTTGGTTTTGGCCAGCGAGGTGCTGCTTCTCAGGTGCATGGTGTTTACCTCCTGAAAGAACTTCTCCCTGTTGGTGTAGATACATAATATTACTGCATGAACAGATGGATGACAGCTGAGGTAACATCACTTGTTCCAAGAGCTGGGATGAGTTTTAATTACTTGCCTCAGTGTAAGGACAACATTTTCCAAATCACTAAAATCAAGTGGGACCTCCTTCAGTGAGCAAAGCAGCTCCAGCTCCTTTATTTTATTCTAGTACAAAAAAAACAATATGAGTATCAAGCAAATAGTGATGGTAATGGTATTATCTCGAGAGCAAAGGTTGTAAATTGTGTGTGTGGAGCAGGGCACCTCAAAGAAGTGGTAGTCATGAAAGAAAGGAGTGTTGTTCTCCAGCTTTCCCTGATGGGCCTCCTCCACCTCATTCTGCCACTTCTGCTCCAATTCTGCGACACTCTGAAAGCAACACAGGGGATAATTAGACTCAGAGTGAGACTCACACTTCTGCCTCTGTTCAGGTCAAAACCCGGTTTGTTTTTTAAAGCTAAAGCTCTTCTGGTCAGCCTCAACCTTATTTTAACTGCTAACCTATTCTGTTGTTTTTAATAATATTCTCATATCTCCAGGCTGTATTTTAATATGCAATATCTCTCTCAATATTTGTGGTCGTATCAGCAGCATCCTGGTGATGGGAGATGTAATAAGGTAGTGTAAACATGCCCACTATAGCAACCTCCTGGCTGCAAACACCATGCAGAAGTAATTCCTCATTCATCCTATTTCCTGCAGCCAACAGGAAGAACTTCATTAAACTATCTAACATAATATTTTCTTGAGTATCCGAATTAAAAACTGCCAAAATGAGAAAATTGGATGGTGTGCACAGTTTATCTTAAACATCATTTAAATCATATGAGTTTTGAAAAACATTACGGTGTGACAGAAGCTCACCTGCAGCTGGCGCTCCATAGCATTGATCTTCTTGAAGGTCTCAGCCATGATCTTACAGACCAGGTCGTACTCCTCTGCGTGATCCTCACGGTACTGGTAGTTCACCAGTGACTGAAGCGCATCCACCAGGCTCAAATGTTTTATGACACAAGATACTATGACCTCCTCCATTACGTCCGGCCTGATCACCTCCCTTACAGACAAAGGGTGAGAAAAAAAAAGTGATGCTCAATAAAGCAACAGCTTTATTTTACAGAGGGTATGCAGTGAAATCATTATCTATAGTATGTGTCACCATTTTAAAGCAACATTGCCATCCTTATTCAATAAACATACAAAAACTAAGCAGCTATGGCTTCTATGAACAGAGGGATGCAATACAGAGAGGAAAACAATGAACTTGAAAACAGCCATCAGAAATGAATCAAAAATTCACTGTATGAAGCCAGAAGGCATACAAAAGCCTAGATGTTCTATTCTAAAGCACACTGTGTCAGCCTTTCATTACATAATTCCTTTACAAAACTGTGGGCTGGGTTCTTCACAATTAAACAGTCTTAGGAAGTGTTGCTTTATGTCGCTTCACCTTTACGCTTTAGTTTTCAGCGTTCTTTAAGAGCTTCTGCCTGGATTTATGAAAGCCTGACTGACAATGCTTTAACATTCAGCAACGTTTTTGTTCTTTTGTTTTGTTTTCTGTGAACAGTGACGTCACATGCATACCATCTGTGCTGTGACAGCATGACCCTCTTACTTGATGCTCGGACGGAATTGCGGTCGAGCCCTTCCAGACACCTCTCGTAGCCTCCCCATGATGCCCGGAGGGAGGCGGATTCGAGGTAAGTCAAAATAGGTGCCGGGCATGAGGCCTGGGGGTGGGATGAGGACATCAGAGGGGTAGGTGAACTCCCGGTCCTCCTCAATAGTGAGCGGCAGAGGTGAAGGGCTGGGAGTGAGGGCAGGAGAGATTGCGCCATTTGCTTCCACCTGCCACTGACACCTAAGCAAAAAAAAAAAGCGTGTCACCAGTCGGTCATCTTCTCTGACAGCAACTACATACCACTGAAAAATGTGTACCAGTTCATACAGTGTACTACATTTATCACACGGGCAATCAATTTCAGCAGGAGACATTTTGTGGTATTTCTGTTTAGCTGCGTCACCTTTGCAGCAGCTTTGAGCAGAGCAAGTCGTGGCAGGCTTCCTCCTCTCTGGTCACCTCTGGACCGTTATATAGAATGCGGAGCATCGAGCAGGCCAGCACTGACAGACCCAGTGCCAGGTCTGCTAGGAAGGGGAGGCCTCCAGAGACATCCTCTGATGATTCCTGAAAACAGAAACAAATAGCATCTTCAGAATTCGCAGTTGTTCATACTCCACACTGCCAGTGTGATTAAACAATGGTAAATACAGATGTTTGGCACATGCCAGTGCTGCTATGTGTTACCTGAGCTCTGACAGTGCAGGAGAACCCCCACATGGCTTTATCGGGGGTGTTGTGTTCACGTCCACTCCTCATCTCAAAGGAGAACGTCACTGTGTCTCCTTCAACCTAAAATAGGACACAGAATAAATCTATCTCTTCAAGACTGCACATGCACTGTGTTCACTGTGCATGTTTGTGCACAACAACTTGTTTCACCTTGACAAGGTCTTTGGGCCATCCTGTCCCCAAGACACTGCGACTGCCATATCCCAGAGTGTTTCCTCCATACTCCGTTACTTTACGACTGTTGGTGTTAGGACCAGCGTAGATAACCAACTAAAATATCAGAGAATATATTTAGTGGAAAACATTCCCAACCACAGCTTTGCTATGCTTAAGAAATGACATACATTACATGTAAGAGCTCAGGGAGTCAGTACCTTGTCATAGTCATACTGTGAGGAGCAGCGAGAATCAAAGCGAAGGTACAGGCAGCGGGCTCCTGGGATGTGTACCGTCTCCTTGAACTTGTAATTGTCCCTCACAGGGTGCACAGTCTCTACTGTCTTCCCAGCAGCCCATGGGGCAGGGATCTTCAGTCCAGTCAGGAAACCGGGCTCCTCACGTTCGTCAAGAATTCTAATAGCAAATTACTGCGGCTTTAGAAAACTGAGCTTATGACAGACCTTAAGTTACGACATGTCCTTCTATGATCATGATGAAATAAGACTTTCCTCATTGAAATGCTAAATTCTGTAGCGAAGCAATCCAACACGTAGTCTGATGGATTTATTGTGAATTAGTGACTTTTAACATTCTTATGGTGGACTTACTTGTCGTCTGCAGCACATGCCTTCGCCCCCTGCCCCAGGGAGCCGCCCATAAGTGCAGGCTCTTCAGTGAAAAGTGGAGACTGAGTCTTTAACAGCAGGGCAGTCTGGAAAAAAAGAGAGTGAAAAGAAATACTTTTATGATGACTGGCCTTCCACTCAAGAAAAAACTTTTCATTTAACACAACAGTTGACTTCTGGACTGGCAAGACTCTAACCTGGCTGGTGTAGAGGACCAGCTGCACCAACTGAGGCATGAGGGCGTCTGCGAGAGTGAGGGTCTGCAGATTGGGGTGCATCAAAGTGGTGAGCAACACCGGCAGAAGGTGCCCAAGCATTGTGGCCTTGGTTACCTGTTCCAAGCCTTTCAATCTGAACAACAAGAGAGAAAAATAAAATGCTAAGGTGATGGATCCCAGGCAGAAAAACAAGGTATGAAATGGGGGAAATTGAAGAGGTAAAACAAAAAGCCACTGTGATTTTAAGAACCTGCATCCATAAATGATTTCTCATGCACTCTTTTATTCTTTTTAAAAGGAGGCTGCAGCATTACTCAGGTTTAGCTATATCTTGTTTCACGGTGAAACAGTGCATTAGAGCCAACCGAGAGAACATCATGTCTGGTTTGATTTTTGTCAGCTACATTACGGTGTTATAGTAATGGAGACTGGCTAGGCTGCTCATGCAATGAAATAAAATAAGTGGCTTGTAGATCTGAAAGGCATCCAGCAGCAGCTGTCGCCGGCTGACCAAAGGGTTATTTTCCCACCCTGAAGGCTACTTTTAAAAAGATGCAGTTAAAAGTTTACCTGGTTTCTCTGTCAGGGATATCGCTGTTAATGAGAGCTGTGGTCACCTGCTGCAGGGTCTCCAGCACTTCATCACAGCCCACCAGGATCTTGGTTGCTAGGGACAGGATACTGCTTTGCAGCTCCTGAGGACCAAACACAGCATAGGCCCACACTTTCGTAACTTCTGCTTCGAAGATTTTCAACGATGATACAGTATCTCCTTCACACAGTACGGAACGTGTTCACATATACTGTAATTTCCTTACTTTTATGTCTACAAACTATTAAACTTCATATATTAGCACACAGATGAAACTTTTATTAGTGATAAATAGCGATATTTAGAAACAAGACATCCTTAGTTAATATAACTCTGATGTCATTAAACTAAAAAGAAGACAAATTACTATGCAGTGCCATATAAGAACATTAATCTCTCATTGCCAGACACAAACACAGACTCCACATGCAAAGAGGTAGGGGTATTTAAAGGGGATGTTTACCTGTACCTTCATTGTTTCCCCTTGTAGGGAGCTGTCACTGTCGTCATTATCATCCGGACGGATAAGAATGGTGTTACTAAGGAGGTGGTTCTGAACAGCCATGAGGTAGCGCAGACTAGGTGAGACCACCTACGGAGAGGGAAAACCGTATCAAGTTTGTAAAAGCGCAATCTCACAAAACATGCGATCCCATTCGCCACAGATGGCATTTTGTTCTGCTGAGCTGATATCCGTACTGGCACAGTGGAGAGCAGCTTCTGGAAATCGTCTCGGGCGACAGTCTGACATTTGGTAATGAGGAGGCAGGATTCCCGGACTACAGTCTTGAGGATGCAGTGCAGCAGCTCATCGCTCAGTCTGTGAAAAGCAGACTTCTGTCACTTTAAAGAACACACCTAAAGGAAGCTAACTTAAGTTTTTAAGCTAAGAACATGGCGTTGTTCTGTGCTGGTCATCAAAAGCTATGAGCGATGACATTGCACCCTATATTTAAAGGACAGCAACTTACCTGTAATGGTCATCTTCTTCACTTCCAAATCTATTCTTCTGCAGTTGGTCTGCCAGGTTGGTAAGGATGACATCACGCAGTTGCGACAGGCCACTGTTCCTTTCACCTGAGTGTTGCACACAAATACACATAATATTAGGTATATTCACAACAAAACTGTTAAAGTGCCAGTAATATTAAAATGAGTGTTTCCACAATCACCTTCAGTTAAAACCAGTTTCAGCAGTTTATTAAGTTCAGCCTCCCCCTGATATAACGTATTCAGGCCTGAGCTACAGAGGCAGAGAGGAGATAAATAAAGATTTAAATATTACTGCGAACACCGATTATACAAAACATTTTTAACTCTTATTTCTGTTTCATGTCTGACTTACCTGATGGCCAGGCACACCTCTTTCTGGATCTCTGATCCTATCTGATCTACTGGAGCCATAAGTAGCTGCCACAGAAGTAGACCTGAACGACGCACGCTCTCCCT
The DNA here is from genome assembly GCF_051107435.1 of Chaetodon auriga. NCBI lineage: Eukaryota > Metazoa > Chordata > Actinopteri > Chaetodontiformes > Chaetodontidae > Chaetodon > Chaetodon auriga. The sequence continues at coordinate 22,482,218 of NC_135078.1, read as the reverse complement.
ATTCTGCTCCGACTGAGGATTAAAAAACCTAAAAACCACCTGGAGAGGACAGACAAAAAAGAAAAAATTAAAACACAGAAAACAGCCAAGTCATTTTGTGTAAAAACTGTCCCAAGCTAAACCTCAATCAGACCTGGAACACCACCAAGATGCAGCGGATGATGCAAGTATCTCCATTGACCATGGCCTTCTCCATGATGTCACAGATGCTGCTAAAGTGACGGGCCTCGATGGGATGTTGTTTACCCAGTAGCGCCCCCAGGGGGAGGCTGTTGCTGCTGGCCGCCAGCAGGTTGAGCTGGTGGATGCACATAGCACCTACGTGATGAAGTAGCTGGTTGATCACCTCGCCAGTGGCCACCGTTTCCTCTGTGAAATGACAAATTTGCAGATGTTCAAATTTCTGATTTAACCTCGTACAAACAGCATCTGCTGGTTTCAGTGCTTTTTTTAAATCTACCTTTGGGTTCTTTGATGACATGGCTGACACCGAGCCTATGGCACACATGATGAAAGGCTTGGTTCCCAGGATTGCACCACTGATCTATGTAATCACTGGAGCAGGTCCAGATCAAGTTGTTTAGTGCATCATAACATGCTCCTACGAAGCGAAAGATTACAGGAATAAATGTCACTTAACATCAGCAATGCACTGTGTGGGTATCCTCTGTGAGCTCAACACATAACAGAAAAATGCGACAAAAGCTGAGCTCACCTAGCCCTGCAACCTGGGCTCCCCTACCGAGAGAACTGCCAGGAGCATCAATGAGGTCTGCGCGGCTGCTGAACTGACCATCAGCCAGGTTAAATACCAGGCTGGAGGCTAATACTGACAAGAAATAAAAGTTTAGTGAGTAACCTCATCATTGACAACACTATTTAATATAAAGTGAGATTCCTACAGACAAAATCACAGCAAAACTGTTAAAACTGAGGGCAAAAACTCAACACAACGAGGATTTCCAAGTGTCTGTGTGTGCTCTTACTTTTGAGAGAGGACAGGCTACTGGTACCCCCAAATAGGGAGCGTGTGGCAGAGCTCCCCGATACACCAGGAGGTGAGACCAGCATCACTAGATAGGTTCCGCACACATACATAGGGGTCTTTCTCAGGGTCTTTAGAGGGAGTCCACAGCTAGTGTTGACAGCTAGAAAAGAGTTAAAACAGAGAACTGTCACCAGAGAATATTTTGATTATCATATGATCTGCATGAATTGCACAGTAAAACATATTGGATTTTTGGATGAGGTTTAGCTGATGAATTACCAGACTGCTCCTCTTTGACAGTGTTGGTGATTGCGGAGCCTGTTAGAGCAGCCAATGTGGCAGAATGGGAGGCTCGGAAGCGTGACATTCGACTCAAGAGGAGCTCGTTCAAGCACTTTGAAGACTCGCCTTCCTTGCGAGTAAGAATAACCCTCTCCTGCAAAATGTCTGCAACGCACAACCCTGTCTGCGTCTGCACCGTGGAGCGGGGAGAAGAAAAAAGATGGAACACAGCCATTAACAAACTGAATACAGCTGAAGACCTCTGTACACAGCAGGGCATAAAGTACTCACAGACAGGTGAAAGACATCCATGAAGACAGAATGGCCTTTCTGTGTCTTCTCATTGAGACTGGCTGGGGACCAGACCCAGTACAGGTACGTTCCATCTGAGCATAGGTGCAGCGTGGTCATGCTGCTGCCCACAGGGAAGTGATGGGCTGGCATGGGCACAATCTGGCACACCTGGAAATGGCACAGTGAGCATTAGCCTTGGCAATGGCTGCGCTTGTCATTATAGCTGAATGTTTAAGAGCTGGTTGGATTTTAATGGCCACAGTTAAAGTGAACATAGCTTTTATGTACTTCCGTCTTCATATGAATTTGTATATGTATGTTTATTGTTCTTCCACACCCTGCCTCTTCGTCTCATATATGTATTTGCATTGAGGCCTTATTGCATTTTGAATAGAGAGAAATGCTGCCCCACTGTGACCCTTCATGCCTGATATATATGTGAGAATCATGTTAAAAATGAAATGCAACAACACTTACAATGTCAAGTGTACTGAATGATTCAGCATCAAATTGAAAACAGTGGAATGAGACTGCACCGTACCTGGAGGGTGAAGGGGTCAATGACCTGGCACAGCTGATGAGGCTTGGCATCAAAAGAGGAAGGCCGGTGAAGGAGGCGACCGCTGCTGAACACCACCCAGCCAGGCTCCAACTCTTCATTTCGACAGTACACAAACCCCCTGCACAGAACACACACAGTGCATCTGTTTCAGTGGTCTGTACTGTATTCTGCTGAACACTTGATTTTTCTTTTCTCGATGCAAAATGAGTTGTGACAACATCCCGTCACATGTATACATTATACAAAAATTGACTGATATTAAAATTATAATCCTTTCCACAAACTGACAGTATGTCCTACAGGAAAAGTGGTGTGGTGTTTCAAAGCTGCTGTGGGCTCACAAATCTAGTTGTGCAATGCCATTGCTATGAGTTGTGCTATTGGCTGTATGTTACTGCTGTAGCGTGGCTCGTACCGAGTCTCATTTCCCTACTGAAATGTTTGTTTTCTAAGCTGTTATTTGACTGATAGAATCGAGAAGACTGAGATGCTGCTCGCATAAAATTAGCTAACTTATAGGCCTAAACCTGGCACATATATCTTTTCTGCATGGAGTAAGAAATGATGTCCGGGCTCTTTGAATTCTAAAAAGACATTGCGGAAGGAAATTGCCTTCTGCTTGCAAATTGGGTAATTTGCTACGACGGCGTGGAATTAAGATGCAGAGCACACGCCCTTTTGTCCCTTTTAAAAATCAACTAAATCAATCAAAGACAGTTAGGGAGGATGTGATGGTAAACTGCAGATACTGGTTCAAAAATGTCTCGGAAATAACACCATTGTTGCTTTGGGAAGGGTAAGTGATAAAGGATATTTTTAGTGTTTCCCACTCTCTTTCTGCCTTTCTGTTCTCTGAATGCTGTGGATAAAGAAAGGCAGGCAGGAAGGAGTGTCACGTTACCTCAGTGTCCCATGTAAACCAGAGCCCAGCTTGCTGAGTCCTCTCCCAGAGGAGTTAGTGGTATACAGATAGAGCCCGTCTGTGGCTAGACAGCGACCTAGGTCAGTGTCTGCAAGACACAGGGACGGAAAGAATTCAATATAAGGTTAATGACAGACAATGGGAATGAAAAGTCATGGCGGTATCAACAGGGGAATGGATGTGGAAAATTAGGATGCTGAGCAGGTCAGGCATCTGTTTACTTCACTAAATTTTTTTATTATGACGATTGTGAAGCCTCCAGAGACTAAACTGATCTGGTGTAAGGTTTGCTTCAAATGTAAATATGCAAACCTCTCTATGGATATACACCCTGATCAGCTTTCATCACTCTACAAGGTCAGCTGATGGATTGCTGGAGAGTGAGCATCACTCTTTCCTCCTCTGCTTTATTCCTAAACCTCTCGCAGTCACAGCTCTTCTCTAGTTTCAGCATAGGCCCTAATCTCTTCACTACACATATACAGTAAAATCAGGCCAGGGGAGCCTTGTACCAGGCAACACACTCTCCTCCCTCCATTCTGGATGGGATTTCACACACTTCATGCATTACAGACAAAGGGCATTATAAATAATCTAAAGGTGAATAAATAAATCAGAAAGCAGGGCAGTATTATGATGGAAAGAATATAACATGCACAGCCCTCTAGATATGTGTGCAAGACATCATTCAGCACAAGCACATGAAAGGACTGCATCTCCGCTGACCTATTATTCAGATCTTTGGTTTTATAAATGTAGAGGCTGATCACACAAACATTTTTAAAAGGGGTTTTTACCTTTATTCTCTGCTCCTCCAGCAGAATTATCAGGTGTGGGCAGCATGTCCTCAAATCCCCATGACACACTATGTTTACCCCCGAGGAGGCAGGATGGAGAGCCTGGGCCTCCTTCCAGGAGCAAGAGTCTGAAGCAGTAAAGATACAGTGGTTACTCACTGGGAGAGTCGCTAATAACACCAGGGTCCTTTCAGATTAACTGACACTCACCTGTACAGGACATCTGACACAGGGAGCTGGCCCAGATCAGTTTGTTTCTGCAGCAGGTGAACTGTGTGGATGAAGGTCTTCAGAGATCCCCTGAGGAGAAGTTTGGCAGATTAGTCAGGAAGCCTCAGCATGAAACACAAGGAAAAGTTCATTGTTACGCACTTCTGGAGCTGTAAATGAAATAATACTTGGCCTGACTTACGGAGGGTTCCGATGTAATGTGCTGGGAATTAAAACCCAATCTTTTCTGAATCTGAATAAAAGTTTTTTTTTTCCATTTGAGTGCAGCTGAGAGATTATTTTACACTGTGACTCTGCAGGGTGTAATGAGCAACCTACTTAAGTTTGTGCAGTGTTCATTTACTGCTGCGCCCCATCCAAGACTGAACTATTAACTGAATACAGTCAAGTAATTCTATATTCAGGGAGATAATCTATGCAAGAAGAGGTCTGCTGAAGTGATACAAGAGAAGCAAGGCTTGGAACTGCAGCTCTTGAAAACGTCTTCGAGAATACGATGATAATGATTACTATTGATTGACACTATTGATTGATAATATTGATGTCAGTGGTGATGACATTTGTTTTTACAGCTAACCAACTGACATGTCACCATATATGTTTGTTAGCAAAGAAGTTAGAAAAATCAAAGAACTTTGATTTGCAGCATGTGACAGAGTTACTGGGACGCTGGAATAATCCGGGGAAATCCTGCAATGAGCTGTGCAGGAATGTATGTCTGACTCAGTGTTTACATGTTCTGCAGGCGACAGACAAAACACGGTAGTCATATCAGTTTCCCCTTCTCCACCTCACTGCGTAAACATGGCAGTCTTTTAGCTTACTTTCCCCTCCTACATAGTGAATTTACTAACCGACCCCATCACTGGTGCGGGGGAGTAAAGCTGATAGCTCTTTAATTAGGTCCCAGTGTTGGTGAAAAGGCACCGGGGCTGGATGGTTCCCCACAACAAAGAGCTCTCAGCCTCAACAGAGGCTGAACAAAGAATGGAGAGTTCTGGCGTTGACAAGTCAAGATCAGTTGTCACCAGCAGAAGCCAGAGTTCAGACACATATGCAAAAAAAAAAAAAAAAAAAAAAAGGCACATTCTGCAGGTGACAAATATAAAAAACATCCAACCAATTATATTCAATTTCAGTTCAACTTCTTTTAGTATTGTGGGTTTTTGCATGTGAGCAAAAGACAATGCAAAAGAGTCATCACGACCCCACCCAGCCCTGTCTATCCCAGGGGCCCTCTGCTGCTGCCCCATGGATTCCACCAACTGTAGAATAATGGCTGAAGCTACAGCAGGAGGCAAAACAACACGTTTCTTCTGTTCAGGCATCACTCTCAAACAGTGTAAGTAGCTCGCGCTAACAGAGCACAGTTGTAGCCGCAGCAAGCTCCGACTGCAAATGTTAGTTCGAGTTCAGAGCATCAGAGCAGTGCACTGACACTGAGCTGACAGAGAGCAGGTCTGTTTATGCCCGTAAGTTTGAAGATATATACAAATAACAATCACCAAAAGTTCAGCTACTCCTTTATGTTATCGTGCAAACATGGCAGTGACACTGCGACAGTGTATGTTAGATTGTGGTTTTGAGCACTGAATCAGGCATGATCATTCCTGTGGCATGTACACTGAGAGGGAGAGGAGAGAAACTAATCAGTTGGTCAGTTGTGTGCCTATTTTAGCTTTGGCTGCCAAGAATAACTGACCTGCTTGTGAGGAGAGTTACTGACAAAGTAACTCAAGAGTACTTTCACTAAGACGTTTCTTTGTCATGTTATTCTCACTGCTTGTGCCTCTCAATGACTTGTTCTTCGTACTTATTAGGTGACGACAGGCCTTCTTCAAAGTGTTTGGCCACTCTAAAAGCCATTTAGTGAATGTTGGTGGTTCAAAACGCTGTCTACAGGAGCCAACAGAGGAATGTGAAAGTGGGACAGCAAGGACAGAATGTATGATCTCACCTGGCACAGGCAAGTGCCACAAGTGCAGCAGCAGCGTTTTCCCTCTGTCTGTGTGTGTGAAGGATCTGCGTCTGAGCCTGCCCCCGCTGTTGGCCTGACTCGTGGGCACCATCTTCCAGCCAGGAGCAGAGCAGCCCCTCCAGGCCATTGAGGCAGTCAGCGGGCTCTTTGCTGAGGCTGAGCGGCTGGCAGTCCCGGAGGCAGGCTAGCAGTACCTCTGCTGTGACCCCGCAGAGTGCCGGGTCACTGCGAGTCTGGGACTGCAAAAGGGGGAAGACCAGCAGCAGACCGACACGGGACGTGAAGGGCGCCTGCTCGGGTTGCTGGAGCAGACCTTGTCTTTTGAGCAAGGCCAAGGTCTCCTCATCAGCCCCTCCAGTTCCCTCTCGCTCCTGCTGCTCCTCCAGGGCCAGCTGCCGCTGCGCCCCCCACAGGCCACGCAGAGCATTGAGACGGTACTCCAGCAGGCGTGCATATGCATTGCTCTGATTCCCACAGACGGCGCGCAGACGCTCAGCAAGCTCTACCGGGTTCTTCGTCTCAAATGTTAGTATCTGTAAGACAGGAGGACAGCAGGGAAGTAAAGCAGGAAAAATACAAGTTTACATTAAAGTGCAAACAGACAACTTTTCAACTTCCCTCTTCCCCCTGGCATTTCCAAGTGGTATTATTGTTGGCACCACTGTTGCAAACACAACCAGATCGCTTTCTGTTTTCCACAGAAACTAGCAACTACCAACACCTGACACACTGCCACACACTTTCTGTGAAGAAACATGAACACCACAGTGGAAATACGAGAGCAGACAGAAGCATGTTGGCTGAAGAGGAAAAGCTACATTTTCTGAATCTTATATGGAGTAATAACACAGCTTGAATTTTTCTTCATGCAAACAAGTAACTGCAGCAGGGGTTGGTGTCGGGGTGAAAGGGGGAGTGGAGGAAAACAATCGGTGAAAAAGTGTGAGTTTATTCATTCATTTAGTCTATAATGGAGTTTTTACAAAATGGAAAAACATCTTGAACATATTTTCTGTTAATTTTCTGTCTGTTCATTTTTTATCCACAGTCTGTCTTTAACAGCAAGATGATTAAAAAAAAACATTTCTAAACTGGGGTCTTTAAACAAAACTATGGTCTCCTTTTCAGCAGAGTTACAAACAACCGGTTCATCCACAGGGTGTATTACATTGCTGGCTAATATGCAACAAACATTCTCTTTTAAAACTAAGCTCATAAGTTCGATCACACGTATGATTTATCGGTAGAACTTAGGGCATTTCCTCAGAACGACTATGAATCATCTCCACAGAATAAAGCCTTGTGTCTACAGTTCCTTGGTCTACAGCATAATGGTCAGGGATAGCAACACACATCCAGGACAGCCTATCACAAGTGAAGCAATGTGCTTCATGTGCACTTAGGCAGCATTTCAGATATTGATTACACTCTGTGGCCCACGAATCATGGACTAGAAAAAAGCCCATTATGCCATTTAGCAGGCACAATTTGTATTGATTCAATTTCAGAAATGCTGCTAATGTTACAGTAACACTCCTTAGCTGGATGCTAGGCCTTCTCCACCTTTCTCTGAAAAACACTGCTGCAAGTGGATAAAAATAGTCAGCATCACAACACCTACGAAAACAGCACTGAGTGACCCAGTCAGTCTCAGAGATGGACTCAGAGAAGGCCAGAAGTGTCGAGAATCTGAATATAACCTTGAAAAATAAGACAGGCCTGTGTTTTGGTATGAGCTGTGACCTAGCATTCATAGCAGTCTGACAGCAACAAACAAAAGGCCAGATTTTACAACACAATATCAAATGTATCTCGTTTTTTACAGGACTTTCTATATTTGCATGCGCGCCATCCCATTTCCAAAAAAGCTTTAATTAACATGCCAACCTAATGAGTCTCACCCACATACATGTTACCATTTCTGCTCAGGTTAAATTATCTGAGGGATCCTGGGGACATTATCCTACGCATAAAGTGTCCGTACTTTGTATTTATCTAAAAAGTGGTACTCTTAGCAACAACTTGTGCATTCCCCCAAGTGAAAAAGTCCAGCTGTGAGTTATCCTGCCTTCACCGGCACGTCCACATTGCTTCTTCTCGTTGTAGAGCAGCTTAAACAGAAAGCATAAGTTCAGAAGCTGTGTCACTGCATGTCTGCTGCTGAGCTTTACAAGACGATGAAACAAGGCGAGGGCTCAAGCTCAAACCAGGCTGTTCACATTCATTAATTAACCAGTAGTCTGTCATCTGTCAGAACTGCAGATTTAACGAATGTTTTACATATACTTATACCGGCTAAAATAAACTGAATGTGGCTGACAGCTGAATAGTGAAGGAGCAATCTGCAGCTGCTATGTGTCAAACACTATAACTACTAGCACTGATAACATAATAGATTGCTGATTACAGTACTAATATTTGTCCTGAATATAACCTGGTATTAGACAAATAACAAAGTGCAGGGCCAGTTAAAAACTGAGGTTAGGATTTAGGATTATTCAACTGAATGTGTACAGTTCAATGTGCCACATTGTACATTGTGAGAGTTTACTCAAGCAGGCAGTGTCTGCTGTTGACAGAGGCCTTACACCAATCTCAGCATACTCCCGGTGTAAAAAACATTTCCCACTATGAAGTGTGGAACTGTGCCAACACGCCACTTCTCCCATCATGCAGCAGTGAGCTTGACTACTGTTATAACATACTCTAAAACAAGCATGTGCTGAGAAATTAACAAATTAATATGAATTTCTACAGAATTTTAAACCGAACTTCAATTTATTTTTTAGCTTGCTATGTGCTGTTGACCAAATAAATATATTTTCAAAATAACTACTACACATTTGTATAAGCAACAAATTCACAAGCAAACATTTTTGTTAAAATTCAATAGATGCAAAACATTGGAACTGTTTCAGAAATTAGGACTGGTTGATTGCAATCTTGTTAAGGTAAATTTAGACACATGAGACTCATGTATTTGCTGGATGAATTTCAGGTTATCTATATAAAAAAAAATGGTTGAAAATGCTGACCTAAATGACACATGCAGCAATGGCAATGATCAGAATTCTACTGTCCCTATTGTGGCTAACATACGTATTCCGGCCAATGTACTTTACAGACTGGTGGATAATACAAGTTCTAGCTTTATTACATGGTTGAGTACCGAAATATCGAGGTAGTAACATTGTCAGGTGGAAGTTTCCATCTGCATCACCGTAAAGCCACCGAAACTACACAACATAGCCACGTTGGGTTTCGAGATTTTACCTTCAAAATAAAAGCCTACTTTCTAGTCAAAAACCATTTATCGCACTGTTAGAGCAAATTTAACCTAAACGCTCCGTAAGTACCCACTGTTTACCATCCAGCACCTGAGATGACATTGTTTCCCTTTGTTTTGAGGACAAAATTACAAGTCATAAAGCATTACAGCATTTTTTTTTAATCACTGTTGAGTACGATACACCTGACAGTGATGTAAGTATGTCATCTTCAATTATCAAACGTCTGTAGATTAAACAATTCAATCAAGCATGGATGTTACAGAAAACAGTCCTCCACACTGTCATTTGTAGACCCAAAGAATGTTTAGCGATTGGTGGAATTTGAGAAGTTGCCTGCACAGGAAAGCTGCTGCACTGGCATTACCAGTGAAATTGACGTGGTGCAACTTGAAACCTGAGGTACAGAAGTGAAGCGTGTGCGCCATCTCATAGGAACACTGAGTTATTTGGATATAATTTTAGGCAGCAAATCAAATATAACATCACTTGGACGTGCCGTTAGAAGAAACACTGTGCCCGCATAACCTGATTTTCACCGCCGTTCGGTTTGAATGACTTAAATTTTGAAGGACATGACAGGAAGTGAGATGACAACGTTTGCTAGCTTGACAGTGGGTCAATAACATGTAACATTGGGGCAGGAAACTTGCAAACGTTAGCGGTGCCGTTATCAGTGAGGGTGGTGTTGCACCTCACAGTGAAAACACAATTTAAAATCAAAAGAAACAAAAAGACACCCTTATGACAGCTGTGAGCGTGTGTTTCTATATATAAACCTTTGTGTGTGTGAACGTGTGTATGAGATGGCTTTCACCCACCTCTTGCTCGGTGTCCCCCTGTTCCGACACTCCAATTTCACTGGGCAGTTCCGCCAGATCTGTGACCCGAATGAGTCCGTCGTGGAGGAAAATGGTCTCCTCCTTCACCGAAAGCCACTGGGACGAATCTACAGCCCCGGAGCCCATCGCTCTCTCCTCCAACAGTGGTGCCAAAGGGGTCGAACATTAAAAATTCAGTGGCAGAATGACAGAAACGCCCTAGCTAGCCTGCTAGCGAGCTACAATAACATAACTGCCGTTACCGTCGCCGTTTTGTCTGACGGTGGCGTTTGACAGGGCAGACTGGAGAACTACGGTGCCAGCAAACAGAAGACAGCCAAGCGGTGAACAGACAGTAGTGGCAGGTCCTCTTCACATAACATGGGTGGTCGTGTCGTGGTAGCAGTGGCTGCTAGCTGTCTGGCTTCGTTAGCTGTAAGCGGAGCTAACTTACCGTACGCTATCGTTCTAACGTTACCGAGCAGAGTGGGCGTGACACCCGTACAAAATCCGTTATTGCACCGCACCGTTGACACGGCAGTCTTTTCAGGACGAACACTGCATCCGTAGAGAGCTCATTTCACAGTTAAATTCAGGACGCAGACAGCTCCGCTCACGGCCCAGCCGGTGTGTCAATGGCTGGTGAAGATAATGAGAGTCTCCCAGCTGTCAGTGCGACGCCATGTTTCCAAGGCCAACGAGCAGCTCCCAGCATGCACCGCGGCCCAGAATAACAGCTGTCAAGAATACATGAGTTCATTCTAACAAAACAACCTGCCACTGTGATAATGAGGCGAGTGACAATCATCATGACGTTTACAGGTTATGTTGTACGATTTTAGAACAATCATGAAGGTTAGGAGGAGGAGTCTAAATAGTCACCTGTGTTTTTACTGTATTTACTGTATATCAGACCACAATGGGGATAATTCCTGCACCTAATGTCATCTTTGACATGGAAGTGTGTGTGACTTCATGTTCCTCTTCTTTAATGAGCTTTTAAGGTGCACATGAAAATCTAGTTTACTTTGGCCTAATTTCTAATCTGCTTGACTATTCTAATCCTATATAACCGCATGCAAGCAAAACAAGTGAAGAAAAACATTTAGCAATTCTTTAACATCAGATTACACAGTTTTTATGGAATCACTGAGAACAATCATTCGATAGATTTGGTTCCCTTATTTCCTCAAAGCTGAACTCGGTGGCATTTTCAGGGAGGAACAGATCAAACGGTTGTCTAGACCAACAGGAACTGATCTTGAATGTACTTCAAACAACCTAAAATTCCATCTCTCATACCTTGTAAATGAGAAGGCATGTCTTAAAACACACTGATGCAACACACCGTAAGAACTGGAGTTTATGAAATGAAAGGGCAGATGGCGAGCACATGGAAGTGCTGCAGTCCTCACATTTTTTATTTATTTATTTATTTTTTTGTATCAGGGATGTATTACAAGCCCAGTAACATATATACTTACATATGAAATACTGCAAAATGAGAGGTAGGTATAGATCACACAACACTTAAGTATAACAAGCAGATATTTCTTTCCAATAATGATTAATTATTCCTATAGTTGTAAACCAAGAATTTGTTGATACATATGTCAAAGGATTCTAATTAACGTCAGTCTGTGGGATGTTTTTGAAAGCACTGTCCAATTATTTTTCCTTTTGTAATCAATATCCAGCGCAGATAATGGAATGCCACCCTGTGATCATTTGTGAAAATGCCCTTGACATGATCGTAAATCAATTGCTAGATCCAAACAGAAGCAAAAAAAAAAAAAGATTTCATTACATTTTCCGTGCGCAATCTGATGGATCGCAGCTTTGTATTACAGTCTTTTAGAAATATGTCAAACTTACATCTATGACATAATTACCAATACATTACAGTGTTTGAGGCTTTGAGTCTTACACCACCAGAGAGAAACAGAAAACGCTGAAATGCAAAGCTTACAAAATTCACTGTTGCTGCATAAAGCAGTCTAGTCTATAATCATGTGAGCAGCGCCGTTATATCAGCTTCTCTTTCCAGCCTTAGGCATCGCTTAGAAAGGCGAACAGGAAACCCTCTTTTTCTATCATTGCCTGAATTTCGCACCCCAGCGGTCTCTTTTTCCTCCATCTTCTTAAGTGCTTGAAGTAGGTCAGAGGCTTTAGTGAAGCCTCCAGAACAGCTACAAAAGAAACACATGAGAAATATGAAAAACAGAAACCTAATAATCTTCCATACAAGCAAACTGAGTTATCACAGGAGACTGACACTGCTGTAGCCAAAAGTTGCCTGAGATTAAGATGAATAATCAGAGCTTAAATCCTTTTTCTGCACTGGCATTTTTTCTCCTTTAGCAGTTTTAAAGCAGTACTGAGAGACAAAATCCATCATCATCTTGGGGAGACTACTGGGTTGCTTTGAGCTTTCAATCTGGAGCGCCATGCTGTAAAATTGACAAAAAGACAAGCAGAGGCCATTTAAAACCTTATAAATAAAGTGGGAAACAAGGCAGGGACGAAACAATATAATGTAATATATATGCATTTGTGTGTGACTCAGAGGCACAGACAAAGAAAGAGAAAGCTGCCTGTGGGGGCAGGCCTTCCTCCTTCTTTATAACACGCTGTACACAAAAATGAGTAATCGCAGCACACGTGTGCTGCCGCAGCCTCACTGTGAGTGTTGCAAAATCAAATGTAAACACCGAGATGTCAAACACAGGATTGTAAAAATGATCACAGCAGACATGTTGACCGGTTCTTAAAGGCAAAACAGGTGGAATTCTCAACATGAATAATGGATGAATTCGCTGCTTCAGTTTCAGGTTCTTTTGCTGATGTTTTGACTCGTAGTCAAATCAGCAGAGACACAGGTGCAACTAGTTCGATGAAAAATGGCTCAGGTCCACTTCAAGGACAGGTTGACAGTTTTTCAAATCTGTCTTAAAGCAACAGTCAGGTCATATTGTAATATGTAATATGTCGTAACTGTAATCATTCCTCCTGGTCATATCGGCCACTATGATGATCCCTGCAAATGATCCGGGACAAAATCCAGTCAATGTTAATCTTATGGGACTTCACACATCATAGTTGGACCACGTGAATAAGTTTCCCTTTCAGTACAAATTTCCCTCTTTTTGTTAGAGTTCCTCCACTGCTGCTCACAAGGGAAGCACAAAGAGGGAAAGTTTCCTCTAAAAAAAAGACTGTAGCTTTGGAGGATTCTCACTTGTTTTGTCTGACTCAGACTGCTGAAACCTCACATAAAGTTTAGATAATCTGTGAAATACATTTTTGTTCTCCATCATTTACATTTAAAGTGCTTCGGGAAAAGATCTCTTCATGGCCAGAATGAACTGAAGGAATGATCACAGCGAGCAGAACCTGTTTCAGTGTTTGTGTGGGAACCTGACTATTGAGACAGACGTTAAAAATTATGAACCCATCCTTTGATGGTTCCTGTCATTTCATTGAATCAGCTGCTGCAGCTTTTCCTGCTGTGATATGTCAACATATCTGCTGTGAAAAAGGCCTTTTACTTTGAACAGGCGCAAGTAGACAACAAGGAAATGGATGATATTAAAACGAAATTCAGTTATTTTACAACCTCACTCCTTCATCCTGCTGGAGGCAGCTTTGTAATTCCAATGGTGCCACCACAATAAGAGCCTTAAAAATGGAAAGAAAAAAACCCTCCTGTGCTTCATTTCAACCTTCTACACAACTTCTCATTTTGCTGAAAGTTGCTGTGGTTACTTCATCTCACTGTACCCCCCAGCCTGAACCACCAAGTAGCTCAGGAATGTAAAATAAAGTCATGAAGGATTATTGGGGAAATAGCTTTTGGTTTGGGCTGTATTTGCTTGGCCTCAGTGTGTGTTGAGAAGCTGTTTCCATGGGTGGGAATAATGCTATGCTGAGGCTCTGTGGCCAAAACACACACGAAACACAAAATATGAGATGTGTTGTGAAGTTGGAATCTTGTGATGTTCTGACACTGTCAAAAAAAAAAAAAACTAGATGATTTTTTTTTATATCTACCCCAGTTTTACAACCGTAAACACAGCCGTAGGATAGGACCCTGTCAAATAAGTTATAAGAATAATTTGTCTGAGTAAAACTTTAAAGCCCTTTGAATCTAGAACAAGGACTGAGGACAAAGATGCTCCAGGCTTTTCTCAGAGCAGTTATGCAGCTATCATCCACTGTGAAACAGGCCTCTGGCATTTGTTTAAGGATTGGAATTTCAGAAATAAATGTCATTTTTCATCTGTGAGACGTGCATCTGTGAATCCATAATTATGGAGAAAAATGACAAGCGTGCCAAAATGCTGTTATGTTACCGGCTGGTGCAGTCACAGTGTACCAGCACGTCTTAATAATAACTCAGCAACTTCACTCACTCTACAAAAGCCTCACAGTGTTACTTTCCTGAACTGTCATCAGAGGTGAAAATGTGCATTATTCTGTCTCACCTGTAGGGGTATAGTGAGAGCTAGTGATGGCGAGATGAAGCTTCTTGAAGCCTTGAAGCCTTCCAGCCAAATGGTTCACAAAAAGGTTCATTGTGAGGCTTCATGTGCACACAAACCCCCCTACTGGTCAAAGACTGTTAAACAGCCAGATATATTATAGGTAATTTTATCAATTTATAATGCACTCAAGACTGTCCTGCAACAGAACAGCCATGGGAATGACTGAAGTAAAATAAATCAATTCATCTTAATTGATGCATTTCAGGTATCTTTCATATATTCATTCATATAAATAAAATTAATATTTTTGTTTAGTGTATTATGGGTATGTAACACGACAATACAATGGAATCTGATATTACTTGTCAAATGTCTGTCTATAAATAATTTTGTCAGTGTTTGAATAACTCATAATGGCAGGGGAACAATTACAACTGTTGCAGTGTTTTAACAAGGTAAGGGGCAGTGGACGGGCTTGTGAACATGAAGAGAACAGTGAATTTGATTGTGCAACTTAAGGACCTCATTCGTTTTATTCAGAAACAAAATATGGGCACATTCCCCTCATTATTTTCATGCAAAGCACAAAAATGCCTCAGCATCGATAGGGTGTTGTTGTTGTACCCCAATTCTTTAGCACACAACAAAGACTTCACCTTGGATTATAACAAACATGCAACACATGTAATAATGTTGCTGAAAGTGTACTTGTTTTATTGGGAGAGATCGGATCAGAATGTTTCCACATGAGGAAAACTTTCTCTTTCTCACAGGCTCCATCAAAATAAGCAGCAGTATATCAAAATGCAACTCAATGTCACACACACAAACCAACAAATCGCCAACACTAACCCACGAAGTGTGTGCGGATCCATTGCGGTATATACATATGTTCATAAATGGCGCCGACAGTCGAACCAATTCCTGAACCAGCGAGGCTTCGAACGTCATCAGTGACGTCACTCGCCGTAAACGACACAAGCGTCGATACGCGCTTCCCTAAACACTTCCGGGATTTGTCGACACACGCTCAGGAGCGTCGGGACGGTACGACCCATCACTAGTTTTTAGTGACATTTAGTGACACATTTACACAGACATACTCCTGACACGACTCTGCAGAGAAACAGTTTTAATTTTGTGATAATATCCTTTCCGATATTTGAATTAGCTAAGCTAGCTTGGCGCTGCTTAACAAGGTAGGAGCTAACGCTAGCTCGCTTTGTTACGCGATCACCGATAAGTTTTGGTTTCTTCAGTAACTTTTCGGGCGATGACCATTACTGCTGAGTGATCAGTTAATCAATTGTGATAGCCAGATTTGTTGTTTAATTGCTGACGACACCAGCTGTATTGTCACACTGTTGTGTTTGTTTCAGGAAATCAGCGGAGTTGATGCTGAAGGTCTGTGAAGAACCGCAGCATGTTCAACCGCAGCGCTGCACCGACGGGGCATTCAGCCTACACTAACGGCCTGTATCCACCGCCCCCTGTGACCCGGTACTACGATTACAACCACCAAAGTCTGGCTGGTGTCAACAGGTGAGCCTAAAGAAGAAACTAACTGCACTGGTGAACTAAACACGAACGGCCTCAGTAAAATAGTAGTTAAACTTCTGTGCAATAATATGTGCCTGTTTGTCAGCTTCTGTGTCCCTGGACTAGACAGACTGCCCACATACGAATGGAAGCCCACACCATCCACTTCTCCAGTCCTTCCTCCTCGAACACCAACTTTGACCAATGGGCGCAAGTATGTAATTTCACCATTTATTCATGACTCTCTTTCTTGCATGTCATTACACTCACCTCCGCTTCATAAACATTTTCCTTTCACATATTGTGGGGAGAGTTTGAATGCAAATGTATGAAACCTGCTAAATATGGTTGGTTAACGTAATGTATTTGAATATCAGCTGTATACATGTTCGGGCCATGTTCTTGGCACAAGAATTGTAAATAGATTAATTCTTGAAGACAATGGAGGCTGTTTATAGGGTGTTTATTTATTAATCAAAATAGAGACTGACCTGAAAGTTCAATTTTATCCATTACATATTATGGGATGAATTTATGGATATGAAGGAATGGTGAATTTGTGCATTGACATGGTTAGTTGACCTGGCTGTCTGGAAGTAACGAGGCGTCAACCTTGTTGATGTTCCCGACGCCCCAGATAATGTAAAGGACTGGATACCTGCTTCTGGGTGATGTAGTTTTGTAGTTTTGCTTTAAGTTTGTGGTCCATGTATACGCGCTGTACCAATTTTCCTCTCTTGTGTTGTAATAAGCTTGTATATTCAAGTAAGGAACATTTGAGCTGAGTAAGTTTTCACTCTCCTATTCACTGAAGTGAAGATTGACAAGAAGTACAAGTTTTTCCGCGTCACATGCCATGTCAGAGTTTTTACTTTCGTTATCTGTCTTTCAGGAGGCACAATGTTGAATACAGCTCTCATGCTGTGAAGCGGCAACGCCTCGAATCCTCTTCCCACCCATCAATTGATTCCCCGTTACTTCGGACCCCTCCACCTCGTCGCCCTGAGCAAGCGGTAGCGGGATCATCAAGATCTGATTTTGATCGCTCGTATCCCGTCTCGCACTCCCATCCCCACCCTCAGGTGCCTGCTGTGCCAGACAGCTCCGACAGCCTGCAGGTCTATGCAGAGGACAAGGTATTTTCAGATGGCCTTAAGCTGTAGCGTTTGTGTCTGTGTGTTCATGCAAGTATGCTTGGTTTCGTCAGTGTGCATGTGTTTGTGCCCTCAGTTGAGTGCTCAGATGGTGGAGCTGTTTGAGGCGTGCCAGCAGCAATCTTCTGATTTGAACCGGAAGGAGATGATCCGAACTTGGCTGCAGCAAGACATACAGAGTGTCTATGCAGGTGTGTATAAAATGCACAGTCACGCTCTGCTCTCACATCCTCTTGTGATTCTTGTTCACTAAGTTTGTTTCTTGCAGTGGCACGACTTTACTTGACTGGATCTTCTATGAATGGTTTGGGCTGCCGGAGCAGTGATGCTGATCTGTGTCTGGTCCTCAAAGGAAACGTGAGTTATCTCTGACTCTGCACCTTGAATGTCATCCAAAATGTGTGTTTGTGTGTATAATTATTGATACCCACTTAAACAGTTGCATGTTTTTCTGTTTCAGAAAAGACCTGATCCCATTCATGTCCTCTCTGGCCTCCGAAGGTTGTTCAAATCACTGTGTGAGTAATGAAAACACTTTTGTGAACATCACATCACTTAGAATAATTTAATGTCCTCTTAACATGCTTGGAAGAACTGTTACTTAATTGTATCCATCTTACTTACTTCTTACTTAGCTTAGCTGCATATGACCAACAAGTTTTACCATTAAATGGTAAAACTTTCCCCCACTTTTTATATTTACCACAGACTCCAGCAGGTGGAGCTATTTGCCCATTGAATAATAAGTTTCATGTTTGCTGAAAAGGAAACCACAACTAGTCTTGATGTCACGATGTTTGTTTCGATTCATAGCATATGTAGAGAGGATTCAGCTGATCAGAGCCAAAGTGCCGATCCTCAGGTTCAGAGAGAAAGGCAGGTAGGATCAAAACAGTCCTTTGAGCCCCTTTTTTTAACAGCATCATAAAAGTTAGAGAAGTGTTAATGTGACTGTTTCACTTCTCTTTCCCTCTTTAGTGATCTGGAGTTTGATCTGAATGTCAACAACACAGTGGGCATCAGAAACACATTCCTTCTGAAGAGTTATGCCTATGGTGGGTGAGAGTCATTAATACCTTGTTTTATATGGCAGCAACTCTTCAAAACTCCTCTGTCTAATTTTAAGTCGGCTCTGACTGACTGATCACTCTGCATATTAGTCCATCCGCAAGTGGTGCATTTGATTCTTGAAAGGCAGATGACAGAGTTTTCTTGTCTTGGTTTGACCTGCTGACTTAGTCTTTTGTCTCTCAGCTGATCTCAGGATAAGACCCATGATCCTTGTTATCAAGAAATGGGCACGACACAATCAAATCAATGATGCCAGCAAAGGAACGTTAAGCAGCTACACGTTGGTGCTGATGGTGCTGCACTACCTCCAGAGTCAGTACAATCACACACACAGACAAAGTCTTTCTTCATTCCCATTTGTACTTTTGAATCCTTGTGAATCTCCTCTTATATGTGTTGCTTTCTTCACAGCTCTTAGAGAACCGGTGCTTCCCTCTCTACAGAGGGATTACCCAGTAAGTGTCCCCTTTGCCTTATAAACACGTCTTTCCGTTCATGTCCTCCGTCTCTCTTTGTAAAAATTCTTTGCTTCATTAATGGCAAAGGATGAATCTATACTACACTGAAAGGGTTTCAAGTATTTCTCCTTTTCTCTTCTGCCTTAATTTTCAGGAGTGTTTTAATCCCGTTGTGGACATTGACATGGTTCCAGAGGGACCCAAACACATCCCCCCCTACATCTCAAGAAACCAGTCCTCTCTTGGAGAGCTGCTTCTGGGCTTTCTCAAATACTATGCCACATACTTCAGGTATCTCCTAAGGACATCACATTACAGAGTCTAGTGTTTCAGATGCACCCATGGTTCTTCTGCCTGCTCATTTTCTTGCTCCCATTCCTCATCTCCTGCTCCTCTGGCCAACGTCTTCTCCCTCACCAGTCCCCTGTCTCTCCTCTCGTCCCTCTGCCCTGCATCCTCTTCTCTGGTTTCATGTTTCTGGGTGAAGGACGGGAGCAGGTGGGACCTTTGGCCTTACACAGCATTAAACATGACATACCATGATCCCTGTTTTTGCAGTTTGTGTGTTACCTTGCCATGCTGCAGTCGCAAGGTTGAACAAAAACTCACCACGCAAACATGCAATGATATTTGCATTTTCCAATTTAAAAAAAAACAAACACAACACTCAAACAGATCACACATACAGAGTGACTTTGCATTTGCTTGCCCTTGGCATACATTTTGCATGGCTTTACTGCTGTTATTGTACCTTGAATTTGATGCATTCAATGGAGCTCCAACATTTAAGGCTGTAAAGACCAATAAGAATGAGTTTGCAAAACTGTTAATCACATGACAAAAATAAAAATGCTTCATGTTCACATTAAGTTTCAGTTGCCTGTTTTATACTGCACTGAACTAAACTGAAAATAACAGAATTATCTCTTTGTTTTTTGACAGTAAAGACTGCATATATTGTAGTTTATTAGCCACTGTTATGGTCCTTGAGGACCTTGGTCATTGTGTTTATTTTTAGTATCAGTAGCACTAACTAATTCCCTTGCTTTGCTGTTTCTGTATCTTGCAGATGGGATAAGCAGGTGATCTCTGTTCGAGAGGCCAGAGCTTTTCCCAAGACCAATTCTAAAGAGTGGAGAAACAAATTCATATGTGTGGAAGGTCGGTAAATATTTTAATGGACGCAACATGCCACTGCCAACACTAACCGGAGCATCATTGTGAGAAATGTCCCCACTAATGCTACATATTCAGTGACTGACAGCAGTTCCTTATGTTTCAGAGCCATTTGAAAGAAATAACGTTGCCAGGGCAGTCCATGAGAAGATCAAGTTTGATGCCATTAAAGATCAGTTTTCTGAGGTACACGCCAGTCCTGATAACCTATTCATTTGTTTCTTCCTCCAAACCACTGTGGACCAACCATGAGCTATTCATAATCCTCCTCCTCCTGCTCCTCTATCTGTGTCTGCACAGTCATGTCGGATACTACATCAGAGGAAGGACCTGAACTCCATCCTCCCAGTCAGAGCCATCATTAATGAGGAGTCATTCAGAAGATAAGGGATTCCTCTAAGGAGAGGAGCTGACGGGAGTCTTCTACCTCAAGACAAAGAGAGACCTTTGGGATGTGCTGAGACAGGGGTCCTGCTGCCTCTGCACCTCAGAGCCAGACTCTGGGACGCTGAATGCTCTGGCTGCATCTGCCACACACAGACTGTATGTCCTGTGATAGTTGATACTCATCTTCGAATGCTTTGCAGACTTTGTCAGTCTTTTGTAATTATTGTAACCCACGATATACAGTATTTGCGTAGTGACACCAGAGGGCTCTGAAATGAACATCCAGTCACTTTAATTGGCGACAGAGAGATGCTGCATTGAAGGAAAATAATGGTCAGTGTTATCAGAGGTGGTTATTGCTGCTACTCGGCCCTCCTTCCTAACGCACATAGCATTCCTGGGAAGAAGTTAAGTTTACCGACTAATTGTGAAAAGACAAAATAATACCTGCGACCTGCTGTTATTTGAAGCTAGCTTAAATGTTTAGGTTGGACTGGGCTCAACTGTGTCAATCTCAATTCTAGTTATATCCATATTGCTAGAGCCATACTGCACAATATCTGTCTTAAAGATGCCAATAATTTGTTTCTGCCACATATGTGTACAGTATATACATTATATTATCTTCAGCCCGTCTAGACGAACCTGTAACATAAAAGCCTTTTTTCTATTTTTCTAGGTCAGTTGCGAATCTGTTGTGGGTTTCAACACTTTTTTCTACAGCTGCATTAAAGGCGCTCCCTTTTTTCATCATCACCATCTTTCTAAGTTCCTCTGAAAACTGAGCTTGTTATTAAGTGATGTTTTAAGTTGGCATCCATCGTAATTTAAGTGACTCTGAGGTGGATCACTAGAGGGCTGGATTCTGGATATTCCCACTCCTTTGTTATTGTTCCTAATGTTTTGTTTTTTTCCCTGACTGGTGTCAGGCCCATACTGTCTTTATTTAGTTCAGTATCCACTTGATTTATTTGGACAAAAAGTGACGTGTTCTTCACTCATTTTTGGTTCATTTAACATAAGTTATTTGAAAGTTACAGTGTGACTTTTTTGTTGTTTATATGTTTCATTGTTGCCTTTTTGTACATTTTGTACATTACTGACTTTTAAATGTTTATTTAAAAAATAAATCTCTGAAGATGTATGATTGTTACTTTATATTTTTGAGCTCTATGTGAAGCCCACTGAATTCTTGGCTATGCTAACAGAAGTGCCAAAATCATATTAAATTGTACACCAACTTCTTTTTTTTGCAGCTGTCATTCATGTTCAGGTGTGTTGAGAGTTTGACAAAGAGAGCTTCAGTTACGTTTTTAATTTTATCCTTTAAGTTTGGTAATTTCTCAATGCAAAATGGTATCAAGGTCCGTTCTGGGGTGTGCACTGCGAATAGGACTCAACAATAAACACTTGATAATCCATCACACATTATCATATCATATTTGACGATTCTGTCCATAGAAATAATATTTAACCTGGTACAGGTTACCCCATCGATCTGGTCCAGTCCACCTGATAATTTGTTGTAGCTGCTTTGTTTATTTGGGTAATGCTGTTTATCCACCGTCATTGGGAGCTCTGATGTCACTGAGCACGTTATAGTTGCTTGTGATTCATAGGCCTTAAATATCATAAAGCCAGCTCAGAATGACTCCTGGATATCCTCGCCTTTTGTTCCAGTGTTGTTTACAGCCTCCTCTGGCAGCGACTGCGTTGATGAGTTTTTGTTCTGTGGTTTGACGCCTTATTACACCTAGTTTTATGACTCCTGCATAGTGCCAGTACTGCTAGGGGGTAGATACTTTACAAGACGTGCATGTGTGCGTGCATCTATAGGTGTGTGTATGTGTGTCGCCCTGTTTAGTGTTGCTGCCAGCAGCAGGGGGACCAGGGTGGGTCCTGTTTCAGCTCATGGCCTATATTTAACTTAGTGAAGGGGATTTTAATCTTAAAGTCACACTGTCTCATTCGGCTGTTAGCCACCGGAACAGACCAAGATAATGACTTTCAAAAAACTACAAGTCTTTTAATGACAAGTTCAAAATCTAACTTCTTAGAGTTTGTTCATAAAGTGCTAAACCTAAGACTCACACTCATCCTCTTTAACTGCTTTGCCCCTCACTGACTCCACTCCCCTCTTCTCTTTCCCCACTCAGTCTATTTCTGTCCCCCGCTGAGTCAGATGGACACATCCCAACTTAGAATGACAGAAACAGGCAGACCAACTCTTCGAAATCAGAGTGGCTGAAAACATCAAGGACTGAAAGAAAAGAAAAGAAACAACATTGGGGAACTGCAAAAAATAGAGAGGGAGGATATTACCAAGATGGAGGAGTGTGAGAGTCTGGACTCGGAGATGACGGAGCTGCAGGAGTTTCATTGTGAGGCTTCAGAGGCCATCAGCCAGGACGATGAAGACGAAGTGGAGGAACTACAAAACAGGTGCTTTACATTCTGGATCTTACAAGCTGAATAACCTCAATTGTGCCTCACTTTAGCTTTGTGAAAAGCGGTGTCTCCCCTGCTGAGAGATTTTCCCATGAAATGTATTGAATGGAATCTGTGAGAAACTACTTGTTTCTGACCTTTCTGGCTCAGGTACATTTTGCTTTAAAGAGAGAAAAGTGACAACACAAGTCTTATGTCAGTCTGGACAAGTGAATCCCAGTGACACAAAGCAGCACTCTATTACTTTCATTAAATACGTTAAAAGACCGTCGGTTCTTCAGCTCACGTTGTCAGTGTGGCACTGCAGACAGCTCTATTCTAACATTTGATATTATTCACCATCCCATATTTTACATCTCATTTATCGTATTTCATACTGGGTGCTCTAGTTATCCTTGCCATGTCTTAAATAGTAGAGGACACTGATATGTTATATGTATCTGGGAAGGCCAGGCACCTCTTCTCTAATATTACATGAATGACGCTTGTCACCCTGCAGTAGCCCAGATGTATTCATAGCTGGAGGGACAGCTCAGAGGCCATATCATCATTATTTTTTCAGCTCGTCACCCACATCGGCAGCCTGGCACCAGACACCAGGTCTAATGCTGGAGATCCACGCTCGTCAAGATATTATCTTGAGAATAGATCGGCGGGTGTTATCGTGTTTTCAGCTTAGATTTGTGAACGTACCTCAGGTGCAAAATGTGAATGAGGTTTCAGTGCTGGCACATCTTGCTCAGATATGTTTTGATTTGATTCATTGGTTCGTTCTCTGCTTGTGTTTCCATGGTCTGTGCCAAAAGGATCTCCTCTTGCAGTTAGCCGGTTTAGTTATACTTCTTCTTCTTGTGAACTGCACATACAGCCTGCTCTCCTACCTCTAACCCAGTCCACTCCTCTCTCCTCTAGCCTGCGAGAGGTTGTGCAGGACCAGTCTGTGAAGCCCAAACTCCAGTGCCTGATGGTGGATCCATCGTTCTCCATGGTAACTGTTCAGAGTGAGGACAGTGGTATTGTTTGGGAGACGGCCTCTAGCCGCTGCTCTACGCCCTGGACCTCTGAGACCAGTTCTATCTCTGAAGCCTACAGCATGGAGGGCTCTGGAGCTGCTGGAAAGATCACCATCGTCTTCGATGAGGAGAAAATAGTCCGCAGGAGGACGAGGTCTGGAGGAAGGAGCAGCAGGCTGGGGGACAGACTGAGCCGACCTGGTAGTTCAAGATCAGCTTCAGCTCTGGGAGTGGAGAGACTGGAGATGGCAGAGGTTTCTCTTCCTAACATCAAACAGGAGAAAACGGAAACAGAGCCGGACATGGAGGAAATCAAAAACAAAGATCAGCAGCTGTTCAGTTTGATTTCAGAGGGTTATGAGATTCTCAACATCAGGGTCCCCTCCAAACTTCCCACTGTGGATGAGGAGGAGAGCACAGATCTGCAGGACAATTTGTCTTATTTGGACCAAACTCCAAAGATCAGGTCTCGAAACCATCATGACTGGACACAGAAACAGACAGAGGAGGGGGAAATACTGGATCACCAAGAGGTATTTACACATTTATCTGGTTGAGTTGATAATGATGTAGTTCATTTCTAACACTTTCAAACTCTGTCTTTGGTTTCATTTGCCTTTTTTTCCATCCACATGAAGTTGAAATCTTAATTTGTCTGGTAAAATGCTATTGTAAACACTAAATTGTCCTCTATACATTTACGGCTGATTGTGATCTTTCCTCAGCCCTCAGAACAAGACTCTCCTCAGCCATCAGCTGACACAGAGCTCAGACGCACACCTACTCAGAAAGAGAGCACCAGCGACATAGACTACTTCGAGAAGTTTACCTTGGTTGATGTGGTGGTTCCTGGGGAACAAGTTTCAGAGCTGCACAAGGTGGCAGAACAACTTGTAGCGAAGCCCCAAAGAGAGGAGCCAAAGCCTGCGAAGGAGGCAGCTACAGACAGCCCATCTGCATCAGAAGACTCTTTTGTCTTTGTTACGGATGTGGAGATAGTTGGGGAACACCTGGACGAGGTCTTCTATGGTGAAGGAGCTCCTCCTGATGCACTGCAGCGGAGAGATGATGATGAGGCGGAGGGTGGAGCGCGGATGAGAATGAGACGAGAGAGTCAGAGATCTGCAAAGGAGAACGGTTCAGTGTTGTTTGGGAGTGAAGAAACCACCCTCACGCCCATCTTTATCTCACCTGGACCCCCTAAGATCATTGACCCCATCCTGCTCGAGGAGCCCACTGCCATGTCTTTTATGTACTCAGACCTTTACGAGGATGCTGTGGGCGAGAGGAGGAAGAGTGACGAGGAGCACTCTGAGGCAGAGAGCGTGGCTTCTGAGAAGTCTTATAAGAGACGTTTGTCAGATTCAGAGGAGGCAGACGGGTACCTGGAGAAGTTTACTCTGAAGGATGAAACTCCCACAGTGGATGTTCAAGGGGAGTCACTGGAGGACAGAAATGAGGGGAGGACGATGTGGTCCCAGAATAAGTTTGAAATGACAGGATGTCTAACAAGAGTGGTCAAAGAGGAGGACGAGGACAAGGCAAAGACAGAGGAACCAAAGACACAGGAGGTCAGTGTTGCAGATAGGAGTGAAGATTTAAAATCAGCAACATTTGAAGGGAAAAGGGAAATAGTTACAGAAGCAGAAAAGGGGAGGAAGGAGGAGGAGCAGACAGTCAGGGAAGCCTCAAAAGAACCAATTCAGACATCTAAACTGACATCAGATCAGATGGAGGATCAGGAAGTGAAACTCAAGATAAAGAGAGACCAGAGTGAGGCTCCTGAGAGCAGCACTGCTGAATCACATCCGAGAATTCAACAGCTGGAGAGTAAAATAGAGAAAACAGAGGAGAGTGAGGAGCATCAGAGGGACGTGCCAGCAGAAACACCTCGCAGTAAAGCTTCAGGGGAGACAGCTATGATAGCACCTGTAAGCAGAGAGGTCCCTCACATTATCACTAAATCTAAAATGCCAACAGAAACCACGGAGAAGCGTGTGTCTGAGGAGGCAGCTACTGACACTAAGATGGTGGCTGCTGATGAGAAAGTAATAACTGAGTCCACAGCAGAGGCCTCAGCTGAAGTGAAAGAACTTGAAACTGAAATAGGGACATCAGCTGAACCATTACTGTCTGAGGGAAAAAAAACAGCTGAAGTTGTTCCTGAAGATGTTGCACCTGTTGAGGTTGTCACTGACTGTGATGCTGCAGTACACGCAGTAGTGGAAGTAACTGAAAAAGCAGTGCGTGAAAAAGAGATCCAAACTCAAGTTCAGATTGATCTTCAGGAGGTAGCAAGTGTTGAGACGACAGATGGTAAAACAGCAGCTCCTGAAGGAGAGGAAGAGCGTGGAGCTTTCACAGAAGGAACTGCATTTGAGATCCAGGTGCCTGGACTTCTTACTGAAGTTGATCAGAGGTCAGAGGTTAAAACTGAGATTTCAAGTGACGTAACCAAACCTGTGAGGCCAGTTGAAGTCGACACAGGTTCAGACAAGAAGTGGCATGAAACTCTTGAGTCCAAGCAGCATCAGCAAGAGGAGTCATCAACTCACGGAGGATCAGACAAAACAAAGCTTGTACCTAAAACCAAAGATACAACACCTACAGTGGACTCTAGACCTGATGTTCAGGAGGTGGTGAATGAGGGTGATGATTTAATCCTTCTTGTTCCCAAAGGACAAACTGTAGAGATGGACATAGAGATCAGTCAGACGACTACAGTAGCTGTTTCTGAACCTGACAGCACATGTGAAGGTCTCATAGAACCTGAACCCATCACACTGTGCCCACAGACACTTCAGGCACCAAGTGAAGAAACAGTGACGGAGTTTCAACTGGAAGTAAAACCAGAAGTTGCTCTAAAGGAAGAAGGACTACCTAGAAATGAGTTAGACAATTTGTACCCAAGTCCCACACCTCTGGAGGAGGCTAACAAAGATGAGCAGAAGGTGGAGTGTGACTTTGAAGAATACAAAAGTGTCTTTTCCCCTTTGAGGAGCTTTACTCCCCAGGAGGATTTATCCGGGCTACACAGAGAGGATATGCAGTCAGGAGGAGCAGATGTGGAACAGAAAGCAGAGATGCACAAGATGGAGGACGCCTCAGAAACAAATATTGTTAAAGAGGATTCAGGTCCAGAGATTGATCTGCACAGAGAGGGTGTAGGGCAAAAGATAGAGCAAGATGAGGCAGACACAGAGGCTCCAGAGGTGACTGCTGAGGAGCTTGAATATGAAGTGATATCCAAACAGGATGCAAAAGAGATGCCAGAACCTGAAACACAGAGATATGCAGAGGAAGCAAAACCTGAGTGTGGTCAGGAGAGAGAGGAGAGGATGGAGATGGTGATGGAGAAGGAGGAGGAGAAAGTCTTTGATCTGTCCCCAGAAGAAGAGCTCATTGAGGCTGACTATGAAATCATTGATGAAGAAGAGGAGAGTCTGGCCCGACTGGCTGCTGAGCTGCAGGGGATGGACTGGTTCTGTCTCACCTGTGGATGTCTGCTGTCAGAGGACGACTGTGTGTCTGGAGAGCATCACAGCCATGAGGTGACCGCTGTGGACAAAGCCTACGAGGAAATTAAGGTAGTGTACCGCGTGAATACGAACATCTATTCTGTACATAAACATTTCTTTTAGAGTTAACAATGATGACATGTTTTAGAAGAAGTAAGGACTATTACTTAGCACTTCAGTTTCTGGTCCCAGACACCCCTGCTGTAAGATCTTGGTTAAATACAGTGAATTTTCATCTGCTAATCTGTGGTAGGTGTTGAGAGATTTCTGTTTATAATATTATATTCTGTGTGTGTGTGTGGCTTTTTGGCAAACAAAAGGAATATACACTCAGTTGCCAGTTTATTAGGGATCCACTGCTAAAATTAACAAAGCCTAATGCAACTGTCCTGCCATAAATCCTATCTTCATGAAGGTTATACGGTCCATTTTTATTGGAAATGTGTTAGAGAGGTGTTGATTCAGCTGTATGGTCCTTTTGGAGGCTGCAGTTAGTGGTGCTGTTGAACTGTTTTGCATTATACTGTTAGTTAACTGCACAGTATTAGTAAATGCACATGTCTTATAAGGTCTGGCAAAATGTTACAAATAGATTTGAAGGACTAATTCAACTTTTTTGGAAACAACCCTATTTTCTGTCTTTCTTGGAGCAAATAAGCATATTTCCCAAAATGTTGAATCATTCCTTTTCAGATCAGACAACACGTCTTTTCTTTTCGTTCTGTCTGTGGCCTCAGAGACTTCACAGTGATCATTTTCGCAGGCTGCTGCTGAAGCAATGCAGCAGTTCTCATGTCTGATGGCGTGCTGTAATCAAATAGCAGCTCATCATCATACACTTTACCAGCATTATTACAACACACGGTTATGATCATCACGCACTTTACTGGCATTAGTTTGGGTCATCATATAATTAAGTGATCCTAAATCTGTCGGCTGTAACTTTTCCATTCATGCTGGCAGATTGCACGCTCTCAGGCTGCTGGCAGGCTGCGCTCCAGCACATTGAACTGTTGTGATGTAATGCTCTACTTTGATCGGTGGAAAGGTCCAGTGTGACATCATCAAGTCGAGACTGATATATCCCTGAGGGCCATCAGAGTCAGCCATCAGCTTTGTTTGTTTTCTAATAATGTTATAGCACCTTCTAGCAACCTAAAAAAATCATTTTGTTTTCTTTTACATGCAGTTTTCCAAAAGCTGTTTGTGCAGTTTCTAAAGTTCATGGTTCCTCACTGTAGTTCAAGACACTTCATTCAGAAGAAGAGATAATATTGGGTTTTCAGCTGTTTTCCTGTGATCTGTGAGGATACATTCGACAACATGAAGTGACATATTTCATCATGTTTTTGCTAAACAATTATAGTGAAGTATCTGGCATCTAAATCAAAGGAAAGCTGGAACAAACTGAGAGTGATCAAATGTCATTTCCAGATGATATTTGAACCAGGTCTTGTGTATGTGTGAGTTGTATTTCTATGAAACATTGACAGCTGGACTGTAAATAAGACAAAGATCAAAGCTTTAATGCAGGTCTGACTTCAGCACCGAGAAGTGTGGTGTATTCAGATACTCCACGGAGGGTAAAATCGATCCTGACAAGTTGAGCAAAACAACTTAGCAAAACTGTATCCAGGCCAGTTCTCTGAGCTAAGTGTGCAATGCACCCTGAACTTCTTCATGCATGGATATGTGCAAGTATGCTCACACATTTCTCCTCACACACACACACACACACACACACACACACACACACACACACACACACACACACCTGTTTTCTGACTCTTAGTGAAGAGGCGGTCGGCCTCAGAAGGAGCAGGGAGCAATAAGGGACCACAGCTTGACCTAGTTAAATGTGAGCTGTCAGTGTTGGGGTGGTGTCAGGGGATTGCCACCGTTCCTCTTCCTGGAATATCCTCCCTGATGATTGCCCTTAAAGCTGCACAAGGCAACATTTTAACCTGAAGATTAACCTGTCTAATCAGTCTAAATAATGACAACACAAAGGAGCATCCATCTCCCGTTAACTGGGACCCCACAGGTCCATCAGACTGCCTTAATAAAATTCATATTTTAGATATTGCCACTGGTGGGAAATGTTTAATACCCAGCAAATGATTAATTGAAACTTTAGAGCAGGTGAAAAACTCAGTTCAGAGAAAGACAGTTAGGAGGTCTGATTCAATGACATCAATGAATGTGCTGTCGAAACGTCTGTTCTTTGTTCCAGTAAATAAGAAGTGAAGGGAAGGTGCAGTTTACTGTAATATCACCCGAGTCTTAAAAAAAAACAGCCATGATTGCAACACTGCAGAAAACTGCTGCATTTCATTAATAAAATTGCACATTTAGGTCAGTCTCTATTTTGGTGAATAATAAACACTCTCATTAGTCTCTGTTATCTTAAAACACATGTATGTATTTACAATAACTGGTACCAGGAAACAGACCCCTGACAACAGTGGTGACATGGAGCTTGCTTGACAAAGAATCTTTCCAACAGTCCACCCAAGAAAACAAGGTCATGAATAGAGGCGTGTTAGCCAGCTAGTCTAAACAGTATCCAGTCTCCACCCAGCATATCAAGAAATTGAGACAAGGTCTCTCAAGGGCTTCTAAACTTTCCAGCTAGAGAGTCTGAACCTCCTCACATGCTTGGCGTTAAAGGTAAAAGGTCAGGCTCAGCTAACCACGACAATGCACAAACACATACATTTAGCGATTGAATCAGATATATTGCGCCCTAATCATTGATGTCACACCATTTGCTTTCCATTATTACCTGTCAAATACACTTGCTGTGACATCGCTGGTTGGGGAGTGGGTGGAGGTGCAACATGCCCCACAGTGTCAACCCCCAGAGAGCTGCACAGCCACTATTTAATGTTGATTCAAAGCTCTGCTGGTGTGAAGAGTTTGGTGCACTTTTATCATCAGTCATATCCACAAAGTAACAATGCTCATCTTTTTATCAAAGGAAAGCTTCATATTTTTCCAGTGCTCACGTGCTCGTTTGTAGCTTTCAGGAGTTATTCTTCACTGTAAATGTTCCTCCTCTCTATAAGTGATGGGCAAAATATGAGGCTTCAGCAGTCTGAGTCACCCAAATCAGTATTTTCAGTGTGGAGTTTCCTCTTTGTTTTTATGATCCTTCTAATGTGACTCAGCAAAGGAACATTGTCTCGGTAAACAAAAACATTTTTTTACCCTGTAGACTGTACATTTTGTTCCCCATCTCTTCCACTGAAGACACATCACAAAGGGATTTCTTCATGGGCAGTGAGGAAATAGACCTGAAAAACTGTGAACATAACTTTTAATCCCAGCTGTATGGTGGTGTCAGAGGATATGGGATATGAAAGTGACATTTAACCTGCAAGTGTCTCGCTCATCAGGAGAAGCTGAGTGACTGGATCTCAGAGCTTCAGGGGAGGTCAGAGAACATCGAGGACCTGGTGTCTGAGCTTGAACTGGCCTACAACTCAGTAGAGGTAAAACAAGATGAAACGAAATGGGACTATATGTCTCTTTGATATATGCATACCACTGACATTCAGTGATATGATACAGCCCATCATATCATTCAACTTAGGAATATTTGTGAAGATAATGTCTCTGTTTTCTGTCCCTCTCCTCTTGACCAGGACCAGTGTGTGGAGACCGAGGCGGTGATGCAGGCACAGAACGAAGAGATGATGGCTCTGGTGATGGAGCAGTACAACAACATGTCCGTCAGCATGGAAGAGGAGAAGAAGGCCAAGCTGGAGCAGCTGTATGACCAGATTGTCTCCTTCCAGGAGAGCATTGACTCTGCCAAGGCCACACTGGAAACCACGGCCAGAGAGGCTGAGACTGACGCACGGGTGAGTCCTGAGGTTAACTGATCAGCGGGATCATATTCAGCCAATATTCAGGGTTTACATCGAATTTTTGATAAATCCCCCTTCAATCTGTTCTCCCACTAGTCACCTGAAGACATTCATGCAAGGTAATGGGCTTTCAGTGAATGGAGTGTGACCTAATGTGGTGTTCTAACTGGTTAATACTAACATTAGATCAGATAGTAATAACCACTACAGTTTGCTGTTTGACTTGCAGAGCTATAACCTATGCAGTATGCCAATAGGCTGAATATTCAATTGTAGGGGTAGATTTTCCATTTCAAGCTCAGTATATAGGAAAGAAATGTGGCTGTAGCCAAAGACTAATTGCTATGGTTGTGTGGCCAGGCTCAAGGCAGCTCTGGACTCAGCCATGTCCCTGGAGCTGGGTCCCAAGGGACTGCTGGTGTTCGAGGACTATGCCAAGGGCAACACTTCCAGCTCTCACCTCGCACAGCGCAAGGGAATCCCAGGTGGGTCTGATAAAAACATGTCTTTGCAGATGCACCTGTCAGCTTCGAGAAGTCTTGTATCGTGTGCATGTATGTGGCAGCTATGAATCATGTATGTCTCCTGGTCTGTGCCTCAGTGCCTCAGAGGCCTACGCTGCAGCCTCAGGAGCCAGGCTCAGCCACCAGCGGCAGTGTCACAGTTTACTGGAAAGTCAACCCTGGAGATATCATAGACTGCTTCCAGGTCTACTGCATGGAGGATCCACAAGGAGGTAAATACTTTCAGGGTGGTGTTTATCACCTTCTACTTCAGGTCAATTGATGTACTGTTTAGACAGAAATGAAAGTTGATAGATAAATCGAATTCTTACTTTTACTGATCTGAAATAATCAGCATACAAACACAGTGCATGTGTTGTGGCTGCCGTTGTCCACAGCTGTGTCAGAGGAGTACCGCGTGACAGTGAAGGAGAGTTATTGTGTCCTGGAGGAGCTGGAGCCTGACAAGACCTACAAGGTGTGGGTGATGGCTGTCAACTACAACGGCTGCTCTCTGCCCAGCGAGAGACTCACCTTCAGAACCGGTCAGTCCAGACACTGGAGCTGAAGTTACAACAATACAGCAACTTTGTCTGATAAAACTAGAAAGCATCATTTTAATTTTTACCAGCATTGTGAAGGAAGTTTAGATAATAATACGGTTTAAATAATCGGTCTTTAGTGGTAAATTCTGTTACAGTACCTACATTTTTGGAGGCTCAGAAAGGATTAGTTTTATTTAGTGACAGCTTGTTCTCTTTCTGGCAGCTCCATCAGTACCAGTGATTGATACCGAGCGCTGCACAGTCATGTGGGATTCGGCCACGCTGCGGTGGAGCTCAGCTAAACAGACTCCTGAACAGAGTTACACCTTGGAGTACTGCCGCCAGTATGAACTGGAGGGAGAGGGGCTCAGGTGGGTGTTGATACAGACCCAGATTGGCAGAAAAATCTGTGACATAGTTACACTTCTTGCCCAAACTATGGGTCAAAAGATTTAAAGTAAAGCATTTTATACACCGAAACATTTTGATGTACCAAGGTTTATGTGTGTGCATGTGTGTGGGTGTGTGTCGCATACTCCTAGGTCCATCTCAGGTATCAAAAGCTGTGAGCAGAAGGTTCTCCTGCAGCCCAATGAGAATTATCTGTTTTACATCAAAGCTGTGAATGAGGCTGGAGCCAGCGAGCAGAGCGAGGCCGCACTCATTTCCACCAAAGGTAACAGAACACACACGTGAACGCTCCTTGTGCTTCTGTTTGTGTGCAACATTCCACAAATACACTCTCATGTTCTTTTCTCTGACCTGTTACTGCTTTCAGGGACGAGGTTCCACCTGCTGAAGGCCTCAGCTCACCCTGCTCTGGAGCTGTCAGTGGACCAGACCACGCTGCACTACTGTCAGGATGCACCCGAAAACACACCGTCTACAGACAAACAGTGAGTTTCAGTCAGCTCCAAACACTCGCTGGACCCTCTTTTAATGACTATGTGTAAACCAGAATGTGTGTGTGTGTGTGTGTGTGTGTGTGTGTGTTTTCAAGGTGCCCATCTATCCTGGGTGAGTTGTTGCTGGCACAAGGACGTTACTACTGGGAGACCGTTGTGTCACGAAGCACAGCTTACAGGCTTGGAGTGGCATACAGTGCTGTCAATAGAAGCATCCCGCTGGGAGAAAACAGCCTGTCGTGGTGTTTGCAGTGCATCCCTACACCATCAGGGTAGGCATAAAGCATTTCTCCCTAATTAACTCTACTTCCCATCACTGTTTTGGTCTAATCCTTCCTCTCTTTGCTCCCCCTGTCTGTCCAGCTGCAGGTATCAGTTGCTCCACAATGACATTCAGTCCAGTGTGTTTGTGATTGAGATGCCTGAGCGAGTGGGTACTCTCCTGGATTACCAGCTCGGTCGTCTGTCTTTCTACAATGCCCAAAGTGGTCAGTTGTTAGGCACTTTCCGCCAGCGCTTCACCCAGCCGTGCCACCCTGCTCTGGCCCTGGAGATGCCGGGCAGCCTGGAGGTCAGCATGGCGCTGGAGGCGCCGGAGTTTACCAAAGACAGCTAGCTCTGCTATCTGCCTCACGCACACTGTTTACAGTTCATGTTGGACATATATTGATTTGAATGATGAACATTAATGCGTTGCTGAGAAAGACTGCAGACATGACAGCACATGAAATCTACTGATATCCGTGGAAAAGGCAGAAGACATACTGGGTCCCATTCTTCTAAAGAGGCCTCGCTGATGGGTTTGTGTATTTTTAGTGTGATCGAACCTTATCCATGTAGCACTTCTTTGTAGAACAAGTTTTCTCCGATTGAAGAGGAATTCACTTCAAAATGAAATTGTACATATGAAAAACAGAAGCAGTGGAAGTGAATGATGACTGTGTGAAATACAACAGGATTGAAATTTAGAGCCTTGAATTTTTTTTTTTTTTTCACAGGTGAGTGTCTTGTTTTTTGTTTTGTCACAGGAGAGGTGAAACGTTGTGGATCATATCATAAATCTGACCATAATCTGTGCCGAGAGTTGTAAATGTTCTATGATTTGCTCTTTACTTAAACCCTTGTGGATGGGTACTGTGAGTAAAGCGTCTGACTGCATATTGAACACACACTGTGTCATTACTGAGACAAACAACGGTTAAAGCCTTTTGTCACCACACAGTTTAGAGACTGAAATGTCGAAACATCCTGTAGCACTTTTGAACTGCGTTTCATAATGTTAATGTATGTAAATAACCTTTTCATGGATGTGATCACTTCTATGTTTTGTTATGTGTAACTCAGTGGTGGAGACTGTTTTTCTTTTCCTGTCTTGTAAACTGATTTTCACGCCTGAGCTGAATGAACATGTTTATTTTTTTATTTGTGTAAGTGGACTGTTTGTTTTGACTCAGCTCATTAGTTTTCCCTCTAACACACATTCACCACTAGAGGGCCTCAGTACTCCATTAACTGAAATATTGGCTCAAAATCATCCCAAAATGCACAAAGTTTATGCTCTACAACTCCAAAGCAGCAGTGCGGTGTCACATAAAAATGATCCTGAACTATAACTATTCACTCATGATGACCTAATCGACCACTGAGATGGACAGAAATCAAACATTTTCAGAAGTTTTATGTTTGTTTACCTTAGAGATTTTATTGCCATGTTTTCTTTCATTGCTGCTTACGCTTACTGCAATGTAATATAATGTACATTATTAGCAACCTAAAAATGTGTGTGTACTTTGATACACAAATTAAATGTGAGGAAAAAATGTGAGTTGAATGGGTTTAAACCTCCACTGCAAACCAAAGGAACCTCAGGCAGAAATAAATCAAATACATTTCTGCTACCAATCCGACTTCTGCAGAATCTATCACGCACTTTATGACTTGCAGCTACTGTAGATCTGAGACAGACACCTCGCTGACGAAGCTACATGGTTCTCCAGAGGACATTTCACAATTATTGCATTGCTATTTTTCCAGGCACTCGCTCCTTTCCCCCTCATCTCTCACACCTTTCCTCTTTTCTGGGGAAACGAAGAGGAGAGGAGGAAGAGGAGCGTGCAGCAAACACATGCGGACCATCCGGGAACAGCTGCTGGCCTCCATGTGATCTGTTGGACCGCTCAGCTGGAACCTGACAGACGGCTCTCTGAGAGATGACAGCCTCATTTCAGTGGAACTACTGGCCTCTGCCTACCTGCAGTGGACAGCACTGGGTTGGGAAGTTCGAACAAATTATATTGTAGCTGAACTTGGGATGGATTTTTTTTTCTGTTACGGCACGAAGTTTGGAAGATTGGGAACTGTTTTTGTAGCCCATCTCAACACAGAGCTCCTTGACGCTATTAAATATGATTTATTTGACAAACATATTTTTCTAACCCCGAAAAACGAAGGAAAAAAGACCTGAACAATACTGCAAGTGATATCTTTAAGATATTTATTTTAGCACAAAATTAACAACAGATCCAAATGTGCTATTTATTTCCCTTTACCGCAACTATTAAAGAGGCAGCCAAGAGAAGCCTCAGCAGGACTCTCTCCCTCACGTGACCGATGACTTCAACAATATCTGATGTCAAGTATGCATCATCCTTCAGCTTCATTACTCTCATTTTTTCCATGTCGAGGGCCAAAACCAAACAAAGAGCTCTCTGTCCTCCCAACATCCAAACAACCAATCACACAATCAACAGAGGTGGGCAAAGGTGAAAAACGCGGCTTAGAGGATGGAGGAAACATACCAAACATCTTTTAAAGCACCAAGTAAGAAGCAAACTGCTCTCATTCATTTGTAATCTACACTCTGCTTGACTGGTAACAGGCACATTTATTTCACTGGAAAAAAAAGACAGTGGCCATGATTGGACAATCGTATTTGTATTTCAGTAATATGAAGACAGTTACCGACCATCCACAATGAACTGTAACAGAGATGACGAAGATAATTCATGACAATGTATCAAAATTATGAAATCGACGGTTAACATTTTGACAGTTGTACAAAGACACCAGCAGTCATGAAGGCACACTGCACCCATATGGTCCTCACAAGCCTATTTGAAGTCCAACAACATTTTGTAATTGGCAGCACAAACACATCCCAATGACCGTTTGTGCTTCAGGATATGGTCCTTTAAAGGGAATGTAACCATGAAGTGAATTTTTTGAAAGCTGCAAGAGTCCAAGTATCTTTACAAGTATTAATACTTTCAGACGGAGACACAGAGAAATGATGAAAGCGCTGACATGGACTTGACAAGGTTCAGTAATGTGTAAGCTGTGAGGCTGTTAGGGAACAAAAACAAAACACACAATGGTGGCAACTCAGTTCATAGCCCAACATCAGTTTGAGAGATTTGGACAGTAAAAAGAAGCAAAAAAAACAAAACAAAGGCAGCTAATGAGACATGCCCAAATGGGACAGATGTTTCATTTTTAGCAAGATGGTCGTTAAATAGGCACAGCACATGCTAACACAGCAGAAAAGTTCAAAAAAATAAATGTTGTACAAAGATGGCTGTGGAAAACCACGGCAGCAACAGAAGAGAGTGGATTGTTAATGACATGAAATATGCTGGAGAAACAATAATGAAAGACACACTGGTTTCTGACAGTCCTTGGGAAAACACACACACAGACACACATGTTTTGCATGAATAAGTTAATACAGGATGTAAGGCCCTTGCATTACCTGTGTATCTAGCAAAGATTAGGAACAAGCTAATCAGCCCTATTAGAGGAAACTTAAATTGCATTGCTTTTACTCATAAAACTATTTACAACTATACAAGCTATACAAAGCAGAGGAGGAGGTGAGAGCAAAGCAAAATAAGTAACTGGTTATTCCGATAGTCATGACCGCATACAATACACGTTAATTTAAATGTTATTAGAATTTACAGAATATTTTACAGTGGACATGAGGAGGGACGTGTGCTCAGCTGGAGGATCTGAGGTCCTCTATGAGAAAACACACATTTCTGAACTGGAGCAACATTAGCTAACTCAACAAATCTTAACGCAGAGCGCTCTTTCTGAACAACATTTTACTGTAGTGACCAAGGGATATTTAGCTCAATAATTTCAATATCCTCACGAGGACATTTCAACATGTTTCCTGTTCTTCAACTGTCGTGTGATGAAGAACAGAATTTGAACAGAAAACACATGTTTTTTACAGAAAGCAAAATGAAGAAGAAGAGGTTCATGAAGAAATGGACAAGCGGCCCACTCAGAGGTCAAACAGTTCCACTTCTTCTCCCTGCTGGACTCTGCATTCGTTTTGCCTTTCCTTTGAACTTTCTGTGTCTTTCTCATCGAGCACCACTTCATAGCATTCCATCCTGAACCATGTACATGCGCTCAACCTTTTAAGAAACCTCACACATGCACTTTTCCATCGCTTCCAAACTAACATCTTAGAAATCTATCATCATTATCTTGCTGTAAAATAGTCTATGTTATAATTATATAGTCATACTTGCATTAGCTATTTGCCACTGAAGTTATAGTTCAGCTGGATGACATTTTTTTGATTTCCGGATGTTGAGTCAGATTCAGACCTGCAGCTTTAATCTACAGGCTGTTCCTCCTCCATTCATAAGGCTGGATCAGGGTTGGTGGGTCAGGGGTTAGGCAGGGGTAGAGCTCTTCTCATTGGCCAGGCTGGGTTTGGGGTCTGGTCTGTGGGGTTTGTGCTGAGGGCTGCTGCGAAGGTTGTCATCCATCTAAAGTACAGGATGACCAGTTTAGTTACAGCACACATGCACGAGCAGAAAATAATATGACAGTGATTGAGTATGAGACACTATCTCTACTTATAGCACAGCTGAGACTGTACCTGCCAAATGCAACCATGAACCCATGCAAAGAAGATAAAAGGAAAGCAGAAACACCTTCTCTATCAAGTTGGACTCTTTATTTACAAGCTGAGTTAGTTTCTGGAGGTTGGCATCCATTGTTTCCTGAACAAGTGGGGGAGGACCTGGAAAGAGATGACGCCCAGAGAAGAAGAGATGGCAGAGTCAGTGGAACAGGAACAGTGTTAGCTCGATAAGCACCTAAAAATGAAGCAGATTCAAAGTGTGCATGTGCAGAGAAACACAGACGTGAGAAGCAGGAGAACGCTGATGATGTTAGTTGTTTTGCGTGCTTGCAAATGTAAAACGTTCCCTTCGCCTTTGTGTGCAGATTTCACCAAGTTAAAGCGGCAAGAGTGTGAGTATATTCAGCATGTGCAGCAATCTTACAAGGGTGGTCCAAGCTGAAGTAGACTGCGAGGATGTTGTCACAGAAGTGTGTGACATTATCCAGCTGTCTGAGGTGGCTCTGCAGAGGACTGCTGGGGAGACTGGCTTTGTAAAGTGGAGCCACAAAACCAAACACAAAGGCATCCAGACTGGTCGGCCTACGGACACAAAGGTACGTACACTAAAGTGAATTTAGGCACACACAGAGGAAAGCAATATAGAGCTACGAAACATTAAAGTACTATTACTCATATTGTCCTGAATTACTATCAATATTTTGACTAAATGAACAGTTCAAGGATTTCCTAAGTCCGATTTCTCACAGAATGATTTCTGAAATACACCTCAGAAGACAATTTAAATACTTCAAATGAAATCCGAATTTATATATCAAAATTTGGCTGATTACTGCTTCTTATTGTGATAGTTTCCTGTTATCAAGCTATTTTTTTTTTCCTATACCAGTGAGCCGTAGTCACATGGCCAGCTGAATATTTAACGAGAAATGTGCATACAGACTCCAAAACAGAAATTTCAGTTAAAAAACAATATTTCCAACCCAATTTTTCAAGCTTTTTCCTCTTTTCTGTTTTCCAATAGCTCTGCCTCTACATGTACTGAGTATACAGTCCTTCAAATGAAGCTTTAAATCAGTCAACATTAAGGAACTCACGAGTTGCCAAAAAAGTAGTTTGCAGATCCCAGTCTGTAGGAAAGGAGATTCAGGCACTCTTTAGCATCACTGTAGATCTGAGGCAGACAGTGAGAACACACAGTTGTGAAAAAGAGAACTTTGCAGACTACACAGAGCTGGCATGTTGACACAACGTGCGACTGATGGATCAGATCAATATTTACCTTTCCCTCCACCTCAGTTATTCTGTGTAGCGGTGCCTCTCCTTTGGTCAGAAGGATGCGGGAGAGGGCGGTGTTGGCGTGGCGACTAGGGACGAGAAAGTTAAGGGGGAACGGCGAGCGTGAAGCAAACCATGGCCGCGTCACATTGGCGTAGTTTTCCGCATCCACCCAGAAAGTGTGCAACTGTGGGACACAAAGCGGAACTCTAAATATCAACAGGACTCACAGATTAGTTCTTGTCAGGGAATAAGCAGAAGACACGTGGTTTTACCAGAGCTGGTCGTAGTTTCTCTTCGAGTAGAGCGATGTACGCCATGGTGTCTGCTCCTTGTCTGGCTGAAAGCTCAAAGTCTGCATTAAACCTCTGGAAAAAAAAAGAAACACCATAAATATCACAAAGATCTTCTGATTCTGCTCTGGGTCTGGGGACATAATGATCGGGTGGTGGACTGCGAGCAGCCTTGGCGTCCACTCTTACCTGTTTCCTCAGGAAGTTGAGGATCTGTGTGGGCTCTTGAACTGCAGAGTCTCCACAAAGCAACTCTGGGACTGTCGCTGCAAATTGAACAACAGAGACAAGACATTACAATTCAAGGCAATTTACGTTAATTCACCCAGGCAGATGCATAAAAACACAACACACATGCTTAAATCTACATTTTTCAGCCTGTACTGGCGCATTTTGGCGTCCACAAAATTTTCATGACTGCTGCATTTAAGAGCATTACAGCCATCAGGTTATTGTGTGATTTAAAAATACTGTTGCAGCAGTTATAAAGATGTATTTTCAAAATGTGTAACATATATACTTAACAAATATTCGTATATCAGCTGTAGAATTCACAAGCAACCCCCAGGTGATGTCTGGACCATAAACTTTTGGTTTACAGGAAGCTGCTGCCCACCTGTTAGAGTTTTCCAAGTCCAGTCTATCGGAGAAACTGTGACTTTTGCCCCAGAAAATTTGGCATATGCCTGAAAGAAAATTGACAGGAAAATGGTACAAAGAGACAACAGTTAGTGCATTTATGAGGTAAAGGTCCGTCACAGATGTTGTGCTGGAACTATTGGTCCAAACGCGAGAGCACTCCAGAATATTCAGGGGAATACTTCCTCTGCTGTACACAGACCCAGTGCAGGACTGTAATACAATCAAGGCTGAGATTAGCATCTCATCAGTCGTGCAATGAAGCCGAATGCTTGCTGCAATCAAAGTGCCTTCAGTAGGAATTTGGCACAGACTCTAAAAGCAGAAAGAGGTTCTTTGAGAATAATCGTTTGGGGTACAAATAATAATTGGAATTGCCCATTTAAATTTTCAAATGTCTTATTTTGACCGACTAACAGTCCAACACCCGGACATGTTCAGTTTACAATGATATAAACAGAGAAAAGCAAAATTCTTAACACTGGAAGAGACAGAGCCAAAGAATATTTGGCAGAGAAAGAACTGGAGCAATTAACTGATTATTTTTTGTCAATTGACCAATTGATTCGTCATCTCAGCTCTAAAATAAATCTCATCTTTTCTGCTTCCTGAAAATTGTTCATATGATTTACATTTCCAGTTTAATAGTTCCTGTTTTCTAGAATGTAGGCATTCAGATGTTTTCACCTGATGAAAACAACAGTGACAACTATGGAAATAAGTCCCGAAAAAGTCTCACACGTTGTGTTTAACATGTTATTAGACTGCTGTCAATAAAAACACACAGACCAAACTGAAGGCATTAGCAGCACTAAAGGCATGCTTTAAAAAGGTGGTAGAAATTAGTCAGTGTCACCTTGTGGCAAGAGTTGTAACTGCATGATTTCACTGACAGACAACATGCGAAACAGCAAACAAACGACTCATGTTAATTTTCTGACAAGGTTATTTCGAACTCGGCCACCGTCGACAGCTGACCAGAAAGACCGAGGTACAGATACACATACAGGGAGCCTCAACAAGCTGACCTTGAAGCAGCACATTTTTAACTAGCCATGACAGAGTCTTCTGACGACCAGTCCTCCACGAAGGACACAACATGCAGTCACAACTGTCATGCTGCAGCTGACCAAACATGACATATTACTGTCTATCCTGCTGCACATCGAGCTCAACATGAGCAGCTAACAAACTGCAGTGGGTAAGTTAGCATGGAAGCTAACCAGAGACACACAGAGCAGACACAAAGAAAACCGGAGAAAAAACCTTCCGTCTTTAAAACAAGCCTGGACACAGTGACCGTAATGTTGTTTTACGAGCAGGCGATAACGTTACCAGAACTATGAGAGACTCGGTGTGGACAGAAGGCAAACCCCAGTCTCCTCCCCAGCATCTCAGCTCCATGGCAGCCGCCATGTTTTGATTCATGGAAGGAGCCGGTGACGTCACGAGGGACCTGCACATCTGAGCGCGCGGAGGTGTCGAACGCGTTTGTATTAACGTGAAAGAATAATAATTTTACATATAAATGTTTTTTAGTCTCAGTCAACCGTTCATTCCCTGTAAAAACACTTTAACTGTTTGTCAGTTTGTTCCCATGATGCTTTACGTCACGTTAAGGGTCTTAAAACTGGTAAGTGATGGTGAGGTAATCATGACGGAATTCAACCATCGTAGTAACTCAGCATGATGCACCTTTATGAGAGGCTGCACAAAAATAGTACACATAATGAGTAAGACTTTATCTGTATAAAATATCTCTTTATGTCTTTATTGGCTGGTTTCATACGTTTTTAAACAAGAACTGAAAAGCAAGATGTGTCCTGAAAAAACAGTGATGTACTGTATCCTTCCATGACTGGCGTATTGTATAGCAAGAATGGAGTTAGTGACAGTTTCATATTTTCATTTCCATGTCAAATAGAAATTTCCTCTTTTTTTT
Source organism: Chaetodon auriga (assembly GCF_051107435.1). Lineage (NCBI taxonomy): Eukaryota > Metazoa > Chordata > Actinopteri > Chaetodontiformes > Chaetodontidae > Chaetodon > Chaetodon auriga. The sequence goes on along the minus strand of NC_135078.1, from coordinate 22,439,949 downwards.
TTTTTTTTTTTTTGTTGGCATTTTACTTGTTTTCAGCAACAGCAGCATGGTGTCTGCTTCTGGGCTGATAGTCAGACTCCTGAAGACTGCCAGGTGTTTGGTTTGAGACCAGACAGCCAGACACAGACGGATGCACGGTGATAATGCACCGAGGGATGGTAAATGTCTCTTTTTTGGCTCGGACCAGCAGCTGAGATGTTGAAATGTACTTGAGGTTCAGAGAGAAAGTTTTGAGACAAGTACCAGACATCTTTCATGAAATATCCAGGGTCCTAAGTCTAGCCCTTTTTGTTCTTCCTTTCCCACAAAAGATGGAATTAAGAAAAGGTTTGCAGAGGCATGTAGAACAAGTTGAATTAAATTAAACTGAAATTAAAAACATCTGGCATACAGTTATGCAGTTCAACTGGCTTACTGGAGCTGAGCTAGGAGATCAAATCCACATCGATGACACAGGTTCACAATGTTTGTGAAAGACATGGCCAGCTGGAATAAGGTTTTCCTCCCTTAAGACCACAATCCATTTCAGACATTTTTTAGACTTGGCTGACTGTATACGGGCTGATTTAGAGAGCTTTTTATGGTATTATATCACAAATCCCCAAAAGACCGTAGACAGAAAGATTCAAGGAGCTTTATCTTGACTCTAAATAAAACAAGGTCATAAATACATAAAAATAAGTCTCATTTAGTTTATACAATATAAGTAATGCAGCACTCTAACAATCCTTTTCAGAATAAAACAGTATGTATAATTCTATATATTTTTGTCATTTCTTTGTTTACACTGTTTCCAGCATGTAGTAGTGCTCCTAAAAATGCAACTTATCATTTAATCGAACTGTAGTAGCAGGGGGACACTCCCACAAACTTAAAATAGTCCCCACACTGTGCCACTTTCGCAACAGTAGAGTACAAAGACACTCCCCTTTGCTTTAAAAGCTGCGGCTGTGGCAACAAAACCATCTCACCTCTGCTGAGATTTTACTCCAGGATCTGGATTTGTCCATCATTCTGTTGGACCATTGTGTTAAAATAGGTGATTAATCTCCTATTGATCCTCAAGAGGAAACTCCTGAGCACAGCGTCTCCTGAGGTGTGTCCCATACTGAAGCACTGATGATGGGTGTGTGGGCCGGAGCAGCGGCTCTGTGTCTGCTGCTGCAGCAGCTGGTGCTCAGTGTCACAGCTCAAGGCATTGGTAAGTACTCTCATGATCCACGCTCTTGTAGAAAACATTAAAATATGCGTCTGTAGATCGGCAGGAGATCAGCACATGTCAAAAACCTCTTGATGTCACTGTCAGATAAGCCTGTTTCAGTAACTGTCCTTTCGTTTTTTAATCCTATCAATCTGTTGCCTGGTTGTATAACTCCTAATCTGCAGCTAGCTGCAAATAATGAGGGCAATTCTGTTGATTTAGTTGGCATGAAGCAGGCTTTTTTGTAGCTTGTAGCAGTTGTCATCTGATCAGTCTGACCTAAATAAGGCCAGTCTTGGCTGGTGAAACAACACTAACTACTCTCTGAGAGACTTTGATTTTCCTGGATTCTACATGCAAATGTTTCCATACAATTTCTTGTCACTCTGTATTATTCTTGAATTCAGCTAATGGGCTGTGTGCAAGTGTTTCTTTGTGTATGTGTGAATGTGTCCCTGCATGTGGGTGTGAGGCAGTGAGTTTGTTCCAGTGGAAAGAGTTTACTTCTGCTCCCCTCTGAAACTCCAGTCCACCACTCCATAAAAAACAGCAGGACAGAAACATGAACGTGCATGCACACACACACATACACACATACAGATGCACTGTCACACATAATAAAGTACCATAGTGCACTGACTCAGCAGTAGCAATCCACAGTACACTGCGTACCGTAGCCATGAAGACACAAACTCAGAAAACTCTCCATTAATACTGACAAAAAAAGAAAGTCAGCACCACTTGTAGCGTAGCAGATGGAGTGCTTTCAGCTGGTGAAGATATCTGAAGCTCCTTGCACACTATTTACTGACCACTAGACTGCATGTTTCCCTTACTGTCTGTCTTAATCTGTGCCTTTTCTCTGAACTTATTTGCTGCAATAACAGTACAACACATCTACAGCAACAGGATGCAGCTTTTTAACAATGCTCTCCTGTGTTAGTCTATGACCTGCTGGAGTCTCCAGACTGCCTGCCAGACTTGCTTCAAGGAAGTCTGAAGAACAAAGGGCGAGATGAGGCTTTCCTCCTGTCTTCCTTCAAGCTCCGCAACAAGGCCCCCACCTCTCTCTACAGCGTCATCAACCCCAGAGACAACACTAAGTACCTGGAGCTCAGCGTACAGGCCAAACTGAGCAAGGGTGAATTATTAAACTGACGCATATAACAGTGTCTGTGACGGCTCTTAAACAGACTACATTATCGGCTCTCTGTTCTCCTGCTGCCTTTCTCTGACTGTTTGTCTGTTCTGTTTCCTCTGTCTCACATTCTCCCCTCTCTAGTGACTATTCGTTACCAGAAGACTGATGGCAGATTTGGCACAACCAGTTTCAACCATGCCTCGCTGGCAGATGGGCGAGATCACCACATGATGCTACATGCCAGCGGCCTACAGCGCGGCCCACCTCGCCTCAACATCTATGTGGACTGCAGACTGGCGCACACTTTGGATGATCTGCCGGCTGCATTTGGTTCACTCCCATCTGGTCCCAACAAGGTGGCACTGAGGACCCTGCAGTCGAGTGGACAGGTAAATAACATGTTTACAGCTGCGGGTAATTACAAATCTGAATACAGAGATATGCTGCATAGAAACAAATTACAGGGTAATATGAACTGACTGAACTGTGCAATAACTTGCGTTTAACTATCACATTCTTTTCCATTTGAGGATGAACTGACAGACTTGAAGCTGGTGATAGGCGACACCATAGACAATGTGGCCACTCTGCAGGACTGTAGCATGGATCAGGCTGAATCTCTGCAGCTGCTGGGTGAGAACAGATTGCAGCTGACTGTCTGACAGCACCTAACGAGTGCATGCAGTCATTTCAAGTGAAACCTGGTGGATGTGTTGTGTGTCTGATTGTCTCTTTCTGATGTGTGAAATTCCCTCAGGTATCCAGGGAGGCAGGATGGTACAGGACCAGGCCACCATGGTGGAGCTGAAGAGCATGTTATCTGAGATGAGGGAGCTGCTCCACCAGCAGGTAACCTGTTCTGTGCCCCAACCTTGTGTCTCACAGGGGTAACTCCTGATGGAAAATTGAAGTTGTTCAAAATGATTGGGAAAATCAATAAAAGAGTGCCCCAGTATTTCAACATGGAGTTCTAATCAACAGTCATTTGATGGTGTCGCTTTCAACCTTTATGGTTGCTTTTTTAAACCAGGTCGATGCTGAGATGAAATGAAATTGATAAAATCAAATCGATAAAATCTTTTTGGAGAACATTGGGTAGCAGAAAATGTCCCTGGCTGTTTTGAAGAGTTACCTGCTTTGGAAAGAGGAAGAATGTGGGCTGATACACAACTGTTTGGAATTTCCTCTTTCTTCAGGATAAGATTGGCTTTGCAATAAAAACTGCAATTTGTTGTGAAAAGTGAGAATCCAGACTGTGAGGACCTGCTGATTTTCTGGAGTTCTCTTGTTTCAAGACTTTATGTAACCTCAGCAACAGACAGCTGAGTGAAAGCGAGCAGCAGAGAGAAGTGGATGATTTCAAATGATCATTGAAAGCAGGGGATTTGCTAGAAGATAAGGCATCAAACAGGGAGCCCGAGGCAATAAAATGCTCGTTATAGAGTTCAGCATTTCAGACTTGTCAGACACACTGAGAGAATCCTCTATGTGAGGAAGCAGATCACTGGAGCTTACCTGAGCAGACACACAGCTTTTCAAAACTTCTCCATCTCATTCAACTTTTCAATAGTTTTTTAACAAGAGAAAACTCTGATTTTCCTCTAGTGATGTAAGCTGTAAAGTGACAACATAATTACCCGAGCAGCACGGTTTATCCTGACCAGCAGTTCTACTCTCTGTTCCTTTCTGTTTAAGATTAAGGAGACAACTTTTCTGAGGAATACCATCGCAGAGTGTCTTGCCTGTGGTAAGCAGCACAAACACTATAACCAGACTTGTCATTTACACAGTATTTAGACTGTAATGTCAAAGGGAAATTTCAAAAAGGTGCTCTCCATGTGTCCACAGGTCTCAGAGGCAGTCCAACCAACTCAGGTCCAGCTCCAAGTACTGGGAAGTTTGACACAAATCACCCTCCAACTCAGTGCCCACCTGGGACCTGCTTCAGACAGGATATGTGCATTCATACGGAGTCAGGGGATATCCAGTGTGCCCCCTGTCCAGATGGATTTACGGGAGATGGGAGGCACTGTGACGATGTAGACGAGGTAGGGATCATGTGCTCCTCAGTGTGGATATGTCTCTACCGCCCATCATTGACAGTAGCACTTAGCATTTTACCATCTATATATTTGTGTGTGTTTTAGTGCCAGTTTAACCCATGTTTCCCTGGTGTCCGGTGTGTGAACATTGCTCCTGGTTTCCGCTGTGAGCAATGCCCTCTGGGATACACTGGACCACAGTTAACTGGGGTGGGAGTGTCCTATGCTAAGACACACAAACAGGTACAATAACAACTTATCCATCTGTTCGGTTTATCTGCACCTGTTGACAGAATATGAATCTTCCTCTTTATATACTGACTTTCATCTGCTCTTCCCAGGTGTGTGAGGATATAGATGAGTGTCTGGGCCCACCTGAAAATGGAGGCTGCACTGCCAACTCACACTGCTACAACAGTATGGTAAGACCACTGGGGCTGGTGTATGGTTTTTATCACACTCTCTTACAGCAGAGGGCCCTGGTTTCTGACTCTGCACTGTCCTCTTCAGGGCTCCTTCCGCTGCGGAGAGTGCAGAGCTGGCTTCACAGGTGACCAGGTGAGAGGCTGCCATGGTTCCAGGTTGTGCCCGAACGGTCAACCGAATCCCTGTGACGTCAATGCCGAGTGCGTCGTGGAGAGAGACGGCAGCATTAGCTGTATGGTAAGAATTCAGAGAATACTGACGTCATATGCAGCCTTATGAATACCCCAGTACTATGAATGTGAATCACTAACTGTTCCACATTACATAATTTACCTAAAATGTCATGCCATGTCTTTTCCTTCTTGCGTGTGTCAGTGTGGCGTTGGTTGGGCAGGTAATGGCTATGTGTGTGGAAAGGACACCGATATTGACGCATATCCCGACAGTAAGCTCAAGTGCAGGGACAACAACTGTAAGCAGGTACTCATGACTATACCCATTACCCTCTCTTGTGGTTAATTCGTGTTAGGATAAAAAACTAAAGCTGTGTGTGTTTGTGCTGTTTCCAGGATAACTGTGTGTTTGTGCCAAACTCTGGCCAAGAGGATGCAGACAGGGACGGGATGGGTGACGCCTGTGATGATGATGCAGACAGTGATGGCATTATTAACATTGATGTAGGTGTTGTAGTCCAGTGTATGAACTCTCACAGATTTTAGTGGGCTCTAGCATTCTGTGAACAGGAATTTAACTCTCTGTCAGACCTTGCGCTCAAATCTAATTTTTCTGTCCCAGGACAATTGCTGGCTTGTTCCAAATGTGGACCAAAGGAACAGCGATAAGGACCTCCATGGTGACGCCTGCGACAACTGCAGAACAGTTGAAAATCCCTCACAGAGGGACACCGATCAGGACGGGCTGGGAGATGACTGTGATGATGATATGGATGGGGACGGTAAGCGTGTTTGTTATTGTCACATAGTTTTGTGATTGCTGCCCATCACTGGGTGTAATTAGAGGGGCATATTTTTGTAAATGGTCGCAATGGCTGAAAAGGTTGGATGGTCATTACTGTGGGAGGGCTAGTAACTGGACCATTTGTGCTTTTATTGCATCAATTAGAGGTAATAAAGCTAAGAACACATTGTGAAACCTGATGGCTGATAATCACATTAAAAGACTATCGTGTCTGTGAGGGTTATCCAAACCACAGACTGTCTGGACCAGACTGTCCAGACAAGAGTACAACCTTTACTACCCTGTCCAGTGGAAAGTGAGGACTGGCAGCACTTTATCTGTTCAAAACATCCTCCTGGTCATTTTTGCTTCTGTTTCCAATTCACATCCTCTAGCAGTTAGATCATTGGCCTTCAGGGAAACAACTTGAGCGTCATTTGCAGAAACAAGCCATTTAAACCCCAGTAGAAAACAGTGTTAAATGTTGAAATGTTCCAACTGGAATTATAAGCAATGTCTCACACACTTTTCTCACATACTTCACTCGATTGCCCTTTTAGAGGACCTCTCATTCGTTCCACTCGCAGCACAGTTTTAACTTCTTGCCTTTGTGCGTGCCTGCATGTTTACCTTCATATGCTTATGCATGTTGCCTGTTTAGACTCTGTTTGGTGACCCCGCTTTGTTCATTTTGGCAGAGCGCCAGCCTCTTGATCGTTTGGTTATGTCTTTAACTCCAAGGCTGGATTGCTAAGCGCTTGGTCATGTCTGTCTCCGTTCTAAAAGCATTTTTCCACGGTGAGCCTCCGCCAGGCATTGAAGGCCCCTGGAAACTATTTCACCTTCCTCTTAAACAAACACTGCCATCTGGCGATGCATTTGACAGACTGGGTCTGTGGGCTGCGTTTTGTCATGCTGTCTTTATTTTCCTGTCACCACTTTTATACATGATGCAGAAATTTAAAAGCTGAGGCGTTTATGTTCTCAGGCTTGAAGAATATTCTTGACAATTGCCAGCGAGTCCCCAACCCAGACCAAAAAGACAGAGACAACGATGGGGTGGGAGATGCCTGTGACAGCTGTCCTGATATGGTTAACCCAAACCAGGTAACAAACCAAACAAGAACCTGAAAAAGATTCATGCGCTGCCATAACTCTGAACATCAGTGTTTGTCATGTCTACCTGCAGTCTGACTCAGATGATGACCTCGTAGGAGACACCTGTGACGACAACATAGACAGGTAGAGCCCACTGTCAGGCCTGTGGTATGAATGCGTATAAAGATGCATGAAGTTTTGTCATTTTGTTTTACCTGCCCTGCTCTTCTTCTTCAGTGATGGTGACGGCCATCAGAACACAAAGGACAACTGTCCCACGGTCATCAACTCCTCTCAGCTGGACACCGACAAGGATGGAATGGTTTTAAACTGCCTCTTCCTTCATCCTTTACTTAATCTACTCAATGCATCATGTTTCATTGATTCATCTCATGAGTCATGACAAATAGACGGCTCTATGCTTGCACTCATCCAAACGGGCTATTTTGTCTTGAAAGGGAGATGAATGCGACGATGACGACGATAACGACAACATACTGGACGAGGATGACAACTGCAGACTGGTTGCCAACTCAGACCAAAAGGACTCAGACAGTTAGTACAGCTTGGTGTTTGTTCCTGGGTGTGTACATGTGTGTGTGCTGTACCTGTTTCTGCTGTGTGGTTCCTAAGCGGTGTTCTTGTATTTCAGACAACAAAGTTGGAGACGCATGCGAAGGAGACTTTGACAAAGACAATGTCATCGACATTATCGACCACTGCCCAGAGAACGCTGAGGTCACCCTGACCGACTTCAGGGCCTATCAGACTGTAGTGCTGGACCCAGAAGGGGACTCTCAGATTGACCCCAACTGGGTGGTCCTCAATCAGGTAAACAATAGTTAAAGTTCAACACTCTTCCTGGCTCCCCTCTGTTACAGTTTCAATCAATCTTTGTATAAATCTGAGTGTGTTCTGTCCATATTCTATAAAATATTTATAATATGGTCACCTCCTCATTTTAAACAAGATAAAATGATGATTATTCAGTTAACATTAAATAATATATGAGTCCCATAAGAGTACAAATAAAGTGAAGCCACTCTCTTTTGTGCTGTCAGGGCATGGAGATAGTTCAGACCATGAACTCTGACCCTGGCCTTGCTGTAGGTAAGCACAGAATACCTTCATACTGTCTGATCTTCATCTCTTTTAACAATTGAATATTTCCCATTCTCCTCTATGTGTTTTTTGTCAGCCTTCACCTAACGTGGTCTTTTTCTACTCCACTGTCCACTTCTGCAGGCTACACGGCGTTCAGTGGGGTTGACTTTGAGGGAACATTCCATGTAAACACGGTGACCGATGATGACTACGCTGGCTTCATCTTCGGCTACCAGGACTCCTCCTCCTTCTACGTGGTGATGTGGAAACAGACAGAACAGACGTACTGGCAGGCTGCGCCCTTCAGAGCCGTTGCTGAGCCGGGAATACAACTCAAGGTCAGTGGCTGCATTTATATAGCGTATAACGTTTTCGCCTATTCACGCACCAATGGCAGCCAAGGTGCTTACTTGACCATCAGGGCCGTTTGGAGTTCATTGATTGCCCGCTCTCATCACCTGTCATCAGTTTTTCCCTCTCTTGTGCTATCTGTCTCCTTATCATTAGGTTGTGAAGTCTAAGACTGGTCCTGGTGAGTATCTGAGGAACTCCCTCTGGCACACGGGAGACACCAGCGAGCAGGTCCGTCTCCTGTGGAAGGACCCCAGGAATGTTGGCTGGAAGGACAAAGTGTCCTACCGCTGGTTCCTCCAGCACAGACCACAGGTTGGATACATCAGGTACAATCAGACGCACACCAGCACTCAAGAGACATACTCATTCTGTGTGTGTGTGATCTAACTGGTTTCACTGAATGCGTGGACCAGGGCTCGCTTCTTCGAGGGTTCGAACCTGGTGGCGGACACAGGGGTGATAATTGACACCAGCATGAGAGGCGGGAGACTGGGCGTGTTCTGCTTCTCACAGGAGAATATAATCTGGTCCAATCTGAAGTACCGTTGCAACGGTGAGTGGCTGCAAGTTAAAGGCAGTCTAGTCAGGTACACAATGTGCAACTGTGCTTATGAGTTTTTTCCTTTCTCATCCCTACAGACACTATTCCTGCTGACTATCAGGATCTCAGTGCCCAGAGCACACAGTGAGGCCGGAGAAGGGGGGTGACCCACCGAGGAAACAACTTGAACCCTGTTGAATACGTGGATGAAAGAGCTGCACAGCTGGGAACAAAGAGGTAGAGGACAGGAGTTAAAGATGGATGTGAGAGGGAACATGATGGACAGCTTTGGTGAAAGACTCTGGCGAAGACATTTTAACTTAGTTATTTGAGTGAGAGGGTCTTAGGAAAGCAGAACTTTGGGCATTATATACTTTAATTCAGTGTAACTAAAGCCAGTACATTTTAGAATAAATGATCAGCAGGGTTCTGTGATTTGATCAGTATTTTAGGGGTAGTGTTAAAGATGCAATACTTTTTTGAATATATCGTAAGTACAATAAAATCTTGAGCATTTCACAAAATCAAATCAGGTTATATCTCATTTTTTGTATGAGACCATTGTATGTTATTTATCTATATGACGGAAAACTATATGGGCAATTAAAGACACTACAATGGTGTTCAATGGATGTTTTATTAAATGTGAACTGCATGGCACCCACATCTCCGTATTTCAAACATACTAATTGATCAAAAAAGTGTATGTTACGGTAGTACACAGCCTTCACAGTGGGTCCTGCTATCTGATTTAGGATTCTTTTGTAGCTTGGTATCAAAGCTGCAGAGCACCATTTAATTTCTACATTCATACCAATAATTCAAATGCAGAAATGTTTCCAAAAAAGATAAGTCACATGACATAATTTGCAGGTACACAGAGCATAATTCAAATTAAACTTCCCATAGACCACAGAACTTTCGGCAAAATGTACATATAAGTTATTATAAAACATGTTAGGAATACAGTCAGAGGAAAGACGAACATACTGATTTATGATGAATGAGAATGATAAACGACTTGCAGTTGACAATGTGCAATATAATGTAATTTTACACAAAGAAAACCAAACAGGTCTTTGTGTGAATTTTAATTCGGCAGTAAACTCAACATCCAGTGTTGAATAACTAATAAAAGCACTCATGCTACCTTATGACCACCATTATGAGCTGACATGTAACAAATACAAGGCCAAACGCCTTTTAACTGTACAGAAAACAGCTGATTTAAGTGTCTGTGCATGCAAATACATAATGTTCTCAGTTATAATTTTGTATGTAACTGACCAAACAATCTGATAGAGTATGTTCTTGTTTTCTGACATCTACCTTTGGCAAACGTTCCTCATCTATGTCACTGCAGCTCTTCCAGAGAGGCGGCACTCCACTAGCGTCATTGTTGCGTAAGGCAGGTTGATTTGAAGAACATTGCCCTGTGCCACAATGATGATGACTGGAAATGTTGTACAAATGACATCGATTTTCCTAAGAAAAGATCTGGCTCAAAGGGAGCACTGACATTAATAAAATCTGAAACATTATCCTTGTGATCTAAGTGGAAACTTCACAACACTGGGCGTCTATAATATCGAAAAGAGCTTGTTCTGTTGCATAGAAAACTTCTACAAAAGGGCGCAACATAACAAAGCATAATCATATACAGCTTACATTTGAGCCTGAGAGATGAGTTTTTAAACAAAGCTGGGGACAAATTTAACTCAATTTACGCCACATTCCTTCCAAATGATTTGTCATTACTTGAGACATTTCAATAAATACAATTTCTCTTGTAACATCTCTAACCTGAAATAAATTTGTCCCTCAACTTTGCTACAACTTTATGGTCCAACTGTACAGAACTGAAATGCCTGGCTGAGAGTAAAAGCGGGAATCCAAGAAAAACGGACACACACAGGAAATACTTACAAAATATACTTTCAAATCTGAAATTATCAAGGAATCTATAGGAGGTGGATGCTTCACATGTTTCACAATGTAACTCAAGTCCTATGATTCTTTATGTAATTACAAACCTGTAAGTAATACAAAACTCCAGGAGTAAGTAAAAGATGACAAAATTATCATCAAAGTATTAACAGCTTAACATTGTAAAACAAAGTAAAAGAAACACTAAAATATAAAACAAAAGGCAACAGATAATCCTCCATTTTGAATGCTGAGGGTAGTGTAGGGTTGTATTTCAAGGTAAATGGGGGCTGTGGTGGTCCCTTGGCTCAGGATGAGGGTGTTTGCCTGGCCACATCCCAAGAATCAGAGTACCCTGACTGTAGTGTAGTGATGTGGGTCCTAGGCCTCAAAGCGCTTCGGACAGACCATGGGAGCGACGAGGGTCCACATGTAGAGGACGAGACAGACCCAGCAGGAGGCCATCTTGATCCAGAACACTGACCAGCTCCCCTCCAACAGTTTCTCGATCTTATGGTTATCATAGCTGCAAAAGGAAAGCACAGTGAGAAAACTGAGCAGGGCTGATTCTTAACCTCAATTAACAACAGAGCAATACCAAAGCTGCAGTAACATTTCTGCCACTTGGGGGCAGCAAACACTGGATGTCAACACAACATTGACATATCACCTTTTTAAATTGATACAGCAGGCCTGCTTGCAAAGAAATGCCGATTTACACATACAGCTGATATGATCCAACTAGTTTAATGCAAGTCAAATATTCACACTCCTTTTAGCTCTGTTTTGTTCTCCACCACATATCTGATTCAAAAGCAGCTCAATGCTCCACTGTGTACATCAGCTAGATGCTTTTTGTCCATCTGCTCTTTGATGCTCGACAGGTAGCAGTGGGCTCTTTTTTTCTCTCTGAAAACATTTGGCTGCAGCGTCCAAATGTAATGCTAGAAAGCGATGAGAATGAACCTTCACCACAGACCACAGAAACAAAACAATGATCTGAAACGCGCCAGAGAGCTCCAAAGAGCTGACAGAAACTGTAGAGCCGGGTGATGACATCCTGTGGGTTCGTCACTACGAGTTATGAGCCTTTTACAGTCATTGTAGTATATACAGTTATTATGGAGATATTGATTATAGCCAATTTAACCCAATTAAGACAATAATAACAACCGATAACTTTCATCTGTTCATGTTGATTAGAATAAAGTCCCTACAGACATGTTTTCATATCAGACATCCTACGTTGTCGCAGCAGGAAAAGCATTGGTGTTTTTAATATGTATTATAGTTAAAAATGTCTTATTTCCATTAAATGTCCCATAAAACCACAATAGGACCCTGGCTTATCAAAATGGAAAGCAAAAGTGTGACAAGTGGCTTGTGGGCTGCCTTTTACTCCTCTTGGGAGTTAGTTCTCAATAAAATGCTTTGTGAATTTCTCTCAGGAGCATATCCGTATACGCCCACTGCACCACAATCAGGAAGTGCATCACACTGAGGATCACTTACTGGAACCAGTTGGTGACGGTCATCATGACGTAGAGGGATCCCAGGAAGAAGACAAAATGAAAGTAGGCGTAGCTGTAGATGGTTCCCTCTCTCTCATCATACATCACGTTCTGGCCTGAACCGGTCTTCTCCTCATCATAGTCGTCTAAAAAGTGCACATTGAATGATGCAAAGAGTGGATGCATGGGTCAGTTACACTTTTAATGTGAGAAAATGCCTCAAACTTTGACTTCAGTTGACACGAGGCAGGAGAAAAGATATTACAGATATTCAAATGCTGTTCTGGACTGGTTAGTTTAATTATATGTAACTCCCAAACTGAATATAAGTACTAGTGGCAATACATTTCTGCTGGTTCTACTTGCCAACATGAAGCAGTTTCTACTTCCAGCAGGGGGCAGTGTCAGCCTACTCACAATTTCATTTTGCCTCTGGTGCTGCTTCACTGTCATACTAACCTCCTAGTAACAGTGACATCATCTATGTTTGCTGACCAATACTTTCTCACCGTCTTCAATCTGGCTGAGGAATAGCAATGAGCATAGCCCCCTATGTGTGCAAACACTGGGGACTTAGACATGCACACTGAACAGGCTGGAGAGGCCGGGGGAAGAGAGGGTGAGGGGGGATAAAAGAAGTGATAGCGTGGAGGAATTATTTGACTTTCCTTACCTGTGTCATCTCCAAAACAGAAACAGCAGCGAGCTCTCTGCAGGATAAAGAAACACATAAAAGGTTACCACCTAACTGGAACAGACACACACATTATACATCTCCTGGGCCTAATTTCTATAATTTCATAAGGATGCCTAATCAGGAGTGCCTGGTCAGTGGGGTTTTCAAGTCCTGTTAATCTGTTTAACCAATCTGTATATTTAATTAACACGCACACATACGGAGATCTGAATATTTGTGCGTTTACCTCAGTCTCTGGCTCACTGTTCCTGCACACTCTGAGTGCTGCAGAGCTTCGCCTGGTGGTGGATGTCAGGCTAGAGGGAGAGTGGATAAAGAGAAATAGAGAAAGAGATATAAAGCCAGACGGAGGGAGAGAAAGGTTGTAATTCTGTCACTCTGTATTTTCCCAATAATGTGCCGTTTCAGATTGCTGCAGAGTCTAACTCCCTGCTCTTCAGGCAACGACCACAAGAGACACGATGCCTCCACTTAATGGGAAACACATGTGAACAAATGCAAAACGCCATAGTTCTTGTCTCTCACACTCTTCGCTTAGCCACAGCCAATCATGCACTGCCTCTCCGGAGCCATAGCCAATCAAAACTAGCCTTCCTCTGTCGCTACACACTGCTACAAAAAACATTGCTTTTATTCCACAAATACTGTTAATGGCTTTGGATGGCAGCCTTTGCACAGTCTCTCAACTCTATAAATTCTATGATATAACAGTAAAGGAGATATATTAGAGGGAAACTTGGTTTGCATGTGTGTAGACATTGAAATTAGGACGAGGAGAAGCAAGAGCTGTGTGTCAGTATGACTTTAGACTTTTCATGCTACTTTAAGGGACAGATTCAGATACAAGACCAGTTAACTGGGAACAGGTGGTGCAACTGGGGACAAAAGCCAGAACAGCAGATTTTTTGGTCAGTGGTTAAGGTCACGGTTACGTTACGGGTTAGGGTTAGGCAAGCAGCGGTTATGGTTAGGGTTCGGTTCAGTCACCAGGAAAATAATATGACCTAAACCAAGTTTGTGTGTGTGTGTGTGTGTGTGTGTGTGTGTCTTACCAAGAATAAAGCACGCAGCCAAACAGGAGAACAGTTCCCATAGCTGTGACGATTTTCTTGTCGCTCTCCGTTCCAGAGTTCAAGGGGAACACACACACGGTTACGTTCACACCTTCTCTCTCCACCACTAAACAGAAAGACAGAGCAGACAGAGATGGATGAGGTGACAGACAAAGTATTGAAACGAGTGGGGAGACTGAGAAAGATGCAGTGTGTGAGTGTGTATTTTGGCAAAGTGTTAGCAGCAGCAGGAGAAGGGGGGGTGGGGGGGGTGGAGATAGTACAACATACGGAAAGTGGAAACACACCAACAGCCTCCATGGCAGGATGTAGTACACGTGTGTGTTACTTGAGAGGCATGTGCTGATATCAAATATTTATGGTCAGATTATTTTTGAAATAATATCTTTGCATAAAATATTAATAAACTGTCAAGATGAATGTATACGGAGCACCAGTAACTGCAGAGAATCCTAACTTCGTCTAAAGGTCTCAGTTTAACTGCGGAGATCTTGATGCTTGACACTCATCATATGTGTTTGACTTGTTCTTTCCTCTGGACTGGAACAAAACAATGTTTCACACAGCAGATGTGTGTGATTCCCTCGCTGTTATGGTAATCATCTGAATCGCTCTGCCTCATCTGACACAGTTAAGACACATGTGCCTACTGAGGTCCCTCGGACCCTCTGACTCAAACCTCTTCATTGTTCGTGAGGTCAGGACTAAAAGGCACGGAGAAGCAGCCGTTAATTATGCTTCAAAACTCTGGAATCTGTCTGCCTGAAGGTCTTAAGGGCCTGAAATTTGTTGACTCTCTCAAACAACATCTCAGGTCACACCTTTTCACCATTGCTTTCTCCTCAAGTGTTTTTGCCTGATGGTCATGTTTTTTTATTCAAATTTAATTTATTTCCTTATTCTTAATGTTTTACCATTAATGTTATGATTATCTTCTTTCATGTTAAGCACTTTGTGTTGCATTTGATGCATTAATTTTGATATACAAATAACGTATTAGTATCATTAGTAGTACCAATGAACTCTTGACTCTCAATTCTGTGTCCTTATGTATATTTTCCATGTAAAGTGTACACATCACTTTATGATTGCTTTACATAATGTTTGCTGCAGCATTAATAAGACTAACCCATAACTCAATACCAATAATACCTGTTGATTCAAACTGATACCCAACAATGGCTGTGACTACTAGGTGGAGCTGGGTGCCTGATACTCATACTCACTCTCTTTGGGTTTGCTGGAGAAAGCTGAGAAGGTGAGGTACATGACATACACACTGATGACTCCTGGCTGCAGCAGGCCTGATGTGGGCTGCACTGCAGGGACACAGAGATGAACACACGATTTAGAGTTTATGCAGAAGTATTATAATTATTACAACCAACAGTCTTATTTACTGCTACTTTCTATCACTATACTATGTTTGTTGTGTCTCAAATGTTTTGCTATTGTGAATTTCTCTTTGTCAAAAGTCAAAACGCTTTCTATTAACGCCACCTAAATGCCTGTATTTTTATTTGTCTTCCACAGTCAAATGAGATAATGTGCTTGTGAGCAGAGGTCCTCACGTTTCTGTATGCATGGGGAGATGGCCAACAGGGAGACGATGAGGCAGAGGCTGCCATTGATGCCCAGGAAAATCTTGTTTAGTAAACAGGCCTCGGGGTCAGTGTAAAATAGACCCATCAGGATTACAGCTCCTACTGCTGCACTGAACAGCACCAGAGTCACAAGGGCCAAAGCTGCGTACCACAGACGATTATACTTTACTCCTGAACTCCTGGAAACGGAAAGAGAAGAGGGAGAGAGAGAAAACAGACAGCAGAAAGGAAAACCATAACATGAACAAGGGTAAAGCAAATTAAATAAGTAAAAGATCAAGTGAACAGGGGAAAAAAGCAAAGAAAACTGACATCCTAAAGAAAAATGTAAAGAAGGAGAAATTATGTTCGGTGAGTTATTCCTGCGCGAGATGAGAGGACAGGTTTATGGCTGCTTAAGTGCTTCCACATCACTTTCACTTTGCCTGGAAATTTAAGGTTTTGCTAAAAAACTAAATAAGTGGGTACGAGTGCACATACCAATACATATTGAGAGGTTTAAGTTTGCTGCATTGGTTAACAAACCATTAAAGCTTTGTGAAACAGTCTGCTGTGGTATGTGTGTGTCTCTGTGGGAAGGGAAGAGGAAACCGAGTGTACACTCCTAAACCATATGTATCTTGTGAATCTGCCCAGAGCCGGTCTGCTGCCAAGGCTCCCCTCCACCCACAAAAACACAAAGCTACATGACTCCCTCTTTCCAAACCTTTTTCATCCAAATAACCCCACAGACGAATATGTCCCACCCTCTGAGTGTCTCAAGAACAAATAGAAAGCACAGCACTCTTCCCATTTACAAGGCGCCCATGCTTACGCAACTGAGCCAGACTCCGAGTTACTGGGTCAAAAGAGAGATAGGACCAGAGAGAAGACATCTTGCTCTCACCAGTTTGTGTTCCATCTGTGTGCAAACTCCACCAACAGCATGAGCTGGATCAACAGGAAAATGAACCCGCAAGCAGCTCCTACGTAGCGCCACACTGTGACATTGAACAGAGGGAGAGACAGGGAAATCATTTTCGAGATGAGAGGACCTTACGGTAATACATGTGTCACTTACTGCAAGATGTTTCCTCTCTTTACCTTCCAGAAAGGTTTCCTCCTCCGGGAGGAAGAAGCCTCCAGCGCAGCATGCCACCAGTGCGATAAACTTCAGCAACCAGAACCTGACATTCAAAGCAACGATAAAGTTAAAGGTTGTACAAGAGAAAAGTCAAACATAAAAAGCAAAAACTGACATCCAAAACGAGACTTCTGACTGAACCGCCTCAGCGTGACCTGGTCAGAACTGTTTACAGAAAAAACACAGGATATGAAGTATAATTAAGAGCAATACAATCTTGTGTTAAAGATAACAGGTGCTTATGTGTATGTCAGTCATTGTGTTCAGGAGAACTATTTATGCACTGACCGGATCAATTAATGCCTAATTTGAGTTTCATTTGGCTTTTGCTTGTGTGTTCACAGGCTCTAAGTGTAGGGTTCCCACTAGATATTATAGACAAATGTAAGTTGTTTAATTCCTGACAGGGCAAAGGTGGACAGAAAGAGGACCGGGGCCTTCTTACCCGTTATGTACAGCCGCCCTCCAGCCTGTGCTGTTGTTGACTCGTATGGTGAAGATAGAGAAGAATAAGAAGAAGCAGGACATGCCAAAGCACACCTTGTAGACGGCAGAGTAGCCAACCAGGGTTTTGCAGTTCTCCCCTGCATTCATCTTCTCACACAGCTCACTGTAGAAGGGGATCTGAATGACAAAATCACACACCCAAAACACCGCGATTAGATCATTATGGAGCTGAAAAAACTCCCACCTCTGCTCATGTTTGTCTAGTACGCGGCCTCAGAGAAAGGGACCCAATAGCATCTATTCTGAGTGTCACGCCTCTAAAGGAGCAGAAAGAGCGAACAGGCAGCAACAACAACCCCTCTTTCTCTCCATGAAGCCCTCTTTCATCCTTCGTTCTCTACAGGCTGTTAGAGGGGCCTTACAACTAACTGTCAGTGTACCCAAACAAAAGACACAGATGAATAAATTAACCGCCTTTTGTCAGCAAGTCAGAGGGATTGGGAAGAGCAGAAAGAGCATGAGCGGGAGAGAAAGACTGGGTGATCCGTCTCAAAATAAATTTCCAAAATCTATTTCAACGTACCTACAGAGAGCTACGTAAAAAATTAGGAGAGCAAGGCCAGATCCAGCGAAGCAGATAAGGACTTTGCTGTGGCCTTAAACAGGAAATTGGAAGTGCTTCAGTGGCTCAGTGCCAACAGAAGAGACGGTCTTTGAAATGACAACCACAGAAAGCTCAAATATCTGGTCCTTCTCCGAAGCCCCTGACTGTAGAGATGTGAGTCAAAGTCAAACACAAGAGCTGCTTTTCAAACAGAAGTCATTTTTTGAGAGAACTACAGATTTACTTTCAGATAATAAGGGCTTTGACTTGACTTTATGAGTTTTTTGGTCCTGAGGTTGTACACAGGGGTGAAACGCCAGCGGATTGAGTTGTCATCACCTCAGTGTGCAGCACAGTCCAGAGCCAGATCACAACATAGAGTAAAAGCCCATTTTGGAGCTTTTGTCTGATGTTGAGGACCATATTAGCATGTCCATGGTGTAGTGATTAAGAAGGAAAGGGGCCGGCTGTTTCAGACAGCTGTAAATCTCTTGAGAAAAGACCAGCACTCTCATAGACACAAAGGCTGCTCTCTTAGCTGGGACTTCCCACTGTGCGCAGTGTGAGACTGACAGTGTTCGTGTATATGTGCATATATGTGTGTGTAACTCAGCAGGCTTTGCGTGAGGCTATCAGAGGCCATTTTGTGCCTGGATGGGCCTTTTACAGGGTTCCCTGCTCACAAGGAGACATACAGCAGGGAGTCGTTTTAATACTGTGCAGTAGACACTGGCAGAGAGAGAGAGATGAAAAAACAGTAAAAGAAGATTGGTGGAAAAATGTCACTGCCTTCAAATGGCGCTCTCAGCTAAGGAAAGCTTGCAGTCACATCACTGTTTACTCTGTCTTGTACTCTAGCGTGTGCTGATACACACTGTATATGCTGTACCTTAAAACAGGAACATCACCTCTCAAGCTCAGATATTCAGCTGTCATTATTGACGCAGACAAAAAGGACAAGAGGACAGCGTATCAGGACATCATTTGTGCTGGACTGTGTGACTAAAGTCTGTCTCACCCAGATGACGAGGGTAACTGCACTGTGGCAGATAACGGTACCCGCTGAAGCCTTACAGCCGGAATTCCTCAGAAACAACCACAGTCTGATAATAATCCTGCATAATGAAGATTCAAAGAGCTAACGTGGGGGAAAAAAAAACATGAAAGCTCTGAAGATCAAAAGAGAGAGCAGCAGGCCTCCAGTGTATCTTCTCCCAACTTCAGAGGCTAGGTGGGTGTTAAAAACAAAAAGCTACCAGCCTGAACTCCTGCCTCCTCGACTATGGCCTTACTACTGCGAAGATACACATGGGATCTCCAGGGGAAATAGAAGGATGTCTGCTTTGCCTGTAGCAATGTTATAAATCTTTCATTTTGGCCGTTAGCTTTGACATGGCAACACTGGCACATTCTCTGAAATCCTATTCTGTTTACAGCAGAGAGCTAAACGCAAAGGCTGGCTAACCTGACAAGAGAGCACCCAATTTCAACATAAATGTGCGAGAGTGTGTAACCTACAAAATATTTCTTTCTCTTTCCTTGTCAGAATGTGTTTCTATCACAGACTGACGCTCACAGCTCATTTTAAGTACAGTTGCTAACTTCTGCAAAGTGAAGCCTGGGGAGAGAACACAGACATCTGCCGAAGACCAAACAGTGTAAAAGGTCACCGTGTTGAGGCTACTGTTGGCTTGGTTACTTGAGCCTCTGAGCAGACCCCCACTCTTCTTGTCAGTAAACTAGGCCAATTGCAAAACAACAACAGAATTAGGTCTTTATGTCTGGGAAAAGACGTAAAAATGATTTAACGTTTGTTTCTATTCCTCTCAATCAGAAAGCAGCAGATATTTAACAAGTAGGTATAAGAGTAGTGTCGTGAGCAAATCCCATTCCCCAAATCCAAAGAGGGTTGCTTTATAAAAACAAAAAAGCAGAACTTGGATGAAATGGTGGATGGTAGGTGGGACTGAGCATCAGCAAGGTGGATCTCAGCTGAGCCGTGATCAGCTCTGACACCTGGATGAACTCAATTATGAAGCAATAAACTCTCACTTACAGCATCCTACAAGTTTAATCTGTTTGCTTGTATTTGGGCAGTTATTTATTTAAATCTGATATGTTCAAAATAATCTTAAAAAGAACAATTATCTGACTGCTAACTGACTTTAATTTCCCTACTGTCAACAGCAACTGTCTGAATGGTGACACCCAAATCATCACCTATAATTGGCCCCATGACTGTGCTGTGTGTCGCCCCTGAAGAAGTCTGCAGCTGTGCTGCTACCTACACAACCGCACACACAGGAAATCATGGCCTCTAATTTGAGTTGATCTGAATATATCTCATCATAACTTCGGTCTATCATCAGCGTACAGCGGAGGCACTCGTCTATCACACTGAGAGTTTTATATCCACTCCACTCTTCCTCCATTTAAAACGCAGCTGTTATGGAGCATAAATGAGAGCTTGAATTTTCCCTCTGTATTGTTTATTCTTCTTATCTTTTTACAATTAATGCTTTCAACCTTCCAATTCAAATTCTTCAATTATATACAGCTATACACAGTAAGAAAAAAAACAGTGCATATGTGATGGAAGATTGATATTTTGCTGTGCGTGACTTATGTACTTACATGGTCTCTCAACTCCTGCTCCACAGTCGGGGACATCATGATGACACAGATGATGGTGACCAGCAGGAAGTAGAGGGCATACATGACTCGGGTCCCTGTGGACTGTTTGATCTTGGGGCAGCAGTTACAGCAGCACGAGCAGGCTGCTGAGCCGCAGCAGCAGGCCAGCTGCACACAGAGAACAATGGAAACAAGAGGCAGAGATGGGGAATACATTAACATCCTTTCAGAATTTTCCACACGATTATAAGGCTTCTGAAACAGACACAATGCATTTACAGAGCACTGGGACAAGGGCGGGCCAGGGCTTAGGTGTGCATTTTGAAACCATCTAAACCATCATTTTTTACAGAACAAACATTTTGTAGCAGTTAAACTATGTAGAATGAGAGCAGTGGAAAGAAGAATGAATAAAAACAGACATATAGACAAGAATCACTGCCCTGCTATTGCACTTTACATATAATACGCTGTATGTAGTGAGTATCTGACCAAATGTCTTCCCCTGAGTTATGGTGTTGAACAATGGCCAGGAAAGTATTTTTACAGAACATTATGAAGTCACAGTGAAGTTGACCTTTGACCTTTTGAGTATAAAACATTATCATTTTATCCTATGAGACATTTGTGTGGAATTATGGCATAATTATCATCCAAATTCTTGAGTTACGTTCAAAAATGTGTTGTGTGTGGTCACACCTAGATGTTTGTGCCAGGTGTAATGAAATTTCCTCCAGGCATTCCTGAGAAACTGTGTTCATGAGAGTGGAATGATTTTGACTCGACTGTCAAAATCTAATCATTTCATCCTTTAGTCCAAGAGGAGGTTTGTGCCAAATTTGTAGAAATTTCCTCAAGGCTTCCTGAGATACCACGTAGACGGACGAACAATC
Source organism: Chaetodon auriga (assembly GCF_051107435.1). NCBI lineage: Eukaryota > Metazoa > Chordata > Actinopteri > Chaetodontiformes > Chaetodontidae > Chaetodon > Chaetodon auriga. The sequence goes on along the minus strand of NC_135078.1, from coordinate 22,418,573 downwards.
AAACTCAACCCAATGTAATGTCTTCAATCGTGGCTGTGGCAGACAAGGAGGCATTAAAGAAGGTCTGTTTAGTGAAAATTCAAAGCAAGATAGTGGGAGCCAAGATACTCAAATATTTAAGGTTTTACACAGGACTGTGTAATCTTTAATAGTTCTACAGGAGTCAAGCCAAATCACATTTATATAGCCACAAATCATGATCTGAAAAACATACCCCCACCATCCTTAGACCCTCAACTCAGTTGAGGCAAACTCCATAAAAATAGGAAAAATTTACAGGAAAAGAAGGGAGGGACCTCAGGAGAGCGACTAGGGGGAGATTACTCTTTCACGGCAAACAGAAAAGGGGCAAAAATAGCAGCAGTAAAATACTACAGATGGTTAAACCTCAGACACCAAAACCAATGAGCTAAAGACACTTTTAGGTGGAGTCTAAAATTAGATTTGGTGAGTTAATCAAAGCCACTACAGCAAGATGCACGTTTTTCATTCATATTGATCAAAAGTTGCAGCCATTCTTGCAAAATGTTACGTGCTTCAGTGTCTGGTGCCTTCTGGAACATTTTCATCTTCTATAGCTTCAGCCTCCACAGCCCTTTAACAGTTACCACGGCATTTAGTGCAGGCCTGAGCCAGAAATCTAAATCGTGGCAACATACTTCCAATAGAATACCCCCGCCTGAATGTCTCTTCGCTCATTGATGGTTTCTATCACAAGGAACAAATCCACCCCTCTTCTTCACAGTGGCATCTCTTGGTCAATGTAGACAGTGAAGTCTTGTCCGAAAACACACACAAACACATACGCACACAGAAGCCCTCATGCAGAAGGACGGTCTCCTGCCAGGCCCTGTGTTATATTTAGGAAAGAGGAAGCTCTACAATTATACAGTATGTTTTTTGGTAGCCACTCCACCCTGCTTGTAAGCCTCCAACTCCACAGCCTGCAGAGCACACTCTGCTGTGGTGAGAGGTGAACTTCTGATGTGGTCTACAGTTGAGGTGTGGCACGCTGCTGGAGGGCTTAGACGCACCATTTGTCTTTGTACGTTTTCCATTTACGTGCAGCGATACAGACTCTGCTAATGATAAGGGAATGCCGCTAGTGTGGGTTACATTCCAAAACCACGGGGGAGTCTTTGTGAGCTGCGGGGAAAACGTCTCTCTAAATGCTGTCATTATGACATTAGGTGACAGGTAGGAAATTATGGGCAATGACTTGCAAAAAACTGCTGACCTGTCGACTGGAGGGTGAGGACAGAAACATCTTATCTTTATAAATAACAATCCCTTTAATACTCATTTTTTCACCGTCCTTCATATCTTTACCATACTGTCTGCACCTTGGAGCTCACACTTATTTATTTATTTATCTTGGCATTTTCTGGCTGTATTAAATTGGATACAGTCAAGACAGACAGGAAATGAGAGTAGAGATAAAGGGGCAATGACACGCAAGGTCCCCAGAATCTGAACTGGGGTTGTTGCAAGTACACTGAGTCACAAACCTTAAGGCCACCAGGACATTGCTCAAGTGTGTCTGGACAACGTGGGATTAAAGTAACGATCCTCTCATGATTAATACATTTTCTCTCCCAAGACCTAATTAAGGCATCCCAGTCAAATCAGTTCAATTTGCCATTTAGGCATATTAGTAATCTTATCCCTCGTCTGTGAGTGTGTCCTAAGCCGGGGTCTGTAATCTAGCCAGGGTGGACTGATCTCGTAAAGCCAGTGTGCAACATTGTCTGATGTGTGACGTTCCGCTCCAGATGCTAGTAATGTGTGGTATGCTGCAGACTCGTGGATCCACACAGGCACATGGTCAGGATCAAGCCACTTCCCAGCCTACATGGCTCTGCCTCTCTGCTCTCTCTGTCCAGAGATTTCCCTACTAAGTGTCTTCTAGATGGCCCACCTAATTGTTTTTCGCCTCAAAGTGTACAATGGTTGTCTATAGCCTTGCCTTTCTGATGCTAGCTGTGTGCTGTTGGTTTGGTAGTTCACCACCAACCTTTAAAACAGTTCCACCCGGTTCTCTTTCAGAATGAGAAAAACATTGCTGTGTCTGTTGCTTTTGTCGGAGAAGGTAGATTGAGATTTTTAAAAAATGACGAGGTGTAAAATCATTAATTCAATGTAAACAAAACACTTAAATGCAACGTTCGGATCAGAAATCAACAGAGTAGGCAAACAGGATGGCATGGTAAGGAATTCATCATCGGTCCCACACATAAACTGGTAAATATGAAAGCCTTCTTGAGATAGCTGAAGATTGATATGATAAAGTGGACGTCAAATACAAGATTAGAGACCTAACCGTATAATTAGCGTCTGTTTAAAGTTGTTTGCCTATTTCACTCATTGTTTTTATTTCTGCAGTCTACTCAATGTTCTGCAAAATGTAAATCAAAGGAGCATTTTATCATTTACTTACATTTGAGCAATCATTTGATCAATTAATGGTCACACATAATGACAGCTGTTCTGGTGGTGTTAGGAAATACGATGCTATGCATCCACCGATAAAGATTTGGCAATACCGCTTCCACCATTGATCCCCGGGTGTCTCTGCTATACCGTATACTTGGGGTGAGCTGTGCAGCAACACAGGCCTGGATTCTCATGTGAACTTGCACGTCCAGCTGCCTTGCAAAGTAACACAATGTGGGCAGCAGGACCGCTTTCCACATTCTCACGTGGCGTGAGAGTGAAGGTTGGTGGTGGTAATGCACCACAGGCACACACACAGCCGTATAAATCTGACAAAGAGAATGTGTGTGCATATTTCTGACCTTGTGCATGCACACAGTTTTAGTCATGAATCTACACAGAGTTTTATGCATTTGGCCCCATGAGAGAATTCAAGCAGGAGTAAATAGGTCAACATACAGGATCTATCTGGTTAACGGTTGTGGGCAACAAACACAAAGACTTCTTTGATGCTTTGATTCCAGATCAAACAAAGAACACGACCGGTTTATTCTTAATCAGGATTCAGGAGGGCTGTGTTAACACCCATTCATGGATAAATGTGGAAGCGGGCATTAAGCTCATATACATTCACACAATTTACCACTGTGGAGAGGTTTGACATTTGCCTCCAAGGTTGCATGAGCATATTTCTGCTTTTATGCATACACAGACTTCCAGCCTTGAATCTAAGTTCTATGCATGTGGGCCCTGGTCTCCATTTGACTACAAACGGCTTAACAGGATAAGCTGTTTCCTTTGTCCCTGCTTCACCCACATGTCTTTCTCAATGGGCAATTAATTAACCACAACAGATTGAAATTAAGCAAGAAATAAACAGGATGATTTAAGTCGCGAGCGTATTTAGATTTCATTAGTTAGGGGGTGTTTCAACAGTGGGCTGCACACAGTGAGGGGGCCAACAGCAAACTTCAGCAGAACTGATGGTGGGAGGGGGAGCCAGGAGAGGGGAAGAATGTCTCGGGGAATTCCACCATACGCACATACAAAAAGAGTATCCATGGTAACCAACGCTGACCCTACCCACTTCATGGGTCAGGCATCTACCCCTCCTCCACTGGCCGCCTGCCCTGCCAGCACGGTGACAGGTGGTCGCCATGTCTCTAGTGTAGCCCCTGACTCCAATATCAACAGCAACCCCCCCACTAGCTTGTCATATTGCTCGAGCCATCCGCCCCAAAGATCATCATCCCATGCAACAGCAAACACGGCACTTTAGCCACTTGTTAGCCGTACCCTGGCCCGGCTTAGGCCAGCCAGGCCTACCAGACTTTAAATAAGCCAAGTCCTCACTACCCTCCGCCGAATCCTCACTACACTGTGACTGTGAGACTCTCAAGAGACAAAGGCCTGTCTCTTTCTCACTCAGCCTGAAGCTCTGTTTCACTCTCTTCATCTCATTTCCTCCATCCTCCCCCATCCTGCTACTTGGAGGCTTATTGTCAGCATCTCTCATCTGTTTTCCTCTTGTTTTCTCTTCTTCACCCTTTCTTTGTTATCTTCAGCTGCCCTTTACCCTAAATCACTCACTCCTTCACGCTTGCCGACCTTCCAGCTGTACTTGGGGTCAGAGGAAAGACAATATTGCTAAAATCAGACAGGAATCACCTTTACATAGAGAGGATGGACAGGAAACAGCGTTGAGAATACACTCAGGAAATAAACCCAAATGCCATTCAAAGTGAAGCAAGAGGTTCTTGAGACAGTATTAGTGTGTGTGACCTTGGACTGATCAACAAGCACCCTGACATCCAGATGAATGCTCAATCAACAAATGTGACACAGTTCTTCGTGTAAACAATCCAAAGACCACATCTGTAATTGGACTGGGAGCTGTTTCACAGAGCATTGATGATAATTACCATGGTTTCAATCCTCCTCCTTATTATCTTCAACCCTGTAGTGATGAAAAGATCTGCAGTATTTCGCAAACAGGAAACGGCAAGGGCAGCCTAAATCAAACACAAAGGGCTAAACTCTGCAGCACACAGTTGCACAGACACAACTGCTTGCACAATACAAACAGAGCAATCACAAAAATAGGTCACTTACTATATCACTGGAACCACAGTGAAGGGGAATCAAGAGAGGGTGGACAGATACAGAGCCATTTCTCCTCCGACAAGACAACCAGCCAAGCTTCCACAGGTGAGGATATCAGATAAAAAATAGACGTAATACCTGGAGAAAAACCTAAGCCTAAACTTGAGAGAGAGCCTAGCGAGCAGGCAGAACAAACATAGCATTTCTCCAGACTTATAATCAATGCTTTCTGCCACATACAAACAGAATTCTAACACAACAATTTCCATAACAAGTACCATGGGTACTAAAAGTGGCATCTGTGAGTTTGTGCACCAGGCTTCACAAATGATATGTTCCTGCTGTGGCTGACACAGATTTTCCCCTCCCAGGGTTTGAACAGAGAGAAAAACTCTCATTAGCTGATTTGAGATGTCGGCTTTCATGTTTTTAAGTAGTGAAAAAAAAAGAAGAAAAAACCCCACCCCCTTTTCAGTGGGAAAAATATAGCAGCACAGACAGACGTGACTCATATCTGAGATGAGCGCTGTCAAAACAACTTGACTGGAAGAGTGTGGCATAACTATTTCAGTGGCTGCGTCTGTGGGAGTACAGATCTGAGGTTGATTCAAACCATCAGTGTGGTAGTTCATTCATTCATCACACCTAATACATTCATCTTTATTCCCTGTGCTTCTTTACTTAAGGGCACTCTGCATTTCAAATGTACTCTGTGCAGTAGCTGGCTGCTTTACAACTGCAGGAACTGCCTGTTACTTAGACCTTAATGATAGTGGCCAGTGGACGAAGCTGACCACAATGGATCATGACAGACCAGCGGCTCAGATCAAACTGTAGACACACCCTCTCATCTCAAATTACAACAATGCTGAGTGTCGAACCCAGCGAGGAGAAACCAGCAGTGGGAAAAAAGGAAAAAAAGAGGGAAAGGCGAAACAAAAGACCTTTAAAACAATAAGCTACGAGGCAGAATCTTTCTCACACACAAGTTTGGTTGGCCAGCTCCACACCAAGACCTACTCCATTTCCTCCTATATTGTGACTGACAGCTCCACTATTGTCTATATAGCTAGGCAGCTGTATACACACAGCAAAAATGTATCACTGCTCTGTTTCCTATACACAAAGGGAGGTCTTTGCTTCTCTCTTGGCAAATACAGCCCCTAGCTACAACCAACAGAGACAAAGTTAAGTCCAATGGACAGAAAAGAAAAGCAAGCCAAGGAAGAACTGAGGTACAATGAAGAGATGAAAAACAGGACAGAAATGAAACAATCTCATGCAGACAATGGAGTCAGTCACAAAAATAACCAAAGCAGACAGACCAAACAAGTACAGGAACACAGTCAAAACACAAGGCAATATCAGATCAACAGGCCAATCCAGCGTCACGCTGTGTTTACCCAGAGGCCTGTTTCACTTCCCAAAGTTTGTTGTTTGCTAGTGTAGGTTTCACTTACGCAGAATTGCACACGATATCAGGCAGTTCCACCCAGCCTTTCTGTAAGTGAACTGATACTAATCGCACCATGCAAGAGTGGCATTTCACACGGTTACATCAGCACCTTCAACCCTTCCAGAAAAAAATAAATAAATTACAGTGACAAGACATGGGAAAATATGAGACAGGAAGGCTGAAGAAGACATTCTCACTGCCATATGTCAGTTCAGAGAGAGACAAAAGAAATGAAAGATTGCCAATGATGTCACTGTGGGAAAACAAACTCCTGCTACTGCTGACCACAGCAAAATTCCTGAAGAGAAGCTGAAAATAGGCAACATGTCTCACACGGACACAGGTGGCCAAACCGTATGACTGGCCCACTAATTTATGTTGGAGGGGATTACTACAGATGTTTGGTGGATGTATTCACTAAAGCTACAGTTTTACAAGTCAAGTCATTTTACAGCTCATCAACACCTGTTTTTAGGATCACCTGCCCCTCTGTAACAGCCTCTGTGCCGTGACCTTGGCAGCAAACCTTCAAACCACCGTCTAATGGTGACAGCTGGGGATTTCACAATATTTGTGTATATGGGAAATGTCATTCCACTCAGCTGGCATTCTTAAGAACTGCAGAAATGCAACCTTGCACTTATGGAACAGACACACTGGATCCATTGAAGGATGCCAAGTCAACGAATCCCATTTATTTTCTATGGAGAGCAGGAGAGCTGGCTCTGTGGTGCATGGTGGATATGGCACAGTGTGTTGACAGACCAGTTGCTGTATCTAAATTTGCATAACCATGGCTCGTCCTCAACTTTATGCAAATAAGTCTGTCCAGCGCACTGCACCGGGCTCGCGAAAATCAGATCAGAAGTGTCAAACTAGGCGCTGCTGATAAAATATGAATCAAGATTCTGTTACTGCTAAGTTTCAGAAACATATTTTAGTTTAGCTAAGCTGTAAAATCGGAAAGGCGACCTGGTCGCCATTTCAGCTGTCTGATGCGTTCAGATGTGTCCTCGCTGCTCATTAACCTGCATCAATCATGGAGTGATTATTCAAAATGCACACCACAGAATTACTGTCATAAATGAGAAACCACTAAAAATACGCTGCCCACCAATCCTCATTTCACACCACCCTCACACAGGTACGACAGCCAGGGTGTAAGTTCTGTGCTTGATGGATGCTCAGCGAACAGCAGTCTCCAGTATCCTCTAAGACCTCCTGACTCATGTACCCTGCCAAACTTGTCTGTGCCATAGCTGTGTTGCTTACAGACACCCACATGGTTTCAGTCCTGTCCCACACTCACAGCCAACGCTTGCAGGGCTTTGGACAAAATTCAACTCTGAGCTAAAGCCTAGACCCATCCCATCACAACATGGCATACATCCCTGATCCCACTGAGAAATTATGAGTGAGCTGCTCCCACACCATGCCTACTCCTCTCTCCTAGCCTAGCCTAAACAACGCCCACCCTCCCTTAATTTCCATCCCTGAGCCAAAGAGGAAATTAGTAGACCACACATCAATTTGGGCCACTCTAAACCTCAAGAGGGCCACATATGTGCACATGCAAAAAATGTTAATTACAAGTATACACACATAAATAGAGATTGCAACAAAACTAAATGGGACGTCTGTGACGAGGATTAACACACCACCGGCACAGCCACACAAAACAGATCTTATTGTTTGCCCTTCATTTTCTCTTAATCCCTCCCTGCATCCATCGCTCCCTCTTTGAAAAGAACAGGAAATAGAAGCGAGCTCCCCTTAGATGAGGGACGTGTCTGTGTAATTAAATTCCTGACCGGACCAGCTCAGCAGTGGTGGCCCTGTGGTCAAAGACAGTGTGTGAGCTGAAAAAAGACGCTCAGCTCTGAAGAAAACCCTCTCGAACTTCCCAGATGAACCACTATCTGAATGTTTCTTCAACGCAATTCTGCAACTTCATATTACTGAGAGCCCTCAAATAATTCTGATCCTTTATTGACTAATTTGCCAAACGTTTTCCAATCGTCAGCCCAAAAGCCAAAGAAATTCAGCAAAGAAAACCAGCAAATATTTGCAGTCGGGCAGCTGGACACTGTAAATGTTTGGCGTTTTTGTTTAATCGACCACTTGACTCAATTATCAAAATTGTTGTCAGTTGACTTTCAGTCAAAAGGTTGTTCCAGCTCTTCAAATGTTTATATAGGAGTACATAATATTGATTATTAGAAATGATTCTGCAACTTTAAACTGACCTCAAACATCTCAGAAACAAACAAAAAAAAGTAGGCCAAACCATGTTCTTTCGGGGGGGGGGGGATATGTATAATGTAATTCATTTTCAAGTGAGCCACTAGCAGTCTGCCTTTTATAAGAAATTCTGCAACTTTAAAACACAACTTACTGTACATTTTAGAAAAACAAAAAATAAAACCAGAATATTTCTTCAAGGGCTTCTGTGGCTGATTCAAGTGCTGTACTAACTAGCTAGAAGTCGGACTGGCCTGAAGTTTTTTGAGCTGGGGAGCAAAATGTTCTTTGGTGTTTAGAGAAAACAAGGAAACCGCAACGAAGATAGCATTTCTAACCATCTAGCCATGCAGACAGGACACGTCTGAGCACTGTCAACCCTCAACGTTTCCGTCCAACACATCTGTGGAGACATTCACAGATGACTACAGCAGGTACGGAGCGGAGGCTGTGGCTGACGTTTAGCTCGCTGCTTCGTCTCTTTGTCTTCCAACGGCCAAAACGTTACTACAGCGGACTCACCTGAATCATTTCAGTCAGGGGGTTATAATACTTTCATGCTGTTGACGGATGACGGTGGCTGACATGGGCGTCGGGAGTCCAAACGGCATAAAAATACCCCGCTGACACGCGTTAGCTGACCGTCAGATATCGGAAGAAACTGTAAGTTCAACCAACGGTCGACGGAGCTGAACGCTTCGCGGTGACGGTTCATTGTATCGCTCACAACCGTTGAACAATAACAACAACAACAACAACAAAAACAGCAGTAAGTCGAATTATTGTTGCTCACCTGCGAGATACAACACGGGGTACACATTTTGCGGGTAGACAATAAATAAAATCCGTCTCAGAGTGACGACCTCGCTGCTCTCTCGGTCGCTTTCTTCTTCTTCCACATGAAATCACCACCACACGGGGAGCAACGCGCCTGTCCTCCCCGAGCTGCTCCGTCCTCTTTCCCTCCTCCTCCTCCTCCTCCCTGCCTGGCCGCTGCCGCCGCTGTCTCTCCTCCTCCTCCCCCTCCAGTTCCTCCCTGTCTCTCCTCCCACTGCTCATCACCAAGAGGCCAGACACAAAGCTGTGCTGCCTCCGCCACAGAGCGCGTGCGGCTGAAACCGTTTGACTACAGAGGTCAGAACGAGCCTCAACTGAACAATATACATCTATAACACACACAGGTAACAGTATCCTCTCTGTACAAAGCAGCCACATGTCACACAGATGCTCTAAATGGCCTTGTGATTTTCTTGTTTTTATTTATTTTCGAGATGCTTTGTAAAATCACAGAAAGAGATGGAGGATAAACATGTAATAAAACCTCTGCTGTGAACCTCAGTGGCATCAAGGAATATTAAGGGAATGCAAAGCAAATTTATTGAGTTAATTTGCACTGTTGTTATGGCAGTTAAAGGTTACATTTTGGCCTTTTATGCCATCTTTTATATTACATTGCATTTCATTTCCATTTGACACAGCAGAGAAAAGAATGAAAGCAACAGCTCAGCAGTGCAAAATAGATCTTTAAATGCAGCACATGTGGAGAAAATACACTCATATATCCATCAAGAAAGGCTAATGGGTCCATGAGATGAAAAAGAAGAAAGAAAGAAAGCAAAAGATCTAAGGTACAGATCTTGTAGTCTGGATCAAATTACAATAATACCTCACTTAATGTCAAGCAGTTGACACCTATTGATTATTGGTGGTGAATTTCTCATAAGCACCTTTAAACCCAGTTATCATACACTACATTCACATGAGGCAACGTCTGTCATCGAAGTTATCCTCTGTGAGAACTAAATCCAGTCTGTCTTATAGCTTGATGAGGGTCAGTTATGTTATTGTGAAAAGTGTGCAGCCCACATTTACATGGAAGACACCAAAAAATCCTGCTGCAGTGGTGAAACTTTTGTCAGACATGAGCATAACTTCTTCCATCACATTGCAAACTTTGTCTTCGCTCCCAGCCTCTAAAAACGAAATCTGGCACACACAAGCTCCGCTTCCTAAAACACAGCTCAAGTTTTTCTTCATAGTCTCTCAGAAATGAAGAGCGTTTTATGAAAGAGTGTAAAGCGTAATATAATAATATGAAATGGCCTTCATCTTCAATTTCACCTGCATCACATAACAAAGTATTTGTTATCTCTTCAGGGAGATCAGTAAACCTGCCTTTTGGTTTTACATAAGGCTCTGCACTGTATTATTCATTCAAAGTCTCTATCATCCCACTGCAGTTCAGCCCACATGGATGTCTCGCTGATTCAGACGTGAGCAAGAATCACTTTTTTCCCACAAACCTTGTGCTCATATTCTGTCACAGCATGTGGGCAACAGTGTATTTGTTCCAACAGTGGCTATCCGGGCCAATGAAATGGCCTTTATAAGAGCTTGAGCTGATAAGGCTGGCACTGTAGCTGTACTGACTGTGCTGCTATCTGCCAAACCTGTCATCTGACCCATCACACACACACACACACACACTGTAGTCACCCACCGCCACCACACAAAGTCATTGTGTCCCCTCTCAGTGCTGTATTGTGGACGTTTATAAATGGGCATGAATCACACAGGGAACCCTCTTTCTGAACTCAGGGGGGCATGACCTCGAATACATGACCTCTCTGCTCAGATCCAGAATGTGGTCACACTCAACAAGTGGACAGTAAAACTTGTGCGTTTATGTTTGGGATTTTTGTAAAATCAGACACCAGACACTGATTTCACTGTGAACACTGACGACATTACACGTTACACAGAAAGCACAAATACAAATCTGCACTGGCTTTTGTTACAGAATAAAAAAGTAGATCTGATTAAATATGGAGACTGACTTTTTCCAGCTGTGACATACTCTCCCTCTTCCTGTCCTGTCTGCTTCTCTAATCTGATCCTGTTTGACAGAAAACCAAAAGGGCAGCAGAGCGCCTGCCGGAGCATCGGGCCTCTGACATGTCAGACTGTGTTGGATCACACTAATGTTGAAGACAATGGACAGGAAGAGAACGATTTGTCTAGTAGCAAATTGTTACTTGACATTGTCAAGCCCAGCGTCACCCTGTCTGCCCTGAAGACAAGGCTTGTGCCACATAAACACACACAGTTCGGCAAATACACACCTCTTTCCCTCTGACTCGCAGTAGCTCACTGAGTAAATAAACCACAAGTATATTTCTGTCCACACATATTCACCAGGTGAATACCTCTAACGTGAAATCAGTCTGTATTCATTCTCAACCATAGCACCATCACAGCAGGGAATTCCCACATATGCATATGCACCATTTATTGGTCTTAACATACAAAAAGTAAAAATACATATACATGAAATACATCAGGCGTGCTAGTTTGGTTGTTCTCTTCAGTCACATAAATAGACATATTCCAAGAGGCTCCCAGAGCATAGGCATCATTGTTACAATGAAGAAAGACCAGAGCCAATACTATTGACCACAGACAGCCTCTGTTGCTGAACACAGCACCTCCTTGGACACTTCAAGTAGTTCTTACAACAGATACCACGGCTACAATCTCTAAAATGTCCTAAAGTGAACCACATCTGAGCCTTTTCTCCGCTGGTTTTGGACTTTCTTGTTCTTTTTCCGTTCCAGTGGACGATCCTGAGCAATGCGGGAAAGCTGAGCCACGCGGTGTGAAGACGGTGATTGACCAGGTCCCATGTGGTCAGAAAATAAGCTTCTTCTTCATCGCAGCTGCAAATAACAAAGACTGTAGTTAGAAACATCCCACAAAGAGTGCTTCAGTAAAATACACCCAAACACTGTATCTGAACTACATGCGCAAGTAGAACAAGCCTACGAAGAGCAATCTGCTAACCGCTAAAGTTTCCATCTACTGGAAGTATTTTGAAATTCTCTCTGTAATATTCTGCAGCATTGACTACAGCATACAGTCAACCCATATATTTTCCAAACCACAAGCAGAGCTGGAGAAGCTTTGAACCTCCCAGGAACACCAAGGTCCCCTTTCAGTAAAACATACGCCACCACAATCCACTAAACTGTCTGCATGTGTGTGCGCGCGTGTGCGTTCAGCTTCACTGTATTTTTAATTTCTGACTGCAGTTGAAGGTGCAGCCAACACCCTTCGAATTGCTAGGTTCAAGCAAGCGGTATTTCAGATTTATGACCATCGTGTGCATAACCCTGAGAACACATGGGGAACGGTTCATGAGGTTTAAATTCACAACATGCTATATGTAAGTTTGGTCTGAGTGGGATGTTTTAAAATTTCCAGCTCCTTTCAAAATTGGCCTCAAACATTTTTGCAGACACTTTCCCTCCTTGCTGTTCAAACCACACTTTAAACAGTTTTATCATAATGATACTGGCCAGTTTTATTTGACTATAGGTACATCAATGTCAAGGTGGTACTTGGTGGATTAGGGGTATATATACTGTAGCAAGCTCATATGTGTTCATTACTTGTCTCCAGGCCTTCCATTTTCCTCTTGAGCCCGACTGTTTCCTTCTCCCTCAGCGCCTCAACTGAACAGTTGGGTCGGGGGAGTTGGGGACCAGGAGTGGGACCAGGTCGATTACTGAAGTACCTCATCTTCAGAGCCTGGAGAACAAGAGACGACAGCTTAAACACGTCATACATGCAGATGGGCAATCATTCCTTAGGCAGAAATGTTTCAGTTTCTAGATATGCAATTCAGATTCATCTCTCAACTGAAAATGTTAAGTGGTCCAGAAACTTTTACGCTTGCTGTGTTCTTCAGTTTCTCCACACAGTTACCCCACATAACATATTCCTCCAGTAATGTGTAAGTGAGAATAGCCACTGCGCTTTAGTGGTGGATTACCTGTGTAGCTGTTGTCCTCGTCGAGGGGTTAAAGGTGAAGAGGCCGTGCAGCAGCTCCAGTAAGTCGTCCCCAGCTGCACTAAATATATGCTCCAGAGGGGTGCCAGGAAATATTTTGAAGGACACGTAGTCTGGTAGACTACTCACCCCCTGCACAGACAAATAAATGTATGCAAAGATCCTCACATGTGAGCAAAGTGAAATAAATGTGATGAAGAAAAACAGATACTAACAGGCCATGTTTCTTCTGTGGGCGTCCCAAGAGCCTCAAAGATCTTAGTCAGCTGGTCCAGATCTGAATCTCCAGCCAGGAAAGGTATCTACAGCAAAGTGGACAGACAGAGACATTAGCACGGACGCCAAAATAACCCCTGTGACTCTATGAATATCTCTTTGAAGTGAGGTTTGTGTACCCGAAGGAGTAACTCTGCCAAGATGCATCCCACTGCCCACATGTCAACACCCACACCGTACATCCTGGCACCAAACAGGAGCTCAGGGGAGCGGTACCACCTAGGAAAAGGACCAATAAACAGAGAGACAGAGAGTTACATTTTACACCCCTCAAACAGACACACAGGACACTGCTTTTCTAGTGAGAAGGTTACTCTTGTTAAACTTAAATGAAGCTTCAACACTTAAACCAAGAGATTTGCTGCCATCCATTCAATATGTGCTGTCACACATGTCTTAACCTATTGCAAATTTATCCCCACGAGATACATGTAACTATTAAAATGAACAAAATCAAGCACAAGGATTTATTTATCTAAATGGATTTAGATGGATTTAGAAGATAGATTTCCAATAACTGTAACAAAAACACATTATTAATACAGTAAGACGGAGAAAAAGCACAAACCTGGTAACAACTTGATGTGTGTAGACTCTGTTGGGGCTGCCAAATGCTTTGGCCAAACCAAAATCAGCCAACTTCAACACTCCGTTACCGTCTAACAGCAGATTATTGGGCTTCAGATCCTGGAAAGCAAAATTCACATTACTGACTGTGTGTGAGCATATGTGTGTCTGCATGTGTATGTGTGGGGTATACGTGCCCTCACCCTGTGCAGGACCCAGTGTTGGTGCATATACTCTAATCCCTGTAGAGTCATGAGGATGTAGGCTTTGATATTGGCTGGAGTCAGGACTAGGCTGGTGTCTTTGATGATCACCTTAAAAAAAACCCAAGGAGATTAAGTAAAGCTGGATATCTGACAACTGATCATCTTCATCCATCACTTCATGTTTTTACACAGCTGTAGGCTACACATTCAAAATGAAATTAAACTTATCAGAGCAGATAAGAAAATGAAAGACAACAGGGATAGATCTCTGTGAAGAAGTGGACACAGCTGGAGCCAAGCTAGACAGATTCAACCTCTCCCCCAGAACCTCCACTGCTCCAGCAGCTCCATAAACACTGGCCTCAGTATCCTTCTACGTCATGTTATTGGAAATAAAAGCATCCAACATCTGTATCTGATAAGATCATACAGCCAAGTGGCCTAAAAATAGTCTCTCAGCTCTGGTAATAAGATGAGCATCATATTTCATCCTCATGTCTGTCCTGTCTGCCTGAGGTGTGTGAGCCACTAACAGCATTCACTGAATTCATTGTGAGAACCAAGAGTGGAGTGATATTGATTCTTCCTTTCTTTTTAAGCATGCTCATCTTGTTTTGCATTATTCTATTAGAGTCTGTTAGGGTCTGGTGTATTGGTGGCGGGTGCCCATCTGGAGCCTCGTATGTTAAAACAAGCCAGAGGAGGAGGTCGGGAAAACATAAAAGCCTTAATGACCTTGCAGATCCACATAACGGTTGGATGGGGGCACTCACACAGCTATCTTTGTCATCGTGGTCATATTTTCTGTGTTACTCTGTCTGTCATCTGACCCCACGTCTCTCGATCACAGTTTCATCTACCCACTCATTCTCTGGCCTGCAACAGCAAACAAATTTCCACATTCTTTAAGTATATGATCGCTAAGGTGAAATCCAATGATTTCTTCTCTCACTGATCTCTACTAAAGGGGAGGTAATAAAACTTTCATCTGGTGGCCTATGAATGAAATGGAACATAATGTTCTTTTACATTTCCACTGATAACAAATAATAAGCATGACTGATTGATGTAAATCTCCATACAAAGACATCCATATGTCTAAAGATAATAGTGCCTGAAGAATATGATGTGAAGTTTTTTTTTTTTAAGTTAAATTCAAGTAAAAGTTATATAGGACACATTCAGAAAATACAATTAGAGCTTTTTAAGGCATTAAAAGTTCAAGAAAACAGTGTATTCACCTCCTGTCAAGAGAAGTGAATAAGGTAATGTGAACTGACCAAAAACCTGACAGTGTAATTAAGATCAGAACAAGCTGGAGTTTCTCAGTGTGCTGTTGAATGGGACTGAATAATATGGTATCATGTTACTTTGTCTCTGCCTGGAAAGACACAGACAGAAAGAGGAAAGAGGAACTGTCGCACCTCCAGATCTGTTTCCATGAAATCAAACACCAGGCTGATGTTAGATTTGTGTCCGAAGGCATCCAGCAGCTAAAAACACACAGCATGTGAAATGTTAACACTGCTCAAATTAAGAGAATATTTGCCATTTCTTACAAACACTACTGGTAGTGATATCGATTTGAAAATACAAATGTATCCTGACATTATGAATGTTTACTTACCCCAATGATATTTGGATGATGCAGCTCCTGCAGCAGTTTGATCTCTCGAAGAGCAGTCCTATTAATACCTATTGATAAGAAAGTATAGTCATTAACAGGAGGATGACAATGGACTGCACTGTGTGGTAAAAATATCAAGTGTGTCAGCGTTTACCATCTTTAGCCTCCGTTCTGTGGCCAACTTTAATCTGCCAGGACAAAAAAAGGAGACAATAGCTTGGTATTAAACATCATCATAGCATATGGATGCTAACAAGAGTCCAAAATTTAGCTAATTTCTTGTACCTTTTTAATGGCAACTATGGTATCAGTCGTTTTATCTCTGGCTTTGTACACTGTGGCAAACTGGAGAAGAGAAACAGAGAAATAAGTACAAACACAAAGAGCCCAAAATATCCTTCTTTCACTGTCACTGCTGCTATAAGCAGCACAGCATGAACCAGCGAGGCTTTGTTGACATTAACGACCGGCTAACGCTTGTTAGCCTACTATCAGGCTTTCCGCCCCATTAACCAGAATCTGTGGGGGATGGACGTAGACAAATTTAAAGACTGAGATCTCCGATATTTGTCTCTGCATACCTGACCCTCTCCGAGGAAATCCAGTTTTTCGTATCGCTTAGATCTGGATTTTACATCAAGCGCCATGGTAGCTAACTGTCAGTATCATCAGGAGGCACTTCCTGCTTTGTTAAAGGTCCGCTGGTACTTCTTCCGGGTTAAAGGAGGTCTTACATTGAGCAACACCGCCACCTACCGGTTCGATTTGTCTAACACTGAGAGCGCTTCAACTTGTTAAGCAGGTCAAACTAATTTAACTTAACTTGATATGACTTATTTTATTTTTAAGTTTACAGGGATTTTTTTTTGCAGTAATTTCCATTTTGAATGCTGAGTCCCATCACAAAGTGTCTGTTTTTATTGCAGAAACATGGGACTTCTACTTCCACTACTGCAAAATTACCACCACCACCACCACCACCACTACTACTACTACTACTACTACTACTACTAATAATAATAATAATAATAATAATAACAACTATAATAATAATAACTGTCAAGAACTTGGCATTTTAAAATCTGTATGGCTTCTTAAACATTGAAAGCGAACAATTCTCAGCTCAAACCTTATTTGTGGTCAAATTACGAACAAATACATAATCTTATGCAGCAGGATTAGCTGAAAAACTCCAATTTATGCTGCATTTTCATGTAGGCTATTTTATTGAATTTTAATTTTAGGTCCAAATTAGAATTTGCTGTTTCCTTGTACCTTTCTTGTTATATTACAATTCATATTTACTTATTTTTATATGACTACTTGAAGAACATTCACTATAAAACTGTAATGATAATACAGTAACAGTTTGTCATACTGCACAATATGATTTTTTAATCAATTAAAGAAAAGCACATCTTGACACAGATCTCATCTGCTCTCAAATTTCTGTAACATTTCACAGTTATGATGCAATATGCAATACTGTTATGTTCCAGACAGTTCTTTTTCTTTCTTTCTTTCTTTCCTTCTTTTTTTTTTGGAGTTAGCAGTTTGACATCGGTCTCTTGGGAGTCTCTTCTGTCAGTTAGGAAGGTTTTGTGATCCATGCACCGCTGAACACATCTCTACATCCCATCTCCATACACAGCAGATACCCTCACATCCCACAGGATTAGGCATGGCTCCTCTCCTTTGACCCTCACACACACACACACACACACACACACACACACACACACACACACACACACCACTGACTTTCATTTTCATGTTAAGTTTGACAAGAGGAGTGTGAAGGATCAGCAGGCCTAATACACCCCTCATTCTCCCCCCAGATGCATGCACATTCATATCCTGACAGCTCACAGATGTGACTGACAGGACCGTATGTGCCCATGCAACCATGCAGAGAAGAGAAGAGAAGAGAAGAGAAGAGAAGAGAAGAGAAGAGAAGAGAAGAGAAGAGAAGAGAAGAAAAGAGAAGAGAAGAGACTCTTGCAGTAATCCGAATCTTTACTGGTGTTGTATCATCAACCTTTGGGGACATACAGGCGGGTTTAATGTGGAACATAACTGTCCAGTGGTGGACATAACTCAGACCCACTTACATCACTCGCTCTAAAACAAATGTGACATATTGATGTCCTCCTCTAATTCTGATATGATTTGAGGGCATTCTTATGCTCATTCCCCTCAGTCTCTCTCTGAGGCTGTGGATGAGGAGAGCGGCAGCTGAGTTATGGATGCATAAATGATTCTGGTGGCGTTTATACAGTTTGTCACAGTAAATCTCGTGATAGCACGGGTAACATTATGCACAATAACTCACTCTGGCTATGTGTCACATTAGCAGATGGTGATGCTGTTGAGCTGGTGTGTGTGTATGTACCTCTGTTTGACGGGCAGGAGGAGAGTGAAACCGCAGGGCTGTTTATCAAACTCATAGGAAGTGGGTGTTGTTGAGCGAGGACGTGTCGCACCACCACATCCTGCTGCTGGGAAGCAGCTTCAGACGGGCCAGTGTTCACACGATGTACAGTAAACAACAAATGCAGGCCAGGTGTCTTTTTTTGCGTGCGTATGTCTGTGTGTGTGGTGTGTGGCCACTTCATTCGCCCTTTGAGATGCTGTACACTGAGTGCAAAGCTTGGATACACTGGCCACTCTTTGAAAAGAGAGTGAAGACAAGGCCTTTCTGTGGGCCCCATTTCCTCTTGGCATCACCCTGCCTAACATACATTATGTTAAATACACTAACACCTGGCAATCAGATTTGTTTTAAGCCATCACCACCACCCACAAACCATGCATATCACGTCAAATTGCAGAAAACAGAATCATAAAAATCTGATCAAAGAGTGAGAAGTTCAGAGAAAAGGCCATTTCATCTGTGGCTCAATATGACATTTTAGTCATTCACTGTTCCATTTGACATTTTAGTCATATCTAGATCTACATCTATCAGGTCAATACATTGGAAAGATAATGTTTAAAAGGAATTTTGACACACTCAACGAATGTGTAAAAGAGGAGTGATTCAGCGCTATCGCGGTCATTGCTGTATCATACACTGCTGTACGTGTCTGTCTTTGTTTTACTCACCCAGGCTCAGGGGAAGTGGCAGTGTTCTGTCATCTAGGGAGTTTTCCTCTTTGTTTCTGTTTCTGACTCTCTCATATAGGCACACGCGCAGCTGTATCTGACCACATGCACAGTTATAACACAACAGGATGTTGTAGGGTTGATGTTTGAGGTGTGAAGGTTCACACAAGCTGCGACAAACAATATCTGTTTCTGAGAACGAATTATTTATTACTCATGTGTCTAATAGATGCTTGTTTTTTTTTTATCAGATTTTTGTCAGCATATACACCAGGATTTGAACCCAAACGTATCGAACTTGTGACAGTTTCCGCAACACATCAACCATTCACAGTCCACAACATGATTCGCGTTTGCCCATTTCACATTTATTCTTTGCAGATGTCTGCAGTGGCAAGACAATAAAAAGGCAGAAGGACAAACAGAAGGACAATCATTATCTTCCTTGCTGCCGTTTGTTTACAACCAACGCAGAGATTCATCAAATTGGTGCTGTCAGTGCTTGGCTGCATTGTTAGATGCCAGAACTGTCAGTTTGAATAAATATTAGGGCAGAATTTGTTTTGTTCACCACTGTCTTCCTCCAGCATCTGAGGCATCAGCATACACCAGGGCTTGTGGAGGACTTCAAGATGAGCCCACTTAATAGCTCAGCTCAAACAGAGGCAACATTATGATAATGTCCCTATAAGTAGCAGGGGGATGGGCGCAGTGTCATCTCTTCACATAGGCAGAGCCAGCAGGGAGTCCACAGTCAACTGCATTTAGGGCTGTCTTTGTTGTTGTCTTTGCTCCCATCTGCGTTGTTGTTTTGTTCTGCTCTGCATCTCCTCTCAGACATCGTTATTGCTCTCATTAGAAGAATCTCTATCCCAGCCCCAAATGGAGAACAAAGTCTTGCAATAACTCTTTCTCTCCATTTGTTTGTGTGCGTGTCTAGCATTGCATTTGAAAGTATGACTGCATGTGCAAACAGCAGGTGGCCACTTTAGTTGTTCAGAAAGACTGTACACTGTGTGCTGAGCAGCTCTGTTTTAATGAATTGCAGTACGTAGCATATATGTTCCGTTTTTTTTTATTATTATCTCAAAGAATACAGTTAGAAAATACAAAAGCACTAAGGATGTGTGGAAAGTCTCTCGGGATGGATTGAACCCCATGATGCCACGGGTGCACAGAATGTGTCTGATGGAACTAAGGGAAGCAGGGTGTTCAAGTCAGTCATCTTTGGAAGGTAAATGAGGGAGAAGAGAAGGCCATTCTGGTTTATCAGAGTGTATCAGGAGCTGAAGATAGGCCCAGTGGTGTGTTATCCAAGAAGTCATTTACTTCATTAACCCAGCCAGATCACTGAGGCCTCAGTAATCAACCTTGTCACACGTCCCATTAACTTCTCACTCTATCAGTATGGCCCTCGCTCCTTCTAACACACACACACACACACACACACACACACACACACACACACAGATGCACTCTTGCTACGCACATCTGTATCTGCAGCACACAAGTGCATGTTGTCACACACAACTGCATGTTCCTTTCATGCTTTCGCTGTCTTGCTCACAGCGAAGATCTTTTCAACAGGCGCGCACACACGCACACACACACGCACACACTCCCTCTCCACCTCTCTCAGCTAACCCCATTACCTCTGTCACTCCCAGGGGTCTCTCGGCTCTGATGAACCCTCAGCTGCCCTGTGAGATTAGTGGACTCCCTGAGAAAAGCCCTTCATTGATTGAACGTGAGTCTCTCCTGCTTGCAATGTCAGCTCAAGGTTAGCACGCTGACTCTCGCCGCTCTCTTTCCCGGCGCAGTTAAGTGCTGTAGCTTTGTTATGAATATCAGTGTGTTATTATTATTCTAGCTCTGCTTACTCCACGGCTTATATTATTCATAAAGACAACAAACCAATTATTGACACTCACCTTCAGAGTCTCGCTTTTCTTCCTCTCTCGGTCTTTCTCTCTCAGTCTTCCTCTCCAGTGGCCCCACTTAAAACATTTAAAAAGCGTTTATTCATTGTTAAATCTTTTTTTTTTCCTCCATCTTCACCTCTTCATCTCAATCTCCTCTCTCCCCATCGATGAAACCACAGAGGAACTGTTGCCACATAAAAGCTTTAACATTTGGTAAAGTGGTTTTAGATTCACTTTTATGTATTGCAAATCAGGCACGGGGAAGCATTTACTTTGCGTCCCACTTGAGGGAATCTTCCAGACAAAAAGGCAGGGAGAGATGAAGGAATGGGGGCAGCTCTCAGTCTAATAGAGAGTCAGATAAATGGCTGGATGGGGAAGACAGATTGATCTTTTTATGCTGAACTTGATGAACATGAATGATGCACCAGATTTCCTGTAGCAGTGAATAGAGATGAAAGGATTATATAGATATTTAGATCATTCAGGCAGGAGCGTTGCCCTGCACTGCTGTCTCTTTCCTCCCCATCATAATTCAATATTTACAGTTTAAGCTGGAAAACTGCTCCCTCTTGGCTGCCTGTATCTGGTATCCATGGCAACAGATTCGAGAACAGAGTGCCGTCTGTATGTGTCCGTGTGTGTGCGTGCATGTGTGTCTGTGTGTAATGTCTACTGATACACTGCAATTGATTGGCTGTTGGGGAGCAGCTGTTGACCCCTCACTCTCAGGGGTCTCTTTGTATTCTTGCACACATCCAAATCAATAGACACACATGAATGTGAACGCACAGACACGCACACACAGAGAGAGACACACACACACGCTATTTGTTATTCTTTATTTGTGAGGTTTGAAGAATTTATTTTGGAGTTAAATATATTTCTCTTCTATAAAACCCTAAAGCCAACCCCCAAATTAAAGCCAGCTGTATTTGAAGTCCTTTATTGAACCTCAGTGAAACTAAGCCAAAAATTAGCTCAAAAGCAAGGACCCATGACAATGCTTTCATTTTGGAAGTTTTCTGTTGCGTACTATCATTGTCGAGACATTTGGTCCCCACAAAGATAGAAGTGAAAGGCACACAAACACACGTGCAGTAATACAATACTAACCCCATCATGCCCATAAGTGGAGAAATGAGCAAATGGGCAATAAAAAGTTGCTGTGGCATTGTTATGAAAACACTTCCAATGAAATAGAAACTCTAAACACAATATACACACCCTAATACCCACACGCACACACGCACGCGCGCACACACACACACGTTTGTGAATCTAGTCAGTGTGCCACAGCAAGGGAAGTGAAAAGCAACAACACCCAAACCACTGATGGCATTGCAGATTTTTAACTACAAGTTTGAAACTGTGTTTACACGCTTCTGAGCACATAATCACAAATACCGCCCTGGCTAATGAAATACCTCCCAGTGGGTGCTCCACACATGGGCATGCACACACACATCCACACACACACACAGACACACGCCAGGGATGAGTAACAGCGAGTAACTGTGGGGCACCAAGAGAGAAAGGTCATCTGACATCATTTGCATTGCTTGTTAATGTTAAAGGATGTTTTCCATAGAAGGAAGGTCAAGGTTTGCATGGAGACACGATATAAACACGACTTCTGACAATGATGAATGAATGGAACAACTGTGGCTTGTTCAAGGTTGGTTGATGTAGGTTTTCCACCATGCTGCAATTTGACATATTAAGGGGAAAGCACCGGCAAACACACACACACACACACACACACACACACACACACACACACACACACACACACACACAGACACTGTAATCTAGCTTTATTCATCTACTCAAGCCCACACACACACACCCACCCTGCCTTGTCTTCCCCTGAAGTAAATGTGTCAGCAGAGTGTGTTGTGGCAACTTTTGTCTCACTGAACACACATGTTAAATTGAACTTAATTATACTGTGCCTGTCAAATAACATCATCTGAAGGCATCCCAGTAGTTGCGGTTTATGGGCAAGCCATTTCCTATTAAGACAAAGGCGCTAAACTTTATTTATAGGTTAGCCCACAGGTTTGCAAAATGTTTCATGTCAAAACTCCCCTGAGGATGTGCAAGAGAACAACATTTGATAAGATTTATGCACTTAGTTATGACTCAGCGGAGGTTTACATGGCTGTCTGCTGTAGATGAGCAGAGTGGACGCGCTGATCATTAATCTGTCTTTTATTTTACATCCATTCTCTTTGAATTGGAGGAAAGCTGATCTAGCCGTCAGTGTTTCTAAACTACTGAAATAGGATATGATTTTTTTTTTCGTGATCATTTTCAACTGTTTTAGGATTGTATTTATCCATTTTATGTGGCCACCGCCATTTGATCTTATGTGTGTAAATAGATATTTAACCAAAAAATGAATTTCCCCTCATTTTTCTGAGATGTTCCTGGAACGCTGCCAAGAAGGACCGTGGCTGTTCAAAGGAGTCTGGTGCTCTCCAGTATTAGACTGTTATCTGCTCAATTTGGCAGCGAGGAGAGACTCACCCAACCCGGACTGATGAAGGCTCAAGTCTCTGAGTTGGTAGGCTCAACATCTGTTCAACTATCCCTGACAAAATCTCATATAATATCTGTATCTGCAACTACTTCAGGCATTTCTAAAAACCAAAATTCGATGTTCATACATAGACTTTTCTCCAATAAATATTTATGTTAAAGACCTGTGTGAGTGCCACATTGTGTGCAGTCATGTATCTGAACCTGCTGAAAAAATGTGCAAAATATCTGTCCATACAGCAGTGACTCAGTCAAAACAACAAGCCTTTTGCCAGATGCTGCTTCCCCCTTTGCGTTACAGTCCCACAGGAGAAGGCCATGGGAATTAGGAGAAGGTTGCAGGAGCAGACGCGCTAAGCGTGTGTGCTGCCAGGTGGAGGCGATGTCGCTCCTCCTCTCCTCTCTCCCCTGCTCGGCCAGGGCTTTCAGTCTGCTGGGTGAGATCATTACCAGACACCAGGCTCCGGGACCTGACATTCACCGATCGGAAAAGCAGAGAGTGAGTGAGACAGAGAGAGAGAGAGAGAGAGAGAGAGAGAAAGAAAGAGAGAGAGAGAAAAAAACCCTAATCCGATGTAA
The DNA here is from genome assembly GCF_051107435.1 of Chaetodon auriga. Classification (NCBI taxonomy): domain Eukaryota; kingdom Metazoa; phylum Chordata; class Actinopteri; order Chaetodontiformes; family Chaetodontidae; genus Chaetodon; species Chaetodon auriga. The sequence goes on along the minus strand of NC_135078.1, from coordinate 22,394,665 downwards.
CCGGCGAGGGAAAGCGACCTAAACCACCGTCTCCTGCCTCGGCTCCCTTGTCTCCTGTACTGACGGCTGAAAGCGCGGTCTTGTCGCTGACATTTTCCCGCTGGATTTGGGCTTGTAGTCGGATGCGGGCTTGTTTTGACTGCAGTAACAGTCCTACTCCCCCCTCCTCCCCTACCAACCGAGTAGCGGATTTGCGAGGGATCTCTGCGCCGTGCAGCTCCCCGAGTGACCAGCGATCCTGCAAGGCATCGGAGACGCACTCTGCACCGCCGCGGCTCCCCACCACACGCGTCCATCCGCGAGAGCCTCTAAAGACCTTATTTCTGTGAGGAATCGGACAGAAGCGCCAAGTTTCCGATTGGATTTTCCCCCCTGTGCGGCTACCTTGCGTCTGTCATCAGATCGGCTGCAAATCCTATTTTCGCTTTTTTTTTCTTTCCAAAGCACCGTTGACGCCATTTTCCTCGGGGTTTTCTGTCAAAAAATATATACATATATTCTGGCACCGTTTGACAGCTCCCCGGGAGGCTGTCATCCCATCCGTCGCTTGTGTAAAATGTGTCTAAATGGATTGTAAATGATCTTGATAAAATATTTACACGTTAGAGCCGAGTGTGTGACAACATTAGACATGGGTAAGTAGCCCCGGTTGACTGGCCACATTCCACACCTGAATACACCTCTGCTGTAAATGTGTTAATGTTGTTATTAATGTTATTGACTGCTGTGTGCTGCTGCTTTTCACGTTTGCTCTTTACGTGCCACGTTAATACGCGCAGTGTATTATATTACGCCTGTGCCATTTTTATTCTTTAATTGACATGAAATGTGTGAAATTGCTTGTAGTCACATGCCAACAAATTCAACTAAACACACGGACGCGCGCACATGCTCACACCACCACGCGCACATTCTCGCACGTACACACAGACCACCCCAAACAATGCTGTGCCACTCTGTCTCCGTCCATTATTACTGTGTAATACCTTGGTAATTAGGTGGCAGTAAGATAAAACAGCTAATTAGGTCAACGGGATGAAGTGTCCAGTACACACTGATCATGGAGCAGCTCGGCCACTGCTGTTCACTGTTCAGTGTTTTTCTGCTGGGGTGGACCTCCTGCATCTCCATTGACATTGATGGTCCATCACATAGCATCACAGTGTGTGACATGCAGCAGATCGGATGGTTGCAACTGCTTCAGTCTATCATGAGTTATGTCACATTTAGCTGAAAGAGTTTTGGCTGGATGTGTTTTTTTTTTTCCTACTTGTTCTGGTCCAGCTACAGAGGCTGCAGAGGGACCAATGTCACATGAAATGATGCCAAGTGCTGTGGAAGTTGCATGTTGAAGCACACTCAGCATGCGAGGAGTGTGTTTCGTTTGTCGCCTTTGCCTTCATTCTGGTTTATTTTTCATCTTAGCACAAAGTCCACTCATGCCGCCGTAGCATCAGTACAGAGACGCCAGCATACATACAAATGTGGCTTCCACTTAACATGTTGTGGACTGGGCGGAAGCCAGCGCTACTCCACTCTGGTTGCATTTATCAATAGCCGATCAGTTTCACGTGGGTGTCAGAAGCAGCGTGGCCAAAAGTGATGGCCGTGCTTTGGCCGTGTGGAGGAAGGTGAGGGCTGAATGGCAGCACGCCACTGTTATCAGCAGCCCCCAGAAACCTCACTCACAAGCACAGCTCCACAAGATAAATAGACAAGCCTGAATGCGTCAGGGAAAGTGTGGAAAAACAGTCAGGTCTCGGGATATATGGGATTGAAGGCGTGGAAATGAGCAACGGATAAAAAAGACCAACAGGGGCATGAGAAGAGAGGCAATCTTAAGAGAAGTGCGTGACTAGGTGCAAAGAAATGGGGTTGAGGGATGGATAATAGAGGTGATTCAGACTCGGATGGAACCATCGATCTTGTCTTGTTAACAGGTTTTGGGGGAGTTGAAACTCTGGCGGCGTTTTTGTGGCGTAAAAGTATGAAGCAGGCTATTAAAACCTCTATTAGGTAATGAGATGCCCGTGCCACCTTTAAATTAAAGCATGAGATATCGATTAGGTGTATCCCCTTCTGAGCTGGATATCTCGGGTCGAAATAGGATCACAGAGAGGGGGAGGAGGGAATGTGAACGGGATCCAAGGACAAATCTAACTGTTGGCAGGCTCTCTTAACAGAATATCAGCACTGGAGCACCTTTTGGCAGAGCACACAGAAAGAGTGAGGGAGGGAGGGAGAGGCAGGAGGTGGAGGGTAAAGGAAAGAGGTAGCACAGAGAAGAGGGGAGAGAACAGAGGTTGGGGGGAGTGAGATGAGGGGAAGGAGGAAGACAGTTGGGGAGAAGGGGAGGTGTTTTTGCTGACAGCCATTTTGTGGCTTCTGCTGCAGTTAAAATGGTTTAACATTCATCTGCTTCTGCGGGGTAGTTAGGTGAGGATGGGTTTAGTGCTACCTGGCATATGGCTCATCCAGAGGAGTGTGTGCGTGTGGGACCGCACAGAACGGCTGCAAGGCCATCATTTTCTATTATAGCTGTCCCACACATGGTACTTTATGGCTGTCCTTCTAGCTGCCCTGTAGCTGAACACATGACTGTGCCAGCCACGCCGAACTGCGGAGAGAAGGGGTTTTATTCTGTATTTCATATCCAAATAGAAGTTCATAATGTCCACTTAAAAACAGAATACGCTCTTTGATGTGGACAGAGTAAAAAGATGGCTTCCTTCACCTTGCTGTGCTCTGAGGCAGAGGACTAATAGACTTCCAGTTTGAAAACTCAAGCCCGTGCCCACTGGATTTGGAAGTACTAGAAGGCTGGGGCCGTGCCTTTTGATTTGTCTCCAACCAAAGATTGGATCATTGTGGAAACATTGGTTTACGTGATGGCCCCTTCACTAGAGGGCTGGAATAAAAGAGAAAAAGAGATAAATGAAAAATGAAAATGGCAGTCAGACAATGTTCATCATCCCTGTGAGATACTCATCTACAGCCAGGGATGGCCGAGCCTCTACTACACTCTCACATCAAAGAAAAGGCGGAAAAAAGACTCTTCACCTTGTGCAATCACACGGGTGTTTGGTGTGCTTGTGGATGTGCGAATGTGTGTATGTGTGTGCGCGCGCGCATCTGTCTGCATGTGTGTATGAGCTATTTGTGAGTCCACCTCAGGCACTGGGCTGCTGGGTATGCAGCCTTAAAAGGTTGTGTTTCTGCTGCCATCTCTTTCTCCCTCTCTCTGTGTTTCTCACTCACATTCAGACTCCGTCTACCTCTGTTTTGTCTGTGTGTCCGTATCATTCACCATCTCCGCTCTGTCCATCTGTATTCCATTATCAATGCTTTATCATAATTGTTTTAAAAGGACAAGGCAAAATAAATGTTGGAGGAGTGTCTCATTCGCGGCCTTTCACATCCAGCGCAGGGAATGACCTTATGCTATTTGAGAGGGAAGCTGGTTAGCGCTGGTAGTTTTGAGAACATAATAAAGCTATTTATGCAGTGAGTCTGGCCTCTCACAATCACCCTGCTGTCTGAGGCTAGTCGAGGTGTGTATGTGTGTGTGTCAGTGTGCTTGTGTGTGTAAGAGAGAGAGGAGAGAGGAGACAGTGAGGCTCAGGCTAGGCGAGGGAGGCCCGAGGAGGGGTCAGTCTTACATAAACTCTCGGCCCGTCTGCCAGTAACAGAGAACTAACACAACTTCGGGCATCGGGCAGGGAGGAAGGAGGAATAGTCATGACCCAGCTAAGTAGTTTACACAGTAATGGCCCAGAATGAAGATCTGCTAACATATGACGCCATTTTGTTGTCATAGTGGGTTATAGTTGTGAGGGGGCACAGAGTCTTTAGAGCACCACCCAGAGTGGTTTCTTTTTGATGTGTGAGTGTGTGTGTGTGTTTGTGTGTGTGTGTGTGTGTGATGTTGTGGTTGGCAGCTGTCTCTTTTTCCTGTCATTGTCCTCAGTCACATGACAGACAGGGTGGCTTTCACACATGCCATGAGGGCGAGTCACCAAGCTGACATTAGGGACTGGGAGGTTCCTGGAGGGCCAAACATGGTCATGTGAGCACTCTACGATCAGGTCGGGACTGGACCTATAGTAACGCCTGCAAAACTCTGAATACTGCCAAGTTATTCGGGAACCGCAGCGGCGGTTTTGCATGTTTTAGCCCATTAAATGCAAATCGTCCATACTGTACAATACTGCTGACCATGTTCCAAAGCATATCTTACATTTTTGCACTGATTTCCTGACTTCCAGGCAGCAAGCGGTTTTCCATTGATTTTAATGGAGTATGAAAATCATCTTGCAGAAACTGTCCTCACATAGGTAATCCATCAAACTGAACATTTAGTGCCCTTTATTTCTACGTCAGTGTTACTGATTGATGTAACCCTTATGGTCGTGTGGTTGAGCAGTGAGCAGGGTCTGTTTTGAGGACTCTTTTTAGATGAAGAGTTAAGGAGACTCTGACATCTGAGATTTTAGACTGCCAAAAAGCATTGCACTCAAAGTCTCTGTTGTCTCGATATCAAAGTCAAAACACGAACAACAGTGTAGACAGAATAATGGGAATTTGGTAGTGTCTTGCATTAAATAGGTTGCTGTTGGACAGCTAACCTTAAAATCTCACCAGTGGAAGATTTCCTGAAGGCAACAGTAATTTTCAGAACAGTCCCTCCTTACAAATGTGCTGCCATGTGAAGATAATGCGGCTATGACTTAAAACTAAAGCAGACTAAAGACTCCAGCTAGTTTTGCAAGTCTCTTTTCATACTGCACTTAATGAATGAAAATCAATGACTTCCAGGAAGGTAGGAAATCAATCTGAAAATGTATTAGTGTGCTTTGGAAACCAGTTGGCAGTACAGCATTGACTGTGTAGAGTATAAGTGATTTGGAGTTCATAAGCTTAAACATGCAAAACCACTGTTATGGTCCTTTAAGTCCTTTTCATACTTAACCACCATGGAGCTACCAGAACCTACATCAATAACCGTTATGAGTCAGCTTTGAAAGACTGTGGTTTCAGACTGGCAAACTTCATGGGTAAAGACAGGGTTCGCAGAAACAGGCCTTTTCATTTTTGTTTAATCATTCAATTGCAGATGAAAAATGTCTAACCATTGACTTTGACCTCAGGGCCGGACACTGTTTGTGCGCAGTCTTACGCTGACGAGTTTGTTGAAATACCGCTGTGGATTATGATTATTCAATCACACTGTGAGCATGGGGGGCACAGTGGTACAATGGTTAGCGCTGTCACCTCACAGCCAGAGCGTTCAAACCTACTAGGAGATTCACCAGGTGCTCCGGCTTCCTCCCACAGTCCAAGACATGCAAGTTAGGTTAATCGGCAACTGTGAATTGCCTTGGGAGTGATTGTGGAATGGCTGTCTACCTCTGTGTGTCAGGCGACCTGTCCAGGGTGTACCCAGCCCCCCTCCACTTAAAAGGATAAGCGGGTGTAGCTGTAAGCATGTGCTGTGAGGCATTATGACGGGGATCAGCTGTTAGTACAGTAGCGTGGGCTGGTACAGGATTGCACACAGAGAAAACACACATATAGGCACACACGGATAGTGTAAAACGCCTACAGTAACCATGTCAAAGAATGTATTAGCAGAAGGTAGGAGGTGGGTATTTCTATATTACCCACCTAAATTTGGTTAATAATATCATAGACAAGTTTATACATAAGCTGCAAACATTTTGTGCTCTCAGATCTTTGTAAGTCTGCAGAAGCAGGAGAGTTTAACCTGAGTCATGTCTGCAGGTAGTGGTCTGGTCTGAGTTCACATCAGTGTAAATGGTGTCAGTCTAAGCTCAGTGTGTGAGACAGCATTCCCCACTTCCAGCTCAGTCATGCCTCATGTCATATTGACTGATGGGATTCCCTGGAGCTACAGTGAGAAGTGTAGTCCAGTGTTTGTTTTGGTTGCTTTCTGTTTATACGCCTGTGTGTAAGTGAGCCTGTGTGTGTGTGTGCATATGTGTGTATGTGTATTGATGTAAGCATGTAATATATATCTTTGCCTGCATGTGCAATGATCCAAAAAGGAAAACCTGAATCCTCTGACGAATGGCTACCACAACCTTTTCTCTAGAGAGCCAAAGTAGCGGGAGGGGTGAAGATTTGTACTCGGTGACAGCAACACTGTCATTTGCGTATGTGCGTATGTGCAGAAGTGTATGGAATTTTTCGTGCATGTGTGTATCAATGCCATTGCATGCGTGCGTAAAACAGTTCAGACGCTGGTTTTTCCAGACCAGCTCGTAAACCACATCTGGGGAAAGAATTTAGATTCCTTCCCTCCGTCTTTCTCTGCTGCCTTCCCTTCTCCCCATGTGTGATTCCCTCCCTCCCTCTCTGCTCTGGCAAAAAGAAAAAAAAAAAAAAAAAAACAGAAGTCAGCTTCTTTCATTTTTTCTGTCTTGTGTCCTCAGGCTAACTTCAGCCTGGTTTTAGAGCAGAGAAGAGGAATGTCTTATTTTGCACTGATCACTCTAGTGTCTGCACGGCTCTGCTTCAGATCTGTCGTGGGAATAGAATGAGGGATGAAGGGAGGGAGAGGAGATTAGCAAAGAGTGCATGAAGAAGAGAGTAGGGAGAGAAGAAGGCAAGTGGTAGTGGGTGTCAAAAGTGACTTTGTTTATGTGAGGTGCAAAATGCAAATGAGAGCGTGGTAGCATGCCTCTACAGCTCTATGATGAGCTCGTGTTTGTCTTCATACATAACAGGCAGTTAAGGATGTTGATGACAGCAGACGGGCCTGTGCTGAGAGGTAGCGCTGGAATGGAAGCTATGGGGATGACAGGACTCTGTTCAAGTCACGCTTCTTTTCCTAATGGTATAATTCACCTGCTCTCTCCGCAGACTGTCCCTGGCTTCGCTGTGTTCCTGTGGGACAACCAACCCAACCCCAGTAGCTGATTGACAACAACCAACCAGCCCGACAGACTACTGTTCTCTAGCTTCCTATTGGCTGGCTGCCACAGCTTCCCCCATCCTGACTGGCTCTGGCGGGAGCGTGGATGGAGCCAAGGGATCTGGTTGGCTCGGCCCGACCCAAAGAGGCGGAGTTACAGGGAGGCAGGGTGGGGCCAAATGAAGAGGACCAGCAAGGAGCAGGGGGCATCAGTTTGGCGCGCAGTGATGATGTGATTAACGGTGCCATCAGCGAAGGGGAGGGGCTAGAGGAGCAGGGGGAGGGGCTTCTGGAGGAGCAGGAGTTCTCCATCAAGGAAGCGAGTTTCCAGGAAGGAAGTTTAAAGCTGAAGATCCAGACCACCAAGCGCACCAAGAAGCCCCCCAAGAACCTTGAGAACTACATTTGTCCACCGGAGATCAGGATGACCATCAGACCTCCAGTTGGAGAGGGCAAAGGTGCGCGGCAAGGACGAGCAGGAGGCGGCGTAGGAGCGGGCCGGAGCCAGAAAGACGAGGAACGAGGACCCCCCAGAAAAAGGGTAAGACACCATTTCTGGAAATGCTGCCGTTTATGCGTGCTTTTTAGTAGCTGTGCAGTGTGTCAGCGGTGTCACTGAGAAACCTCCTGTGGCTTCTTTCCATCGCTGCACCTCTGCATCGACCACTCCTTCTCTCTCACACTCCACCTCTTTCTGTACCTCTCTCTCTCTCTCTCCCTCTCTCTCAGTAGCTCGTTTCCCTGCTTGGTTACACAGGGTCAAAGTTTGCTGCGTAATTGAAACCAGTCATGGCTAGCTGAGATCACACAGTGACACACACACACACACACACACACACACACACACACACACAAGCACACAACACACAAACCCACATAGGAGCTGAGAATAGGGCTGACATAAGCAAGTGACAGCTGGTGTCTGCTCTCTCCATTTGTGGTCATATACACAGGGACCTTTCCCGTCTCCTCTCCTCTCTTCTCGTCTCCTTTAATGAAATCAGCTCTTGTGGGTCACACCCCCTTCACCCCCCTCTTCCATCACACCCTTTACACACTACACTGGTGTTTGGTGTGTGTGACACTGTGTACGAACAGGTCCTTTGGGGAATCTAGTGTTTGCGGTGTGTGTTGACCTACACAGTGGTGTGTGTGTCCAAACCTGACAGCCATCTCGATGTCATGGAGCTCGACAGGCCCAGCAGGAGCGAAGGCGTCATGTTGTCAACATGATGCTAGGCCGTGTTTTGTTCTGTCGTGCTTCAGTCTAGTGGTTTTAACTCAAATTCAAGGGGCTCATGAGGTACTAGAGCTGCATGAATGTTATTCTTACTGATAACCTAGTCTTGCATGGTCAGATATATCTCTGCTCTATGTCTTTGTCAGGTCATTGTCTCATGCAACCTCCCCAGAAATAATAATGGGCTGTTCAAATTTCAAAAGCTAATCAGCGTTATCAAGGATCTGCTTGGAAAATCCTGTTGGAAATTTGCGCCTGGCTACCCAGTCCTACAAAATCGCCCCTCGGCTAATTTTGTCAAAGAGATGAGGTTTCTAAAATCAGGTAATGAAAGGAAAGACAGTAGTCTACCAATTAGAGGATTCATGCAGCTCATCCTCTCAGTTGGTTGAACCGTTAGTATCTGGAAAAAGACATATTTCCACTACACAAAGTCTCACTCTTTTCAGACTCATCCTCATTTTTTTCAAATGGATTACTGGATGTTTGCAACTGGCGACCAGATTGGGAACCACTGCTGTCCATGTGCTGTACAGCATTTTGTTTTTTTTTTTTTTAAAAAACTTGTAAAATTGGTTGACATGACCAAATTAATCATTGACCTAATCCATGACCTTGTGTTAAATGACTGAGCGGTAATTCAAACAGGAAACTGCAACGAAATTGCAAAGAAAACATGTGGGTGTTGCTTTGTCGTTGGCAGATTTTTGACGTCACCCACAGCCACAGTTTCAGCCTGTCGCCTACAGGATGTGTATTCTCGCCACAAAGCCGACTATGAGTCTGTGTGACCTGCCGTCACCTTTCTGTAAATAAGGTATAAAAAGGCATGTTTACCTCTAAAACGCTCAGTGTTTATATCCATGAGTAAGCTGCGTGAGCTGAACCCTGCACTCTGATGTCTGGGCGGCCATTCCTCTTCCAGCGCCATCGGCCCCCGTTTGAAAGCCCACTGCCACGGTATGATTGACAGAGGTTGTCATAGTGACAGGAGTAGCAAGCTGGTCTCTATTGAGATTTGAGGTTTTGGGAGGGGAGGGGAGTGGAGGATGTGTTGGTGTTGATTCAGATCAGTTTCAACCCTTCATCCCCTTCACTCTGTCCCTCAATCACACCCCCCCCCCCATCCCCCTTCCGTCTACCCCCTGCTCCCCCGCACACCCTTTCCCTCCATCCACCCATCACCTGCCACCCCAAGGGTGTAATACAGGCAAGCTCACTGGAGAAGAACGGGTTAAAGAGAGAGGCTGGGCTGCTTTCTGTCTCTGTCTCCTTCCCGTGTGTGTGTGTGTTTGCGCGTGCACGTGTGTGTGTTGGGGTTAAATACTCTCTTTGTGGTGTGTGTGAGGCGGTGTGTCAGGAGGGGAGGGAAGGCGAGAGGGGGAGCAGATGGACAGCCTCTCTGCTCTCTGCTGCATTGTGTCCACATCTACTCTTTCTCTCTTTATCTTTTATCTGTCCCTCTTTCTCAGCTTTTCCCCTCAGTCTTTTCTTCCCTCGTGTCTTCCTCTTTTCACCCGCTCTTTTTCACCACTCTTTTCTTCCTCTTCCTCCCTCTTTCACCCTCTGTTGTCTTGTAGCAGATGGCAGCGTGGGGCAGCAGCAGCAGCAGCAGCAGCAGCAGCAGCAACAGAGCAGAAGCCAGAGTGTGAGCAGGAGATGGGGAGAGGAGAAGGGGGTTGTGGAAAGAGGAGGAGAGAGGAGGTGGGGGTCAGGCATATGGAGAGCCTGGTTAAGGGGCCCCCTCAGAGGGAGTGTGTATGTGCGTGTGGTAGTGTGATGAATAGAGGAGGGGGGGAGGCAGGATACAATAGATGCCCATTAAGACAGAGATTTGACTCTAATAGACAGAGAAGGGGAGAGACAGACAGATAAGTAGGCAAACATGCAGAATGGAGCAAAGAAAGACATGGAAATGGCGTTTTTTTAGCCTTTCTTCCTTTTGTAGCGGCACAAGAATCCGCTGTCAAAACTTCTCCTCTCCAACTTATAATAAGATTAAACTCTCGGTTATTAATGTGGGGACACTGGCATGTTCCCGCATCAAGTAGCAACAGCGAGCAAAAACTGGAATAAACACTAAAAAGATGCAAATAGGGGTTATGTAAATGTTCACAAGTGACTATTTCAAAAGCAGAGGCAAGAAAAAGTATGCATTTAAACATCACCCCCATGTACTATACAGTGCACTATATTCATATGATTAGATTATTATTATATTTAAAATGTATGCAGCACGTTGTCTTCACATATTCCCACAATGAAAAGGAAACATTAGCTTTGCCGGCAATGCGCTGTTTCGCATTTTATAGATGCAAAAATTACATTCATGGGACTCCACAGCTGTCAGTGATGACACAAGAAGACAAAGATTCATGTGTCCAAAATCTCAATTTACTGCTCACAATAAAGTCAGCTACCGAGTGTCTATTATGTAGGGAGAAGTGAACAAGGGAGCGATTCCAGCCAAGCCGCACTGAAGAGAGGAGAAAACGATGTAATTTCCCCGTCTTAAAGGGAATCTCAGCCTCCTATCATCTTCATAGCAGGCATCTATAACCAGGGGGGTCAATGAGCAGGCGGCTTGTGTCAGGGGACAGACCCACACACACACATAAACGGGATATGATGGGCTCCCCTTCTCTGTCTCCAGCTGACATCACACACATGCTGAACGTCCCCTCACACACAGCTCTTTGTCTGGGCACGCTGTGTGTGTTTGGAAGATGAATGTGTGTGTTCTAACGGATTGGGTCCTGGGTCAACCACTGCATCACTCCTCCAGACACACATGCCCGCACGCGCACACTAACACACAGACATACAGTTATCGGTCCAATGCCTACACATGGGGAGGCATACGCAAGCTTAAATGCATCCTCTCTCTCTCTCTCTCTCTCTCTCTCTCTCTCACACACACACACACACACACACACACACCCACACACACACACACACACACAGACAAACACACACTCACAAATCATGTTGAGCAGTGATTGCAGTTAGAGAGAGTGTTTTCCTGGTTATCTGTCCAGTCCTCTGGACGTGCCAAATGTGGCTCTTAATCCATTTCACTATCTGTGGAGAGAGATAAGCCAGAGCTTTTCCAGGAGTCCAGGCCAGGCTGTGTGTTGTTGTTGTTGTATGTGTGTGTGTGTGTGTGTGTGTGTGTGTACGTGTGTGTATTAGTGTGTCTATGCGAAACCCTGATGCTAGACACACACTTATCTTGTCTTGACAGCCCCTCTGCTTGGTGGTCCCCCTGGCTGTGTGTGTGTGTGTGTGTGTGTGTGTGTGTGTGTGTGTGTGTGTATTGCTGCTTGGTGGTCTCCCAGTAGTGTTTGGGATTATTATGTGTTAGTCAAGTGCGTTCACAAGGAAATTAATGCTGCCACAGTTGCCACGCCAAGTGTGTGCGCATGCTATGCGTGCACATGCGTGTGTGTGAAATGGTTAGCCTTTTGATGTGAGCTTTTTTATCCCTGGCTGAGATGGCGGTTGGTGACCTGAGGGACTTGATGAGCTCATAAAATAGGAGCGTGTGTGTGTGTGTGCGCGCGCGTCAGCTTGTGTGTGAAGCATTACCCACAGACAACGATCCTTGACTGATTTATGAATGTGCATGGACATGAAATGATCACCTCTAATATGGCCTGACCAAACTGTCATATTAGACTTTTTGGTGTGTGTCATTGTGGTGAAAATAACCAGGCTTTTATGTGTGTGTGTGTGTGTGTGTGCCTGCGTGCGTGCGTGTGCGCGTCCTCATTGTGTAGTCTTTGAGCGTAAGAGCTGGGAATGCTTTAAGGGGCGTTTCCCTGTGGTCGATGGGGGATGGGACATGTGCATGTGTGTGTTTCTCTGTGTGTGTGCGTCTGTGTGTGTGCATGTGTGCTTGCATGCTGGGGAGGGGTGAGTGATTTAGCACCGCTGAAACACCAGCTGTCCATCTGTGTCTGACCCCCATACACACCCTGTACACACTTGA